>NC_060146.1:23617892-26017892 GCF_021461385.2 Schistocerca piceifrons | reverse complement strand
TGGTATTGCAATTTCCTTCTCAATAATTTCATTAATTTTGTGGCAGGCTGTTATTCCGCCATTTTGCTTCTTAAAGGCGATGTTGAGATCTGTTTGACACTAGTTATGAGCTTTTCTTGGTTCTTTTGGTCCAGTGGAGCTTGAAAGTTGTATTTTAAACCTCTGCATAGTACTGCCTCTTCTTCGGCAACGAATATTATGCTTGTGTGGTTGAGGAAAGGTGTGTAGAATGTGTGTTTCCTTCGGCTATTATGGTTCAGTTTGGGAGGTAAGATTGGCTAGTTTTTTCTTCTGTGTAGTTTTTGTTTTCTGTACAATGAACTCTGTACTTTCTGACTTTTTCGGTTATGGAACTATATTCTAGTCCATGAAGCAACTTTCCCAACAGTAATTCTGCATTTTAAAGCTGTGTGTTGAACATTAGTTTTTTAATATAAAGTTCTTTCAGTTCGTTTTTCACCCAGAGTTTTCGTGCGTTTTCCAGTGTTGTCTTTGCAGTCGTCGTGTTTGTTTTGATGTCAGTCTTGACATAATTTGGATTGACGTTATTTTTGAGACAATTTCTATGGAAGTGAATATGCTGTGTTGTTATTGCGAGCTTTTCTGCACTGTTTCTGTACTCGAAAATAGCCTTGATTGCCTGACCGGGCAGATTAAATGCGAACATTTTATTTGTAGTATTCTAATGACGTAACAGTAAAATTAAATTTCTTTTTATAATAAAGTAGAATCAACAAAACATTAACGTGTCTTGTGATTAACTTCTGGATTAGACCCAGTCTTTGTATTCAAAATCAGACTTGAATATTTATGTTATTATTAATATAACTTATATTAAAAAAGAAAATATTAATAGGATCGTGGAAACTTAATCATCGTTGTCACTGTTGTAATTTATATAAATGAAAGTAAGACCAGCATTTGGCGCACATTTTATATGTGTCAATCGCCTGCATACTTGAGACTGGATCAATGTTTCACCTGGTAAACTTGCACAGTTGCCTTCACAACAAACCAGACAGAAACAGTCATCATTGTTGCTTCCCTCACTTGACCGAGGTATTTATTTTAGGAACACTCCTTTTTCTCTCTTTCGATGTTTTTTCTTGGCTTTTTAATTTTTGTAGTGGTTTTATTTTGTTCTTCTTGCAACGCGTTCTTTTTGGGAGTGTCTGTTTCAACAGCAGCTTTCCTTTTCCTTCTGTTACTCTTGGTTGATTTTCTAGGTCCTGCTTTTGGATATGGTGGAACAATTTGTGGAGAAATGTATGCGTTAGATCGAACAGCTGGTTTTCTTGATTGCTTTTCAGTTTGGCTGGTGTACGTAGTGTAACACGCCCGGGGGTGCAGTGGGGGTTGGGGTACCTTTGGACTGGTTGTCGTTTCGACCGTTTCTCACTTAGTCCGCACTACGTACCTGACAATCCCGCGGCGGTCGTATTGTCCTGCTCCACACTGCCGCTGGCTTGCCTGAAATTATCTGTCTAAATATGCAAGCGGGTTTATGGGAGCCACTCAACGTCAAGCACAACACCGTCCTACGTCTGGTATGAACATCTGTATTCTGAGACGACAAGAAATCGCAGGTTGCACTGCTTACATTCTAAGTCATAAGTTTTGATGTCAACTTCTAGGTGATTGTCCACAAAATCACTTGGACGAGCGGACGCGTAACCGAACACGGCGGGGATGATAGTTGACGATGCGAAAGCCGAATAATCGAACGAAAGTTCTTACGCTCGCCACGCATACAAAGATATTTGGTACCAGTCCTCCTTGACACTAGTAATAAATTTTAACACTGTTCACAAAGTTAAATTTACAGTTCACAGTTCTCAGTTGTACGAGCGTGCGCGTAACCGTCGCGGCGCGGCTGATGATTGATGATGCGGGAACGCGATGACCGAACGCACGTCCTCACGCTCGCTACAAGACACTGGCACTTGTTTGCACTCTTTTATGGTAACTAATTTTTGCTGATTCACATCAGTTCATTCTGAGAGACCGAACACGGCGCGGATGTTGATACTGTACGGTACGACACGCAACGAGAGGATACGCAATTAATTATCGGCGGCACTGCTCATTTGTTAATTACTTCTTGACGCACTTTGCAAATCATTTGCATGTTTTATCACTTTACTGTAATAGCACTTGTAGCAACACTTCAACTTCCCTACTAACATTGCCTCTCACATTCAGAGCTACCTGCAACACAACAAAACAGTTCCGTGTCCAGCGCTCGACTCTGCAGACGCGGCTGCCCGCAAACATACTCCACAACCAGTCCAGCGATATCACAATACGCTTACATTCCCGCACGAAAAAGTTTTCGAATTATCGAAGAGAATATCGAAATCTGGATAGTTTCCTACTGCAGGGGGTTAGAGAGATGGTGTGAGGGTAGGGGGGTATACTGCCCCATCCCACGGGCATAGACACATTGCCACATTGTGGACCAGACGTGGGTTACTCACAATCGTGGAAACATAAAGAACAGTTCATAGCGTGTAGGCTTTCACGGCCGGCGTCTTCAGTAATTAAAATTTCCGGGCTGAGAGGTCGTGGTCCAATAGTAGAAATACTTCTCCCTGACGTTTCGTTGCCAGCTGCGGGCAACATCATGTGAGGTGAGTCTACGACTGGCTGCTAGGCCGTGGAGGTCCTGTTTATATAGAGCGCGTAGAGGGCGCCACCACTCGTCACGTGTTGTCAACAGTAAAACTATCTCTGGCTGGCGTCATTACTCTCGATCGATGGTGATCGATTGTCACATCTTTGGTACAAAGTCGATCGCCGTATCTTATCTAACTTCAAGCCTTCTTCTTTCCTGTTAAAATTATTGTGGTGTTTAAAAATCTCTACAGCCTCTCTATACATACGTGCATAATAATGCGATGTCTTAGCTAGCACGCTCGTCTCACTAAATTTTATTTCATGGTCACCCGTTTCAAAAACATGTTCCGCTACAGCCGATTTGTCCGTGTGTCTCAGTCGACAGTTCCTTTTGTGTTCAGTTAGGCGAGTATTGATACTTCTTTTTGTGGTTCCAATAATAAATAATAATAAAGAACAGTTGACAAATACGCAGAATTTTACATAATTAAAGGACCATATCTACAGTGCAACTTGTACAGCAAAACTCACTCACACAACAGTGGATATACAAGTAGTTAATACACTAAGACACAAGAATATTAAGTCTCTGAAATAGAAAATTCTACAAATACAATAGGTTAGATATGATAGGCAGGTGCCTGAAAGAAAGAGATAAAAAATAGTAGAAAAACACACGCAGATTTAGGATGATGTCTGGGATTCATAGAAAATGCAGTTAACTATAACAATTTTTACTATATTCTGAAAAGGTTAAAGCGTAAAGTTCCAGACAAAAGTTTACCCAAGCAATGCTACCATCAGCTCTTGTACTATCAGAGCTGTTCAGAGTCTATTGCACGGATCCTATTATCCCTAGATAACGAATCTGTTCAATAATCGTTAACGATGTAATTGTTAAAAGTGAATGCTGACCAAAATTTGATGTTAATACTAAGGTGACCAAATTTTCTAGACGCAATATTTGAGCCGGTAAACGAGTCTCACTTTAACAAATATCTTGATCAACAGCAGCTTTGTTTCTTCACAACATCCAGGAGGAAAACTTGGGATAGCCATCAACAAGTCCACAGTTTTTCTTGTGAGAATGTTCATCAGAAACTGAAGCCATCTGATTTGCACAATCCCTCAAAAATAAACAAACATTTTCACTGCAAATAACCAAGTTTCCATAATTGTCTTCATAACTTTTGAAATGGCAATAAAATTTGTCATTTGCATCTAAGTCCTGGCTGTTGTCTACGAGTAGATTCCTGCACTTGACACAATTATGTAAAGAAAAAAGTTTCTTCAAGATGTAACAAACACATATCTCATACTGTTTTGTTCTCCTAGGTCTGCTGGAACTTCCACATTTGGTAGCTTTGTTGTAGAGCTTGTATCACTACTGCATAACAACGGTGAGACCTTTAATGTTCGAGCAGATTTCATGTCTAGTATTGCCTGACCCCAGTCAGTTCCTTCACAATTACTGCTTGCCGCATTAGAAGAGTTTATCGGTTTGCTTAGTGTACAGTTGTTAAATGCAGCACAAAACTGCCTTGGAGATGGGTTACTGCAAAACCACCTCTCTACCTTATAGTTGAAAAAAAATTTTCCAATGTGTCTTGGTTAATTTTATGTGAGAATAAGTACAATTTTGTTCCAGTCAGTACCTTGGCAGCAAGCATTTCCAAAGCACACATATTGCTTAGAAGCCCCTTTACACATTTTATCCTCAGGGAGTAATCTGTCCCATCACAGCCTACAAATTTCCAAGAGTGAATCCATGGCTTCATCACATGTAGAACATCCAGATGCTCTGAATCACTCCTAATACAGTTCCTTAGATGCGGAGGCCCTTTAACACTGGATATATTAAAGATATCAAAAATGTCATTAACTTTCTGACAAAAGCCTGAAGTGCAAATTGCAGATAATGGCATACTACCACAAAATACAAGTCTGTCAATACCAGCTGCCACTGTGTGGCTTAACACACGAACTGCAGTACCCACTTTCATTTTTGAAAAAGCTGGCAGTTCGACAGCTTTTTTAGTCAGCTTGGGAGCTAACTTGTATTTCCTGTGCAAGTCATTTGAATATAGCTGAGAAATGTCCTTCCAAGAAGCAGTACCAGCCAAACCATCATTTGCTGTATGAATTACGTCATACCTAAACAGGTTGTTTCCGATACTCTTAAACAAATGTGGGGTGTCATAGAAGAAATAGATCTTCTGCTCCTCATATACCAAACTTGGTTTGTCTTGTGTAATTTCCAGCCTGTTTCTCCGGTCCACAAAATTTGAACCCTGATCAGTCCCACAAGTCTTCACAACCAAGCCAATTTCCTTAAGTCTTTTGACTACTTCATAAAATATAGCAGTCAGATGGATAGCTCCCACTGTTCCTATACAAAAACAGTACAGCAATGGTTGTTTGAAACATGAAAAAAGGCCATTAATCATTATCACCAACACACTCTTGGCAATTTTAGCTGTGCGTGTAAACCCCAAGTCCTCAAAATCAAGAAAACTGCCAGAAGTGCTGTCATATGTCAAATTTGCCATTAGAGACATTTCATCCAATGACATATTCACAAGTTTATCATTATCAGAGAAATGCTGCACCTTTTGCTTTAAAAGATGGAATGTATTGTCACTCATCCCACATTTTGTATGTATGTCTTACACAAACCTTTGTAATGTGCGCACTGATGGAAGCATAAAACATTCTGACAAAAACCTTTATGCCTGAGTGCTGCAATATAATAAATTTAGAGCAAATAGCTTATTTTCGTGTTTCCATCTTGCAGCACGTTTCTCTTTCAATGGCATGCTAACCTGGCTTAACAACAAGTCAAGGGCATCTTTTTTTTAAATATCATGGTCCTATAGTCTTCAACATTCGTTTGCCCTTGTTCACTTGATCCTTCTGATACAGTTTCTGTCGCTGTCTGTAGGCACTTTCCTTGTCCCGTAATAGTTTCGTTCGAAGTCTAGCGATTTGCACATTCTGAGTTTCTCACGCTTTTGTAAGACATGAACAGCTGCACTTAATCTAACCACTTCATCGTCAAAGCACGTCTGTGTTGATGATTCACACGAATCTGGCACTGATACATGGAGAGTTAAACTGGCTGTTTCTGTGTCATAGGACTGTTTTACTGCTTTAGATTGAGTGTCGAATCTTTGTGGCAGTTTCCTCTTCATCGTCAGTTGAGGTGGCTTGTTTGGATTGTCAAACAGTGTGGATACTGCATTCCACACGAGTTCGTTGTTGTCTGCGTTCATGAACTGTTTTTGTTAGAAATGTAGCGAATAAAACCTAATATTATTATACAGGTAAACTGGGTCTTTCTTCATAAGGTCTTCTCGTCTGCTGTTAACTAGCCATTTTCTGCACCTAAAACGAAACATTCATCATTTATACACATATAGTTAGCAAGTGAATCCTGACGATACAGTTTAGTAACATGATGATATATACCTCTCAGGATTCATAGGAAACCTAAGAAAAGACAGCTGTTGTGTCTTCTTCCTGTTGTTGCTGCAATTTACTGCGCTACAAACGCTCCCGCCAGTAAAAACCATTGTATAAATCAAAATAAACAATCACTATTTGCTTTCACGATCGCGCCGAACTCACAGTGTAACCTACCGGCCGCTTGGGGCGCTGCTGGCGCTGTAGGCAACAAAATCGAGGCGGAGTGTGGCGGCTGTTACGTTAGACTGTGTTTATACTGTACGGTACGACACGCAACGAGAGGATACGCAAATAATTTTCGGCGGCACTGCTCATTTGTTAATTACTTCTTTGCAAATCATTTACATATTTTATCACTTTACTGTAATAGCACTTGTAGTAACACTTCAACTTCTATACTAACAATGCCTCTCACATCCAGAGCTACCCGCAACACAACAAAACAGTTCCGTGTCCCGCTCTCGACTCTGCAGACACGGCTGCCCGCAAACATACTCCGCAACCAATCCAGCGATATCACAATACGCTTACGTTCCTGCACGAAAAAGTTTTCGAATTGTCGAAGAGAATGTCGAAATCCAGATAATTTCCTACTGCAGGGGGTTAAAGAGATGTTGTGAGGGGAGGGAGTATACTGCCCATCCCACTGGGAATAGACCCATTGCCACATTGTGGACCAGACGTGAGTTACTCACAATCATGGAAACATAAAGAACAGTTGCCAAATACGCAGAATTTTACATAATTAAAGGACCTTACCTACAGTGCAACCTGTATAGCTAAACTCACTCACAGTACAGTGGATATACAAATAGTTAATACACTAAGACACAAGAATATCAAGTCCCTGAAATAGAAAATACAAATACAAATACAATAGGTTAGATCTGACAGGCAGGTGCCTGAAAGACAGAGTTAAAGGAATAGTAGAAAAACACACGCGGATTTAGGATGACGTCTGGGATTCATAGAAAATGCAGTTAACTATAACAATTTTTACTATATTCTGAAAACGATAAAGCGTAAGGTTCCAGATAAAAGTTTACCCAAGCAATGTTACCGTCAGCTGTTGTACTATCAGAGCTGTTCATAGTCTATTGCTCGGATCCTATTATCCCTAGATAACGAAACTGTTCAATAATCTTTAATGATGTAAATGTTGAAAGTGAATGCTGACCAAAATTTGATTTTAATACTCATCAAACGCCACGCTAGTAATTATAGAAGGTCTGTCCTGTGGCGACACGTTAAAATACGACATATGTAAACTGAGAATAAATCACCGAAGTCGTTCCACAATTAACACTTTACACCAATGCAAACTCATTGTTTCGTGCATACCAAGTTACGTAATATGACATCCAAGGCTGTTCCTTGCAACTGCACAGACGCAACGTGGCTTCTGACATGGAGTGCACGCGGATACGAATCTAGAAGAGAACTGGGGCACCACCACCGCAAACTTGACGGGACTTACGTCCACTGTAAAATTGAAGGATCGCTGTAAGCCTGCCTTCAGAATGTATAAAAGGTTCGAAATGGCGTTTTTATAGGACAAGAACGATAGAAAATAGGAGAATGGAAAGATCAAAGTACGAGCAGAGACCCAATGGCGGTGAGACCGTAAGTTGGGGCGATACCCGCGCCGAAGTATCAGCCCCAGATGAGGGTATGGGACGTCACCAACGGCACGACAGAGAACCGAAAGGTGATCATGAGGAGAGTTCTGGAGAAAGGCAAGAGTGTTCGAAGCGCAAAGGCGAATTTGGTGTACAAGCGGCGGAATGCGGAGAAGACGGCGGATGTCGTGGTTGGAAACGTAATGCGGAGCGTTTAGTATAATACGGAGTGATTTGCTCTGTCCCACCTGGGCTGGAGAACATGGGTGTCAGCAGCCAGGCCCCACAGTTCGCAGCTATACAACAGGAGAGACAAGATGCAGGAGGTCCAGAGGAACAGCTTGAAGTGGACTGAAAGGGCGGGGCCCTTCAACAGGGGGCTTCCCTGTGTAACATGCCGTAGGCCTTATGACAGACGTTATCGACATGGGGTTTCCAAGTGAGGCGGGTGTCGAAGGTCAGACCGAGGTAAATGACTGTCTGGGACCATGGAATACGATGACCATCAAGTTCCACCAGATGAGCAGGCGGAACCCGTTTATGAGTAAAAAGGATGGCCTGTGTCTTATCTGTGTTGATCTTGATCTTCCACTTGTTGCTCCATTGGGTGATCAATTCGAGATGGTGAGTGAGATTGAGAGCAATGAACTGGAGGTTGCGATGTGAAGTGAAGACAGCGGTGTCATCCGCGTAGAGGGCCAGTTGATTGGAGACATGGGATGGGATGTCATTGGTGTAGACGGCATACAGAACCGGGGATAGACCCCTCAGGCACACCTGCTTCCATGGCCTGCACCGAACTCCGGGTTCGGCCTAGAATAACATAGAATGATCGCCCCGTTAGAAACGCCGAAGAATGTGGATGAGGTGGAGAGGGCAGCCATGATCGGCAAGCTTGTAGAGTAAACCCTCATGCCACACCCAGTCAGAAGCCTTCTCAATGTCGAGTAGAAGCACGCCTGTGCTTTGACGCTCCAACTGCGCCCTGCGGATGGCGTCGTGAAGGCGGATCAGCTGGTGGACCGTGCCATGGCCAGCCTGAAACCCAAACTGTTGGGAAATGAGGATGGAATGAGCATCGAGGAAGGATTGAAGGTGGGAAAGGATAATGCGCCCAATGATCTTACCGAGGAAATTGAGGAGAGAAATGGGACGATAGTTCTGTGGGAAGAGAGTATCCTTGCGGGGTTTGGGGAGGGCGATGACATGGGCCAACTTCCAAACAGAAGGGAAGTAGTTGTAGGAGAGACAGCTATTGTAGAAATGGACCAGGTAGTAAAGCGCAGCTGGAGAGAGGTGGTGAAGAAGGGCCGGCCGGATACCGTCAGGACCCGGGGCCTTACGGGATGGAATGCGACTGATGTATTCCGCCACCACTGGGAGAGTGACTGGTGGAAAGGCGGTGTCGATATGACTGCGAAGGAGCTGGCCAGCGATTGCCACAGTCGCTTGTCAACTGGGTCCCGGAGGCGTTGCCACCAGCGACGAAATCGACTTTTGGAGCGAATCAGTTCCTGGCCATCTGGTGGAAGGTCCAGACGACGAGGGGGCTGGAGGACCCATCGAGAAGAAGTGCGATAGCATTCGGTAAGAACTGTCGCAAAGCGGTCCGCCGACGGATCGATGTGGCTGCGGCGGGTGACAGGTGGAAGCTCAAGGCCGTGTAGGTCTACGAGCCGCTGGTAGCGCTCCCAGTCGGTGTCGATCACAAAAGCCGGACGGAGCTGGTCCTGAGGGCGAGCATCCAGGAATTCGAGGATCACCGGCTTGTGATCGGAATCGAGTTCCGAGACCACAGAAATCCGGTGGACCCACAGGATATCCCGAGCCAAGGAAATGTCCAGAATATCAGGACGGTGGAGGGCCGGCAGCGGTCTTGTTCATATAGCCACAGTGTGGACCGCCGAAAGTTCAGCCCACAAAATTTGCCTTCCTGACTAGCCGCTGGGGCTAGTAGACCACCACTTCGTTACTAAATAATTAATTGCTTCATTTGCAGATGGCCGATGAAGGTCTCTATTTATTTGTGCAATCAGCACACAGGTAAGTATCTGTAATAAAACTCTGATGTGGCTAGGTTAAATACTTTTGGCGAAAGAATTATTTTAGTTCCACTGCACACAGTAGATGAGCTTTGAATTTGCCCTTTGGAGAGACGCTACAGCTATAGTTTTATAGCTACCTTTTGGAAACTTCTCACATCTTTGTTATTATAGATTATATCTATTCTACCTAAATCTAAACATCCTAGCTTTATCTAATGACTTACTTAACCTATCTGTCTTTCGTCCTTTTAGGAGACAAAACAGAAAATCATGCATTTCAACCAATATATTACTTGGTTAGATCCAGCATGCTGTTTCCATTAAATTACAATGAAAAAGGAATCCGAATATAAAGTTTGAAGTTTCTAGCTTCTTCCTGTTGCGTCATTGATTTTTACGTAAAACGTCCAAATTTTGAATACTGTTAAAGCTACGAAACTGAAACTCAACACATTATCATTTGAGCATCACTTCTGACATGCGATTAACTTTTCAAATTATTTACTTTACTTTTAAGGTATTGTGCAACATTCGTGATGTCATAGCTAGCTACAGCGGACTAGGCTGGTACACAATGGAAAGCATATGAATTCTATATGGCGTGAGTAGGCTGCTTCCCTACAAGTGGAATGGACGCTGCAGGGCGTCTGGCTCAGAGTTGTCCTTCAAGTAATCAATTTGTACAGTTACTTGTCACTGTGGTGTCAAATGCTCCTCAAACAGTGCCACGTCGCCGTTCGCATTCCTGTTTTCTTATGATCGTACATTCCCCTGACCACTGCTGCCAGCAGTAATGTGCAGTGGCTACATTCCTGCCGAGTCCTTCTGCAATATTGCGGAACGAATGTCTGGCTTTGCCCTACAGGCGTCCTTCACTAACATTAGTTCACCGTGTCCAGTTTCAAAGGCAACTAATACCCACGACCATTACAGCATGTATTTCAAGCGAACCTTATTTGCATCTTAATAGTGTCGATACTAGCTCCACTCTTAGGCGACGGCAGAACATATGTGAAGCATGGGACACTGAAACTGCTAGTTTTAGTAGTTCTAACAATTTGTAGCTACCTATATTCACAAGAGCACAATTGTGTCTACAGTGATTATTGCACTTCACAAAAACTTTCACTGCTAGAAAACTACTGGTTCAACATTTGTTAGGGGGCTCCAGTTTGTCCTGTCTATTGACTGCGCTGATTGGTAACGTTTCTATCAAAACACATTAGGGGTAGGGTAGAGCGCGGCAAGTTGATCAACTTTTCACTTGATTGGTTATAGCTCCTCAAAGATAAGTCGTAATGGTTTCCTATGCATACTGGTCAGTAATTAATTTATACCTTTGCGAAAATGTCCATAGTAATTTATTCCTAACAAGTTGCATTTAAGAGCTAGACGTGTTTAAATGCAAATAGTCAAGTACGCTCAACGTACCCCATAGGTGAGGTAAGTTGAGCAACAGTATGGGACAAACTGAGCACTTAGAAATCTAGCCAAACCACAGGTGCAATGTTAGCTAGACATCAAATAAAATTCTTGTTTCACAACCAACTGTTTATTAAATGAAACAAGTGTACTGTTACCAGTCATTGTTTATTTATCTCCACGACGCGTTTCAAAGGTTTAAACCTTAATAATGAGATAGATTAACATTTGTCAGTATGTCATTTGTGTGTGTTACGATTTTTTGGAGGAACTTGCGGCACTGTCTAGTGGAGAAACAAAACACTATTTCAGAACATGGTTTTGGGTTTCGTTTGAGAAAAAATTAAACTTGTATCCAATGGTAAAGATAAGTGAAGTTAATTACCTCCAGTGGTCACAGATTCCTTTCACTGTCGTAACACATCACATGTATACTGTCATATTTTGTAAACAAATATGGCGTCGGAAGCAATTGGGTGCATGGATCGTCACAAAGTGCAATATACGTCCTATCAACATTATTACAGTATAAATTTTTTAAAGGATTTGTAGGTGTTGTTTGAGGTGTTGAATACATTCGTTGGAATAAATACTTCAGATGGTATACACTTGATATATTTTTTAAACCAGGTAGGTAAAACAGAGGCCAATACTTCCACCGCATCAACTGAATTTAGTGCTCGGGTACTAACACTCAGCCGTGAACACTTTCCAGTTTATGAGTGGGATATAATTGAAAATTATTATTGCTATTATCGGTACCATGCGTGCAATGGTTGTGCCAGGCGTGCGGTATTGAATCTTTATTCTGTCATTAACGGTGCGAGACCTGCAAGACCTTGTAGCAACCGTTATCATGAGAATAGGTCTGCATTATTCTACTGTGACACAGAGGGTGATTTCACGCAATGAAAGGGATAATGTAAAGATTAAAGAACTCATATCAGTTGAATATTGAACAATTAAATTATACAATCAAATGGGGGTGGGGGAAGAAAGAATTGAGTTGAGACCCAACGTACGTTCATAATAAGCCACGATGGCAGAAGAAAATGAATTTTAGAAACGATCGCTGTATTATCAAATGCAGTTCAATTTACTAAAGGAAGGGGTTGCAGGCTTGCAGCGAGCACCACCATGAATCAGCCAGACTAAGAAAGAGGCTACTGGAGGTGAATCGCTAGGTAGCATCCTGTACTAAGGGAATAAAACCAGCAAGACGCGAAACTATTCATACAGGCGATACTAGATAACTTTGGCTCGCGGTCCGACTACATTAACGAAACATGGAGGGGCGCCAGATACTCACCACGTGACGTAGGACAAATAGCACAAGTTTTCAAGCTAGGAAAACCCAAGTTCTGAGTCAAATTTTGCACGGGAGAACTGAAAGAGCTTCTGCCCGACGAAGCGGAAAAGTGAGCGTGAAAGTATCCACCTTAGTGCCGAACTGGAAGCTACTGAGACTAACCAACATATCGCACACATTATGCCCAACAATACAAGGAAAACCTACAGTGTTATAACCCGGAAAAATTGCGTGAACCGTACAATATGGAAGGCACATCAGTAAAATGACCTATACGGTTCCCTCTGGGCCGCAGGGCGCGAAGCTACAGTTGCACGTCGGCGCTCATGCTTACTTCGTCTTGTGGAAGAGCACCTCCAGCGTCAGGCACGGTCACACTAGAACTGCCTACTGCCCCTTTGTCCACTATCAACCCGCGGAGGGCGGCGCGCACCTGAACTGGCGAATCAGAGGGCCGGAATCTCACAGGGAGGCGACCTCGCGACGTTAAAATCGAGCAGAAAGAGCAGTTACAGGGTTGGTAAGGCAGGTTGGGGAACTGAGAACAGGGGAAACTTTGGCCACTACTGAACGTTGGTTCTTAAAACACCACGTGCTACCCTGGCGATCGGAAAAATGATAGGAAAAGGGGGAGCCATCATGGCTGCCATAAGACTGCTGCCCTCGCCCATAAATAAATAAAATTCCTAGCGCCAAGCTCCTCTCACAGATCAGCGTGAGACAAACTGTAAACATCGTCAAATAAATCAGGCAACCCATAGAAATTATTAACAGGGCCTGAATTATTATATTACAGAATACCAGAATGCTGGGATTAGAAATATGAAATATGAGCTCCGAATGGTGAATGAAGTGCACGTCTTTCAGGGTCTTAAGATTATATCTGTTACATGTAATAACTGCATAAAGGATGCGATAATATATTGGTTAATGCTTAAAAATATGCAGATGGATGTGCTAGTTGTGCCAGTATTTGATGTACACACAGTTTCAAGCTGTCAAGGGGTACAAGCTGTTGGTATGATGATATATCTGCAAATGTCGATCTCTTGTACTCTCTTTCTTGGGCTATTGTGGTAACATAACTAAATACTTATGGTAAATATTAGTGTGTGTGAGAGAGAGGGGGAGAGAGAGAGAGAGAGAGAGAGAGAGAGAGAGAGAGAGAGAACACGTGTGTGCGTGCATGCTTTGCAGTTTTTAATGACGTAGGCTGTTACTGAATCCAGATACGATACTATTGTAAATATTGTCATTTTTGTCATTTAAGATGGATTCAGGTTGTTTTGTCTGGTGGTTGTATATTTGGAGTATTTCAAGGATATCTAGTTTCCTGCCTTTTGGTTGGATGTGTAGGATGCTGATACTTGTGTTGTTAAGATGGTGTTTTGTTTCATGCAGGTGGGTGGCTATTGCAGATGTGTGGTATTTTTTATTTTTTAGTGCTGCCATGTGTTATTTGAATCTAACGTCAAATGATCTGCCTGTTTGGCCTATGTAAAAGCAGTCACAGTCCAAACATTCCATTTTGTACACACCTGTGTGATGAAGAGGGTTTTGTGTGCTGATGTTGTTGGGTAACTTCTGACCAATCTTGTTGTCTGTGGTAAAGGATATGCTTATGCATTGGCAATCTGATATGAAGTGTTACCTAGAGGGGGGATTGTTTGTAAGATATTTTCTTTTAGTTTTTTGTGTTGTAATTGCTTTGCCATTGGTGAGCGTTTTGGGGTGTCTACTATGGAGCTGTATAAGCATTTGCAAATAGCTGTTTGTTTTATTATTTCGATTTCTTGATCACATTTGTCTTCAGAGAGTGGTAGTTGGATAGCTCTGTTGATCATGTACTGGACTGCTGCCATTTTGTGGGCTGTGGGGTGACAAGAGGAGTTGTGGATTGCAGTATGTGTTGTGGTGGGCTTCCGATAAATTTCAAACTGATGTCTGTTATTCCTTATTCTAATGGTAAGGTCTAAGAGGAGTTTGTGGCACAACTTGACAAGAAGAAGGGACCGGTTGGTAGGACATGTTCTGAGGCATCAAGGGATCACAAATTTAGCATTGGAGGGCAGCGTGGAGGGTAAAAATCGTAGAGCGAGACCAAGAGATGAATACACTAAGCAGATTCAGAAGGATGTAGGTTGCAGTAAGTACTGGGAGACGAAAAGCTTGCACAGGATAGAGTAGCATCGAGAGCTGCATCAAACCAGTCTCAGGACTGAAGACAACAACAACAAAGGTCTAAGAAATTTATACTGTCATCTGCTTGGTGTACAACTGTGATTTTTGTTTTTGTTTTCATGGGACCTTTTGAATAACTGGTTCAACTCACTGATGTCATCCTTAGTGCCTTTGACTAAAATGATGGTGTCATCTACATATGTGTAGTAGTAGATGATATTTTTGAGGAGGTGGTGATTGGAATGCGTTATTTATTTTCTTAGTTACTTATAAATATTTAAGCTATCGATCTGGAAAGATTCGTGCCCATTGCCAGACCATCTGTTTGTTTGTAGATTTTATGGTTAAATTTAAAGTAGTTGTGTGAAAGTGTGATTTCAAGCAGGTCCATTAGTTCAGTTGCAACGTACAGGGGGTTTTATTTAATAATTATCGATATATTGAAAAATATCTACTGGCAGTCTTAGTCGACCTTGTTGCTATCTGACTTAAGTTGGCTCTGTTTAAACGCGCGGTTATGCCCCCAGTATTGTTTGCATCGAAATTATCATTACACTCTAATTATTAAACAAAAATACGGTGATTGCTGGCTACGAAATCAATAATTACTATATGATACCAAATAAAGATTTATTCAGAAAACAAGATGAGCAATATTTCTAGCCTAACACGACAATCTAGTACACTCACTAGCCTATCGTTGGCACAATGCATCCTCTTTTCCCAACTCCTTAAGTCAACACTGAACCCTCGAGTGACTCTAGTCAAGTTCTGCCTGAACGGACACAGACTCAGAGAGCACCTGTCAAAGAGCTAGTGGAATACGAACTCGTTTAGAATTACAGTGCCCTAGTTTGGCCGATGATTGCTAATATCACCGTAATTCTCCGTGGTGATTACGACGTTCGGCCCAGCCAACGTCGTGATGCCATCTTTCCCGTGAGCGAACTTGGCCTTAATCCCAAACGTGGACGTGATTTGCGTCCGTAAACTCCGGTACGGAAGTGTTTAGTTGCGGAGTCAGTCACGAGTCAATACTCAAGCTACTTGCACATATGCCAAGAAATTTGGTAGACTCAAGTGCACGGCAGCAAAGGTACACTTCAGATTGCATATGAAAACCACAAGTCAGCAGAAATCTGTCTCTTCTCAGACGAACTACGTGTGTGGAGTCGTATGCTCTACACTATGCAGACTTGGAGAGTAACCACTGGACTCAGTGCCGGAAATTTTTCCAGCCTACTTCTCTCCACGCTCTCCAAGCAGGGCAGCCAGACACCGCGACTGCTCCGGTCCAGTCCCGACCCCAGAGACCCATTCAGATTTTTGCAAACGTGGCCGTTCTTCGCCGCATGGATCCGTGCGCGTTGGTAGCCAATCACGACACAGACTTCAATGTATCCGTGAGCGTTTGTACCCAACCACGATACAGAATTCTATCGCGGTTACTGTTGCCGCCAAACTTTTAATATGTATCTCTACGCACTCTACGCCAATCCCGTCACAGTCTTTTGCAAATTTTCCACTGTGGAGCGAAATCGTCTTTCGCATATAGCCTCTTCTCACTTCTTGTTGTAATGGCCCAGCCTCTCCCAACGTGCCAGACGACAAGGAAGTCCGGCCGTTTTCCAGCCTCTGATGCCATCTCGTTGATTTAACATGACACACACAACTTCCTTTTCTGTGTCCATTCTGTCCTACTAGTGGACCAATTATCTCGGTTTGTTAAATGGCTATCTCTGTGTATTCTGTGTATTAGTACATGATTTAGCATCATGTAAGGTGTAAATTCTGCTACCTTACACAGTTGTGAGTTGAAGGCTTTTGTAGGTTGGCATTGATTATGTGTGGTGTAGGATCTATTCGCACAGAGGAATAAAGGTTTTGTATGTCAAATGAGGCAAGTGTGGCTCCATCAGGTTCTCCTATGTTTTTGACATGTTGTGTAAATTCTGTTGCGATTTTAACTCTTCTATCATTATTGAATGTGTATCCTTCTTTGAGAATTTTGAAGAGCGTTTTGTTGAGTTTGAATGTTGGGCTGTTCCTGCAGTTCACTATCGGGCTGATGGGGGTCCCATTTTTGTGTATCTTAGGTTGTGATCTAAGGCAAGGTGCTTCTGGCCTCATTGATTTCCTTGCTTCTTGGATGGTGAGTAGAAAGTTAATGTTGTTTGAAATGTATTTAATCTCATTTCGTATTCTGGCTGTTGGATCTTTATGTATCTCTCTTGTTGGTTTGGAAGAAGTCTAAAGCTGTTTTGTACATATGTTGCTCTGTTCATTACAACAGTTGTTACCCTTGTCAGCTTTTACAGTTATTGCATTATTCATGTTTAATTTCGTTTTAGTGGTACGTGTAAGGACTTCTTCTCTTTTCTTGTATGCTGGAAATGGTTTTTCAATTTCCTTCTCAATAATTTCATTTTGTGGCAGGCTGCTATTCTGCCATTTTGCTTCTTAAAGGCGATGTTTAGATCTGTTTGACACTAGTGATGAGCATTTCTCGGTTCTTTTGGTCCAGTGGAGCTTGAACGTTGTGTTTTAAGCCTTTGTAGAGTAGTGGCAGGGTCAGCGAAGTCGCAATTCGTGCAGCACCTCGGAGGGAGGAGATGAGGGAACTGGTGGTTGGGGAGGGCCTGGCGGACCGAAGGTGTCTGATGGAATTTCAGGCTGTCGATGGAGGAATTTGACCATCGCGTCGGAGAAGGGTCGCGCGGTGGTGACCGTCGCTGACCCGATCGGTACTCCCCCGTCGACGTGCACTTGGATGAAGACAACAAAAATGTGTTCCCAGGCAGAGCGGATGAAGACGGTATGGTTATTGATTAACTTGAGGTCCCTGCTCGAAACAAGGGAGCGGAGAACACTTTGATGCCTAATAGGTTCGAATGGCTCGTGAGGAAGGTTGGGTTTGGGCCTATCGGGAGTGATGAATGGGTAAGGATTTTCCAGGTGCGGGTATGACCCGTCACGAAGGGACGCGGCTAACTTGTTCATCACAGGTTGTACGCTGCGCTCATTTAGGAGCGGCAAGCACGCGTGCTGGGTGGTCTCTGACAGCGCCTCAGCAAGAGGGGGTGCTGCAGGGTGCGCCCCTTCGCCTTGTATGCGGTGGTCCCTTCGGGAGGCGACGACACGTTGTGGGGCGCAGGCGGGGGGGCCGTGGCTGGTCTGTCTGGGTGGAGGCGTCCACAGTGGAGATGGCGACAGGGGATGAAGTCTTCTTAACAACAAATTTCAATCTACCTAGAAGGACCAACCTGTTATTTTGACGGGTACAGTTTCATTTGCCGTTTTGAGAAAAATTCACACATTTTAACATATTGAAAGTTTTCCGTCTGGTTATGTATCGTTACCTCTGTATCTCTCTTCCTCTCTCTCCTTCTATCTGTGGTAGAGTGTCCCAGGCGTGTGTGTCCTTATTTACACGTGCTTACCCGCTTGGTTCAATGCTCGCAAGGATTGAATTTAAGGGGGGCCGCCCCGTAGTCTAGTTATTATGTTAAAATTGCGCAACGGATAACGCGGGGGAGGGCTCAGGCAACCAAGTGGGCAAGTAAGTAAATGCCACGCTCTAACGTGATCTATAAGGACTCCACTTTGTTGATAACATTGCTCTCTACACAGGACTGGGGTTTGTAATGACCACTAAATCCATGACATCGATTTTATAAGAGAATCATTATCTATATTCCCAGAAACTTTACAATATTAATAATTGCAGCAAACAAAGCCAAGTCAAATAACTTCTAGTTTTGTCTCGCACTGAAGGTACTTAAGCTAACAGTCATCTCGTTGCTGCTTAAGCACTAGGATAGAAGATGGAACTACGTTGCTGCCCTCGTGGACAGTGATCGAAATTCGCACCCAAGATTATTACTTGGCCCGAATAACAAAAATTCTTTTCGCGCGAAAACGGGGGACAAAGCAGACACAAACGTCTCCCATATACACAAAAGAAAGCAAATTCTTAAAAAAAAATCCTGTGAAATATGTCACACGCAAAGAAACAATTAACATCACACGCAAGCATCCTCACCTTGACTAATTTCCAAGAACGAACTGGTAGCTCACTGGCAGTGCAATTCGACACCACGTGGGTGACCGATCATCATCATCATCTTGGACAGTTTCCAGCCACTGGCTGGGTCTGTCGGGAACACAAGCCTCTCCATCGTGTTCTGTCTTTCCACCATTCCCCCTCTTCCACCTTCGTCCAGTTCTCTCCTCTTCTCATCACACATTCCTTCACTCCCTTCACCCATCTATCTCTTGGTCTTCCTCTGGGCCTCTTCCCCTCCAGTTGCAGATCAAACATCCTCTTTGGAATTCTTCCCTCATCCATTCTCTTCATGTGTCCATACCACTGCAGTCTTGATTTTTCTATCCTGTCCTGTACTGGTTCCTCCTTTAGTCTTTCCCTCACATACAAATTTCGCAATCTGTCTCGTCTTGTTACACCCAACCTGCTCCTCTGGAACTTCATTTCACTAGCCTGTATTCTACTTTTGTCGCTTTTGTGCATTACCCATGTCTCGCTTCCGTATGTCAATATGGGGACAAAGTAGGTTCGGTATATAATTCCCTTGGATTTCTGTGGCACCTCCTTGCTCCAAATAAGCCCCCTAATGCATTTGTAGAACTGCCCTGCTTTTCTGCACCTTTCATTTATTTCCATTGCGTTTCCCCCCTTACTTTCAATCACGCTTCCCAGGTACTTGAAGTTCTCTACCACTTGTAGTTTTTCCCCTCCACAAGTTATATCCACATTTGGCCTATTCTTCTTCCTTGTTGTGACGATTATTTCACTTTTCTTTGCAGAGAAATGCATTCCATATTGTGCTGCCGTTGCCTCCCATGCATCTAACTGCTCTTGCACCTCCTTCACGCAATTTCCCCATAACATCAGGTCATCGGCAAAAAGCACTGCTTTCATTTTATGATCTCCAATTGCATCTGATACTTGCTGTAGGATTTCATCCATAACAATAATAAACAATAAAGGCGAAAGTGCACTTCCCTGTCGCAGCCCATTTTCCAGCTTGAACCATGCAGTACGTTCCCTCCCCACTTTCACACAACTCTCACTTCCCTCATACATTTTTCTGACTTTTCGTGTAATCTCTTCATCTATCCCTTTTGCGTTCAGCACATCCCAGAGCTTGTCCCTACAGATACTGTCATACGCCTTCTCAATATCCAAAAAGGCCATGATTAAGTCCTTCCCGTACTCATAGTGCCTTTCCTGCAGTTGCCTTACCACAAATATGAGGTCCGTTGTTGATCTTCCCGGTCTGAAACCGTACTGCTCCTCTTGCAGTCTACTTTCAATACTGCTTCTTATTCTCTTCTCCAGCATCTTTTCATAGATTTTTCCACAGTGGCATAGCAGGGTGATTCCTCTGTAGTTCTCACATCTCCTTTTATCCCCTTTCTTGAAGATCGGGACTATAATTCCTTTCTTCCAATCCTCAGGAATTCTGTTCTCCTTCCACACCACCCTCAGCACTCTGTATAGCCACTGGGTTCCTACTTCTCCTGCTGCTCGTATCATATCCACTGTTACTTCGTCCCAACCTGGTGCCTTGCCCCCTTTCATCCTCTTTATGGCTTCTTCCACTTCATTCCAAGTTAGATCATCAATTTCCCCACTATTATAATCGTCTGCTGCCTTAGGCTCTCCATCGCTGTTAGTTACCTGCTTGGCAGCATTCAACAGATCTTCAAAGTACTCCTTCCAAATCTTTTTGAGCTCATGCATTTCCTCCACAACTCTTCCATTATTATCCATGATCCTCAGGCACTCGCTTCTGTCGTTCCTCTTATTTCTTACCATGGTGTAAAGTACTTTTTTGTTCCCTTCACTGTCCTCTTCTAACATTCTTGTCCATTTTTCCATCCACTTCTTCTTCTCCGCCCTTACTATGGTCTGTGCCGCTTTCTTGCTTTCCTTATATTTTACCCTAGCTTCCTCTGTTCGGGTCTGGAACCATTCTCTGAAGGCTTTGTTCTTTCGAAGTACTGCCTCTTTACATATGTTGTTCCACCATGGGGTTTCCCTACTTCTCCTCTTTGTGCTAGTTCTTCCGCACACAGTCTCAGCTGCCTCAACTAGAGCCCTCTTAAAATCGCCCCATTCTTCTTCCACTGTTCTCTGATCTTCCTTTGGCAGCTTCTTCCTGATCAGTGTCTGGTACTGGGTCCTCCGTTCATCCTCTTTCAGCATCCATGTCTTCAACCTTTTCTCCTGTATATCTGTTGCCCTCCTATCTTTTTTCTCTCTCAGGGTGGCTACCAACAGCCGATGGTCGCTGTCTAAGGCCTCAGATGGTATGACCTTAACATCTGTGAGGCTGCTCATCATCTGCCTATCCACTAGTACATAGTCTACTACTGAAGTTTGGGACCAGTCCCCACTGTACCAAGTTATTTTGTGACTACTCCTCTTCTTGTACCACGAATTTGCGATCGCCAGCCCATTCCTCTTGCAGAATTCCAGCAACAATTTTCCTTCTCTATTTCGGTTCCCCCAGCCCTCTGGTCCCATTATCTCCTCGAATCCTTTCCTGTCTGTGCCAACATGTGCATTGAGGTCCCCTATTATAATCTGATTTCCTCCATTTAGCTGCTTTTGCATGTCATCTTCAAATTCCTCCTTCTCCTTTTTTGTACACCCCACCTGTGGGGCATATGCTTGGATGATTTCAATGCTTTTTCCTTTCACCCGTACTCTGGCTTTTATCATTCGATCATTGATACCTTCCACCTCCTCCTGCAGACCCTCTCTGACCACTATTGCCACTCCATTTCTTCCCCTCTCATTCCCTATCCAGTACAGTTTACATCCTTTACTTAGTGGTTTTTCACCAACTCCTCTCCACCTAGTCTCAGCAAGTCCCAAGATGTCCAATTTCCTCCTTTCCATCATTTCTACAATTTCTTCTAACTTCCCAGTTAGAGTCCTTACGTTTAAGGTGCCCAGCCGTAAACCATCTCGTAATCCTTTTCCATTGCTTGGTCGGTTTCCTTTAAATCCGTTCCGTGATCCGAGGCATGTTCCCTTTTTGAAAGCAGTTGATTTATCCACTACTGGCTTGCTAGGCCTATCGCAGCTTCACCAGAGCCCCGTTAGCCGTCACGTTTCAGGGTTCCCATAGGGCCTTCTCAGCTACCGTAGCGGTCCTGGGGCACACAAAGTCCCCGCTGTACATCGCCCCTAAAGGCAATCCCCTACTTTGTGCCGTTGCCCATCTCCCACGACTTGGACGAGGGGTTGGACTTATGGGGGAATTTCTTTGTACTCATCCCTCTGTTCGTTCTTGCATTCCATTCTATACAATTATTCACACGCTCAACGTATTCTTTATCAAAGTAGTTAGGACGTGCTGCTTCCAAATGGGGGTTAAATCGATCCGTGAACATGACCTAAAAAATTACGTCATACGCTTCGAACCTTGAGTGACTCACACGAAACACACGCAACTCCGGAATCGTCATCTAAATTATTCATCAGCCGTTACGACCACGTGTTAAGTTAACTAGGCGGGGTGAGGCCCCAGGTTACTTTAACACTGCAAAACGCTGCTTCTAAAAGTGAAACTATACGATTTATTAAAATTTAGAGCTATTGCTGCTCTTGTGTGCTGAAGGCACCAAGTGATTGCAGCACTATAAATGGATAACGCGAGCCCCCATGCTCACCTCTGGAAAAGAAACCCTAACTGAAAACTTTAATTGTACAGGAAAAATATCTCAGAAAATGAATGAATGGCCGTAACGACACGTTAACTAATTCAGCCCTGAAAAAGAGCGGATTAATAACAGTGTAACACACACTACCTAATCTCACAGTGAAATTGGCGCCAAAGACGGAGATCACCCTCGATTCCGCCCGCTCCGTTCAGCCGCTACCCCAAGAGTGACTATCATGGCTCACAACGGCCGTTCCCCCTACATGGAGGGCAGGCAGCACTTGTTACCAACCCTGAACTACCTCCTGACCTTCGACCACAGATACTAGTAGACTGGCCTTGGTGTGCATATAACACTCCTGTCCGCTGCTGCTATACCATAACCTTAAAGTTGGAGGCAGGTCGTGAAATAAAACTATCTTGTTAAAGCAATTATGGTGTAAAGCAACCGTGTTGTACCTAACGGAGGTGGCTTATCGGAAGTGAAAGTCAGAATTACGTAAATATTTGAACAGTAACTAACAGTATACATATATATTTTTTTGCCTAGCTATACTGTTTAAAGAATAAGGAAAACGGTCGCCAGCCTACTTAGGCAAAAGAAAGATTAACGTTCTCGTTTAAGAAAGTAGGTATGAGTAACTTCAATGGACAAACACAACCTAGAATTGGCCACACGCGAGTGCAATGAACTCTGACACATACATATGTTTACGGTAAGATTGAAGCTAACAACTAGAGCAGCACAAACTATTGGCAAAAATATAACAGATACCGAAACACACTATTACTTTCAGGGCTTGTTCAAACTGAATGGTCTTTATAACATTACTATTAACATTCACTGCAGGATCATAAATTGGACATAGGTTAAGTCTCTCCCAGTTAAATACTTTACTATTTAAAATGAGAGTTAATTGGAATCCACTAACACGTAGCTTCTCACTATCTTTTGAATAAAGAAATTATGGTTTTCATAAATAGTGGTTTTCCTGTTACTTGTTACCTAGCATTAGCACAATAGACAAACTATGGATCCTGTTATACTATTAATATGCACTTCCAATATACAAGAGAGACAAGCACTTAGCAATCATGAACATATAATTTTCTACTATTGCAGTTTTCCACTTTTACTACAGTGAAACACAATGTTGACAAATTTGCAAGAAACTGACTCACCTTTTAAAATTTACTACAGGTAGCACTATGATCATTAACTAAAACTTTATAAGCCTCAATTTTAAGAACTTTAATTTATAAAAGAAATAGCAAATTGTCTTTATTACTACAGTCTTCTACTTTCAAGTAAATGATTAAATAGGTGACTTTTGAAACTTCACAAAACTACATTTACTGCCTCCCACAATTTCACTAAATCCAGAGTAAATCTGAATATTCCCTTCTCATCAAAGATCAAACAACATTATGTAATAAACTGCCTAACTTTGAGGCTTTCATTTTTTCCACAAAATAGGACACTCGGTAATCGTAGTTCAAATGGAGAGGAACCTGAGAGGTGTTGTGATAGGGAAAAAATCAAGGTAGGTACATAAATTCAGTTATAAGTTACCTTATATTTGTGCACACTAACACATCCAATAAGCTGATCCTTCACTGTACATTATTATAGTACTCCTTTACATTATTATAGTACTCCTTTACAGTGATTGAGCAATGTGGTGGCAACTGCATGTTGGTAGGCGAATTTGCAGACAGAATTGCTGGACTCTGGCCCTTCTTGGTGGCGATGATGAATACCAATTCCAGAATCGTTCCAGCTATTTATCCATCCATCCAAGGCATTGGAAAGTAGCAGAAAAAGCCTCTCTCGGAACCAGCACAATATGCAACATTTACATGGCAGTGCACAGTTTGGTAGCTCGTCCCCGACTGGCTCTTGGTTCCACCTTTTCTACCTAGGCCAGCCACAATTTGCGCGCGCTACACAGTTCCGTTCCCGAGGGAACCACTACACCTTTTCATACAAACTAACTAAGAACCCTAAGTGAGGATCAGCAGTTTACATAACAGCAACCAAACACATTTTAAACAAAACAGAACATTTGCACATATTGACATTTCTACAAAAAATTATTCACACAGAAATTACAATTATATGTAGTAAGTTTTATTCCCTCCAAATGGGACAAAGAATTTAAATGACACATATACTACATTGCATAGAATCAAACCATGACATCAAAATTTTTACAAAGAAAGGAGTATACAATTTTATGTTATCGATTGAAACACATTTACAGATACTCAATGTTATAACATTAAACCAAAGCAAAAGGCAAAAATAAATCAGTACAGCATTAGAGCTATGGTGTTACATGCAGAAGCTATAGGGCTGGTATGGCATCAACATAAACCACGTGACTGTTGGCAAAACGTGGCGGGATTTCAAATCAGCGGTCTTCCATCCTATGTTTACATCGTATTTTCCCCACATTTCTCAGTTGACTGCCAAACGCTTCCAACAAAAATTACTTTTTTATTTGCGAAAAATTATGCCAGAACTACATTTGACCTGGATTTGTTCACAGTACCATTCATAAAATCTAACAAATACATTGAACGCCACTCTGTTGGGCAGCAGGACGAAATTACTATAAACTATCAAGTAAAGTAAAATGTTGTTAAAATTCTTTTAAACAGCAAGAGTGGGCTCGTGTGAAAACTTTAAACATTGGATTCGCCGCGTTTTGAGCTCTAGTCACTTATAAAAGAAAATGGGATGTGGGAATTATGTCAACTATAGGTGCCAAAATTGTCGACTTTAGGATCAGGTCCATTTTAGAGTATCAATTCTAGGTGCACTTCAAAGGTTCAGTTCCTCAGTTCCCTCTATTTTTACAAAAGTTCAAACTATCAGTTTAAAAAAATGATATTTTAGATGAAAGGTGATACTTTGAAGTTTCAGAAAATAATTTGGGAACCTACATTTATTCAATAGTATTAGAAGGCAGAAAAAATTCTCTTCATGTGTCGACTATAGGTGCTCTTACCTTATTATAATCTCACTTGTATATACAACTCCGTAGTACCTGTGGGCTATTAAGTGTATCAAAATGAATAATGCATATGCCAAACTGAATACTGTGCACCGTAGTAAAAGCTGTCAATTATGACTCAAAAAACGCCTATAAAATTTCAACTGAAACAGTCGTTACAGTTCTCAATTTAACCAGGGCAGGCCATAAATTAAAAGTTCCAAGAGACTATGCAATGATTTTAATTTTTTACATGTATTTCTTCACAGTTGATGAAAACAATCCCAAGGAAAACTCTTTTCAAGGTTAAAACACTGTTGTCAACTTCTGTCTTAAGATAGTCATTCTGTGGGGAAACAAACTGTGACAGTATATATTTTTTTAAGAAAACTATCTAAGGGACACTTTCCACTGTACTGACCCTCATCCAGATTAAGAGTTATCTTCCAGGACACAAACAGGTTAGAGCTCATCTGCCAAAACAAAAACAGTCTGCTTACATTTGGCAGTCTCTCAGTACAATAAGAATAGGGGCTCTTATTTTTAAAAAATAATGCCTGTAGTACAGTGCTCTGCTTTTGTTCTGACACTGTGTGGGATCATGAGGAAATTTATCCTTGCCTCTGCATAATAATCATGTGATCATAAATTGAGTAAAGCTCCCCTTTAATTACATATTAATGTTTATCATTGCAGTTTGTGAACAATTTGAATAGCTTACTACAAATGCAGAAGAAGAGAATTAGTCAACCTAGAGCTTAAAAACACTTTTTCAACAGAAATGTTAGGCTTACCTTAGGAGTAACCTTTAAAGATAGGAAAAGTTGTTCTTACACTGAAAAGTGAGGTCTGTTTTCTGCAGAGTTCATAAACTGCCAATGCCATGCACAATGTCACATTTTCATGAAGTTTTGTACCAAATTTTGGAAACTGTTGCATATGAATGAAACACACATACCTGTACTTGCTTCACTCAAACAGCATTCTGAATTTTTTATTGCAAGCTCATACGACAAATCCTTAGTACCTGGTGTCTGTAGTGGATGTATTTTGCCATAGGTGAACACTATCCATTGCAGTAACAACTGAGGTAATAGAAATACTTTTGTGCTTGACACTCCAATGATATTTACAAACATGCACTGCCAACACCATGCACAATATCACAGTTTCACTAAGTTCTGTAGCAAATTTTGAAAGCTGTTGCATATGAATGATGTATATGTACCTGTACATGCTTCACTCAGAGCCTACTGAATTTTGTATTATAATTTCATCTGACAAATCCTTACTACCTGGTGGCTATTAGTATCTATAGCAGACACATTTTACTGAAGTGAACACTATCCATTGCACCAACTACAGTTGACTAAGATTCAAGAAACTGGTTTAAACTTTTATGTGACACAACTTTTGGGGGTTTGAGTTTCTATAGATAACAAGAAAAGAAATACATGTTGATTCTTTCAAGTGCTTTTCTCATTTTAAATTTATTACACTTTTTTCACAGTTGCTGCAAGTATTCAAAGAAAACTAACATCTCTTGGCACAAAATAGATATTCAGAAAAAATTAACTCAACACTTTATTTCACAACATTATTTTATTTCTTACAAAATTTTATTTCACATTTTCTTTCTTACAACGCAATATTTTCCAACAGATTTATTTCTTAAGCCCATATTCTAAGAGGGCAAAACAATGTTTAACAGATAAAAAGATATAGAAGACACTGACAAGAGAATAAATCTAGTAAAAATATAAGGGCCCAAACGAATTAACAACACAACATACAGACCTAGAAGCAACAAAAAATATAGAAGACAGTACATAAATATATATTCTGTTAAGAGAAAAAGAATATCTAGGTTTACATAAAACAAATGAATCCAGTTGGTCTGAAAACATAAGTAAAGTCCGAACATATATTGAATAAGGCTTTGTGGATGCAGTATGGGCACTTAGAAAGGCTAAGAACTCCAGATACCTCTGTCTGTACTTTGTGTAGACATCAAGGTTAAAACATTAATAATAATAAACATCACCTTGGCAATTATTAACTCTTAATGTAATAGGGATCAGGCATAGAATATTTAATGTCCCTTAAACAACACAGTTTTTGTGTATAAACTCCTCACACAACCTTTCTGGAATGTTTCTGTCACAGTCTTTCCAAAAAGGTGATTTTAAAATACTCAAATAAAATTGATTTAATTAGAGCATTTCTGTGATTTTATGTGGGCTCAAAGTCCATAATATGTTCGTTGATGGATTGAAAAAACCCTACAATCAACATCTGCCATAGCACATGAAACAAGAACAAGAATAACATTTTTCTTTTACAACATTCCCTTCACCTGTTGCAATCAATAAACTTGCTCTGCTGCTTTGCAAATTTTAATAACGTCAGCAGAAGTCATAGCTATACCTCCCACATTCTTTCTTCTGATTAGCCCAATGTCACTGTCCACTGACCCATATAAGGAATTTGCACATGCTGCACAATGTACTGACTTAGCCAATTTATGCACATTGAATTCTGCTATGTATGTAACAACATTCCTTACCTAATTTGACAGCTGTTCAAATGTGACAGCAGGAATGCTGTATGAGTGATGACGAGAGACTGATGCAACATCTAGGCCTAACTTTTCTGAATTACAATTGATAACTCATGTAAATGGGTTAGATTGCGTCACATCCAGTCCAGGAGATACACTGAGAATGGAACAATCTGCAGTATCCAAAATAGATCCAAATTCTGACCCTCTTACCTGCTGATGGATAAGCAATCATTTGTAGGTTGCTTTGAATTGAGCTGCTGTGGGATTGTTGTTACCACCACCATATCTTCTGATTGAGCTGAAAAATGTCTCTATGTGGTCCTGTAGCAATTTATGTGAAAGAAAGAAAGAGCTATTGATGAGAGAAACATCTAATTTTCTTAGGGTCTGTATACATACAAGAAAGCCAAGCAAACCAGTCTTTCTGTTACTATACAAAATAGATGGCCCATTAGCCTCAAGTCTCAGCTCTTGACTATGTTTTTCCACTTCATCAAAAAATGGTAAAATATGGCCATCGGTCTGCATTGAAAAAGGTGATTTATACGATTTGGACAGGAGATTCCTACTATTGAAACAATCAAAAAGGTTGTTCTTTGTCCTTATAAATTTAACTGTATGTTCACAGCCTTTAAAGTCAGCTAGCTGCAAATCTTTGTCAAGGAATTCTAGAGTATTAGCTACATTACCACTAAATTTTTGTGCAGCAATCCTTACATTCATTTTATGACAATACCACTCAACGTGTTTTGTTCTTACTTTTGTAGCAGCCAAAAGTTTCTCCTCTTTTTTGCAGCTCATGTAATTTTAATACATAATCCCATTTTATTGGATTTCTATTTCCATCAAAAATGACACTTTTACCGGCTAATGTATTGCGTATTAACTTGAACATGTGACATGGATCAAGGAATATGCAAACATCATCCTTACATAGAGGGTGTTTAAAAAAGATTTCATTCTGCACGTTGAAAGACAGGCCCCTAGCTTGTCTACCATTGCAGTGTTTGCGTGAGCATCATCAAAAGTAACAGAAATTACTTCTACTCCAGCATCATATGTAAATTTCAGTGCCTCCTTAAGTAGGTTTGATTTTTCAACAGCACCTAGGCCATTGACTAAAAAGTAGCCAATTGGAATTTTCCATGAACCATTAACAGCAGTCAACATGAATGTTAATGCCTCATTTGCAACAGGCAGATTGTCATTGTCAAGACCTGTGCCATAATCTATGTAACCAATAAACTTATTTCCACGAAATTCAACATGCTTCCTTATGGCAATCTCATCAAATGACATGGCTCAAAGCAATTTATTACCTTTGCTAATGAGTTCCTGACTCTTTATTCTAATTTATTTATTTATTTATTTCGTATTCCATTAATCCGTATTGTGATAAATCACAAGGATGTGGAATGAGTCAAGATTACATACAACAGATATAATACACATATATAACATGACAAAAATGTACCATAAGATTATGAATAAGTTTGTAGGTTAAAATCAAATCAAAGGTATAGCTCAAGTAATATAAAACAATACCTAAAAAGGAAATATAGTACATTTTCCAAATTAAACAAATAATACACATATATAAAATGACAAAAATGTACCATAAGATTATGAATAAGTTTGTAGGTTAAAATCAAATCAAAGGTATAGCTCAAGTAATATAAAACAATACCTAAAAAGGAAATATAGTACATTTTCCAAATTAAACAGTTAATGTGATCTATAGCAAACAAATTTTTATCAGTATAAAAAATCATTGCTTTATCTGTAGATACTCATCAAGAGAATAGAAGGAATTTACCATTAGGTATTCTCTCAATTTACATTTAAAAGTAGGTAAGACATTAATGTGATCTTTAATACCTGATGGAAGGGAGTTGAAAATTTTTGTGGCTGAATAATGAACACCTTTCTGAACAAGACTTAAATGTTTCAGATCCCTGTGCAGATCATTTTTAGACCTAGTATTATGATCATGACATTCACTATTAGTTTTAAAAAGAGATAGGTTGTTAGAAACAAAAATCATCAAAGAAAATATGAATTGAGAGGTAAGTGTTAATATTTGTAACTTATGAAACAGACTTCTGCAAGAATATCTTGGATGAACACCACTCATGATTCTAACAGCTCTCTTCTGTGCAGTAAATATTTTTTTGGCTAAAGGCTTGTTGCCCCAAAATATTATGCCATACGACATGATAGAATGAAAATAACCAAAGTAGGCAGCTTTAGTAGCGTCCTCATCACCAATGGGGGTGATTACACGCAGAGCATAAGTTGCCACACTGAGCCTTCTATGTAGGTCTAAGATATGCTCAGACCAGTTCAGCTTGCCATCAATTAGAATGCCCAAGAACTTAGATGATTCACAGTGTAGTATATTTTGGTTACCACAGTTTAAGTGGCATACTTCATTTTCTTGTTGAGATGTGTGAAATTGCATATACTGAGTTTTCTGAATGTTTAGAGTTAGTCCGTTGCACTTAAACCAGTGTAGGATGTCAACGAGTACAGCATTACATTTATTTTCTAGGTCACTGTTAGTTCGACTTTCAAGCAGAATAGTGGTGTCATCGGCAAAAAGAGTAAATTTACACTCGCTGTCTGTGCAAAGTGGGAGATCATTGATGAAGATAAGGAAAAGCAAAGGTCCTAGGATGGACCCCTGAGGCACACCACACTTTAATGTGCCCCAATCAGAAGAAATGGGACTATCATTGGCACCATTAATTATCACCTTCTGTTTTCTGTTTTGCAGATATGATTCTATCCATCTACCAATGCTACCTCGCAAGCCATAAAAATTAGCCTTATGTAAGAGAATGTTGTGGTCCACACAGTCAAAGGCCTTAGACAAGTCACAAAAAATTCCAATAGGTGACATTTTATTATTTATTGACTCTAAAATTTCATTTGTGAGAGAAAAAATAGCCTGCTCAGTTGATCTACCTTTTTGGAAACCAAACTGGTTTCTGTTGAGTATGTTGTGGCTGTTAAGATGTTCTACAATTCTTGTATACATTAGTTTCTCTAATACTTTTGAGAAACTACTTAGTAGTGATATTGGACGGTAGTTAGATAAATTAGTTTTGTCACCCTTCTTGAAAAGTGGTTTCACAACGGCAAGCTTTAATCTCTCTGGGACAACACCTTGCTGGATAGACTCATTAAAAATGTGACACAGGACTTGACATATGTGGTCACTACAATGCTTCAGTATTTTTGGTGAAATGTTGTCAATACCAGTGGAATTTTTATTTTTTAAGGCCTTGATGGTATTTTTAACTTCAGTAATAGTAACTGGGGCAATACAAATTGGGTCATACGTGCTAGGGTTAGCTCTGTGTAATAAATGCGTAGCAGCATTTAAGGAACCGTTACAACCTACATGTTCTGCTGCAGTTATGAAGTGATTGTTGAATATGTTGGAAACTGTTACAGGATTATGAATAACCTCATCCTTATAGCTTATCTCTGTGGTATTAACATTCTTGTTACTCTTGCCACACTCTCTCTTTATAACATTCCAAACTGCTTTTATTTTGTTCTCAGATTTATCAATTTCAGACTTAATATACAGGCTCTTGGATTTGTTTATCACCCTTTTTAAAATTTTACAATATAACTTAAAATGAGACCTTTCAAGGGGATCATTTGATACTCAGTGAGGCATGTAACTCCCTCTTAGTCCTGCAAGAAATTTTTATACCTCCAGTAATCCATGGTTTACTGGAAGAAACCTCATTGTTCTTTCTGACAGTTTTTTTTTGGGAAAGCCATTTCAAATACAGATATAAATTCATTTAAAAAAAGGTTAAATTTATCATTAACATCTGATGTGCTGTACACTGGCTCCCAATCTATCTGTGACAAATAGTCGTTAAAGGCAGACACAGTTTCAGTGTTTATACATCTATAGGACCTATAGGTGTGGGAGATTTTATTGCACAAACTGATGTTATTTACTTTCAGAAGTTGTCCATCATGGTCAGACAGGCCATAAATTACTTTACTCACACTAGCACTGTTGACTCTATTCTTGTCAATGAAAATATTATCTAGAAGGCTCTTGCAATTTTCTGTAACTCTAGTGGGCCAGGTAACCATCGCAGCCAAGTTGTAAGAATTCATTAAGTGGTCCAGGTCAGTTTTGAGGTTGTTATCAGTTAAGAAGTTGACATTAAAGTCACCTACAATTATTAAATTTCTAGTTTTAGAGAACAATTTGGTCAAAAGAGATTCTAACTTATTCATAAAGATGCAAAACTTCCCTGCTGGAGCTCTGTAAATTGCAAGCACAGTAAGTAACATGTCCTTTGCAGAAATTTCAGTCCCGCAAACTTCAAAATGTTGATCTACACAATACTTACTTAGATCTAAAGATTTATAAATGATTTTACTGTCTATATAAATTACAGCACCACCTTTCTCCTTACTTGTTCTGCAGTAATGAGTAGCTAGATCATACCCATCAAGCTGCAGCCCATCAATTCCAACTGTTACATGATGCTCAGTAAGGCATAAAACATGAGGACGGTCAACAGTGTCCATGTCCCCTAAATTTACAGATAAAAACTCTAATTTACTTTTGAGACTTCTGATATTTTGATGAAGAATAATAAGATTCTTATAGCTACCTCTACTGTCCTTCTGCTGGTCTGCTTGTCCATTAACACCGTTAGTCCCCGTTGCACTCAAAACTGTGTTGGATACATTAAGACCTATGTCGCAGCTGGAGATTTGTTCACTAGATGTCGTTGTCGAGGTCGGGTGGGTGCTGGCCATAAAAAATCACTGTTTCTTTTTGGAATTCTTCTTTCTCTCGTAGAAAATCGGGGATTACCTTTTATCCTTGAAGATACTGCATCGGAATTATTTTCCAGTCCTTGAGGTTCTTTGGGTGGAACTTCATCATATGGTATTAATATGTCATTGGCAGTGACAGGGTGAGACACAGCTATACATCTGTTTCTTGTATTCACATTGGTTCCCTGTCTATCTTGGCATGAATTGGTTTCTACAGTACCGGTACAAAATCTGACCTTTCTTGCAGAGCTGGTTGTAAGTGTTTTTACTACATCACACCGTTTCCATGGGTTTGATACTGATGAAGCAATGTTCCTGCACAGTCTGAGCTTTCCTGTTTTGTTCAGGTGTAGTCCATGATTAGTGTAATCAGGCCTTTGCAAGAATAAATTGACATCAATTACTTTCACATTAACAAAATTAGATGACAAATTCATTATATATTCATTAAATCTGTACACTGTTTCGTTGACTTCTGGCTTGTCATAACAGTAGGGAACGGTACATAACAATAGCTTTGTATGATCAAGTGCTGCAGTCAACTTTTCTAAGTCTGGAATAAAGTTGTTTTTCTTCCGAATGTCATTTATTCCTGCAAGGATAATAACTGCATCGTCCAAATTGAAATCACTAGTAAGATCTGATGCCCCTTCAACTACACCACTGAGGCATGCATTTGGTTTAACAACAGATTATGTGTAGTACTTGGGTTTCAAAAATTCATTTAGCAATGATGCACAGTTTCGCCCATGACTGTCCGATAGTAATAAAATCTTATTCGTTGGCTGACTCTCAATTGGTCTTTTTGTCGAATTTTTAGGAACATTGTCTCGTCCTACCACCTGAGTAGATTTCTCTGTTTCATCAATTTTATCACTTAAGGCACTAAAACGGTTGCTTGTATTCAGATGATATAACTGCTGAGAAACGAGATGTTTTGGTATCTTCTTGGGCTGGTGACAATTTGTGCTCTTGTCTTGGGATTCACTTTTGTTCTGTTGACTTCTGGCAGACAATGTGACATTTTCAGCTTTCAGTCTTTGCAGTTCTTCTAACAACACGGAAATTATTTCTTCCTTGCTGTCTATAGTGCCCACTTTTACGCAATTATCACATTTCCATATCTCTTGTTTTGAGTCCACCTTTGCACAGTTATAATGATAAACAATTTTACACTTAAAGCACATAATACCTGTAACGACTTTCTTTCTGCATGAGCATAGTTTGCTGTTTGTTATTTCTTGAAGCGCAATTTCGTGGCTGTATGATGAAGTTGATGCTAAGCAAACACTGAGTTTCTCATTTTTTACTACCACCTTCATAATTAAATAACAAGAGATGCACTTCCCATCACTAAATACGTCGAACTTCTTACACTTCACACAAACTTCGGATTGTTTGCTTTTATTTGCGGAACTCATGCTGTTCTGTTTACCGATCGTCAACATGGTTTCTTTTTCACAGTTTATAGATGCATCACAGTTTTTTTCAGATACTTTTAACACAATATAACACGTAATACATAACTGGTCACAATACCAACCGACATTTCTGCAAAATGCACACTTTTCTTCATTAAATTTACATTTATTACTGGAACTAACACACTCGCGAATTTCATTCGGCGCCATCTTGAAGCGCTATTGCTGCTTCTTTACTGAATCCAGGATCCCCAACAACACTGTACCACTTTTTTAATGTTCGTGGATGTGGCAATGATGTTTTAAAATTTTTCCTTACATAGCTATATGCCTTGCTACTGTAAAAATTTAGTGTTAGAGCAAAGCTCTGAAGAGCTGCTGGATACATATTTGCTTTTTTTACCTTTATTGACACGTTGGAGCAACTATGAAGTACCAGGTGGCAGAATCTGATAGTAAAAAGCCACAATCATTTAAGTAAGTATTCCAACCTGCAATCAGTCATACATTTTAAAAATGACAGGCATTGTAAATATACTTGCCTTTAGTAAATTAGCCATTCATTTATAACACGATTATTTTCAAGATTATTTATCAAAGATTTCAAAGACAAGACTTTCTTATTCATCCCACGAGATGATCGCTGCAAGGTCTTTAACTTTCTGGCTTTGATGCTAATCTGCCGTCTTGCCACATCTACCACTTTTTCTGCTATGCCAGGAGTACAAAAATCGCTATTCGAAAAGTCCCAAATATACCTGAAACTTTTGTTTTTCGGGGTGTTCGTTTCCATATCGCATAACGTCACTGCAAATAAAACAAAAATGAATGTTTTGAATTATAATTTGTGGGCGAAGCATGTCCGAAATGGCACTTAACGTAACGTGCAACAGTTCTAACAGTCTACTAACTCGCAGTTATCACACACATTCTAACAACATTCAGACTTAGGCATTGGAAGCACAGAGTTCAGAAGACGATGGCATCATCTAACGAACGCCGTCAGCTATGTGACTGTCTCTGGTAATGCCAACATCCTCGATTGAAAGTAATCGACCGTCACGCTTCCGGTGAACGCTGACATCCAAATTTTATTCGATTTGACACTTTCCTTTTTCTTGTTAATATTACAGATAGGTGCTCAGGATAGTTGGCGTGGCTGCCGCCTGTATTACGCCACGGCCAGTGTGACTTCCTATTTAATAATATTTGATTGGGTTCCATCTGCTTATATGTATGTAGTGTGTGAAGTTATCCAAGCTGTGAGACATGAAGTATCTTATGTTCTGTGCTTACATTTAATCTAATATTTTGGATATGACTACCAAATGTGCTATGGGTCTGCAGTTAACAAAAGTATTTATTGGTTGGGTGTGTGAATGTCAGTCTAAGGCTTTCTGGATATATGTCAGCATCAAGAATTCAAATACAAAGTGTGATTTAATGTTTCGTTACCCAAATAAACTCTGATGAGATTCACAGGGTGTAAAAATGGCATCATTCATGTAGCTATTTACTTCACTTTTTCTACTTACCATTGCTGTTGTGCTAATACTTTTAATGTAATCTTTTTCATGCAACTGCTAGTTCAAGGCCGTAAACATTAAACCAGGGGTTTACAATTCTGAATTAGAATTGTGTACTGATGGATCCTGTGATAAATTTTCAAATAATGGTGCTGTATTATATTACCTACAAAGTGTACTATTTGTTCACAGTTTTGCACTTTTTGACATTATTGATACTTTCTGTGATTGTAGTAATAGGGCAGTTGCTGTGTAGTATGTCTTCATAATAAGAAAATAGTTTTTTCAGTGGCATGAATTACACTAATTTATTGATTTAGTACATACTGTGTGTTGTCTGTCACTGGCATTCATTTGTATATTTTATGTAAGTCAGTTGCCACTTTTGGGCTGTTTTTTATTTTATTTTCAGATTTACTGTAATCATGATTTGTTATACCATTTACACAAACTGTATGTATTGGTAATTATATTATCAAGATATGTTTGTAACCCAGTGGATTTTTTATTGGAATAATTTTCAGGAATTCCAGGCTTAAAAGCTTTTATTTTGTTTTTAAATTAACACAACTGGATCGTATCTCAGCTGTAAAGACAAGATGGTATTACCACAGAACTGGGCAGCTCTATCAGAAGCGTTTTGAAAGATATTTTGTGAGTTGCAGTTAGTAGTGGTGATGAGACGATTAAGTATTTTCTTTAAGGCTATTTCTGTTCATAAAATTTTGCTATGATATATATAACGCTGGATCAGTAACAAGAATGTATTCTCTGATTACATGGTCGGAATTTCATATAAAATCTTTATGGGGAATGCTGAAATGCCATATAAAATATTGCCTCATGAGCTATGTGGCTGTTACAGATCATGTCAAAAGTCAGGGCTGTATGGTTTGCTCACATTTTATTGGCCACATCCACATTACAACAACCCATAATAATATATATTATGTATTCCAGTTATGTTTCTCCAAATGTTTGCCAGTATTATATTTTCGTAACAATATTGTGCACTTATGATGTTTATATATTATAGAGTATGCTGGTTGTATGTATTTGTTGGAAATGTTAAATTAAATATGTTTATGACATAATGTTTGATATCTTACTGTGGAAATAAATACAATGTGCTTTTCCCAAAACGATTGATCCTGTTGCACTTAGGAACAGTAACCTAAAAGTAAAAACTTACACTATCTTATCATGAACATATTTGGAGAAGATATTACAAATTTAAATTGTAACAATTTTAAGGCAGTAAAATGTTTTTTGAGACATCTGCCAAATTTCTCTATGATGCATAGCAATACGAAACAATATTATAACAACATACATTCTCTGTTCAACCCATGCACTTATTTTGATTGGGAAGCCATTCAGATGGCAGACATCAACACAGCTGACATCCAGTGGATAACTGAACCTGCAAAATATAAATGTATTGTTCTCATTTAAAATAAATATTCTCTGAAGTAATTCCTCTTGCTACTAACAGTTAAATGCTAATAGTGCTACATTCAGACGAGTAAAACACCCCTTGTGCCTGTTCTGGTATTCACATATTTCTGTAACTATTTTGGTTTTGTGTTAACACAACATTTTCATTTTGAAAGACTATTCGCTTGGGTGAAGCAGCACATGTTTGTCTAGGAAGTTTTATTTTCCATTATATATCGCGATTTTGCAGGGCGAAGGATAAAGGCAGTGTGGGTGGAAAAATCGAATTTCACACTTCACTCACACTGTTGGATGGATCCCTTCAACTGCAAAGTGGAATCTCTTGTGTTGGAATAGGGTCTTCAAAATATCCTTCAAAAGCAAATTCTGTTTGAAGGACTATAGGCATAAAGTATATACATCAACAATTTTCAAGCATTATCTGATTTCAGTCCACTATTTGACCACAATATACTTGACACCCTAGTACCGTAGTTAGATATTCTGCACTGTGCATTCACATCCAGCCTATTTGTTAGATTACTATGAGAAAAGAGAATCTACTTTCTGTGTCAACAATAATTTTTATATATGTGTCCAAAGCCATTATAACATTCTTAGTCAGTTTAAAATGTAACCTTTTATTTTGACAGAAACAACTTTATTTCATTACTCAGCCATTAGCTAATTGTGCCCCCTTGAGCATTGTTATGTCAAATCACAATAAAAGTTGTTATGCTTACAGCATGTTATAATTCTTACATCAGTTTTGTGGGGGAATAAGCAATGTGATGATGTCCCTAAATGTACAGGCACAACTGTCATCTGTAAACTGAAAAAAATTTAACAATTATGTGGGGTTTGTTACTGTTCCAGCATACATAACACATTAAAATACATTAGCACTACTATGAAATGGAAACACATGGGGCAAGCTCATCATCCCAAAATCAATTAGGCTGTATGTTTTAACACTGTTACCAATTCTATTGTCTGTTGCTGCTGCTGCTGCTGCTGCTGTGGGCCATGCAGAGTGGCCGTGTGGTTTGAGGTACCTTGTCACGGACTGTGTGGCCGCTCCTGCTGGAGGTTCGAGTCCTCCCTTGGGCATGGGTGTGTGTGTGTGTGTTGTTCTTAGCATAAATTAGTTGAAATAGTGTGTAAGTCTAGGGACTGATGACCTCAGCAGTTTGGTCCCTTAAGAATTCACACATATTTGAACATTTTTGCTGGTGCTGCTACTGCTGTGGTGGTGGTTTTCAGCCTGAAGACTGGTTTGGCACAGCTCTCCATGCCATACTGTGCAAGTGTCATCATCTCTACATAATTACTGCAATCTACATCTATGTGAACCTGCATACTGTAATCAAGCCTTGACCCCCTCTAAAATTCTTTTACCTTCTACATTCCCCTACATACCAAATTGACAACTCATTGATGTCTCAGTGTATGTCCTTTCAAATGAGTCATTTTAGTTAAGTTATGCTATAAATTTCTCCCTCCCCCAAATCGATTCAGTATCTCCTCAGTCATTATTCGATGTACCATTTTACTCTTACATTAATGGAAGTTACGTTACCACACAATTTTATCTTACCACACCAAGCAACGCAAAAATAAATAATAATAATAATTTACGCAAAAGAGTGTATAACTTATATGCCACGCAAGGCTGAACATACATTTTAGGCAAAACACAAGAGAGAAAATAAAATAATGCAGTTTATGTCATTTAAACTTTGTTCTGTTTAGGCGACATTATGGGCTTTCTGTGACACTGTACAAAACAGCATCACATGTGCAGCACATTTTTCTAGGAGTTTCTCTTCAGCTTTCTGCAGTGCAGCATCTTCTATTTTCCTTTCGAACAATAGCTACCAGATTATTTTTCTCGTCATATCTGATGTCGTGCAGCACTCTACCTCGACATGAATTATCTCTAGGGCAACCAGGACTCCTAGGGACTGTTGCATTGGAAATCAGGTGACATTTCACAGTGCAGAGCCGAAACTGCAATTGTGACATATTCATACCTGTCTTTCTGTGGAGAAGCCACGTTTTATGGTGGTTGGGTTGTTTGGGGAAGGAGACCAGACAGCGAGGTCATCGGTCTCATCGGATTAGGGATGGACGCGGGTGGAAGTCGGCCGTGCCCTTTGGAAGGAACCATCCCGGTATTTGCCTGGAGCGATTTAGGGAAATCACGGAAAACCTAAATCAGGATGGCCGGACGCAGGATTGAACCGTCGTCCTCCCACGTTTTATGTACAGACACATCCAGTAACCACGTAAATATTAGCTGCGACCATGTCTTTCCTGTGATACCATATATGACGCTATATTTCCATCCATCTGTTCAGTAAACCCCATATTGTTGCTGGGTTCTCAAATAACACTGATCAGGGTACAAATATACTTTTATTATTTTGTCTGAAGTATTGGCCCACAGACCTGACTGGGTTGGTGCCATGCCTAGTCCAACCAGTTATTGCTGCAGAATTGTCTAGCCATCTCGTAACGATCATTACACTTTCCTTGCTGCTGTTTTAATCAAAATCTCGTCTCCTATTCCTTCTGGACAGTGTTTTCGAAACCTCGAAAAGTTGACGTACTTGTGGCAAACGATTCTCACCAATAGTCCCAGTGGCACCATAACCTCATTCCTTTAGGTAAACCAACATCATACGTGTTGCAAACAAGTTGTCAAAATAAAATTTCAAGCACAGGAGTAAGAGAGGAGATTTTGATTAAAAGAGCAGCAAGTAAAGTAGAATGATGCTTGCCAGGTAGCTACATTATTCTGTAGTAACAATTGGTGTGATATCAATCCAGTCAAATATAAGGGCCAATCTGCATACAAGAGAAAAAAGTCCTTTATCAGGAAGTGAATCGATTATTTGAACCAGAGGTGCAGGGCGTGTACCAAATGCTTTCTCATACACTTTGTTCCATTTGTGCATCAGCTCCTTGGGATATTTGAAAATCCACTAGATAATTCACATTTGTTTTTAGACACCATGCTTTGTTCGCAAATCTAGTGGGCTTACTTTTCATAATTCGTTTGCGTCCATGGCTGCCAAAATAATTTATCGTGCAATCATTGGAATCTAGTTCTTGCTCAGGCTGAGTTTGGAGCAAAAATTCATTCCTTAGCATACTTGTTAATAGACGAAGTTTCCAGATTTCATCATTTACTTTGATTTGAGTATTGTCACGTGAGGGAACGAATCTCATAATTGTTTCAAGTCTACCTCTCCTCATCATATTGTGCACCATTTCACTTCTCTTGTCCAACCGCAAATCCAATACCATCTTCTTCTAGGTAGAGGATTATATGGCTCTGAGCACTATGGGACTTAACATCTGAGCTCATCAGGCCCCTAGAACTTAGAACTAGTTAAACCTAACTAACCTAAGGACATCACACACATCCATGCCCGAGGCAGGATTCGAACCTGCGACCGTAGCGGTTGCGCGGTTCCAGACTGAAGTGCCTAGAACCGCTCGGTCACCGCGGCTGGCAGAGGATTATACCCCCAAGAGAATAGGAAACGCTAGAAAGCCTTTTCTCTCTTCATACGATGTTTTGAGAACCAGACAGTTCTTGAAAAAAATGTTTTGTTGATTCAACGATGAGAAATTGAATTGTTTCGTCTTCCAAAACAATTCAAAGTACAGAACGAGAGACAAGCTTCTGTATTTGCTATGATCACTGTCAGAAACCGTAGCACTAATACTTTTTACATTCTTCCTTCTCTAGTGTTTGATTCCAGTCTTTATAATTTGTAGCTTTTCCGTTTCACCTGAATCGACATTTTCTGGTTTCTCATCGCGAGTGCAATGAAACTCAGGTCCACCACGTAATGTGTTTCTTTTTTTTTTTTGGATTGATTGTGACAAGCAACTGTCACTTCTCTGTTTTCATACCGTTAAGCAATACGAGGTAATGTTTAATTTATTTCCTCGTGATTTGATGTCATGTAAATGCAGTGTGACTGAGTAGGCTTTCTTTGGAACCATATGACTAAGTGAATATTAGACTGAGATCAACATTTAGTATTTTGAATATGTTCGCACCCCATGTTACGGTGACGAGTTTCTAGACTGAAATAAACCAAGTAGATAAGTAGATACACCATGGTAACAAATGCGAACAAATGTGGGAACAATGGCTCACTCTCACTCGCTGCCTTGTTGTTGTGCATTGTTGAGACCTTTGTACTGTCTGAGGTCAGTGCACTGCCAGTTGGCTCTCAAACCGCTCGGTTATGTTAGTTATCGGTCGCTGGCACGCGTAACATTGGTATTGTATTCGTTAAGGTGTAGTGGTGCACGTATTTTCGTCATAAGTAAATGGAAACATACAACGTTAACTCTCAAAGAAAAACTGAATGCTTTGAAGCGGATAGGCAATGATGAGAATCTATCTAAAATGTCACCAGAACTGGGCGCTGGTAAAGCAATCATTTGTGATTGGATGAAGAACCGAGTGAAGCTTGAACAGTCCTTTCCAACGTCTTCGGGAAAAAAACTTGAAATTCAGCAGACTTTGAAACAGTGCCAGTATAAAATGGATGAAGCTCTTTTCCTTTGGTTTATGCAGGAAAGAGGAAGGGGAACTTCTTTGAGTGGAGCACTGGTTCAGGAGAAGGCTGTTTACATAAACAAGTTAATGAATGCTAATGAGTCTTTCAGTGCGAATAAGGGTTGGCTGGACAGATTCAAAAAACGTAATAGAATCCGTCAGTTTAAAATTACTGGAGAGAAGCTTTCTTCTGACCGTGATACTGCGAAGGAATACTTGGGCGAGTTTGAAAAAATGATAAGAGTGTGAAAGTATTGTCCCCAACAAATTTATAACGCTTACGAGACTGGCCTTAATTTTAGGGCATTGCCAACAAAAAGCCTGGCATCAAAAGCAGAATACTATGCTCGTGGTTTTAAAATGCGCAAAGATTCTGTGACTTTATTAGAGTGCAGCAACGCTGCTGGTATTCACAAGCTGCCTTTAATGCTGATCGGCAGATCTGCTAAACCCCGAACTTTTAAAAACTGCAACATGAAGTCTCTGCCCGTATATTATCGCAACCAGAAAAAGCATGGATGGATGGTAAGCTGTTCAAAGAATGGTTTCCGGGCCAGTTTGTTCCCTCTGTTCGACGGTTTGTAAGAAAAATCATTTGTCCCCCCCATGCAATCCTTTTGATTGATAACGCCCCACCTCACCCCACCACTGAGGAATTATGTGATAGCCGGCCGCGGTGGTCTAGCGGTTCTAGGCGCTTAGTCCGGAACCGCGCGACTGCTACGGTCGCAGGTTCGAATCCTGCCTCGGGCATGGATGTGTGTGATGTCCGTAGGTTAGTTAGGTTTAAGTAGTTCTAAGTTCTAGGGGACTGATGACCACAGATGTTAAGTCCCATAGTGCTCAGAGCCATTTGAATTATGTGATAGAGAAATTGTGGCGAAGTTTGTGACGTCGCAAGTTATTACGGGATAACATTTACTGCAGTAAGATATGTAGATGGGGGCCGGTGGCTGTGAGGAAGTTGCGGGAAGACGCCTCAGCTACGAATCACCGTGCAGCTGACGCTATGTGGCCATGCGAATGGGCTACTGTGTCACCTAGTACAACCGTATATTCTTACCCCATGCGAGTCTAAATAAATCGTAGTAAATATTAACCAATTGTTTTCAAACTTGGTATACTACTTTTTGTTACTCAGTAGAAGATCTCATAAAATTTACAGCTTTCTAACTATTATATTTTCGGAGATTGAGAAAATTACCTAAAAACCATGAAACCGACACTTAGGGTGTAAAATTCAGTTAGGAACAATAACCGTTTTTTTTTTGTTATCAATTGAAGTCATAACCAAAGTTCTCAATGTGTAGAATCATTTAATTGAGAGTTTTATTTTCAAAAACTTTAATTATTTCGCATTTCATAGTATGAAATTCATGAAAAATTAATATTTGTTTATTATGTTGTGTGAATAAATGGGAATGAATGTGAGTGGGACATACGTAAAATTTGATATTACTTTCTGTAAAACATTACGCAATCGGATCGTGGAAAAGCTGTATTGTACCCACATTGCTGATGACGTATGTCAAGGTGTGATTGCTTTTGCAAGAAGGCAGCCAGAATATCAGTTTGAAGTGTAATCTAAATTACTTTTAAGATTATTTTTCTTTTCGGTGATTTTATTAAACATTATATTAATATTTGCACTTTAGAATGATGCAAATTACTTTTTGAAGAGTGATTGGCTCAGGCAAGCCTTAGCGCGAGAATGGTCTCTAAGGATCCTTCTGATTGGTCAGTCAGACTGATCGGCCAGCCAGGATTAAGCTGTTCCTGCGCGCAGAAACTAAGGTATGCAGTGTGTGGGGAGGTATCGAGAGAGTCGATCGCCAGCTATCGGACGCGAAAGATCATGGTAAATGTCATGTTGCTCATTATTAGTACGAGCCGTGACTAAAGCTGTCGCAGTTATTAACATTTTGATGAAAGTTTTGAAGTTTCTGGATTGTTTTGTTGGAAAGTTACTAGCGTGTGAACTTTCGGCCTTAGTGAAAATTCCGCGTGGTATATTCTGTGTTCATTTATCTTTTATGTAAGACCACTGAATGACACCGAATGTAGAACTCGCAAATAGTGGTGAATCAGAGACTGTGTGATCGCAAACATGAACGGGTCGGACTTGCGTAGATTTCTGGCTGCTTTGCGTGTGAAATTTGTTGTTTGACTGGGAACTGAGACTGATAGAATAGTACCTCACTAAATGTGGACTTGATAGCCATAAACGTGTGATATTAAGCAATAAACATTACCGGTCTTGAAATTTTACGACGCTTAATTCAGTCAAAAATACACCACACGAAATCTTGATAAATAGGAACTCTCTGGAACTGTTTCTACCACTGGAGTTACGCGGACTCTGCTGGGTAGGTGGGTATTAGGCGACGAAACGCTGCGTTTCGGCCGTCTAGTGAGTACGTACGATTGCAGAGTGACTGGACGTCGAGCAGAAGCCGTACTGAGGTAGGTGGACATTTAATACGAACAGTACGATGAATGTTCGAGACATGTATTTTAACCCGCCTCGCCGCAAGTTTTTGCCGCCGAATGTTACACCACTTCTACAGCCGATGGACCAGGGCGTACTGTAAATATTAAAACTGATTTAGAGAAAACAATTTTTAAGAATGCTGATCCAAGATGATAGCATTCCTTTAGTGGACAAAATAAAAAAGACCAACCTGAAGGATGTTTTTTATTGGGCCGCTGAGGCATGGCAGAATATTTCAGAAAATACTCTGAGAAAATCGTGGAGAAAACTGTGGACACCTCCTGAATTTCAGGACAACCCACTTGAAAATGAAGAGGAAAAGCTACTACAAATGATATAGACAATCCCTGGATGTGAAGAAGCTTGTGAAGGAGACGTAGATCAGTGGATGGCAGTGGATGGGGCATGTGTGGAGCACCTTCCTGACGCTGATATAGTTGCTGCTGTGATTCAAGACCAGGAAGGAGTGGACTGCTGTGACGGAAGTGACAATGAGCCTGAAAGCGACAAAGGAGAGCTGGTGACACACAGAGACTCAGCAGCAGAAGCCCTTGACCTCGCGTTACGTTATTTGGAGCAACAGCCCTCTGCTACACCTGCCGATTTGATGTTTATGAGACGATGGTACAACTATTCGTCATATAACAGATTGTCTTCATTACACCAACAATGACTGAGTTTGTCGTCTAAAAAGTAGGGATAAACTGTCCGCTGTATTTTTGCAAGTTTGACAGCTTTTTTCATTGTTATGCATTGCTTAAACCTATTGTTTTCTTGCCAATTTTTCTAATCCATCTTCACTGTACTGTGTAAATTAAAATAGTGTGTATGTACAGCAGTTTACTGCATAGTTTTCGATACTTAGACTAACATTTCTCATGTTAGATTTAACCAAACGTTCGGGTTACCAGGGTTTGGATTAGCGGAACTGCTGTACTTTTACCTAATTAATATGTCTGTGAGAAGTCACTGTTGTACAATAGCGTCAAATGTGTAAATGTGCAGTAAGTTACGCTACAGAACGATGAAACTATGCCTGCTGAGCTCCTGTGTTGTTCTTTTGACACGGTGTGGCATTGTAAGTCCCTGTCTGTTTCAGGTGGTGTGATACTGTAAGTCCCTGTCTGAGTAAAAAGTAAATCAGTGAATAATTCAAACCAGAGTCGTAGTAGTACGCTCACATTCAGGATATATGAACATTTGGAAAGAATATCTAGATTCAAAGATGGGCAAGTGGAAATTAATAGGAGGAGAAGGAAATCAGTGAAAGAATTAAATGAGGGACTCTCAAAACACTGAAAAGTGGATTGGTAAATGTTTTAGTAAAGAACTACAAAGTAGGAGAGTTCAAACATCTGGTGAAGGTATGAATACTTACATTGTAGGTGTGCCTATTCGTGGGTAACGTTGTGAAAGGAACAGATTACAGCACATCGTAAAAATCGTTATAGAGAGGAGGTACAAAGTGAAAAAATATGTACTTTTGATTAGAATCATTCATTGACTGTAAAAAAGTTTCAAGTCTTTAAAATTTCACCCAACAGCATTTATCCTCATGTATGGTTGGAAAGATTTAATTATTCCGATCTACATACTTGCCAGGTAGTTATAGAGTTGAATTTGAGTGTGTGGTGGGCTAGAAAGTGAGCCTGAAGTACAAATCTGTACATTAACTAGTAGTTGTGAAACATTGTGAAATGTGGTAATGGTAGTGACACACCCAAAATCACAATAGTAATCCGTTGTAGATTCTACATATTTTATTACAATGAAAAGCATTATAAAATCACAATCACGATAATACAGGAGACTGCCTTACAAGGCCAAATCACTTGGACAAATAACAAATAAATTTCTTTAACCAGAACAAGACCCATATAACTTGAAATTTGAATAGGTAAATATACTCAGGTAAAGCTTTACTTAAATACTACAAATGTCCATACAATTCCCATCAGAACTCTCATTACTTCCAAGCAGCTGAGGAACAGAATAAGGGTAAGAACACAGATCTTTTAAGGCTAGCCAAGTTTCCTAAACAAAACTATATACAAATGACTTATACAATTAAGGAGGTGCTTCAAGTTTACTTACTCAGTTGATTAATCAAAAATATTCTTAGAATGATTACAACTAGAACATGCCCATATGACAACACCCCTAAAATGAGGTTACTTCAATATTACGTGTGAATTAGCGATAGACGTGAGCAGACCAAGGCTTCAAATCAATACAAGAGATCCACGAGACAGGAAATGACATCGAAACGTACTCAACTTTGCACTGCAACTGAACTTCAGATGCTATAATTCTCCATTGGAAAGATGTAATCACGCAACAGTGACAACATAACCCGAGACGTAAAGGAGAGGACAGCGCCTTAAATATCTCTCTGCCCTGGTGATGCTCTGCTCCCAGTATGCTCGCGTCGACCACTTACAATTATCTGTAACACAACACACATCAAAGGCAGACAATATTCCGAGACATAAGCTACACAATCTTATCAAAAGAACAGGTGATCAATATAACTGAATAGAAACAAATTGACCTCCATGAGTTACTTGGCCGGTGGCAGCCATTAAACTTTGATTCGTAAGTTCGCTAAAAATCATGCCCTAAAGTTAAGACGACCAGAATTATCTCAGCGCACGTTTACACGCTAAACTAACAAATGAACTACAAGATAGAACAGAGGACGTATTTCAGCGTGTCTTGAAACGCCTGAGCCAGACATACTCACTACTCGAACCTATAGCTATGTGTTTAACCACGCTTCATGTCGGTTGGTTGGGCGTAGCCACACTTCCTCAACTGCCGTCAAGATAGTCTCGGCACCAAGGTAAGTGATCAACAACTAAAACAATTCCAAAGGATTTTTAGTACACTGGCATATTCAATTAAGCCGCATGCAACCCACCGAAGCAACTCGGCGACTGCTTATAACAGACTCGAAGGAGCTTGTCCTTCCGACCTCTGTTGTTGTTGTTGTTGTTGTGGTCTTCAGTCCTGAGACTGGTTTGATGCAGCTCTCCATGCTACTCTATCCTGTGCAAGCTTCTTCATCTCCCAGTACCTACTGCAACCTACATCCTTCTGAATCTGCTTAGTGTATTCATCTCTTGGTCTCCCTCTACGATTTTTACCCTCCACGCTGCCCTCCAATGCTAAATTTGTGAACCCTTGATGCCTCAGAACATGTCTTACCAACCGGTCCCTTCTTCTTGTCAAGTTGTGCCACAAACTCCTGTTCTCCCCAATTCTATTCAATACCTCCTCATTAGTTATGTGATCTACCCATCTAATCTTCAACATTCTTCTGTAGCACCACATTTCGAAAGCTTCTATTCTCTTCTTGTCCATACTAGTTATCGTCCATGTTTCACTTCCATACATGGCTACACTCCATACAAATACTTTCAGAAACGACTTCCTGACACTTAAATCAATACTGGATGTTAACAAATTTCTCTTCTTCAGAAACGATTTCCTTGCCATTGCCAGTCTACATTTTATATCCTCTTTACTTCGAACATCATCAGTTATTTTGCTCCCCAAATAGCAAAACTCCTTTACTACTTTAAGTGTCTCGTTTCCTAATCTAATTCCCTCAACATCACCCAATTTAATTTGACTACATTCCATTATCCTCGTTTTGCTTTTGTTGATGTTCATCTTATATCCTCCTTTCAAGACACTGTCCATTCCGTTCAACTGCTCTTTCAAGTCCTTTGCTGTGTCTGACAGAATTACAATGTCATCGGCGAACCTCAAAGTTTTTACTTCTTCTCCATGAACTTTAATACCTACTACGAATTTTTCTTTTATTTCCTTTACTACTTGCTCAATATACAGATTGAATAACATCGGGGAGAGGCTACAACCCTGTCTCACTCCTTTCCCAACCACTGCTTCCCTTTGATGCCCCTTGACTCTTATAACTGCCATCTGGTATCTGTACAAATTGTAAATAGCCTTTCGCTCCCTGTATTTTACCCTTGCCACCTTTATAATGTGAAAGAGAGTATTCCAGTCAACATTGTCAAAAGCTTTCTCTAAGTCTACAAATGCTAGAAACGTAGGTTTGCCTTTTCTTAATCTTTCTTCTAAGATAAGTCATAAGGTTAGTATTGGCTCACGTGTTCCAACATTTCTATGGAATCCAAACTGATCTTCCCCGAGGTCCGCTTCTACCAGTTTTTCCATTTGTCTGTAAAGAATTCGCGTTAGTATTTTGCAGCTGTGTCTTATTATGCTGATAGTTCGGTAATTTTCACATCTGTCAACACCTGCTTTCTTTGGGATTGGAATTATTATATTCTTCTTGAAGTCTGAGGGTATTTCACCTGTCTCATACATCTTGCTCACCAGATGGTAGAGTTTTGTCAGGACTGGCTCTCCCAAGGCTGTCAGTAGTTCTAATGGAATGTTGTCTACTCCTGGGGCCTTGTTTCGACTCAGGTCTTTCAGTGCTCTGTCAAACTCTTCACGCAGTATCGTATCTCCCATTTCATCTTCAACTACATCCTCTTCCATTTCCATCGCCCTTGTATAAACCCTCTATATACTCCTTCCACCTTTCTGTCTTCCTTCCCTTCTTTGCTTATAACTGGGTTTCCATCTGAGCTCTTGATATTCATACAAGTGGTTCTCCTCTCTCCAAAGGTCTCTTTAATTTTCCTGTAGGCAGTATCTATCTTACCCCTAGTGAGACAAGCCTCTACATCCTTACATTTGTCCTCTAGCCATCGCTGCTTAGCCATTTTGCACTTCCTGTCGATCTCATTTTTGAGACTTTTGTATTCCTTTTTGCCTGCTTCATTTACTGCAGTTTTATATTTTCTCCTTTCATCAATTAAATTCAATATTTCTTCTGTTACCCCACGATTTCTATTAACCCTCGTCTTTTTACCTACTTGATCGTCTGCTGCTTTCACTACTTCATCCCTCAGAGCTACCCATTCTTCTTCTACTGTATTTCGTTCCCCCATTCCTGTAAATTGTTCTCTTATGCTCTCCCTGAAACTCTCTACAACCTCTCGTTCTTTCAGTTTATCCAGGTCCCACCTCCTTAAATTCCCACCTTTTTCCAGTTTCTTCAGTTTCAATCTGCAGTTCATAGCCAAGAGATTGTGGTCAGAATTCATATCTGCCCCTGGAAATGTCTTACAATTTAAAACCTGGTTCCTAAATCTCTGTCTTACCATTATATAATCTATCTGATACGTTTTAGTATCTCCGGGATTCTTCCAGGTATACAACCTTCTTTTATGATTCTTGAACCAAGTGTTAGCTATGATTAAGTTATGCTCTGTGCAAAATTCTACAAGGCGGCTTCCTCTTTCATTTCTTCCCCCCAATCCATATTCACCTACTATGTTTCCTTCTCTCCCTTTTCCTACTGACGAATTCCAGTCACCCATGACTATTAAATTTTCGTCTCCCTTCACTACCTGAATAATTTCTTTTATCTCGTCATACATTTCATCAATTTCTTCATCATCTGCAGAGTTAGTTGGCATATAAACTTGTACTATTGTAGTAGGCATGGGCTTCGTGTCTATCTTGGCCACAATAATGTGTTCACTATGCTGTTTGTAGTGGCTAACCCGCACTCCTATTTTTTTTATTCATTATTAAACCTACTCCTGCATTACCCCTATTTGATTTTGTATTTATAACCCTGTAATCACCTGACCAAAAGTCTTGTTCCTCCTGCCACCGAACTTCACTAATTCCCACTGTATCTAACTTTAACCTATCGATTTCCCTTTTTAAATTTTCTAACTTACCTGCCTGATTAAGGGATCTGACATTCCACGCTCCGATCCGTAGAACGCCAGTTTTCTTTCTCCTGATAACGACGTCCTCTTGAGTAGTCCCCTCCTGGAGATCCGAATGGGGGACAATTTTACCTCCAGAATATTTTACCCAAGAGGACGCCATCATCATTTAATCATACTGTAAAGCTGCATGTCCTCGGGAAAAATTATGGCTGTAGTTTCCCCTTGCTTTCAGCCGTTCGCAGTACCAGCACAGCAAGGCCGTTTTGGTTAATGTTACAAGGCCAGATCAGTCAATCATCTAGACCGTTGCCCCTGCAACTCCTGAAAAGGCTGCTGCCCCTCTTCAGGAACCACATGTTTGTCTGGCCTCTCAACAGATACCCCTCCGTTGTGGTTGCACCTACGGTACGGCCATCTGTATCGCTGAGGCACGCAAGCCTCCCCACCAACGGCAAGGTCCATGGTTCATGGGGGGGGGTTCACCCCATGGTGATTTGGTTTTCCGACCTCTACGAAAACCAAATCACCATGGGCGGTGGATCTGCCCTCACGACTCAACATGCCATAGCCCCTGGCCCTGCTCCTTCATTGTCTGACTCGTCCTCTCGCCGCCCCGCCTACGTACACAGTGTCACGTGACTCTCCTCACTGCTGATGCTGACACACCTCCCAAGCAGAGCGCATGTACTGTCGTTAAATCCGCGCCTCCAAAGATGAGCAGAAGACAAGTAAGCATCGAAGTCGACTCAAAGATCAAAATGACGATCGATGGAAACTGCCGCCAGAAACGCACCAGCTCAATATGGAGACTCTAGACAAATATTTTTATCTGCATATTATTCTGAAACAGCTGACAATAGTGTTAAATATAATAGCCTGATGAGAAAAAACTTAACAGTTCTGGTTTTAAGTCATGCTCAAATCTTTGAAACATAAAAGGAGTGGTGCATATCCCAACTGTTACAAATGTGGGTTCTCTGGCAGGAGGTGGGCAGTTGTGGACAGCAGATGACTGCTGATGGCAAATACAAAGTCTTTACTTCAGTAACAAGGTTATTAAATTTCATGGATGACCCTCAGAATAAGTTTTAATCCTCTTGTAATACACTGGTGGAGATGTCAGCTAGCGGCAGGGACCGTGGTGCAGCTGTATATTGTAGAGCTAGCGGCAGGGGAATGCGCCACTATAGTGATGGAATGGTCTTTCATATGTGCTGCTGTGTCGGGGGATGTGACACAGCTATCACACTTGGCGAGTTTCGGCGAGGAGCGACCTCAACAGCTGTGAGCAGATCTGCTTTGTGTCCTGTAGACCATCTCCATGGCAGCAGCTGTCTGGTGGGCAGGCAGGTCGGAGTATGGGGATTGAGGCTCACTCACGGTGTCTGCAGTGGCAGTGGCTCTGGATGGCATAAGTAGTACATCACTGAACTGTCCCACTGATGTCTGTTGTTTTCCTCTGGTCAGTAGGACAATGGAATGCTCCAGTACAGATCCATGCCTTTAGCTGATATCATCAGAGCAGAGTTACTGCACCCCATGTCATCACTTTGGTGTGGAGCACCCCATCAGTCATCATTTAACCCATCTGATTCCACCTTCATTACATCATCCTGTTGCCTGACTCAGTTGGTCAGCAATCCATTTACGATAAGCTCTCTTTGCCCTGAGCTAGTAATAGAAGTCAGAGTACTTCTTCAAACCTTTTTAATGTTTTTACCAATTTAATCATTTTTCCTGTTCAGAACATATGTTACAAAAGAATACATTTTTATACAACCCTTTTAGTCATACTGAGCTGATTCACATCTATCTTATGAATTTACCTCAATATTTATGGAAGATTATTCTTGCTGGTTATGTGAAGATAATTTATGAAGTTTTCAGAGTTGGTTATGGGAATTAGAATATGACATTAAGGAGCAAAATTTTTTGAACAGCCAGTCGAGTCGAATGCCGAAATTCAAGGTTTCATCGAGGAAGAAATTATAACAATAAGGACAATAATCCATGATATCCCAAATACGATAATGACAAGTGAACGTTAGGAAATAATGGAAATATAAGAAATAAGAATAGTGATATAGGAGAAGTAGAAACAGTTGGTATGGTAGATGTCTCAGTATTCAAGGTAACAGAGGTGGTTATATAGCCAGACACTGGAGTGATAAAAATTCGAGTATGGAGATTGTGGATGTTTGATTACCTGATCATAGCAAGGATGGTGACTATTCCACCACATGATTGACAACTGGATTCTGAAGCTGCAATGGGATCTGATAGCCAAATGAACCATGACTACAAACTAGTGAAGATGTTGAATTATGAGGATATGAGGGAGATCGTACTTGTTGAGACACTTGACAAGGTGACCTGACAGTCAGTGCAGTACTTCAGATAGACATCAATGAGATTATTCTAACTTGTATACTTGATAGCACTTGCCACGTGTCTGTGTTGAGAGAAGCTGTGTTTGAAAAGTGTAACAGGCTCTTGGAGGACCTTTCCTTTGCAGTGAATTATGTTCAGAGGGAAAATTCCAGGAAAGAGTGTTGATGTAACAAAACAGATATGTGTTGTGGGATTTTTGTGTCAGGCTGAAAGTTCAAGAAGTAATGGACTTCAGTCACAGTGCACTTTGATGGATGTGCTAGGAGCGAAAAGAATTAGAGCAATTGCTTAAATTTTTATTGATGTGAAGAGTATTTTTAGGGTGAAGGTCTATTGTGAAATAGAATACATGAGTGCCATTCAGTTACTAGGCTGCAACACAGGTCTTAGTGCTGAACAAGAGATTCAGAATAGGGATGAATACATAGAAGGTGCCAATGAAGCACTGAAATGAAATTTATATGAAGCTTTATGCCATCACTATTCTGTATTCAGGAACTATTAATGAATTTCTGTATAATTTTAGACTTAGAGAGCGTAATAGTTTCTTAGTTAAACCATATTGGATACCAATAATTTACAATGAAAAACTTGAAGGGGAAATTGAGAAAATGCTGCAGTAAGGGGTTGACTGGACAAACAGTCAGCTCTTATAATAATCCAGTGTTTAGTTGTGCAGAAATGAAGAGATAATAGTAGATTAGAGTTAGATTCCAGACAAATCAATAAAATAATTATACCAGAAATCAATGGACTGTGGGCACTAGAAGAGTTACTGTAGAAACATCATAGTGTGAAGGTCCTATCCACAACTAATGCATGAGTCAGCTACTTTCCGAGAAAGTTGCATCACTCATTCAGGAAGTATACAGTATTCTTATGATATGACTGGTGCTAAAATTCCTCTTGGCTTGAATGTTAGTCTGACTACATTTAGTACAACCGTTAATAGTTTTCATCTTCTGGCTCTATAGATGATGATCACAACATTTTATGACGATGTATTAGTTGTATAACACAGTTAGGAGAATCATAATAAGGTGTTGATAGGCTGCTACGTATTTTTAAAGAATATGAGGTGACTGTTAATTTAGAAAAGTCAGAATTTGAGTGAAAGAAACCTACTTTCCTTGGTCACACTGTAGCAGCATCAGGTTTTTTTACCTGATCTGGCAAAAGTGGAAGCCATGAGAGGCTTCCTCGTACCTAAGACAAGGAATCAGGTTTGTGCTTCCTTGGGTTTTATCAGTTTTTAAAAAGGTTCATATATTTCACTATTTTGGCCATGCCAAACTTGTGCACACTTTCAGGTAAGAAATAAGGCACATCTGTCATTTTCAGACTTGACTAAAGATTTTTGCTTAAACACAGATGCCTCCAGCGTAGGTGTTGGTGCTGAGTTGTTTCAGGAATCTGAAGGAGACGGAGTGGTGAAGCACCACATTACTGCATTTGCGAGCCAGGTGTTGACGAAGACTGAGTACAGCTACCCAGTAACTGAACTGCAGACCTTATGGGACTTCATTAATTTAGGTGTTATCTATTTGGTCGAACAAAGTCTATTGTTGTTGTTGTTGTCTTCAGTCCTGAGACTGGTTTGATGCAGCTCTCCATGCTACTCTATCCTGTGCAAGCTTCTTCATCTCCCAGTACTTACTGCAACCTACATCCTTCTGAATCTGCTTAGTGTATTCATCTCTTGGTCTCCCTCTACGATTTTTACCCTCCACGCTGCCCTCCAATGCTAAATTTGTGAACCCTTGATGCCTCAGAACATGTCTTACCAACCGGTCCCTTCTTCTTGTCAAGTTGTGCCACAAACTCCTGTTCTCCCCAATTCTATTCAATACCTCCTCATTAGTTATGTGATCTACCCATCTAATCTTCAACATTCTTCTGTAGCACCACATTTCGAAAGCTTCTATTCTCTTCTTGTCCAAACTGTTTATCGTCCATGTTTCACTTCCATACATGGCTACACTCCATACAAATACTTTCAGAAACGACTTCCTGACACTTAAATCAATACTGGATGTTAACAAATTTCTCTTCTTCAGAAACGCTACCCTTGCCATTGCCAGTCTACATTTTATATCCTCTCTACTTCGACCATCGTCAGTTATTTTGCTCCCCAAATAGCAAAACTCCTTTACTACTTTAAGTGTCCCATTTCCTAATCTAATTCCCTCAGCATCACCCGACTTAATTCGACTACATTCCATTATCCTCGTTTTGCTTTTGTTGATGTTCATCTTATATCCTCCTTTCAAGGCACTGTCCATTCCGTTCAACTGCTCTTCCAAGTCCTTTGCTGTCTCTGACAGAATTAAAATGTCATCAGCGAACCTTAAAGTTTTTATTTCTTCTCCATGGACTTTAATACCTACTCCGAATTTTTCTTTTGTTTCCTTTACTGCCACCTCAATATACAGATTGAATAATATTGGGGAGAGGCTACAACCCTGTCTCACTCCCTTCCCAACCGCTGCTTCCCTTTCAGCCCCTCGACTCTTATAACTGCCATCTGGTATCTGTACAAATTGTAAATAGCCTTTTGCTCCCTGTATTTTACCCCTGCCACCTTTAGAATTTGAAAGAGAGTATTCCAGTCAACATTGTCAAAAGCTTTCTCTAAGTCTACAAATGCTAGAAATGTAGGTTTACCTTTCATTAATCTATTTTCTAAGATAAGTCGTAGGGTCAGTATTGCCTCACGTGTTCCAATATTTCTGCCGAATCCAAACTGATCTTCGCCGAGGTTGGCTTCTACCAGTTTTTCCATTCATCTGTAAAGAATTCGCGTTAGTCTTTTGCAGCTGTGACTTATTAAACTGATAGTTCAGTAATTTTCACATCTGTCAACATCTGCTGTCTTTGGAATTGGAATTATTATATTCTTCTTGAAGTCTGAGGGTATTTCGTCTGTCTCATACATCTTGCTCACCAGATGGTGGAGTTTTGTCAGGACTGGCACTCCCAAGGCCGTCAGTAGTTCCAATGGAATGTTGCCTTGTTTTGACTCAGGTCTTTCAGTGCTCTGTCAAACTCTTCACGCAGTATTGTATCTCCCATTTCATCTTCATGTACATCCTCTTCCATTTCCATAATATTGTCCTCAAGTACATCGCCCTTGTATAGACCCTCTATATACCCCTTCCACCTTTCTGTCTTCCTTCCCTTCTTTGCTTATAACTGGGTTTCCATCTGAGCTCTTGATATTCATACAAGTGGTTCTCCTCTCTCCAAAGGTCTCTTTAATTTTCCTGTAGGCAGTATCTATCTTACCCCTAGTGAGACAAGCCTCTACATCCTTACATTTGTCCTCTAGCCATCGCTGCTTAGCCATTTTGCACTTCCTGTCGATCTCATTTTTGAGACTTTTGTATTCCTTTTTGCCTGCTTTATTTACTGCGTTTTTATATTTTCTCCTTTCATCAATTAAATTCAATATTTCTTCTGTTACCCCACGATTTCTATTAATCCTCGTCTTTTTACCTACTTGATCCTCTGCTGCCTTCACTACTTCATCCCTCAGAGCTACCCATTCCTCTTCTACTGTATTTCTTTCCGCCATACCTGTCAATTGTTGCCTTATGCTCTCCCTGAAACTCTGTACAACCTCTGGTTTAGTCAGTTTATCCAGGTCCCATCTCCTTAAATTCCCACCTTTTTGCAGTTTCTACAGTTTTAATCTATACTGATCATTAATTATTAAAATTGTCAATGAGTGTGAAAAAATTAACTCACAGTAATTTGATCAGGTGGACGTTGTGTCTTCAAGGCTTCAGTTTCAAGAGACTTTACATTCCCAGTAGAGCCAATGTTGTTTCTGGTGCACTTTTGACATATCCATTAGGACAGAAACATGAGACTCAGGAACATCTCCAGGTGAACAATTGTACAATTATGTACTTGCAGAATGTTACTGTTTTCGATTTTATCACATCTTCTCTGGAAAACATTGACAAGGAGCAGTAAAAAGATCTGACATGGAAAGAAGTAAAAGAAAAATGGAGAGATCAGAACGGTTTTACCACTTGACAGTACCACATATAGTGTAAAATGATATTTTATTCAAGAACAGAGCTTGGAGGGAAGTGTTATGATTGATTGTACTGTTTAGGAGTGATGAGCTGTTTATGTAATAATGATTATCTTGTACTTTCCAGATGGTTAACATTTCGTAAATGTTTATGTACCAACACTGTTATAACTACAATCCAATAAGAAGTGAAGATGTTGATAGAAAAATATTTTACCTAGGAGGAGTAAAGATATAGTAGATTTGTTCAGGACAGATAAAGAGGAAGTGATGAAGGAAGTACTGTTCCATCCTTTGGCATGATTGCAGACTGATAGTGAGATGAATGGTAGTATGTTATTGTAATTTGAACATGATTCATGAAGTGTGATTTTATTTTTCTGTCTCACACAGTGGTATGTCAGTTTGAGATGTGTATAGCAGCATACTGACGTTTATGTTTATAAGTATCCATGTGATTTGGAATGGATTTGATGATGCTTATTTAGAAGTGCTTTGCTTGATGATGTTTAGATAAGGGTTCATGTTGCAAGTTGTCATTCCAACAATTTTATGTTTCTTGTTTCTGCAGTAATGTAGAACACACTAATGAAAATTTGCTGATACTTAGTAATTACATGCTTAGTCAGGTTCATGTATTTTAAATACTGTTATTGGGGATCCTTTGTATTAGAGCCTAGGTTAAAAGTATTATTCATCTCTGCATGTTGTTACAATTGCCCTCGTCATTTATTAGTGAATTGTGAATTCTGCCTATTAAATTGGTTTTTATCTTGTCAAAGTTGATCTACAAGAAGATATTTTCTACATCATAACTGAGTTGGACATACTGACCCATTCTACCAGACTTGCAGTTGACTGTTGATGCTTCTCAAAAAAAAAAAAAAAATAAAATAAAAAAGAATAGAACTTTTGATGTTGAAATTAGTATTTTAGTATTCTAAAGAAGGTAGCATTGTATATGCAGTTAGTAATAAGGAATGTCTGTAGACACTGTAATTGGGTTACATTCTGGAAATAGAGACCTATCTGACAAAAAAAAATTTAAAAAGAAGGCAGTTGCAATAGGCGTGAGTCATTTGTCATCTGAAGGAGTGCAGTCAATTAAATCACTCTTTGATTTAATTTAAGGATAATGCACCTCTGTGTAATATCACAGACATGGCGAATCCATACTTATGCTTTAAATTAAGCGATTTTTACTTTTTGTTTAAATTTGCCCATAGTTTACCCAGTTGTGTAACAAAACAGATATAAATAGGACACATTTAATATTTTAAGCCAACTGTTTTATACTATTTAATTTTTGTGTAGCATCAAAGCTATTGTATGACCAGATATTAAATGTCGTCCATCTAGTTAATTCTATGGTAACACGGACTTATTACATTTCATTCTAAATATCATTCTTGTGTCATAATATATAACAATATATTTTCTGTATTTTCTAAATATTTAAACAATTGCTGCTAATTTCATTTTCTGCATATAAATCAAGTAATTTATCTATTACATACTTGTACATGTACTGAAGGTATAAAGAATATCATTTGGTGAATGAAGATATACTATATAGGTAATTCTTATGATCAGCTTGGAATGCACACTATCTTCTCAACAGGAAATATTCAAAATCAAGTATCTGCTTACAGGGGAGTTGATGAAAGGTGTCTGCTGATTCAGTCACCCCTCATTTTTTGCATCGATTATGAGGGAGCGTTACGCATTTTTTCCTGATTGCATTGATATCGATGTTTATGTCTTCTACATGGGAAGTACTTAAGTTTTACTTGTAGCCTTTGTAGTCTGTAACTCGGTCAAATAACAGCTAGGGTGTGCTTGCGCCACATGAGCATGTAGAATTTGAAAAGAAGGTGTTGTTCAGTGTCAGTGAACCCCTTGTAGTCCGATGGGGGCTGTCATAAGTTGTCTAACTATATAATGCAGTTTGTGTTATTGTCAATGCTGAGCAGATTTATATGGGAAGTCCTTGTTATTGTGAGTCTGTGAGGACAAACAGCACTGAGTTTGCATCGGACAAGGTGTGCTCTGATAATTTCTGCAGCCACTCAGTTAAAGAGAAGAAAAGCATTGTATAATAATTTGTATAGATAGTGGCTACTACTATTATATTTTGAGAGGGTGAACTATATTTTATTAACTGATTATGACAAGCATGTGTCACCTCTCTCTTTTTTTATTCTGCTCAGTGATACGAGGTAAGGTGTTACTCTTTTCATCATAGTTTGATGTGTTATGTAGAGTTATTGTGACTGATGAGGATTTCCCAAGATCTGTGTAGTAAAGTAACAACAAAAGTGAGGTCAATACACAGAGTTTTGATTATGTTCATTTCCAGTGTTCAACTTGCGACTGGGAGCCAATTAAGTTGTTGTTTCACTCGCCAAATGGATTAATAATATTTTTGTGGTAATTTTTTAATATTGCTAATTCACAAATAATGTAGATACAGACGAATTGTAGCAGATGACTCGAGTTGCATTAATCCATGTGAGTGTTTTTCATAGAACTTATTCCAATAAATCAGTTTACTAAATCAAACATTAAGTTGAAATTTCAATTTCATTATGTTAGTCAGACTAATGTTCCCATCTCACGCCATATGAGGTAATAACACACAAACATTTTGTGATTAAGGCTGCTCTAGATTTGTAACTGACATCTCCCTAAATAAGATACCTATGAGGAGTCACTGTAGTGCAGTAATGTAGAGTGCAGCAGCACAATATAGGGTGAGCGCTGGTTGTGGGCTGGTGGATACACTGCTGACTGACAGAAATGTTTCGTTCATCTTCAAATACATATTCCATTTTTAGCTTCGTGTGGCAAACAAACCTCACTCCAGAGACCCTGGCAGGCACATGGATGACTGATTTCATCTAGGTAATGAAATGCTCCCGCAGGTATTGTGAAATACTGACTCAAGACCAAATAATGGCCAGTGGCCTGTCAGTACAACATCGGCCCCTGCGCCAACAACGTGCTCTTTCTGCTGTGATAGCGATCCCCTGTGGAACATACACTCCCAGCTATTCACCTAAACAGACATTCAATGCGGCGGCTCATGCAGTTTGTCATGCACGGAATATGACCCACTGCTGTCTGACAGAAGGCGGATAGTCTCAGGCCCAGACAGCAGGTGTAGTGACAGTGTCCTGCCCAATCTGGCTATTACCGTGGTGTGGTGCAGATTTCCACTGAGCGAATCTAGCCCGAGAGGCAATAATTTTGCATACATGTTGTTCTGGCCCACATTTCGCCATACTGTGCCTACCAGACTGCAGTTGCTATTTCTTACAACTCCTTACTTATTTCACTGCAGCTGGTTAGTGACATGTAATCAAGCTGCAGAATTACGAAACTGCCGTGCTGAGGTCGTATGTTATTCTTTTCAGGTGGTTTGAAATTTTCAGTCTCTGTTTGGGTAAATGTATCTAAGACTTAGTTCCATTACCCCATATATAAGTATACAAAATGGATGTTAGTGGCATACAAATATTCTTTATTGGTTGGGCCACACCACAATCTCTTAAAAGTTAAGATAGTTTGTAACATTATGCAATAATGTATTGGTGCAATCCATTTAGTCTTCCTCCATCGAACAGGATCTAATAACCCTCTAGGATTAAATAGACATAGTCAAATGAAAATCGATAGGCTTGATAGATGAGTAAACCTGTTGTTAACAGATACTGCATGACCTACTACTTAAATAGTTGGTTAATTGATTATTCAAAGATCACAATAATAATATACTTCAAGCAAATAAATTACTCTCAGGTTGCAAACGCTGTACTAATTTGTGTGTGTTTTACATCAAGAAGAAGGCAAGTAAGTAGAGTCAGTTGTTGTTGTGTGTCTCAGCATTGCAGTTTTGAGGTAACAACTGTACTGTGTTTGTGTTTCTATGAAGTTTCCTTTGTGTTTCACAGTCTCAATAGGTTAGAAATTTTGCAATTAGGGAGAAGTGTTTTCCTTGTGTCAGTGATTGAGTATGCTGAGATGAACCCACATTGTCACACTCAACAGAGAAGTCCATAGCTACTTGCTCGACGTAAGATGTGGGAGTGGAAATCCGATACCAGTGTTGTAACTGGCACCACTTCTGACACCACTGTTGTGGGGTCGGTCGTCGAACCCAAGACTCCAGATGGCCGAGCTGAAGCCAGGACCCACCGCCCCGTGTTTCGTCAGGAGGCCGAGCAAGTACAAGAGTGTCAAGGGGCAGTGCAGAGTGATACAGCAGCTATTCGCTAGCATTTCTTAATTCAGCTAGTTTACGGTATTGAATGGGTGCAGTGTAGTGTCGGCGTGCTGCCCACAGCACTGTCCCACGAGTCCAGCCGGCTCAGCAATTCCTGGTATGCCGATGCTGCTGCTGCCGTCATCAAGGCCACTTTCCTGGAAGTCGGCCCCACTCTCCCTGGTCGCCTCCCACCGATGCATCGTGCCTTGCGCCGCAGTGCTGCCCGCAGTTCCAGAGACTGCTACATTCCCTGGTCCTCATCTCCCACCGCCCTGGTTGGCCTGCTCTGTCTGACCATGGGACGAAGGTGGATGTACTGGACACCTGTGGCCGTCGCTGCTCCCAGGGCAGGACCAGACTCGAACCCGCGCCCTCGTGAATGCAGTGCTGCAACTTGCCACTAATGGTGCTTGCTGGTTGGCAACACCGTCGCTGTCCCTGGTGCTGCTGCAGCACTGCTGTGCCTCCTGCAGCGTACGCCTCGCCCGGACCCCGGTATGCAAGGTGGGAAGTGAACGCGTCTCATAGACTGGAGTGGAACCGAGCTCCTCCTGGACCCACTGCAGCCCGCTGTCAGTGCCTTCTTTCAGGCAGACCGTGTGATCTCCAAGTTCCAGGCTGCCGTTCTGCCCTGCCCCGGTGATGTGCCCCAGAGGCGGATTGTATCCCAAACAAGTACAAAGAAACAAAGTACAAGTTTATGTGGAATACTTATAACATTGCTGCCAGACGCCCCTATAAGCGTAGACCGGCACAGGTCCATCCCGACGCTCGACTGACCTGGAACACCCTCCGTCAAGCTAAAATTGCCCATCTATTTATATTGGTTCCTCCCTCGCTTCTGATGTAGTGTCAGAGAGAGACAGAAACTATGGCAGGGATAAATTCCCACACATCAGCCATTTACAAAGCGCCACTCCTGACTCTGGCCAAGTGCCCCACCTCATACATCGTAACAACTTAAAGCAACGCTGCAGTTTCCTGCCTCGTTGTTGCTCCACTCAAAACAAATCGTGGGTGCAATACCGCCGTCGCAGCTCCGCGCCCACTAGTGCTATGTTTACCTTGCCTGGCCTGCTGGCTGTCATCTGTTTCCACACTCTGCCAGTTGCCCCAGATTCCATAGTCCAACTGCGCCTTCATTGAATTTTGATAAAATTTCTCTTTCCCTCGACTGGGACTGACACTAGCGCAGCTGTAGTAAAGTATTTTGGACTAACTCTCAAGAGAAAACTGACATGTAATGCACACCTCCATTCTGTCCTACACAAAGCCTGAAACCAACTAAAACAACTACAATACTATGAGGCGTGTTTTTTTTAAGTAAGTACCGTTCTGAAATTAAGAAAAGACATGCCACGGTATCTCAATAATTTTATTTTTACATGAAAGCCTGTACCTTAATCTACGCATTGACGCCACTACAGTCTGATTCTTCCTTGTTTACGTTGTGTACTGAGTGTTTAAGATGCCACCGATAATCGCGAGTCCCCCCAACTGTGAAGTACGGGCTGTTATAAGATTTCTTAGTGCTAAAGGCCTAAAAGCGATCGATATTCATCGTGAGACCTGTGCAGTTTACGGAGAAAACATTATGAGTGATGGAATGGTAAGAAAGTGGGTGAGAGCATTTAAATATGGCCGCACAAATGTGCATGATGAACAACGGAGTGGGAGTCATTTGGTCGTTACTGAAAGATTGGTGCAGCAAGTGGACAATAAGGTGAGAGAAAACAGACGCTTTACGATTTCCTCCTTGCAGGATGACTTTCCTAGTGTTTCTCGTAGTGTTTTGTATTGCATTGTGACCGAGCACTTGAATTACCGAAAATTGTGCGCACGTTGGGTACGGAAAATGTTTACGGATGTGCACAAAACCAAACGTTTAGACAGTGCATTGACTTTCCTTGAACGGTACCACAACGACGGTGATGACTTCTTAAGCCAAATTGTTATGGGCGATGAAACATGAGTGGTCTACGTCACAGAATCAATGCAACAGGCTATGGAAGTTGAGCAAGGGCATCGTTTTGCTGCAAGACAATGCCCGTCCGCGTGTGGAGAATCAGACCAAAGATCTCATCACGTATTTTCGATGGGAAACTCTAGACCATCCTCCATACAGCCCCGATCTTGCGCCTAGTGACTACTATCTGTTCCTGCACTTGAAGAAACACCTAGGCGGTCAGCGTCTTCAAGACGATGACGAAGTCAAAACAGTGGTGATGCAGTGGTTAACAAGTCAGGCGGCAGACGTCTATGGGGATGGTTTTAAAAAACTGGTACAAAGTTATGACAAGTGCCTCAATATTGACGGAAATTATGTAGAAAAGTAGATTAAGGTACAGGCTTTCAAGTAAAAATAAAATTATTGAGATATCTTAGCATGTCTTTTTTTAATCTCAAAACGGCATTTAAAAAACACCCCTCGTAATAGGCCCCACCTTGAGTTTAGATCCCGCTACCATTATCATCACCTATAAATCCCTTATCAACCCCATCCTAACCTCTGCTAATGATGTCTGGATCTCTGCCTCACCTAAATTCTCTAAGTCTCTCGTAATCTTGGAAAGACATTCACTCCGCCTACCCATCTGTATCCTCTCACCTTCCTCAAGTAGCATCCTGTACCAACGCATCCACTTTCCCCACAGTCTTTTCTTCCTAGAGCACATTTGAATCTGATACATTAATCTGAAAACCCAGTCCTAGCACTCTATTTCACTCCCACTAATATCCACTCCAGACTGCATCAGTACATACATATTCCACCATCCATGCTCCTCCATGTCTTGTTTATCCTCTCCTGCAGGAGTTTTAACCAACTCCCACTCCTCAATGATAAAATTTGCCCTCTCTCTATCCTGAATCACAATGCTCCACCTCACACCATCCTCTCATTTTCTCCTTCCCCCTTTATCCACTTTGCTGACATGTAGTCGCTACCTGCGGTTCTGCAGGGCTCTAAAGTCATACTCACCATCACATCTTCATTAGAACAGTTTTTTCACGTGTCACCTAGCATCAGCTTCACACTATGTCATCATTCACATTCATCAGTGACTATATTTTAACTTTAGCAAGATCAAACGAGTTTTAAAAACCATCAATATTTTCGATGTAAATGTATTTTACACAGTTCTCATTTATTGCCACTTGTTTTATGTAAAAGTCTTCAATATCGTTTACGTATGTATTTTTTACAGAGTTGTCAGTTTTGGCCACCTTTTGTATATATTAACTATCTTGAAATTCAGTCTATGTAAGCTTCAGCTGACGAGCAGTTTGTATCTGCTGGCAGCTCCCCTCATTGTGAGAAATTGAAATAATAACAAAGAAAAGAATACTAGTACGGCTAGTGAGCCAGTCCAGAAACGAATTTTTTGGAAGTCAGTAATGCATACATAGTTGACGAATTTTCCGACAGTTTACTTTGTCGTATTTGGCTGCCAAGTGGGTGGGTGGGTTGGGAGGCGTCTGGGGTGTGGGGTGGGGGATGCTTCATGGAAATTAGCAGAAACACGGGGGAGGGGGGGAGGGGGGGGGAGGGGGGATAGCTATCTCCTTCCCGTCCCGACCCCGGCACGTAGTTCCCGGTACGCCTTGGAGATAAGGAAGTGATGGTGCTGCTGCCAGCAAAATGTGACATACACAGTTGTATCCGCTGTAATAAGACACTACAGATTAAACGACGCTGACGCTGAAGTCAGCGAATTCCTGGCCAGGCCTTGCAGTGCCATAAGCCCCACTACTAATTATCAATGGCTACGTTTCTCTCTGGGTTATTGTATGAGTAACAAGATGCTGAACTATCAGTCTGCTTTTCCTGCGTAAACATCAAACGTGAGCAAATAGAAATTTCTATAATCTACTAAAACAGCAAACTTTTATTCCAAATTTCCTTGGAGTTTTATACAAATACTTCCTACAGGAATAACATCCTCAACATGAAATGAGCTATTCATCAGCTGTCAGATATTCTGTAGTGGTATATGCCTCCATGTATTTGTGCCTATAAAGGGCGGAAATTCACGAATGGCAATCAATAGTCAGTTTCACTGAGCTCATAAACACGTACGTAATATGTAAATACCGCGCGACACCACTAGTTGACGCAACAGTTCCATAAAATCATCAACCTGTGGTGTATCTGTCTGTAATTTTCAATGTCTTACTGTTGCACTGTTGATAGCTACTACGAAATTCAGATTTTATGCTGGATCAGTTTTACAGTGGGTTTTTGCTTATCATTGCTGATCAATTGCTCACCGTACTTCCCGGTGGATATATCGTAGAAGAATTCTGTTTTTATTGGGGCTTCCTTGGTTGAATGGCTTCTCATTTAATTTGGTTTTACCGTTCAGACTGTAATGTTTCTACGTTTGGAGCAGCATGACAAAATGTGGTGTAGTAAGTTACGTAATTTATGTCAGTGCATGGCAACTAATATTATTCTAATTAGTATCCTTCGAAAAATATTGTAAAATCCTCTGATTTTGTATTTGTTTCACGTAAGTGGAGGATCTCCGGGTGCGGTTTTAAGACTTCGAGGTGCTGGACCAGGTTAGTGCCGGTTGAACAGTCTTTCGTCGCAACGAGATGCGAGTCCCTTTGTTAAGATGCCACTGATCGTTATTAAAATTTATAAAAGATAAGAATGGGATAAATGTTAATGTGACACTGTATCAGTTCTTTTCCAGGTTCATATAATTACACATGCCTGTTTGTGAAAATAACATTCTTTAATAAAAGACAGTAACTTATACACACATAAAGCGCAGTAATTTATTATAAGGTGTGTTTAAAACAAATAAGTACATGCATGATGAATTTAATTGGAAATCTCTAACTGAAACATTTACAATGGGCATAACGGAGGAATTATTTTGGAAGGCACTAAAAATTTCGAGTTGGCCTAAAGCGTATTACAAATGTGATGATATATTAATATAAATGTCCATAAGAACAGACACATTTTGATCCCACGGCCATTATGAATCAAGACACAAAGAAGTGGCTGATATTAACTGATAGTAGGCATTTATTTCAATCAGTGAGGGAAATTGAAAATTTGCGCCTCAGTGTGGTTCGAACCCGGTTCTCTTGCTTACTAGGCAGATGCACTGGGCACTGTGCCATCCGGTTACAGTGGTCATCGTTGCAGCGCGGCCTGCCCTAGCACACCTTCTGTCAGACCCAAATTCTCAGCTGACACCACACACCACTGACGCAGCCCCGCTTGCCCACTATCCCCATTACTCGCGGCGTCTCGCCAAATCCCGGAAGAGTCCGAGCGTTGTGTGCATCTGCACTGGAGGCATCGGTTGGTCGTTCTCGCCTTAACTGTATATGTGCTACCTGTTCTTTCGGGCATATCTGAGCTAGAAGACAATTTTTATCTGGATGTTTGTGTTCAGCACACCAGAATCTATAAATAACATCTATTTTGGTTTCTGTAAGAAGTCGATTGTGGACCAGTGAGCTACTTGAGAAATTTCAGAGAACAGCAAGTTGAAGCTGGCTGCGGAACGACTCTACTTCCACCAACGTAAATTTACCGCGAGTTCTGGATGAGAGAAATTAGGAATCGTACAGAGACATATAGATACTCATTTTACCTGCACTCCATTTGTGAGTGGAATAGCTAAGGAAATCACTTGTACACGGCAGTTCCGTCATATACCACATGGTGGGTTGTAGAATATGTATTTAGATGTAAACGAAAAGCATGTGTAAGTTGTGATCTGACCTGCAGCGTAGTTGACGACAACACATGTGTGAGAACACTTGTAAATTTTCGCATATCTTGGCTCCAGCCTAAGCGCCGACATTGGAGGACATAGTATGCTGCGGATTCTGTGGCTCCTGTTCCTAATATAATGCAGTGGCCAGTCAGTCACTTTTCTATTGTTCTCTATCTTTCAATTGTTTGTTTTTTTAATTTTTATTTACTTACTTATTGTTTTGAGAAGTTCAGAACTTACTGTAAATATGATTGTAGTATTTCTGCGTATCTGTACAAACAAGTATTATTTCAATACCTGTCGACTTTTTACAACGTTACTTTTTTTAAATATTCCCATCATCACAAGAAATACTAGATCTGACGCTAAGAAACGGCTGTCTTCCACCCTAACCAACATACCATCACGATACCGGCAGCTCGTCAGGTAAATAACACTAGCAAGAATGTCAAGAGTGACTGGGTCCGACATCTGGTTGTCGTGAGGGGCTCAGATGTTAAGTCCCATAGTGTTCAGAGCCATTTGCCATGAGGGGCTCAGTATTAATTAACAGAACGATACAGCACTCGTGGCACGAACACGGGAAGAGTGCATATTTTGTTGCAAGTCGTTGAATGCTTTCAAGGGAAATCGACTCCGTCCGAGTAATCACGCGACACCTGTGATGGCGCCATTCCGATGGAGAGACCAGTTCCTTAAGAGTCTAGATGGGGAACTAAAATATATGGAGAAACATTTCTTTTTTATGCGATGCTTTTGTTATACGTGGGGCAAAGGGTGCTAAATCCCTCAGTTATAAAGTTTAGGAGATCCTTTACAGTATTTGTAAAGCAGAATATTACCTCCGTTTTTCCTTATCCGTGCCAGATTCCGCAATGCTGTAAAAGAAACTTCGATTTAGCATCAGAATTACGTAATCTTCATATCGTGTGTACTCTCTACGGACTGATTTCATGGACTCTTGAGTTCCAGGGAATATTTACTGGTGGAGGTATTTAGTGCAGGAGTCGCGTTGGCTCCAAAAATATGGAAATCGCCTGGGGCAAGATCTGGACTGTGTGGAAGATGTGCAGGAGCGTCCCAACTCAACTATTCCAGGATACTTGAAACTACCTTGGCAACAAGTGGGAGGGGATCAGTTTTGAAATAATAAATAGTTCACTCTGCTTTTATGATGTGTCTCGTTTCCATCTGAATGCCACTTGTAAATCATATAACTGTGAAAATTTCATTTAAAAGGTTCTGAATTAAAATTTATCATCCTATCTTAAGTACATATTCCTGTGTCTTAGTACAAAACAAGTTATGTTGAATCTATTTCGTTTTAAGAAACATAATAAAAAATATTAATGTGAACAAAATTATCAGGTCTCGAGTTTCCATAGCGCAAATTGATGTTAATTTAAAGTATAAACACTACCATTTTGTTGCAATAAAATCGAAGGTTAGAAAAGTATGTAATTTTGTAAAAATTAGTGTTTCAATTAGAAAAATATTCTGATTAGAAAAGTACAGATGTCCAGTAAATATGTGCAGGAAACCACAGATTATATAAGCACCCAAAATGCGCCAATACGTCAGTCACCTGTTAGTTAACATTTAGACACATAACCTGCACTTCATCTGTCCGTCCCATGTAAACAATTTTCGGATCTTTAAGGACAGCTCAGCTTTTGTCACATAAACATGAGTTTCAGTGTTGCGTTCTCAATATATACGTCATTATGAATACACATGAACGTCTATCAACCAAATCATTATTTTTGGAAGAAGAAATATGTTCTTGTTTGCCTACATTAAAAATATGTCTTTTGGAAAAAAAGTAACACCTAATAAATACGCAAAAATGGAATTTCAATCCCATAAATACCGGACCCACCCCACATAGCCAATGATGTCAGTGGTGTGCAACAAATAATATGCAACAGCACGACAAAAGTATTGCTACCTTACATTATTTTCAGTGTCCAGTTGTGGTTTTTCGTCCTCCTGAACTTCGGTAAGACTGCATTAATTTTATGTACCATTATTTGGGAAGGATATTTACAATTATGTTTGCCCAACTGCGATATTTAGAATACTTAGATACCATGTGGAATAAGGAACACCAATAATTTGAAGCTTCCTCAATCTACTCTTATACATGTATACAGTATATCAGTAATAATGTGAGAACATAAGGTGAAACACTGTTAAGAAAACTAGAAACAAAATATGGCCTTGTTTTTGCTAAATATCCCAATGAAATGCCAAGATTTGATGAATTACGCGTGCCTGAGTCAACTCTTTAACAAAAGTGTAATAGGAGCAGTCGAAATTTGCGTCCCACTCATATGATGCTCCTCACATGAAATGGAGATCACTCGATATGAGGAACTAGCGTAATGGAAAATACAATTATTTACGATGGACCAGCATCACGGATATAATACTTACCTGCGCATGTACAATGAGTACTGCACTGAACAAAATACACACATTCAAATGAAAAAAATAAATATGTTAATGGAAACTGTATACACCATTTTGACTGGTACTGGGAACTAGAACCACATCTGATCTAAACCATGCTCAGATATGGTGCTATTCGAGAGGTGGAAGCTATGTGCTGGCACTGGAATTGACCCTCTCCCTTCTCTACGTCCGTAAGAAAGTAACTCTCAGACTGTACGGTACACGCTCTGGTCACAGACATCTGCACGACATATACAATCACTTGACACTGCATGACATGTCAGTGGATGGCAATGGCAGCTCACCTCCACAATTACCTTCCATAGAACAGAGATGCTGTATTTCTGCTTCTATCGCCCAACATCCATACTCTGAGTGTGGAACTACTTTCACACTCAGTAACACCGCACCTCTACTCTCTTCCAGTTTTCCTACAGTCAACATTACGTATAAATTCTTGAACTCCAGCCCTACATATTCAGAAATGTCTGGTTACGTTCTCTTTTTAATACTAGTAGATTTAATATTTTATTAATGACTGTAGTTTTCAGCAACTGTAGTATTTTTTTTATATTTTAATAGTTTTAACACCAGTAGTTAAACACTTGGAATCCTTCTTCTGTTTCCTTTCTTGTTTCTCCAGTATACAGACTCAACAGTATACACCATCCTACCTGGTTCATATCGTTATGGACTAGTTTGACGCAGCTCTCCATGCAAGTGTATCCTGTGCCAGCCTATTCATCTCCAAATAACTACAGCAACCTAGATCCGTTTGTACGAGCTTACTGTAGTCGATCTTTGAATTTCCTGTTCAGCTTGACTATAAATTTATTTTTTTCCTCAGCTCCACTCAGAACCGCCGCATTAACTATTCGGCCAACCCATCTCTTCATTAGATTCTTCTACAACAACTCCTTATATGAACAATGTAACATCCACGTTTGGTTTCTATACAGTAGAGGTAAATACTGTCAGAAACGACTTTCTATCATTTTAATTTACATTTAGTGTTAACACATTTCTCCCTTTTTGAAATAAGTAGGGGACTGATGACCATAGATGTTAAGTCCCATAGTGCTCAGAGCCATTTGAACCATTTTTGAAATAAGTACTTACTATTATTGCCACTCTACATTTAATATTATCTCTACTCTCCTGCCCAAATAGGAAAACTCATTTACTACTTTTAATGTCTATAATCTGATTCCATAAGAAGCTTCTGACCTAAATCATCTACATTTGCTTTCTTTTCAGGAGGAAAACAATATACTGTTTGGATCAAATATACGCACTGGCCATTGCTCGATGGTCAGTGATGGCGAAAGCTGGGCTTTGGCGACGACAGCGGCGCCAGCGCCAGATGACGTCACCAAGTGCTTCTCTTTTTCCCTTCCTCTTCACCCCTCCCCTCAGCCAAGACTATTTCTTAGGCCAATCAGACAGCATCTAAACCGACATACATGTACACTGAGGTGAAAAAAGTCGTCATCACGTCCGACCTCCTTTTTCTCAATGTAATGTCCATGACGTGTCATTGACTCAGCAAGTCGTTGGGAGTCCCCTGCAGAAATACTGCCTCTATAGCCGTTCATATTTGCTAAAGTGTTGCTGGCGCAGGATTTTTTGCACGGACTGTCCTCTCTATTGCGTCCCAGAAATGTTTGTTGGGATTCATGTTGTGTGATCTGGTTGGCCAAATCATTCACTCGAACTGTCCAGAATGCTCTTCAAACCAATTACGAACAATGACATGGTGCATTCACATCCATAATAATTCCCTCGTTGTTTGGGAACATGAAATGCATGACTGGTTGCAAATGGTCTTCAGGTAGCCGAACATAATCATCTGCAGTCAATGATTTGTTCAGATGACCCATTTTATTCCACGTAAACACAGCCCACACCATTACTGAGCCACCACGAGCCTGCACAGTACCTTGTTGACAACTTGTGTCCAGAGCTTCATGGGGTCTGCGCCACACTCAAACCCTACCATCAGCTCTTACCGACTGAAATCGAATCACCCAGCCAAGTCACGGTTTTATACTCGATTACAATCCAACCGATGCAATCACAAGTCCAAGAGAGGCGCTGCAGGCGATGTCGTGCTGTTAACAGAAGCATTAGCAACGGTAGTCTGCTGCCATAGGCCATGAACGCCAAATTTCGCCGTACTGTCCTAACGGATACGTTCGTCGTATGTCCCACATTGATTTATTCGGTCGTTTCACCCAGTGTTGCTTGTCTGTCAACACTGAAAACTCTACGCAAACAGCGCTGGTCTCTGTCGTTATGTGAAGGACATCGGCCACTACGTTCTCCGTGCTGAGGTAATGCCAGAAATTTGGTATTCTCGGCACACTCTTGACACTGTGTATAGCAGAATATTGAATTCCCTAACGATTTATGAAATGGAATGTCCCATGCGTGTAGCACCAACTACCATTCCACGTTCAGAGTCTAGTAATTCCCGTCGTGCGGCCATACTCACAGAGGGTACCTGAATGACGTACGAGAAATGAGAGCTCCGCTAATGCACTATTCTTTTATAGCTTGTGTATGCGATACTACTGCCATCTGTATATGTGCATATTGGTATTCGCTGACAATTGCCACTTTAATGTATTTAGATCTCCCAATCGTAGCCCAGTATTTAATTCTCCAGTCACAAGTTTCAGCTCCCTCTTAAGTCAAGCAGTTTCTAATAAATAAGCCGGTCAAATACCTTAGGTGACAACAACCAAACATTTTGCTCTCCCGTTCATACGAGCGTGTTTTATGGGCCATTAAAACGAAAATGCCTGTCGGTATGTGCCCCAGAGCAAAACATCTCGCACTCTGTAGCCGATCTGGCAGTCAGTATAGCCCAGTATTTGTACCAAGTAAAATACTCTTTAAAAAAAGATAAATTGTCTGTATTATTAATGGAAACACGTAAAGACTAGTTTTATAGCGGTACAACATACACATGTTTCACTTACTGGCACTACTGTGCGACTTGCAGTTTAAGCTACAACTAAACACGATTGTGGACCTTCAGATTAAGTACCACAGTATCATTCGCACGTAAAAACTTCATGTACAATTAACCAAAATATGTAGTGATATTATCATGTCGATCTTAGCCGTACTTGAGTTAATGTTTCAAAAATTGAACTTTCAGCATCTCACTCTTTAGACATTTTTTAGTGTCGTTTAAGGAGGGAAGAAGATGATGCATTATGTTGTAGACTAGATAATTGTAACTGAAGATACTGATTGGCTAATACGACCTTTACTGCTTGTGATCTTAGACCTAAATAAGTTTATGTTAGTCGTGAGCCGCGCGGGATTAGCCGAGCGGTCTAGGGCGCTGCAGTCATGTACTGGGCGGCTGGTCCCGGCGGAGGTTCGAGTCCTCCCTCGGGCGTGGTGTGTGTGTTTGTCCTTCGGATTATTTAGGTTACGTAGTGTGTAAGCTTAGGGACTGATGACGTTAACAGTTAAGTCCCATAAGATTTCACAGATATTTTTTTGTTAATCGTGGTACAAAGACCAAGCTTTCATGGTAGACGTTTTTAGAAGTTTTTCAGTAATGATATAGGGGAGGGACACGAAAGATATTAGAAGAATATAATTAGATTTGTTGACTTTCTCTATATTTGCTGTACTCTGTGAAATTTCCGGTGTAATTTTGTCTATGGACAGATGTGGCTCATTCGTGGCATACTAAGGAACACAGTAACATTTGCCTGTCAGAAGTATGGCGCAAAACCGCTCTAAGAAGTTTACAAGTAGTATCGACTTAGCTGATAAAGTCTTCTTGAGTTATCAGTTCAGTCGAGGCGTTGTTCTGCAGCTGTGGGTAACTACTTTACTTTACATAATCAGCTACTAAGTAATATCAGCAGTTACTCCAAGATAAGGTCTGATGCATACCTAGTCACCGATGTCACTGTTTCAGAACTTTGGCACAACAAAACATACTGAAAAGATGCGTTCTCAAAAGATACTTCATGCTGCGTGTAATTTAAATATCATATTTTCGTACTAGTGGAGTGAACCTAAGAAATGCACCACATAGGATATACTAGTTTCATAAACACACACAACAATGTGATGGGTATTCGGTTTGCTCTAAAGCCTTGCTGCACCACTATGAGTCTCAGAAGTAGTACTGGCTTTGCAGGACGTTCCTCATGGAGTAAATGCTGAGATCTGATTACACGCAAAAATATGATCTTTACATCAAATGTAAAACAGCACTTTAAAAAAAGTGAACACTGTCTGTACCATCTATCAGAAAATTTAAGTACTTATTCTATAATGGTACAAAGCACATGGTTCACTCATTGCCACAACTGGTGTAACATTCAGGCGAAGGCACACTTGGCGACTGCTATGTTTGGTGTTTGTATTCACTTATTGCAAGGCACAATGGACACTGAAATTAAGTGCCACAAACTCATTTGCTGGCAAAAATTGTCCATATTGCTTCCCAAGAACGTGCGTTAGTTCCGCTGATACTGGAACACTACCTGTGAGAGTCTGTTGATCAGGATGGAGCATATACAGTGATTGGAGCCTGCCTCGCTTGGTAGTAGGACAAAGCAGGCATCAGGACAGTTTGTTAGTGTGGGTTGCCTACATCAGGGACAAGTATACATTCAGGGGGAAACCTATTGTTTTCTTTCAATTGACAGATCTTTAACATATTGTTCAGCTAAGTTGATTGTAACCCTTTGGAAATAATCTGTCCTTCTGAGAAATGTCCCTAAACCTCTCTGAAAACCCATGACCCCCCCTCACCTCTCCATCTTGCTGATACAAGCACACTTTCTGGCCTGAGTTTTTCGAATAGCCACCTTCCATTCTATCAATTTGACTGATCAATTAATTGTTGTTGTTGTGGTCTTCAGTCCTGAGACTGGTTTGATACAGCTCTCCATGCTACTCTATCCTGTGCAAGCTTCTTCATCTCCCAGTACCTACTGCAACCTACATCCTTCTGAATTTGCTTAGTGTATTCATCTCTTGGTCTCCCTCTACGATTTTTACCCTCCACACTGCCCTTCAATACTAAATTGGTGATCCCTTGATGCCTCAACACATGTTCTACCAACCGATCCCCTCTTCTAGTCAAGTTGTGCCACAAACTTCTCTTCTCCCCAATCCTGTTCAATACTTCCTCATTAGTTATGTGATCTACCCATCTAATCTTCAGCATTCTTCTGTAGCACCACATTTCTGTTCTCTTCTTGTCCAAACTATTTATCGTCCATGTTTCACTTCAACACATGGCTACACTCCATACAAATACTTTCAGAAATGACTTCGTGACACTTAAATCTATACTAGATGTTAACAAATTTCTCTTCTTCAGAAACGCATTCCTTGCCATTGCCAGTCTACATTTTATATCCTCTCTACTTCGACCACCATCAGTTATTTTGCTCCCCAAATAGCAAAATTTCTTTAGTACTTTAAGTGTCTCATTTCCTAATCTAATTCCCTCAGCATCACCCAACTTAATTCGACTGCATTCCATTATCCTCGTTTTACTTTTGTTGATGTTAATCTTATACCCTCCTTTCAAGACACTATCCATTCCATTCAACTGCTCTTCCAAGTTCTTTGCTGTCTCTGACAGAATTACAATGCCATCGGCGAACCTCAAAGTTTTTATTTCTTCTCCATGGATTTTAATACCAACCAATCCTCCCCTGGTAAATCCACCCACTCCTCCACTCCCCCACTTACCCCTCCCACCTGGAAATTGTTGGCTCTGTGCTGGAGAGGAAGGATCTCATGACAGGAAATTCAACTGCACAGGAGAGGGTATAATTTTATTTATAAAAAATTAAATTTGCAGGACTTGGATGTGTCTTGCTCATCATTCTCCGCTGTTTGGGAAGATGCATGTCTTGCAAAATATATTGAAAAGAAGTAGTAAAATCGATCGCTTTTTTTAATTGCGATCATTCATGGAATATTGTCATGAAACACTCATCACACGGAATTACGGTATTAAAAATCTTCCGAGCATGAAGCACGTACTGCCCGCTATCCACCAAGCTGCACCGTGGTCTGGTGTCCAAGAGACCTCACTGTGCCCACTTGGGACCACGTGGCAGCTGTCATGTCAGCTGCTGCACAGCCAGCCGCCTTATGCACCATGAAGCATCCCACCTGTCCAAACAAAGGGAGCCTGGTCTGCTCGGACTTGACTCTGAACACTTGGATGAAGAGGAACTCAGATGACTCTCTCACATCACAGAACTTTCTGTAGATACGTCGCTCCGCCCCCGTCTTGTTTGACCCAGTCTGTAGAGACTCCTATGCTCCCCACAAAGGATGTCTTATGACTCTCTGACGTCATGAAACTTCCTGTGGATGGAGCATTCTGATTATTTCTTACTGAATCTACCGCTAAATTGCTGCTGCTGGTGTGGGAGCAGTCAGCCACATACTGCAGATGCACAAATTACTAGAATTTCAGCAGCGAACTATTTTGTGCAGATCGAGAAACATGTAGCAGTTATATTGTGCTGACAGTTAAACCCTGCAAAAGTGGTCTACTGGAAGGAAGTGTTGTATAATCTGGGATCTCCTGTGTGTGTGTCTATCGTCAGGGCACCTTACAGGAGTCAAAACCTCCCAAAGTAATATTTACAGATAACGTTATGGAATACCACTGAGCACAGACTATATACCAGCATCGTCTGATCTCGCAGCTCCCAAGCAAAGCATCAGGTGCCGGCATTCTACACTCCTGGAAATGGAAAAAAGAACACATTGACACCGGTGTGTCAGACCCACCATACTTGCTCCGGACTCTGCGAGAGGGCTGTACAAGCAATGATCACACGCACGGCACAGCGGACACACCAGGAACCGCGGTGTTGGCCGTCGAATGGCGCTAGCTGCGCAGAATTTGTGCACCGCCGCCGTCAGTGTCAGCCAGTTTGCCGTGGCATACGGAGCTCCATCGCAGTCTTTAACACTGGTAGCATGCCGCAGCAGCGTGGACGTGAACCGTATGTGCAGTTGACGGACTTTGAGCGAGGGCGTATAGTGGGCATGCGGGAGGCCGGGTGGACGTACCGCCGAATTGCTCAACACGTGGGGCGTGAGGTCTCCACAGTACATCGATGTTGTCGCCAGTGGTCGGCGGAAGGTGCACGTGCCCGTCGACCTGGGACCGGACCGCAGCGACGCACGGATGCACGCCAAGACCGTAGGATCCTACGCAGTGCCGTAGGGGACCGCACCGCCACTTCCCAGCAAATTAGGGACACTGTTGCTCCTGGGGTATCGGCGAGGACCATTCGCAACCGTCTCCATGAAGCTGGGCTACGGTCCCGCACACCGTTCGGCCGTCTTCCGCTCACGCCCCAACATCGTGCAGCCCGCCTCCAGTGGTGTCGCGACAGGCGTGAAGGAGGGACGAATGGAGACGTGTCGTCTTCAGCGATGAGAGTCGCTTCTGCCTTGGTGCCAATGATGGTCGTATGCGTGTTTGGCGCCGTGCAGGTGAGCGCCACAATCAGGACTGCATACGACCGAGGCACACAGGGCCAACACCCGGCATCATGGTGTGGGGAGCGATCTTCTACACTGGCCGTACACCACTGGTGATCGTCGAGGGGACACTGAATAGTGCACGGTACATCCAAACCGTCATCGAACCCATCGTTCTACCATTCCTAGACCGGCAAGGGAACTTGCTGTTCCAACAGGACAATGCACGTCCGCATGTATCCCGTGCCACCCAACGTGCTCTAGAAGGTGTAAGTCAACTACCCTGGCCAGCAAGATCTCTGGATCTGTCCCCCCATTGAGCATGTTTGGGACTGGATGAAGCGTCGTCTCACGCGGTCTGCACGTCCAGCACGAACGCTGGTCCAACTGAGGCGCCAGGTGGAAATGGCATGGCAAGCCGTTCCACAGGACTACATCCAGCATCTCTACGATCGTCTCCATGGGAGAGTAGCAGCCTGCATTGCTGCGAAAGGTGGATATACACTGTACTAGTGCCGACATTGTGCATGCTCTGTTGCCTGTGTCTATGTGCCTGTGGTCCTGTCATTGTGATCATGTGATGTATCTGACCCCAGGAATGTGTCAATAAAGTTTCCCCTTCCTGGGACAATGAATTCACGGTGTTCTTATTTCAATTTCCAGGAGTGTATTTATCAAGAAATTCCTGACTCACTTCCCATCTTTGTTTCTCACAAGAGGCCACTCCCTGTTTTTCTGTGTGAACCAATGTCTCGAAACTCGCAGAGAGAGGTTTGCTTCTCTCCTCAGACTACTGTGTGCCTATTGGCAAATGCTGGAGACAAAGTGAGAGCTGACGCAAATTCGACATCAGAAATTGCATGAAATAATCCATTTTCACTACCATGTCAAATTAATTGCATAACCATTTACAGCACTCAAATATATCACTTAAAATACTCACCTCCGCCTTACCTTCATCCTTCTACAGAATAAAACATATTTTCAGTGTCTGAGTATCACATGCAAACATTATGTAAATCAAGTAATGATATTACCACCACAAATAGGTCATAGCAGTAATAAATATATCTGAGATCTTGTATGCAACGATGTTTGAGAGCACAAACACCTTCCTCCACTACAACAAAAATCCAGTCGATCATATAAACTCACGATTGCGAAGAGCGCGCCATCTGCTGACTGCGAGGAGCAGTGGTTGCACCATCCACCACTGGCAGGGACATCGCATGCCCATCCTCCGCCATCCACACACCTGCCGTACCAAACACTCAGAGGCTGGGGAGTGTCTGTCACCAAACTGTCAACCGATCAATTAACATGGGTAGAATAATCGTCCAATACAAACACCTGTCATTTTGAATCTTCTCGAGCAACAAGCACGTCCACTTCCATTGCCACTCACGCAGAACACTGGTCACTTTGCCAGCCTCTGCTGCCACAGGCAAGAGCAGACTAGTAGCTGCATTCTTTGTACCTAACAGTCCATTACAAGCTGAACTAATCTGTTATCTGTTAGTTCTGGTCGCCAATTCCTCTTGACGACCCCTGCCGCCAGCTGAGGTGCGCTATGAAACAAAGAAGTGTGGCTTGGATGTGTAGATTAGTTCTAACCAATTCCAGCTTGACATAGACTACCCGCCTCCCCACCCCCCGTTTAAAAAATCCACTTTACCCAATCTAAGATGGCGATATTACTGGCCATACGCGTCGAATTGTAGATTTTTCCCTTTTATACAACTTATTTTCGAAGAAAGAAGAAATTGAGGCATACACGCGTTTCCACATCGCTATAGTATCGTTACTTGTCGTAAAAATCCTGTAACAGTATGGCATAGGCTACATTCCTTCTAAGTATTTTCCTATCAGATAGAAAAATAATTTGTTCTAATGAGCTTAATATCTGTAGAACGGAAAATCTGTCCAAGTTCCAAATTTTTACTTCTTGTTCACTCAGTGACTAGTTTCGGGCCGAGACCCGTTTTCAAATCCTCATAACAAAGTAGAAAATGGCATCTTCGTGAATGACAATTTGGATTTTGTTGTGATTATTTGAAAATGGGTCTCTGCCCGAAACTAGTCGTCTAATGAATAAAAAATGAAAATTTGAAACTTTGACTGACTTTTCGTTCTACTGGTTAATAGAAGTTGCTACCCCAAGCTACTCCAGCAGACTGGAAGTTCGTAGCTTAACAGCTGTTGTGTCATGCGTCACAGGATTACAATATTATTACATTTTAGGCTCATGATGGAGTGCAAAGATCTACCACAGTCACAGGATGCCTCATCCCTTTTGATCTTCCTTAAAGTAACCACATGCCTCGCCACATACCAAATTCCTTAGGGTAACAACACAGAAAAGTTGTAAATATCATGTTTATACTATGTATCACTTCATAAATTCGATAACACATTTGATTTTATTACGATGCTTGTCTCTTCCTGCTTAGGTGGGAGATTAAAATTTCGTTAAAAGATATTACTGCAACGAGAAAAACACTTGATTACCACTCCAGCCCAAGAACCCTAGGCATCGCTTCCACTTGCCAGGTGGCGTATCATGGATATAAAATGGGAGACTAATTAATTAACCCTAGGATGCATGGTGCCGAAAACACACATGAATGCGTATGCAGGGCTTCCAAGGCCCTGCCCTAATTTAAAATTTTCCTCTTTTCATATAATCATTCTTTGGAGTTAAAGTTATTTCTGTCAAATTTATTGTGATATTGGAGGATTCCTAAGGTACAGTAACAGGATCTGGTGGGCCTGATTAACATTTTATTAATTTTTTAAAAAAACTCCAAGAGTGAATTTTTATTAGTTACATCCATTTACATACAACATATACAATTAATTTTATTAATTCACTTATAAGTTGCAGTTTACATTTTATAACATTTATTACAACCAATTTCTTCGATTAAAACATACTCATTATTCACAATATTATGTATATAGGTAATATTTTGACAAAAAGTTATTATTCATTGTTCACATAAAATTGCATTTTTCTTAGTTTTCAACATGTGACAAACAAGAAGCACAAAGAACGCCACTATGTTCCTTACAAATGATGGTTTTACACTTAATGCATGTCATAGCACTTTTCCTGTGTTTATTATATGGACAATAATTGTATCTTCTTCTTTTTCCTGAAACAGATAGTTGGTTTGGCAATATGACATCTTTTTGAACACCACATCTTTGCATGGCATCAACGATTTTCTTTGGAAGATTAGGGATCTGAATACAAAGTTCCATTAGTGGTCTTACCATTTCCTCTGCAAAATCTCTTAGGATCAAACGCCTTTTATCACTTCTTCCACTATGGTATATCAGATGTTGGGCGGAAAATAAAATTTCACTGTTCATTGCAGCGACGTCCATCATATTCATCCATAATGCAAATGGTCATCTTTTGTTTGTCTCTTGCAAGTGTAATAACGAATTTTCTGGTCCATTTGATCCACTCCACCCTTTGTAGAGTTATAGAACTTTATTATATCTGGTTTCTTTTTTGCGTGAGTTTTATCAATGTTTCTGTCGTGATGCATTGTGATAATGAAAACTACAGACTTTTTCTTTTTGGGAACAGAACTCACCATTGTAATGTCACCTCTAAATGCAAACAAAGAGGAATGTATCGCTCTTGAGGCAGATGGTTTCATCTCATTAGGAATTTCTGGTTTATTTTGTTTGATTGTTACCACCACTGTAATTTGCTTCTGAGCATCTCTTCTGCCAGCTGCACACTAGTAAAAAAGTGGTCAACAGTAATATTTTTTGATGATCCTTCAATGCTTTTAGCAAGATGTTTCACCACATTTAATCCAAGATTTTTCTGAATAGGTTCATGGGGCTTCCTTCCCACGTAAACAATTCCGTCTAAAGCATATGCAGATGTAACATCACATAACTAAAATATTTTTATGCCATACTTGGCTGGTTTAGAGGGCATATACTGGATGAAGCTGCATCTTCCACGGAATGGGACTAGCTGTTCGTCAACTGTGAGCGAATCATTGGGAATCATTCTATTTCTATACTTGTCAAGAAATACACTCCTGGAAATTGAAATAAGAACACCGTGAATTCATTGTCCCAGGAAGGGGAAACTTTATTGACACATTCCTGGGGTCAGATACATCACATGATCACACTGACAGAACCACAGGCACATAGACACAGGCAACAGAGCATGCACAATGTCGGCACTAGTACAGTGTATATCCACCTTTCGCAGCAATGCAGGCTGCTATTCTCCCATGGAGACGATCGTAGAGATGCTGGATGTAGTCCTGTGGAACGGCTTGCCATGCCATTTCCACCTGGCGCCTCAGTTGGACCAGCGTTCGTGCTGGACGTGCAGACCGCGTGAGACGACGCTTCATCCAGTCCCAAACATGCTCAATGGGGGACAGATCCGGAGATCTTGCTGGCCAGGGTAGTTGACTTACACCTTCTAGAGCACGTTGGGTGGCACGGGATACATGAGGACGTGCATTGTCCTGTTGGAACAGCAAGTTCCCTTGCCGGTCTAGGAATGGTAGATCGATGAGTTCGATGACGGTTTGGATGTACCGTGCACTATTCAGTGTCCCCTCGACGATCACCAGTGGTGTACGGCCGGTGTAGGAGATCGCTCCCCACACCATGATGCTGGGTGTTGGCCCTGTGTGCCTCGGTCGTATGCAGTCCTGATTGTGGCGCTCACCTGCACGGCGCCAAACACGCATACGACCATCATTGGCACCAAGGCAGAAGCGACTCTCATCGCTGAAGACGACACGTCTCCATTCGTCCCTCCATTCACGCCTGTCGCGACACCACTGGAGGCGGGCTGCACGATGTTGAGGCGTGAGCGGAAGACGGCCTAACGGTGTGCGGGACCGTAGCCCAGCTTCATGGAGACGGTTGCGAATGGTCCTCGCCGATACCCCAGGAGCAACAGTGTCCCTAATTTGCTGGGAAGTGGCGGTGCGGTCCCCTACGGCACTGCGTAGGATCCTACGGTCTTGGCGTGCATCCGTGCGTCGCTGCGGTCCGGTACCAGGTCGACGGGCACGTGCACCTTCCGCCGACCACTGGCGACAACATCGATGTACTGTGGAGACCTCACGCCCCACATGTTGAGCAATTCGGCGGTACGTCCACCCGGCCTCCCGAATGCCCACTATACGCCCTCGCTCAAAGTCCGTCAACTGCACATACGGTTCACGTCCACGCTGTCGCGGCATGCTACCAGTGTTAAAGACTGCGATGGAGCTCCGTATGCCACGGCAAACTGGCTGACACTGACGGCGGCGGTGCACAAATTCTGCGCAGCTAGCGCCATTCGACGGCCAACACCGCGGTTCCTGGTGTGTCCGCTGTGCCGTGCGTGTGATCATTGCTTGTACAGCCCTCTCGCAGTGTCCGGAGCAAGTATGGTGGGTCTGACACACCGGTGTCATTGTGTTCTTTTTTCCATTTCCAGGAGTGTAGTTGCCATACACAGCGAACAGCTGCAAGTTTGTCATCTGCAGATCGAGCTTCACGGGTACACCTGTCATCAAATCTAATCATTCTCCTTATATCCTCGAATCTATTGACTGACACGGTGGCCTTATATGTAGGATTTGCCTTATCATCCAAGAATAATTCTCTAATAGGGACATCCCAACTCTTCTCAACATCAGAAAGCAGTAAAAGACCAAGAAAACCCTCCATTTCAGCAAGCCAAACGTTTTTCCACGTTTTCCCACGTAAAGCAGCCACTCTTCTGCCTTCGATATTTGTGCAGTTGACGATTTCCTCTAGTATTTCCTTGGAGATAAAATAGTCCCCCAGGCATCCCTAGCTTTACAGGTTTTCAACCCATGGGCTGGACCAGGTGCCTTCTTTACGATATTATGAATGGCGTACGAAAAGTTGCAGGAGGACCTAATTTCCAAATCGTTCCATTCCGACAAATGTATGTGTGATTTTCTATACCTTTATGTGGTGGTTCTTCATTTTCAGACTCTGATGAAATAATATTATCGGAAGGACTGTCATCTGCCTCAATATTCACATCTGCAGGTCCATTGGCTGATTCTTCACTACTTGCAACTTCAAAAATATTTCCTTCGTCGCAAGAATCCTCCTCTTCAAACCACTGAGACACAACACTTTCAAAATTAGCTGCATTTGCACGTAATGACTCTCTTGCTTTGCGTGTCGAAGCCATAGCAAAAGGCGTGTCTCTCGAACAGCAGGTTGTGCAGCACTAAACGAGTCATGCTCGTAACAATATGGGCCTTGCAGCATCAAACAAACTACAGAAACAATGAGGCTGACAAGAGCAGCACAGGATAACAATACTATGCACTAATAAAACATTTGATAGTAAAAAGATCAATAATACACCGACATCGCCAATATGTGAAAGTAGTGTGTATTATTTTTTAGTTATACTATTACTTGTGTCTTGAAAGGAGGATATAAGATGAACATCAACAAAAGCAAAACAAGGATAATGGAATGTAGTCTAATTAAGTCGGGTGATGCTAAGGGAATTAGATTAGGAAATGAGACACTTAAAGTAGTAAAGGAGTTTTGCTATTTGGGGAGCAAAATAACTGATGATGGTCGAAGTAGAGAAGATATAAGATGTAGGCTGGTAATGGCAAGGAAAGCGTTTCTGAAGAAGAGAAATTTGTTAACATCCAGTATTGATTTAAGTGTCAGGAAGTCATTTCTGAAAGTATTCGTATGAAGTGTAGCCATGTATGGAAGTGAAACATGGACGATAAATAGTTTGGACAAGAAGAGAATAGAAGCTTTCGAAATGTGGTGCTACAGAAGAATGTTGAAGATTAGATGGGTAGATCACATAAGTAATGAGGAAGTATTGAATAGGATTGGGGAGAAGAGAAGTTTGTGGCACAACTTGACCAGAAGAAGGGATCGGTTGGTAGGACATGTTCTGAGGCATCAAGGGATCACCAGTTTAGTATTGGAGGGCAGCATGGAGGGTAAAAATCGTAGAGGGAGACCAAGAGATGAATACACTAAGCAGATTCAGAAGGATGTAGGTTGCAGTAGGTACTGGGAGATGAAAAAGCTTGCACAGGATAGAGTAGCATGGAGAGCTGCATCAAACCAGTCTCAGGACTGAAGACCACAACAACAACAACTATAACTACTACAGCTACTGCTGCTGTTGGCATTCCTGTTGCTGTAAATACCACTACAGTTATTGTTGAATTAATAACTGCTCCCAAACAAATGTTGAAGACAATATAGGCTAAAGAACATTTATAAATGTGTGAGGGCTTCTGGAGCCCTGTTTATGCGCTCACGGTGTATGGGTAAACGTATTGAATTATACAAAAAACTTAAAAAGGTATTTCGTTCAGACTTGATAGGAGGAATGTCAGAGTGTTAGTGAAAGAGTACTGGAAAGCAGTTTGAAATCAAATAAAAAATTACAAAAATTTTTTAAAAATGAAGACATACCAGGGCCTCGGAGGCCCTGTATATGCATTCTAGGCTTAAATTGATCATAAGAGTCGCTTTGAATGGCGAATAATTTTCTTTTTTCAGCAGACGGAATACACTCACCAGGTAGCTCAAATGGGAATCCCTGGAGAGAAGACGATGTTCTTTATGAGGGACACTACTGAGAACCAACAATTGAACTTGACCACAGAAGGATTCTACCACCAGGAACAAACATTTCGCGTAAAAACCGCACTATTAGACAGATAATCTCAATGTCTGTGTTACTGTCGCCTCACCCTGCGTAAGAAGCGATCTTAGTTCTACAGGGGTTGCTGATCGTGTTACGCTTTCTAGTAGAATTGCTGTATGCAATTTGGATTCAAGTCCACCCTTTCAATCATATGCATACGTTGGATACAATGGATACGTCTTTCAATGATTACAGCCACTGGCGAATCATATTCGTGACCCTTGTAACTCAAAACGATTCACCTTTTTCGAACCTATCTGCTAAGGATCCCATACAGAACAAATCCAGCGTGGTATTTTATGCAGCCCCTCTGCATCTTGTAACTGTTCCTCTGTGTCTCCCCCCCCCCCCCCCCCAGCCATCCCCCCCCCCTCGCCTTGCAGCTTTGTCCATGTGAACGAAAGTCAGAGAGCACTTTATCTAAGACATTTTACGTCCTGTGGTGGAAGAGTGTGAGCTCAGTTAATGCGACAAGACTGTGTTTTGACCACTCGATAGAAATGGGAACATGTTGTGAGATTTCCACCAACCATGTACAATGTGTAATGCCAGCACAAAACAATGATTTCTCCTGCAATGTGAGGTAGAGAAAAGACGGTATGAGCAGTCTTGGCAGTTGAAAATTTATTCAGTGTTCGCAGTACAACAGATCGCCCTCGCCCCCAAAGGTAACGATGCCAGAAGCGCATATCGTAGTATTTACTTTCTATGAAACCCTGCCTCACATTTGTACCCGTCAAAGTCTTTTCTGTATTTTATTGTTGTTCCAGAGATAGGTGCACTGGAACGTTTAATTGGACCTCCCCACATATAGATGTTAGGGGTATGTAGTGTACACTATGTCTTTTGAAGCACCGATATCCTTAACGATAGTAAGGACTATAATACTTTTGATTTTACATGGACAGTTCCACAAAAAAATCGTGTATTCCTAAAGTATTTCAATCAGATTCGTTAAGTTCAATAAAAGACTCAGAGGATTTACTGAAATATTCAAAACATACACAAATCACCAAAGAATCATTCTTCATCATGCTAATGATAGCTGCCTCATTGGATACAAAAAAGTTGATGATGTGGCTCGCAAGAAACGATGTCTCACTGGCTTGATTAATATGATTTGTTACAAATGAGTTCATTCTCTTCCTTTACATTAAGTGGATGATCATTTTCGCCATGTCAAATCGCTGCTGATTCCTCCCAATTCATGCTTTTTAGGTAATGATTACTGATTGGATGGAGTGTTCCCTGAAATTTTTTGAATGCACGGAAAATTGGATAATTTTTAAAGGTGTATATTTTGAGAACAATTATCGATTTGCAACAAATAAGTTCTTTTTTCTTTTTTTTTGCAGGAAAAACTTCAAAGACTCTCCTGTTACTGCCTAGGTAAAATCTGTATGTGGATAGATTCTAATGGCGGTTGAGAGCATCACTAAAAATGTTTCTTGATATGTTGTTCTGTCGCCAGGTTTTTGTGCATATATACATATACATACATACATATTTCTGCTGGCAAACAATGTGCTGCCTCTTATAAGAATATGAGAACTTAGTATACACCGTGAAATGTGTCACTGAGGTATATATTCCCATGACAGCTGTATAAGTTAACATATTGTTCCACTAAGGTCTGTAGCGACTGGCATTTCCTCACTGCAATGTGTAACATATTTAGCGTCACACTTACTCACTCTCAGAACATAATATCAGATATTTGTAATATAACATTGTTTAGATAGACAATAAAATGGTTATAACAAGCTAGAGATGGAATTGGTGAAACTTTTTGTATTTGCAGCTGTGCAGGTGTCTTGGCATTGACTTCAAGTATGCCGACTAGCTCGGCCCTGGCATGGGAACCTAGTGACTCCAGGTGATAGTTCCAGTGTAGTGATGACTGCTTGCATTTGCTTTAGATTGTAGCCATAAAGGCTGCCACGTCATCTTTCAGATGTTACCGTGAGTACTGGACCAGAGCCAGTTGTGGGTCACTTTCATTAATGGGATATTAATACAAATTAGCTGTCACTTTCAAGGTCAATGCCACCTCTCTCACCCCAGGTCAAAGTGAAGTACAAGGTCACCACCATCACCACCACCACCAACTCTCTGCCCACCTCAGCAAGTTCCTCCCCCCCTTCCCCCAGCCCCTCTACACCCTCTTTTCAGGCTGGACTGCACTCTTACCTTCACTCGTGTTCTGTACACCACAGAGGAAAAAAGGGAGCTGCAAAAATGTAAATGTGGCTAATAATTATACTGATCCCATGTTGAATCATTATGTATGACTAAGCTTAATTGACGTATCACAGACCAACAAATATCTTAAAGTAGCTGTAGTGGTACCAGATAACAAGCGAGTTATTACCACTATTACTGTGGCTAACAGTTATGACTGGATGCAATTATTCCAAAATTACACTATGAATCAATAGTTGACAAAATTACATTCATTCTGCTGAGAGACTACGTCATAGCATATCACATTAAAGAACCATATACTTGTGCAGTCTGAAAGTTACACTGCGTAATTACAATATTAAATTTTTGTGATTGCACTGATTCTTGATGAGCCAATTGACACACACATACTCACATGTGTTCATACCCCAAGCATGTGCCTATCACAGAAGACAGGTCACAAAACTATAAGCTGTAACACAGGCTTCTTTCCACATTATAACAGGAGTTGTATGGAAGAATGGACCAAATACTTTACTTAGACGCAACATAAATGCTGAACGCCAGTTGGGAGTTGTGGTGGGCGAGGACCGTGTGTTCGTGTACTATAGTGCTGAGATAGGGACAACGATATTCACCTGGCATAGCGCAACTTCCGTATAGCTGAGTGCAACCTGCCAGCAGCTGTCGGGGTGCACAGCCCCACACACACACCTCTCTGTGCACAGCTGCCGCCCCAGTGGCGCTCCACAGCACGTCCTGTGCAGTGCCACCGCCCCAAGCCTTTGCAGAGGGCAGCATCTCTGCATCACGCACACACCATTGCTCCAACACACTTAGTTTGTTAATTACAAGGGCAGACCGGCTGGTGCAGAAGTGTTATAGGAGCTAGCAGCTTGTTGATGAACTCCTTGTGGCATTTAGAGCGCGCCCACCTCGAGTCACCCCCCACTGTCGCGAAAATATATATGTTGAATCCACAGAAGTTTATCGATCTAGTGCTAATGATGTGCTGATGGGAACAGACTATAAATTCTATCACTGTGACAGCATTATAGGGCCTCGGAGACCCCTGTCCGAGGTGATGGAGTGTGGATGTCTCCTGCTGCTCTCCGCCAGCAAGTGGTCCCTTCTAATTTACACACCTGCCATCCATTCCCAAAACGTGTTTCAATGCTACTAATTTTTTAACATCACACAATATTTACCGCCTTTCGAAGGTACAGCACCTGCAGTTTCCTGTCCAAGGATGTTAGGACCTGTCAGATCTGGAACAGACTAAACAGGAAGCCATCCAAACAGTTCCCTTGTCCGTATATTCCCCGCCCTACAGATTCGAGTACCTTCTAATGCTCAGATGTGTTTCTAGTGATATTATCCCCACTGGAATATACCAGTCCTTATGATGTTTCAGAGTACAACACAATGAGAGAAACTTTTATTCTCGCTCTGACATAATTTTCTTGACATTTCACAGCACTTAATCTCCTGTAATAAACTTGGTGTGCACGTGAGCTTCCTTTGAAATAGGCACAGTTGCCCCCACCAGTTAACAATATTGACTATACAACCCTGTTAGCTGAAAATCATTCCACTTCCAGGTTGTTAACCTGAAACACATAGAATCAAGAGATTGTAGTCACTGTCACCTACAATAGTTCATAGGGCAAGCCCCAGTGTCAGCCTGGTGACGTATCCAATGCTACAGTTGATGATGATCAACCACAAACATTTGAGCTTACACGCAAGTACTGATTTTTTTCCGTCTTATTCAGATCTTGTGTGTGTGTATTATATGGAATTCAGAATCTTGTCATTGGTGTACAATTCATCCCTCAGGTGCTGGATGAGCTTGAACAATTACTTAAAGTTGAACAACATATAATCAATGTACATTGCATAACAATATGGTGCTAGTTATGGTGTTATGAGTGAGATGGCTGTCAGTTACAAATCTTTTTTCCTATTTTGCAGGTGAAGACGTGTGTACATAGATGTCTTCCCTCATGGGCAACGGTACTGAGAAGTATCTTAAACAGCATATACTCACTCCAGGATCAGGAGATTGGGCTGGTGTGCTGGCATTAACACATAAACAAACTGCTCCAAAATTTTTAAAGATGCAGCTGGTCCCCAAGATGATGGGGAATAATATGTTGGAATAATATGTTTATACATTTGTATGTCTTGCTTGTATTTGCATCTGCTTGTGACTTCAGTAACGATGATTATGATGATGACATAACAAACTCTAAGCTGACATGTGACTCTGACATGCGTATCTGTACAGAGGATGTGCCTGATGATCTCAAGATAACGATATCAGATAGGTGTTATACAAACATGGATGTTGCTTTTGGTAAGTACAAAACAATTCAGTATTTACACATGTAATATAAATATATACTATTATAAATATCAAATACTAATGTATCCAATTATTTGTTTCTACAGGAGCATCTGAACCATCCATAGGTGGACTTAGGATGCAAACACCACAATACAGTCTGACAACACAGTTAACACCTGCAAGTCCGTCAAAACACAGTCTGCTCTGGCTTGTTCCTCACAGTCTGTCAAGTCCACTGCATGCTCGCCATGGCATCTGCCACAATACCAGCATTGGGGCCTTACACACCAGCGTCCTGGTCCATTCCTCTTGCAACAGACTTCAATATCCACTGCTGATAGTTATGATAATACTCAGGCTAGCAGCAGACCTCTGTCCCATCGTACTAATAATGTATTCACACACTAGGTCAGTAGTGTGCCACCTTTAAATTACTTGGTGGTGAAAATTGCATTTGAAGACTAGATATCATTTGCCCATATAGATAATTGTACTGCTGGGTACAAAGACAAGATACATATTCTGAGCTCTTGTCTACGCATTCAAGAAAAGAAGTTTTGCAAAATGGTTGAAAATCTGCAATATCCCACAGTTAAGTGAAGCGCACTTTTATACTGTGAACTGGCACACAAAACAAAACAACTTTTCAAAGATGCAGAAAAGAGGGTCCAGTAAAGAACTAAGTCGAATATTCCATGCTGATGTCCAATCTCATGTTACTGATACATAACATGGAGGGTACAGCTGTATGTGGCTTCCACAAGATATCACTAACAAGAAGGCCATTACTAATGTCGAAAATATTGATGAGATTTGTTCTGCATGGTCAATACTGCCTAGTGAGAGAAGTTATAGAGTCGTCTGGATAAAGACCATGTACATAATAATGTTTATGTGTGTTGTAACTTTGATGGTACTGATTTCTCCATTAAACTTTAGAAAATACAGAAAGTTGAGAAGCAGAAAACCAATGTAACAGTTCATGTTTATGACCAGACGATAATTTCAAAGTAACAAACTAGATTGTTGGAGCCCTTCATTAATACAATTGTGGGAGTCATCATATGATGGAGGTAAATTTGCTTTTATTCTCAGAGGGAGAAAATCAACATTACACTACAAGTTGCTCTTCGAAGAAACTGGGACATGTTGATATGTCCACATTGAAAATAAATGCTCAAAATTTAAGAACACTCACCACCAAGAGGAGTTTCCCTTCATTGTGTATGCTGACTTTGAGTGACTCCTTGCTCCTGTCACACTCAGCTGTATCACAGCTGAAACTCAATCTGGTGCTTCATAATGATAAGCAAGTCATTTGTTGGGATGGGACAGGAACTCTCCTGTAGTCATACTATTCATGCACTTTAATGGATTTATTTGTAAATAGTGTGTGTGTGTTTTAGAGAGAGAGAGTTTATTACTTATGATGTGTTCTGTAATGAAATGTATACTTTGTACACTAGTGTGTCTGAGTTTATTGGCCACCATGTATTTGCTGTAATGAAATGCGTCTATGCATTTCTACATTAGTTTTTCAGCTGCTGCCAGCTGCTACAGTCTGTAGCTTCTATTTTAATCTAATTGCCATGTTAAGTCAGTCTATTCTGAAGAAGTATATCGTAAGATACTGCAAATTTCTCCATTTAATCAAATAACACTGCGATTGCAAAATTGTAATTTGGTCTGTTAGTCAATGACTGGTTTTATAGACAACATATTATAGGAAAAGTATCTTTGTACATAAAAAGTATTATCTTTCAAAAGAATTCATTATTACTACTGAAGCGAATTAATTGAATATATGTATCTCTGTTTGATCATTAATTAAGCAACCAAAGAAAATACTGTATAAAATTAACTGAATAAATGATGATGAAATCTCTTCCCATAAATTCTTGTTATTATTTGTGAAAGCCCAAACCACAATTTTTTCACTGTGATGTAGCATATAAAGGGTGTGAGACACTTGCTTAAAAAGAAATTAAGTGGTATTTAGAAGGTGTGGTTTAGAGATGGGTATAACAGGGGTCATAGACTGATCACTTGGGGTTTTACGTACTGGTATATACTTATAGGTTTTTGTGAACACGTAGCACACGATCTCTGCTGTTTCAAAAGATGTATAGAAGCGATGTCTAAGTGTGTATCACCTGTGCATGAAGGAGACCATACACATTGTACCTGGATGAAGCTGTTTGCTGCATAAAAATACTATTTTGTGCATTTCTATACTCATTCCTGAGCTGCTGCATGGCTGCGCACCAGTACCATTCCAAGTCCCAAATAACCGCTTACTTTTAGATGCCACACATCCATGAAGCCTTCTTGGAGCATTTGACATAGACAGTAGTGTCTGTGAGGACGAAGCTTTCAAACGATTTCACCACATCCCCATATGTCGGGATCATTACACTAAATTCTATGGAAAGTCTATTTAACCATATTCCTCTTATGTGCTTTGGCACAATTTATGCTTCGCATCCCCAAGAGTCTTCAGCGATGCTCTATTTGATCAGAACGTCGTTATTACACGTCCACAACTTTTGTAAAAGCAATGAAGGCAATATCCTTAACTACAAACTGTCTACATTCATTGAAAAATCCCTGAGCATTTACAGTGATGTTCACGCTTTGAGGTGCCATCGTGAAATGCTTTGGGTGTGACACAACACCTGTTCATCTCTGCAGCTCATTGCCCAATTCCTGTGAGTGGTAAATTTTTAATGACTCAGTCATGTCAAAGTGGAACATATCCTGCAGAGCCTGCTGGAGGACAAATTTAACTGTATCGTTCTCTTATGAAAATGTATAACGATAAGTGGTGCAAACTCCTTAAGTTAGCAGGAGGTGAGCACAAATACTTCTTATTTACTGACCTCATAGTAGGAAGGCATAAATCTTGCATACTTATCAAATCTTAGATTGTAGATTCCACTCCACTCTTAAATTGTAATAATGGATAATAAACAGAATTCAGTTTGCCTTTGGTGTTAGTTAAATTGCTGCAGTGAAACACGCTAGAATCGCTCCCCATGTTGCCATTCATACTGGTTTGAAAAGTATAATGAATCTTGGTGTTCCTAATGGAATTGACGTTTTAATAGCCTTTGTGTGCTTGGATGCCGTCGGTAAAATAGGACAGTCAAAGTGCACTCATCAATGGAAAGTTAACAGCAGATGAAAAACTTTTAAAAGATTCAGATGTTCCTCATATGTTACAGTGATATGGGACATGTTCCATATTATTTCATCAACGATAATATTATTCACATCACCACATCCACATTGAATGTATGAGTTACAATAAATTGCATTTCTCACCAAAACAAGATCCTGCTTCTAACTCGTAAGTAGATTCTTCATGTCCTTGAAGCAGCCCATCAACAGCTTGAGAGGTATGTGTGCATTTAACTGACTACTGTTGAGCTGCTCTAGCCATCAGTTCATCTTCGAAACACCCTGCGTTTTCCAAACTATTGAAATCTAAGGATTTAAAGAATTAATGTTGCAATCACAGTATGTGTGTGGTCAGTCTTGACCCTGTACTCCTCATATCTTACTTTCTGAAATGTTAAACCATTACGTTAACATTCGATGCAACTGTAGCATTACCATCACGTTTCAGAAATTTCCCGTTGAAATATCGGAAACTATTACTATTTTTATCTGACACAGGAAAATTACCAGAATGATCCTAAATCTGAATCCTTGAGAAATCTAGTAGTGGTCCTATTTTGCAATCATGGGTGAAGTCTGTTATCTTTTCTGTTGCCCTGAGTTAAGCTTATTCATATTTACATGTAACACAGTCCTTTTCCCAGACTATTTAAAACCCTTATTTAAATATCAATAACATATTTGCCAGGTTTTATTTCCTTAACATTAGCAGGTTTTAGATGTAGCTTATTGTTTGTATTGGTGATATTGGGAATACAGGGTGTTTATAAATGAATATCGGGGTTTTAACACCTTGTAATATTTATTACATTAAACTTACAGTTATAAATGATATGTCAAATGGAAGAGCAACTCAAACAGTTGTGTTTGGCAGCAGTGTGCATGCGGAGCGCGCAATGTTTCCGCCACAATTCGCTAGATTGCTTGAAATTCACTGTACCCAAGCGCTGGATAGGCCGCAAGGGGCCCAATGACAGGGCTTGCTTTGCATGGCCTCCACGTTCACCCAACCTAACGCTATGCGATTGTTTCCTTTGGGACTTCATCAAGGATTGTGTATACATGCCTCCTTTACCAGCAGACCTCCCTGAATTAAGAAACCAAATTGAAGCAGCTGTTGCTACAATCACTGAGGACACACTTATCAACATTTGGGAAGAACTCGGCTATAGAATTGATGTGTGCTGTGTGACAAATCGTGCTCACATTGAACGTTTATAAGGTCCTTGGTAAAACTATTTGAGTTGCTCTTTCATTTGATATAACATTTATAACTGTAAGTTTAATATAATAAATATTATAAAGCGTTTAAACCCCGATATTCATTTATAAACACCCTGTACTGCTAAATGCCTCTAACCCAACAGTGTGATACCTAAGTGCATTCTGCTAAAATCAATTGGTGGAAAGTAATTTGCACTTAATACTGAGGACTGCTCTTTTAAAGTCAGAATGTCTGTTATCACAATTAACTCTCAGCTCATGAATAGATGGGTAATGCTGATCGTTTTATATTATTCTACTTTACAAATTTCAGGAGAATGGCAGGCACAGATGAGCATACAAGTACGTATCACAGTTTTGGTAACATCGAAAAATGTAGAACACATGTTTGCTGATAAAAGTAGTGGCGTAATTCTACTGGCGGATGCAGGTCACCAAACAAATCAGCCACTATTCATTGGTCTTTTAACATATGCCACCTGGTGAGTTCCCAGTCCCCTGCTATATCTAAATACACAGTCCTGCATTCATTAGTTTTTCACATAGTCCTAGCCTATGTATTCCATATAAACACTCCACAGAATCTTGGAATATCGTTGCAGAAATTTAACTACATCAGTATTGGGTAGTATGGCTTGGAGCTTCCCATTACAAATAGCCAAAATACTTTAATGTGTTTTTTAAATACAATCGTTTCCCAGTAGCCATAGATCCCATCATCTTATAATGTTATTCACCTTATAAAGCTGTACCTGGTCACTTGTAGCAGTTTTCAGTGCTCAGGTGCTAAATGCTGCATCTCTGGCTAATGAGCCTATTGCTGGAAGACCTGCATGTTGGAATTAGAAATGGAATAATTTCACATATGGTCTTATGTATTGGCAGAACCCTAGGCGTTTTAATTAATTAATTAATTCTTCTTCTTCCTTCACCTTTGCATTTCAATTCACTTTTTGCTGCCGACACTACTGGATGGAAACAGTTTTTTAAACCTTCTTGTGTTTCTTTTTATCCTTTAGGGTATGACGAGCAGTGCACGTAACTTGTTGGAAATTTACTTCCAAACCCTATTTATACTCCTCCATTGTTTTATAAGTTGCAAATGCTTCACTGCATTGTTTGATAAATGTGTCTCTTCTCATATGTATTGTCTTTGCTTGATCTGCTGTGTGACATTCTGCCTGACTCTGATTTGTAGCATATGCACTACATGCTTCTTGCACGACCATTCAACATATTAATTCTGTTATCATCATTGTTAACTGTTTTTGAAACTATGTCCCATGTCCATTGTATTAATATGTTGAGTTGTGTAGTTCGATTGGTATTTCTTGTACAATACTACCGCCACCTGTGATGCACTTCCTACCACACGTGTTATGCTACTGCACAGTTTGATGTTTGCAGGTCCTGTAATACAGCAAAACACAGGCATCCAGCCAACTATCGTCTAATAATGGGAAACCAAGCTACTTAACTAAAGACCCAACTCTTGATGTATTATGAAACACTCTATGAAAAACATATCTGACTCAGAGCTTTACTCCAATTCGTCTGTGTAAAAACGTCCAGCAGTTTCTTCACCTTAGCTATCCTTTAAGATATACATTCCAGCGTTTGTTCTCTCCTATTCTGTACATATGATTTATCAAATGCAGTCTTTTATTCTGAAATGCACGCCAAATCACCTACATTAAATATCTGACTCTGTGGATATTCCATTTTAATATGACTGTATACAGTATTTAGAGCCTCATTATTATGATTGTCAATTGGTTTCTTTTGGACTGTATGAGGTATATTTCAGTTACACTGTTCAGTTCTTTGGGGGAGGATGTCTAGCCATTTGTATGACACTCAAAAATTAAAATGCATCCAAATTTGGTTTTCTTATTGTCCTATTCAATCATTTCAAGATACTAGATTTCATGTGTGAGGACATAGAGTATTGGTGTGTTCTATACTGCTCCATCACCAATTTGAAATGCTTATTGTAAATTTCACCTCCATGGTTAGTTTGAAGGTTTCCATGTTGCAGCATCAGTTGTTCAAACATCTGTGCAACAACCTTCTTCCTTTATGGTTTCACATGTAATCCCCAGGAAAATGTGGAGAATATATCAGTAACCATTAAGATATATTTGAATCCTTTATTCACTCTTGAATATTGCATTGTATCTACAAGATCAGCCTGACACAAGTCATCCAACCCAAGAATAATAACATGCCTATGGGAGAATATTTCGTGTGCTCATCTGCGTAGTTCTCGAACTACTGTCCCCACAATTGTTTCATGATTTGCCTTTTCCTAAACTCTGAAGTGACTGATGTGATTTCATTCATATGAACTGTATTCCCAGCGGTGTCTGATGATGTGAACAGGCATAGCTGCCCTATTATTTGAACTGAGTCGTCATAATATATGTAGTCCAGAGACTAACTGTCCATCCTTCTATGCTGAATGTCAAAACATTTACTGGTGCTACCGCACAACACATGTTTAATAATTATTCTGTATTTCCTACTGTGAGGGCTTTTTGTTCTTTTATTTTCCATAAGTGTGTTTGTCATATGTAATGTTTCACCATACATTTTTGAACTTTGGATGCATGCTAGGCAGCCTTGGTAGTTTTTAAGAATATTAGATCCATTGGACCAAGTGATCTTTCAAATACTGTAGTCTCAACAAATAAGACATGCTTAGGTAAGCTTATAGGCTGTGGACCCTACATGTATGGGCCTTTCCCACTGACCCAATACATGGAGTCTATTTCGGTGTCTCTGTGATGAATAAAGAAATCAGCAACAGCACATCCTTCTTATTCTTCTGCTTTACCCCTATTTGACTTAGCAGGTGTGTATGAGAGTCGCTTGATAGATACAGTTGGATCAAAATTTTTTCTGAGAGACTGAACTCATTCTGAATGTTCTATTCTTAGCAATAACAATTTCTGTTGAATAGCCTTCTGTGCATCGACAAGATGCTGTTGCATACTAAACTGATTTCGATACAATATGGAACTTGTAAGGTCTCTGTAGACTTATTACTTACCATATTTCTAAAATTCGTTCATTGTCATTAACCTTTACATTTAATACATCGATTAATTTCAGTAGGTTTCTGATATTTGGTTCTTGTTGAGTGTTTGTCCCCTTAGTCTCTTCAAGCTAGTGTTTTTTGTATCTTGTAATATTTACTTAATTAACATTGCCCTTGCACTTTGCATATTAATTATCTTCCAAATGTTCTTGCACTTCTTAAACTTTGCATCAGTGTGCTGATTAAGTGTCACAAACTTCATGTCAACCATTTCAGTTGATTTTCTGCTAATGTTTTTTTTTCAGTTTTCTCACTATGATGTGATAGAGTCAATCTTTGCATCCATCCATGGACTAATTTTCTGTGTATTCATACCTCTCCTCTCAGACTGAATAAATGGCATACCTGTGAATATAATCATCATGTAATTTATACTGGTACACTCAACTCCTTCATTGCAATATATAGAGAGACTACTGAAAGTTCCATCTTTATTGTATTTCTTAAAATTTTCCTGTTTCATCAGTTATCAAATACCTACACGCTGCGTGATACCAATAGACTCCACATATCTTTATAAATTCATTAAATGTCACAGAATTTTAGACATGTACTTGATAAATGTGTTTTTAATTCATATTGTCTTGTTTAAAAACGACAGTAAAGTTTGTATTATCCCATACCAACTGCTTTGGAGTCCTATGTCAGACTCATATAAAAATGTGAAATCCCATATGATGGCGGATAGAGAAATAGTTCAGTACTTGATCCTGGTTTTTGACTGCAGCGTTATCGAAAATATATACACATGTTCGAAGCAGATTCCATCTGGATGTGTTAGTAATGACATGATAACATTCATGTTACCACAGTGAGATGGACCTACCATTATCGCACATGTACTATCAGAGAGCAGTGTTCCATTTTTCTTCTTCCAGTCTTCTGTTGTATTGGAGGACAAGTTAGTTACTGCGAGGTCTGAGAAGCTTTGAAACAAAACTTTAACCCTCAGTGCCATGTTACATACATTAAGTGTCACTGTCACTCATTAATCGTACAGTCTGCATTGTCCATCCTTTCCTGACAGACTGAACTGTGATGATATAAGCTAAATACCCTATATACAAGTCCTGACTCAGATTTTGTGAATGAAGAATTTATACTGGTGGTCAATGCAGTGTTCTGTGGCAAAATAATACTAAAACTAGAAATTTAAGAAAAATTATGTAATCCACCTAAATTTTAGGACCCGTTCAAACTGATTAGTGTTTTTGTTCGAAAATTACTGAGATCTTTGAAATATTCAGAAAAATCAATGTCCAGTGAGTAAAAACTATGAAAACAGTTCCACTGGTATTTTTAGTACAGGTCGTTACCGAACGTAGACCCAGTAGTACATTGAAAACATCTATCACTATGTTCTCGTCATGAAACAAATAATAATTATTCATTAGATTTAAATATATTAAAATATTACAACACTCTCTAAACACATTCTAGCCATAAATTACTAAAAAGAAACATAATTCTTATATTAATTTTATTGCCTGACACCATGCTAACACAGAGATAAACAGTTTTCTTCAATCACACATTGTCACTTGCTGGGAACATCAAGAGATGAAAACAACCAATCTGCAGAAAGTACATGGTGTGAAGTATATGCTACAATCTAGCACAGCGAGTTCAGTCTACTTCCTCATAAAAAATAATTGGATGTTGTATATAGGCTACCTTAGCTCTGAGGTGGACAATGTTCTCAGAACCAATTTTTTGGTAATTATTAAGTGTTCTGCGCTAATTTTTAACTTTAATTAAAATACATACAGAATATCACATAGTAACGGAAGTGTGTCACAGGTAGTACCAGCTTCTCAATCAATATCGATTCCAGCAGTTCTTGTGATCCAGTTGAGGAAGTAGGTTACCCGGGTGTAGCCAGCAGGTACAGGTACCTCACACTTGTCATAATAAAAGCTGGCAATGCCAATCTGCTTGAAGCTATCTTTGAGAACAAGTGGTGCACCATGGTCTCCCTGCAATGTAGACAGTTATTACCTCAGAAACATCTAGTATACTTCTAAGGCTAATATTAAAAGCTTATGAACGATATTACACATTGACCTACATAAAGAATGCATTGAGGGAATAGAGGCCTCTTTAAAATCTGTTTACCAATGACACAAGTAAGCCGATGAAAGGTACAAACACACCCATACCAGGAACAGCCTGTGAAATAACGTAACAGTCTCATAACTGGTTCCCAACAAACAACTTGCCTTCTTGCAAAAAGCTGTATTGTTGGAATCCCGGTATCATAAGTAGATATCAGTGGAGGTCCACAATGGATGGGACTCCACATGAGACGTTTTTTGACATCGAGGTGCATAACAGATTGATGTCGCACCATCATGTGGACATGTTTGGCAAGAACGTTTAAGTAAAACTGCTATTTAAGAATTTGTGGAAGTCTCTTCAATGACCTTGGCATTATTAAACTTGAGTGGCAGTACATATACTCTCTAATCGTACTTGAAGTTATTAACAGGAGCCTATATATAATGAGCTGTGGAAATCATAACAGTGACGGACCTATTACACTGCCTGTGAAGTACTCCTTACAACCTAAGTTTCTTTTATATCTGTCCACATCAGCTTTGAAATCCTGAACCTGGTCTCGAATCTGCTTCAATCCTCACAACGTTTGCACTATAGTTTTCATTCGAAAATGTGAAGCTGTATCGAGTGCCTTAGGGAATCCAGGAAACAAGTGCATTTCTACACTTAAAGTATGTGAATAAAAATGGACACAGTTATTCAGTCAATATGAATTATGTTATATAAATGCCATCTGTTATTGTACTGTGGACAATAACTAATTTTGTCCACCAAAATAAAGTTGCACTGGTACGAAATTTATGAAAGTAATCACAAATTTGTGGCCTTAGAAATATAAACTTATAGCAAGTCCTACCTATTAACCAACAAATTTATATTTCTGCTACTAAATAATGAGGTACCTATGTTTTTAAACTAAAGTCTCATAACTGTCAGGGCATTTTGTTCATTTCAAACTGGTTCTCTCCACAATTATTTTTGTCAGTAATTTTGTGCAGTTTCTGTACTTTTCATCTAGGGATTTCTTCGTGTTCTATCCATAGATGCAGTATGCAAAGGCTTCTTGCACACTTCTGATTTCACCAGCAAACTGATGTGAAAATTCAGTGTTGCTGAAATTTCCATTACATACCTACAGCATACCTACCGTACAAATCGTAGTTGTGAGGCCTGGGTGAACTACAGGATAGTATTCATAATTTTATGATAATGCCATCTGCTTTAGCTCATAATTTTAACTTATTTATATGGCCTCTGCGAAGTGTATCTCTCAGAGTTGATGGTTCATCCATTTCCACTGATGGTTTCAATTTTTTAAATATTCTTATACACTGTTGAGTTAATCCAATTACATTCCCACATTTCTACTAAATGATACCCATTGTTCTACATTTCTGAATTATTTATTAATGTTCTTTATATATATCATCCAATGATTCATTATTTTTTATTAATAATCGTCTCAGTTTTAAAACATTTTTTACAGCCATCCCATAAACAGCCATAGTTCTGATAAATGGTATTTTTTATCAAATCTATTTTTCCCCACTATTTTTCTTCTCCACCACTAAGGGCCTGTTGAAAGTTATTACTGTTTAAACCATTTAAACAAGTTATAAATTTTTTCTAGAATTTTCTTTTTGTTTTTTATCTTATATGACAATTTTTCTGTTAGGTATCATATTTAGATCTATAAATATTTAGATTTGTAAATACCCAAACAAACTCTGGTAATTCTTAAATAACAGGGTGAATAAATATTTGCTATTTGTAGGAATTATTTTCTTAACACTAAACAATCAGTATATCGGGATTAGAATTACAGTAATAATAAATTTCTTTCCTTGTATTGAATACATAATTTTCGTGAACTTTCTGATGATACCATTTGAGAAATATTTGTTTTTCTTTTGGTTTCTTATTGTCAGCACAATAATATTCGATGCCAGGAATTAGTCCAAACAATTTTGTATTGAATAGATGTGGGAAGTAACCTTCCTTTAATTCTCTCAAATGAAACACTTCTGGGAATTTACTAAGTTATGCTGTACAAAACTGCTGCTATTTATAATTTTTAAACCAAACTCCTGGATCTCAAATAAAATTAATTTATTTCCTGTTTAGGTGGTATGTGGTTTTATTGTATATTCAACATAGTACTCGGAAATAAATTGTGAATCACAACCTTTAGCATAATGCATAAATTTTCCTTTCTTTAGATATCGTCCAATTACATAATTCGATATTTGTTTTAAATTTCTAAACATCACCACCAAAATCATAAATAACAAGATTATGAATCTGTATTCCTGTTTCTTGCTGAGCTTCATAATAAAAAAAAATGTATTTTTCAGTTTATTTCACTTGGAGATCCTTTTTGATAACATTTAGTCTTTTTCTCCAATTATTTTATTGAATGCAACATAATAATAATCTGTGAAATCTCTATTTGTATGACAACCATTGTTATTACAATTTCGGCATCCATCGACTACATAGCCCTCTCAAATTTTTCTTTTACAAATACCACATTTTTGCAATCTGTACTGTATGTAACATTGATGAATTTTAGTTCTTAATTCTTTTTTAGAGTTTCTACATTTTTTAATACCACACTTATGCTCTTTGGATATCTAACAGATCTTGTTACGTCCTCCACAATTATAAGCTGCATTGCAAACTCCATGGTGATTGCTTAAATCTTCTTCATTATAATGGTATCTATTACATTTTCTGCAATATATTTCATTTTCCACAGTTTCAGGTTCTGGACAAAGGCATACAAACACTTGTTTTTATTTTACACAGATGTTTTTTGTTCTTATATGTTTTGTTATATTTATCACAGAAATACAAAGCTCCCAAGAATGCTGCCATTCTGTTAATTACATCAAAATGGTCTGATTTTTATGGAAATATATCTATATCACCTTCTTGGGACCAAATAGATAACTGAAATGACATTTTCAGCATGCGCAACATTTTTATGAATATCTAAATATCGTTGAACATTTTTAATATTGTCTAGAGTAAATCCATCTTTGTTGTATTCACCTACTGGGTTACCTATTATTCTAATTGCCTTAATCTCACCAGCAGATAGTTTTCTTCCTAAGATAATATTTGTGTAATACATTAACGCAACTCTTATTCCGCTGGGGCAACATAGGTTATCACTCCCATCAATTATAGTAATACATCTTTCAGTCCTTTTGTCATCAATTTAGTTTTTTATTTTATTACATTTCCTACTTCATGGAATTGTTAACATGTGATTATTAAATATAGTATTTGTTATGTCAATAGATTCATCACATGTTAATATATCTCTGATTACATTACACAAATCTTGATCCTATTGTTTAATAACATTTGTTACTATATATCTTGCACAAAATGGATAAGCCATTTTTGAATTTGAAACTTTTATGTTCAGTTTATCTCCTTTTCTGAATTTAAGTTACTTGTATTGTAGAATTGAGTGCTTTCGTTATATAATCTATTTTTCCATAACAATTTCGAGTTTACTAATGTAATCGTTATGAAAACTTATTTTATAGTCAACAGACCAAGCTTTAGATTTTTGGATAAATTTAGATCTCATTTCTTTAATCTCAAATGAATGTTTTTTGATGGCTTGTTTTATTCTTATTCGAATAGTTTACTACTGAATGGATAAATTTGGTCAAGTGTCATTACTTTTTTTTCCTGTCTCACTAGCTGAATTTCTCCAACACTGTCAGCTACATATCTGTAAAAATAATTTAGAATTGACACACGTTTTGACATTGATTTGGAATGTTTCTGGATGAAAATCTAATACAATAATTGAATTAATTAATTGTGGTTTCTTAAATTTATTGTAGCCTTTAATACCAAGATTTTTGGTGCTGATATTGAGTTCAGCTACTCACATATTACTGAAAGTCGTTGGAGGTACAGCTTTAGTAGGCCATTAAAACAATATAATGTGCAAGTAGTAAGGTGCAACACTTTGGCAATACCGAGAAAATTTTTACACATCTGTTACATAACTCATGTATCTCTGCATAGGGACCCAATATATGAATTGATATGATCAATAGTTTAGCATTGAGCTTCATAAGATGAACATGTATGAGGCGACAGTTCGAGTTCTGCTCAAACCTTTCTATTTATAATGAAGTGTAAATATGTGATATTCAAAAAAATTGCACCTATGCTATTCGTTCTCACTATGTTATTACTACCAAGGTTAGCTGCCAAATGGGCTCAGTCTCTGTGTCTGCAGCATTGAGGTGCAAAATAGTTATTGGTAACTTACCAGACTGCATGTTAAGGGATTTCACAAGTCACAACATGCATTTATTTTTAGGAAAACTATGTGTTTTTTCATTTACCTGTCAATAGTTATAAATATGTCTGTTCTAATAATTAAATTTAATCAAAAGTAGTCAGCAGTCAAATAACACAAATAAAACTTCATGCAAATACATGTATCTTTTAAAACTATGTTATCTCTGAAATAAATTGAATAATACGACCCCTGATGACAAAACATAGATTAAAAACTAAACCTGAGCAGTAGGCGAAAAGTCCCCTCTTTCATGTTTGTCTTACCATGCACAAACACGAACTGCTTGGCCACCATGAACTCTAAAGTAGGACACCTATGCATAGATATCTCAGTTATATAATAGACGTGTAAAATTTGTGTTGCAATTTTCTTGGAATTGCCGGAGTAGTGCACCTTACTACTTGCACGTTATGTTGATTTAATGGCCTACTAAAGATGTATAGAGTTTGAAGTGAAACTGTGAACCCAATATCTTGGCCTCCCCTTGTAAGTAACCATAATCATTCAAATACTTTAGAAACTTCTTTAGTAGTCTACAGAACAGCCACAGCCGAAGTGGTCTCCAGAGAGTGTTGGTTACTCATTTCTTTATTTCTGTCATCCATAACTACTATTTCCACAAGCAACAGTACTAGAAGAACCTTAATTTGTGTATGTAAAATACTATGAGATTAATTTAAACCCCTCCAGTCTGGAGGTACTGAAAGGAAATTAACAAATCGACCACATTTATTAATGAATTTTAATTTTATTAATAAATTTTCATGATTATAAGAATAAAAATTCTAATAAAATGTTTTTATGAAATTGAGCTAATCATAGATCTGGTGCAACCTAAAGTGTGCTTGAGCAGCTTCTTGATCAATGACAAGATTACATGTAATAATAGGCCAGTGGTTGTGATAAAACAAGAATAAACCATGGTTTTATGCAAACGAAGTTTCCTGTCTTTTAGCATATGAACATCATAGGTAAGCAATTTAAGCCCATCTTAAACAAAGATGTTGTAAAACATGAAAAATCATTGTACTCCCATTTCAGTATTACCTACATACACAAAATTGAACATAATTTATCATAACTAGAGTTCCAAGATGCCTTTTGCAGGAGATTTCAAGATTGGATTTATGAAGAAGTTTTCCCATCAATCCGTAAATATGGTGAATACAAGATTAAAAATGAAGTGAAATAAATGTATTAAGGTGAAATTTAAATAAAATTCAAGATCACACTCAAAACGTAAATAAATTAGTTCATAATGAGTTAGAAGTAATACAAAAAGAACAGAGACATAGATATATTATTATCTCATGACACACCTCAAACAGTTAATGAAAATTTAAGGCCTACTTTTTTCTTTGAAAATTATTTGATGAACACTGTTACATAATTATTATGTCATCAGAGCACAATGAAACATTTACATAAACAATCGAAGACAGACACACAAACTGTGAAGAAATGTGAAGACTGAAATATAATCATAATTCAGTACATTTATACCAAATAATGAAGGAAACTTTAGAATTCTTTATTGGCACAATTATTTTAATATTTTGGATGAATATACACAAGAGCAATGGATTAATGATATATTTGATGGCAGACAAAAAATATTTTAATTATGTTGTTTTAATAAGATTTCTACACATTGGAAAAAACAATGATCTGCTAACCATTTATCACCATATTATTTATGAAATTGATAATTTTGATCTGTTAGGCATATAGAACAAGTGATTGCCTCAGCAACTGTGTGTTAGCGCCATCCACTCCATTCTTAAGAATCAATTATTTTATAAGGTCATACTATTTTTATGTATGAACGATTCAAATAGTTTTTTGACAGCATAAAATATTTTCCAAACCTATTTTATTCTTAAAGTCTATTGCAAAATCTTTAGACAATACTTACTAACTTGATCTACTATCCCAATCTAATTTATCTTGAGATTCATGCATAAAGTCTTCACATAATTTTTGGTTTTATGCTATTTTATCCCAATCTATTTTATGTTGAAATTTATGACCAAGTTTTCAGACAATTCTTGCTCAACTGATAAGAATTCCCAATTTCATATGTTTTCAAATTTTGTCATAAAATCTTCAGATAATTCTTGATATGTTGATATTATTCCAACCATATTCATTCTGATATTGTCTTATAATTATTCAGATATTTTTTGATGTGCTGATGTGTCTTTATTTTATCTTGGAATTCTCTAATAAAGTCTACAGATAATTTTCGATACGGTATAAAGTACTTTATCTTGAAATTCTCTAATGATAGCTTCAGATATGTTTTGTGTCCTTGATATACACCCAAAATCTAATTTGTCTTGAAATTCTCATATGTAGTTTTCAGACATTTTCACGATCTTTTGGTATATAATGCCAGTTATCTTGATCCTGAAATTCACTAATAAAATTGTCAGACAGTTTTGGATCATATGATATAGAATTCCATTCAGATTCGTTGCATACATTTTTCTTTTTAATGTAATCAACAACTGTATTACAATACGTTTCAAGTTATATATTGATTACAGAACTCTTCAGAATTCAAATTTTCACCCATAAGATCAATAATTTGAATACGTTTTTGTTGTTTAGCTTTCAGTTTACTCATTTCATTCTTATCGTTAATTTATTCCTAATGAGATCAATAAGCTCTTGTTTTCTCATTATAGAATATCCTTTTATTTTTAACTGTTTTTCTCTAGCTTTTAATTCGTTGAATTTTAGGGTTTTCAAGCTCTCCATTTAAAAGAATTATTTGTATTAAACAAATAAAAACAGATTTTTTCCAGATGCCAGTAATTATGAAGGTTTTGTTCTTTATTCGTTATGAAATTTCATGGTCTATGAGTGTAAAGCCTGGAAAATTAAAAGACGCAGGTTTACTCAAGGTCAAACCTGGAAACTAAACAAAAAAAGTTCATATTAAAAACCTTAAAAGGAATAATAATTATTTTTTTTCTTAATAAAAACTATTTTCATTTAATAGCAGCTATCGCAAGGACAACTTTAAGACAGGGATGTAGTCTTTCAGCTTTACTGCTCAATCTGTACATTGAAGAAGCAATGATGGAAATAAGAGAAAGTTTCAGGAGTTTAATTTAGATACAAGTAGAAAGGACATCAATGACACGATTGCCTGATTACATTGCTGTTCCCACAGAATGTGTGGACTGTGGGAAAACTGGAAAAATATAGGATGGAAGTAAAGATCATTATCTGGAATTTCTCAAACATAGTGGTATTTTTTTCAAAGAAATACATCATGATAATGCAATAGTTTTAAAATATGAATATATTCAAAATGAAATGACAACATTAATACCGAGTAATCTTGCTCAGAGGTTATGGATTTTATTGACAGTTGATGATTTTAAGGAATCGATTATAAAGATGGGTAACAAAAGTAGTAAAAAATAAGAAAGTATTGTATCACTTTAGAAAAATATTATTGGATTAAATTAAATATAGAACAACAAAAAGAACAACTATCCATTGACTTCGAAAACAAACTTAAAAATAGAAGAAGACTGAAAATAATAATTTCTTATATGAAAACAAGAAGAAGAATGTAAAAATTAAAAACACAGCTGGGTAAACTACAAAAAATTCAAAATATAACTGAATGATATTATCTACATCATCACAACTGATGATCTACAAAAAGAGCATTCCCTTAAAGTTGGCAGAACAACAAAAGTTAATCAAATCTATATTATCTGCATATGATAATTGAGAGCATCCAGCTCCAGCTGACACGGACTTAAGCTAATGGCTAGACAAAAAAACTTTATTATATGTATTTTCGTGAATATATCAAGTATAAAGTGATTGAAGAAAAATTTAAATCTGTTATTAAGAGCTTCAGGATTGGAGAAGGTAAAGATATATGTAATCTGAAATTTGATGATACAAAATATTGTAAAAGGATTTAATATATTACTGCATAGTCACAATCTCAATAATGAAGAAATTAAAAATATATTTTATGACAATATCTAAGACCATGAGAATATATTCAGCTTCATTAGGTACCACAGTAAATAACTTACGAAAGTATTGATAAACAGTACAAATTTCTTCACCGTTATTCCTCGGTAAGTAATTCACCTTCATATTAGTTAAATGATTTATGAATTTAGATACAAATCTTCATCTTAAGGATATCATACACAGAGAAAATATGATAGTGCCAATTTTCTCATTCATATTGCAAGATACACTTAAATATAAAAATTTTTATTAATAAAATATGAAAATTTAAGACCATCTAAATTGAATGGCTTAACATATAATGAAAAGCAAGACCGAGAGTTAGGAATCTCTTATAAAATAAGATTTATGTAACCAACTATTGTGTGAATTACGAAATCCCAGCCATTTTACATTTACTTGGTTTCCTTTCTTCCCCAATGCATCCTCAAGTACATCCTTTTTCTGTAATTCATACAAAAAAAAAAATCCTTTTACTTCTTCACCATTTAATCTCTCAATTTGTATGTGATTGGATAAGAATGAATAACACTTTCAATTTCGAAAAGTCTGTTAACCAATTAGCTGTATAAAGTTTTTAAAAAATCACTTTAAGTTTAATAATCCAAACTTTATCACATATTTTAAATTTTGCATCATCAGTAGATACAACAAGAGCTTGATTATAATTTTTAAAAATTAACTTCCATTGGATCCATTTTTATTGTTCAATGTTTTGTGTTATTGCGTTCATCAAATAATTTAGAAGCTAAATCAACCCCCTTATAATTTTCTTGAAGTCTAACTCTCTATTACTTCTTTTCTTTAAGCATTCTATTAAATCTTTCTAGAACAGATGTTTTTAATCAGGAGAAAGCTGAATAATAATTAATTCCATATTTTTTCACAAGTTCTTAATAATGTTTATTATAAAGTTCTTTACTATTATCTGTTTGTAAATTTCTTGACTTCCCCTTTGTAAATATTTCTTCAAAAGCATCAACTACATTCTCACTTATTTTATGTTTAACTAGAATGGTTGAAGCGTATTTTGAATAACTGTGGGTTACAGTTAACAAATATTTATATCCTTTATTTATTTTAGATATTCCTTTTAAGTTACCAGAATCCATTTCTACAGCTTGCCACAAATCATAAATATGAAGAGAAATGCCATTCCTTGTTTTAAATTTTTTGCTCATGGGTTTATGCAATTTATTAACAATTCTCCTCGAATATTTGACTAAAGTCTTACCTACAAAATTTTTAACAAATGTGCTCTTTTTAGTTTTTACATACTATGCAAACACCTCCAATCCTTTGTCTTCCATTTTTGATTGTTACTGTGTGAGTACTATATGTCTGAGTGAATTTTTTACATTACTAACAGCAGATATGATCTACTGACATAGATTAAAAATTTAATAAATTTAAAATAATTGCTCCATTCTATCATCATCATTTGATTCCAAAATCAATTCTCTCAACATGAGTAATTCTTGTAAAACACAGTACAGTTTTAAAATATTTATTTAGAGATATAAATACTTTATTTTTCATTTCCACTTCAAATGATTGATTATTGAACTGTGTTGGAGATAAAATTAGCAGTTCATTGACATCATGTTTTTCATCTCTGTTTTAAAATCTGTAGGTACCAAGTCACCATTTACACTGGCTCCAAATAAAATAATTCTCTTGTTGTTTACAACTTACTTAAATGTGTAATTTAATACAGGGTGTACACAAAATTCCAGGAACACTTTTAATTAGTTATTGCACAAAAACTAAACGTTGTACAGGTGTTATACATATTGTATTTTGAAGAGAAACTCTGAAAGTTTTTTTTTCTTTTTACGAATATCCAAGATGTGGACCATGAGTGATCCTGCAGTTATCAATACGGTAATCGAATTCGTGCCATACCCGTCCCAGTATGGCATCATCAGCTGTGGCAGTCGCTACCCATATTCTCTCCCAGAGCTCTGCTACATAACGTGGTACATATACCAGAATTTTTATGTATGCCCCCACAAAAAATTCACGATTAGTGAGATCTGGTGATCATGGAGGTCATTTCATGAAACAGCTCACACTGCGCCTGAGGTCGCCATGTTTGTGACTAGCGCTGACTGTCAGCAAATTATGAAACTCTGCTATAGCGGTATACATGATGATGTTTCTCTTCAAAATGACATATGTATGATATCTGTACAATGACTGGTTCTTGTGCAATAAATAATTTAAAGTGTTCCTGGGTTTTATGTGCACCCTGTATGTTTTGTGAAGTGTTCTTATTTGGAGATCACTTAATTGACTTAGATATGGAGTTTCATCTTTTCCTTGAGAAATAATCTTTAAGAGCTCTTTCTATTTCCTTTATTGTGAAGTAATTTGTAAAAGTGTAGTAGTTATCACTATGTAGTTGATTAAACTTTTCATTAAATATGTCTTAGTGAGGTAATTATTGAATTGCGTTAGAATACTTGCATAGTCAGGCTCTGTAACAAGATTAGCTAATTCATTTTCTAAACATTGTTTGGTAACTTCGTCATTACCAGTTATTGGATATTTTAAGTCTGCTAACATTCTACCTTTAAAATCAATATAGCATTTAGTTACTTCAAAAGTGTCTCATAGTTCTTTATAAAACTGATTAAATTCTCTATTTTTGCTTTTAATTCATTTAAGTTTATTTCTATTTCACTGCAGTCTTTAGACTGGCTACAGCTGAGGCCATAATCAGACTGTGCCTGTGTTTATGCCTGCTGCCTATTCCCAAAAATGTCCATATATTACATTCAAAATATCATTAATACTTTTAAAACATATAAACAGAAATGACTGCAAATTATTTCATTAAAATTTTGTATTCGTTGCCAATTACTTGAGCCAACGTATGTAATCACTTCTTCAGGAACATTTCCTCCAAATAAACAAAACATAAATGTTTTACTGTTATTCTTATAATCCAGTGTGAGCCACCATGTTCAACTGTATCTAAATTTAGTATTCCAGAGTCATATTCTCTAGGGTGGTTAGTGACAGGTGAACGAGTCTTAGAACCGGCGACCAGAAAGCAGCGGCAGCTGGAGCAGCCTCTGTGGCTGCGCCAGGATTCAGACTGTCTCAGTGTCCAAGTAGTTCATCAATTATAAAATCACCACAGAAATGTTTAATTTTTAATTGCTTAGCAAGCTTTTCTATATCAAAATTACTTAATGCATTATGATATATATACGTGAATTATTTTTTGCCTTTTTTTACTCCACTGACAGATGAAGCAGCCTTGGGATTGAGCCTAGCGCCAGCCATAACAGCAGAAATCCAGCTTCATGTTTTGTTGTTCCTGAACTTTCTTCCTTTTTTAAAATATTGAATAATATATTTCTTTTGCAACAGGAATACCTAATGTTCAAAGCAAATTTCCGCCAGTTTTTGTATCTCTCTTTCTTTTTTTGCATCAGTTAAAAAATTATCCATACTATCTCATTGATTATTGTTTAGTTTAAATTGATTTTGGTTTGATCTTCTCATTAGGTAGCAAAGTATAATAAATGCTGGAGTTATTCATTTATGTAGATAAAATGTTTATAAGAAGAATGAACATCTTTAGGCAGCACTGAAACGGTGTTGCTTAAATTTTTATAATCTCCAACTACTATCATCAAGCTGCAGTCCAAAGTCTGGGTGTAGCCCTAAGGCTGCTTCATCTGGCTCAAGTTCATTTCCCATACCTAATTTTCGTTTTCCATACATTACTCTTCTATAGTATATAGATAGATTATATAATGGTAAGACAGAGATTTAGGAACCAGGTTTTAAATTTTAAAACATTTCCAGGGGCAGATGTGGACTCTGACCACAATCTATTGGTTATGAACTGTAGATTAAAACTGAAGAAACTGCAAAAAGGTGGGAATTTAAGGAGATGGGACCTGGATAAACTGACTAAACCAGAGGTTGTACAGAGTTTCAGGGAGAGCATAAGGGAACATTGACAGGAATGGGGGAAAGAAGTACAGTAGAAGAAGAATGGGTAGCTCTGAGGGATGAAGTAGTGAAGGCAGCAGAGGATGAAGTAGGTAAAAAGACGAGGACTAATAGAAATCCTTGGGTAACAGAAGAAATATTGAATTTAATTCATGAAAGGAGAAAATATAAAATTGCAGTAAATGAAGCAGGCAAAAAAGAATACAAATGTCTCTAAAATGCGATCGACAGGAAGTGCAAAATGGCTAAGCAGGGATGGCTAGAGGTCAAATGTAAGGATGTAGAGGCTTATCTCACTAGGGCTAAGATAGATACTGCCTACAGGAAAATTAAAGAGACCTTTGGAGAAAAGAGAACCACTTGTATGGATATCAAGAGCTCAGATGGAAACCCAGTTCTAACCAAAGAAGGGAAAGCAGAAAGATGGAATATAGAGGGTCTATACAAGGGCGATTTACCTGAGGACAATATTATAGTAATGGAAGATAATATAGATGAAGATGAAATGGGAGATACGATATGGCGTGAAGAGTTTGACAGAGCACTGAAAGACCTGAGTCGAAACAAGGTCCCAGGAGAAGCCAACATTGGGAGAGCCAGTAATGAAAACACTCTATCATCTGGTGAGCAAGATGTATGAGACAGGCGAAATACATTCAGACTTCAAGAAAAATATAATAATTCCAATCCCAAAGAAAGCAGGTGTTGACAGATGTGAAAATTACCGAACTATCAGTTTAATAAGTCACACCTGCAAACTACTAACACGAATTCTATACAGAAGAATGGAAAAACTGGTAGAAACCGACCTCGGGGAAGATCAGTTCGGATTCCGTAGAAATATTGGAACACGTGAGGCAATACTGACCTTACGACTTATCTTAGAAGAAAGATTAAGGAAAGGCAAACCTACTTTTCTAGCATTTGTAGACTTAGAGAAAGCTTTGGACAATGTTGACTGGAATACTCTCTTTCAAATTCTAAAGGTGGCAGGGGTAAAATACAGGGAGCGAAAGGCTATTTACAATTGGTACAGAAACCAGATGGCCGTTACAGTTGAGGGGCATGAAACGGAAGCAGTGGTTGTGAAGGTAGTGAGACCGGGTTGTAGCCTCTCCCCGGTGTTATTCAATATGTATATTGGGCAAGCAGTAAAGAAAATAAAAGAAGAATTCGGGGTAAGTATTAAAATCCATGGAAAAGGAATAAAAACTTTGAGGTTCGCCGATGACATTGTAATTCTGTCAGAGACCGCAAAGGACTTGGAAGAGCAGTTGGACGGAATGGACAGTGTTTGGAAAGGAGGATACAAGATGAACATCAACAAAAGCAAAACAAGGATAATGGAATGTAGTCGAATTAAGTTGGGTGATGCTGAGGTAATTAAATTAGGAAATGAGACACTTAAAGTGGTAAAGAAGTTTTGCTATTTGGGGAGCAAAATAACTGATGATGGTCGAAGTAGAGAGGATATAAAATGTAGACTGGCAATGACATGGAAAGCGTTTCTGAAGAAGAGAAATTTGTTAACATCGAGTATAGATTTAAGTGTCAGGAAGCCGTCTCTGAAAGTATTTGTATGGAGTGTAGCCATGTATGGAAGTTTAACATGGAAGATAAATAATTTCGACAGGAAGAGAATAGAATTTTTCGAAATGTGGTGCTACAGAAGAATGCTGGAGATTAGATGGGTGGATCACATAACTAATGAGGAGGTATTGAATAGAACTGGGGGGAAGAGGAGTTCGTGGCACTACTTGACAAGAAGAAGGAACTGGTTGGTAGGACATGTTCTGAGGCATCAACAGATCACAAATTTAGCATTGGTGTGCAGCATGGAGGGTAAAAATCGTAGAGGGAGGACAAGAGATGAATACACTAAGCAGATTCAGAAGTTGCAGTAAGTACTGGGAGATGAAGAAGCTTGCACAGGATAGGGTAGCACGGAGAGCTGCATCAAACCAGTCTCAGGACTGAAGACCACAACAAGAACAACTCCTCTAACTGCAGTTGCAGCTATTTTTTCTCAAACTGGTGCACGGCTTCTTTCTTTTGCAGCTAACTGAAGTTCTTTATCTGCTTCATATCATTCTTTTCTATCTCCTTATTATCTCTATAGGCAATATATTGTTTTTTACAGGTTTCATCTAATAGATTTATTCTTTGATCTCCTCTAGCTAATTTGTCACCTAATTTGGTCCCTGGGTCACGAATCTGGTAGCCTGGTACATGCATTTAGAAGGGAAGTTTGTTACCCAAAGTGTTTACTAAACCTTTTCTATATTTTTCGCTTTTCCAGAATGTGAGGAAGATTATTCAAAAATCTAATCAAATATGGAATTAGTTTTGAATTGTAGAATATGAAAACACTAAGCTTATTAATAAGTCACAGCTGCAAAATACTAACACGAATTCTTTACAGACGAATGGAAAAACTATTAGAAGCCAACCTTGGGGAAGATCAGTTTGGATTCCGTAGAAACACTGGAACATGTGAGGCAATACTGACCTTACGACTTATCTTAGAAGAAAGATTAAGGAAAGGCAAACCTACTTTTCTAGCATTTGTAGACTTAGAGAAAGCTTTTGACAATGTTGACTGGAATACTCTCTTTCAAATTCGAAAGGTGGCAGGGGTAAAATACAGGGAGCGAAAGGCTATTTACAATTTGTACAGAAACCAGATGGCAGTTATAAGAGTCGAGGGACATGAAAGGGAAGCAGTGGTTGGGAAGGGAGTAAGACAGGGTTGTAGCCTCTCCCCATTGTTGTTCAATCTGTATATTGAGCAAGCAGTAAAGGAAATAAAAGAAGAATTCGGGGTAAGTATTACAATTCATGGAGAAGAAATGAAAACTTTGAGGTTCGCCGATGACATTGTAATTCTGTCAGAGACAGCAAAGGACTTGGAAGAGCAGTTGAATGGAATGGACAGTGTCTTAAAAGGAGGATATAAGATGAACATCAACAAAAGCAAAACAAGGATAATGGAATGTAGTCTAATTAAGTCGGGTGATGCTGAAGGAATTAGATTAGGAAATGAGGCACTTAAAGTAGTAAAGGAGTTTTGCTATTTGGGGAGCAAAATAACTGATGATGGTCGAAGTAGAGAGGATATAAAATGTAGGCTGGCAATGGCAAGGAAAGCGTTTCTGAAGAAGAGAAATTTGTTAACATCCAGTATTGATTTAAGTGTCAGAAAGTCATTTCTGAAAGTATTCGTATGGAGTGTTGCCATGTATGGAAGTGAAACATGGACGATAAATAGTTTGGACAAGAAGAGAATAGAAGCTTTCGAAATGTGGTGCTACAGAAGAATGCTGATGATTAGATGGGTAGATCACATAACTAATGAGGAAGTATTGAATAGGATTGGGGAGAAGAGAAGTTTGTGGCACAACTTGACCAGAAGAAGGGATCGGTTGGTAGGACATGTTCTGAGGCATCAAGGGATCACCACTTTAGTATTGGAGGGCAGTGTGGAGGGTAAAAATCGTAGAGGGAGACCAAGAGATGAATACACTAAGCAGATTCAGAAGGATGTAGGTTGCAGTAGGTACTTGGAGATGAAGAAGCTTGCACAGGATAGAGTAGCATGGAGAGCTGCATCAAACCAGTCTCAGGACTGAAGACCACAACAACAACAAGCTTATTTCTTTACATTTCTGCTATCCCTACTTTTTCAGTATAATAATGTTCATTTGCAGCTAATTCTTCTCCATGAGTTAATGCTAATCAATACGTTTAATCCCTAACATCATTCATTGACCCATCATCAACTAGTCTTTCCGTATACTATTTTCTAGACCTTCACCTAATTTTTTGGAACTTGCAGATTCTATTATTTTCCACCATACTGCTTTTATTAATGCACCATATGTCTCATCTTTACTTGATTTAGGTTTATTGGTATTTGGATTGTTATTTTGAAATATAGCAGTTGTCGATATTAATATAGCTTCATAGTTTTCTGTAGCACCCTTATCGTATTCATTGTCAAAATTATTTTTAGTCAAGAGTTCAATTACATCATCATATTGTTCACTCATTAAGATGTGGTCATTGTTAAATTTAACTTCAGAATCCACAATATAGTCATACCATTCATAAAATGGAAGCAAAAACGGTATCATTAAGAGGACCAATATACTTTGTTATTGTTGGACCAATATAGGCACTTAGATATTAAACTTGTTTTGGCTCATTTTTAGTTTTCCTTTTCTTCTACATTTTTCAACATTTGTTCAAGTGGTTTTCGTCTTGAGGTGATGGAATTTCATCATATTAATGTAATAAACTTTGCTCACATGAAGATTCTGACAGTGTTGATGGAATAGGAATCATGTCATCATACTTTTCTTTGTAATGATGGTAATAAGGAACTGTCAGTTTTTCAACCACTCTGTTTCTTTCAGTAGCTTTCAGAATATTATCATCTAAACCCTCATTTACCTGTTTAACTTGTTTGGTTGCATCAGTAACCTGTTGATCTTCTTTTTCATGTTTTATGTAATCTGCTCTTGGTTATTTTTTCAAAATTATTCTATCACTTCCTTAACTTTTTACTATTTCCTTTAGCTTTTTTTAACAACTTTTGGGTGATATTTCTAAATATCATTAAATTTATAGTTATCAGGTAATAGTTTTAACACAAATAAACAAAATGACTATGTTTTAAATTTATGCTATCCTGTTGAAAATATTTAAAAAATGAGATTATCTATGCATAATTGTTTAGATATTTATGAGAAAGTTTGAGCTATATAAAAATAATGTTTGTGTTTTGATTTCTTCTCTGGAATTCTAATTTTCAGTTCCCAATTCATTTACATTTACTGAAAATAATATTTATTAAGAACCTTCAACAACGCAGCACATCAGCAATCATTGGTTTATAAATTAAAAACTAGAAACCCGCCTCAATTGCGAAAAAAGCACCTAGTGTTAACCTAGGTTTTGGTGTAGATAGGTGCTTTTTTGCAATCGAGGTGGGTTTTTAGTTTTTATAATAATTATTAATACGAATATATACAGGAGTAGATTATTTCAATTATGTGGGAAGTCTCTGTTCCCATAAAAAAGTTAACTGTAGCCTGTATGAGACAGCTTTATTAATGTAGCACTACTTGGTTTTATACAGCATTTCTAACTCCAAATATTGCGCAAAAAATAGTAAGGAGAAACGATCGAAATTCCTGTTGGCCAATACAGTAAAAAAGCTTAGAAAATTTTATTGATACAAGCAGGACAGATATTCACATTGAAGCAGATGAAATTTTAAATAGTATTGTTATTGAGAGTGATGTTAAATTATATATGGACATAGAAGATAGTATTGGAAATGTGCTTGGTTTTAGTGAAGTTAATAGAAAAGGCCCTAAAATTATTCTATTCGAATTCATTAACATAAATTTTAACTTACCTGATGGAATGTTTGTAAAGCATACTGATCATTTTCACTGAGAAACTAATATTATTGCTTCATTCAAGCCGAATGCAGAATTTGTTGTACCAATAATTCATGAACCAAATTATCCTTTATATATTGTAATTTTTGATCCTATTCAGGATTTAGAAATAACGATAACTGACGAAAAATATAATTTGATTGACTTCAGTGGTTCTAGTATAATAGAAATGACAATAAACTTTATTCTTTAGTGCATAATGAACAGAATAGAGAATTATTACTTTTACTCACTCCCTGTGAATGAGAAATCTAAAAGTAATTTAAATTTACCTAACACAGATAGAGAGATTAATTTGAATAATGGCAATGACTGGATACACCCTGGCCACACACAATTATATATGAGCTTCAATATGATTGGAGCTGATGGTACAGTTTATCGAATACATAATGAAAAATCCAATAAAAAGTTACATAGCAAAGCTATTTCATTTTGTAACTATAAAGAAATTAGGTAATATTTCCTCTATAATTGGGCACCCCTTTATTTCATTATCAGTTCTATTGTATTTGACTTCATCTGTTTCTGACAAAATAGGTGTAGAGGGACATATACTTAATAATGGTAAAATAAATATGCTGAATATGCTTGGTGGTTTCTTTAGGGAATGCAAAGAAATTTTATGGGAAGGTGATCTTAGTGTAAGTTTTACTTGGAGTTCCAGTATTGGAGATGCTCTTCTTTGATGGCATGATAAAAATTATGCTGGAGTCGAAATCAAAGATACACTTCCAAAAGAAGAAAAATTCGTGTACTAATTATGAAACAAATTACTAACTGGAAAAATGAGAAAATATACTGAAAATCCTAAAATTCTGATACCTTTTTATGAACGATAAACTATAGCATTTACTGGATTAACTTGTAAGAAAAATTTTGACTTAGATATTACGGATTTCTACAACTCTGCAGAGATTGATATGCTGCATTCATATTTGTTGCATATCAAAAAAATTGTATAAATTATCAGTTACAGGACTCTTCTTTATTCGATCACTTTTAGCTATGGAATATGTACCAGAAAAAGGAAACTATTAATGAATCTAATAATTTTCTCAAAGCATATGATGCATTTCCAGATTTTGAACGAGTTACACTACTCAAAGGAGATACTGACATAAGTCCATTTAATTTCGTAATGAACTATCCTATCTATGTGATTAATATGACTCATAGAAAAATTTTTGTAACAACTTAGAAGATAACTCTGAAATTAGTTGTAACTTTTAACAGAAATATTCCTGCAGATACTTTAGCACTACAATGTACAACACAAATCTTAACTGAGAATTTCTAAACTGAAAAACTATGTTTGTAGTTAGATTCAGTTTTATTCATTATTATTTTCCTGAATAGCCATTTTCATGTAGATTGTATTAGCATTTTGAATTTTAGAAATCGGTCGAACACTTTTTTCATGAATTAGCAATTTCCTCAGTGACAGCAACAGTGGAAGATAAAAACCAGCTCGTGACTCAAGGCCAAAGGCACAATGAGATAAGATAGTAGGTGGTCTCTCTCACACATATCTGTGAAGCTTCACCAGCGCTGCTGACAGCCTTAAGAAAGAAGTTTGTGAAACGAGCATCGGATAGTGCAGTTGCCAGCATCCGTTCACATTAATCCACTAACATGTTTCATTTTAAATACAAGTTATTCTGTTTTTAATGCTAATTTGAGCTTTGTCGTTGATATTTACATGTTCTTCGAATTTCACCTCTTCAAATAAATATAATGTTGTGAAGGAAAAAATTCATTTTTACCCGAAAGATTGATGAATAATTATTTATTTTGAACTCAATTTTGTCACTCAAATACAAACAATACACAGATTTGAGGTTTCTTTGCTTCGTCAAACGTCGATAGAGATATGTGACTGAAGGATGTGGCCATTATCTGATGGAGTCTTAAGTGCATTATGCTTGAGGAGAGCATACAGTTTGACGAAACATTCTTTATCCTCGCTTCAGTACAACTCATCACCATCCCCGGGCTGGTTTGAGGCCGACCTAAAGAAGGAGTGGTGTGTTTCAGCCCAAATTAAAGGACTGCTCTGTTAACTCAGAGATGGACGCTGTTCCATACTAATTTACAGATGGTTAGAGGCCGAAAGCTCAGTGAGGGCGTGGGTGATCACCAAGTGCAAGATGTATAATAGGGAATGTTTTGCACTTTTTGAGAATGAATTATGTTTTTAAATTAATTCTACTGTATTCAATCTACTCATAAAAAATTGTTATAAGTACTAACTTGGTACACTGAGTGTTTTAATGCCCAACCGTTTTTCACGAATTGGTAAAGGAATAAACGGTAGCAAAAGCAATTTCTGCAAACATTTCTGACTGTCAAAAATTTAACCCTCTGGTTTGTCCAAATCGGATGGACTAAAAAGTCAAATTTTTGCTAATCAGAAATGTTGCCAGCCTTAATTTCCTTATTATTTCAAAAAGATAGTGTATTAAAAACATTCCTAATGCAGCCAATTTACCCACTTACTACTGTTGGCAACATGGGTTACACTACAACTGAGTCAGACGACACAGTGCACAAAAACAAACATAGCAGCACGCTCTGGCAGTGAAGTGCACAGAGTGTTTTGACCTGAACTGCAGTCCATTAGACAGTAATATAGGCATATCGCAAACTGTGAAAATACTAATAGTATTTTGCACAATTTTCCATGTGCATTCACACGTGGCAAAGAGTTCGAAAAAGCGTTAGCGAAAGGCTGGTCAACCGGTATTCAACAGGGTTTAAATAAACAAATCTACAGTCCAGAATTATATAACTCAAAACAGGGTTCTCTGAGGAAGTATTTCGAAAGATACATAAATAACGAGCTTTACTGGCATGAACCAATCTCTAATAAAAACCACATTTGGTTATTGAAGGCTAAGTTACCTCACAATATCAATGAAACGTTACTCAATGTATCTCGAAAACGATCTTGAGCAACTTCTGTCCACGTTTGATCCATGCTTGACCTTATTGACCTTACATAGGAAGACATGAGGCATAGTAGTGAGCATGGGAACAATAACGCCTCTCTATCTAAGAGAGATAGACGCTACCTTTCACCACATAGCAACGGCAGTAGAGGTGGTAGGAAGAGTGATTACAATCACAACAACAATAGACAACAAAACGGTCATGGAAATCAGTCTTTAACCGAAAAAGGGGCCGTGAGGAAGGAAACCACTCAAGCCCTCATAATATGCGAGACGGAGAAATACTAGGCAAGTAGGATATTCCGTAACATCAGGGTCCACCGCCTAGTAACTCGAACATGCAGAGTAACAACAGCCAACCAGTTGTGCAAGGGCAAATCTGCATGTACAACAATTGCAGAGTTCTAATCAAAACGTGCGTATTGTGGAGGTAATGGAAGGAAACCTGCCTGCTCCGTCCGTTCCAATAAACTAGATTCAACGACAATACGCTCTCCATAGTTATCCGTGAACGGAGTGGGAGCAACATGACTCATAGTAATGGCAATGACATTTCAGTGTTGAAGAACAACGTTGGCGTCGACACACAGCAAGATTTTCTGAATGAACTGCGTTCATATCCAAAGAACACTAGAGAACTTGTGCAGGTCGTGGTAGAACGATGCATATGTGGCACACCTGTCAATGTAATCACAGACATAGATGCTTCTACGAACGTAATATGTGTAAAGAAAATTTCCCAGGCCCAAAAACTAACGACATTATTGGTGAAAATCTGTAGGATGACAAGTGCTATGGGTACCTATCCCCAACTGATAAAATACCGGGTTATGTTGTAATAATGGCAGAAGAGGAAGTTATTAAAAGCACCTTTCTCGTTGTTCGAGGACTCTCAGTTGCGAGTTTCTCTCGGAGAGGGAAGCAAGTATTGACCCCTCGAAAAGTGAAATAAACTTTGTCAGTGAGGTAAGAAGAGAGTCATTGGTAAGGTTGCGGACAAAGGAAATACATGGCAAAAACTCCCAAAGTATCAAAATTACGTGCAGGGATCCAAACGTATTGTAAGTCTGCAATACGATGTATAACGAGGGATTATACCACTCAGATACTGGGGAAAGCAATTTACCTCAGGTGGAAAAGCTGATGCCTCTAAAACACGAGAATCACAGTACCTTCTATGTAAATACTTAGAGTCTTTCCTGACAAACGAAGTATTATCAAGGGATACAAGCACAGTATAGAGGTGAACCTCACAACACATTTTGTCATGCCACCTACTCTGTACTGAGGGCCAAGAAGAAGTAAGTCGCCAAGGAAATAAGGAAAATGTTTGAATGGGAAATAACAGAACCTTCCTTGTCACCATATAGTAGTCCTCGAGTTGCTGTAGCTAAGGCCGATGGGAAAATTCGTCTGGTTTTGTTAGCTAGAGCATAAATAAGGTAATTGCACAGGTTCACACTAGACTGGAGAATCTATAAGAACAGATACAAAAATTCTTTAGTGTCATATATCTGACGTCAATAGTTATAAAATAAATAATCTCAGTGGCAGATTCCATTAAATAAAGCTTTGTGGTAGAAGCTACCCATCTGGAGTACTAGCATTGAGCTTCAACATTAGTACAGGACTGTTTACAACAGCACTTGATATAGAGCTTGACCCTGACAGAGTAACGTTATATGTGGATGACTTACTTATTGCTACCCAAATTGGGAAGAGCATGTAGAGACTTTAGAGAAGATACTGCGAAAATTCTCATGAGCAGGTGTGACTCCAAATCTAATGGCATCGAAACAGGCAGCCACCAAATCAAATTTCTAGGGCATGTTATCTCGCTCTTAGGCACCATTGCTGATGCTAAGAAAAATCAATCAATTTCTTCAATTGAGAACGAAGAAGCAATTAAAGGCTTTCTTCAGTCTTGTACCGTTTCTTTATTGTTATGTTCCTGATCAGATTTTAAACAGTGAACAACTGCTGGGATTACTACGGAAAAAACACACCATGGATTTGGATACAGAATGCCAGAGAGTGTTTTCAAGAATCAAACAAACCTTGTTAGAAGCAAACGTGCTGTACCACCCGAATATGATCAATGAGTTCTGTATTATAGCAGACAAATATTCACATGGGCTAGGATGTTATCTGTTTCAAGTAGAAAATGTGAACTGTTGCAAAGAAATACATGTCATCAGTTTTGGAACTAGAATGCTCACAAGTTGTGAGCTATCCTATTCTGTAACTGAGTTGGAAGACTTAGCGATCGTTTGGACCATTAAAAGGTTCCATTTTTACATCCATGGAAAGCCAGTGAAAGTATAGTGTGATGATAAAACTATGAACTTTTTGCTTACATGCAAACGCTTACATGACAGGTTGTCCCAGAAGCCTCTAACCTTACAAGAGCATTAACTAAAAATAATGCATATCAAAAGATGTGACAATGAGGTAGTAGAGACCTTACTACACCTACAGTGTGGTATGGTTGAGCTTAATGAACGATTTGAACAGGCTTCTGAATGTAAAGTGTTGCTAGTTAGCGATCAAACACACTGGCAAGAGTTCTTGTGGACGTGTAAAGACATGGACGAGTTGCAAAACTCATGTCCGACTTGTAATCAGGTAAGAACATTCTTGTCCCAATATTCAGCGTGTGTCCTACACAAGAGATATAAAATAGAAAATACAGTCCTATTCTATAGGACACACACATGTCTGGTATATGTGTGTGCCACGTGTGTGAAAGATTTCATTTGATTCATACACGTGACTTGGGGACATATACAAATTAATAAGTGTGTGGCAATCATAAAGAGGTACTATCATGACAGTATCATAAAAAGATAAGTACAAAGCCTAATATGAACCTGTGAAATATGCCAGAAGACCAAGCCCATGAACAGATCCAGTAAGAACGTATTACATTCAGTAATACAAACTACTTCCTTACAATTAGTGTCAATTGACAGCTAGACCCTCCATGACAAGAGGTACTGTTAAGTATTTCCTTGCTGTGTACAATACATTCACAAAATATGTGAAATCGTACGCTCTAAACTGGTCCACAGCATCGTCAATAATTCAGAATATGGTAAAGGACTACATACTCAAAGTGAACAAACTTCAGGCTTCAGTGTCTGACAATGCTGCTTATTTTACTGGATTAAGATGGAAACAGTTCTTAAGAGAACAGGGAATTAAGCCATTATTAATACAATACTTCTTCCTAGAAACAAGTCCGGCAGAGAAAGTTTTTAATGAATTCAATAGATTTATAAGGACCTACGCACTAATCAGCACACTAAGTGTCAATTTCGAGAAGATTCACAATTAGCTATCACATGCTGTGGCTGGGTAATTATGAGTCGAGATATTAATAGGTAGGGAGGAAAGAAATAAATGCATTTTCCATTACCTCATTTAATAAGGAGAGGAAAGTCCAATGAACAGAGATATGCAGGGGTCTTGACTAATTTATTGAAGTGCGTTCAAGCTTTGAAATTAAAATATGACTGGTATGTGAGACTGCACTATCATTTGAACTAAATGATCTGGTGTTGTTAAGTTCTCACCCAAAGTCACCCTTCATGTGCAAAAAAAAAAGTGGCAAAAGTGGCAATTGCCATATGTGGAGTCAAACAGGATAAAAAAATACCAGATGGGTGTAAGTACAAATCAGCTGACAACAAGACAAATAAAGTAACAGATTTGTACTCCTACAAAAACTTAAAGATACATACACAAAAGTTGTAAGTTGTAAATAGTACATATAGGTTTAGAGTAGCAAATGTATTATTGATCATTTTCATGGGAATCATGTATTGTGTTTAGTATGTGTGTACTACTGTTCCAACAGCTTGCACTGAAAATTTGCAGATAAGGAAAGAACTGCCCTGAATGGTAAAGTTTACTATAATTTGTCAAAGGAAAATCTACCTGGAAGACAAGACAGGCTACAGACAGAATTAATATTTAATTGAAAAGTAATGCAAAGTGCTGTAAGCAGTATTTAATATTTTCATTTGAATTTTCACTGCATTATATATATAGTTTCAAGCTCTGATCGTCTCTCCCTCTCTTTATATATATATATATATATATATATATATATAATGTTTTAATTTTTTAATTACATATAGGCAGAGACAATCAGAGTTTCAAACTCATATGTGGAAATTTTGTCCTGTAAACCCAGATATCTTCTGTGCATTGCACATGATTAAAACTGTATTGCAAAGGGTTGCGCCTTCTCCATAGACAGCTTCATATGGAAGTTTTATTTCACGGGTGAATAGTCATGGTTCTTTAGTTTCGGGATGCATATGTGCTGTTGTAACAAGGAATATAAACTGCCATCCTAAAAATGTAATATCCAAATGGAGTAACTTTTGACAGTAATTACAATTAAGATCTGACAGTACAATAAGTAAGGCCAGAGTGTGTAGTAGAATGCAGCGCTCCTCCGATCTGCTATTTGACATGGGTGAGTAAAGAAATGAAGCATGTATACCAAAGTCAAAATTACAGGCTGTTTATACTAAATTTATAGAGAAAGTATTCTCCTCCATAAGATGAACGGAAGTCAGATAAAGAAAGTAAATGTTATCTGCAGTCTGGTTACTAACAAGAACTTTTAACCATAAAGTGTGTTAGTGACTTGAAGCACTGCTTGGTAATATGCACACTTCTTGGTAGAAAACATTGAAATATTAAGCGCTATGTCGAAACGTCGATACAGGTCTCCTATCCAGTAAAACCAAGCTGTGTGTTAAAAACATGTGTATAAAACCTCTGTGAAAAAAGAATTTGTTTTCGAGCAGGCTTTGACGTTAACAAGTCGAAAAGAACTGGATACGTTGTTACATGACCAGGTCTCCCCAACAGGCTGTCGTCTGTTATCCCTTGGGATAAAGAATTTATACACAAATGTGCCAATAGAAGAAACCATTATGATTATCCAGGAGAATCTCTTTCATAATAAGCGATTAATTTAATGCCATTCACCCAAAGATGATTTTCACACATGAAGACATGAATACTGATGGAGTCCTCAATTACATAGATCTGTGGTTCCAGCAACGTGATAACAAAGTATCCATGGCTATTTTTAGGAAACCCACGACCACAGTTGCTATTATTCATGCTTACTCCTGCCATCCTCGCCAGCATAACATTAGTTTTTTCACAGCTATGATCACGCGTCTATGCGAATTGCCATTATCTGAAGAAGTCGTTAATAGAGAACTTGACACTATAAAGTATGTCGCCCATAATAATGGCTACAGAGTCGCGCTTGTTGAAAATTTATACCAAGACAAAATAAGAATGCCTCTTTGGAGTACACCCAATGCAGCTTCTGTCAAGGAACACAGTTACATTTCGTTACCATTTATGGGCAATTTTAGTTATGAACTGGCAAAACTTTCTCGGGGAGTGGGCTCTCGTATAGTATTTTCCGCGGCTGTCAATCTCCATTTTATGTACATACACAATGAATCACCTAGAAAGCACAACCATATGGCATCTGGGGTATATGTGATGGAGTGTCGCGATTGTAATGAAGGATATGTCGGACAAACAGGCAGAACCTTTAAAATTAGATTATAGGAACATCTCGTCAATAGATGGGGACAGGTAAAACAGAACTCTGCCTTTGCTCAACACCTTAAAGCCAGTGGCCATAGTCCTCTGCATGCACAAAATCTTAAGATTTTGCGTTTTGGGCAAAAGGGTAAGAAGTTAAACATTTTGGAAGAAACTGAAATATTGAGGCATGTGGAGGACAAAGATTTGTCCCTCCTAAACGACCAAATATTTGGCGCTAATCAGGCCTTTTTAGAAGCTATGAAATCGGTGTTATTAATGTAACCCTGCTGCTCTCGCATTGCTGCCTAAATATGATCCCTTTTCCTCTCTGGCCCTATGTCGTCTTGTTAGCCAAGTCCTTAGAGTTCTTTGACTACAAAATGATATTGCGAGTTTGTAGTTTCAAATTTCGACGTATCTTACATATTGTAATGTAAGAATAAAATGATGATGATGATGAGGTCCCATACCCCGAGGAGCGTAGGAGACGATGTGGGTCACCTGCACCGCCATACTAGGCAAGGTCCTAGTATAAGTATAAAATAGAAATGGGAAATAAGTTCACCTGCATTACGTCTTCCTCCCACACTGGCGTAATAGTTTTACTTTGGTATAAAAAAAGAATTTTCTAGTATTTTAGAAGTTCTTGCTCCATATAACGCAGTATGGCCCTCTTCATCTGAAATTATGGTCCTGTGTTAGTAATGTTCTCGTTCTAGTGATATATGGTACGTAATACCTTTTTAGGCACCGCATCTGTGTGTTGTATTGTACACCTTGGTTGTTGTTGTTGTTGTGGTCTTCAGTCCTGCGACTGGTTTGAAGCAGCTCTCCATGCTACTCTATCCTGTGCAAGCTTCTTCATCTCCCAGTAGCTACTGCAACCTACATCCTGAATCTGCTTAGTGTATTCATCTCTTGGTCTCCCTCTAAGACTTTTACCCTCCACGCTGCCCTCCAATACTAAATTGGTGATTCACTGATGCCTCTGAACATTCCTACCAACCGATCCCTTCTTCTAGTCAAGTTGTGCCACAAACGTCTCTTCTCCCCAATCCTATTCAATACCTCCTCATTAGTTATATGATCTACCCATCTAATCTTCAGCATTCTTCTGTAGCACCACATTTCGAAAGCTTCTATTCTCTTCTTGTCCAAACTAGTTATCGTCCATGTTTCACTTCCATACATGGCTACACTCCATACAAATACTTTCAGAAACGACATCCTGACACTTAAATCTATACTCGATGTTAACAAATTTATCTTCTTCCGAAACGCTTTCCTTGCCATTGCCATTGCCAGTCTACATTTTACGAGTATATCCTCTCTACTTCGACCATCATCAGTTATTATGCTCCCCAAATAGCAAAACTCCTTTACTATTTTAAGTCTCATTTCCTAATCTAATTCCCTCAGCATCACCCGACTTAATTAGACTACATTCCATTATCCTTCTTTTGCTTTTGTTGGTGTTCATCTTATATCCTCCTTGCAAGACACTGTCCATTCCGTTCAACTGCTTCTCCAAGTCCTTTGCTGTCCCTGACATAATTACAATGTCATCGGCGAATCTCACAGTTTTTATTTCTTCTCCATGGATTTTAATACCTGTTCCGAATTTTTCTTTTGTTTCCTTCAGTGCTTGCTCAATATACAGATTGAATAACATCGGGGAGAGGCTGCAATCCTGTCTTCCCAACCACTGCTTCCCTTTCATGTCCCTCGATTCTTATAACTATCATCTGCTTTCTGTACAAATTGTAAATAGCCTTTCGCTCCCTGTATTTTACCCCTGCCACCTTTAGAATTTGAAAGAGAGTATTCCAGTCAACATTGTCAAAAGCTTTCTCTAAGTCTACAAATGCCAAAAACGTAGGTTTGTCTTTCCTTAATCAATTTTCTAAGATAAGTCGTCGGGTTAGTATTGCCTCACGTTTTCCAACATTTCTACGGAATCCAAATTGATCTTCTACCAGTTTTTCCATTCATGTGCAAAGAATTCGCGTTAGTATTTTGCAGCTGTGACTTATTAAACTGATTATTCGCTAATTTTCACATCTTTCAGCACCTGCTTTCTTTGGGATTGGAATTATTATATTCTTCTTGAAGTCTGAGGGTATTGCGCCTGTCTCATACGTCTTGCTCACCAGATGGTAGAGTTTTGTTAGGACTGGCTCTCCCAAGGCTGTCAGTAGTTCTAATGCAATGTTGTCTACTCCTGGGGCCTAGTCTCGACTCAGGTCTTTCAGTGCTCTGTCCTCACGTATATCACCCTCGTATACACCCTCTATATACCCCTTCCACCTTTCTGCTTTCCCTTCTTTGCTTAGAACTGGGTTTCCATCTGAGCTCTTGATATCCATACAAGTGGTTCTCTTATCTCCAAAGGTCTCTTTAATTTTCCTGTAGGCAGTATCTATCTTACCCCTAGCGAGATAAGCCTCTACATCCTTACATTTGTCCTCCAGCCATCCATGCTTAGCCATTTTGTACTTCCTGTCGATCTCATTTTTTAGACGTTTGTATTCCTTTTTGCCTGCTTCATTTACTGCATTTTTATATTTTCTCCTTTCATCAATTAAATTCAATATTTCTTCTGTTACCCAAGGATTTCTAGTAGCCCTCGTCTTTTTACCTACTTGATCCTCTGCTGCCTTCCCTACTTCATCTCTCAAAGCTACCCATTCTTCTTCTATTGTATTTCTTTCCCCCATTCCTGTCAATTGTTCCCTTATGCTCTCCCTGAAGCTCTGTACAACTTCTGGATTAGTCAGTTTATCCAGCTCCTATCTCCTTAAATTCCCACCTTTTTGCAGTTTCTTCAGTTTTAATCTACAGGTCATAACCAATAGATGGTGGTCGGAGTCCACATCTACCCCTGGTAATGTCTTACAATTTAAAAGCTGGTTCCTAAATCTCTTTCTTGCCATTATATAATCTATCTGAAACCTGTCAGTATCTCCAGGCTTCTTCCATGTATACAACCTTCTTTCATGATACTTGAACCAAGTTTTAGCTATGATTATGTTGTGCTCTGTGCAAAATTCTACCAGGGGGCTTCCTCTTTCATTTCTTAGCCCCAATCCATATTCACCTACTACTTTTCCTTCTCTCCCTTTTCCTACTACCGAATTCCAGTCACCCATGACTATTAAATTTTCAACTCCCTTCACTATCTGAATAATTTCTTTTATTTCATCATACATTTCTTCAATTACATCGTCATCTGCAGAGCTAGTTGGCATATAAACTTGTACTAGTGTAGTAGGCGTGGGCTTCGTGTCTATCTTGGCCACAATAATGCGTTCACTATGCTGTTTGTAGTAGCTTTCCCGCACTTCTATTTTTTATTCATTATTAAACCGACTCCTGCATTACCCCTTTTTGATTTTGTATTTATAAACCTGTAACTATCTGACCAAAAGTCTTGTTCCTCCTGCCAGCGAACTTCACCAATTCCTACTATATCTAACTTAAACCTATCCATTTCCCATTTTAAATTTTCTAACCTACCTGCCCGATTAAGGGATCTGACATTCCACGCTCCGATCTGTAGAACGCCAGTTTTCTTTCTCCTGATAACGACATCCTCCTGAGTAGTCCCCGCCCGGAGATCCAAATGGGGGACTATTTTACCTCCGGAATATTTTACCCAAGAGGACGCCATCATCATTAAACCATACAGTAAAGCTGCATTCTCTCGGGAATTACGGCTGTAGCTTCCCCTTGCTTTCAGCCATTCGCAGTACCAGCACAGCAAGGCCGTTTTGGCTAGTGTTACAAGGCCAGATCAGTCAATCATCCAGACTGTTGCCCCTGCAACTACTGAAAAGGGTGCTGCCCCTCTTCAGGAACCACATGTTTGTCTGGCCTCTCAACAGATACCCCTCCATTGTGGGTGCACCTACGGTACAGCTATCTGTATCACTGAGGCACGCAAGCCTCCCCACCAACGGCAAGGTCCATGGTTCTTGGGGGGGATACACCTTGATATTATATTTTAAATTAACTGCCCTCTTTTGTATTTTTACTACATCATAATTTTTGGATAAATTAATGCATAGGTGATGCTTCTAGTAATTCTATCATAGTAATGTTTTATGTGCATTATATTTATAAAGTTTTTAGTGACAACGTATATCCGGTTTAGATCTCTCATTCTTACTAGAAGCTCCACGGCAGCGCCATCTAATGAGGTGATTCTGTGTTAGGCGTCAGTACGAGCACACGGTGCTGTGGTGCATTATGCTAACTACACAAGCCCCATCTTATTCTATTATTTGCTCCTGTGAACCTCTACGCATTATGGAGGTCTTGGAGTCACTCACGTCCATCTAGAAAGGTAAGACCTTATCATAAGACTTCGGCAATATGATTGCATTCTGAGTGTTCGATCATTGATCAATTCTCTTATCCGTTTTTACTATTTTATATTTCTAGTATTTACTGAAGTTAATGAAGGCGATGATGGCCTGATGTACTCGACGACGCCCTTTAGCTACACTGTCTAAAGGATCGTCCTAAGAAATACCAAATTAAGGTATTTACTCTTTCAGCATTTGATCTGATTATACGTGCTTTTAGGTTATCCAAGTCTGCACAACGTGATTGCGATCCTAAAATAGATGTATTTGTTCTCTGTTTTATATGTAGATCCGCCTGAAGATACCTAAACAAAGTGAAATGCGTAGTTGATAAATAAAAAAAAAAACAACTAAGATTGGAACCAAGACTGTTTTCAACTGATACTAATAGGATATTTATTTTGGATGTTATATGTACCTAAGTACAGAAATTTGTGTTTTGTGGAAAATGGCTGTTAAAGTTTTTGCTTGTATTTTACATTCTTTTAGAACCGTCCAGCACTGTAAGCAGGTTCTTTTTCATTTTCTAAATCAGTTTTGTTCCTTTTCACATTCTTATGATGCACTCTTCTTGATTTTATCACCTCCAAAAATGATTTATCTGCTTTCAGTACACGCTCTCTGTCTCTTGCATACAAAATTTTGATGCAGTTCACTCTGTACTTAATTTCCATTTTCTCTAAAACATATATCCATCTTTGCACACCATCATTAAAACATGAAACTGCATCATAAACACCAAAGCAAGTGGATTTCTTCCCACAAAAATTATTTTTGGCAACCTTTCTTGTACACAATGGTTAAAACTTTCATTTGGAGTTTGAGTACCGCCATGAAGACATTTCTTCAATAAGTTTTCATTTGCAAGGTACCTGAATATAGCTCTGATGGCTTCCATTACAGCAGTTGGTAGAGAATTCCTGTGATGATATTCTTCACCATCAACAATTGACCTTTGGTTGCCACACCTTTTGGGCACAAGTTGTGGATAGGGTTATTGTCTGTGGACATTTTGTGGAAATATAAGGCCCAAAATGCTTGTTTCATATTTTTCAAGTCCCCTGTGTTCCTTCTTATTGCCTAGCCACAAAATGTTAGTATTGTGTCAATTTCTACATCTGTCAGTTGGCCTCTCCCTTTTATTCCCTTCCTATCAGATAATTTTTTCCTGACAAATTTTGTCTCAGCCTTCTAAGTCTAGTGCCAAGTCTTTTATTTACATGTACCACACATTATAACTGCTGCACAATAGGCTCAGCTCCTTATGGAGCAGATTTTTGAACCTCAAGGAAAGCCTTACTATCACCATCACTAAGGTACTTTACATATCCCAGGCTACGGGAGGCAACAGATCTGGCAAACAAGCTGACAACTCTACAACCCCATTTGAGTCTTCATACTTCATATTATATTGATGATCTGGAATCCCTCTCACACAACTATGAAAAAATTTGCTCAACACTTCATCGTCTAGTACTTCACCAGTGTCAACAGATGTTGTTGTAACAACACCATACAATGATGTGTGCCAACTTTTTTGCCAGGTACCATCAAAAGCGACCACTATGTCACTGTCACCATCATTTTCTATAATAGATTCTTCTACAGTACTTTTCATTGATGATACTGCAACTTCTTTTACAGCCCCAAGCCATAAGCCATAATATCTCTCAAATTTTGCTGGAGCAGGTGAAAGATTCATCACTGCACAAATAGTTCTGACTGCCTTTTGTCCCCTACCAATACAGAACATGCCATATGCTGCCCTCAAATTCACATCATAGCCCTTATTTACGATTTTAGATGTTATGCAAGACTCACCAACGTTGCATTTGCTGCATATCACGAAAAAGTTTATAGCAAGGCCTTTTCTGGCAATCTCATATTCCACCACAGAAACACACTGCACACCAAAGCAATGCTTGCACATAACATTGTCCAATATTAACTGTGACAGTATGTTAACGTCAATAAAAAATATTACACGAACTTTCAGATTCACAGGCCCCATTTTCGTTAGCACCATAAACAAGTTTCCTTCTTGAAGCATTCGTTGGTGGTTTGTTTAGTGGCTCTGAGAGGTTGCGGTCTTGAGCTACTGGTGTAACATTTGTTGTAGCACCCTTTATTCTATATGTGTTGCCCTGGTGACGCTGTTTACGGTTGAGGGAAAGAATTCTAGGCATCTTGTGTGATAATATGCCACAAACGAACACAAAACAACACAGACCAATGGAAATTGTTTCGAAATTTACAAAACCAGACTGCAAGCCTTTCAAAACAAAGAACAAAGAAAATCAGCGATAAAAACAATGCACATCGATAGCAGCAGAGAGTGTATCGATATCAACAGTCCTTTGTTTCACATATGACAATCTTGGGCGCACATGAAACATTCGAGTTCTATAGAGCGAAATACACTTACTTATGACAGAAGAATGCTGTGCAAATAGGAGTGGTGCTGCATCTTGGTACACTTAAGACCAAATAATGTGCCTTATAATCTCTCAAATATATATGTTCTACACGTCAAATTATTTAGGAAGATGTGCACTACAAAATAGGCATAATTTTGAAAAACCGAATTTCTTTAAATTTTTGACTTCCTACCCGCTTTAATAAGGAAGCTAAATATTTGGCAGACAATTTCGTTGGTGAACCAATAGCGCTCGTTATAGTTCTAACAGACATATCCTCATCCTTACCCTTCTTGTGAACTTTAGGAAGCCCATAAAATCTCGATGGTACTTATAACACTCTTTTAATTGAGAACAATATTACCAGGCTTGTTCTTATAAAGGTTAGAGATGATCGATGATGGAAATAATTAATAGCATTGAAAAAGTTTTAATTAAAATTATCGATATATAATCTCTCATCAGAATAATGCCCGCAAGAAAAGTAGTGCTTCAGCGAAATCAAATAGGGTTCAACGCAGCTACTTTTGTTTCTAAAGTCTGCTTTATTAACCAAGCGTGGGTATTGTTAGTTCTCTTGTCTTGTTTTCTGCACTCTGAATAAGTCTACGTAGCTGTGGCGTGCGACATAGGTGGCTGGCATTTCCGTTTACTACGCTACGGAAGGGATTAGGGCACTTTTGTTAAACTGCAAGAAAATTGACTATAGTTAATTTACACGGGACAGACTTTTGTGGTTAGGCCACGGACTAAGAATATCTGATGAACTGTGTGCGCGAGAAAAAGTAGCGCTCAATATTAATTTTATTACATGTCGAATAACCGATAATAGGATTTGTGGACGATGTGAAGGGACGTTAAACTGAGAAACGGAACTACACACTTAGCTTTGTGAAAGTAAACGCGTACGAAATTTGAATGACTGTATCGAAGTACAGCAATAGGCCATAGTCTTTGCTATAATATCTTTGAGTGACGAACTATAAAAATCGCGGACATTTTAGTTGCCGTAATTGCTGAGAGCAATTGTGGATCAACTCTCCTTTTCCCTATGCACAAAACGCAGTTATTCATGATCATTTAATTATTATCGAATGCTGTTAATAAAAAAAACCAAAGTGATTTCCATTATATCGTGTGTGTTAGTAAATCTTAACAAACATCCAAAGGCGTTACTAACTACCTCGTCTTCGGTAACGCAGCAACAAATGAAGGGTGATCGTCTGAGCAAAAAGTTAACATTAATTATTAGTATTAAAACCCCAAATGGATGTTTGAATCTACTCCGTCTGAGGTATAGATATAACGGAAAGTCGGGCATATACAGTAGATCACAACATCAATATCTTACGTCAGAGGAGTCGACGACAGCAGATTGACGGAGGGCGGCTACATACTGCACCTCGCACTTTTAAACTTCTTAGGGCTTTCTTTGGTAGAGATGAAGCGTTCAGCAAGGCAGCGCTGCTTATTGTCACCTTGTTGTTAGTGTCTTTGTGGATCTTCCGGTACGCACCAGAACTAAGTAAACTACAAATCTTTTCCTTGTAGGCTTCCTGAGGTAAAAGGACGGTATGTTTATCAGCGCTCAGGACGACTGTGTCAGTATCTTCACTCAGCTTTCGTATCGCAAATCTCTCTTCCTTGGAAACATTACTTCTCTATGGACGATGTTTCGTAATTGCTCGGCAGCTTTCACGTCTGATTTCTTCAGCTTAATCCTCTGATATCGGTCGTACAGCTTCTTCAATGGCACTGATGAAAGATGATGTCGGCAAAGTCTTTGGAGTAGGGGCAAAATTTAGTCCTCTACTTAAGACAAATAAGGTAGCTTTGTCCAGATCCTTACCCGTCAAATTTATGAAAGGAAGTCGAATAACAGAGTCAACCTGAAGGCTGGTCTAATCGGCTATACTTGACAATCTGTCTTTTTGTAGCCACTTCACGAACCCAGTCAGACTTAGCCCATGTCGTGCCATGAATCCAGTCATATGAGTCAAGAGGTAAAACAGCTGTTATCTTCAAATGCAGATGATACATGTGTTCAGAAGTAATGTCCAACTTGAGACGAGTAAAACGAATTGTTTCTATGACAATAGCAGAAGCAGCCCTAAGTAAAATTTTATTTCTTGACGAAGTGAACTAACCTTGTGAATTCTTGGAACAACTCCGTGGTCCCGGCACTTCAGTAAGAAACTCAAGGAGCTCAGTAGTCCCTTTCTCTTCTGTCGTAATTCGTCCAAACTATGGACCCATGAAACCGTCTCCTCCCCGAGGAGGTATCTGAAGTGCATTTTCAACATTTCACGGCGTAATGAATAAACAAATAAATTCATTCCCCTCATATTTCGTCCGACCATCCTCAAAGTAAGTTGCAAGACTGACGATAAGGTGCCAAGCTCGGCCTCATATGCTCCATAGCGGCGACACGCACCTGTGAATCACAGACGCCGATTGGCAGCAGAGAGATACGCTTACATACGCGCCGCCTGTGGAAAGGCGTACAGACATTCGATTCACTTATGACGTATGTTCGGCGGAGATGACACGATGACGACTTCTCTGCAGTTTAATTATCGCAAGAGCCGGATTCCATTCTTTGCCCATATTAATACCGTTATCTCCATTTATTACAATATTATTAGCTAATCTAATCTCTATAGCTTCTTTGAAGACAGAATCCCAGAAGGAAGAGGTGGATGTTAGAATCTTCTAGTTCATGGAATGCCCTGTATCAATACAATGTTAAGCCACAGCTGAACTGTCTGGCTGTGGTAAGAATGTGTATATTCGATGTTCCATACATCTCTCCTGAATGGTACGTGTTCTTGACCTATGTATGACTTCTCACAATTTCCGCAAGGAAACTACACACATAAAAAAAACAAAAAAATAGTTTAGCATCACCCCGGTTCCCAGAATGTTGACTGTGGATATTGTCTCACAGACACAGTCCCTTTGACCTTTCAGAGATGTCACTAAATCCGCCCAAAGTTGTAAACAACTTTCCATGAGTAGCGCCCACTAGACGGAGGGAGTCTGACAGCCGATCAGTTCCAGTCATTCCACCAGGAAGGAGGTGCACGACTCGTTTTGTCTGTAGCTCAACCATGCCTAGACGGTCAATACCACGGTTCGATCGCGTCCACATTGTTACTTTGTGCCAGGAAGGGCTCTCAACAAGGGAAGCGTCCAGGTGTCTCGGAGTGAACCAAAGCGATGTTGTTCGGACATGGAGGAGATACAGAGAGACAGGAACTGTCGATGACATGTTCGCTCAGGCAACCCAAGGGCTACTTCTGCAGTGGATGACCGCTAGCTACGGATTATGGCTCGGAGGAACCCTGACATCAACGCCACCATGTTGAATAATGCTTTTCTTGCAGCCACAGGACGTCGTGTTACGATTCAAACTGTGCACAATAGGCTGCATGATGCGTAACTTAACTTCCGACGTCCGTGGCGAGGTCCATCGTTGAAAGCACGAGACCATGCAGCGTGGTACAAAAAATGGCTCCGAGCACTATGGGACTTAACTGCTGTGGTCATCAGTCCCCTAGAACTTAGAACTAATTAAACCTAACTAACCTAAGGACATCACACACATCCATGCCCGATGCAGGATTCGAACCTGCGACCGTAGCGGTCGCGCGGTTCCAGACTGTAGCGCCTAGAACCGCTCGGCTGCTCCGGCCGACGCAGCGTGGTACAGATGGGCCAACAACATGCCGAATGGACCGCTCAGGAATGGCATCATGTTCTTTTCACCGATGAGTGTAGCATATGCCTTCAACCAGACAATCGTCGATGACGTGTTTGGAGGCAACCCAGTCAGACTGAACGCCTTAGACACACTGTTCAGCGAGTGCAGCAAGGAGAAGGTTCCCTGTTGTTTTGGGGTGGCATTATGTGGAACCGACGTATGCCACTGGTGTTCATGGAAGACACTGTAGCAGTTATACTTGAATGCCATCCTGTGACCGATAGTGAAACCATATCGGCAGCATGTTGGCGAGGCATTCGTCTTCATGGATGACAATTCGCGCCCCCATCGTGCACATGTTGTGAATGACTTCCTTCAGGATAACCACATCGCTCGACGAGAGTGGCCAGCATGTTCTCCATACATGAACCCCATCGATGATTCGTGGGACAGATTGACAAGGGCTGTTTCTGGACGACGTGATCCACCAACCACTCTGAGGGATCTACGCCGAATCGTCGTTGAGGAGTGGGACAATCTGGGCCAACAGTGGTTTGATGAACTTGTGGATAGTATGCCACGGCGAAAACAGACATGCATCAATGCTACTGGGTACTGGGTATAAGAGGTACCAGTGTGTACAGAAATCTGGACCATCACCTCCGAAGGTCTCGCTGTATGTGATACAACATGCAATGTATGGTTTTCATGAGCAATAAAAAGGGCGAAAATGATTTTATGTTGATCTCTATTCCAGTTTTCTGTACAGGTTCCGGGACTCTCGTCAACGAGGTATTGCAAAACTTTTTTTTATGTGTTTATAATAATGCGTAGTTCTCGTGTGTTTCATCCCGCAGCAAGCAATCAAGCAACGTCGAAGTTAATCAGTGTGTATTGCTGTACTTTAAACACTTTCATGCCCGTGAATTATGGAGTTGCACAATTGAAAGCAGTCCAAGTTCGCTGGAACGAGGGAGCGTCAAGTTGGCGGCAGCTGCCAAGCGGTCACCGACTGAGGGGTTCGGAGTTCGACCCCATGTTCCTGCTAGGCGATTCTCAACATCTACACCGAGTGTCCAATATTTGTATTGTACACTTGGAAAGACAAACTCTTTGGAGAAAAAACTTTATCTTTGTAGTCAAAAATAATCAAGCATTCATGTGTGATCTGTATATTTATGCATAGCTCTAAAATGTTAGCGTAATAGCTGTCGTTGAATCAAATGTTTTATAAATGTTAGACAAAAGTAAGATCTGAGCAAATTGGGAGTGAACATAGTTTTTTTCCTGTTTTTTCGAGCCGTTTTCTCTGTGAACCGCGTCCTAAGGAGAATAAACTTTCTAACGGCTCAGTCTAATAGCTATTCACTCCAAACAAATGTAACTCATAAGAACAGTTCCAAAACTGTGCACTGTCAACCAGTCTTGAAAAGTAGAAGCAAATTAAGCTGCAATGATATACATAATAACCAGTAGCAGCAAATACTACTTATAATTTTTAAAAACTTTAATTTCAACATGTAATAAGCTAGAAATGATGAAATACGCAAATTTTCATAAAGTGAACATTTGCTAACCAACTACATAGACGTTATGCGTAAAAAATCTGTAAACAATGATCGGACCATGAACTGTTAGTGAATGTGAACCCAAGCAGTAAGATACTATTTTTGGAAAGCGTGTATTACAAAAAACAGGAAGTCTAGAGGAATATCTATTATAGAAAATATTCAAATGTTTGCTTTGTCATTCCAGGGGGGCAAATAGCGTCCCCATGTGCATTTCTTTCGAAAATTTTTGTGTTTGTTACGAATTATTAAACTGAGTGACTTTAATAAAAGAACCTCTGTACAATGTAATAACTAGTGAAAAAGAAAATCAATGGCCGTTGAATATAATATTGTTAATTCGACGAAATGTTACCCTGGAGAAAACCAACTACAATTGACACTTGATATAATGTGCTACGAAACAATACAATTATGTCTGTTGATTGTTACAGTTTAGTATGGATATATTGTGATAGCGTCCCTCTCCCTGATATTCTCTCACTGAATCATTTTCTCTGACTGACGTTGTTGTAAGTTCTCTCTGCGCCTTCAACGCCTGTACTACGGTGTTATTAATTGTGAAATGTTTAACTTAAACTGTTTCTTAATGCTTTCATTTCTTAGTTGTGATGGTCCTGTGTCAAATAACGAAGCATTTACAGCAATTCTAGGACGCTGGACATTCGAGGCAACGTAGCATCGCAGGAGCTACAAGATAGCTGCCATTACGCGGCAAATTTGAATTTTAATACTCTTCTTCATAGTTTCGCAACTGCTCGCGCAGTTAGTATAACATTTCTATTTCACGGGAGTCTGCGGACCCGGAGGAGATTCTGTTTATACTGAAACAAGGAGGTGTACAATAAATGACTGATTTTTCACCTGGCCTGGCTACGAACTAACAAAGACGCAATTCCAACTGTGGGAAATGTGTGGGAATGTGAACTGTTAGACAATTATAGTGAGAAATATTTACAATGGCAGTCAATTACAGTATCTTAGCTCATTCTGTGCTGCAAGAAAAGGTACTTAGACGTATAGTCGGACGCCTATCGTCACGAGATTCTCTCTCTGAAGCATTTTCTCTGACTGACGTTATTATAAGTTCTCTCAGCGTATTCAACGTCACTGCTTATAACAGCATTTACGCCACGCAGTCACAATAATCAGATGGAAGACTCAATTCGTGATTATTAAAGTAAATGTGGCTATGAATTGTCCTGCAGTTTACGTCGCAAATGAAAGTTCTAAGCTTGTTGTTGTTGTGGTCTTCAGTCCTGAGACTGGTTTGATGCAGCTCTCCATGCTACCCTACCCTGTGCAAGCTTCTTCATCTCCCAGTACCTACTGCAACCTACATCCTTCTGAATCTGCTTTCTGTATTCATCTCTTGGTCTCCCTCCACGATTTTTACCCTCCACGTTGCCCTCCAATGCTAAATTTGTGATCCCTTGATGCCTCAGAACATGTCCTACCAACCGGTCCCTTCTTCTTGTCAAGTTGTGCCACAAACTCCTCTTCTCCCCAATTCTATTCAATACCTCCTCATTAGTTATGTGATCTACCCATCTAGTCTTCAGCATTCTTCTGTAGCACAACATTTCGAAAGCTTCTATTCTCTTATTGTCCAAACTATTTATCGTCCATGCGAAGCGTAGTGCAATATTTTATGAGCTAATTTCCAAACAATACTCGGATTTATTAAAAAAACTATAAAAGCATTTAAGTACCAAAAACAAACATAATTTGCAAACTCAGGACACCACATACTACACTCCTGGAAATTGAAATAAGAACACCGTGAATTCATTGTCCCAGGAAGGGGAAACTTTATTGACACATTCCTGGGGTCAGATACATCACATGATCACACTGACAGAACCACAGGCACATAGACACAGGCAACAGAGCATGCACAATGTCGGCACTAGTACAGTGTATATCCACCTTTCGCAGCAATGCAGGCTACTATTCTCCCATGGAGACGATCGTAGAGATGCTGGATGTAGTCCTGTGGAACGGCTTGCCATGCCATTTCCACCTGGCGCCTCAGTTGGACCAGCGTTCGTGCTGGACGTGCAGACCGCGTGAGACGACGCTTCATCCAGTCCCAAACATGCTCAATGGGGGACAGATCAGGAGATCTTGCTGGCCAGGGTAGTTGACTTACACCTTCTAGAGCACGTTGGGTGGCACGGGATACATGCGGACGTGCATTGTCCTGTTGGAACAGCAAGTTCCCTTGCCGGTCTAGGAATGGTAGAACGATGGGTTCGATGGCGGTTTGGATGTACCGTGCACTATTCAGTGTCCCCTCGACGATCACCAGTGGTGTACGGCCAGTGTAGGAGATCGCTCTCCACACCATGATGCCGGGTGTTGGCCCTGTGTGCCTCGGTCGTATGCAGTTCTGATTGTGGCGCTCACCTGCACGGCGCCAAACACGCATACGACCATCATTGGCACCAAGGCAGAAGCGACTCTCATCGCTGAAGACGACACGTCTCCATTCGTCCCTCCATTCACGTCTGTCGCGACACCACTGGAGGCGGGCTGCACGATGTTGGGGCGTGAGCGGAAGACGGCCGAACGGTGTGCGGGACCGTAGCCCAGCTTCATGGAGACGGTTGCGAATGGTCCTCGCCGATACCCCAGGAGCAACAGTGTTCCTAATTTGCTGGGAAGTGGCGGTGCGGTCCCCTACGGCACTGCGTAGGATCCTACGGTCTTGGCGTGCATCCGTGCGTCGCTGCGGTCCGGTCCCAGGTCGACGGGCACGTGCACCTTCCACCGACCACTGGCGACAACATCGATGTACTGTGGAGACCTCACGCCCCACGTGTTGAGCAATTCGGCGGTACGTCCACCCGGCCTCCCGCATGCCCACTATACGCCCTCGCTCAAAGTCCGTCAACTGCACATACAGTTCACGTCCACGCTGTCGCGGCATGCTACCAGTGTTAAAGACTGCGATGGAGCTCCGTATGCCACGGCAAACTGGCTGACACTGACGGCGGCGGTGCACAAACGCTGCGCAGCTAGCGCCATTCGACGGCCAACACCGCGGTTCCTGGTGTGTCCGCTGTGCTCTGCGTGTGATCATTGCGTGTACAGCCCTCTCGCAGTGTCCGGAGCAAGTATGGTGGGTCTGACACACCGGTGTCAATGTGTTCTTTTTTCCATTTCCAGGAGTGTACTTTCTAATGGAGGGAAGTGTGTTGCACAGCAAACTGATACACAGTAATTGGTGAAGGTGGGGAAAAATGAAGACATCTCCTACAGCTAATGCACACTAAAACTGACAAATGTTACTGAAATAATGCAACAAATTATTTTCCGAAAGAAGTTGGTTTTGTAGGGATTCCAATACGCCGTATTATTCTTCTCTCTTCGGGCTAGAAATCCTATTTCTCAACATAATCTCCGTTGAATCCGATGGCCTTACACAGCTTTACTGGGTGGGCAAGTAACCCCCCTGATGGTGGACGTCGGAGCCAAAGTCTTGCTGCATAAATAACCTTTCCGTCATCCACGAAATGCTTCCTGCAGAGTGCATCCTTCATTGGGTAAACAGAAGGTCATCCTTTATGCTGTTTTGTTAGGCAGCGACGAACCCAGTGGGCACATACCTTTGAGTACCCCAGCTGGTGGATAGCAGAGTCGTCCTGTTAAGCGGCGAGGTGTTTAACTAATTCGTCGATCACCTCAAATGAGAGTGTCCACACGTTCTAACACTGCAGGAGACCGAAGTGTGTCTGACCAGCCGGCATGCAGGAGGTTTGACAGGTTTCCACGACCTCGTTGCGATGATGACTGACGCCTCGCCCAACGACTCACCGTGCTTCTGTTCACTGCCAGTTCTCCAGAGACATTCTGTAACCGCCTAAGAATATCTGCGATGCTCTCGTTTTTCGCCAAAAGAAACTCAATGACAGCTTTATGCTCGAAAATCACTTCCATTATAGGCACCATTTTGAGGGCTACATATAGCTTCGAGACCGTTCAGAACTTCACAAAACTATAAAGACCCAAGCGGGAATATTCCGCGATGTCCGACAGCAAATTCCGCATTTTTTCAATTGAAATTAGCCGAGAAAAAAAGCGTTGTATTACTTATTGAATGCCTCTCGTACATGGTGCAACCGGAGGAGTAATATCAGTGACACAGCTGGAAGAAAGAGTTATTGCAGCGTCAATGGCATGTTTACTTCACATCTGAGCCACGGACATATTGTGATTCACGTGAGCCGTCCGGGGTGGCCGTGCCGTTCTAGGCACTACAGACTGGAACCACGGGACCGCTACGGTCGCAGGTTCGGATCCTGCCTCGGGCATGGATGTGTGTGATGTCCTTAGGTTAGTTAGGTTTAATTAGTTCTAAGTTCTAGGGGACTGATGACCTTAGAACTTAAGTCCCATAGTGCTCAGAGCCATTTGAACCATTTTTGATTCACGTGGCCAGAACTGATGCACCATCAAAACAAGTACGCACCAAGCCAGTTTATATATGACACATTTTTTTGGTATAAGGTATCAAAGTCAGCTAGCTGCCAGTCTTGAAAAAGGACCTAAGCTGGTCCCCAAGTTTACAAGTCTCCCAATCAAGGCTCAATCAGTCCCCTCTCAGACTGTGATCTTGTTAGCTGTGGCTCCGCTGTTGGTGCCAAGTCCGATGATGTGGAGTTATCGCTTCCCAACCAGTGGGCCACTTGCAGGGCGTGTTTCAGCTGCTTCTACCTCCCACGCGGTTCGCATCCAGTGACATGCAACCGCTCGCCCACCATCTCCTGTGTATGCAAACTTATTTCACCTTACCTTTGCTCTGAGCAGGCTTTGCTGTTGTGAGCTGCCTCTTTTGCATGCGTCGACAGTGTGACCGTCCATGTCTCGGCTATCTCTATCCGGGACTGTAATGCCATCAAGTCGGTTGGGTCTATGAGCTGTTCTATCCTGCTGGGTCAGCGCTTTTGCAATTCCACTGCTTTCGCCACTACACCACCTGCCGGTTGCCATGCACCACGTGCTGAATGCGGCATCTTCTGCGACTGGGTACACACTGCTTACGTCCTGTGAGTGATAGCGTCCTTGGGCATCATCACAACGGATGCATTTTGAGTTATAAATGAGTGACTTTCCACTATTTCTCTGGCATATCACCCAGCATCTAAAAAGCTCCAATTCACCACTCTACTGGGACTCTCGTCTTGTGTGGTGATATTCTGGAAGCCTGATCACGATCCACCTCGTTCTGCCATCCATGATGGCAACATAGTCGTTATAACACAAATCTTTCTCTCAGTACCATCTCTAACTTTCACCGTCATCATTCCGTATCCTACAGTCTACATCTACATCTACATCTACATTGATACTCCGCAAGCCACCCAACGGTGTGTGGCGGAGGGCACTTTACGTGTCACTGTCATTACCTCCCTTTCCTGTTCCAGTCGCGTATGGTTCGCGGGAAGAACGACTGCCGGAAAGCCTCCGTGCGCGCTCTAATCTCTCTAATTTTACATTCGTGATCTCCTCGGGAAGTATAAGTAGGGGGAAGCAATATATTCGATACCTCATCCAGAAACGCACCCTCTCGAAACCTGGCGAGCAAGCTACACCGCGATGCAGAGCGCCTCTCTTGCAGAGTCTGCCACTTGAGTTTATTAAACATCTCCGTAACGCTATCACGGTTACCAAATAACCCAGTGACGAAACGCGCCGCTCTTCTTTGGATCTTCTCTATCTCCTCCGTCAACCCGACCTGGTACGGATCCCACACTGATGAGCAATACTCAAGTATAGGTCGAACGAGTGTTTTGTAAGCCACCTCCTTTGTTGATGGACTACATTTTCTAAGCACTCTCCCAATGAATCTCAACCTGGTACCCGCCTTACCAACAATTAGTTTTATATGATCATTCCACTTCAAATCGTTCCGTACGCATACTCCCAGATATTTTACAGAAGTAACTGCTACCAGTGTTTGTTCCGCTATCATATAATCATACAATAAAGGATCCTTCTTTCTATGTATTCGCAATACATTACATCAGACCGACACTTTAACCTCCTGGCACAGAGCCACCTGCATGCCAGATTTTTACATACCAAAACAATGCCACAGCGACTCAGCAATCTATCGCTGCCAAAAAGTGTGCCTAGCGTACTGAGTGTTCTAAAATGTCAGACATGCTGGCTAGCGGGTGTTAAGAAAAGAGTACGAGCTTAGGAAGCACAGTACTCTTACATATTGTCGGGCACATACTGTGTGGTTGTTGGTGGGGCGTTTCTGGTAGGAGGGGCTGCGGCAGGGGGCTCATGAACTTGCTTCACTGTGTTAGCGGTCACTGGAAGTCAGCCAGAGTCATCACTAGCGGACATAGAGGCTACGCTGTTGCCTTGGCAACTGCTGGTGAGAAATTCTGCTGCCTCAGGCTCTCCACACCACGAGTATCACAGTGACAAGTCAGCAGCATTGGGGCAGGGCCGATATGGGGACACTCTGCATTGTTGCCAGATGTATCCAAGATGGAGGCAATGAAGTCATCCAAGATGGTGTCGTGTAGACTTGGCAACAGCGTATGACGTCATCAAAGATGGCAGATTTTGGCGGGAAGTTTGAATTTTGGCGGGAAGAAGGTCAATTGGGCTACCTCCACTAACATAACCTCCCCTCCCCCTGAAAAATGGCGGGAAGCTCAAATTTCAACAGGATAATGCATCACACGATCCATGGTTATCTCTACTAAGCAAAGAAAATGACGCTAAGGAATGGACACTTGTACTAACCTCAGTCGCCCGACAGCCACCTCCTCCTACGGATTCGTGGGAGAAAAGGACTTGGAGATAAGTCTTTGTTATTTAACCAATTTCGTGCAGATGTGTTCACCACGAGGTCCAGAGCCTAACTGACTTAGTACCATGATGTGAGGTGATGATGCAAGTACTGTAATCCGAGATGGCTGCATACAGTGTATTCACCATGAGGCCTAGTACTCCGTACCACCAGCATTGGATGCTGTCGTCTGTTTCGTAAAGTAATCCAAGATGGTGAGGGGAAAATGGCGGGAAAACGACTCTGGCCACAAGTCTTTATTTTGCAGGCAGCCTCTCCACCACCAGACCTAGAGTCCAACTGACCTAGTGCACAGCACTGCCACCACATGGTTTTCTCTTCCCTCAAGTGACCTATCCGAAGATGGTTGTCTGGAGGTGTAAAATAGCGCGAAAATGACTCAGCCTGCTCTGGGTTGATCTATAGAGTAAGGAAGCAATGCACTCTATTTATTTTCAAACAGTTTATTTAGGGATGGAGTATATTTATCACACTTACACAAAACACACGCTCTGACATGCTCACACAGCCCACAGACCTGTAAACTACTTCTAAATAACGCTCTCCATACACACAAACAACTCCTAATTTACCGAAATAATTTCATTACACACTTGCAGACTCCTCCTAAATAATGCAGCACAGGGATGTGTAGACACGCTCAGTACTCATAAACTGTACAAATAACGCATAGCACAGCCTAGAAACCTGCTCGCAAAATAATGTAATCAATGCGCCCAAGCACCCTCCGCCAACATCTGTCCAGTAGATGGCACAGGCAACTTCAAAGAAGTGGCGCAGCCATCAGCTGTCAAACCACGCAGAGGCACATGCCCGGGTCACGCAAGCATGAGACGGCGACATCTCATTCATACTTCATTTCTGAGAATTTCCTATCCAAAAACGTGTTCAGCTAGACACACGTGCTGACGTGATTGGGCGGGGGCGCAGTCACGAGCTGGCGCCAAACGCAGGTGAAAGTTGCATCTATTGCACTGATGATGCGATTGGACGGGAGCGAAGACTTATTTACAGAGCGCACTTTCGTCGCTACCCTCGCTCTAACTGCGGTCTGGCGAAGACGTTGCAGAAATCCATTCCACAACAGCACAAGCTGCTTTCTCCTTAGCGATTCTAACGGATCATGCATAACGTTTGACTGCCGCTTCGCCACGTGTAACTACTTACCATCGTAAGCGCATCTAGCGACATTCTAAATGTTATACTGAAGCCACATTGCTATCTAAAATAATAACCAAGTCGAACTCGAGTAAATTGCATAGTCCCCCAAAAATACTTAACGTGCGCTTATGCAGGAGTTTTCGTATTGTCTCAGCTTGTATGCATGGAAATTCTTGCCCTAACAGAACATCTTTACGAAAATAGCGCAGAATAACATCGAATGCAGTCTTCCCCGCGAACCTAACGCGCTACCCATTCCATCATGTGCTACCCTTCCTGCTTTCAACATACACAAATGTTCTCACAGCTATGTAGAGGCTCCAATATCCCAGCACAAAGGATGTGACTGAATCGTGTATTATGATTGGCTCTTATCGAATTTACTCGCCGAATTACTGATGCCGCCGGTATCCAAGCACCATCCATCTCTTCTTTCTGGGATTTCCAGTAGTAAAATTATTTTGCCCAGATTGCTAAACTGCATCGACAGTTAAACCCATAAACTTGTCTATAGATCATCAAATACATAGGAGACTCACAAGAATATTAGAAGCCAGGAACATATCTACCAGTGTAACTACAATTATATATTACCATTGATGCTACAGTCTGACACCGATCTATGTACAGGTAATGTCTCCTCTCGACGGCTGTTCTTCTTGAACCAATATCATTATCTACAGCGCACATAATTTTCCACATAAGAAATCTCTCCCTTTTATCTATGTGCTGAATCTATACGTCCCACATGATAGGACACACAGTCATCCTCTCTAGTCGTGCCACAGCATAAACCGCAGTAACTTCAAAATGCAATATATACCCATTTTACACAACATAAGCCACAGCAACTTTACAATGCAATATATACACATTTTACACAAACAGTGCAGTTATCTTTTATATCTGTACAGCACCCAAAAAAATTATCGTGTGCCTACACTCTACACAGGCTAAGTGTCATGATGCCCCCCAGTCCTAGGAAAGCACCGTCTACCTTTTCTTTCTTTCTACGGATGTGACATTCAGCCGCAATAAACTATTTTACACTGATCGCCATATTGCACTGACAACTAAACCTCGCAAACTGACATACATATAGTCAAATACGTGAAGACATCTTCTCTGTTACACTGTCCTCCCACTGGTGTCAGGAGCTTGAATATTAGTGCGTGAAACCATTCTCAAACTGAGCAATATATCAACGCGTACTGTGCCGATCTATTAAACATACAATTCCTATCCTAGGCCATACAAAATCACCCCTTTTACAGCAGAAAGCCCTCAGTGAATTGAAGTCACTATCAGAACTGATGTGCAAAGACAGGCTTTTCCCCCTCGGTACAAACACGCTACTGTTTCTGGTCCTGAGCTGGCTTCTTGCTTGCGTTTCTACACCCATCCCCAGACTATGGGATTACACGACAACAGCTATTTCCGCATCGTCCGCCATAATGTTATATCATTTCCGCGGTATTTCTCGATATCGAGCACACAGCAGTAGCCTCCCGATCGCTCACGCAACATAATTTGCGAAGATATAGACTGGAAATTATTTCTCTACAAACCCGAAACTTTAGCTAGGTGGAGCGTGCTCTAAACCACTTAGTAACTAGGAACAAACAGATGAAAAATGATATTTCCACCTGCGATTACCGATCTCGCTAATTTAAAAAATTCCAAATCATCCCTATAATTTACAAGCCAGCTAAGGTCTTTCCCATGTCTAGAGAACAGGCAACCACGTCTTCCACATGCCAGATGCACACACCACAATCGATCTTTTCTCAACTAAATAAAGATGTGAAATGTGCAGAAGCAGTGAACCAAACCATTTACACGGGAGGGAATAACGGTCCAGCACAAACGCACCTCCATACACAATCTTCTCAAATTTCCATTTGATCACAAAAGCCGCTCATCTTACGATCACGGTGTCAATTGAACGTCATTCGACAATGAGCCAATATCAGAAATACGCCATACTGATGACAGTGGCTCTGCAAATATAAATATCAATACCTTTCTTATGACTCGATATACTGTTCCCTTTGCTATCACACTACTCCAAGCCAAATACCATCCATACCCTCCTTACGACTGGACATAGTCATTTCCTTTATACAAACACAAACGTTATAAAACGTATGCTCAAACACGGGCCAATCACGCATCCCCTACCACCTAAGTATTGTTGCGGCCACATGTAATAAGCGTTGCTTCACGCAGTGGAGAATGGAAAAACAGAGGCATGCCGGCGACCAAGGCGTTGCGAAGTAGGCGAGCACAGATAGCCTTGCTGACAGCAGCAGTCTACTGACAGACTGACGCAAGGACGCACACAGACCGGGCGCCGAGAGAAGCCTGGAGAGTGCTGAGTAAGGGGAAGTGAGGCCAGCACACTGAGTTATGCTGCAATATACTGTGGGAGTAATAACAAAAAGCTACCACCGAGGGTAAAAAACGTCCTCTTGCCAGATATAAATAATGGAGCGCAGGTAGCAACAGACAGAAACCATTAGGAAGCAGTTCGGATCTGAAGATGGACGTGGTCCGTGTCTCAATGTTCAATCTTCGTAGGTGACTATTCTGGAGGTCTGTTCCAGCTCGCAGGAGCCATCCGTTTGCCGCCAGATATCAACTTCAGCTCTCGAGGCCAGCCCGAGTTCGGTCGGCACCATGGCTGATTAACTACAGTGAGAACTTCCAGCAGGACCGGACACAGCGCGGTCTTGGACACAGGCTCGCCAGGGACTGACACCCTGACTTCACGGCAACCCAGCCCCACAGTGCGTGGTCTGTCCATGAAGGGACCATGCGGACATCGCCACTGACGGCTTCCCACCCGCTGGTGCAGCAGGCATCGGCAGCTTCCCTCACGGCAACACGGCTCCATGGGTGTACCCATACTGGGGCGCCGAGCGGCGACGAGTTCATCTCAGCCACTGGGTATCCTGGCTTCAGCGGAGCGCTGGTGGCCTCAGGCTCCCGAGTGCGACCAGCGGCGCGCATTGCGCTCATTGTCAGAGAATCTACACAGCAGCAGCCAGGCGGAGAGATTTGCAGGTCTGGGCAGCGACGACGAGGGTGGAATTGTAAAGAAAGTTCAATAAATAATTGTAAAACTCCACGCCGTCTGAGTCTTTGGCGCAGCCGCTGTGGCTGCTGCTAACAAGTGGTGCAGAAGTCATAAAAAGTGTTTCTTTTTTCAAAAAATAAGTAAATAAATAAATAAAAACACTTGTTACATCTCCTGCACCATGTTAGCAGCAGACACAGTGGGTGCGCCAAAGACTCAGACGGCGTGGAGTTTTACAATTATTTATTGAACTTTCTTTACAATTCCACCCTCGTCGTCGCTGCCCAGACCTGCAAATCTCTCCGCCTGGCTGCTGCTGTGTAGATTCTCTGACAATGAGCGCAATGCGCGCCGCTGGTCGCACTCGGGAGCCTGAGGCCACCAGCGCTCCGCTGAAGCCAGGATACCCAGTGGCTGAGATGAACTCGTCGCCGCTCGGCGCCCCAGTATGGGTACACCCATGGAGCCGTGTTGCCGTGAGGGAAGCTGCCGATGCCTGCTGCACCAGCGGCTGGGAAGCCGTCAGTGGCGATGTCCGCATGGTCCCTTCATGGACAGACCACGCACTGTGGGGCTGGGTTACCGTGAAGTCAGGGTGTCAGTCCCTGGCGAGCCTGTGTCCAAGACCGCGCTGTGTCCGGTCCTGCTGGAAGTTCTCACTGTAGTTAATCAGCCATGGTGCCGACCGAACTCGGGCTGGCCTCCAGAGCTGAAGTTGATATCTGGCGGCAAACGGATGACTCCTGCGAGCTGGAACAGACTTCCCGAACCGTCACCTACGAAGATTGAACATTCGGACACGGACCACGTCTGTCCTCAGATCCGAACTGCCTCCTAATGACTTCTGTCTGTTGCTGCCAGCGCTCCACTATTTATATCCAGCAGGAGGACGTTTTTTACCCTCGGTGGTAGCTTTTTGTTATTACTCCCGCAGTATATTGCAGCGTAACTTAGCGTGCTGGCCTCACTTCCCCTTACTCAGCAGTCTCCAGGCTTCGCTCGGCGCTCGGTCTGTGTGCATCCTTGCGTCAGTCTGTCGGTAGACTGCTGCTGTCAGCAAGGCTATCTGTGCTCACCTACTTTGCAACGCCTCGGTCGCCGACATGCCTCTGTTTTTCCATTCACCACTGCGTGAAGCAACGCTTACTACATGTGGCTGCAACAGTATAATAGATTGTCAATAGATGATTGGCTACTATACGAAATAATACTGACCCATAATCAATGATGTGTCTACATGTCTCTTAGATTTCTTCCTGCGAGTGCTACCACTGTGTCTTAGAATGCGATACATAATCGGCCAGATGATAAAAAAAACCATCGCAATAACTACTGCATATTACTGTCACGAGTGATCTCGGTTCTACACTGCATACAAGTATCCATGTTAAAGCTATACCCGCTTTACAAATCGAGGTACATTACCTCTGAATGAGGTTGTTTTTTCCGGACAAATACCACGAATGTGACCGTAGGAATGTGTATTATCAGCTCACGATGCAACCTCGTGATAAAATTACCACATTTTCAAAGTGATTCGGGTAAGGAACGTAGTATGTAAGCGGTATTTGCTACGCCCTCAAACCTATAATTCTCTAGTATTTCTAGCGCATTCTGTCTCGAGATCATATAAGAGGTTCTGCGATATATCATCTGAGCTATAGCCGATGACTAATTGCGGAGGAACACAAACAGTAGTAGATGATGTGCCGATTGAGGTCGTAAGGAAATGTACACTATCTTCCCAGATCTCTAGTGTTACACTATCCGCTAGAAATGATGTCCGTGATTTGGAATCTGGTCTTTCCATACAAACACATTCCTGCCTTTTATCCTATTGAAAACTCCTTTAATTATTACAACCACTACTCAATCATATTTCTGGCACTGTCATACCTCGAAGCGAGCCACCTTTCCCGAAACTAACTGCTACAGTAAAATTCCAACATTATTTTAGTCACCCCCTACGCATCTTGCAACTGCTCCCGTTTCTACAGCTTTCCGCATGTGATCGTTCCAATTTAAGTCGGAACTGAGCAAAAGTAAGAGAAAGAGATATCCACCACCTTCTGCAACCCATGTAGAAACAGAAAGATAGGAGTTAATGCAACAGGACCGTGTTTTGACTATTCTGCGGAAATGCGTGCAATGTGGTACGTCCCCAAACTACATATAAGTACTACAGATACGCATCCAGTCAAATCAGTCAGCCCAACATGCTATAATAGTTATTCTCTACCCCCAACAGAGTAAAATTACGAACTATCAAAGCTCATCTGATTTGGAAGTCAACTAGGAACCGATGCTGGTTCAAATGGCTCTGAGTACTGTTGGACTTAACATCTGAGGTCATCAGTCCCCTAGAACTTAGAACTACTTAAACCTAACTAACCTAAGGGCATTACACACATCCATGACCGAGGCACGATTCGAACCTGCGACCGTAGCAGTCGCGCGGTTCCAGACTGAAGCGCCTAGAACCGCTCGGCCACACCGGCCGGCCCGATGCTGCTGCAATGACGCATAACTGCGGTGCAGTCCAGCGCGGAGAAAGAGATTTAACAATGGTCCCTGATGCATAGCTGCAGTGGGGCTCCAGTACGGAGAAAGAAATTTCGCAATACTCCCCAGAATAGAGCAGCGTGCAGCCATCAAGCATTCCTAACGGTATACACAGTCCCTCTCTGAATTTAAACCTCAAACTGCTGCTGCTACTCCTCCTGTGTCTTACGGCGGATAGCATAACACTGGATGATTTTAAATAAAAGACACAACATAAGCAAACTGGAAGTGTTTGCTCACTTAGTGCAGAGTCCCCAGTCTGAAGGTCATTCACGAGCTCTACATTTAGACTTGTCTGTCACACGGACGGAATAGCTGATAACTCTACGTTCCATTTTGACTGATTCCTCATATTGCAGTCATGTACGTGAGCACTGTTTCGCTGCTAGCAGCCCTCAGAAGGTGTCACCCATCCACAAAACTTTCCCCAACTCAGACAAGCGCTGTCAGTCAATCATTATGTGCCAACCAACACCGAGCCAATGCACAGATGGGATGGAAAAGACACCGCTGATATACTGTAACAATAAGCATCAGTTGACAGCGCGAAGAATTTTACCAATTTTACAGTAACTTCAACACGGGCCATTGATGTGACAGCATGTCTCCCCAATTTTACTATCATAGGTAAACCAACTCTTCTCCACTGTGCAAGTATCACTGCGATCGTGGATACATGACTGCGCAGTACATCCATTCAGTGTTAATTCTCGAACACATAAATCATCAAAGTATACCAGACAGCGCTCCATGTATAAAAACTCAGACTTCCGCGGCCGGTGTCATATTGATTAAAATTCTTCTGAATATTATGCCGCGTCATTGCTAAAAACTAACAACAATAATAAACTAAAACCGATGTTTCATCCGAATTGCAACGGCCTTCCTCAGGGCAGGACTGGTTTTGCATGGGGATAGGTGTTTCTGTGTATTTATTACAGACTATTGATGTCTGACGTCACAGTTGTAAAACTTTTAATTGGCCCTCTGATATGACTGGCTAGTCATGACGTAAGGGAAGATGGAAGGAAAGAGGCAATTCGTGGATGTCCATGTCGTCAACGATTGGTAGCTGTCCGCCAATCAGCGTTCGGCTTCTAGTCTGGAAGTTTTCCTGCTGGTGTGCGTGAAAGTGGACTGACAGTTGCTCTACAGCTGTTTGTGCAGATACGTCCGTGTCCCGTGTAGCTTCTGCCCCGCGACCTCTTGCGGCCCGTTGGACTGGGATGGCCGACAGCCAGGACCTTGGGAATTTGTAGCAATCTTCTCTGTTGATGTTTTCAGGCTGCTTAATAATTTCGATCGCCTCCCGTATTTTGCGTTCTCGCATCCACGATTCTTTCGCCAGTACGCGGGCTTCCTGGAACCTGATAGGTTGTCCACAGTCACGGTGGTGTTCCGCTATCGCCGATTTATTATGTTATTGTCATCGTACATAGCATCCGTGTTCTGCTACTCGTAAGCTGACAGATCTCCCTGTTTCTCCTATGTATGCAGCTCCGCACTCACACCTGCAGTGTTAAGATTGTTGACTACATCGCCGGCCGGAGTGGCCGAGCGGTTCTAGGCGCTACAGTCTGGAACCGCGCGACCGCTACGGTCGCAGGTTGGAATCCTGCTTCGGGCATGGATTTGTGTTCTGTCCTTAGGTTAGTTAGGTTTAGGTAGTTCTAAGTTCTAGGGGACTGATGACCTCAGAAGTTAAGTCCCACAGTGCTCAGAGCCATTTTTGTTGATTACATCCTTGGTGGAACCTATAATTTCGTGGATCCTGTGACTGCTTCGAAAAATCGGTTTGAAACCTCGTCAGCGGAGGACGTTGCCTAGCCGTTCACTGACACCTTTTACGTATGGTAAGTGTACCAGTGGAAGCTTCTCTTCTTTGCCTTCTTATCGTGTTCTTTAGTTTTAGCTACCTTTCTTATGATGTTGTCATCATAGCCATTGGCACGAAACGTGTGTTGTAGCTCCTTTAGTTCTTCTTTAATGTTAATTTCATCGCTTATCGGTAGACTCCGGCAGTTAGCGTATGCAGAACAGAATATTTTTGAGCTGGGTGGTGGTGGCTCTCCGCATGCAGGTACCGATTAGTGTGCGTCGGTTTCCGGTACACTTTGTGTCCCAGTTTACCTTTGGCAGCTCTGTATACTTCCACATCCAGAAATGGCAAGGTACCATTGTTTTCAGTCTCAAGTGTGAACTTTATATTTTTGTACAGGCTATTTATGTGGTGGAGGAAGTTTTCCAATTCCGCTTCACCGTGAGGCCAGATAACGAATGTGTCGTTCACATATCGTAGCCAACAACTGGGACGTAATGGAGCAGAAGCTAACGCCGTTTGCTCAAAGGCTTCCACGAAGATGTCCGCAGCTACAGGGGATAGCGAGGAACCCATTGCCACTCCATCTAACTGTTCGTAATATTTTCCCCGCCAGGTGAAGTACGTAGATGAAAGGCATATGCACATTCTACAGGATTGGATCCCACTAGATACCTGCGATCGTGTCATCAACAGTGACTAGATGTAACTTCCACCTGCGTATGGCGGCAGCTCGTGTTTACGCTCCCTCCCAATCACGTCAGCATGTGGGCCTAGGTGAACACATACTTACATAGGAATTTCTCAGATAGCAAGTATGAATGTGATATCGCCGTCTCATGCTTGCGTGACCCAGGCGAGTGCCTGTGCGTGGTTTGACAGCTCATGGCTGCGCCACTTCTTTGACGTTACCTGTGCCCTCTACTGGACAGGGGTTGGCGGAGGGTGCTTGCGTTGATTGCATTATTTTGTGAGCAGGTCTCTAGGCTGTGCTGTGCGTTATTTGGACAGTTTAAGAGTACTAAGCGTGTCTACATATCCTTGTGCTGCATTATTTAGGAGGAGTCTGCAAGTATGTAATGAAATAATTTCGTTAAATCAGGAGTTGTTTGCGTGTCTGGAGAGCGTTATTTAGAAGTAGTTTAGAGGTTTATGGGCTGTGTGAGATGGCCACAAGCATGTCAGAGCGTGTGTTTTGTGTAAGTGTGATGAATATACTCCATCCCTAAATAAACTGTTTGAAAATAAATAGAGTGTAGTGCTTCCTTACTCTATACAAGAACCCAGAGCCGGCTGAGTCATTTCCGCGCAATTTTCCCCCTCCAGACCACCATTTTGGGTTACAGCACATGAGGGAAGACAAAACCATCTGGTGGCAGTGCTGTGCACTAGGTCAGTTGGACTCTAGATCTAGTGGTGGAGAGGCTGCCTGCAAAATAAAGACTTCTGTCCAGAGTCGTTTTCCCGCAATTTGTCCCACACCATCTTTGATTACGTCACAGGATAGTTGACAGCACACTCTGGTGGCAGTATTGTGCACTAGGTCACTTAGAATCTAGTTCTTGTGGTGGTGACACTGCCTGAAAAATAAAAACTTGTGTCCAGAGTCGTTTTCCCGTCATTCCCCCCCCCCCCCCCCCCCCCAGCATCTTCGATTACGTCACGAAACGGACGACAGCACTCTCTGCTGGTTTTACTGAGTATTAGGCCTCGTGGTGAACACACTGTATGCAACCAGCAGCCAGCTTGGATGACAGTACTGACTTCATCACCTGACATCACGGTAGTGCCATCTGGCGGTGGCGACGTGTACTAAGACATTTGGGCTCTATACATTGTGGTGGACATATTGGGTGCTGCCATCTTGTATTATGTCTTAGATGAGAACGCACTCTGCTGGTGGTGATGTGTACTAAGTCATTTGGGCTCTGGGCCTTGTGGTGAACACATCTGAATGAAATTGGTTAAATAATAAAGACTTATCTCCAAGTCCTTTTTTCCCATGAATCATTTTCTTAGCTTAGTAGAGATATGCAAATTGACCTTTGTTTACAGCCAAAATTCAGACTAGGCACCAGTTCGTAGGAGGAGGTGGCGGTCGGATGACTTAGGTTAGTACAAGCGACCAATCTTCTGGTAATTTTCTTAGGTTGGTTGCAAAACACCAAGTGGCATTTCTTACTGCCAAAATTCAAACTTGGCGCCAGTTGGTAGGAGGATGTGGCGGTCGGGTGACACAAGTTAGAGGAGGTAGCAAAAGTGACCTATCTTTGCGGTATTTTCTTTGCTTAGTAGAGATAACTGTGCTGTGATGCATTATCCCGTTGGAATTTGAACTTCCCGCCATTTCCTGGGGGAGGGGGTTAGGTTAGTGGAGGTAGCCCAAATGAACTTCTAACCCCCACAAAATTCAAACTTCCCACCGAAATCCGCCATCTTGTTTGACGTCATCGCCGCCATCTTGTATGACGTCATACGCTGTTGCCAAGTCTACACGATGCCATCTCGGATGATGTCCTCGGCGCCATCTGGGATACATCTGGAAACAATGCAGAGTGTCTCCGTTCCGGCCTTGCCCCAATACTATCAGCACCGCTATAGATGCTCACAATGAAATGTGCAACAACACAGATATACCATGAAAGGTCTGTAACGACTAACATCCAGTAAAGTGGTACTGAGATTGTGAGTAATGCAGTGAGAAAACTGCTGTGGTTTTCATTAACAGTACTGTGTGCTGCAAACATATTAATTGTGTTGTCCTCATCGTCATTTCATCCTCATCTCTGGCGTGCAAGTCGCCCAATGAGGTGTCGACTGAAATAAGACTTGCACTTGGTGGCCGAACTTCCGCGGACGGAGCCTCCTTGCCAACGATGCCATATGCTCATTTCATTTCCATTAATCATGTGAGAATAAGCCTTGTATGTATTCACTGCAGTAAATTTATAAGCGATCCAAAATGCACCTACTCTCCAGAAATAAAAAGATTGTTTTACTTCATGTTTATATTCCTAAAGCTGATGCACCTACACCTTTGCTCTGTTATTGATTGCAAATAGCACATTGAGGCATAATTTTGTTTTAAATTAATAATGTATATTAGTTTCACAGCCCCTGACTATAGAAATTTCCATCGACGTCTAACCTGCCTGAGAGTGTAGCTGTCAACAAACCCATCAACAAAATGTCATGTAGAAGAAATGCAGTGGACGGTTTCACCTACCTCTAGTTTCACTCACATTGACATCTGCTGACAATACCAAACTAATAACAGAAAAACTTAGGAGATCAGGTGTCGCTGGTAGCTGTATTACAAAATACGTTGATAGTTTATCAATGTTTACAAGCAGACAGCATGACTTACGTATGAATAACAAATTCTGTTAATTCTATGGAATAGATTGTTACAATATTAATTACTTACAAATTAGCATTTTAAAAGTCATTTATGAGAAATCATAGAATAAGAAGCTAATAATCAGTAAGTTTTCGGGATGGACCACACTTTTTACTCACACTGCAGATGCCTTTGTTCTTGTTTCCAGCACACAGCGTACTTTCACGAATGAAACCTGGTTTATAGTCCTGCTCACATACTGAGTTGGGAATTACTGTCACATCAGTGTACTGGAGAGTCTGAGAAGGGTCTTCCCCTGTAACGAAAAGAATTCAATCATGTCACATTTGTGTCTGTTCATGAACGTGAGCATCCATTTACTGTACTCCTCAGCACCAACATAACATAAATAACTAATATCAGTCCCAAGGTGTTCGCAGCGTAAGGATCTCCGAACTGTGAATTGCTAAAACCACAATAACAATTGTAGCAAGAATTTTTGCACGCAGTTGGATTATTTACCAAACTCAGTTTGTCCAATTTGTTTTGTTATGACAGAGATTGAATCAGTTTGGATCTCACGAATAAATCACATGCTTGTGTACATAGTTACATCCTGAGTATTGATCGATGCAGGGACACCGCAGAGAAACATACTACATTTCATTATCACATATGTACATATCGGTTTTAAGCAAGTCGAACAGTACTTGCAAAACTTACGAAAATGAAACTAAGAAAGTAATATGTTAGTCCTCTTGACAGTTCAAGTAAATTTAGGTCTAATCGAGAAACATCAGTAAAAGAAAAGGAGTTCCCGAAAACAAGCAGCTTCAGATAAACACTACACGTCTTCTGTTATTAAGGGTCGGTTGTTGTGACATTCTGGTGTGCTGTTTGCACGTGCAAGTAGAACTTTTTTCAAGAACGTTAAAGTAAACACTTTTTGTATTTTATGTTTCTGATTACTATCCTTTAAGAAATTCGCGATGAATTAATTATTTATAACCAACTTTATTAGCAGTTATATGTGCTGGAGGAGATGCAGCTACGTTTCTCTAACTCTTCGTAGAGAACTTTTTAAAACAGTACTGAAGGAACAGTAATGTTTACCATCACTGTCCATTTCTACCACACTTTTGTTTATAGAGAGTAACTATTTAAAAGTCATTTTGCAAAGGACACAGGTGAGAAAAATGCAGTATGCACCGATCAGCCAGAAGATTATGACCGCCTGCCTAATAAACAGTATGTTCAATTTTGGCACGGATAACAGCAGGGATGCGTCGTGATATGGAAGCAATGAGCCTTCGTAGCTCGCTGGAGGGAGCTCGCGTTACATCTGCACACACAAGTTTCCTAATTCCCATATTTACGGGGTAGGGGGCGATGAGCTCTGACGCCATGGTCAATCATATCCCAGATGTGTTCGATCGGGTTCAGATCTGGCGAGCTGGAGGTGGGGGCAGGGCAGCACATCAATTGCAACTCGTCTCTGTGTTCCTCAAACCACTCCATCACATTCCTGGTCTCGTGGAATGGCACATTATCTTTTTTAAAAACGCCATTGCTGTTAGGAGTTATGTTCAGTTATGAATATGTGTACGTTGTATTCAGTGTACGACACTCCTTGGCTGTCATGGTGCCCTGCACGAGTGCCAATGTACCCATGGGTGACATCGTGAATATTCCCCAGAGGCATAACAGAGTCGCCACCAGCTTGTCTCCATCCCACAGTACAGGTGTCAATGCGCTGTTCCCCTGGAAGACAATGAATTCGCGCCCTCCAATCGGCATGATGAAGAAGGTATCAGGATTCATCAGACGATGCAACTTTCCCCCACTGTGTACACCTCAAGTTCTGATGGTCACATGCCCATTTCATAGTTGCCGATGTCATGATGCGCACACGCATGCGCCGTCGGAGGCCCATCGTTAGGAGTGTTTGGTGCTGTGTGTGTCCAGACACACTTGTACTCCGCCCAGCATTAAAGTCTGCTGTCAGTTCTGCCACAGTTCGCCGCCTATCCTCTTTTATCAGTCTGCCCAGCCTACGACATCCGACATCTGTAATGGGGGGGTGACTGCCCAGTCCCACAATGTCTGGGTGTGGTTTCACCTTGGTTTGGCCACATGTTTGAAGACACTCACCAGAGCAATTTTCGAATACCTGACAAGTCGTGCAATTTCCGAAATTCTCGTGCCGAACCTCTGGGACATCACAGTCTGCCCTCAGTCGAACTCAGACAGGTCGTGCACGTTGCTCATTATACACACAGACAGCACCCTCACTGATGCGGCACGCGTGTGCCTGACCAGCAGCCAGTCGGCACCAGGTGACGTCGCTGTCGGCTGGTTTGGTTTATATCGGTAGTAGGTTGGCGGCCACAGTGCTCTAGCCGATCAGTGTACAGTGATACAACGATTTCTTCCCTAGATGAACAAGGAATTAATGTTTGAAAATTGCTGTGGCATTTAGTTGAAGAAGTTAAGTAGTGTTTACAGCGCATTACGTATAAAAAATCAGATCAGTGCCACGCGGGGTAGCCGCGCGGACCGAGGCGCCTTGTCACGGTCGGTGCGGCTGCCCTCCCGCCCCCCGCCCCACCCTCCGTCGGAGGTTCGAGTCCTCCCTCGGGCGTGGGTGTGTGTGTGTTGTCCACAGTATATGTTAGTTTAACTTAGATTAAGTAGCGTGTAGGCTTACGGACCGATGACCTCTGCAGTTTGGTCGCATAAGGCCTTACCACACATTTTCAGATCAGTATGTATTTTTTTGAATGTCTAACATGTTGCTTTTTCAGGTACTGTTCTTTATCTTCTACCTTAATACTTGATATTAATAATTACATAGAAAGTGCAGAAAGACAAATCAGGGCTGGATGGAGGAGAAATATGGAATTTTTATAGTAATGCTTGTGTATAGCAAATAAAAATCTAACACATATAGGAAAATTAAAGTCACCTTTGGGCAACAAACAAGCAGGTGTATGAACATCAAGAGCTCAGGTAGCAAACCAGTGATAAGCAAAAAAGTGAAGCCTGAAGGGAGTAGACAAGATATGGAAATCTTCGAAATGGGAAGGGGGAATCGAAAGAGGAAGGGGAACAGAAACCACGAGAAGAACTTGATAACGCACTGAGAGACCGTGTAAACTTTTTCGACATTACTGGATTTAAATTTTTATGCAATTTTAAGTATTTCATGTTGTATCAAACCACTTAATATATACATAGAAGGAAATACTCGGCGTCTTTCGCATAACACCTAGAAATAGAACGGAAAGCTCATTTATGGAGACAATGAAAAATAAATTTAAAATATGAACTTTCTTTTTAACATTTAAACTATTATTTAGTAAAGAAAATTAGAGTGTACTTATCTACAACATTAAGTTATATAATCTTTGTATAAACATGAAGTATGCAAGCAATTAATGAACGATGTGTATTATAACTAATTAAAACGCTTCTTGATGTGGTGAGATGGTGCAACTAACGCTGGCGAGTGTTGAACAATATGAAGAGCAGCTGCGCTAGAGTGCAGTGGGGCAGCTCTAGCAGCCGTGCGGGGCTGTGGCCGGCTCTCAGGGAATCGAGCTCAGATCACGGCGGCTTGGCGTAACCTAAGGTACTGCGTGTCTGTCAGTTGCCAGTACTGAGTGGAACCGCCGCACGACATATATGGAAAATGGTTCAAATGGCTCTGAGCTCTATGGGACTTAACATCTGTGGTCATCAGTCCCCTAGAACTTAGAACTAATTAAATCTAACTAACCTAAGGACATCACACACATCCATGCCCGAGGCAGGACTCGAACCTGCGACCGTAGCGGTCACACGGTTCCAGACTGAAGCGCCTAGAGCCGCACGGCCACACCGGCCGGCGACATATATGGAGGACTCCGCTTTTATCTTAGAAACTGGCTTAGGTTATCAGAGAAATTAATTTTGGGAGGTGTGTTTTAAATGCTGATAGCAGCGTAGCATTGGCTCATACGTTTGCTATTGTTATTACGATTATTGTTGACCATAGGTGACTTCGCACATTAAAATACAGGCTAAAAACCGAAAAAACTGCGTGGACACATTCCTGACTAGAAATAGAGGAAGAGAGGTCCTAAGGACATGTGTCTGGAAATGTAAAGTGTGCATGCAGTGACAACAAAAAAATGGCTCTGAGCACTAAGGGACTTAACATCTATGGTCATCAGTCCCCTAGAACTTAGAACTACTTAAACCTAACTAACCTAAGGACAGCACACAACACCCAGCCATCACGAGGCAGAGAAAATCCCTGACCCCGCCGGGAATCGAACCCGGGAACCCGGGCGTGGGAAGCGAGAACGCTACCGCACGACCACGAGATGCGGGCGCAGTGACAACAGATCGTCCCAGAATGCAGTACACAGCTGCATTGCATCCATGTCAATACAGGTGTTTAAAGTGGCCTTCATGAGATGCAATGCACACGTTCACACGTCGCATCGCGGGTTGCTGCACTCTTTGACGCCTTCCAGCCTCTCTCCAAATAGTGTCACAGGTGTCAAGAACACGATGCTGAAGGATCGGCGCACCAGGAACTGGTTCAGCATACACAACTCCTTTCAAATGCCCCGAGGGGCAAAAATACAGGCATTAAAGGCTGACTATCCAGTGGAAGTGGGGTGGTGCTCCGTCACGCAGAAAACACGTAACATATGGTATTTTCAAGGACACATCCTTGAGCAGCCCAGACAGTGTATTCCATAGGAAGTCTAGGTACGTTCTTCCAGTTCCATGTTGTGGAATAATGACCAGACTAGGTATATGGTCGCTAAGAATGCCTGTCCACACGTTGATACTGAAACAACGCTGATGAGGCGCCTCAACCATGCCCCGAGGTTTGTGTGTAGCCCACAGATGACAATTGTACAGAATGATGATGCCAGTTCTTTTAGTTGTTGCTTCATTGGTAAATAGAAACGATAGCAGAAACCCCATAATTGTGATGGTCTGGTGCTAAAATCATAGACAAAATTCTTCCTGTAGAGGCAAATCCATTGTTGATAATCCTTGCACTCGTTGCAGGTGACAGTCATGCAGGATACTTTGGCTTACATCGCGTTGGCGGGCTATTTGCCTGGCGCTCGATTAGGGTTCATGTTAGTATCCTGTGGGATCTAGTTCTCCAAGCCTGGTGAACGCACAGTCCGTGACCTTCCTGGACGTTTGTCTGTTTGAAAGGATCCATGATCACACAAATACCCAAAAAGTGCTTGAAATTTTGTGATATGTGGTCAGTGTCTGTAAGGGGATTTGTTTGGTGTAGCAGTGTTGCCTCACTACCGTTTCCATCTGCTCGGTCGTACACAGACGCAAATAACGGATTATTTTGCTGCTTAAAGTACGCTGCGTCAATCACACATCCTGTAGTACACAAGAAACACATGGCCTGGGGTCAGAGGAAGTTTCATTCCTACCTCCATCTACAGTGGACACGATGCATTTCTGGACACATGTTCAAAATGGTTCAAATGACTCTGACTACTATGGGACTTAACTTCTGAGGTCATCAGTCGCCTCGACTTAGAACTACTTAAACCTAACCTAAGGACATCACACACACCGATGCCCGAGGCAGGATTCGAACCTGCGACCTGGACACATGTTCATCGCACCTTTTTTCCTCTGTTCCCAGTCAGGAATTCTTCCCTGTAGTTTGTCCGTTTTATTAATGTTCACCCTGCATGAGTAAGACTACATTTTAATTCAAAGTTCTGGACGCCATTTTGAAACACAGTAACTGATGGCGATCAGTTGCCATGCTGATAGTTATGAAGGTATAGAGCCTTATTTTATTTGTCGCAGAAATATAATGAGGGAATGCTTCATTACTTACATTAAGCGCGTTTTCCGTCCACCTCCGAAAATGTATGCACTCTGAGGTACAGTGAAAGACGACTTGGGGCTCCATACACTGTGTCTTTACCTCATTCCATCTAAATGTGGTAATGCATGTGTCAGGTAGGCTGTGCAGATAATTGAAGAAAGATATAACAAACACAGAATTGACACCGAACTTAAGCAACCAACAAAATCAGCGTTTCCCAAATATTGAATGGCCCCAAGGGACTCAGTGGAATATGAAGAAATGGAAGTATTTAGACTCACCACATCATCTGAGTCTGTGTTATGATGGAGGCCACTCAAATACGAATAGCCAAAGGGCTGATCAACAGAGATTTTGGCTTCACATTCAGCAGATATTGTGGCCCCATCCTCACCCAACTAATATCAGAGCATTGGCCGAACACAACTTCCATACCTGACAGGGGCTGCAGAAGCACTGAGGGAATGGAGTTTGCACCCATCCTTCTTCAACCCCATCACCTCCCACCCTCCACTCTACACAGCGTGCGGGAAGGTGTGGGGAGCGATTACAGTGTAAAGGAGGCGGGATATAACGAAGATGCTCCACGGGCATTGGCACTGGATTGTAGTCCAGGCGGCAGTATGGCGTAGACCTGACTGGCGACGCTTTCATAAAGAGAAATTTCTCATCATTACAGAACGTCGCTTTGCAAGAAGGGCCACACAGAGATGACCGCCCCCCCCCCCCCACCCTTCCCACTATTTCGATGGACTCGATTCTGAGCTCAGACCAAGAGCAAGAGAGAAACGCTACAAGTAGAAAATTGGGGTTGAAATGTGGATGTGGATGCAGCCTTCGCCATGAATGCACATCGCTACAACCAAATTCAATCAGATAGGAGGAGTGTGCCTGCAGACATACTCATCGCTACACAATGCCTTGCCACAGGCAACCGGCTCTACAGGCACAAGGAGAACAACGCAACATTTTCGACTGTGATGGCGATGGTTTGTGTCCCATAAAATAACATCGCTATGATGCAGTCCTCTACCACCATCTCAGCTGACAGGAGATCGCAGTCATCCATGGCCACACCTGACATGGCAGTACAAGATGCTCCATCAGACAAAGCAAACCCTTTGTACCAGATGATCGATTCCCTAAAGGCAAGTCACACGATGGGCCCATGTAGGCCATGAAACTCTTGTGGAGATGCGCTTCTGTAACAGACGAGGATGTTTCCACCCTCAGGTCACCACACACAGGCCACGGGCGAAAAAGTATCACAGAAAAGAGATGCTCTGTCAACATCAAAACAGGAAGAAGAGTACAGTTTCGTCGTTCCCACGCAGAAGCACGCGTCCAGGAATAAAATGTGCTAGTGGTTGCTACCAGAACTGCTTAGACAACATCAAGCACACAGAAATGCCGGAAGCAGTGAGTCACTTGGTAGTTGGTGGTTTCATACACAACATCGCTGTTACAGTCTATGGAAACCAGTTCATAGATATTGGCCACTGACGGCATAGAGTATATAATTGGAGATCATACCCTTAGCGTCAGTTAAGGCCTGGAGATGGTGTACTGGATCACTAAAACTGGTAGCTATATAATGAATAACATGGAAAGTACAGCTGCAGGTGTCCCATTTTATTACACTTCGTTCAGGAGCCCATCCTTTGCATGCAAACATGCGGAAGTTGTGGCTGTTCTGAAAACCAAAAAGTACGCACGTCAGAAAGCCAGTGACGGGCCCACCAGCCTGCTCTCAACTCTCTCGAATGTGTCCGAGTGGCTGTACAGCGAAAGGTCGATGCAACACAACATTCAAGAAAGCGTCATACTTAACGAACAGTTCGGATTTGAGAGCGGCCACTCCATCTCTCACCGGTTGTTGTGACTGCCGACACAGGCGATGTGGGACGGTGTTTCTCGATGCGTCCAGGGCTTTCGACTCCATGTGGCACGATGGCCTCGCGCACAAACTCTTTCTGCACGGGATACTGACGTCACACTTTGTTCTCCTCCAGTCTTATCTCGCTGGGACGACCTTCCATATGGGTACAGGCGACATGTCATCCACCGAGCGGCAGATACATGGAAGGGTGCCGCAGGGTCGATACTCGGCCCCTTGTTGTACTCCTTGTAGAATGTTGATGCACCACTAGTGGCGCGTGTAGAGTTGATGCTTCACACCGATGATGCAGTATTGTCCGCCTGCAGCTTGAGTGTCCAGACGATGAGACGCCACTTCCAGATCGGGTTCATGATCGACGAAGTGGCGCTTGAAATTCATAACCGCCACGACCCACGCAGTAATTTTCGCCGAAAGATGCTGTTGTCACATCTGCCACCTGTTAACACCGTGGGAGGCCGCATGCCACGGACGCAGACCGCGAAATAGCTCTGCGTGACCCTCGATCAGGGGTCACATGGGAGCCACATATACGTGGCGTTAGAAACAGAGCTTTGGGGCGGCCCGCGCCGCGTATCCATCGCATAATCGTCGGTCATCGGTGCCTCCGTGCCATGGTATTACGCTATTACGCTCTACGTCTGCCTAGTGAGTCCTGTGTTAAGTGTACGAGGCCGTGCTGCTGGGGAAGGTCGTCAACATTGACACAGTAGCACTGCAGAGGGTGCAGAATCAGGTTCTTAAGCTCGCTTTGCATCTTCCGAGGCTACACTCAGCTCGTCTGCTGCATGAAGAGACACGCATCCTGCTACTGCCTATAAGATTCCAACAGATTGCTCATGTAGAAGATGTGTCATTCCCAAACCTCTCACATCACCAGACCCCAATACTGCTGTGGGATAATTTTCCCCATAGCAGCTCGAGGGAAAAAGCATCTCCAATCCAGAGAGTCAGGTAATCATAACAGCACATCAAGAGATTCAGCTGGAATAACATTTTAATGTTTAACCTGCACACATGCCGAACATGGAGTGCTCACCAGATAAACGTCAGCCTCAGAAGACGCTTATTTTACAAGTATGTTCTGAAGTGCAATGTTCTACGTCTTGGGGAGTCATTTTTAAGTCGAAGAATAAAACTAATGACGCATAAATCCTTCAAACCTCTTCAAATTGCTAAAAAATTTAAAGAAAATAAAACGTCATCAGTTGATGGAATAAATACGATCTGTAGTGAAATTTCTGATGAGCTAAAGAAATACAGTCCACTCCCATACTGGACCAGAATACTAGGGAAAGAAGGACGAAAATGTCGTTCTATCAGATACACTGTATGCTGAAGTAACGGTAAGTAAAGGAGCAAAGAAGAAACGTGAAATCATAGTATTATACAATGCAAAAGCAAAACAAACCCGCAATAACTGATTAAAGTGCACAAAGTTGTGCGAGGAAAATGTGTGCATAGATTGGAAACCACTTGTGCTAAGTGTATCTAGCAAATCCCAGTGATTTGAGTAAAATGTAGGACAAAGCCTTATGTAGAACACATGCAAGTAAGAGACCACTTTCCATCGTTTCATAAATGTCAGAAACTCTGCAAAACCATTCCTAAGCTGCAGATCATTTGTAAGTCTCAGATTACCATCGGTAGTCTAGCTATAACAATGATTGTGTGTGGAGAGTTAAAAAAATGGGGTACAGAGGTCGAGTGGTCGACCAGGTCGTCAAAAACCACAAATTTTGTATTGATTTGGACTGATGAATCAAACTGTGCCCTCTGGTAACCAGATTTAAGAATTAGGTTTGTGCGTATGCCTAGCACACATTGCCACGCATCATGTATTAGTGCCAAAAGTGAAGTATGGATTAGGTGTTGTTACAGTATCATAGTGTTAGGAGTTAGCCCACACCCTACGCTTAACAAAACACTAAATTTGGAAGGATGTGAAAATATTTAACAGGATTGTATGCACCATACAATAGACAGACAGTTTGGAGATCATATGGTCTATCGATAATAAAATTACCGAAATGGACTGATCTGACCAGAGTCCCAATGTCAATGCAATGGAACATATTTTGATAAGACAGAATGTCTACTTCACTCCAGACCAAGCGTCCAATACTAAAACCCACTCTGGTACTGACTCTTTCAGATGAATGGCTACCATTCCTGCTCACACACTCAGATCAATCATTGAAATTGTCTCCAGCAGAGGTCAAGCTGTCATAAAGACAATGCATGGATGCACCTCATATTAATCTGCTAATAGGTGTCCCATTACATTGACCCACTAGTGAATGTCTAAAATGCCCCCAGCAGAATAAACACCTTACAGAAAACTGCCAAAACAGTGCCGAACTGTCCCCTGCATAAACAAAACCACCTCCATAAACAGGTTCATAATTCATAATACCTAACAGTGATAGTTGGGAGCCCCACACCAGCTGTGAGGTTTTGCTCTCTTGTAAAGATAAGTTATTTAGTTTCAATAACAGTTTGTTTAGTAAAAATTACAAATTAAGTAAGAGTACAAGATTTGTTTCAAACTTCGTATTAAAGGTTTAACTTTTTTTATGTATTATTATTCCAGAAAAGATGGAAATATTATAAAATCGGGTTGTAGGTGCAATTTTGTTTTTGTTTTGGTCCAGTATAGTAAGAGAATCTCGTTACATTGTTCTGTTCTTGTTTACAGCAGTTTAAATGGAGCACATCCATTCAGTATAAGCTCATATTTCTGTAAAGTAACATAACTCTTAAACTGTTAGATTTAGGAACTTTCATAGTATTAGTTTGCTTACATTCAGTTTGCATTCATTAAATGTTACATTAAAATTTATTTTAGTAGTATGACTATGAGAGTTCCAGATGAAAGAGCATTTCCTACGCAAATTTCCAGGGTGCCAACCGAAGATATAATTGCCCAGTTCCTCCTGACCAAAAAATCTCACTTCCCCCCATATCGAAAAATTAAATTTTACCTAAATACAAGGGAAAAAGAAATTACAAAGAAAACTGTGTTATTTAAAAAAAACTTAGAAAATCATAACAAAGGCAATCTTAATTTAAATCAAAGAATAATACAAAAATTTTAAAATTTTTTCAAACCTGATAACATGAATTGGGCAACCTTTATTTACTGTTTTGCCTCTATAAACAAAATGTAAATTTACAAGTTTAACTAACTAATCATCATCAGATTTTAGTATATCGATCTGGAAGAGTAATTTTTATATTTTTCATCTAAAAGTAATAAAATGGTATCTCCAAATTTAGTAAGTAAGTTCATCTTTTGAAATTACATGAGATTTATGTTTTTTAAGTTCTGACAACTTAGGGAACACTTGTAAACAACCATTACTGTAAATATTCAGTTCACTTAATAGATTTTCAGTGCTACCACTCATGGATTTTTTATAAAGAAAAAATTTAAGAATGAAAAAAGTAAAATCTTTCCCAAATGTTTGGGAAACTTAATAATTAAGAATTTTCGGTAAGAATTCTATGTTGGAAATGATAAGTAAAATTCATTGTACCATACAGAATAACATAAGCAAATGTATCATATAAAATATTCTCATTACAGTATGCATGTAATTTCATTGTTCTTTTTTGAGTAGTTAAAGTATTTATTCTTCTAGCCTTATTAATGTTATAAATAGGATAATTTTCAATAAAATTGAAAAGATTTACATTTTCATCACTATTTAATTGAATTATCCTTTTAAAATCACTAAAGAATCATATGATTTTAAGAAGTTATTTAGTGGATGAAGATTCCATAATTCTTCAGGAAAACCTTCATTTCTTCCATTTATAATGTAGATGTTTTGTGATTTAAGATGACCAAATAAAGAAGAATCAAGTAATTGAATGTTAATTCTATTAGTTTGGAAAACACCAAAAATAAAGTAATGCATATAAAATTCTGTAGAATTATAATAATTAGTATTACCTAACACAGAAGTTCGTTTTCCCTGTAATCCAGCAAATTCAATACTTTGAAGTTCGAAGAAAGAAATTGGAATTTTTCGATTTGTAAGTCTTTCTTGTTATAATTCACGTGAATATTCTGGTTCATATTTTACAACAGGAAGACGAATTTCCATACTTTCAACAACAATTTTACTGTCTTTTGGAAGAGTAGAATTATCATTATCATGAGACCAATGAAGAATTGAATCGTCTTGATCTTTTCTAAAACTCCAAGTAAAAACTTATATCCTTTATAATCTTAAAACAAATGCCAAATAATTATAATGGATAAAGAACTTTGTTTTGTTTACTTTCAATTTTTGCTTGATTTATATTTAATAAATTCAAAAGTGAACAAGTTGAATGAATATGAATTGAAAAAGAAATAAAAAATATATTCTGTTCTAGATAAAACACTATTTTCTTTTTAATAGTAATGGTAATTATTAATTAATTTTTACATTTCTTTCATTTCAGTTAATAGTATATTTGTTCATGGTTGATAGTAATGTTCAGAATCAGTTGTTCTTAATAAGATGTGGTTTGATGTTTTAAAATTATGTTCTTTTATTTCATCTTGTCTTTTAAAATTACAATAAAATTACATAATAAATTTTTTTGATCTTCTTTGAATTAAAACATTCTGTAATTTGGTGTTTATTTCTTCTTTAATTTGTTTAAAAAATTGTTGAGGTTCCACAGTTTTATCAATATGATTAATTCCATAAGCTACTATTCTTGTTGCGAAAGCTGAAGCTTCTCTATAACTGTATTTAGTTGATTTGATAACATCTTCATCACCTAGAAAATTGAACCCTGGTAAATTTTTATGGTTTCTCTTTTGTTTAGTTTCTTAATATTTATCTCACAGAATCTTTTGAAAAGACTTCTCATTATCGTTATTAGTAATTTTACTTTCAGATCTATTGATAAGATCGGTTAATTGTTGTTACTCAATATTAGATTAATTTTTAAAATTTCCATTTTACAGAATTGATGAAGTTCTTTTAAAGATTGTTTACTCAAATCGTTAGCATTATTAATTTTAACTACAGTTCCTTTGATAAGATCGATTAATTGACATTTTCTAAATTTAGAATATTCTTTTATTTTGCTCACTTTACAGGACTGATAAGGTTTTTCTTTCAATTCATTACCATTATCACTGTTAATAATACTGTGAACATGATCTATAATAAGATCAATTAATTGACTTTTTGGAAGTTCATAAATACACCTTAATTTTACTGTTTTAGCAATTGATCACAGTTTTTTTAAGGTTTTAGGTTTTAGTTGGGTCTTATTTATTTCTTTATTTATTTGTTTGCTATTAAATTAATCAATAAATTCAAACAGCTCTTCTATTTTTCAGTTTGTGTAACCATTTTCGTTAGAATAATATTGTAAATCTCTTAAACTCAATGTATGCTTTCCTTTAATTTTCTAATATCGTAAAGAGCTGAGCTTTCTTATTCATTTCTTTTTCCATTGTATTTATAGAGAAGGAAATTTGATTTTTTATTTTTATTAAAACATTTACTGTTATAATGTACCTTTGAGACTTTATGGTTAGGGCTTTTATTTATAGAGAATAAAATTGATCAGTTTTGAAATTTTTTAAATGAGAGAATGAGTCATCGGTTTTTTAGATATGAGTCATCGGTTTTGTAGATATAGGCAAGTGAGGTTCCATGGTTCCTATTTAAGATGGTCACTCCAAAAAAAATGCACTCTATTTTTGTAAAAATACAGTTTTCATTCTGCATATGTGAAAGATTTACAGTGTGTAGATATATCCTTTGTGCTTCTTTTCAAACTTAGTTCAACCTGTTCCTGTGTGTGGCGCCATCACAGCATGTCTTCAAGATGGCTGCTACACTTGACGTTCATCAGAAGCAACGTGCTGTCATAGAATTCCTGTGCTGTGAAAACGAGGCAGTGGGAAACATCTACAAGAGATTGAAAAAGGTGTATGGAGATGGTGCTGTTGATCGCAGTACAGTTAGTCAGTGGGCAAGCAAGTTATGTGATGAAAGCAGGCACGACAATATTGAGGACTGTCCTCACAGCAGCAGACCTCGTATTGCACACACTCCAGACGAATTGGTGACTGCTGACAGACGGATCACAGTAAACGAATTGTCACACTATTTTGGGATAGGGGAAGGAAGTGTTTGCAGAATACTGAAAGTGTTGGCGTTAAAAAAGGTTTGTGCCAGGTGGGTTCCCAGGATGTTGAGACTGGCTCACAAAGAAACAAGAAAAACGGTATGCAGCGAAATTTTGGAATAGTACGAGAATGGTGGAGATGAATTTCTTGGAAGAATTGTGACAGGTGATGAAACATGGCTCCATCATTTTTCACTAGAGACGAAGAGGCAATCAATGGAGTGGCATCATGCAAATTCACCCAGGAAAAAAAAATTCAAAACCACACCTTCTGCTGGAAAAGTTATGGCTATGGTGGTTTTTGGTTTCAAAGGACTCTTGCTTGTGAACATCAGGCCAAGTGGAACCACCATAAATTCTGATGCATATGTGACGACACTGAAGAAACTTCAAGCTCAACTGAGTCATGCTTGACCACTTCGGCAATAGCAGGATGTTTTGCTGTTGCACGACAATGCACTGGCACATGTCAGTCAAAAAACCATGGAAGCGATCACAAAACTCGAATGGACAACACTGAGACACCCGCCTTACAGCCCTGACCTGGCTCCATGTGACTATCATCTCTTTGGGAAACTGAAAGACTCTCTTCGTGGAACAAGGTGTGATGATGATGATGACTCCCTTGTGCACGCTACCAAACAGTGGCTCCAACAGGTTGGTCCAGAATTTTACCATGCAGGTATACAGGTGTTGGTTCCAAGATGGCACAAGGCAGTTGAGAGGAATGTAAATTATATGGAGAAATGAAAATATTGTTTCTAAACGATGTATCTACACACTGCAAAACTTTGAAACATGTAGAATAAAAGATGGATTTAAAAAAAAAAGTAGTGTGCATTTCTTTTGGAGTGACTCTCGTATAATGAATAAAATTTATTAGATTTTAAAATTTTTAAATAAGAAAATGAGAATTTGATGTTTGCAATATAGGCAAATAGGATTCAATGGTTTTTATTTATAATGAATAAAAATTATTAGATTAGGAATTATTTAAATGAGAAAGTGGAAATTTGGCTTTTTGATATAGACAAATGGGATTTTTGGGAATTTCGATTTTTTCTTTTAATTAAATTAAGATTTCCTTTGCTAAATTTTTTAAAAACTCAGCCTTCTTTTTCATTTCTTTTTCTATTGTGTTTAGGTAAAATTTAATTTTTAGAAATGCGGAGAATGAAATTTTTTTGTTGGGGAGCAATGGGAAATTATATCATTGGCTGGGATGCTGGAAATTTGACACAGAGATGCTCTTTGAGCTATAACTCCCATAGACATACTACCTACATTACATAGTGAACAAGTTAATTAACAAATATTTCATTTATTTGAGTGCTGAGTTGTTATTGTAAGCAGAAATAATTATTTCTTTACTTTACACTGATCAATCGGAACATTATGACCACCTACCTGATAGCCAATATGTCTGACCACTTTTGACATCAATAACGGCGCCGATGCATCGAGCTGTGGAAGCACTGAGGCCTTGTTACGTCACTGGAAGGTGCTGCCAATACATCTGCACATACAAGTCACCTAACTGCCTTAAATTCTGTGGAGGGTGCAATGATCAGCTTCAGATTTCATGAACTGGTCAATTGGAACTAGCAACAGTGTTCCTCCAACCAGTTCGTCACACTTCTAGTCTTATGACATTTCGCATTATCTTGTTGAAAAAAGACATTGCTGTTGGGAAACAAGATCATGACCAAGGGAAGTACGTGGTCCGCAACCAGCATGCGATACCCATTGGCCATCAAGGTGCCTTGCATGAGCTCCACTGGATCCATGGATGCCTATGTTAATGTTCCCCAAAGCATAAAGGAGCCACCACCAGCTTGTCTCCATCAACCAGTATAGATGTCAAGGAGCTGTCCCCCTGGAAGATAGCATGGTAAAGAAGGTATCATGATTGATTAGACCATGTAACACTCTGCCACTGCGTCAATGTGCCACTGGTCACACATCCCTTTGAATAACGGCTGCCAATGTCATGGTGTAAACATTGGCACTTACATAGGTCTTCGGCTGCAGAGCCCCATTCTTAGGAGTGTTCAGTGCACTGTGTGTTCAGATACACCTTTACTCTGCCCAGAATTTAAGTCTGATGTAAGTTCCGCCACAGTTCGCCAGATGTCATGTTTTACCAGTATGCTCAGCCTAAAACATCCGACTCCTGTAATGAAGGGTGACCACCTATCCCCACTACGTCTGAACATGGTTTCACTTGAATGAAATTTTCACACTACAGCGGAGTGTGCGCTGATATGAAACTTCCTGGCAGATTAAAACGGTGTGCCGGACCCAGTTCGAGTCTCGGTCCGGCACACCGTTTTAATCTGCCATGAAGTTTCATGGTTTCACTTGGTTTTGATCCGTGTTGAGAACACTCACCACAGCACTCCTCAAACACCCGATAAGTCGTGCAGTTTCCGAAATGCTTATGCTGAGCCTCTACGCCATCAGAATCTGCGTTCAGTGAAAATCAGATATATCGTATATCTTCCTCATTCTTCATGGGGCACACACTTACTATATGCACTGCGTGTGTGTCTGACTAGCAGTCATTCCTATCTAGATGAAGCTTTCATCGCCTGGACAGGTTTATAACAATAGCAGATCTGTGATTATAATGTTCTGGCTGAACAGTGTATATCACACGCATGATGTGCTAACCTGTAGGCTCAATTTTTGTGACTCATACATAACGAAAATTCGTGTAGTGTAGTGTGTGCTGCCGGCCGGTGTGGCGTGCGGTTCTAGGCGCTTCAGTCTGGAACCGCGTGACCGCTACAGTCGCAGGTTCGAATCTTGCTTCGGGCATGGATGTGTGTGACGTCCTTAGGTTAGTTAGGTTTAAGTAGTTCCAAGTTCTAGGTGACTGAAGACCACAGATGTTAAGTCCGATAGTGCTCAAAGCCGTTTGAACAATTTTTTTGTAATGTGTGCTGAATGATTTAATTATATTTTTAAGCGTATGAACTGTGTTGCAATGTATCATAAAAGTTGATGTGATCGTAGACAGTGTAGATTGTAGTAGGCTGAAATTTCAATGGGGTGACTAGCCAGGAACTGAGTTGGGAGCTCAGGAACTGAATTGACTGCAAAAAAAAAAAAAAAAAAAAAAGCACAAGTGGGCCACTGAGCAGGAGGCAAAGATTTGTGCCCTTCAGGTCTAATTATAATACGTGAAACTTGAAAGAGAGAGGTTCAATGAGAAAAACGATCACGCATGTTGACTAAAGGTAACAAGCAATTGGCGAAAAAGCAACAGTTCTTCAACTTCTTCATCCGCATTTGAGCTTACACTATGGAATAAATTTGACTTGTTTCCTGAAGAAATAGGGGAAGAGCCTCATCTAGCTGCGGGTCACAATATGAGCAGCAGACTTCTAGTGAAGTGTATCTCGATATCAAAAGAGAGTATTATGAAAATCCGGTACGGGGCTGAGCGGAAGTTGAATGATCGCTGGAGCAAATGGACCTCGACGGAGGGCAGCGTAGCCGCAGCGCTGCACTAGCCTAGTGAATGCTCCAGGTCTCGCCAACAGAGTGCCCCGCGGCCGGCGTTAATGCCGCCGCACCACGGCCGCTCAGTCGGTCGTGTACTTCGTCTGACAGCATTACTTACCCTCTCCACCGTACTACTGACTACTCGTCATCGACTTCTTTGGTATTGGGTGTTCCCTTGGCCTCGATTTGGATTGTGGCTTGTACTTGATCCGTTGACAAGTGTTGCGTCGAAGGTCCGTTGCACTTCGTTGTCGCACAAGTAGCTATCGACTTACACTTGTTGTGGTGGCTCCAGTCCTGTTGCTCGACGCTGGAGTGGGTTTGAGTCCCGTCCGCGGGCGGACTTCCCGCCTTGTGTCGCCATCGTTTTTGTCCCATTTTTGTGACTTGAGCGTCGGTATCGGGCTGCTCGCGGCTATAGCAGAAAACACTCTTCCTGCTGAGTAGTACAATGAGGGGAGTGTAGGCCAGATGTTACAGGACAATGTAGGAATAGGATACGTGGTCCCAAATGTAGTGGAGCCAAGTTCTGGCCTTAGCCAGGTGATAGAGGACGTAGGGAATTTGTGGAAAGGTTTTACCAAAGAGGCTCAGTTATTGTAGTAGCTGGACTGGGGAACGGCGTGGGTAAGAACAGTAATATTAAAGCACTAGGGGTTAACGTTAGATATAGTGGGAATTAGTGAAGTTCGGTGGCAGGAGGAGCAAGACTTTTGGTCAGGTGAATACAGGGTTATAAATACAAAATCAAATAGGGGTAATGCGGGAGTAGGTTTAATAATGAATGAAAAAATAGGAGTGCGGGTAAGCTACTACAAACAGCATAGTGAACGCATTATGGTGGCCAAGATAGATACAAAGCCCGCGCCTACTACAGTAGTACAGTAGTACGGAAAGACCGGCTTTTATCCAGGTTTCTTCGAGCCACACATTACCTTTAATTGGCACTTTAACGATGTTGCTTGAAAAATGACAACGCCAAGGTACGATGTCAGCTCTCTCCAGTATAATTTTCCGTCCATTAATTTTTTGTACCGAAAACCCGAGGGTTCTGATAACCGTTAACAAGGACGCGTTGCTGCCACTGAATAACTCTGCCTCGTGAAGAATATTCCACGGTCTTTTTTTTTGTTGGTATCCGCAGTTTGCACGAACCAGACTCTTCCCTTGCAGCACAGTATCGCTCCCTATAAAGCTTAGCTACTGTATTTTTATATATCTCCAAAGCGTCTGCAGTTCTTTCGATTACCTTCGTTAGAGGCAACAGAGATGCAACATTGGCTCTCTCCACCCTGAAATATTCCTTCACCGGCCACATAAACTCACGTATCTGACGAGGCGAAACGTGCATATCGCCGAACTGTCCGTTTAGCAGCCGCACTTTTTTTGAACACTTCCACTACAGGTTTCAGACATGAACTCTCCACACAGGAAAATAAAGCACAGCGAAACAGCCCCCAAACTGGTTACGTCACCAGCTGCGACCGTCGTCTGCAGCTGACTACAATAGCTGCTACCTACAGTAGAAGAGAGACCGTGGCTCAGCGCGTTCTCCGATTGACTATTTCTGTGGTAGCAGCCTTCTAAACAGCTAGATGTCAGTCACTTTCTTATTTTGATCTGAGTTTAATTAGATAACATCCACTAACCTAGAAATTCCACAAAAAGCGAACTTTAGAGTACTAAACACTGAATAACGCTGCTGATCAATATGTGAATGTCTTTCTCAATGTACAGATGGTCGTTACTGGACTGATGGCGTTTGCAGCTATATTTCATCTACATCTACATCTACATCTATACTCCGCGAGCCACCTTACGGTGTGTGGCGGAGGGTACTTATTGTACCACTATCTGATCCCCGCTTCCCTGTTCCATTCACGAATTGTGCGTGGGAAGAACGACTGCTTGTAAGTCTCCGTATTTGCTCTCGTCGCGAAAATAATCAGAAATACCCAACAATGCTATGCTTCCCACTAAATGGGAAGGGATGCTAGATTAGTAGATCAAAGCCGTTTGTGGTGCAATTTGTTAGTGCAGGTTGCCTACATCAGGGGCAGGTATGCACTCAGGGATAAACCTGTTGTTCTCCTTTGTTTGACAGGTACTTAACCTATTGTTCTCCTTCTTCTGCTGAAAGGATCCTTCCTTTTGATTGACAGGTCCTTAACCTGTTGTTCCCCCAACCCCTACCACTGCGCTCCCCCCTCAGGAAACCTATAACCCACCCCCTCGCTGCAACAGATACACTTTCAGGTCTGAGTTATTGGAATAGCCCCTCCCTTATAAATTTGATTGACTACTTAATTAAATTGATCAATTAATTAACCTCTTCTCACGTGGTAAAGCCCCTTCACCTTCCACCCCCCAACCGGAAATTGGCGAGAAAAAGGCTCACTTCATCGGTCATTTGGAGGGGATTCAGTAGCAGTTTGTGGAATATTGTTTAAACATTTTAGGCAATGTATATAATATTATTTAATTATTTATAGCAGTTATAAGATATAGTTTATTTATTTAGTCAAAGAATTTGTCTGGAAATCGATTGCTGTGTATGGAATATTGTTTAACCTATTTAGTTAGACAATGTGTGGAATATTGTTTATTTAAACAATTTATGGGATTTAAGGCAGTGTATGGAATATATGGAAATTAGCGGCCCTTTGATGGAGAGGAAGGGTCTCATAACAGGACATTCAAGGCTATGTTGTTTATTTATAAACAATTCAGTCTGTGGGGTTGGATATCTCTTGCTCATCATTCTCTGCAGCTTGGAAACATGTGCGTCTTGTAAGAAGTAATTACATGGGGCAAACATGTTGCATAAGCTAATGTTCATCCCTGTACTCTGGGTGTCTTAACTTAATGTTTGGCCCTCTGTTGGCCCTTAAATTATTGTTCTGTTAAGTGGTTTTTCATGTCAGTCCCATTTCCTTAAATTATTGTACCACATTTGATACCAAATTAAGTAATTAGTTTCGTCCTCCCACCATTTTCAGCTTCACTTCTGGAATTTCACATGCTTTTGAACGCCATTTCTTTCGCATTATTCTTTGTCACCCACCCCCTTAAACTATTGTACTGCGTTTTACGTAATAATTACGAATTAACCTAGTGTTCTGCACTTAACCTGCTATTTTGCTCCATGTCACCCACTCATTCACAACCTCCCCTTAACTACTGTACCAGTAACACCACGTTGATATAAAAAATTGCCTCCCATCTTGTTCGAACCAGTCCGTAGAGACCAATACGTCCCAGCACAAAGCATGTCCTGTGAATGAATCGAGCATTCTGACTGGCTCTTACTGAATTAACCCATCAAACTGCTGCTGCTGCAGGTGTGGGGGCACTGCCTGCCTTTTTTTCTGCAGAGACGACTTTCAGCGGTAAAAAACGGTTTTGTACGGATCGCCATATTGCACTGACAATTAAACCCTGCAAAAATGGTCTACAGATCGTGAGATACATCTCACGTACTCACTGTGCCACAGTGGAGTGCCGACAGCCGACCCCTTACCCTAGGAGGACCTGAGTGGTAGGAGTTTGTGTGCCGTCAATACTCCCCGTGCAAACACTCATCGTGTTGAATCTTCTCAAATTTATGCAGAGTATGCATGCAACACACACGTTCCTGAAGGCAACTAAATACAAACTGGGTATTACTGCACTATTTTGCCGTCCAGGGGAGCCGCGAGCCAAATTGTCATAAGCCAGAAACTTTCTTGGACGCTCTGAACCGGTGTACAAAAGATGTGCAAGCCACGTCTCAGAACAAAGGCATTACTGTTTCTGGTCCTGACCTGCTTGCTTGCTTCTGTGCTTTCTACAGCCACCTCACAAGAATATTGGGGACCAGGCACATATTTATCAGTGTAACTACAATTAAATACACTGCTGGCCACCGTAAATGCAACACCCTGAAGGAAGCATCCGAATCAAGTGAAATTTACACCATGGGTTTGCAGCAATGAGATATGCAACTGATTAGAATTTCAGCGCAGACGCACATCACGCACGCCTGTGGCGCCACCTCATAGCGCCATTTAAGGCTTGGCGATTTCGACGAGTGTATGTTGGGCACGTGTGTTTACCTTGTGGTTGTTTCACAAGACGATCAGTTATGCCTCGTAGACAACAGCGAACATCGTTTGATCAAGTATCCGAGTTCGACAGAGGAAGGATAGTGGCTTACCGAGATTGCGGATTATCATACAGAGAAATCGCTAGTCGTGTTGGACGAAACCAAACAACTGTAATGCGGATATGTGACCGTTGGATGCAGGAGGGTACGACGGACCGACGTGGTCGATCGCATTCACCTCGGTGCACCACTGCACGTGCTGATAGGCAAATTGTGCGCATGGCAGTGACGGATCGCTCAGTGACATCCCGAACCATAGCACAGCACATTGCGTCTGTAACGCATCATCCAGTGTCTGCGCGCCCCATTCGACGCCGTTTACAGCAGAGTGGTCTGTCCGCAAGACGTCCATTGCTTCGTCTACCATTGACGCAGAACCACAGACGTCTCCGTCGCCAATGGTGTGATGACAGACGGATGTGGACGGCAGAATGGACGATGTCTTTACTGACGAGGCACGCTTCTGTCTGCAGCACCACGATGGTCGGATTCGAGTGTGGAGACACCGTGGAGAGAGGATGCTGGACAGCTGCATTATGCACCGCCACACTGGTCTTGCACCGGGTATTATGGTGTGGGGCGGTATTGGATATTACTCTCGCACGCCTCTAGTACGCATTGCCGGTACTTTAAATAGCCGGCGCTACATATCCGAGGTACTGGAGCCAGTTGTCCTTCCTTACCTTCAGGGCTCAGCCACAGCCATATTTCAACAGGATAATGCGCGACCACACGTGGCACGCATTGTCCAAAGGTTCTTCGTCAATAACCAGATTGAAGTGCTTCCCTGGCCGGCTCGCTCTCCAAATCTTTCGCTGATAGAAAACATGTGGTCCATGGTTGCTCAACGAGTGACCCAGATTACATCCCTAGCTGCCACACCAGATGATCTTTGGCAACGTGTGGAAGCTGCTTGGGCTGCTGTACCCCAGGAACACATCCAACGTCTCTTTGACTCAATGCCGAGACGTGTGACAGCGGTGATCTCCAACAATGGCGGCTACTCTGGCTACTGATTCTGGCAGGAACCACATGTCACAGACGTCTGTAAACGTAATCATTTGATACTTGGTCAACATGTTATCTACAAAATAAATTTTGTTGTGCTACCTCTTGTCTTTCTTGGTGTTGCATTTACAGTGGCCAGCAGTGTATTATGATTGCTGCTGCAGTCTGACACTGATAGATTCACAGGTAATGTCTCCTCTTGACATCCACGGTTCTGGAATGCATCTCAATACCTATAGCGCAAATAATTTTCCACGTAAAAAAATCTTTCATTCCCCTTACGGCCATCGATGTGCTGAATGTATACATCCCTCACGAGAGCACACACACTAGCGACCACCAGGCAGTCATACATGTATACCACAAAGACTGCTGTACAAAGGCTAGGTCGGTTCCCTTCGGCACAAAGGAGTCACGGTTTCTGGTTCCGACCTATTTGCTTGCCTGCTTGCTTTCTACATTCATCTGCAGACTATGGAATTACAAGAACATGTGTATTTTCACATGGTTTTCCAGAATATTATACCATTTACGCGCTACTTCTCGAGCACGTTGCATTATCGCTTCCATAGCACTATCGCTCACGTAACATTGTTCCGAGGCTATAGACTGGAAATTATTTCTCTAGAAACCCGGAACTTTAACTAGATGGAGCGTGCTGTAAACCACAGAGTAACTAGAAAATTATCCCGTCTGCAAAGACCTCGAAGAAAATAGAGTAAACTGATATTTCTACTAGCGAATACTAATGTCGATGATGTAACAGATTCCAAATCACCCCTACAATTTACAAGGTCAACTAAGGAGTTTCTCATATCTAGAGAACCAGCAAACGTGTCTTCCACCTGTCTTTCACCTCTACATGTGCACACCACAATCGATGTTCTCTCAGCTAAATAAAGGCGCGAAATGTGGAGAAGCAGTCAATCGGACAATTTGCGTTGGAGGGAATAATGGTCCAGCACAAACAAACTTTTTTATTGAATCTTCTGAAATTTCCACGCTATCATGAAAGCTATCCAAGACGTACTAAGTATTAGATCGCTATTTGGCCGTGTAGAGGACGACACGGTTTAGTCAGCTACATTCCTGCGTCCCAACAAGCCTCTCCATTTGCACAGCTCCTACCCTTAGCCACAATCGTGAATCATTCTCGCCACAGGCCACCGCTGCCGCGCCACGCACCCCTAGGCAGAATCGTCCTACATATTTGATCGCTATACTTGCAGTTAAATGTCACGATTGTGGTCTCAGTTGAACGACATTCAACAATGAGCGAAGTATCGGAAATACACCCTGCTGACGGCTGTGGCTCTGGAAATAGAAATATCAATACCATTTTGACATACTCTTCCCTTTGCTATCACAGTATTCCACATGAAATCTGCACTAACAAGTTGCACCATAAACGGCTTTGGTCTACTACTTGCTAGAGGTTATGAATGATAGAAATAAACTTAATTCAGTACTGCACTTAGATAGGTATCACAAATTGAACTAAGCCAGGAACTTACTGTCACCTGTCTTTCCCCAGCCGCTGATGAAGGAACGTTTTCCCACGAAGGTTTCATTGACCTCGCTGAGGGAAGGCAACGTCACCAGCGCAATGTAACCTGGAGGACAAAATGTTAAATTATTTATACTGACAATATTTTATGCTTGAATTGCCTAAGTTTGGAAAGCAGTACCATATAACAAAAGTTATAGAAGAATATAATACATGTTGGAGTCGTCATGTTAGCTTGACAACAAGTCATAACCAGCAATACTATGAGGTGGTACTACAGGCGATTACCAGAATAATAGTGGCAGGCGCTTTAAAGCAGTCGCCAACTGTTCCGCGAAAGCATACTTACGAGGAACCATTATTATTAAGTGATGAATCTCGGACCATGCTACAGCCATCTATGTACCGCTCCCTGTCAGGTGACACTTTCACCAGACATGTGGTTATATGTTTTTCTCTCTTCCCTTTCATCGGCCGTTGTCTTAGTGGGAAAGGTAGATGAATTAATTGACGTATAGTCAACATAGATTTAGAAAAATCTTTCTAGTGACATACAGTTAGCTCTTTAATTACACATAGTGTTGACGACTATCGACAAGGGATTTCAAATCGATTCCGTATTTCTAGATTTCCAGGCGGCTTTTGACAACCTATCTCACATGTGGCTTGTAATCAGATACTTAAGGAATATCGTCCCAGTTATGTGATTGGATTCGTGATATCCTGTCAGAGAGGTCACAGTTTGCAGTAATTGACCGAAAGTCATCAAGTAAAACGAAAGTGATTTCTGGCATTCCCCAAAGTACTGGAACAGCTATCTAAGGTTGTTTGCAGATCATGTTGTAGTTTATCCTCTAGTAAAATCATGCTAAGATCAAAAGAAACTTCAAAACGATTTACTAAAGGTATCTGCATGGTGCGTAAATAGGCAATTGACCCTATATGATGAAAAGTTCGAGGTCATCCACATGATTGCTAAAAGGTATCCTCTAAACGTCGGTTACTCGATAAACCAATCAAATCTAAAGACTGTAAATTCAACTAAATACTTAGGAATAACAATTATAAACGACAGAAATTGGAAGGAGCACACAGGGAATGCTGTGAGGAAGGCGCACCAAAGACTGCGTTTCATTGGCAGAACTCTTAGCAGATGCAACAGGTCTTCTAAAGTGACTGCCTACACAATGCTTGTCCATCTTCTTTTGGAGTGTTGCTGTGCGGTGTGGGATCCGCATCATATAAGATTAATGGGACACATTGAGAAGTTTTGTATTATCGAGAAATAGGGGAGAGAATATCACAGACATGGTACAGGATTTGAGGTGTACACCATTAAAACAAAGGCGTTTCTCGTTGCACCGACTTTCTCCTGTGAATGGGAAAACATTTTGTTGACGGCAATTATATTGGGAGAAACGATCGCCCTCGGAAAATAAAGGAAGTCAGAGCTCGCATTGAAAGACGTAGTGTTCGTTTCTTCCATGCGTTGTTCTAGAGTCGAATAATGGAGAATTATTGTGGATGACGACATCCATATAGCCCTAAATGTGACGAAAATACTGGACTTCTGCTAAAAATATTACTGCAACTCTTTCACCATAGTGGGAGTCGAACTAGGCCTAAATGTGACGCAGATATTGGATTTCTCGTAACATAAAGTGCCACTTGTCCAAGCTCAGCATAAATTGTGCCACATGTAACTGTTAAGTATGTTTCAGAATATAACTGAAATACAGGATTATATCATTTAGATATAGCATGCACTGTTTCAGCTACAACCCTCACAACAGACCATCCAACAAACGGTGGAAAATCTCCATAACGCCGCGCATTGGGTATATGTCCTATGCTATCTTCCTGTTAGAGAAGTAGTAGTCTCAACAAAAGTGATACACCTTTTTACAGCCATCCAATGATTTTTATCCCCCACGATGACTACTGGGGAAGACCATAGACTGTTACTAGTTTCTATAATTCGGTCGTGAATTTGCTGATTCATAAAATCCGCCATAACAGGCCTCTTAGAGGCTGGGGCCGCGATCCCAGTGGTAATATGATGTTCTGCTAGTGGGCTAGCAAGGAACGGACCTGAAGGAGTAAGCAACTCTATGTACTCTCTTAAGAGCTTCTCCATTGCAGTATTTGATGCAGTATAGCCATCCAGTGTGTTCACCACGAAGTCCAGGCTCCAACTGATATAGTACACAGTATCACCACTGAAGGCACTGTTATCCATTCCACGAAGTAATCCAAGATGGCCACTGTGACATCAGCTGATGATGTAAGTACCGTTACCCACGATAGTGGGAAACAGTGTGTTCACCTCGAGCTCTGGACCTAGTACACAGTACTGCCACCAGAGGGCACTGTTGTCTGTTCCTTGATGTAATCCAAGATTGGGGGAGGGAGGGGGGCGGGAATGGAAGGAAACTCTGTGTTCACTACAAGGTCTGGACCTAGTACACAGTACTGTCACCAGAGGGCACTGTCATCCATTCTGTGGCATAACCTAAGATGACTGTATGGAGGGGAAAATGTCTCATCTTGTGCTGGGCTGCTGGAGAGAGTAACGAAGAAGTATACTTTATGTATTATGGGCAGTTTATTTAGGGAAGGATTTTGAAAAATAGTACATTTTACACACTGATACAAAACACACACTCTGACATGCTTGGAGTCACACCACACAGCCCACAGACCTGTGAACTACCCCTAAATAACGCTCAGCAGCCACGCAAACAACTCCTAAATTACCCAAATAATTTCAGTACAGGCATGCAAACTCTCTGTAATTAATTCAGTACACTGATGTGCAGACACAAATTCAACTCGTAAACTGTCCAAATAATGCATAGCACAGCCTATAGACCTCTAGCAAAATAATGCAACAGTAAAGCAATCAATGTGCGCAAGCACCACCCACCACCCCTGTCCACTAGACCAGAGAGGAGGCTAGCGGCAGACCCGCAAAGTGACGTGGCTGTTAACTGCCATGCCACACACAGGTGCCTGTTCGAGTTCCTTAAGTATAAGGTGGCGGCATCCTGTTCATGCTTGACACCTGAGAAATTCATCTCGAAGTACCTAGGCACCAATTCTGACTCGCCGGTCAGGAGTGAAGACCTATTTGCAGAGCGCAGATGCTCCAAGGGCATGCATGCGTCAAGGTCACCGCTGTACACAAGGCAACATGAGCCACTACTTTCACGCCGCTGCTGCCTGCAGCGACTAGGTGAAAGTTGCTTCTATTTTCGGGTATACAGTTAGAGTTCTCTGAGTGTTATACTCAAGTCGCAGTACTCCAACGCATGCTCACGCTGCCCCATACACGAGACGCCTCTGGGCAGCATGAGTGTTTTACCATTGCTGATTTGTACATGGGGATACTAACATCACCAAATAGGACAGGGTGCATTGTTCCTGACAGGGCATGCGAGCTACGTCTAGCCATGCTTACCTGCTCCGGGTGGAGACTCACCATCTAAAATGTTCTCAATGTTATACTGATATCAGATGACTATCTAAAATGAGAGCCAAGTCGACCTCTCGGAAATTGTATAGTGACCCTGAAATAGTTAACGATCGCTTTTCTAGGAGCTTTTGTAATGTCTCGGCTTGTATGCACGGAAATTCTTGCCCTAACACAACCTGTTTACGAAAATAGCGCGGAATAAGGTCGAATGCATTCTTCCTCGCGATCCTAACATGGCACCCTGTCCATCACATGCTACCATTGCTGATTTCAACATACACAAACGTTCTCACCACTAAAAGCCTGTACACGCTCGTGAAAACACCGTTAATCATAAAAGCATTCTTGTTGTTTGGAAAGAGAGCACTCTCTAAACACAGGGGGAAATCAGAACGATTACGCAAACAGAATTCGAGGCACTGTCTTACAGAAGGGAAAAAATGACCGGAATTTTTGCTATCCTACAGCTACAGGTCTGGAGATGTCCTAATGCCGCAGTGGCGGATGAGTGATGGCAACCCTGCCAGAGATGGATTGTCTGCTTCAACTTGTCTTTGAATACTTGCTTTCTCAGAACTTTCTGTACATACCTCTCCTCCATCTTGTTCTAATCAGTTTGTAGATGCTTCTATGTCCCGTCACAAAGGATGACTTGTGACTGTGTAGAGCATTATGATTGCACTTTGTACAGATCACCATCTTGCATCTGACAATGAAACCCTACAACGTGCCCTACATATCATCAAATATAGAAAGACTCTTACGCAATTACACTGCTTTCCCACTGACGACAGGAGCTTGAATATTAGAGCACGAAACAGATTTCCATCCCAGCAATATATCACCGCATACCATGTCGATGTAGTAAACATTCAATTCATATCCTGTGCCATAAAAAATCAGTCCTTTTACATCATTCGTACACATGCACATACACTGTGAAGACAGACAGCACCGTAGACACTCCTCATAGCAGTAGATATTTCCGTGTGTGGTTAGCATTCATCCACCCCAATGGGTGACCAGAGTGCCCTCAGTGGACCGAAATCACTTTCAGAACTGTTCTACAAATTCGGGCTCATTTTCCCCTCGGCAGAAATGCGTTCCTGTTTCTGGTCCGGACCTGCTTGCTTGCTTACTTTTCTACACCCATCCCCATACTCTGGGATTACAAGAACACATGCATTTCCGCATGGTTTGCAATAATATTATACCATTTTCGCTGTACTTCTCGATATCAAGCACGCAGCAGTATCCTACCAATCAATTGCGCAATGTAATTCCTAAGATATGGACTGGAAATTATTTCTCTGGAAACCCGAAACATTAGCGAGGTGGAGCGTGCTGTAGGCCACTAAGTAACTAAAAACTTATCCCGTCTGTGAAGACCTTTACGTGAGGACTCGAAAAAAAATAGAGTAAACTGATATTTTCACTCACAAATACCGATTTCGGTGATGTAGCAGATTCCAAATCATCCCTATAGTTTACAAGGTCAACTAAGGTGTTTCTCATGTCTACAGAACCGACGAATGTGTCTTCCACATGCTAGATGCACACACCACAATCGATCTTCTCTCAACTAAATAAAGGCGCGAAATGTGCAGAAGCAATCAACCAAACAATTTACGTGGGAGGCAATAACGGTCCAGCACAAATGCACTTCCATATACAATCTTCTCAAATTTCCATGCGATCACGAAAGCTGTCCAACACATACTAAATATTATTTCGCTAGCTGGTCGTCTAGAGGACAACACGATTAAGTCAAGTACGTTCCTACACTCCAACAGGCCTCTGTATCCGGGCAGATCTTGCCGTTAACGGGAAACGTGAATCATTCCCATCACCTGCGCTGCATGCCAAGCAAACATTGGTAGAATCACCCTAGGAAACTGGTCACATACATGTTTTATCATTGTAATTACAATTAAATATTACAGTCACGGTTTCAATTGAATGACGTTCGACAATGAGTGAAGTATCGGAAATACACCATGCTGGTGGCTGTAGGTCTGGAAATAGAAACATCTGTACCATTCTTATGACTTGGCATACTCTTCCCTCAGCTATCACAGTATTCCACAGTCATCTCCTATCACGCATCTCCTCCTGATGATGAGGTCCCATACTCCAAGGAGCGTAGGGGACGATGCAGGAGATCTGCACCGCTGTACACTACTACTAAGAATAAAATTGGCCAATAACTGATTTCAGACGATACAAAATAATACTGAGAGAAAATCAGCGATGGGTAGACATATCTCATAACTTTTTCTCGTGAGTGTTACCACTGTGTCTTAGAATGAGAGCCGTAATCGCCTGGATGTTACAAAACCCGATCGCAACAACTACTATGTGTTACTCTCATAAGCGGTCTTCTTTCTACAGGTGCACACAAGTATCCATGTTAAAAGCTATACTGGATTCATAATCCGAGGTATGGCATTACCACCGAATTAATTGGTTTTTCTGGACAAAAATCGCTGAATTTTGAAAGTGATTCGGCTAAGGAACGTGGTAAGAAACCGCTATCTGCAACTCCCTCACGCCGCTAGATATTTCTCCAGTATGTATAACGTTTTCTGTCTCGATGCGATGTCAGAGGTTCTGCGATACATCCACTGAGTTATAGGCGATGACTGATTGAGAAGGATCACAAACAGTAGCAGATGGTGTGCTAACTGAGGTCGTAAGAAATGTACACTAGCTTTGCAGATCTCTAGTGTTACACTGTCCACTAGAAATGATGTCTATGAATTGGAATCAAGTTCTTCCATTGAACCACATAACTGTGGTGGATCACAGCCACAAGTGAATCATATTTCTGGCACTAGCTTTTCAGATCTCTAGTGTTACACTGACCGCTAGAAATGATGTCTACGATTTGGAATCAAGTTCTTCCACTGAACCACATAACTGTGATGGATCACAGCCACAAGTGAATCATATTTCTGGCACTCTCATATCTCGAAACGAGTCACCTTCCTCGAACCTATCTGCTACAGTAAATCTCCAACGTGGTTTTAGTCAGTCACTATGCATCCTGCAACTGCTCCAGTTTCTGCAGTTTTGCGCATGTGATCGCTCCAGTTTAAGTTGGAACTGAGCAGCAGTCAGAGAAAGCCGTATCCAACAAGTTCCGCAACCCATGTAGAAACTTGAAACACCCCCGTTTAATTCCTTCATTGGGTTTTGTGTAATTTATCGAGGCCGCCAAACAGTTAATTATTATTATATATGACCGTGTGCTTAATGGATGAAAGGCTATCGGTTTTTCTGCTGTGGTTTCGGAGGTATTTCAACCGAGTGCGGCTGTTCTGAGATTGACTAGTGGAAATGATAGAAAGTTAGTCTACTATTAAGGACCACAAAGGTTGTGATTTACAAACTGTATTATATTTTCTACGAACACACAAATTCTGAGGCAGTTGCTACCTTCGCCTTACACGTCTAATTACGGTTATATCTTTTTATTGATGGCTGATTTTCAGTGCTTCGTCACACGCAATGCTGATGGTTAACATTCACAACAATCCCCACTGCAATCCATGGTTGTTGCTGGCCGACGCGGTTGACGCGAAACACGTAATTCGGCACACGTCACTTTCGGTTTCATATCACTCGCGAATCGGTATTAGTGAGGGTCAACCCCACGACGATCAGGGGGACGTGCTCACTCGTCATACTCCGGTGAACTTTACTCGACCGCCATTCTTGACCGTCTCTCCAGCACTACTTCTCTCTCGACACTCTCCAGTGCTACTCGATACTTGTCTCACTGCCTCTTGCAGCGCTCAACAATCGACTCCTGTCTACTATCGACCTGGGCGTCGGATACTAGCATCTATGTTCGTGGGATCATGGATCCCTTACAAACTGTAGAAACAGAACGATCTGAGTTAGCGCAACAGGACCGTGTTTTCACCATTCGGTGGAAATGCGCGCATTGTGATGACAGATACTGCAGTCCGAAGCAGATTCGCATCCATTTACATCTGTCAGCCCAACATGCTGTCATCGTTATTCTGTACCATCCGACAGAGAAATATTACGAAATATAAAAGCTCCACGAACTTCATCCAATATAGAACTCACCTAGATGCTGATGCTGGTGTGATCACGCATAGCTGCATGTGGGTCTGGCGCATAGAGAGAGTTGTTACGATGCTTCCCAGAATAGCATTCCTCCTACCATTCCTAATGGGACACACCACCCGTCATTGAATTTACCTGTCAAACTGCTGCTGCAGCTGGTGCTGGATGATCCTATTAAATATACATATTTTGATCCACTGCAGAGGCCAGTTTAAGGTTTCATCACCTGTACTGTAGGAGGATGATCGTATCCTGACTATACTGCACATCGCAAGGGACGCTCCCTCTGGCCTTGTCTCGTTGTTTGAAACATTATTTTTTTCTGCTGTAACACGCTTTGTTCACTGGCATACATTTTGTTTTTCTGCCATGAGACCCACGTCTGTGTCAGGTTCTAAACTGAGCTTAAGACGTTCTGGTCCACGGCCTCTTGCAGAAAACTAGACATCACATAATGTCAGTCATATTGTTGCTGAGGCTACCATAACACGCCACAAACACACCTGTCCAGTCGCGCCTGCAACAGTGCCTTGGTGATCACTCATTTCGTGAGGAATTTCTCAGGTGTCAAGTATGAACAGAGTGCTGCTGCCTCATGCTTGAGGGACTTGAACAGGCACCTGTGCGTGGCTTTGCAGTTGACGGCCATGTCACTTTGTGGGGCTGTCGCTAGCCACCTGTGTGGTCTGGTGGACAGGGCGTGGTGGGCAGTGCTTGCGCACGTTGAGTGTGTGACTGTTCCATTATTTTGGTAGCAGGTCTGTAGTCTGTGCTATGCATTATTTGGACAGTTTACAAGTTAATTTCGTGTCTGCACATCAGTGTACTGCATTATTTAGGAGGAGTTTGTATGTCTGTACTGAAATTATTTATGTATTTTAGGAGTTGTTTGCATGTCTGCTGAGCGGTATTTAGGAGTAGTTTAAAGGTCTGTGGGGTGTGTGGTGCGTCCCCAAGTATGTCAGCGCGTGTGTTTTGTATCAGTGTGATAAATATACTATCATTCAAAATCCTTCCCTAAAAAAATTGTTCCAAAATAAATAAAGTACACTTCTTTGTTGCTCTCTCCAGCAGCCCAGCACATGCTGAGACATTTCCCCCTCCATACAGTTATCTTGGGTTATGTCACAGAATGGATGACAGTGCCCTCTGGTGACAGTACTGTGTACTAGGTCCAGACATCATAGTGAACACACTGTTTTGGCCAATCCCCCCCCGCCCCTCACCCAAATCTTGGATTACATCGAAGTACAGACAACAGTGCCCTCTGGTGGCATTACTGTGTACTAGGTCCAGACCTTGTGGTGAACACACTGTTTCCCGCCATCTTGGCTAATGTTACTTGCATTATCAACTGATGTCACAGTGGCCATCTTGGATTACTTCATGGAATAGACAACAGTGCCCTCTGGTGGTGGTACTGTGTACTAGGTAACTAGTCGTGAACGCACTGGATGGCTATACTGCCAAATTGTTTAAATAAGTAGTGCATGCAAAATAATAAAGACTTATGTCCAGCACAGGTTGAGTCCTTCCTCACCAATCCCTTGGAAGAGGTGATGGTCAGATGACTTAGGTTAGTGGAGGTAGCCCAAGTGCCCTTTCTTTCCTGCCATTTCCTTAGGTTAGTTGAGATAGCCCAAGTGAACTTTCTTTACCACCAAAATTCAATGTCTCCACTGGTGCTCTCTACATTCCTGCTTCTTATGGCTTTTGGGACCACATCTAAGACATCACATTCATGCTGAACATAATCTTCCTTCCTTGTGCTTTGGTAACAGAATCTTTTTCCACTAATGACAACATGATTTCCATTGCTTGGCTTGACGACTTCAGAAACTCCATTCGCAATTTCCTCGATTTTCAGACTCTAAACACCATAGGAATGCATCTAGAGCCCTTCCTGTAAGATAGCTGAATTGGCCTCATCATTTTCCATGAGTTCATACGTATTGATGCTAATTTTGCACGTGCGATCCACGAAATTCGAAACCGACACCACATGCCTTCGATAGACCCTACTGAGCTATTCTCGGTAGTACCTTCCTGTGTTCTTTCTGTGATGCCTGTCTATAAGTTCCCTCTGAAAATCCTCAAGGGACTAGGCTTCACTTAATTTTAGTTGCACATAAATCTGTGCAAGCATCCCCTGTTAGATTCAGCCTAACCACACTCAATAACTGCTGCTTATTCGAATTATCTAACATGGCAGCTATTGTCAGATAATCGAAATAAACTCTCCACTGATGGCCCTTAAAATAGGGTTACTAAAGCCACAGTGTTGCTACTCATTGTTACAGGGTCAGGGCATGACTTCTCTCTTCACCTTTGTATCTGCCTCTAGACCTGCTCTATGAGCTGCTGAATGGTTCCTTAGCCGAACGTTTCATTATGACTATGTCCTATCGATTCAAGCATATATATATGCTGTTGTGAACCTATTGGGTCGACCCTTGTCCTGTCTCCTGTGCTTGAATCGACAGGACATAGTCATAATGAAAATATCGGCTCTCTCTCTCTCTCTCTCTCTCTCTCTCTCTCTCTCTCTATATATATATATATATATATATATATATATATATATATATATATATATATATATATATATACCCAAAGATAAATAGCCAAAATGAAAGACAGGAGACAGAGACAGGACAAGGGTCAACCCAATAGGTTCACAACAGCTCTTTGAATGCTGTATTTTATTCTTCCATGTGGGGAAAACCCCTGCTGCTGCAGATCTGTGTTGCTCGGTGTCATCTTCCGGTTGCTTGTCCTCCACTGTTCCCTGGATGTGGTCCTGACACAATTGTAAACGGAGGCAGGAAATATCGTGACAGTTGGTATTGCGAATTCTCTGCCAGGAAGTCGACAGCCGACGATTCCTGACAGCAAATATGAAGCCTTTATTTCAGTAACAAGGCATAAGAACTGATGGATTATCCTGAGCGTGAATTTACATTCCCTCTAATGCACCGTCAAAGACGACAGCTTGTGGAAGGCATCAGGGTGCCTGTCGTAGCGGCGTGTGGCCGTGGAATGCCCCACTGCAGCGTAGACTGGGTGTCAGCGCTCTGTGGTCTCTGTTTGTGTCGGAGTGCAGATGGTGCAGCCTTATGAGGAGCGACGTCAATGGCTGCGAGTAGGTGCGTCTTCTGGCTATAGATCATCACTGTGGCAGCAGCTGTCTGGTGGGCTGGCAGGCCATGGTCCAGGGCTCGAGGCTCAGGCACAGTGTCCGCTGTGTCGGTGGTGCTGAGTGGCATGGGTGGTGCATCACTCCACTGAGGGAAACAGCGGAAAGGTCGGGGAAGAAGGCCAGTGCTCACTCTGTCTGCTTGCCGGGGGGTTCCATGCGAGATGTGGACGAGGCCCTGCCGGCGGCGATAGAGAGCACTGGGTGCTCCCGACTGCAATGACTCCTGCCGTCTGGGTTCAGAGGTCATCCTCAGTTCGTACCGGCGGTTGACGGAATTGGTGAAGGCGGAAAGCCTCGCTCGCGGGGTGGAATCAGAGCTAACTATTTGTAGTATCGTTCCCAGAACCGATCGCGGTCCTCTGGTTTGGAGCCGAGTAGAAGGCTTAAACCAGAGGCTCAGACGATTCTGTGGAGATCTGGGGTGCAAATTTCTCGACCTCCGCTATCGGGTGGAGAAATGTAGGGTCCCCCTGAATAGGTCAGGCGTGCACTATACGCCGGAAGCGGCTACAAGGGTAGCGGAGTACGTGTGGAGTGCACATGTGGGTTTTTTAGGTTAGAGAATTCCCTCCCTAGGCCCGACAAGACGCCTACTGAGACGCGGCAAGGTAGGAGTAGGCGAAATGCAACAGGGAATAACAATATTAATGTGCTAATAGTAAACTGCAGGAGCGTCTATAGAAAGGTCCCAGAACTGCTTTCATTAACAAACGGTCACAATGCCCACCTAGTATTAGGGACAGAAAGTTGGCTGAAACCAGATGTAAACAGTAATGAAATCCTAAACTCAGATTGGAATGTATACCGCAGAGACAGGCTGGGCAGTGAAGGGGGAGGCGTGTTTATAGCGATAAGAAGTGTAATAGTATCGAAGGAAATTGACGGAGATCCGAAATGTGAAATAATTTGGGTGAAGGTCACGGTTAAAGCAGGCTCAGAGATGGTAACTGTATGTCTCTATAGGCCCCCTGGCTCAGCAGCTGTTGTGGCTGAGCACCTGAAGGATAATTTGGAAAATATTTCGAGTAGATTTCCCCACCATGTTATAGTTCTGGGTGGAGATTGTAATTTGCCGGATATAGACTGGGAGACTCAAACGTTCATAACGGGTGGCAGGGACAAAGAATCCAGTGAAACTTTTTTTAAGTGCTTTATCTGAAAACTACCTCGAGCAGTTAAACAGAGAACCGACTCATGGCGATAACATATTAGACCTTCCGGTGACAAACAGACCCGAACTAATTGAAACAGTTGACGCAGAACAGGGAATCAGTGATCATAAAGCGGTTGCTGCATCGATGATTTCAGCCGTAAATAGAAATATTTAAAACGGTAGGAAGATTTTTCTGTTTAGCAAAAGTGACAAAAAGCAGATTACAGAGTACCTGACGGCTCAAGTGCCGATAGTGTTGAGGATCAGTGGACAAAGTTCAAAACCATCGCACAATATGCGTTAGATGAGTATGGCAAAGCAAGATCGTAAGAGACGGTAAAGAGCCACCGTGGTACAACGACAGAGTTAGAAAACTGCGGCGGAACCAAAGGGTACTTCACAGCAAACATTAACATAGCCAAAGCCTTGCAGACAAACAAAAATTACGCGAAGCGAAAAGTAGTGTGAGGAGGGCTATGTGAGAGGCGTTCAGTGAATTCGAAAGTAAAGTTCTATGCACTGACTTGGCAGAAAATCCTAAGAAATTTTGGTCTTATGTCAAAGCGGTAGGTGGATCAAAACAAAATGTCCAGACACTCTGTGACCAAAATGGTAGTGAAACAGAGGATGACAGACTAAAGGCCGAAATACTAAATGTCTTTTTCCAAAGCTGTTTCACAGAGGAAGACTGCACTGTAGTTCCATCTCTAGATTGTCGCACAGATGACAAAATGGTAGATATCGAAATAGACGACAGAGGGATAGAGAAACAAAATCGCGCAAAAGAGGAAAGTCCGCTGGACCTGATGGGATACCAGTTCGATTTTACACAGAGTTCGCGAAGGAAGTTGCCCCCCTTCTTGCAGCGGTATACCGTAGGTCTCTAGAAGAGCGTAGCGTTCCAAAGGATTGGAAAAGGGCACAGGTCATCCCCGTTTTCAACAAGGGACGTCAAACAGATGTGCAGAACTATAGACCTATATCTCTAACGTCGATCAGTTGTAGAATTTTGGAACACGTGTTATGTTCGGGTATAATGACTTTTCTGGAGACTAGAAATCTACTCTGTAGGAATCAGCATGGGTTTCGAAAAAGACGGTCGTCTGAAACCCAGCTCGCGCTATTCGTCCACGAGACTCAGAGCGCCATAGACACGGGTTCACAGGTAGACGCCGTGTTTCTTGACTTCCGCAAGGCGTTCCATACAGTTCCCCACAGCCGTTTCATGAACAAAGCAAGAGCATATGGACTATCAGACCAATTGTGTGATTGGATTGAAGAATTCCTAGTTAACAGAACGCAGCATGTCATTCTCCATGGAGAGAAGTCTTCTAGAGTAAGAGTGATTTCAGGTGTGCCGCAGGGGAGTGTCATAGGACCGTTGCTATTCACAATATACATAAATGACCTTGTGGATGACATCGGAAGTTCACTGAGGCTTTTTGCAGATGATGCTGTGGTATATCGAGAGGTTGTAACAATGGAAAATTGTACTGAAATGCAGGAGGATCCGCAGCGAATTGACGCATGGTGCAGGGAATGGCAATTGAATCTCAATGTAGACTGGTGTAATGTGCTGCGAATACATACAAAGATAGATCCATTATCATTTAGCTACAAAATAGCAGGTCAGCAACTAGAAGCAGTTAATTCCATAAATTATCTGGGAGTACGCATTAGGAGTGATTTAAAATGGAATGATCATATAAAGTTGATCGTTGGTAAAGCAGATGCCAGACTGAGATTCATTGGAAGAATCCAAAGGAAATGCAATCCGAAAACAAAGGAAGTAGGTTACAGTATGCTTGTTCGCCCACTGCTTGAATACTGCTCACCAGTGTGGGATCCGTACGAGATGGGGTTGATAGAAGTGATAGAGAAGATCCAAGGGAGAGCAGTGCGCTTCGTCAGAGGATCATTTAGCAATCGCGAAAGCGTTACGGAGATGATAGATAAACTCCAGTGGAAGACTCTACAGGAGAGACGCTCAGTAGCTCGGTACGGGCTTTTGTTAAAGTTTCGGGAACATACCTTCACCGAAGAGTCAAGCAGTATATTGCTCCCCCCCCTACGTATATCTCGCGAAGAGACCATGAGGATAAAATCAGAGAGATTAGAGCCCACACAGAAGCATACTGACAGTCCTTCTTTCCACGAACAATACGAGACTGGAATAGAAGGGAGAACCGATGAGGTACTCAAAGTACCCTCCGCCACACATCGTCAGGTGGCTTGCGGAGTATGGATGTAGATGCCCAGCTGTGTCTGACAATGATGGGCTGGCTTGTGGGTGCTATGTTGCTTCTCCCCCACTGACGTCTGCTGTTTTCCTCTGGTCAGTAAGATGATGGAACAGTCCAGCAGAGACCGATGCTTCTAGCTGATGTAATTGGAGCACTGTTATTGCACCCACTTCGGTGTGGAGCGCACCGTCGATCATCACGTAACCCATCCGTTGTAATACTCGGTTCGCCATCCTGTCATCCACCTTGGTTGGACAACGATCTACTTAAGACACGTTCTCGTACTCCTGTGAAGCTCAAAGAAGTCACAGTATATCTTCAAACCTTTTTCATGTTTTTAACCAATTGAATCACTTTCTCACTTCAGTGCACAATTTTAGAATTGGCAGTGAGAGTACATCTTGAGATAATGAGCTAAATTTTTTTCTCTGTTTTCATTCCGCTCAGCAGTACCAGGTAAGGTGTAATCGAGTGCCTCATGATTTGGTGTCATGTAAATGCAGTGTGACTGAGTAGACTTTCTTTGGAACCATAAGACTTAGTGAATATTAGACTAAGATTAAGATTCAGTATTTTGAATATGTTCGCATGCCATGTACACGTCATCATCAAGAGTTAGTAATTCGTTATTTCATTCCCCAAACAGATTGGTAACAACTTCCTGGCAGATTAAAACTGTGTGCCCGACCGAGACTCGAACTCGGGACCTTTGCCTTTCGCAGGCAAGTGCTCTACCAACTGAGCTACCGAAGCACGACTCACGCCCGGTACTCACAGCTTTACTTCTGCCAGTACCTCGTCTGCCTACCTGGCAGAAGTAAAGCTGTGAGTACCGGGCGTGAGTCATGCTTCGGTAGCTCAGTTGGTAGAGCACTTGCCCGCGAAGGGCAAAGGTCCGAATTCGAGTCTCGGTCGGGCACACAGTTTTAATCTGCCAGGAAGTTTCATATCAGCGCACACTCCGCTGCAGAGTGAAAATCTCATTCTGGAGATTGGTAACATTTCAGTGCCTTTTCTAATATTATCGGTTGAGGAACAGAGCAGGATTCAGAGGGTCTGTCATAATACTTATTGTAATAAATCGAAAGTTTATTTAATATTTCCATTTTAAGTAATTTTGTTGTACAAATGTTGTAGTAATAACGAATAAACGTTTTGCGATTATGCTAGTCCGGATTTGTGACATACTTTTCCTACGTAATGTGTCTGTGAGAAGTCACTATTGCATAATAGGGCGAAATATGTCAATGTATGGTAAGTCACGCTGTAGAACGATGAAACTGCACCTGCCGAGCTCTTATGTTATTCTTTTTGTGTGGTGTGCCATTGTCAGTCCCTGTCTGAGTAAAACATACCTACGATTTGGTTTCTTTATCCCATATATGAAGATAGGAAAAGGGCATACAGAGGCTGTTTATTTGTTGAGAAAATCTTCAGAGTAATGACGGATTTTACTGCTGCATAGTATATGAACTGGTGTCACTTTATGTTTGCTTGCATATAGTCAGATGCATAGCTGTACGATTACTAACAGATGATTATTAACAGATGATGTGTTTGTACCGACCTAACCTTCCAGGATTTAATTTAGAAGATTTCGCGATGTTATTTTTTTTCTTTTAAGTTACATTATTTTGTATAATTTTGAAGCTTTAGGCAGTGATACAGTGTACATTATTCCACATGGAGTATTAATATTTTTCTGCAGCACTAAAAATTGATTTTTGCAGGTTGACGCCTGACAGATCTTTTTTGTATGTTAAGGATTTGTGAGAAAATTCTGAGTTTCAGTTTTGAAGAAATCAGAGGTAGAAGAAGATCAAGGGTTAAAGACTCTGATTCAGATAATTTTTCAGTTGGTTTCATTAGTGGCGTTATCGATGAGTCAGAACATGCCACAGCTAGTGTCAGGAGAATTACGTAAAAAAAAGAAGGTGACATTCAAATTAATGGTGTTGTGGTTCAACCCTGGAAATTAGTAATAAACATGACGAAAAGGGATATCATTCCTCAGCCTTGGCGGTATGTTCTCCACAGGTTGAACAACTGAGCGTTAGTATAATTACAGAATGGCATTATGATAATTCTGTATGTGAATTACAACTAGGCTTGAGAAAGGATCATGATTACATTGCTAAAGGAAGAGTTGCAAGTGGAGTCTGACGGTAGAATTTCTAGTGTTGAGAATGATCTAGCCTTAATTGAAGAACAGCAAAAACAGTTCCAGTTTTATATTAAGGGTTAGGTTAAACAAATCCAAAACAATTTTCAAGATGTCAGAACTGAATGTTAGAAAACAAAATTAGAATAACCATACAGAATAAAGATGACGTCTGGTCAACAGGCATTAATTCAAATGAGAAAATAAATTTTGGGTCTAACAAGACTGATACTACGATCAGAAGAGACCTTTAAGGAATTAAAACTTTGTGTTGAAAAGGAGTGTGAACAAGTGAGTTAGATGCTAGATGAACTTGGACATTTAATTGCTCAATCAGTCAACAATTCAAATCAGAGTCCTCGCAGTATGTCCACAGTCAGGATTGGTGAGCATCTGGAAACTATATCCAGATTCAAAGATGGGCAAATGGAATTCTATAGGAGGAGTGGGAAATCAGCGAAAGAATTAAATGAGGGACTCTCAAACATTCAAAAGTGGATTGGTGAAGGTGTCAGTGAAGATTTAAAAAGTAAGAGAGGTCAAGCGTATGCTGAAGAGAAAAATACTTTCAGTGTAGTTGCACCTAGTTCTAGGTGACGTTGTGAAAGGTACAGCTTACAGCAAAATAGTATAAATCGTTATAGAGATGAGGTGCATAGTGGAAAATATTTACTTTTGAATAGAATCACTGATTAACTATTAAAATTCCACCTAATTGCATTTATCCTCATGCTTTGTTGGAAAAATTTGATTATTCCCTTTCACCTACTTGCCAGGTAGTTATAGGATTGAATTCGTGTATGATTATCTAGAAAGTGAGCCTGCAATATGAAACTGTACATTAATTAGAAGTTCTGAAACATGTGGTGAGTCATTACAAATATTTTTATCTGCATATTGGTCTGAAACAGAAGGCAACAGAGGTAAATGCAATATCCTGATGATGAAAATTTTTAACAGTTCTGGATTTATGTTCTGCTCAGATCTTTGAACTGGAAAAGGAGCGGGATATGTCGCGACTGTTGCGATCGCGGGTTCTCTGCCAGGAGGTGGGAGGGCGTGGTCAGCAGACGACTTCTGATGGCAACCAAAAAGCCTTTATTTCAGTAACAATTACTGGATGACCTCAGAATAGCTGCAGGCAGCAGAGCGACTGCATATTGTTGAGCTAGCGGCTGTGGAATGCGACACTACAGTTATGGAATGAGCGTTGGTCTTCGGCAAATGCTGGCTGCATCAGGGGATGTGACGCAGCTGTCGCGCATGGCCCGATCTGGCAAGGTCCTGACCAAGGTGAACTGACAGTGAGTCCAGTACTTCAGTTAGATGTCACAGGAATTGTTATAACTTATGTACTTGACACCACCAGCCCTGTGTTTGTGTTGAGGGAAGCTGTGTTTGAAAAGCGTAAAAGGGTCAGTTCTTGGGTGACCCTTCCTTTGCTATGAATTAAGTTTAAAGACGAAATTCCAGGGAAGAGTGTTGATGTAACAAAACAGGTATATATGGAAATTTTGTCAGGCTGAAGGGTTTTTCCGAACTTCAAGAATGTTTAAAATCCAGTAGCTGATTCAATATTAGTTGTGGACTTCCTGTCTACACATCAAGCAGTAAAGGACTTCAGTTACAGTGATGCTGGCGTACAATGGATTGATGTTGAAATTGTACTTCGATGAATGTGCTCTTACGAAAAAGAATCCTAGCAACTCCTAATTTTTTTATTGAAGTGAAGGGTACATTTAGGGTAATGGTCTATTGTGAAAGAAAATACATCTGGTGCCATTCTGTTACTAGACTGCAACACTAGTTCTAGTGCTGAAAAACAGTTTGGAATAGGGATGAACACATAGAAAGGATCAATGAAACACTGAAATGAAATCTGTATGAAGCTTTATGTCCTCACTTTTTTGTATTCCCTGGATATTCAGGAATATTAATGAAGTTTCATATCACTTTAAACTTAGCATAAGAGTTTCTTTGTTAAACCATATTTGATATCAATAATTTACAAGCTAAGATTGAGAAAATCTTGAAGAAAGGGGTGGCTGGACAATGAGTTAGCTCCTATAATAATAAAGTGTTTAGTTTTGCGGAAATGTGGACACAATGTTAGATTAGTGTTAGATTTCAGATAAATTAATACAATAATTATGCCAGAAAACAATAGACCATGCACACTAGAATAGTTAGTGCAGAAATTTTATGGTGTGAAGGACCTATCCACAACTGATGAGTCAGCTACTGACTGATACAGCTGCATCACTCATGCAGGAAATATACAGCATCCTTATGTAATGCTTGTTGCTGACTGTTCTCTTTGGCTTGAATGTTAGTGTGGCTGCATTTATTACAGCCTTTAATAGTTTTCGTCTTTCGGCTCTAAGGACGATGTTGGCAACATTTTTTGATGATGTGGATCAGAATCATAATAAGGTGTTGGATATGTTGCTAGGTGTTTTTATCAACGAAAGCAAGCTAGTTTCCTTGGTCACACCGTATCGGCGTCAGGGATTTTACCTGAGCTTGCAGAAGTAGATGTCACTAGAGGCTTCTCTGTACCTAAGAAAAGGAATTGGGTTTGTCTTTTCTTGGGGTCAATCAATTTCTAAAAATGGCTCGTACATTTCACTGTTTTGCCCAGCCAAACTTATACACAAAATCCGGAAGTGTTAAACAGTTTCTTGGCGAGGCGTATCTTTTGTCATATCCAGACTTTAGTTTGGTTTTTAGCGTAAACACAGACACTTCCAGCGTAGGAGTTGCTGCTACGTTGTTTCAGGAATCTGAAGGAGGTGGAGTGGTGAAGCACCTTACGAACGCATTTGGAAGCCAAGTGTTCTTGCAGTGTGAGCGCAACTACACAGTAACCGAACTGCAGACCTTAGCCATTGTATGGAGCTTCATTAAATTTAGGTGTTATCTATTCAGCCAAACAAATAAATTCTGCACTAACCATAAAGGATTAGAATTTTTAATGAGTGAGAAATTAACTCACTGTCATTTGTCCATGTGGGCATTATATCTTCAAGGTCTCAGTTCCAAAAGACTTTACGTTCCCAGTAGAGTCAACGTTGTTGCTGATGCACTTTTGATGTATCCATTAGAGTTGAAACATGAAACTCATGAGAATCTGAAGGTGAACAGTTTCAGCATTATGTACTTGTAGAATGTTACTTTTATTAATTGTATTACATATCCTCTGGAAAACATTGCTAAGGACTGATACAAAATCTGAGATGGAAAGAAGTAAAAGAAAAATGGAGAGATCAGAACAGTTTTACCACCTAACAGTACTACATAGTTTAAAATGATATTTTATTCAAGAAGAGATCTTGGAGGGAAGTGTTATGATTGTACTATTTAGGAGTGAAGAGCTGTTCATGTAATAATGAGTATCTTTTACTTTCTAGGTGGTTAACTTTACGTAAATATTTGTGTACCAAAACCATTTGCAACTACAATCCAATAAGGAGTGAAGGAAGATGGTGATGATAGCTAACAGAAAAATATTTTACCTAGGAGGAGTAAAGACATACTGGATTTGTTCAGAATGGAAGAGAAAGTGATGAAGGAAGTAGTGTTCGAACCTTTGACATGAATGCAGATTGATAGTGAGACGAATGTTAGTAAGATATTGTAACTTGCACATTATTCACGATTTGTGATTTTATTTTGCTGTCTCTCACAATGCTGTATCACTTTGAATGTGTAAAGCAGCATGCAGATGTACCTGTCTATAAGTATCGATGTGATTTGGAATGTATTTGATTATGATTATTTAGGTTTGATTGAGTTTATGTTTCGCTAAAAGTTCGTGTTGAAAGTGCTGAAATAGTTTGTCATTTCAAAAGTTTCGTATTTCTCGTTTCTGCAATAATGTTGAACATAATACTGAAGATGTTGATGATACCCAGTAATTAGATGCTTAACCATGTTCGTCTATCGTCAGTACTGTTGTTGTCTACTCAGGGATTCTTTGAATTAATGCCTAGGTTAAAAGAATTGTTATGTATGGATGTTGCTATAAACGCCCTTGTCATTTTTTTCCTGTCAGTGTTTATCTATAAGAAGGTGTGTTCTTCCTCATAAATGACTTGGACTTACTGATACGTTCTACCAGAGATTCCATTGACTACGTTTCTCAAGAAAATAACTGAACATTCCTTATGTTTCCAGAATGAGATTTTCACTCTGTAGAATGAGATTATCATTCTGGAAACATCCCTCAGGCTGTGGCTAAACCATGACCCTGCAATATCCTTTCTTCCAAGTGCTATTTCTGCAAGGTTCGTAGAAGAGCTTCTGTGAGGTTTGGAAGGTAGGAGACGAGGTAGTGGCAGAATTGAAACTGTGAGGACGGGTCGTGAGTCGTGGTTGGGTAGCTAAGTTGGTAAAGCACTTGCCCTTGAATGGCAAAAGTCCTGGGTTCGAGTCTCAGTCTGCCATGCAGTTTTAATCTGCCAGAAAGTTTCACTAGTAGAATTATTTAAGGAAGAAGAACAAAACAGTTGTTTAAGGATTGGGATAGAAGCATTAATGACAGAAGAAGACAGGTAAGAGGGAGAGGAAGAGTTACATAAGTCAACCGATGGAATCTGCTGTGTATGTGACGATCCGTTATTGTCATCTACGAAAGTACAACCAGCAGTGATTGTTGAACCGTGGCGAAATGTCATGGTTCTCTGCGTTTCCTCCTTGTCTGTAGCGCGTTCCTTTTGAAATTCCCGCTTCGCGCTCTGCTGTTTTCTTACCCTAGCCAGAGGGCGCTGTGGCGTTGCTGCGGCCGGCTGCCTGCCGTGTTTCGGGAGAGCGTCGGTTGGGAGGAGGGATGTCTGGGAGTGTACAGGTGGCCACGCCGTTTTGTTGATGGTGGATCCAAGGGGATGAGGCCTGGTTGTCCATTTAAACTCCTGTCCTATGGATGTCATCGGACGGTTTGAACATTATCTGCGTAATTTGCAAGCAACTTGGGATTCCGGCGTCTTCAGTAATTCGGCGAAGATTATTTGTTTCCTTGGTGTGTAAATGATTGATTAAGGAGAAGTTTATTTAATGTTCACCTTACTCTCGTGTTCTGCGTGTGCTGCTTGCGAGTGTAAACTTGACTCTCACCTTTGTCGGTTGATTTTAAGCGCATCGTCAAATACTGAATCCAAGTAGTGACTTTTAACTAATTAGCAGGAGAGCCTAACCTGTAAACTAATTAAGGCTTGTGGTAAACAAAGGTATTTAAGTATGTTGTTTTAAAATATTATCTGAAATGTGTCAATGATTTATGTTGCGCTAGTTGATTCTGGCGTGTGAACGGAAGTGTTGTCACGTCTGCCGTGTAAGGGAATCCTGCTAGTTTTGATTGTTTTGGAAACTTTAATTGAGAGAGAAACTAGTATGCTTTAGTCCTGCCTTTGGTTAGTCAATCTATAAGCATGCTATTCTTAATTTTGTTACTCTAGGAAGCCATTAAGTTGCCATTTTTAGGGTGTTTAGATGGAGTACGGCTCCTTTGAGTATAGATTTGTCAATTTCCAATTAAGTGTTTGTCCACCAGTTTTTGGAATATAAATGTTTTTTATTACTATTGAGCTGTCCTTAATGTCATATTGTAAAGAAAGGAACTTACTGGAGGTTAATAGTCGCCGTAAGGTATTGCGGACGGTCCACTTTCCTGTTATTAACCTTAATGTTCTAGTCGATGAGTAAACTTCCTGATTATGTTCCCTTTAAATGGAGTGTGCCTGCCTTGGGGTTATAGGTGATTGTTTCATAACCAGTTCTTTAACACGCCTACTCTCATATTTATATTTAAAGGAGAACTTAAATTGTGTTCGCCTGTTGAACTTTAACTAAAGAGCAGAAAACTGAATCAGCTGCTTATTATTGTTCTAGTGCTATTATCTGTCAAGTGTAATGCGCGACACTTTCTTGATCTGTTATCAAGTGTTACAATAAATGCAAATTTCAATGAAGTGATGCGCTATTTCAGTTGTTCCCGTAATTTCCTGTCTCCACATATAATATTTAATTGTTTGACATAAGACTAATTAAGCCTTTGTTGAAATATTGGGGGGAGGTGCGCGTGTCTCAATTGTAGGTATAGGATACCTAGAGATCGAAGTGGATGAGATTCAGAAACTCTTAGTATAGGTACAGAAATATTCGTTATTCCTGGATCGATCGAATTGTTTGCATCCAAAGATTTGGATGGAACATTTCCAATACAGACTTCCATATCATGGTCTGGAGCGTACAACATAATATTCATATGCACACATCCCCAGCAAGAAGCGACAGCCACGACATGCCGAATGCAGGACGTCCGAAGCCATTATTACGTGAGTTGTGGAAGCGAGAGAAACAAAATCATGTTACATTAGAGCGTTGATGATGGAGCCGTAAGCTGAATCATAATTTTGCAGCCTAGTTCAATTCTTCAAAGAAATGGTTCTGTTGTATCCTAGCCAGTAATGCCACCCGAGCCCGCTGCCAAAAGGTTGGCAGCATCAAAGTCCGGACGCCGTCCGCATAAGCAGCGCCAGCGAGACAGCAAATCGCCGCAAGTCTGCGCGCGCCACCGCTGGCTTCTGGGTTCTTAAGCGCTGGAGTCGCGAGCGCTAGGACAGTTCTGTATTCGCCGCTCAGTTGTATACTCGCCTCCGAATTGTGTACTTGCTAGTCAGTTGTATGTTCATCGCGGCAGAGTTGTTGTTTGTCGTCAGCTGACGCTGACCTAGCCGCTCCGACTCGAACTAGACAGATTTCTGTAGACACCGAGTTCACTATTGTGTTACTGTATCTTCATTAATAAAAGATAAGTACCGTCTTTTATTTAATATGAGTGTTTGGGCTTTCATCTTTCTGTTTACTGTTCCAGCGGACCGGTCGGCCCGCTACTAAAAGTGTGGCGGTGACTTCGTAAGCCATTTCTACAGCCAAGTGTTTGTCGCTGCGAACACCGCCACAAAAGTTTCGAAGAAACTATTCCCTGGATACACTACTTGAACAGAAAAAAATTACAAAAAACTACCAAACTAAAGTCGCAAAAATACAGAAGGATGTTGCACTTGTTAGTCGAGAAATTAATGATATCTGTGCATTCTTACATTTACTGGATGAATTATGGTACGACTACGGAGTAGATGTCAGAGAATGAGTGCACTTCATGCAGTGCTCTATGGAGCTGCACATTATGGACTAACCAGCGTGAACCGGTAAATGATGCATCTAGTCTTCAAGAATGGAAACAAGTGGCATGGGAACAACCAACTCTATCGAACAGACGACAGACAGCATCACGAAGGAATACATGAACGGATACACAGAGAGGGTGCAGCAGTTGTAAAGTTACGCTTTCCAAAGCCATGAAGAGATCAGGGCAACAATGACAGAGAGAGAAATTCTGGGAGTGACTGGCCAGTGGCAAAGGCTGAGACTTCAGATGGTACCCAGTTTTCTTTAGCATCACTCGTTAATATATTGTAAAGGTTTAGAAAGGACACTGTCAGAAGATGTTGCTATGTTCTAGAACTGGACAGAAAATATTAAGTATCCCAACCTGATGTAATTCTGAGTGACATAACAAGTGCCATGTATTGTGGACTCAGATATTCAAATCTCGGTACATGATAACAATGTCTATGAAGAAAGTCTATGAAATGTGCGACAAAGAAAACAAGTGGCCATACGATAAATTTCGACAGCACCAGCGATAACGACGTGCTGAGGACGTAAGTACTTCTAAATTTTAATGTAAAAATTGTAACGTAATTTGAAACTAATGAAAACGTACACAAATTATGAGGTGTGTTTTTTAAGTAAGTACCGTTTTGAAATTGAAAAAATAAGTGCAAAGATATCTCAATAATTTTATTTTTACATACCAAGATGTCACATACAGGGAACTTAAAGAGTTCTTTGGAGAAAAGAACCACCTTTATGAATATAAAGAGCTCAGATGGTAGACCAGTCCTAATCAAAGAGCCGAAACGTGAAAGAAGTGTATAGAGAGGCTATACAAGGTGATGTACATGAGGGAAATGGAAGAGGACGTAGATGAAGATGAGACGGTAGATATGATACTGCATGAAGAATTTGACAGAGCACTGAAAGACCTAAATACAAACAAGGCCATGGGAGTGGACAAAATTTCGTTAGAGCTACTGATAGTCTTGGGAGAGCAAGCCCTGACCAAACTCATCCATCTGGTGGGCGAGATGTATGAGATTGTCCAAATACCTGCACTCTTCAAGAAGGTTATAATAATTCCAATCCCAAAGAAAGCAGGTGTTGACAGCTGTGAAACTTACCGAACTGTCAGTTTAATAAGTCATGGCAGCAAAATACTAAAACGAATTCTTTTCACACAAATGGAAAAACTGGTAGAACCCAACCTCGGGGAAGATCAATTTGATTCTCTAGAAATGTTGGTACATGTGAGGCAAGACTGACCCTACGACTTATCTTAGAAGATAGATTAAGGAAAGGCAAACCTACGTTTCTGGCATTTGTACACTTAGGTGAAGCTTTTGGCAATGTTAACTGGAATACTGCCTTCCAAATTCCGACGGTGTCAGGGATAAAATACAGGGAGTGAAAGAATATTTACAATTCGGACAGAAAGCAGAAGATAGTAATAAGAGTCAATGGGTATGAAAGAGAAGCAACGATTGAGAAAGAAGTGAGACAGGGTTGTAGCCTATCTCTGATGTTCCTCAATCTGTGCGTCGAAGAAGCAGTAAAGGAAACCAAAGAAAAATTTGGAGTAGGAGTTAAAATCCAGGGAGAAGAAATAAAAACCTTGAGGTTTACCGATGTAGTTCTGTCAGAGACAGCAAAGGACTTGGAAGAACAGTTGACCAGAATGGACAGTGTCTTGAAAGGAGGTTATAAGATGAACGTCGTCAAAAGAAAAACGAAGATAATGGAATGTATTCAAATGAAATCAGGTAATTCTGAGGGAATTAGATTAGGAAATGATACACTTTAAGTAGTAGATGAGTTTTGCTATTTGGGCAACAAAGCAAGTGAGGATGGTCGAAACAGGGAGGATACAAAATGTAATCTGGCAATGGCGAAGCAAGTGTTTCTGAAGAAGAGAAATTTGTTGACATTGAGTATAGATTTAAGTGTAAGGAAGTCTTTTCTGAGAATATTTATATGGGGTGTAGTGATTTATGGAAATGAAAAATGGATGATAAACAATTTAGACTAGGAGAGAATAGAAACTTTTGAAATGTGGTGCTACACAAGAATGCTGTAGATTAGATGGGTAGATCACGTAGCTAATGAGGAAGTACTGAAGATAATTGGGGAGAAAACGAATTTGTGGTACAACTTGATTAGGAAATGTGATCGGTTTGTAGGACACGTTCTGAGGCATCAAGGGATCACCACTTTAGTACTGGAGTGTAGTGCGGAGAGTAAAAATCGTAGAGAGAGACCAAGGCTTGCACAGGATAGAGCAGCATGGAGAGCTGCATCAAACCAGTCTCTGGACTGAAGACCACAACACCATTAATTTAGTTCCTGTGTAGATAGTATATGTGTTTATCTTATTTTCTACACAGTACTTCAGAATAAATTGTGAATCATTATCCTTAGCTTATGTGCTATAAATGTATAATTATTATGTACATTAGATATCATCAATCTACAGAATTCATCATTTGTTTTAAAGTTATAAACAGTATCACCATTAAAATTGTAAATTATTATGAGATTTGGAATATGTATTTCTTTTTCTAGTTGAGCTTCATAATCATGCCACATGTATTTTTCAATATAGGTAAAGGAATTCCCTTTGGGGATCATCTTTACGACACTTAAACTGGATTTCGAACATTAAAAAAAAATAATAATTTTTATGTTGTCCATTAACAAAACAACCATTTTACTACATTGTTGACAACCTTCGACTGTATATTTCCAATAAATTTTCTTTCACATACACCAGGTTTTTGTATTTTGTTTAGCATATAACATTTACGATTTTTATTTTCTACTTCCAGACCATAGTTTCTACATCTTTCAAAGCCACAGTTATGTACTGTAGACATCGAACAAATTATTGTGCATTCTTCACAAACTTATTGTTTAAGCATCCTTCATTATTACAGTATCTATTACATTGTTCACACTATATCTTATTGGGTATTGTACCATTGCATTATTACATATTTTTCGCTCTGTCTTGCAATTATGTTCGTTCTTGTTTTTTTTTTTACATTTATCACAGAAATATGATCATTCTGAGAATGCCGATATACTGTTAATTAAAACAAAATGGTTGCAATTTTTATAAAGATATTTTGTTTCTGAAGACCATATTAGATGACTGAATTGGAATATTCAGCACGTACAACATATTCTTGAATATCCAGTAGTTGCTCAACTTTTTTAATATCGTCTAGAGTAAATCCTTCTTCATTGTATTCACAAAATTGGTCACATAATGTCTTGTTAACTTGCTTTGTAGTCTGTACATATCTCCTCTAATTTTCGTAATTTCACCAGTAGTTAGTTCTCTGCCTAAGATAAAATACTTGTGGTATGTTAATGCAACTATAATTGCTCTAGGACGAAACAGGTTATCACTATTATTAATTCTAGTAATACATCTTTTAGTCTTTTTAACATCAGCTAAATTAAGTATTTAATTTCCATTGCTACCTTTTGAAATTGCTGACATTTGAATATTAAATGTAGTATTTGCTATATCAATAGGCTCATCAGATGTTAATAGATCCCTGATTTTAATGCACAAAACTTGAACATGTTGTTCAGTATTATTAGATGTTTTATGTCTTGTAGAAGTTACATAAAGCGTTTTGGGATTTGCTGCTGTTATATTCAATTTATCGCCTTTTCTAAAATTAGTTCTCATTTTAGCTACTTCTACCATAGATTGTGTGCTTTTGTTATATAGTGTGTTTTCTCACTAACAGATTCAGTTTATTAATATTAGTGTCCTTAAAGACCATTTTATGGTCAATAGACCAAGTTTTACATTTTTCGTTAAATTTAGGTTTTATTTCTTTAGTCTCAAATACGTCGTTTTTCGACGCTTTGTTCTCTTCTTGTTCCTCAAATAGTATGCTGCTGAATGGATAAATTTGAACTAATCTCAGTTTTCGTTCTTTTTTTGGTGGTCGAGTTTTTTTAGAAACATCCTTACCTAATCTGTAAAAATAAATTATATTATGTACAAGTTTTGGTCTTGTGTTAGTCTTTTGGAATAATTCTTGAAGAAATGGAAGATCTTGGAAAATCAGTAAATTAATTAATCCTGAATTTTTAAGTTTACTGTAGCCTCTAATACAATGATTTTTTGCTCTAGATTTGTGTTCAGCTATTTTCATGTTATTGAAATTCCTTGTAGGAATAGGTCAACTAAGTGACATAATTAAATAAATTAACTCATCTTTATTGAAATAATTTTAATTAGTAACATTACTTTTTCTGCAATAATTACGTAGTCGAACAAGTGTGAACTGCTCCATTTTAGTCTCTTATTTACTATAAAAAAATTATTTAGGAATTTCAAAAAGACTCAGGCAGATTTCTTGTTTTTGATCTATTCACAAGTACATTTACTAAATCTGCTTATGTATTTCTCTTTACACAATGGATATGAGTAAAAACAATCTAAAACTTTAAATTTTTGATAGCCAGCTCATTTTTTACCTACAGTCTGCTGATCATCGTTTTTCATTGATAATAATACCTCAAATGTTCTTCACTCAGAATTTGTTGGAAATGATTTTTATAATAAAATATAGAAACATTTTGTCTGCATACACACACACATAAGGAATTTGTTTAATATGGTATACTCTTATATGACATTCACTTATAGACTGACTACACTGACCATCTTTTGTGTATTTCTGTAAAGTTCAAGTACCAACTGATATCTCAGTTTTACAGCATTTACACAGTTTACACTGGATAGTGTCCACTACTCCTTTAGCCATTGCTTGATGGCTTTCATTTATATGGAAAAAGATTTTGCTAGACAAAAGTAAAATTTTCAACTTATAACAATGTATCTTTAAATATAGTTATTACCTCAGGAACTAATGTTGATAGTTTATTGCAATCAGTGCCAAATAAAGATATATGAGCTGCACCAGCTCTAAGCATTTTTTGTGGATTCATTATATTCACAGAATGTATCGTCTTTGAAGAAATTCAGCAACCATTAACCCTTTGAGTACTGAAGACGTGATATGCCGTTGCGCTCCACCTTGGCACGGGGTCTGCGGATGTTGTTTGCCACTAACGTTGGCTTTCCTGAGGGCTCTGCAGAAGGCATTTGCTGCGCAGGCTGGCTGGTACTTGAGTCCTAATGACAGCTTATACCTCAGCCCTCCGCTGCCTGTGGGCCTGCAGACGTCAATAGCCGGTCAGGGCTGCATGCCAGCCCATCGCAAGTTCTTTTGTCCCGTGCACTCCCCGGGATGGATGTACCCTATTGATTGTTCTGTGCCGCTGTCCCTGCTATCTGGGAAACACTCTGCTACAGATTTCGCAGTTGATGTTCGACATTCGTGCTAGCTGGTTCGTGCGATCTTCTGCATTCTGCTTGTGTGGAGTCGTTTAGCCATCTGCTGTTTCATCAGGATTTTTACAGTGCTGTCACTTTTGAGTTCCACAGACAAATGGCATATCGGCGCCGTTGCACTGACGAAGAGATACTGGAGATACTGACAAAGAGTGACAGTGACAGTGAGTGTGGCATCTTCAATGAATGTAGTGACGATGAAAATTCATCAGAAGAATGTCATAGTAATACACTTCCACACACGTCACCTAGTAGAGGTCGCCAGGACAGTTCTTCTTCAGATTCTGAAAATGAAGACCAATCGATCCGTAAAAGGCCACACCATTGTAGGAATGGGAAATCTGATTGGCAAAAACGTGATTGCTGTCCAGTACTTCATGCATTTGATGACTCATCTTCAGGACATAATTGCCAACTAACGCCTGATTCAAGTGTTCTGTCCTTTTTCATGCTATTTCTATCAGAAGGTCTGTTGAAATTTATAGCACTTGAAATGAACCGAGTTTTCACTTTCACCATGGCAAATACGTCGGAATCAGTTCGTTCTCGACTATCCACCTGGAAAGATACAGGTTTTGAGGAAATGTATAGCTTCATTGGTATTTGGCTTCTCATGACTCGTGTTAGAAAGTTGAGAATAAAGGAATATTGGTCCAGAGATGTACTTCTGAGTACGCCAATTCTTGGCGGAGTTATGTCCCGTGACCGTTTTATGCTATTTTTGAGAATGTTGCATTTTAGTGACAACTAGGCCAATCGTGGAGATAGTTTGTTTAAAATTAGGGAAATAATTGATACAGTTCGTATGGTGTTCCACAGTGCATTTAATCCATACAGAAAACTCTGAGTCGATGAAAGCCTATTCTTGTTCAAAGGTTGCTTATATTTTAAACAATGCATTCCTTCGAAACGAAGTAGATTTGGAATCAAAACATGCGTGATGTGCGACTGTAAAAATGGGTACGTCTTGGATTTCATTGTATACACAGGCACAACAACAGAAATTGAAGTCCATAATTTGGGGAAATCTGGTGATATTGTGACAACACTAATGAAGCCATACCTTGAGCTTGGACATACTCTGTATGTCGACAATTGGTATACAAGTCCAGCCTTGTTCCTCTGGTTTCACAACCAGAGAACAGCAGCAAGCGGTACTGTACGTAGGAACAGGTGCAACTTTCCGAAGCTACAAAAGAAACTGAAATGAGAAGAAGTTGAGTTTATGTCAACTGACACAATGCTTGCGATCAACTGGAGAAGTGTTCATACTGACTGCCTGCAACACGACAGAAATGCGTGAGACGGGAAAGATAAACAGGACGGCTGGCGAAAAAGTAATGAAGCCGCAAAGTGTTGTTGATTACAATGCAAAGAGAGCAGTAGACCACTCTGATATGCTATTAAGCTCTGTTGCATCTGTACGTAAATCTGTTAAATGGTACAAAAAGTTTTTTTTCATGTTGTGGACCTTTGTGTTTTGAATGCGCACACTCTTCACAGATCGGTGACAGGGAGCAAAATATCATAAGCGGATTTTCATCATTTATGTCTGGTACGAGAACTTACAGAACGGAGAAGAGATAGGAAAGGAAGACGGTCTGATGACGAGAAGCCACTGTACTGGGATGCACTTTCCACATGTCATTCCAAGTGACCAGTCCAAGAAACGCGGACAATGGCGTGGATGTGCAGTCTGCTCGAAACAGATTATGCGTCGAGAAACGGAATATGAATGCAAAACATGCAATGTACCTTTGTGCGTTGACTCATGTTCTGAAACAAACCACACAAAGAAGAACTTTTAGCCAAGTTGCTACAGCTGGAAGATGAAATGAAGCCATTACTTCTGGAAAAAATTACTTAAAAATAAAAAAAATTTAAAAATGATAACAAAAATTTAAAAAAATATTTTTAACTTCGCCATTGCCGCCAGTCCAAAGCCCGGATGAGAAATAAGGATCGGAAATATAACTACGGAAAAAAGTCTGTGAATTATCTGAGCTTGAAGAGCCTCTCCAGATGAAATACTTTGCTAAGATCTTATGTACATACATGTGAAACATCCAGTCTGTGCTGACAAACACAGACTGGATGCTTCAAATGTTCATACAGAAGGTGCAAAAACAAAAACTTAGTACAAATTTGTGGATTCTTCCATAACGTCTTGGTAGAAGTTAACCCTTAAATTTAGTGGAAATATCATTAATTAAACAAAACATTCTACCATTATTACTACTACAAAATTGTAGCCTTGGTTGTGGTATAAGATATATATTTAAGCGGTGACTAGTTTAGAGGGAATGCCATTTTCAAACCACCATGTAAAACAAAGACTGTGGCAACCACATTATAGCTGTAAATAAAACCATAGAAGATGTATAGCTATCGATATTCTATGGTTTTATTCACAGGGATAATGTGTTTGTCATATTCCTCTTGACATGGTTGTTTGAAAATGGGCTTCGCCTGAATCTAATTGCCACTTAAATAAGTATCTTTTATCGCAACACAGGCTACAATTTTCTAGTAATATTCGGTAACGGACTGCTGTCCTATTTTTCCAGGACACTGGCTTTGTGAAAAAATTCTAGGCCTACACTTGTTAAGGGCATCTCGGCACACGTTGGTCAGTTGCACACACTCGGCTGTTTCTGAAGCACAAAAGCTCATTAGGAATTAATGGTGACATTTAATTAGGTAGTTTAGAACCTTGAGCATTTACTTATCTAATTCTTAAACAAAAGTTATACATCATTGTTAATCTGTACTGTACAATAACATTTGCGTCCTACATAAAAAGAATTCAGAATTGAATTTTTGGTTTTGAAGTTTCCTTGGGGATAATTTATTGGGTTAATGCTCTCAAAATATAGTGATTAGCCTCAAAAGTGTGTCTCGGCATGCAGACACTTCCCTCAAAGGTTGTTTGCTTGCGAATTATTGCGTTAGTACAGTAGAAAGTCAACATTTGGTCGTTACGGATTCTATAGCGTTTACATCGTAAGTTGCGTACAAAAATCTGATAATTAAGTATCAGTATGCCAAATAAAACACATGTATACTGAGACCTTATGACGATTCTCAAGAACTAATTACCAATGAAAGAAAGCCTTTGATAAGGAGTTATGTGTTAGTAGTGTAGACAGTTTCAGTGTACATTAGGTCTGTCGAGCAATTCATCTCCAGATTCAAAGCACTCAAAGGGTTAATGTATCTAAACGCAGATTTTATTCCTTTGGACAATCCAGAAAATCTCTGTTTACAATACCACACATTTTATTATTAAAACTACATTCATCCATCTCTGCATGGAAAAAATTATGAAAGGTTATATATGCTTTACCTGAGCATGTGTTTACTACACTATTTAATTTAATATCTTGACATAATCCTGTATAGTCCTGTATAAGGTAGTGTTTTTGGATGTCTGACGGTTAATTTTAATGTATTCAATTGTATCATATATATATCACACTGTGGACAAATAAAACAACCGCATTACTTGATCTTTGATACACTATGACTTTTTTTTTGTAAATCTGGTGGTAAAAATGTTACCCAGTGAGTTACCAGCTTTGATTTCATTTCAAATTTGTCATATATATCATACTGTCGACAAATAAAACAGCTTCACCACTTGAACTTTGATACATTCCATCTACTATTTTTAAATATTGCGGTAAAAGTGTTAACCAATCAGTTATTAGCTGTGATTTCATATCACTACCTACCTGTACCCACTTGTGACAAAAGATACATAAAATTCCATTGACAAATAATAAGTGAGCGAACATTTTCATTTGACATAAAGATACAGTTGGTTCAGATGAAACAACTGCAGTTCTATTCTTTATACAGGGCTGTGTTGTTGCCTGTATTTTTTACCATAGAAGTTTTGAATATCATCAATACCATTTCCAGATAATTCTAAATGTGGACCATTATAGTATGGATACATTACTGTTCCATCAACATCTGTGTATTCTAAACCTAATGCATGACAGATGTCATGATTTTTTTTGTGGATTCCCATCAGTCTCCATGTATCACAGCTCTTTGTCATCCATATGTATTTCCACTGGATCATTATTCATATTCAGAGAAAAATTATTACCTAATACATAATCTTTTCCATACCAAATATTTCATAACTATGTACTTGTATTTTATTTACAATTAAAATATCAAAATTATTGTTATCTTGATGAAAGTGAATGTCAATATAATTTTTCCATAAATCAAATTCAGATTTGGTGCTTGTGATACATTTTTAGCTGCATCATTACGATACCATTTTGCATTTTTCTTATTCCATTTATGCATTGTAATTCTACAGTCAGTATTTATATTTTTTCATCACTTCTTGGTTTATTCATAAAATTTATAGTTTCTTCAGTTAACTCACATTGAAAAATCCTTAAAACCTTTTGATGGTGATGATACTATTAAATTAGAAAAGTTAAACCCCTCAATTTGGAGGTCTTTGAAGGAAATGGAAAATCAACTATTTACGTTAATGAAGGAGGCCTATATTCCTTAATTTTAAAATCACAAAAGGAGGAAGCTAGACAATTTAAAAAATGAGTTACACACGAAGTTTTGTACAAAATTTGTAAATATGGAGAATATAAAATTAAAGAAATGTATCAAGCCCAAATAACACACATGAAAAGTATAAGGATGACTATATAGAACATTTAAATGGAATAAATGATAATGATTTAGAAATATGACAACAAATAAACTGAAAAATGAATATTTCGTTATATCATGTTGTTCCTCAAATAATCGAGCAGAATTTAGGGCAACTTTTGTTCTTTTAAGATTATTTGATGAAACCTTTGAATATAATTGTGTAATCCTTGCAGCACAAAGATAAATTTTCAAGAAGCAATTGTATAAAATCGAAGATAGACATCCTAATTGTGAAGAAATATTAAGACTTAATTAAAATCCAGAATAATAAATTAAACTTTAAGAATGCATTCTTGACACAATTATTTCAATATTTTAAATGATTTCACATAAGAGCTATTGATTAAAGATATAACTATATATTAGAGCTATTGGTTGATGATATAACTACACTCCTGGAAATTGAAATAAGAACACCGTGAATTCATTGTCCCAGGAAGGGGAAACTTTATTGACACATTCCTGGGGTCAGATACATCACATGATCACACTGACAGAACCACAGGCACATAGACACAGGCAACAGAGCATGCACAATGTCGGCACTAGTACAGTGTATATCCACCTTTCGCAGCAATGCAGGCTGCTATTCTCCCATGGAGACGATCGTAGAGATGCTGGATGTAGTCCTGTGGAACGGCTTGCCATGCCATTTCCACCTGGCGCCTCAGTTGGACCAGCGTTCGTGCTGGACGTGCAGACCGCGTGAGACGACGCTTCATCCAGTCCCAAACATGCTCAATGGGGGACAGATCCGGAGATCTTGCTGGCCAGGGTAGTTGACTTACACCTTCTAGAGCACGTTGTGTGGCACGGGATACATGCGGACGTGCATTGTCCTGTTGGAACAGCAAGTTCCCTTGGCGGTCTAGAAATGGTAGAACGATGGGTTCGATGACGGTTTGGATGTACCGTGCACTATTCAGTGTCCCCTCGACGATCACCAGTGGTGTACGGCCAGTGTAGGAGATCGCTCCCCACACCATGATGCCGGGTGTTGGCCCTGTGTGCCTCGGTCGTATGCAGTCCTGATTGTGGCGCTCACCTGCACGGCGCCAAACACGCATACGACCATCATTGGCACCAAGGCAGAAGCGACTCTCATCGCTGAAGACGACACGTCTCCATTCGTCCCTCCATTCACGCCTGTCGCGACACCTCTGGAGGCGGGCTGCACGATGTTGGGGCGTGAGCGGAAGACGGCCTAACGGTGTGCGGGACCGTAGCCCAGCTTCATGGAGACGGTTGCGAATGGTCCTCGCCGATACCCCAGGAGCAACAGTGTCCCTAATTTGCTGGGAAGTGGCGGTGCGGTCCCCTACGGCACTGCGTAGGATCCTACGGTCTTGGCGTGCATCCGTGCGTCGCTGCGGTCCGGTCCCAGGTCGACGGGCACGTGCACCTTCCGCCGACCACTGGCGACAACATCGATGTACTGTGGAGACCTCACGCCCCACGTGTTGAGCAATTCGGCGGTACGTCCACCCGGCCTCCCGCATGCCCACTATACGCCCTCGCTCAAAGTCCGTCAACTGCACGTACGGTTCACGTCCACGCTGTCGCGGCATGCTACCAGTGTTAAAGACTGCGATGGAGCTCCGTATGCCACGGCAAACTGGCTGACACTGACGGCGGCGGTGCACAAATGCTGCGCAGCTAGCGCCATTCGACGGCCAACACCGCGGTTCCTGGTGTGTCCGCTGTGCCGTGCGTGTGATCATTGCTTGTACAGCCCTCTCGCAGTGTCCGGAGCAAGTATGGTGGGTCTGACACACCGGTGTCAATGTGTTCTTTTTTCCATTTCCAGGAGTGTATATATAAGAGCTACTGATTAATGACATAACTACTCTACAACTGGACAAGAAGAATGATCTATGAACCATTTATCAATACATTCTTTATGAGAAACATGATCTCATTTTGTTTTTACAGATTGATGAATTTGATCAGTTAAATATACAGAACAATCATTACATTCAGACTAATCCATTATTTCACAACCTCCTATTACTTTTTATATCAATATACACATAAATTTTGACAGCACAAATTTTTCCCCACTTAATTTTACCTTTAAATTCCATTATAGAATCTTCAGTCAATACTCGATCACTTGATATACAATCCCAACATATTTTATCTTCAAATTCTGCAATAAAATCTCCAAATAAATAGCTTCATCGTTCTCTAATTTATTTGGTACAAACCTCTCATTTGCTGTCAATACTAATTCTTTGAATTCAAGGCACATCTAGTCTACACTCACATTGTTAATTTGGAAGGAGAGGAGGTTGTCTCTCTGATAGGCGTTAAGAGAATTTTTATCTGCTTTTTTGAATAGGTATATTTTTGTTTACTTTTGGAGAATTTGGGAATTACAGTATTCAGTGTCTGTACAACTCTGTGTTCACTAATCCCAATATCCATTTTGATACCCATTTACACTATATGTGTGCTGATGTTATGCCTGGCAAAGTCAATGTTAACAGACCAATAGTGCATGTTTTAGCTGTTTTCCCATCGATGTTTGGTAAATGCGCCTTCATTACAAAACAAGATACACAATACGCATTGAATATTCCATCTTAATGCCCATGTACAGAAGTTAATGCAATTCTCATAATCACTTGCATGCAGCTCTCGATGGAGAGAGATGTCATAGGGACGGAATCTGCGTCGATGGAGACTGTGTGGACACTTGTCTGCTTCATGCCATTTCATTGTGCGACAGTGCGGGAGCTAACATGCGTGTATATCACAACAGCAGCGAGAACATCGATTTCTCCGTCTTCTTTCGTCACGTATTTCCTTCTGTTATGTTGTCTAATAAATAATTGCCGAGATGCTGCAAGTCGCAATGCACTCAAGGAACGCACAAGCACACTTTTAGAAAAGATAACAACATCTTACCTAGCAACAACGCAGGTCGAATGGCACAAACAAGTTTCGTCGTTGAAACATTTCAAAATACGATATCACGGAAACGACTCGCACTATAACCCTCCAACAAACACTGGTGGCATTCTAATTTACCCTGCCTTAAGTCTTCTAATGTCAATGGGCATTGCTTCATTTACCAAAGTGTATGTACTCGTATGCACAACAAATACACTTTGTATGTATTGTTACAGTCTGTGTATTAGCTGATAATACAAGCTCCTGAATACCAATCCATCCTGTGAAAACTATAGATCAGAAGCACTTTGAATTTCCTCAATATTTGCGAAGCAAGTATGTGTGTGTGTGTGTGTGTGTGTGTGTGTGTGTGTGTGTGTGTGTGTGTGTGTTTGCGGGTGGGTGGGTTTCTGTTCCCATACTGGGTGCCTGCCCAGGTGTCGGATAGAGAAACGGTCATCAGATATGATGGGTAATGAGGAAATGAAACACTAGCAGTGGACCAAAAACTAGCACATCAAATCCAGGTGCAACGCTATCAGAATGGGTGGCTTCCTGCTAGGCGCCTGTCCACTGAGAGGTGAGGTTGCAAATAAATACTCCAGGGGCCAACAATCCCTGGTTCTAATTTCACTGTGAATCATTGCAAGGATAAGGTTACAAGGAACCAGTCCACCCGTCAATGGACAGCAACCAGGAACATGTATTGTGTATTGCGGGGAATCTGTACATACACAGCCACAGAGAAAGTCGGAGTTCTCTGGCAAACTACTACATTTCTTCGAACATTCGATATAAACACACTGATCAAACCAGGGAAATTGCGCAGTCTAACATTAGAGCTCATAAACAAAAGACAATGACACCTGCCTTGCAGGAAACACACATTACAGACGAAAAGACAATCGATTATGGAAACTACCGTATTACAAAGAGCAAGGAAGAAAAACGAGTCGCTAGGGGTGCTCCACTTGTGGACATGGCCTTCATGGTACACAAGAAGATATCAGTTCAGTCAGAGAAGTCACCCCCATAAACGACAGGATAATGACAATGCACCTGCAGTGCACAAACAAGAAATACACCATGATGAACGAACAAGTCCTCATAAATGGGGATAACAAAAAAGACCCCAAATTGACAGAGAAATTCTGGGCAACATTAGAGACAGTGATGCCCAAGATCCCCAAAGAAAACCTTCTAAGTTTGATAAGTAATTTGAACGCTGGAATCAGCAGAGAAAGAAGTCATCAGTAAACAGATGGAAAGTTTCGCACGCACAAATATACAAACAAAAATGGCATGAGTCTCGTAGAACTATGCCAGCAGAACAACCTGCAAATTATATCAACATCCCTGAGGAACTCCGCGCGAAAATAGAAAACATGGTCACCTATACAACAGATGAGAGAATTCCAAATAAACCATGTAGCGGTATCCTACCCAGTGCAGGAAGAGACCATGACTTTCATGTTCACAGAGGTGTGAATTTTGATTCACACCTGAATCAAAATCAAATTTACACCGAAGAATAAAAACCATCAGAATAGAGCACACATAGATAAGTTTGACACGAAACAGATCAGAGTAGAAATGACAAAGACAGGAAGCAAAGACATGAAAAGACTTCAGTAGAAAGATAACACCAAAAAGCAAAAGTACTGATACCAAGGAAAAAGAACAATACACAGCGATGGTGGGACTCGGAAAGTCAACATGCACTAGAAAGACGCAGCAAGCTTTCCAAGAACAAAAAAGTAAAAAAAAAATAGCCGAAAACGTTTATCATTTTAACTAGTCCAGAAGGCAGGCAGGAAAACGCATTAGACAAATCGAGAGGAAGTACATGAAGGAGCAACTGGACGCTATAAAGGGTAATTTCCAAAAATACAACAGGAGACAATCCTACAGAACTTTCGCAACGAAAGTGTGTAGAGACCTATGCTGCAGAAAACAAGATGGAAAACTCGTATTAACTAATCAAGAGAATTGTAATGAACTGTTATTTACCTCTCGAGTCTCCTTAATTATACTGAAACTGAAACAAGATTCCCAACACGGGACTGCACCTCCAATCACTCAGAATCACTCCCACCAACGTGTGAAGAGATACACAAACATACAGACTGGACATACACTGAAGAATGCATCATTCCGAAACTGCTAAAGATCGTCGGACCCAAGTCTTTACAGGAACTTATACAAATAATAACAATCATCTGTCAAACAGAAAAACTTACTGGGGCAGGAAATGTGCGCTTCTCCACCCGCGACACAAGAAAGGAAATAGGATGACTGTACACAAACACAGAGGAATTTCCCTGCTACAAGTCACATACTACATTTTCTCAAGATGCTTACACCTGAGAACACAACAACCGCTAGAACACAAAATTGGTGAATACCAGGCAGGCTTCCACCCCCGTCGTTCATGCACAGAACATATCTTCAATCGGAAAAAAATTTTAAATTACAAGGCTATCAGTAATACTCCAGTCTCTTTCATTTTCATAGATTTCAAGAAAACGTACAATTCTATTGACCAGCAATCCTGATTCAAGATCTTAGAAGAACAGGGACATGACTCAAAAACAATATGACTAATCAAATAGACATTGACTGGAACTACATTCAAAGTTAGATTCATGAGTGTTTCGCAGACGACCTGGCCATACCCTCGGACAACAAAGCAACAGCAACCAGACAAACAGAAACACTAACAAGTTGGCCTGCAAATCTCTTTTCTGAAGCCTAAATTATTCTGCTCAAAATTGAACAGTTAAAAATTAGACACAAAACACAGCAAGATAAACAGAGTTACACATTTCAAATATCTAGGTGAAATCCTCGAACCTACAGGTGGAGAAAAGATGTCACAGAAGATTCGACTACAAAAAATGAAGAGATCTTACAGCCGAGCACAACACATATATAATTAGAAAGTCATGAGCATTCAAACAGAAATGAGACCCTACAACACAGTAATCTTTTCTGAAATACTTTATGCAAGTGAGACACTTACACTCCATACGAAAAGCGACATGCAAAGCATACTGAAGGAAGAACGCAAAGTCATGAGAAAAATTCTCGACGCAAAACTAACAGAAGGGGGTTATAGATCACTATCTAGGAAAACCACAGAGAAGATGTCAGACTAGCAGCAGACGTCAGAAACGAAAATTAAAGCTCTACGGTTACATCAGCAGGCTACCACCAACAAGACTCAGCAACACGATTTTGACATACATACAAGGGGTCAAGTCAACAACAGCATGGATCACATAAATCAAAATTGACCTAGAAAAAGCACAAATCGATCCAACAGAAGACAGAAAAATATACAGGGACAAGATATGTAAGTGGAATGATACGTCAGAGAGTGAAGGCCAAAGAAACCAATGACAAAGTGGACTGACAATTCATTCCTGATTGAAGACAGAAGTTTATCTAGTACAATCAGTTCAGGTGCATTTTAAAAACAGACGAATGCAAACGAGGAGCTGGCAACACTGTCACATCGTGCAGTGTGTTGGAATGCATAGAGGAACATGTATCATCCTGAAATACCATGCTAGCCGTCTTACTTCACCAAGTAGACTGCTCGGACGTCAAACACACATCCACTATGGAGCTACAGTTCGATTATTCCTCAGTTTCCTTTTTCATTTTTTAGACGTCCGTTTCCTACTTGTAGTCGTTTATAACCGGGCCATCATTTTGTTATATGACAATAGCCTATCACTTAGCAGTGGGATCCATTAAACTACACGTACTGTCTGCTAACCCTAAACAGGACCGTCGAATTCGAGTGGATTCCCGATGGAGCACACAAACGATAAATACATCGTCATCCATTTGGGACTGGGTGCGACCGATAACCAAGCTGCTGCTGCTGGTGCTCGTGCATATGCTGCACAGTACTCTCGAAGGCGCCATCCCAATAAGAATGTTTTTCGTTGTCTGGAGAAACGCTTTGTCCACAAGTAATGGACAGAGGTTGTCCAAGGACTAGATGTATTCCATAAACATAGTAAACGAATCTTGGAACCATTCAACAGTTACCTCGATGAATTAAATGTGACATCGAAGGGCACTTCCAGATATCTCAAACACTGGCTGTTGAAGTGTTTCACAATGAACTGCGTCCATATCATTAAATGTTAACTCAACACCAGCAGCCAGGAGACTGCTTTCGATGAGTACAGTTTTGCACAAACTGAATAACGAACATACTTTTATAAATAACATGGTATGGACTGACGAATCTTGCTTCACTCGTGAAGGTATTTTGAACATCTACAGCAGCCATTATTCGTTAGGACACAACCCGCAGTTCACCTGTGAATATGGCTTTCAGGCAACCTTTGGCATAACCCTGTGCACTGAATCGTCGGAGGAATGCTTTTGGGTTCTTACGTGCAGGTGGGCAAGTTGAATGCAACCTTGTATCGTATGTCTTTTTGCAATGTTTTCGTGATACATTAGAAAACGTTCCACTTGGCATTCGGCGACAACTGTTGTTTCAGCATCGTGATGCACGCCACTCTTTGGAATGAATGTGTGTAACTATTTACAGGGTGTTTAAAAAATGACTGGTATATTTGAAACGGCAATAAAAACTAAACGAGCAGCGATAGAATTACACCGTTTGTTGCAATATGCTTGGGACAACAGTACATTTTCAGGCGGACGAATTTTCGAAATTACAGTAGTTACAATTTTCAACAACAGATGGCGCTGCAAGTGATGTGAAAGATATAGAAGACAACGCAGTCTGTGGGTGCGCCATTCTGTACGTCGTCTTTCTGCTGTAAGCGTGTGCTGTTCACAACGTGCAAGTGTGCTGTAGACAACATGGTTGATTCCTTAGAACAGAGGATCTTTCTGGTGTTGGAATTCCACCGCCTAGAACACAGTGTTGTTGCAACAAGACGAAGTTTTCAACGGAGGTTTAATGTAACCAAAGAACCGAAAAGCGATACAATAAAGGATCTGTTTGAAAAATTTCAACGGACTGGGAACGTGACAGATGAACGTGCCGGAAAGGTAGGGCGACCGCGTACGGCAACCACAGAGGGCAACGCACAGCTAGTGCAGCAGGTGATCCAACAGCGGCCTCGGGTTTCCATTCGCCGTGTTGCAGCTGCGGTCCAAATGACGCCAACGTCCACGTATCATCTCATGCGCCAGAGTTTACACCTCTATCCATACAAAATTCAAACACGGCAACCCCTCAGCGCCGCTACCATTGCTGCACGAGAGACATTCGCTAACGATATAGTGCACAGGATTGATGACGGCGATATGCATGTGGGCAGCATTTGGTTTACTGACGAAGCTTATTTTTACCTGGACGGCTTCGTCAATAAACAGAACTGGCGCATATGGGGAACCGAAAAGCCCTATGTTGCAGTCCCATCGTCCCTGCATCCTCAAAAAGTACTGGTCTGGGCCGCCATTTCTTCCAAAGAATCATTGGCCCATTTTTCAGATCCGAAACGATTACTGCATCACGCTATCTGGACATTCTTCGTGAATTTGTGGCGGTACAAACTGCCTTAGACGACACTGCGAACACCTCGTGGTTTATGCAAGATGGTGCCCGGCCACATCGCACGGCCGACGTCTTTAATTTCCTGAATGAATATTTCGATGATCGTGTGATTGCTTTGGGCTATCCGAAACATACAGGAGGCGGCATGGATTGGCCTCCCTATTCCCCAGACATTAACCCCTGTGACTTCTTTCTGTGGGGACACTTGAAAGACCAGGTGTACTGCCAGAATCCAGAAACAATTGAACATCAGAAGCAGTACATCTCATCTGCATGTGAAGCCATTCCGCCAGACACGTTGTCAAAGGTTTCGGGTAATTTCATTCAGAGACTACGCCATATTATTGCTACGCATGGTGGATATGTGGAAAATATCGTAATATAGAGTTTCCCAGACCACAGCGCCATCTGTTGTTGAAAATTGTAACTACTGTAATTTCGAAAGTTTGTCTGCCTGAAAATGTACTGTTGTCCCAAGCATATTGCAACAAACGGTGTATTTCTATCGCTGCTCGTTTAGTTTTTATTGCCGTTTCAAATATACCGGTTATTTTTGAAACACCCTGTAAATGAAGTGTTTCCAGGGATAATTGTTCGTGGAGGTCCAGTGTATTGGCCTTCATATTCGACAGGCCCTAAACCATTAGATTTTTATATGTGGGAACTTAAAGGATGAAGTTTATTGTAGTCCACCCATGGATGTACACGATCTAATAGCTCGCGTTCATACCATTTCAGCAATGGTGGATGCGCGCGCGTTGCATAGGGTTAGAAAAGTACGATCGGCCAAGTGGCAAAGTGTTTGCTTTTACGTGCAAGTACTGGCTCTGTGAACATAATACTGGACGTCAAATCTACAGAACGGAATTATTGCGTGCAACATAATTTGCAATCTAGTGTGCTTTTTTACACCACTGGATATAGACTGAATACAGATGTTACTATGTCCATTGTTCTCTGTTGGCTTTATTTATGTCATAAATAAACAATGTAGTCTTTTATATCTGTAAAAAGTTCATTTTATGTTTTAATGTTTAAAGAAACAGTGACAGAAAGAAATACACAATATACCGCATCGTGGAGGTGTAAATTAGATAGAATTGATGATTTATCCGAAGAAAAACACAACTCAAACATTGGAGAGTCTGCATATTTGTTTCCCACAGCATCGCTTCATCTCACTGAGCTAATAGGACAGAGAGTTCATGCAACCTGTTCTTGGCTATGCTGCACACAGTTACAGAATTGCCAGAGCCCTTTTTTTTATATTACATTTCTATTAAACCGGTTCGTGAGGCTAGGTTTTGCTAGATACACTTTTGTTTTGAATTAGGATGAGGAACTGCATGCTGACCGCCACGTGCGGCATCATATATATATATATATATATATATATATATATATATATATATATATATATATACACCTTAATTTGGAGAAAACCCAGTACATGACATCAGACACACTTGAAATGGGAATCTTCACAATTAATGGTGAAGATCTGACTTGTGTAAGCTTATGTACCATGGTCCCACGATCGCTATTGATGCTGACTCTCTGAAGAGATCAACAACAGGCAGCCTGGATCAAGTGGCGAACAGCAACCAGAGTCAATTGTGAGCGCAGGATGAAAGATAATTTAAAATAAAAAATCTGTCGCACTGTCATCTGACCAGTCGTCTTGTATGGCTGACTACAGTTGAGACGGACTGCCAACTAAGTCTAATGGAAACAAAGACGCTAAGGTGGACAGCGGGACTCACTAAGTTAGATCACGTTTCCAATGATAGCATTACGATACAATCTGGTGTAGCACTGATCCAAGACAAGATGCGTGACAATCGTCTTCGATGGTTTGGACATGTTTTGCGGGTCGGTGTTGACTCTGTTGCCAATGCTGTTTACATACTTGAAGACTCAAAGGATGACCTAAGCAACGTTGGGCTGATACTATTCATGAAGACTTTAACTGCGTGAACATCCACCCAGATTCAGCCAGTGATGGAGTGAAATGGAGACAATGGACCCCTGTAGCAGACCTTGCAGGCACATTCGACAAATGCTAAAGAAAACAATCTCTCTTTCTCTCTCTCTCTCTCTCCCTCCCTCTCTCTCTCTCTCTCTCTCTCTCTCTCTCTCTCTCTCTCTATATATATATATATATATATATATATATATATATATATATATATATATATATAGGTGTGTATGTATGTATATGGATATACATACATATATAAGGTGAGTTTTTGGATCATATACAAACTCTGGGGATTGATCTATGAGAGGGTATGAAACAAAAAAGGTCTAATGAACTTATGTCTGGAAATGCAAGGTTTCCACACTGGAGACCATTTATTCAGTAATAATGACATGATTTATATGAGTAATAGCCAGCTGCACTGAATGAACAAATCGACCTAAAGCACAAAAAGTATGCAGAAAACTTCAATCAGATTATAAAGTAAGAAAACGGGTAAACTAATCAGTCAGAGATGCTAAATAATACATATCCATAGTAAAAACGATAACAACATGAAGAATATTAAACAGAGACAAAGCACTAACATAAATCATATACAATAACAAAACTATTCCGAAAAAATTAAAAATGTAAAATTAAAATCTGAAATAAAACTAAAACAAACCCTACACAAAAACATAATTAGAACCAAACTTATAAAAATAATAAAAAACAACCGAATTTCGCATATTACTTATTTATAATCGTAACCATGTAAACAAGTAATATCGCTGATCCACTTCATACAAGCTGTCAGAAAAGTAGCATATATGGAAAATAACTAAAATCCGATATACATCTGCAATTTGCACCTAGGAGGAAGTAAAAATTCTATAAAGGACAGGACACGACAGCAACGATGTTACATGTAAGGTAAAAACACTTAATGATGTATTATAGCTTTTCAGATCATAGTTACAAGTCCATTATATTAAGACCATAGCATACTTATGTATTTACAGAGCACCTGATGATATCAATATAACGAAATAGGCTCATTGTCAATGATATAAAATACAAACCATTCACATAGCAGTGTAGCTAGCTGTTATTCATAATAATAATGGTGTTTACCTGCAGAAAGGCAAATGGGAATGGGCAGTGGGCAATGAGGTTGAATCAGGAGATCTATCCCCACCAATAACAACCACAGCATTCAACGTTGCAACAGTGTTTCGCCATTTGTCTGAGACAGGGTCGTTTCAGGAAGCAGGAAATCATGAAGGACGTACCAAAAATATTTAAAAACTAGACTTGGAGGTAAATGTGATTAACAAAGCGTGTCCTGCATGGAGTGGCCTTGTGGTTAGAGGCACCACGTCACGAAGTGCGCTGCCCCTCCCGCCTGAGGTTCGAGTCCTCCCTTGGGCATGGTTGTGTGTGTTGTGCTTAGTATAAGTTAGTTTAAGTTAATACAAGTAGTGTGTAAGTCTAGGGACCGACAACCTCAGCAGTTTGGTCCCTTAGGAATTCTCTCACACACACACATTAACACTGTGGAATACGACTGATGTGTCAGTACCAGGCAATTGGCCAGCCAGTATAGTGTAAGCTAGACAACTACGTGGAAGATTCTCCATGAAAATTTGTACTACCATTATCACTTACAGCGTGTGTAGGGCTTACTAGCTACAGACTTTCCACAAAAGGAGCAGTTTTGTCGCTGGTTTCTACACCAAGCGGCCACAATTCTGGGATTTGTGTCATCCATCCTATTCACAGATGAGGCCACCTATATGCAGAGAGGTATTCTCAGCTTTCATAACAGTCATCTGTGGGATAGTATGCAGAGCGTCCATGGTATGGTGACAGCAGATCACCAGCATCAGTGCAGCCGGAATGTGTGGGCTGGGATAATAAGCGTCCATACTTTGGGATTAGTCTTCCTTCCACAGTGTCTAACAGGCCAGAACTATTGGCGTTTCTTGTGGGTGACATTGCCTCCCCCGCTGGAAGAAGTGCCGCTGATGATTCGAAGGGTTATTTGGCTACTACATTATGGTGCTCCAGTACACTTCACCGTTAACATCTGGATGCATATACGTCGTGTCTTCCCTGGTCGATTGAGCAGACGAAAGGGTATAATTGCATGGCCTACTCGTTCACGAGATCTCGACTCGATTTCTGATTATGGGGCCATCTCAGAAGTATCGTATATGCAGAGCCTATTCCAAATCTGGAGATGCTGGAGCAGCATACTCATGCTGCCTTTGACACTGTTCAGATGTAGCCTGGCTGATGTGAATGTGTGAGATAGAACATGCATGTGTTGAGGGACATGAAAACCATTTTCAACACATCTGTAGCTATGGCTGCATGGTACAGTGCATATAAGACCACAGCCTCTACAATATACACATCCAGAACTTATTTGTTCTGTGTTCTCTCATTGATGAATCCCTAGGCTTTGTACATGGTGGAAAAAATCACCTTGTATACCAAGTGAAGATTCATATATATATATATATATATATATATATATATATATATATATATATATATATATATGTTGAAAGAAAATAAATTCTACACTTGGTGCTCAGCATATATATCTTGTGTGTGTGTGTGTGTGTGTGTGTGTGTGTGTGTGTGTGTTGTGTGTGTGTTTGTGTAAAGCAGCATGCACGTCTTTATAAGTTAGTGCATGTCTGGGATCAGCTGCCAGACCCCGAAAACTACAACCAAATTTGAAACACAAACAGAAAACTTCACGAATATCAGCACTGTGTGGTTTATAACCTAACGCCAATAGGAGCAGAGATATGGGCAAATCCTTGTTTTTCCATCCCCTGCAATACAGGCTGGCATACACAATGTGCGTATTGTGTGGGAAAAATATCAGGCTGCCAAATCAACCTGCTTTGCAGGTCAGCCTGCATAAACATTAGGGACAAGAAACGCTTTTCCAGTCCCAGAAACGTTGGTTGTCTACACACAGCGGGCATGTTGTATTGGAATAATGTTGGGCTACTTTATCGAGCTGTGTTGCATGGCAGGCTCTACATCAGGTCGGAAAACTTGTTCCCAAGCCCTTGATGTGTAGCTTGTCCTGCACAACACACATGTTGTGGGAGTGATCAACCTACTGTGCATGGGTTCGTATGTAGATAGGAATGGCTGTGTGTTGTTTGAGATAGACAGATGTGGGGATATGCATGTTGTTTGAGATGGACAGATGTGGGGATATGCAGAGGTTGGTGGAGAGGATGGAAAGACAGAGTGGTCGGAGAAGATGGACATATATAGTTGGGAGGAGAGCCAGAAGAAGGAGATCTGCAATATATGGGCTGAATGTGGACTTGAGCACAGATGGCGGAAAAGGCTAGTATCCACATAAAATGCAGATTGATTGAATGTATGTTTGTGTGTATATCCAAGATCTTCTCTTAACCACTGGATCAATTCTGGCAAATTTGGCACACAAACAGCAACCTTTATGCACAAGCGCAGAGAGCTTTGCAATATACATATCAAAGGGCAAAAACACAAGATATATAGGCTGCCATACACAACAGACTTGTTGTTATACTTGTATAGGCCTGCTTTCTGATCTATTTTGTCTGGATGATAGTCACAGATGTGGTGAGGTAGAGATGGACAGACGAGGGGATGGACAGACAGAGAGGGGTGAGGAATACATATTCAGAGAGATGGTGTGAGGGAGAAGATGTTGTTGCTGTGGTCTTCAGCCCTGAGACTGGTTTGATGCAGCTCTCCATGCTACTCTATCCTGTGCAAGCTTCTTCATCTCCCAGTACCTACTGCAGCCTACATCCTTGGTCTCCCTCTACGATTTTTAACCTCTCTGCTGCCCTCCAATATTAAATTGGTGATCCCTCGATGTCTCAGAACATGTCCTGCCAACCGATCCCTTCTTCTAGTAAAGTCGAGCCACAAGCTCCTCTTCTCCCCAGTTCTATTCAATACCTCCTCGTTAGTTATGTTAACTACCCACCCAATCTTAAGCATTCTTCTGTAGCACCACAATTCGAAAGCTTCTATTCTCTTCTTGTCAAAACTATTTATCGTCCATGCTTCACTTCCATACATGGCTACACTCCATACAAATACTTTCAGAGACTACTTCCTGACATTTAAATCTATACTCGATGTTAACAAATTTTTCTTCTTCAGAAACGCTTTCCTTGCCATTGCCAGTCTACATTTTATATCTTCTCTACTTCGACCATCATCAGTTATTTTACTCCCCAAATAGCAAAACTCCTTTACTACTTTAAGTGCCTCATTTCCTAATCTAATTCCTTCTGCATCACCCGACTTAATTCGACTACATTCCATTATCCTCGTTTTGCTTTTGTTCATGTTCATCTTATACCCTCCTTTCAAGACACTGTCCATTCCGTTCACCTGCTCTTCCACGTCCTTTGCTGTCTCTGACAGAATTACAGTGTCATCGGCGAACCTCAAAGATTTTATTTCTTCTCCAATACCTACTCTGAACTTTTCTTTCGTTTCCTTTATTGATTGCTCAATATACAGATTGAATAACATCGGGGAGAGGCTACAACCCTGTCTCACTCCCTTCCCAACGACTGCTTCGCTTTCATACCCCTAGACTCTTGTAACTGCCATCTGCTTTCTGTACAAATTTTAAATAACCTTTCGCTCCCTGTATTTTACCCCTGCCACCTTCATAATTTGAAAGAGAGTATTCCAATCAACATTGTCAAGAGCTTTCTCTAAGTCTAGAAATGCTAGAAACGTAGGTTTGCCTTTCCTTAATCTTTCTTCTAAGATAAGTCGTAGGGTCAGTATTGCCTCACGTGTTTCAACATTTCTACGGAATCCAAACTGATCTTCCCTGAGGTCGGCTTCTATCAGTTTTTCCATTCGTCTGTAAAGAATTTGCGTTAGTATTTTGCAGCCGTGACTTATTAAAATGATAGTTCGGTAGTTTTCACATCTGTCAACACCTGCTTTCTTTGGGATTTATTATATTCTTCTTGATGTCTGAGGGTATTTCGCCTGTCTCATACATCTTGCTCACCAGATGGTAGAGTTTTGTCAGGATTGGCTCTCCCAAGGCTGTCAGTAGTTCTAATCGAATGTTGTCTACTCCGGGGGCATTGTTTCGACTCAGGTCTTTCAGTGCTCTATCAAACTCTTCACGCAATATCATATCTCCCATTTCGTCTTCATCTACATCCTCTTCCATTTCCATAATATTGTCCTCAACTACATCGCCCTTGTATAGACCCTCTCTATACTACTTCCACCTTTCTGCTTTCCCTTGTTTTCTTAGAACTGGGTTTCCATCGAAGCTCTTGATATTCATGCAAGTGGTTCTCCTTTCTCCAAAGGTCTCTTTAATTTTCCTGTAGGCCGTATCTATCTTACCCCTAGTGAGATAAGCCTCTACATCCTTACATTTGTCCTCAAGCCATCCCCTGCTTAGCCATTTTGCACTTCCTGTCGATATCATTTTTGAGACGTTTGTATTCCTTTTTGCCTGCTTCATTTACTGCATTTTTATATTTTCTCAATTTCATCAGTTAAATTCAATATTTCTTCTGTTACCCAAGGATTTCTACTAGCCCTCGTCTTTTTACCTATTTGATCCTCTGCTGCGTTCACTATTTCAACCCTCAAAGCTACCCATTCTTCTTCTACTGTATTTCTTCCCCCATTCCTGTCAATTGTTCCTTTATGCTCTCCCTCTGTACAACCTCTGGTTCTTTCAGTTTATCCAGGTCCCATCTCCTTAAATAAGAGGTAGGAAGAAGAAATGGGGAGGAGGAAATGGTCAGAGACACGAAAATGGAGGCAGGAAATTGGAGATAGTAACATTGAAGGTGGATGGGCGGATGGACAACAAGACAGGGTTGGAAGAGATGGGCACACATGGTGAAAATAGGGCGAGGGGCAGGATGAAGTTGACAGATAAGGTGTGTGGGAACAGGAGGAGATGGACAGGTAGGGACAGTGATGCCAGGAGGAGAGGGGCAGTGGAACAGATAGAGCATCAGGGACACAAGAGGGGAAGGACAGATAGAGCAGATAGGAGGAGATGTACAGGAGATGAGGATAAGGGGGAAAGGCAGTGAAGCTGGGTGGTAGGGGTAGCATACTAGCATATATATAAAGCAGCATATCTGTATGTATGTCTGTGTGTCCATGCAGGATCTCTTCCAAAACCCCTCAATCGATATCAACCACATTTCGCACACAAACAGCAAACTTAATGAGTATCATCACTGTGGATTTTACAACAACTGCAACGAAAGAGGAGTTATGGACAAAAAAAATTTTTTTCGGCTCCTGCAGAACAGCCTACACTACGCCATAAGCTTCTGTATCGACCACCTCTCCAGGAGAGCCTGCATACCAGCGATAAAAAACGGTTTCCTAGCATTCGACGTGAGGGATGCCTCCGCAAAGGATATGTTGTGTTGGAATGCCCTTTGCATGGCACCCAACGTGTCAGGAGCAATAAACGGCTTTCAAGCCCATTCTGTGTAAGTTGCCTACAAGACAGATTTGGTGATGGAACAGTCAAAGTGTCCTTTATCGATTTATCTTGCATGAGCTAGAAGTTTCGATGGACATAGCTGCAGGTAGGTTGACATTTATAGAGGAGGTGATAGAGAGTGAGGGTGGAGGAGAAAATGGTCAGAGAGACAGTGTGATGAGGAGACAGGCAGAGAGGGGATAATGATATGTGCAGAATTTTGGCTGGAGGAGATGGCAGATAGTGGAAGGAGGGCAGAAAACAAGCTGGAGGTGAAAACCCTACAGAGGTACTGAGCAATTTGAAAAGCATGATGTGGAAGGAGGTGACAGACAGAGGGAGGGGAAAAAGCACATGGACACATGAAGGGGGGAGGAAGATATGATAACAGAGAGAGGGTGGAAAAGGCAAAAATAGGTCAAAGAGGATGGACACGGGAGCTTGAGGTGGAAATAGATGGGGCACGAAGAGGTGGACACGAAGTGGGGGATGGATGTTATGTGTGTAATACAAATGTGAAATGCATGTGCAAGTGAAGCCATGGGGAATATATAAAGCAGACAGTGTATATGTGTGCTTGAATGAATGAATGTATGTGTTGGATCTTCTCCCAAAATTTTTGTCGAATTCTACAAAGCCCCCTCCCCCTTCCTCCCCCCCCCCCAACACTCTTTACATACCCTAAACTGCTAATGATGCTATCTCATTTCTCTGAGCGGTTATTGCACTTTGATGTTGAACACAGATGGCTGTCACATTAACGTGACTGGTTTGTGTAAAAAAAAAAAAAAAAAAAAAAAAAAAAAAAAAAAAAAACTTTAAGTTGCAGATTGCCATCACATGGCTTTCGATCAATCACTACACTCTCTCTGTCTATCTATTTTTCTATACATCAGTCTCTATGTCTGTCGATGAAGTAAGAGCGCTACTCTACTTTTCCACTACTTACTGTTGAGAGGAGCTTCGTCAGGCAGAAATACAACAGCCACGTCATGACTGAAATAGCCCTCCATTTTGTAGTCCGGGTGGGCCACGACCCAGCGGGTGACCACGATCCAAGCTGTGGTCTCGTTCTTCGTCCGATGGATGCCACCCAAGCGAATGGTGAACTTGTCATAGCTGTCAGAAAAAATCTATTTTCAGTTGCAAAGCAGTCAAGCAGTGGTAATCATTTTTATCTATAGCTAATGGTAATCAATGCCACCGACAATCCAGAGCAGGTGAAAACTCAAATACTCCCTGTCAACCTGTATTAGATGCATTTTTGTATATATAAAGACTTAAATAAACACAAAACAATATCTACAAAGTTAATGAAACTCCTGAAAGAAAGGAGTGCTAGCTCTGCAAGGTTCACAGGAGAGCTTCTGTAAAGTTTGGAAGGTAGGAGACGAGGTATTGGCAGAAGTAAAGCTGTGAGTACCGGGCGTGAGTCGTGCTTCGGTAGCTCAGATGGTAGAGCACTTGCCCGCGAAAGGCAAAGGTCCCGAGTTCGAGTCTCGGTCGGGCACACAGTTTTAATCTGCCAGGAAGTTTCATATCAGCGCACACTCCGCTGCAGAGTGAAAATCTCATTCTGGAAACATCCCCCAGGCTGTGGCTAAGCCATGTCTCCGTAATATCCTTTCTTTCAGGAGTGCTAGTTCTGCAAGGTTTGCAGGAGAGCTTCTGTAAAATTTGGAAGGTAGGAGACGAGGTACTGGCAGAAGTAAAGCTGTGAGTACTGGGCGTGAGTCGTGCTTCGGTAGCTCAGATGGTAGAGCACTTGCCCGCGAAAGGCAAAGGTCCCGAGTTCGAGTCTCGGTCGGGCACACAGTTTTAATCTGCCAGGAAGTTTCAACTCACTCCATTGTTGTTGTTCATGTGCCTCAATAACAAAGAAAAATTCCAAGGGTAGCCCTTAGGATTCTGTGTCGGGACTTGGCCATGGGAGCCTTGCTACAGTTCATGGGTGTAACAGGATTAATTGATGACTTTGTTATATCTGCTGGTGACATTTCTTTTTAAGGATGGCGGAGACTCCAAAGAATAAACTGCAATGATGGGGAACACCAAATGGTATGGTATAAAGCCAATAAATCACAAATTGTGATGCATAGGATTGCATATGCCTTCATAAAGAGTAAATTGTCTTTCAGGCAGACACTATACTGAAAGTCTGTCAAAATTCCATGAAATCTAACGATAGTTGCATGTTATTAGCTCTACTATTAGATGAGAAAAAGGAGTTTCAAGACTCACAACGCTAATGGAATGCACAAGGGCACAAAAATTATGCACAATAGATATGAGTTTAGGCATTGCTGGTAACCGATTTCCAGTGCAGGTCGTTAGAGCATATCATGACATAATCTTCACCAATTTTTCAGGACATTTCTTGTGGAGAAGAGCGGTTTTTTTAATTTTTTTAGTACTGCAAAATGAACATAAACAGCTTCAACCACAAGAAATCTTAATTTTTGTGGTTACCGGTTTTGGTCAGTTTTTGACCATTTTCAGACCCCATAAAAGTGGTGGTAGGCGATGGCAGTGAACAGAGGAAGTGTTACAAGTCCACGAATGGCAACTGCTCAATCTTCACTGCATTTTATGGGGTTTAGATCTAATATTTAGACAGATCAATTTATCTCCCTGACAACAATCGTTTAATATTAGTTTATGTAATGTTCATAATTTACTATTTATGACTATAATCCTACACATTGTTTCCTCTTACAATTTCTGCATGTTCCAAAGACAATTTATTGTAGGATAAGCTTGTGAACTGACAAAAAAATTTATCATCACAATGTGACATGAATTCTACTTGGACTAGATTTTCAGTAACTGAATAATGGCTGCAAACGTTCACCAGCCATAAACGTAGTATATGAGATTATCAGTTAGAACATGTAATGTGCCACACCTAAAGAAACAAGTTGCTGACATCATATTAAGTAAATTACGAATCGACATTTCGTTTCCTCTATAAGTACTCAAAAGTAGTCTACTCATTTATGTAAAGCACTCTAGGTAAAGTATTTTCCCAGATATGTAAAAGCAACTAATCACACATCTAAATACTATAGTATATCCTGTTCACACATAGTTTTGGAATGAAAACAAGCACACTACTCGAGAATATACAATGATGTAATACACTGTAAATGTTTGTGAAAATGGAAACAGGTTAATTACTTGACTAAGTATGACCTGATGTAAAAATATTGTTAAAACTTCTTGTCCTACAAATTTTAAATGCGACTGTGACACACTTTGTGGCTCTGAATGGTCAGTCAGTGTTCACACATAATCACATATGCAATACTGCGATGCATCTCAACTACAAATTATCTCTGTGATTCCAAACTTGTTAAAACTGTAATTCCAACAATGAATATATTGATCTTGACTGTGAAGACCATATAGATATCCAGGTGTCTCAGCCCACAACGTTTGTGCATGCACATATGAGACAAATTTTGTGTTAACTCCTGTAGGTTTCATATTTGGAAAAATTACCAAGAATTTGTTAAAATGCAGTAAAAATTTGAAATAGAGTGTTCATCTTTCATTGGAGAGATATGTAAGTTTTTAACACAAAAAATCTGGAAAATATCAGTCTGCAGTGCAATCTTACACATTTCCTTTATTGATAACTGAACAAAAATGAAAAATAATTGTTATTGCTTGATGTTTTACGTTAATGCTACCCAACTCAAATTACATTTTATTAGCTTTGAATTAATTATCCAAAATCAGCATAATACAGAGTTACAATCTTGGATTTTATAAATGAACCAATAGGCACTAAAACACTACAAATGTTATAAGTCACTGGGTAACTGTAACGTTAAACTGACATTCTAGAAAATATTGTCATAATTTCAAACAATGAATATATGAAAAGTATTATTTGAACTAATCTCTATAACAGAAATGGAAGCAATAAACACAAGTAATGGGCATCATACTTCAATGGTCTTAACGTAAAAATGTAATTGCTTGTCTGAAATTGGATTTCAACTACAAGTGAAACAATAGATCAGTAGTGTTTTTATTATTTTATTACGAATTTGAGCATAGACTGTAAGACTTTGCACAAGATTTTTTTGTGATCTGTAAAGATGTAGCAAATGACTATCGAAGAGCCAGTTAGAAACCCTTGGAGGAGAAGATTAAATTTAGGGAAAAATACTTGGATTGAACACTTGCTGAGGGAGATGTAGATTATGAAGAATGAGCTAGACAATCATAAACTGCTAGCAAAAAGTAGTCTAAGTAAACTGGGACATCGGGTAGTAGAAAATGAAAGTGAACTAGATGGTTAAATAACTCAAACAAACAGTTAAGTTGAATGTTCGAAAAAAATTACAACAGACTTTCTGAAGTGAATTTCTAAATAAGAATGTCCAGATAGCTGAAGTCAAGGACAAAACTGATAGATCGAAATCCACTGCAGAAGCAGCTGAATGCTCTAGTCGATGTAGTTGAACCTAAAATTGTAAATGTACTAGTACTCTTGCTATTAGATTAACAAACTTTTGAATGATATTGAAATAGTCAGTACTATCACAATTTAGGATAATTAAAGTGTTATTAACACTAAAGTTGTGAACGTAGAAAAAATAGTTACTAGTGATGTAGATACATGAAAAACCAGTGTGTGAAACATTATTCAGAATTCCATGAAAATATCTCTACAAAAAGTTTCGTTAGTAACTGTGGCAGTATTTGGCCTAAGGCACCTATAACAAAACTTCTTAGTGAGGGTAAATTACATTCTCTCCACTTTGTATAAGACTTTTGTAAGAATGATATTCTTAAATGACTGATTTGTTTCAAATTAAATTTGAAAACTGTTTTTAACAGAGAAGCACTTTCATAACTCAATCAGCATGTTTTAAAATATGTTTTATACTGTGATATAATTAAAACTGTGTTCCTAATAGATTTTGGTCTTAATCAAAAGCGAGTTTTTGAATGGGCCTAACTACAGAGAGGGAAATGAGAATACAAAAGAATTGTTTGAAAAACAGCTTAGAAGAGTAATATATTTGGTCAGACTTTTGGTGAGTTGACTCAAACAGATGCCCTGAAAACAAGACTTCTAGCAAATGCACAATGAGGTATAGTGTATGAACCAGGAGCCTCAACTGAATAATTTATAAAGTACCGGGTGATCAAAAAGTCAGTCTAAATTTGAGAAGTTAATAAACCATGGAATAATGTAGATAGAGAGGTAAAAATTGACACATATGCTTGGAATAATATGGGGTTTTATTAGAACAAAAAGAATCCATCGTTTTCGGGCCTTTTTTCTTCGAGGAAATGCTTGATTCTGGTTTTGTAACCGCTACCGTGACGGGTGAGAGGTACGCCGATATGTAACAGAATCGCATTATCCCCAGCCTAGCTGATAAACACCTGCTGGAACCTTCATGTTTATGCAGAATGGCGCTCCACCCTGTATTGCTAGACACATGAAAGATCTCTTGCATGCGTCGTTTGATGATGATTGTGTGCTCAGCCGCTACTTTCGCCATGCTTGGCCTCCTAGGTTCCCAGACCTCAGTCCGTGCGATTATTGGCTTTGGGGTTACCTGAAGTCTCAAGTGTATCGTGATCGACCGACATTTCTAGGGATGCTGAAAAATGGCTCTGAGCACTATGAGACTTAACTTCTGAGATCATCAGTCCCCTAGAATTTAGAATGACTGAAACCTAACTAACCTAAGGACAGCACACACATCCATGCCCGAGGCAGGATTCGAACCTGTGACCGTAGCGGTCGCGCGGTTCGAGACTGACGCGCCTAGAACCGCTTGGCCACAGGGTGATGAAAGACAACATCCGACGCCAATGCCTCACCATAACTCCAGACATGCTTTACAGTGCTGTTCACAACATTATTTCTCGACTACAGCTATTGTTGAGGAATGATGGTGGACATATTGAGCATTTCCTGTAAAGAACATCATCTTTGCTTTGTCTTAGTTTGTTATGCTAATTATTGCTATTCTGATCAGATGAAGCTCCATCTGTCGGATATTTTTTTGAACTTTTGTACTTTTTTGGTTCTAATAAAACCCGATGTCATTCCAACCATATGTGTCAATTTGTACCTCTCTATCTACACTATTCCGTGATTTATTCAGTTTTCAAATTTATACAGACTATTTTATCACCCGGTATATTGACAAGCTGCACAGTCTGAGAGAAAAATGAGAGTCAGAAATTTAATCGTGGTGCAGTTGATGGTTATGAACTTTGGGGTGTGATCGAAATTATAATGGGAAGAATCATTTGTAGAAAGAAGTAGGATATTACAGGAGTAATTGTCAGGGATTATGAAATTTTAAGTGAACTCATGAGAGACATAGGAATGGAAACAGAGAATTTTAAGATAAAGGTAGGCTGTAGGATGGAAACAATAAATCACAAGATAATACAAGAGCAGATAACAAGGAAATGTACTGTGAAATTTATGGTTGTCCCATTGCTAACATGTCAGTTTGGAGCAAAAAATATGAACCAAAACATGGCCAGTAATCAAATGATCAGATTATAGGGGAGAAGAAATTCAAACAGCTGTTTGCAGAATAATATGTGGCCTACAAACAGAATATTTTATATTTATAGTTCAGGAAAGCAACGCATTTTAATGCAACGGACAACAGAAATCCTAAATATTCATGTAATTAAGAGTAAGAGTGGGATGCAGAGTTACTCACAAATGCCTATAGGCTATCAGGAAATAAAATTTCAAAGGGAGAGTAAATGACTAAACATCCAATATAAATAAGTTCAGTATTATTTAGGAAGCATGAGTGAAAATAATATAGCTGTTTCTGATGTTATAACTGGATGTTATAAATCTTGCACCAAAAACCATGTCAAAAACTTGCCATCTGGAGTGGCCATGCAGTTTGAGGCATCATGTCACGAATTGTGTGGCCCCTCCCGCCATAGGTTCGAGTCTTCCTTCTGGCACGGGTGTGTGTGTTGTTCTTAGCATAAGTTAGTTTAAGTTTCTTCAAGTAGTGTGTAAGCATAGGGCTGATGATCTCAGAAGTTTGGTCCTTTAGGATTTCCCACACATTTGAATATTTTCAAAAATTTGTGTCTGCTTTCTCATGTCTCCCACAACAGAATTTTCGCAAGTCCTTTGAAAGCCTGTTATTCTGAGTTGTAACGCATATGGATGAGGGAAAAACCAGCTATGGTAACAAACATGGACATCACCAAACTGAATGGGAAGGCCCAGCTTAAGTGCCCCACAGGGGAGATAGCAGTCAATGAATTTACAAATCGTTAGATCAAATAACAGATTTTCATATATTTTTAGTGCAGCTGAACTGACCTCTGAATTTATTTCACTTACTCCTTTGTGGAAAGCCACTGCAAAGACGGATTCTGCTGCATTTGTCAAAAATTGTCTGAAATAAGTTGAACATGTGGATAAAGTGACTTCAGACAATGGTTCCCAGTTCCATTCAGACATTTGATAATGCGCTTTATGCCAACATAAGATCAATCCTGTCTACATTTCTAATTAGTTGCCAGCATCCAATCAGGCAGAATGTTTTATGAAAGAACTTAACAAGCCCTGAAGACTGTTTTATCATCACCAACATCTGACATTGGACAAACATGTCAACAATTCCCAAAATATTCGCAATGAGCTACCCCATGATTCTGCTTCACTACAGCCTATACTTATATTCAGGAACAAACAGTTACCACATTATATTAAAGAACTTGTACTTTTTCCAAGTTCACAACAATTACGTCACAAGGAAGTAGTTAATTTAGCATTTAGTAACATTAGGAAAGCTACTGAAAGACTAAAGAAACTACAATCTGCAAGAATGAAGGTAAAGTAATTACATGTGAGACAGAAGATGTTACTGAAATCTCATCACTTATTACATAAAGATAAAAAAATTAGTCAAAATTATTCTTCTTTATCACAATGGACCTTACAGTATCTTTGAGAATTCTACTCTACAATGTGACAATGTGATTTAGACTGAAACTTTCTATATGCACAAGAACAGAGGAATTCACTGTATCACACATGTGAAGCATTGAGTAAAACTTCATCTAATTTCCTGGGAAGTTGATGAACAGTTTTGACTTTTGTATATTTGTATACAGCTATATTCTTGCATCCAAATATCAATTTTTGATTATGAAAAGTGCATTGCACTACTTTTTATTGTTGTATTTTCAGCCACATATATTGCACAGTAATTTATTACACAAAGGTAAAAAAAATTAGTCACAATTATTTTTCTTCTTTACAGTGGACCTTGTAGCATTTGTTAGAACTGTACTCAACAATGCAATTCAGGTTGAAACATTATGTACATACAAGAGTAGATGACATTACTGCGTCACACATGCAAAGCAATTTATTGAGTAAAACCTCATCTATTTACTGTGGAGTTAATGAACATTTTTCATTTTTGTATGTTTGTATGCAGCTACATTCCTGCATCAAAATGTCAATTTTTGATTATAAAATATGCATTGCTATAATTTTTATTATTGTATTTTCAGCCACATGTATTGCACTGCAATATTGGGAACATAGTATTTTGTAGATAGTGCTTTGTACATACTGAAATGTGATTTTTCGTATTTAAGGCATTTGTTGCTACAAAGGAAGATAAAATGAAAAATGTATTTTAAATATTGTTGCACAGAAGGAAGTAATCTGTATCCAGCTAACAGAAATAAGTGATAAAAAAATTGAGTCTTACATGAGTGACACACATAGAAAATAAGAATACATGAAATAAAATGTGGCTAGAGCCTCTAGTTGGGTGGACCAGTCGCCTGGTGCAAGTCTTTGGAGTTGACGCCACTTCAGTGACTTGTGTGTCGTTGGGGATGATATGATGAAGACAACACAACACCAAGTCCCTGAGCAGACAAAAACTCTGACCCAACTGGGAATCGAACCCAGGTCCCTTTGCACAGCATTTGGCCACACTGACCACTCAGCTATCGAGGCAGACAGAAGAATACTTGGAAGCCTTTTTACTTTTCTTCTAACAATATAAGCATTACAGCAGATTTTTTCTTTTAAATTTTTTTCCAGCCTTAGCGTTATAGTTTAACTTTTAATGTTGTAAGATGACTTTATTTATACACATTTGCTTGTTATAATATTCTTTCCAGATGACATAACTTTTCTTTTTAAGACCAACAGTATTTGATGAAAATGAAGTTTAAGGATATAACGAATCTAGGTATGCAATGGTATAAGCCAAAATGAAGCTTCAAAGCTGGAGAAGAACCAGATGAGATGAAGAAGACTTTTCATTCTGTTTAGTGTGATTGAGAAATTAGATTTTTGATGTGACAGTATGTATTTAGGTCGTTAGCTGTACTTATGATTGTGGGTTTGAAGAGGGATGATGATAAGTACAGAGGTTAGGGAGTAATGTGAGGCACTGTGGGATGCTCACATGGCAGAAATAAATTAGAGAAGTTGTTTTAGTACATATCCAAAAGTGAATAAAAGTAAAATTGTAAGGAGCAATAGGTGGAAATATATAACATGGTTTATAATGAAGGGAAATATGACAAGGCTTGATGACAATAGTAAGAAATGATATGTTTATACTGAAGTAAAATGTAACAAGGATTAAGGAAGGAATTGTGAATTCATAAAAGTTCAGTGCACTAGGAAAGGAGGTTGCTTACTTCATTTATGCCCATCTTTTATTGCTAACATTATGTAAATCCTCTTGCAATTGTACTGTGGTATCATTTAAACAAAAGCGCCATAGATGAGGCAACAAAACAGGTCATTTGTAACATTATTTAATCAGTATGTTGAGTTTATTTTGGAATTTAAGTTTAAAATTTGTATCTTTCCTGTTTTCTGTGTTAGTATAAGATGGTATTTCAAGGTTTCTTCTTGTGGCTGACTGACGACTAATGACTTTCTAATAGGAGTTTTCTTGCAGCTAATTTTCCAAATGCATTCAATGACTTGCTCTTTAGTTAGTACAACCATAGTTGATTCCTAATCTCACATGAATTTGTAGTTCATTTGTTTCCTGTCACTACATGTGTTTGTAGCTGAGTAGCAATAGTCTGTGTTCTGTGCATAGTTGGGCAATATATTGAAATATCTTAAGTGTATCTATGCGAATAATATTTCTTTTCCCTTCTTTCTTGTCATTCATTGGTGATGTGTAGTATTCAGACATTTATTTTTACATATATTTTCTTTTGTTAGTTGTTTTACTTTGAAATATTTTACCTTCACTGTTATGATTACACTGGATGTGTAGCTTTAGTTTAATACCTTAGGAACAGCTATTATGTCAATCATTTGTATTAGTACTAAGTTTTTATGAGAAAATTAGTTATATCCGCTTAGGTACATATTTTATCATGCACATTAGTTCTCATATTCCAAACATTTTGTTTTGTCTTATGAGGTTTATTCAATCTTAGATTGTGACATACATCCTCTTAAGTTTCATGTAACTTTGTCATACTTTCCACAGAGCTAACCATTATCACCAAAACACACCCACTCACACACACACACACCCACCAACCCACCCATCCACACACAGTTGTTAGAGAGAAATGGACTTTTGCAATTACAATTTTGTTCTGTTATCACTGCTACAAATGAACAGATGGATTGGGCAGTGTGTCACATAATATACCAATCCAATGACCTATGCTGTCATCAGAAGGGATTCACAGAATTATAAATGGCAATACTGGTCTAGTGGTACAAATGAGTCATCAGCAGATGCATCACCACTAAGAACATTGGATTTGTGGGGTGTCATTAAAGAACACATCCCACTGGCCTTGCTCAGTCCACACCTTGTGTTAGGATTCAACAACCAATGACATTTCTACTATGTGATTTGATTCAATCACTACTGGCTCAAAGAATATGGTAGGTGGGTTTTCAGAGGAGGACATATTTCAGAGCTGCCTTCCTGATTCTTCCTTGTAGTTCCCACATGTGTACTGTTTCAGCACTTTATACCGATTTCATCCTTGATTGTACACTCTGGAGAATCCTGATGTGTAGTGGTGTGACGTTTGTGTGAGAACTGCGTGCTATATTTTCCCATTTCTCCCTGAGCATAAAAGTGTCATTCATTTCCCTTGCTGAATAGGTTTTATATTATCCTATGTCTTTTGCATTACTCACATATTTATTGGTTAGATCATACCTTATGTAGATATTAACTCAAGTAATCAAAAGTGCAATTTGGTTACTACTGTATTATGCATCTGAACTGTAATTTTTTCTCGCATGTCAGAGTATATGTTAAGATGATCTATTTGTACGTTTGTTCAGAAATTCACTGAATAAATTTAAATGTAGACTTCAACAGCCATTTTCATAGGCAATAAAATTTTTTCTGGGTTTGTGACTGCGTTGTAATTATGTAAAACTACCGACGATTTGAAACTTCCTGGCAGATTAAAACTGTGTGCCGGACCGAGACTCGACTATTGGAGACTTCTAGTTGAAAAATACCGAGCGAACTGATGGGACGTGTGACACATCAATTAAAAATAGAGCTTACAGTACTTTCATTGAATACCAAAAATAAGCTAGTAACCTAACTTCAGCCTTCCCCCTCCCTTTTACCAACAAGAGTTTGGGAGCACGTTGCTTGCAAATAGCAAGGTACAAACAAGTCTCACATAGAAATTTACAGAAAAGAGACAAGAAGAATATTGATGCTGAATAAAATATTTCTGGGTTTTTGACTGCATTGTCATTATGTAAAACTACCGACATTTCGGTCACTGTTGCAAGTGACTTTGGTTAGGGCGTTTTTGTTTACTGATGAATGAGAAATCTTTGTTTCTTATATACCTGCAGACATAACTGTTACCTAATTCTGATAGGCTGTAAAGGATGAAGGGGAGGGATGTTAACAACCTGTCAGCATTAGATAACAGTCACATCTCCAGCTATATAAGAAACGAAGTTTTCTCATTCATCAGTAAGCAAAAACACCCTGAAGAAAGTCACTTGCAACAGTGACTAAATCGTCGGTAGATTGAGGTTTTCACTCTGCAGCGGAGTGTGCGCTGATATGAAACTTCCTGGCAGATTAAAACTGTGTGCCCGACCGAGACTCGAGCTCGGGATCTTTGCCTTTTGCAGGCAACTGCTCTACCAACTGAGCTACCCAAGCACGACTCACGCCCCGTCCTCACAGCTTTACTTCTGCCAGTATCTCGTCTCCTACCATCCAAACTTTACAGAAGCTCTCCTGCGAACCTTGCAGAACTAGCACTCCTGAAAGAAAGGATACTGCGGAGACATGGCTTAGCCACAACCTGGGGGATGTTTCCAGAATGAGATTTTCACTCTGCAGCGGAGTGTGCTCTGATATGAAAGAAGTAAAGCTGTGAGGATGGGGCGTGAGTCGTACTTGGGTAGTTCAGTTGATAGAGCACTTGATCGCCAAACGGAAAGGTCCCGAGTACGAGTCTAGGTCCGGCCCACAGTTTTAATCTGCCAGGGAGTTTCATATCAGTGCACACTCCGCTGCAGAGTGAAAATCTCATTCTGGAAACATCTTCCAGGCTGTGGCTAAGCCATGTCTCCGCAATATCCACAGAGGTTCTGATTACAAACCAAGCCATCTTTGGTTGTCAGCAGCGTTTTCGTTGCCTGTAGCATTCTGTGAGAAGTAAGTGAGGGAGTGGGGTGTTGATCACGCTACTGAGCGATCTGGAAGTAGTTGGCAGAGCACAGGCGTACTAGTGGAGTGGATACTGAATTTTGGAAGTGTGATTTCATAAAGGTTGATTTGAGAATTTTGAAGATTCTTTAGCCAATCTGCTGCTGTGCTGTAGTTTACTTTTCATCACCATCGTGATGTACCGAGTTTCCGCTGCCACAGGTAAGCCATGAAAATTTACTAGGGCGAGTTTAACATTGCAGTCATGACACAATACCGCGCGACAGCTACAGTCGCAGGTTCGAATCCTGCCTCGGGCATGGGTGTGTGTGATGTCCTTAGGTTAGTTAGGTTTAAGTAGTTCTAAGTTCTAGGGGACTGATGACCACAGATGTTAAGTCCCATAGTTAGTGTAGTGTGTTGGAACTACAACTCACGTGCTATGAAGTCACGTATAGTAGCAATGTTTGCTGGGCTGCATGATACAAAATTTCATAGGACAATTCCTTTATTAGACAATTTTAGGTTTTCTATTTTTTTGGTCAAATTTAATTCTAACACAGTTACATAATGTAAGAGATGCGGATACTATTTTACCAGATAGCGTTTACGTAACAACATGACTTGCATTGTTGAAACTAACATTCAGTACAGTCTCACATGAAAGTTAAAAAATAGGAAACCAGTTCAGTTTAGTTTACAGTTCACATCAACAAATGCAAATTAGTCTTGGCAAACTGTCTCCCTAGGATATAAGGTTTTTGGAAGTTTCTGCGATTTTCGTATTCAGACGAAGGTACAGTCTCGATAGTGAAGCAACTACAACCATCTTTCACAATAACTTGCACACACACTGCTTTGCTGGCTAATATCAGTGTAATAATGTTGTAAATGTTTCTTTATGTGGTATCATTTGTATTTTCATGGTGGTGAATGCTATTTTAGAGAATTTTTTGGTTGACAGTATACATTCCATTAGGCGAAAAGTAATTGTACAGACTGAGATCATTGTAATGCTTTTTACATATCCAGGAATTTCATTAGTTATTCATTAAGAGCGATGATTTGTCTTTTTGTGGACAGTAAGTGATTGGAAGATTCATATTTTGGCGGGTAATAGAAATGTTTGTGTTGCATTTTATTTTTGTTACAAATCATCACCATACCTAGCAAAACTAGATCCAGTGGTCGTCGTGTGAGACAAATGGAAGAAACTCAAAATGAGAATTCTGCACTGGGTGAAATTAATTGTCAAACATTTATTACAAATTTGTAGCTCCATTGAAAATTACGAAAACATCGCAGACAGGCTAGCTCACATTAATTCACTGTCGAATCAAAGTAATGGATGGGAAATGACTAGTGGAATTTTGGGTATTGAGAAAGAATCTGTAGGAAACGAGAAATCACAGGTTAGTGACGTTTCAGAACAAACTCAAGCAGCAACAACAGATTTCAGTTTTGTGTCAATTTCTTTCATGTTCCGAATAGTCAAAGTCTCCTCCATTTTCTCCTAGACCTATCAGGTCGGATTGAGGGAGGACATAGAAGCAATTCAGGGGCGGGCTGCTAGATTTGTTACTGGTAGGTTTGATCATCACGCGAGTGTTACGGAAATGCTTCAGGAACTGGGGTGGGAGTCTCTAGAGGAAAGGAGACGTTCTTTTCGTGAATCGCTACTGAGGAAATTTAGTGAACCAGCATTTGAGGCTGACTGCAGTACAACTTTACTGCCGCCAACTTATATTTCGCGGAAAGACCATAAAGATAAGATAAGAGAGATTAGGGCTCGTACAGAGGCATATAGGCAATCATTTTTCCCTCGTTCTGTTTAGGAATGGAACAGGGAGAGAAGATGCTAGTTGTGGTAAGAGGTACCCTCCGCCATGCACCGTATGGTGGATTACGGAGTATGTATGTAGATGTAGATGCAAACTTTGAATATTAACCTCATCACCATTCAGATAGCTTAGTTTCCATTCTGTCGGTAGGAGGCGTTCACACAAATCACTGGCCAAGTTTCAAAGTGAGGTATTGGGTTCACAATATCCTTGCTTAAACTTTAACATTGGTGTAACCTCTTCTGTCTCTGAAATCAGAATGGACATTATGCCTTTACTATTTTTCCCTGCTTCAGCAAATACTCAGCTTTCTTTGTCAGCTTGCGCAATTCATCTGCCAAATTTAAAATTTTGTCGAACTTAGTGACTTGAATTTTATTTTAGAATACTGCAGTTGCAATGACTTGTTCAGAAACTTACCCCCTGTGACTCCCAAAATGTCCTAAAATTAAACTTCCAACTTTAGTTATACTATCTTCTTTATGTTTCCTTTGTTGTGCTCTCAAATTTTTCAGACTCCACTATATTTTTCCGTCACTGTCATTCGATTTAATCTGTTCCCCTTGATCATCATGATCCTATTTTCCACACTCTTAGTCTGCGCTTCAAATTCGATCCTTAGCTTTTCCAACAACTGTTTAAAGCTTCACCTCCAAATCATTTTGTATTTTCTCAGTCTTGACCAAAAACGTTAATATATCTTGCCACATTTTTTTGCGCACTTTCATCTTTCTTTGTTAATTCGGTCAACCTCGTTTTCAAATCTTCATTCTGCTTTCCTAACGTTCGATAAAAATCTCTATTCATACTCTTTATTAGATTTCTGAGGCACTCCGTTAAATGTTCCTGATTAGCAGAACTACTAGCCAATACATACAGCTCAAGGAATTGCGTGTGTGTTGTTGCACTGGTCAGTAGTGGAGAACCTGATGCATCAGTTAATTTATTTTCACAGTTTAAATGATTGCTTGAGCACAGTCTAATTCTATAGTTGTACACAGTTAACAGATCTCTTTACATAAATGTGTGGTGTCTATTGTTTTCGGACAAGTCCAAAATAACAGACACCAGCATTCATGTAATTTTACAGGCCTGTCTGGGAAACGAATCCACCTTCACCAGCGCAGATGCACAAATACATCTGACCTCCTGTGGGAATCTTGGCAGATCGTATATGGAGGAAGTGGACAGCGGCTGTTGGAAGGTGGTGTTCGATGGGAGTGTGGAGTGTGGCTATAAGGTGAGCCAAGATAGTCCATTCTATTGCGATAACACTGTGTCCTGGATGGCATAGTGGTTATCGCACCTGCCTAATAAGCAGGAGATTCCAGGTTGAAATCCTGGTCTGGTACACATTTTCACTCGTCGTCGCTGACTCCACGTAATGTCCCAGTGCAGCTGACAGCTGTGATCCCTCACCTAACCATTTCATTCTTCCGCTCTCCACCTTCAATATGCATATAACAGACCTCAGAGTCTGGCTAATAGCCATAGTTTCCTGTACATTAACTGGGGCTCTATCGTCTCGTTCTTCAGCTCCATCATCAAATCTGACATAAATTTTGTATTGACTCAGTATATATCTGATTATTTATCACAAGATTCTAGTGAGTAATATGTAGATCCATAGCAGGGTTCACCATGTATTATGTATCTGTCATGTTGCCGTGGCTGTCAGCGGCTAACAGTGTCAACTGATTTTGAAATAAGCTCTCCAGCGCCATGAGGTATATCTTAGCAAGGAAAGACACGTATAGAGCATCACACCTGGGGTAGAGGTAATAAATTAGCTAAATATTTTGCCCCATGTGTCAGTACATGTGAACTAAGCTTTTTCATGGGTTTTGTGTAAGGCCGCAGATAATAGAAAAGGGAGATGAAAAAGAATGCCTCAGTTGCGCTAGAAGATAAATGATTTATTTCTTGGCTGCAATATTGAACAACTTGATTAAAATGTCAGTGTAACTAGGGATACGATACTTATAATGCTTTTATTCGCCATGATAAAGACCAAACAGAATTTGCTGTGCATGGTCTAGCACACGTAGATTCCAATGATTCATACTGGGAAACTGGGATTGTGATTAGGTGGTGGGTGGTGAGAAGTAAGGTAGTAGTAGCAGTTGGGGATCGCTAGGAACTTCCGTATGGAGTTGATTAACTGACATAGAAATAATTCCCATTGAACATTTACAATATACAAAGTTTAAATGTATACCATTGACGATAAGCGTGCACACCAAGACTTTCCTTCAAATGCCTATTCATTGTGAGTATCACATGCATTAGCAGAGTCAAGACAGACATGTCATGGCACTTTATGGTGGCACACAAAAGAAGATCAGTCATTCATGCATACTTCGAGCAGGCAACACCCAAAAGATATCTCTTTAAGAGTTTTAGAAGTGTGCCACAGTACAGTGCTCTTCACAGAGATGTAAAACCTTGTCTGCAGGAAAAGTATTCAATATTTCATGAAAATATTTCATCAATCAAGAACCACATAAAGTAGCAAAATTTACCATGTGTACCAATGCCACATTGATTTTCAAAGTGTAGCTCTGTTCATTTACAACATCACTAAGGCCTATGGACTGTATGAAGGACATATGGTTGGTTATTAGTAAACAACAGAGAAACAAGTTAACTTCCTGTAAGTGAAACACATGATCTGAATAATTGGATAATAAATGAGCTTAGAATGTTGTACTCTGTTTACTTAACAATAACACAGGGGAGTGTATAAGGGATACATTATTCGTCATGGGTGAACAATGACTAAATTGCATAACATTTTGAATATTACACACAGATTACTTGGAATTACAACTCTCATTAATGATTTACACTCACTCACTATGATCCCTTTTGCTCCTCACACATGATCATGGCATCAACACAAAGAATAAGTTCTCTAACTCACAAAACACCAGTAATTTCGATTTTGTGCTAAAAATATTTAATTTCCCTGATATAATTCAATTTCCTGTTATGAACATCAAATAAAAGTACAGTTCCAGTGTGTAATCAAAAGAACCTGGGACACTTGGTCTGAACATAAAACACCATTATAAAATTGCAAGAACTTGTTAACTACAAAATCACATGTATTTCCACAATTATAATCTCAGACTACCATTCCATCGCTGTAAGGAAGATGGTTAATCAGAATAATAGCATAGTTAAAGAACTTTCTAATACCTACATTGTACCAACTGCAGAGTTAATTGTAAACTAATATGCCTTACTGGAAGTCCACTGAAAGAGTTCCAGTTGAATCCACCAGCTGTTACCTACCCTCACATATCCAAGGAGAGGAAAGTGGTTGCTCCAAATACGCACATCACACTCATGTCAAAATAGTGGGACAATCCGTGACCATTAAACCAGTTGTGCCAGTAAAGGTTACCAATCAGTCCAATCACTGTCATCACAATGGCTGGCAAGAACGTGTTAGCAGAATACACATCCCACTACCAACAAGTAGATATGTTCAGCTCATTATATCATTCATTTACTTTGACAATGAAGACTGGAAGAGACAGGAAAATTACTGATATTCTTTAGAAAGAGGTCAAATAAAGAAGCAGCGACTATTGTCGTTCCTTGAAGTCATTTACTATCACAAACAAGTAGCAAGAGGCAGTAGCAACATAAAAAGAAGATTAATTCTTAAGAAAGCGGTCTAATGGACCCCTTTAAACTGTCATTACGGTACTTGACGCGATAAATCTTATTAGCATTTTGAGAATGTTGCTCATTTCAGACAAAATGTCATCCCTATCCACATATCTAGTCTACAGGCAATGTATTTCAGCTTATTACTTGAGAGAATGGGATGACACAAATATAATCTTAAGATTTGACACCGACTATAGCGTACGATATACATGTCAAAATCTCTTGCCCCATTTATTTGTAAGTTCGTTAAAATTTCAACTCTGATTAAGAATATATATCACATTTTGAAAGTTTTCTTGCGTTCAGTCGGTAATATAATGCAATCGACTGACTCTAAAATAATATTGCAACTGTAAACATGTGAACATTGCTGATACCAGATCCTTAAAGCTTCACACAATACTGATCACAAATCCAGTAAAATGGAACCTCTATGTATGTTCCAAATTAATGTTAGCACCAGTCTGCATACTATAAATTTGCAAGCAACTGGATAATTAGGCAGAAGTGTTATTGGGTTTTAATACAGTATTGTTATATTGCTTGTACTTAATTACTCAGTATTTATATGATACAGGAACCCATTTTCTTGCACAAACTTTGCAAATAAAAGTGTCTCTTCATACAAGTTTGACAGTAAGTTGTAAAAGGAAGTGTTATGGGTCTATAAATTGTGTACAGAATTCAATATAAAATGACTCTGAATTCAAATGTTGTTTTTTATCTACATATAACACAGAATCATACATACTAGAGGGGAGATACATGGTTGCAATGAGCAATTGTATCACAAAGCCATATTAAATGCACATGTGGACTACAGATGGTCACAGTATTCCACCCATATCTCATTGGTTCTGTCCTCATTGAAACAAATATAAATTTAACTTCTGTATTTGGATAAGGAAAAATGAATTGTTATATTGTAAGAAAAGAAATTGTGGAATATTCATAACGAAATGAAGCCCATATATTGGAAGTATGAAGAAAAGCGTGCATGTATGTACTGTGTTTTGAGATTGTTTTCCGGAAATGTAACTTGCCACTTCGTTATGTTTCTGTTGCTGGCTGGAGGTAGTATAATGACAACTTCTGAAAGAAATTTGTAGTAACAAAAAAATACACTCCTGGAAATTGAAATAAGAACACTGTGAATTCATTGTCCCAGGAAGGGGAAACTTTATTGACACATTCCTGGGGTCAGATACATCACATGATCACACTGACAGAACCACAGGCACATAGACACAGGCAACAGAGCATGCACAATGTCGGCACTAGTACAGTGTATATCCACCTTTCGCAGCAATGCAGGCTGCTATTCTCCCATGGAGACGATCGTAGAGATGCTGGATGTAGTCCTGTGGAACGGCTTGCCATGCCATTTCCACCTGGCGCCTCAGTTGGACCAGCGTTCGTGCTGGACGTGCAGACCGCGTGAGACAACGCTTCATCCAGTCCCAAACATGCTCAATGGGGGACAGATCCGGAGATCTTGCTGGCCAGGGTAGTTGACTTACACCTTCTAGAGCACGTTGGGTGGCACGGGATACATGCGGACGTGCATTGTCCTGTTGGAACAGCAAGTTCCCTTGCCGGTCTAGGAATGGTAGAACGATGGGTTCGATGACGGTTTGGATCTACCGTGCACTATTCAGTGTCCCCTCGACGATCACCAGTGGCGTACGGCCAGTGTAGGAGATCGCTCCCCACACCATGATGCCGGGTGTTGGCCCTGTGTGCCTCGGTCGTATGCAGTCCTGATTGTGGCGCTCACCTGCACGGCGCCAAACACGCATACGACCATCATTGGCACCAAGGCAGAAGCGACTCTCATCGCTGAAGACGACACGTCTCCATTCGTCCCTCCATTCACGCCTGTCGCAACACCACTGGAGGTGGGCTGCACGATGTTGGGGCGTGAGCGGAAGACGGCCTAACGGTGTGCGGGACCGTAGCCCAGCTTCATGGAGACGGTTGCGAATGGTCCTCGCCGATACCCCAGGAGCAACAGTGTCCCTAATTTGCTGGGAAGTGGCGGTGCGGTCCCCTACGGCACTGCGTAGGATCCTACGGTCTTGGCGTGCATCCGTGCGTCGCTGCGGTCCGGTCCCAGGTCGACGGGCACGTGCACCTTCCGCCGACCACTGGCAACAACATCCATGTACTGTAGAGACCTCATGCCCCACGTGTTGAGCAATTCGGCGGTACGTCCACCCGGCCTCCCGCATGCCCACTATACGTCCTCACTCAAAGTCCGTCAACTGCACATACGGTTCACGTCCACGCTGTCGCGGCATGCTACTAGTGTTAAAGACTGCGATGGAGCTCCGTATGCCACGGCAAACTGGCTGACACTGACGGCGGCGGTGCACAAATGCTGCGCAGCTAGCGCCATTCGACGGCCAACACCGCGGTTCCTGGTGTGTCCGCTGTGCCGTGCGTGTGATCATTGCTTGTACAGCCCTCTCGCAGTGTCCGGAGCAAGTATGGTGGGTCTGACACACCGGTGTCAATGTGTTCTTTTTTCCATTTCCAGGAGTGTATAATGAAGGGGAAGAGTGGAAATTTTTTGTATATATGTGAAGGAAACAATGTTAAGTGTGGTTCTAAGTGCTCCTGTCTTGCTGAGCCCTGCTATCAGATACTATTGTTTCGCTATCTGTTAAAGTGACAGTTGTACTTGAAGTTATGCATTTATTTATGCTTGCCCTTACAGTTACTGTAAAAAACACTTTATCTCCAATGAGAAATTACAGTTCCAGCATCCCATGAAGTGTAAGTGTGTGAACTTAATAATCTAGTTTAAATTAAAATTAAGGAAAAGTAGTGCATAAACCAAAATTTCATTTGAAGGAAAATAACTAATTATGGGCAAATTATGGTAATGTATGTAACTGAGGTTTTTAGTCTGTGTGAAGGACGAAAAATGCTTTTAGCATTTGAAAATAATCTTTTGTTGCTTGCTTTCTACACCTTTGATAAACAGTCGAAATGCCTTGATTAATATGTGCTTGCTGTTGTATAATTTATTTTTAATTGTATGATTGGTTTTTCTCAACGTTCATTTTGTAGTACTCATTTTAATTTGTATGTATATATTTCGATTGGAGACCATTATACAGTATAAACTTCTGTTAATATAAAGTGTTACATATATATCATAAAACAAAGGTCAAAATATAATATGCGTATTATATTTTGATCTTTGGTTTATGATATCTATGTAACAGCTTGTATTAACAGAAATTTGTACTGGAAAGTGGTCTCCAAACGAAAGTGGCCATACAGTGAAAACCAAATAATACAGCAGGTTCACATGTTACAATATGACATTTTTTTATGATTTAAGCACTGTTTTTATATAGAAAAGATACAAACTAAAAGTGTTAATTGGACAAAAATTAGAATAAGACAAAACATTTTATTTCAAGCTTGTTAGTGAAATATGTGTGCTCTGAAGGAACAGTAATTTGAGTGTGACTATGGGAACATGTGGCATAGAAAAGTATCGTACTGTGTTGAAAGTTAATGAAATAATGTTGAATGTCAAAGAAAAGAAGTAAAGAGAAGAGATTCAATTGAAAATATTTTGAGAGATGACTGTAATAGACAAAAATTTGAAACACTACTACCTGTGGACTCAATGACAGTAGTTATTATTTTAATTATTTTTGGATTTCTTTCAATTGTCTGCTATACAGACAGGATGGTACATTTAATGTATGTGTGCCTGCACAGTGAAGGAATTGGCCTGCAGTTACATATAGATCGTAAGTGACAAAACAAGCTGATTCCACAAGTTCTGTACTAGGTATGTGACAATATATGCAAAGTAAATGCAGCAGCTTTATGAAAATGCGCCATGCTTATAGTTTGGTTGTAATTGTCGCCACAGAGAACTATATTATTAAGTTTTGGCTTATTGGCAAGTGTAGCTAACACTTTATGATTACCATTCATACAGTGAATTTTTGAGTGTTTATGTCCAAAGACCCTTCATTTTCCTGTTGTCTGCCTCCCTGTGAAATACGTTTGCCCACATATGTTTACATAATAAAAATCAGTATCTCAAAAATCAGTTTCCTTCGAAGCGTGTTTGTATTCTCTGACATTATGACTGTTGAAAATAGCATTTATTTTCCAAACATGTCCAGTATTTGAATAATGAAATGTTTATGCAGTTAATATAGTGTCAGCTTGTAACAATGAATACTCTGTTTAAGAAGCACAAGAGGAGAAGGTATACTCGGAAAAGGCCAGGCGATGCATGAAGTTTTCAGTGGCAGAGATACCGAAATCAGGTACTGGATTTTAAGGCGTACTCTGGAGCAGATCTAGATTCAGATCTCAATTTAGTAATGATGAAGAGTAGGGTGAAGTTCAGGAGACTAGTTAGGAAGAATTAGGGCACAAAGAAGTGGAATACAGAGGTAGCACCAAATGATGAGATATGCCTGAAGTTCTACGAGGCTATTGGTACTGCGATAAGGAATAGTTCAGTAAGCAGTTTAGTTGAAAAGGAATGGACATCACTAAAGCGGGCGATCACAGAAGTTGGAAAGAAAATCATAAGTACAAAGAAAGTAATGGTGCAGAAACAGACATAATGTCTGATGGGATAGCAGCAATCAGTGATTGTATAATTTTACTCATAATCCGTCTTGATTGCAAAATTTTTTATTCATATGACCGGTTTCGGTTCATTCAGAACCATCTTCAGATCTGTAACGATAATGATACTCATTTACTATTTCACGGAAGCAAATCTTTTTCATCCTATCTAATCAACATCAAATGATGATCCGCTCAGTTGCCTGACGCCCATCGCCGTGGGCAAGAGGGCCGCGCAAGAGGGCCCCGCAAGAGGGCCCCGTCAACGACGCCAGGCGCTGCACGCGTCTTCCGGCTTCTCCATCACGCACCATCTCTCATCCCTCGGCCTGGATCTCCACACGCAACAGTTGTCATCTCAGTAAGTCGTCATAAATGCTAAAATAGGCGTTATGATTGAATTCGCTTTGCTCGTTGAGGATTAAATCCGGATCTTTATTTTTGTGGGTGTACACTTCAATTTCTTCCAAAGTGTTAAGGAACCGTCGCGATGGGCGTCAGGCAACTGAGCGGATCGCGGCACAACCCCGAAATGGCGGGAACCACGGAAGCAGACCGTAGAGGAAAACAAGTCCACACCAGCGCCATAGATATATAAATCGCCCCATGTTTTTTAGATCGTATAAAAATGATAATTTTACTGGTTTTTAATTCTTCCGTTTCTTAATTCTGATAAGTACAGATTTAAACCTTGACATCTACATATTTTAATTAAGTATTTTTGGAGATAAAAGTTAATAAAAAATATATATTGTTTACAGTATGTGCAAATGGAATGTAACACCTGTCGGTAATAGTGTTATAATTAATATAAATGACGTGCATTCTGCCAACCAATTTTGTGTGATGCAGCATGTGAAAGTTGCTGGATTAGGATGGGTTACTCCTGTAACTGAAATATCAGGTACGTTCTGGTACATTTGATGTTGATTAGATAGGATGAAAAAGATTTGCTTCCGTGAATAGTAAATGAGTATCATTATCGTTACAGATCTGAAGATGGTTCTGAATGAACCGAAACCGGTCATATCAATAAAAATTTTTGCAATCAAGGCGGATTATTAGTAAAATCAAAGAAAGTAACTTTGAGGAAACCATGGGCAACAGTAGAAATACTTTAGTTGATCGATGAAAGAGGGAAGTACAAAGTTATTGAGAGAAATTCAGGAATACAGAAATACAGGTTGCTGTAGAATTAAGTAAACATGAAGTGAGAGAACCTACATAGAAATGCTCGCTCGATAAATGTGAAGAAATCGAAAAAGAAATGATGGTTGTAAAGATCGATGCAGCATATAGAAAAACCATAACTTTCGGTGAAATGAAAAGCAAGGTACGTAACATTACATGCACAATGGGAATTCCACAATTAAATGCATGAGAGAGAGCAAATAGGTGGGAAGTGCACACTGAAAACCTCTATGACAGGAAGACTCGTGGTCGACGTTATAGAAGAAGAAACAGGAGTCGTTTTAGAAGAGAGAGGTATCCAGTCTTATAATCAGAATTTAGAAGAACTTTGGACGACTTAAGATCAAATAAGGTATCAGTGATACATAACAAATCATCACAATTTCTAAAATCAATGGGGCAAATGGCACTAAAACGACTGTTCACGTCGGTGTGTAGAATATATGAATCTGCCGATATATCATCAGATTTTCGGAAAAACATAATGGACACAGTTCCCAAGACTACAAGAGCTGACAAGAGCAATTCTGGCGTTGCAGTTGATAAGGGAAGCAAGACTAAAGAAAAATCGAGATACGTTCATAGGATTTTAGACCTGGAAAAAGCGTTGGAAGATGTCAAATGGTGCAAGACATTCGAAATTCTGAGAAATGTATGAGAAGCTATAGGGGAAGACGTGTAATATACAATGTGTAGAAGAGTCAAAAGAGAACAATAAGAGGGGCAGACCAAGAATGATGTGCTCAGATTAAATAGGATGTAAGACAGGGATGTAGTCCTTCACCCCTACTGTTCTGTCTGTACATCGAAAAACCAGTGACAGAAAAATAATGAAAGTTCAAGAGTGGAATTAAAGTTCAAGGTGAAATGATATCAAGGTTGAGATTCCCTGATAACATTATTATCCTCACTGAATGAAAAGAATAATTACAGAATCTGCTGAATGGAATGAACAGTTTAATTACTACAAAATATAGATGAAGAGTAAATCGAAGAAGACGAAAGTAATGAGAAATGGAAGAAATGAGAACAGCAAGGAACATAACTTCAGGATTGGTGATCACGAAGTAGATGAAGTTATCGAATTTGATACCTGGGCACCATAATAATCCATGATAGATGAAGGAAGGAGAACATAAATAGAAGACTACCACCTGCAAAAAGGGCATTCCTGGCCAAGATAAATCTACTAGTATCAGACATAGAGAACGAAATTTCTGAGAATGTACGTTTGGAGCACAGAATTGTGTTGTAGAGAGACATGGACTATCAGAAAATCGGAAAAGAAGAGAATCGGAGCATTCGATATGTGGTGCTATAGAAGAATGTTGAAAATTAGGTGGACTGATAAGGTAAGGAATGAGGAGGTTCTACAGAGAATCGGCGAGGATAGGAACTTATGGAAAACACTGACAAGAAGGAGGGACAGGATGGTAGGACATCTATTAATACATCAGGCAATAACGTCCATGGTACTAGAGGGTGCTACAGAGGGCAACACCTGTAGAGGAAGACAGAGATTGTAATACATACAACACATAATTGCGGATGTAGGTTACAAGAGCTATTCTGAGAGGAATTCGTGTTGGCCACATGAAACCAGTCAAAGGACTAACGACTCAAAAAGAGAAAAGAAAATAAACAGTGTTTGAGTCAGGCAACGTCTACATCAACATCTTTTCACGGGGCACCTTATGGTGTGTAGCGGAGGGTACTTCTTGTATCACTATCCTTTTCCCACTTTCCTGTTCAAAGGGACCAAGGTTTGATCCACAGAAGGCTGTTGGATTATTATTGTAACTTTTCGGTTCTAGCACCAGTGCTCATTACTCTGACAACATTTTGTTAATGCGGAAAATGAAAAGGTCTATTGTGGCTCCGGGTTGACATTAAACATGGACCTCAGTACAGCTGGTTGAGTAAGTTCGTTGTAATGCCGAAAGTAGACAAGGCAGACAGCAAAAAATACGAACATCCTTAATAAAGTGCTGCTGTGTTCAAAACAACCTTCAAGTTGAGTACAAAATTTCCTTACTATGTAAAGCTGCACTAATTTATTTACAAGTTCTTTTTATTTTTTTTACCCTGCTTCACTTTCAACCATACCGAAATGTAAGGACCTACACAAAATAACGCTACTGTTGTTGAACGTTTCACAAAAGTTAATTTTATTTCACATGAATTAGTTCGAAGGTGTTACTGTCTTAGAGATTTTGCTCACAATTTCTCCTGTACTATATCAAAGAGTCAACAACCACTAAGGAAATTAAGTGGTAATTTGAAATACATCAGTAGCTTACAATACACAACAATGAGATGTGACGATAGTGTGATGCTATCTGTTACATAACACTTGTTCGATGTCTCATTACTCAACACTTGCAGATTCTTCCTTTAATAGAACACCATATGACGGTAATGCCATCTTTAAAACAGCAGCACTAAAAAAGTGTCTCGTATCGCAAAATCTTTTTGCCCACATGCCACTCTGTGTTCTAAGATTCATTCGCATCGAATTGGTGTTGTTTATGATGTCTTAGTTACAAACAATCGAAAATGTTTATCTCTCCGTATATGTCCGGAGTAGCAATAGAAGGGACGATTTGTTTCGATCTGATGAGGTATCTCTGCACCTTGCAGAAAATTCAAGCACCTGAGAAATGGAAAACTCACCGCATCTGGGCGAGTGCCATGAGGATGCGCAGAAGGTACGAATTTACTGTGCAGTGTCCTGAACGCGGATATTCTTCAGATTCGACCATGGTTCAGTAAGCGGTGTGCGATACACACACACACACACACACACACACACACACACACATGTTGCCACGTTTATTGACACTATACTTGAGCAACAACACAGTATACATGTTTTCCACAAGCAAATGCTACAGCTGATACAGTCAGCAACACCATGGCTCTTGTGGCTTAGTGTTTTCAAGGAAAAGTAAAAGGGTAGCAGCGTCTTGTATCTCTAGATTTAAGTACACATGGTTTTGTCCTATGAGAATGCCTTAAGACTGCTGCTTAAAGATTCGCACTTCTGCCACATTAAACGATTTTCTTCACTCATTGTTAGTCCCATTCCTGCAGGATTTTTGTCCAGCTGCAGAGATGTCAGAGATTTGATGTTGTTCCTGATATTCACAATAGACTCGTGAAATGGTGATATGGGAAGTTCCCTTCATTACTGCCTCGAGGATTCTGTGTCCCATGGCGTGTATGCCGACTATAACACCACATTCAAACTCACTTAAATCTTGATAAAAAATGGTTCAAATGGCTCTAAGCACTATGGGACTTAACATCTGAGGTCATCAGTCTCCTAGAACTTAGAATTACTTAAACCTAACTAACCTAAGGACATCACACACATCCATGCCCGAGGCAGGATTCGAACCTGCGACCATAGCAGTCGCATGGTTCTGGGCTGAAGCGGGGGGGGGGGGGGGATGAAAAGAATAGGGGTGTCCAACAGCGCCAGACACTTGTTGTCTTATATAGGCGTTGTCGTCCGGAGTGCCGTATTCTTCCTGTTTACATATCTCTGTATTTGAATATGCATGCCTATACCATTTTCTTTGGCGCTTCAGTGTATGACGCTGTAAGCTCGTAATTGAAAACTACATTAAGGCTGTTGAAAGACTAAGAAGCGAGGAAATTATTTTGAAATACATAGTGGAAGGTAAGAGCCTTACAAATTCGGTAGGAGTATCTGAAATTAACTTTACCGAAACAGAAACAAGTATTAAGGAACTGAGCAGAGTAGCATTCGAAATAATTGACACAGTAGTATCAAACATGGAAACTAGATTCCGGACCTTTAGTGAAACAGGTTTTACTGAACATGTTAATGAGGATAAGTTCTCAGTTTATAGTAGACCGAACAATTTCCCGATGCATGAAGTTGAAAAACTACTTAAAATATATCCTATCTTCGACAGTGAAGAACTGAAAGGATAACTAATGTTTATTTATGACAATGAGGATAAACGCCTACAGCCTCAGGACCTCCTTAAATCCATTATAAACAATGGATTAAAACAAATCTTCTCTGAATGCATAAAATTACTGGTGTTGGTTCTTGCAATTGCATTTTCCAAAAGCAGCGAGAGTGCATTAAAACGCGTTAAAACCTACCTTCGCAACACAATGACAGGTAACAGGCTGTCAAACTTGGCGATTTTGCTATAGAGGAGGCAACTATGAAATCTTCAAACAAACGGCAGGACTTGATATCTCATATTATCAATGTTTACGACCAGAAAAAGGACAGGCGGATAGAACTAATTTACAAAACGATGTACCGGTGAATTACTAGGTGTATGTTATTACTAATATGTAAGCCTAGCTTTTTAAAATTTTTATGTATTTATTTATAACAATTTCTGTAGTAGTTTCAGTCCTAGTAGAAATATGTGATTAAGTTACTTTTGCAGCGTTTCTATTTTACAAGCTTTTGTTTTAAGATTTTTTTTTCAATATTCGTAATTTTCGGCCTACCCTACAAAAAATACCACCTTTCGCTACTGGGTGAGACATATTTTGAAACACACACACACACACACACACACACACACACACACACACACACACACACACTGCAAATAAATCGAAGCAATACTTAATATGTTGTAACTACTAATCTTTTCATAAACGGCTTAGAAAAGAAGCACAACGGAAAATTTGGAAGTGCAAGTAAATATCCAAGAAAGGTTTGCACTTACAGCGTCTACGAAGATTCAGCAAATGACATTCCAGAAAGGAATTACGATTAAAGCGTACAGGCCTTCGTATTCTGTTAGCTTCATTTTGACCTTCCAGAAGCACTCTTTCCGCTCAGCGAACCGCTTCCTGGAAGCAAAGACAGCACACATGACTGATGCCTAGCCTGACCCACACCAAAAGTGTCATTTTATTTTTACAACGTTTGTCCATCTTTAGGTCCCACTTCTGTCAATTTCATATTTGGTCAAGCCCTGCAAACAGCATAAATGTTGACATAACCGGTGGTGACGTGTACGTGCGATCCCCTTGTTAAATATCGTTTCACACACTATCAATTTTTCACTCAAGCTGTGCGGATAGATTTGTAATAAGATTTGTGACAACGCGAGGTTGCTAAACAACAAGTATAGGAACCATTTTGAAAAATATGTGGTGGTAAGTTTGCATATTTACTGAAATAAACTGTAAGATAAGACCCTTCCGTAGCAAATGGCGCATTATTTTTGTGACAGATGAATTATTTTCAGGTTGAGGACATGAAACCTTACGCCTGATCAGCGCCTTCATTGTATCTGTGGCCGCAATCCGTCAACCATAAACACTGGCTATACGTCACAGTGTGACAAGCAAATGTTACTACATGCGCTGAAAATGGATTTGATTTGTCTGAAACTGGTTTCAACAATAGCTATATTGGACAGGAAAACTTCGCGTATCCGATAACGCGTAATTGACAGTTTCAGGTGAAATTGGCGATTTGTAAGAAATACCGTAGAGCTTGTCATTTTCCGTATGGAAAATGTTACATACCTGAGGGCGAAAGTGAACAATTACTGAAGGCAGAAATTGCATTTTGCCTTTTCTTCCCCTGACCTTCATTGTTGTTGTTGTTGTTGTGGTCTTCAGTCCTGAGACTGGTTTGATGCAGCTCTCCATGCTACTCTATCCTGTGCAAGCTTCTTCATCTCCCAGTGCCTACTGCAACCTACATCCTTCTGAATCTGCTTAGTGTATTCATCTCTTGGTCTCCCTCTACGATTTTTACCCTCCACGCTGCCCTCCAATGCTAAATTTGTGATCCCTTGATGCCTCAAAACATGTCCTACCAACCGATCACTTCTTCTAGTCAAGTTGTGCCACAAACTTCTCTTCTCCCCAATCCTATTCAATACCTCCTCATTAGTTATGTGATCTACCCACCTTATCTTCAGCATTCTTCTGTAGCACCACATTTCGAAAGCTTCTATTCTCTTCTTGTCCATACTAGTTATTGTCCATGTTTCACTTCCATACATGGCTACACTCCATACAAATACTTTCAGAAACGACTTCCTAACACTTAAATCTATATTCGATGTTAACAAATTTCTCTTCTTCAGGAACGATTTCCTTGCCATTGCCAGTCTACATTTTATATCCTCTCTACTTCGACCATCATCAGTTATTTTACTCCCTAAATAGCAAAACTCCTTTACTACTTTAAGTGTTTCATTTCCTAATCTAATTCCCTCAGCATCACCCAATTTAATTTGACTACATTCCGTTCCCCCCCCCATGAACCATGGACCTTGCCGTTGGTGGGGAGGCTTGCGTGCCTCAGCGATACAGATTGCCGTACCGTAGGTGCAACCACAATGGAGGGGTATCTGTTGAGAGGCCAGACAAACGTGTGGTTCCTGAAGAGGGGCAGCAGCCTTTTCAGTAGTTGCAAGGGCAACAGTCTGGATGACTGACTGATCTGGCCTTGTAACAATAACCAAAACGGCCTTGCTGTGCTGGTACTGCGAACGGCTGAAAGCAAGGGGAAACTACAGCCGTAATTTTTCCCGAGGGCATGCAGCTTTACTGTATGATTAAATGATGATGGCGTCCTCTTGGGTAAAATATTCCGGAGGTAAAATAGTCCCCCATTCGGATCTCCGGGCGGGGACTACTCAAGAGGATGTCGTTATCAGGAGAAAGAAAACTGGCGTTCTACGGATCAGAGCGTGGAATGTCAGATCCATTAATCGGGCAGGTAGGTTAGAAAATTTAAAAAGGGAAATGGATAGGTTGAAGTTAGATATAGTGGGAATTAGTGAAGTTCGGTGGCAGGAGGAACAAGACTTCTGGTCAGGTGACTACAGGGTTATAAACACAAAATCAAATAGGGGTAATGCAGGAGTAGGTTTAATAATGAATTGGAAAATAGGAATGCGGGTAAGCTACTACAAACATCATAGTGAACGCATTATTGTGGCCAAAATAGATACGAAGCCCACACCTACTACAGTAGTACAAGTTTATATGCCAACTAGCTCTGCAGATGACGAAGAAATTGAAGAAATGTATGATGAAATAAAAGAAATTATTCAGATTGTGAAGGGAGACGAAAATTTAATAGTCATGGGTGACTGGAATTCGAGTGTAGGAAAAGGGAGAGAAGGAAACATAGTAGGTGAATATGGATTGGGGGACAGAAATGAAAGAGGAAGCCGCCTGGTAGAATTTTGCACAGAGCACAACATAATCATAGCTAACACTTGGTTTAAGAATCATGAAAGAAGGTTGTATACATGGAAGAACCCTGGAGATACTAAAAGGTATCAGATAGATTATATAATGGTAAGACAGAGATTTAGGAACCAGGTTTTAAATTGTAAGACATATCCAGGGGCAGATGTGGACTCTGACCACAATCTATTGGTTATGACCTGTAGATTAAAACTGAAGAAACTGCAAAAAGGTGGGAATTTAAGGAGATGGGACCTGGATAAACTAAAAGAACCAGAGGTTGTACAGAGATTCAGGGAGAGCATAAGGGAGCAATTGACAGGAATGGGGGAAATAAATACAGTAGAAGAAGAATGGGTAGCTTTGAGGGATGAAGTAGTGAAGGCAGCAGAGGATCAAGTAGGTAAAAAGACGAGGGCTAGTAGAAATCCTTGGGTAACAGAAGAAATATTGAATTTGATTGATGCAAGGAGAAAATATAAAAATGCAGTAAGTGAAACAGGCAAAAAGGAATACAAACGTCTCAAAAATGAGATCGACAGGAAGTGCAAAATGGCTAAGCAGGGATGGCTAGAGGACAAATGTAAGGATGTAGAGGCGTATCTCACTAGGGGTAAGATAGATACGGCCTACAGGAAAATTAAAGAGACCTTTGGAGAAAGGAGAAACACTTGTATGAATATCAAGAGCTCAGATGGAAACCCAGTTCTAAGCAAAGAAGGGAAAGCAGAAAGGTGGAAGGAGTATATAGAGGGTCTATACAAGGGCGATGTACTTGAGGACAATATTATGGAAATGGAAGAGAATGTAGATGAAGATGAAATGGGAGATACGATACTGCGTGAAGAGTTTGACAGAGCACTGAAAGACCTGAGTCGAAACAAGGCCCCCGGAGTAGACAATATTTCATTAGAACTACTGACGGCCGTGGGAGAGCCAGTCCTGACAAAACTCTACCATCTGGTGAGCAAGATGTATGAAACAGGCGAAATACCCTCAGACTTCAAGAAGAATATAATAATTCCAATCCCAAAGAAAGCAGGTGTTGACAGATGTGAAAATTACCGAACTATCAGCTTAATAAGTCACAGCTGCAAAATACTAACGCGAATTCTTTACAGACGGATGGAAAAACTAGTAGAAGCCAACCTCGGGGAAGATCAGTTTGGATTCCGTAGAAACACTGGAACACGTGAGGCAATACTGACCTTACGACTTATCTTAGAAGAAAGATTAAGGAAAGGCAAACCTACGTTTCTAGCATTTGTAGACTTAGAGAAAGCTTTTGACAATGTTGACTGGAATACTCTCTTTCAAATTCTAAAGGTGGCAGGGGTAAAATACAGGGAGCGAAAGGCTATTTACAATTTGTACAGAAACCAGATGGCAGTTATAAGAGTCGAGGGACATGAAAGGGAAGCAGTTGTTGGGAAGGGAGTAAGACAGGGTTGTAGCCTCTCCCCGATGTTATTCAATCTGTATATTGAGCAAGCAGTAAAGGAAACAAAAGAAAAATTCGGAGTAGGTATTAAAATTCATGGAGAAGAAATAAAAACTTTGAGGTTCGCCGATGACATTGTAATTCTGTCAGAGACAGCAAAGGACTTGGAAGAGCAGTTGAATGGAATGGACAGTGTCTCGAAAGGAGGATATAAGATGAACATCAACAAAAGCAAAACAAGGATAATGGAATGTAGTCTAATTAAGTTGGGTGATGCTGAGGGAATTAGATTAGGAAATGAGGCACTTAAAGTAGTAAAGGAGTTTTGCTATTTGGGGAGCAAAATAACTGATGATGGTCGAAGTAGAGATGATATAAAATGTAGGCTGGCAATGGCAAGGAAAGCGTTTCTGAAGAAGAGAAATTTGTTAACATCCAGTATTGATTTAAGTGTCAGGAAGTCATTTCTGAAAGTATTCGTATGGAGTGTAGCCATGTATGGAAGTGAAACATGGACGATAAATAGTTTGGACAAGAAGAGAATAGAAGCTTTCGAAATGTGGTGCTACAGAAGAATGCTGAAGATTAGATGGGTAGATCACATAACTAATGAGGAAGTATTGAATAGGATTGGGGAGAAGAGAAGTTTGTGGCACAACTTGACCAGAAGAAGGGATCGGTTGGTAGGACATGTTCTGAGGCATCAAGGGATCACCAATTTAGTATTGGAGGGCAGCGTGGAGGGTAAAAATCGTAGAGGGAGACCAAGAGATGAATACACTAAGCAGATTCAGAAGGATGTAGGTTGCAGTAGGTACTGGGAGATGAAAAAGGTGGCACAGGATAGAGTAGCATGGAGAGCTGCATCAAACCAGTCTCAGGACTGAAGACCACAACAACAACAACAACAACGTTCTGTTATCCTCGTTTTGCTTTTGTTGATGTTCATCTTATATCCTCCTTTCAAGACACTGTCCATTCCGTTCAACTGCTCTTCCAAGTCCTTTGCTGTCTCTGACAGAATTACAATGTCATCGGCGGAACTCAAAGTTTTTACTTCTTCTCGATGAATTTTAATACCTACTCCGAATTTTTCTTCTGTTTCCTTTACTGCTTGCGCAATATACAGATTGAATAACATCGGGGAGAGGCTACAACCCTGTCTCACTCCTTTCCCAACCACTGCTTCCCTTTCATGCCCCTCGACTCTTATAACTGCCATGTGGTTTCTGTACAAATTGTAAATAGACTTTCGCTCCCTGTATTTTACCCCTGCCACTTTAGAATGTGAAAGAGAGTATTCCAGTCAACATTGTCAAAAGCTTTCTCTAAGTCTACAAATGCTAGAAACGTAGGTTTGCCTTTTCTTAATCTTTCTTCTATGATAAGTCGTAAGGTTAGTATTGCCTCACGTGTTCCAACATTTCTACGGAATCCAAACTGATCTTCCCCGAGGTCCGCTTCTACCAGTTTTTCCATTCGTCTGTAAAGAATTCGCGTTAGTATTTTGCAGCTGTGACTTATTAAACTGATAGATCGGTAATTTTCACATCTGTCAACACCTGCTTTCTTTGGGATTGGAATTATTATATTCTTCTTGAAGTCTGAAGGTATTTCACCTGTCTCATATATCTTGCTCACCAGATGGTAGAGTTTTGTCTGGACTGGCTCTCCCAAGGCCGTCAGTAGTTCTAATGGAATGTTGTCTACTCCCGGGGCCTTGTTTCGACTAAGGTCTTTCAGTGCTCTGTCAAACTCTTCACGCAGTGTCGTATCTCCCATTTCATCTTCATCTACATCCTCTTCCATTTCCATAATATTGTCCTCAAGTACATCGCCCTTGTATAAACGCTCTATATACTCCTTCCACCTTTCTGCCTTCCCTTCTTTGCTTAGAACTGGGTTGCCATCTGAGCTCTTGATATTCATACAAGTGGTTCTCTTCTCTTCAAAGGTCTCTTTAATTTTCCTGTAGGCAGTATCTATCTTACCCATAGTGAGACAAGCCCCTACATCCTTACATTTGTCCTCTAGCCATCCCTGCTTAGCCATTTTGCACTTCGTGTCAATATCATTTTTGAGACGTTTGTATTCCTGAGCTTCATATGCAACATTAAATTGACGTTTTATTTCTGGCGTAAAGAACTAAGATTTGACTTAAAAAATAGCACCGAAATTGCCAATAAAATCAGTAACCTTGGAAAAAAATAACACCGAAAGTGGCATAAATAACATACAATTTGGAAAACAAAACACATGGAACTTGGAAAAAAATAGCACCGAGTTGAGCAAGAAAATGACTCTGGATTTTGTAAAAAATGAACAAGGAAATCGGCAAAAATAACAATTTAATTGGCAGAAATAACAACAAAATTAGCGAAAACTATACCGAAATCGGTAATAAAATAGCAAAAAAATCGAATTTCTCCAAAATTGCATAGAAATTGACAACATAAACACAATTTGGTTAAAAAGGTAACACCAAATTTGGCATAAATGAGTAAATCGAATTTGGCATGAAGGTAACACCGTATCCAGCAAAAAAATAACACCAAATTTAGATAAAAATCAAGGTGAATTCGAAAAAAATAAACATCGAAAAGGGAAAATAAGAAAAAAACGCGATATTGGTAAAATAACACTGAGTTTGACAACAAAATAGCACCGAAACAGGCAAAAAATGACACCGAGCTTGACCAGAAAGAACACCAAACATGGCACTAAATTAAAACTATTTCTTCCTGAGCCTGTCGATAGGTAGTTATCGATTTTAATTTTTGAATATACTTCATTATTTACCACAAAAAGTACTGTCAGCTTCGTTGATAAACAGGAAGTGTTGCAATAATTTGCAGTTTACTTGGCACTTCAGTTTCTTATGACAATCAGAGTTAGATACCAAAGTTTCGAAATCATAGTTGGAAACAACTGTTTATTAAAGTGCAACATTGGAATCAAGTCTCCCAACCAAATATACGTCTTCAGCACCCGAAATTAGACGTTTCACCATAAAGCTGCGTCACTTGTTGCGCACACTAGACAAGCGCGCTCCCGGCCCGGCTGCCGCTGCCGCTGCCGCTGCCGCTGCCGCTGCCGCTCACCCGACGGTGCAGTAGGCGCTGGTGAGGACTGCGGTCGTGCTGATGAGCGACCCGCTGCATATAACTTTTCCATCACTGAGGATGAGAGCTTGGTGTCGGAATTGTCCGAGAGCAGCAGGGTTGGCGTCGATGATGCGCCCATTTCCCTGTCCATGTGGCGACTGTGTGCCTGAAGCAAGACGTCATGTTGTGGTACAGTTCTATTTAACGCTCTGGACGTTTGTTAATCTGAGATCCATTGAAAACAAAAAACCTACATCTAGTTGGTAGGTACACAAGGAAGGCTCTTCGTTCACTATAATAAAAAAATTCAGATATAAAAATTGGTTCTGGTGTAACATTATAAGTATTGCTCCAACCAACATTCTGCGCCGAAGTACGACTATCCAATATGGAAGCGATGACGTCATCAACTGAAGTCAGTAATGACGTCATTCAAGATGGAGTCTGTGACGACAGTTGATGACGTCATCCAAGATGACGACCGTGACGTCACCCAGCCCCAAGGCAGTTTCTGAGCCGAAGTACCGTTATACGGCGGGAAAGTGCCACGTCCCCCTGTCACATTACCCTGCCACACCCCCCTGCCATCCCCCCCCCCCCCCCCCCAGCAGGAAGTTCAGAGTCTACTAACCCAAGACAATGGCGGCAAATAAAGGTCACCTGGGTTACCTCCACTACCCTAAGTCATCCGACCGCTACCTCATCCTAGAAACTGGCGCCAAGCTTGAATTTTCGTGAAAAGATAGGTCAGTTGGGCTATCTCTACTACCCTAAGAAAGACTCGGGAGGATAGGTCACTTGTGCCACCTCCACTAACCTAAGTCAACCGTCTGCTGCCTCCTCCTAGGAACTGGCACCAAGTTTCAATTTTGGCAGTAAAGAATGGTCATTTGGGGTTTCTCCACCAACCTAAGAAAATCGTGTGAGGATAGGTCACTTGGACTACCTCCACTAACCTAAGTAACCCTACTGCCACCTCCTCCTAGCGATTGGTGAAAAAAGGACTCAGCCTGCATTGGGCTGGTGGACATAGAAAGGAGTGTACTTTATTTATTTTGGAACAATTTATTTAGGGATGGAGTATATTTATTACACTGATAAAAAACACATGCTCTGACATGCTTGCGGTCATGTCACACAGCCTACAGACATGCAAACCACTAAAAAACTCTTCAAACATGCCTGCTAATCGTCAGTTGTCGAAATCATGCACCAGTCTTTAAACAATTTGAGCCAGTACCACCATCTGGTGTGTTCACCACCAGATCCAGGGCCCAACTGACGTAGTACACAATACCACCGCCAGACAGCGCTATCATCCCACTCATCTGTTCGAATGCTTTCTCTCTCCTGCGATTCTAAAGGGACACGTCTGACGTGTCTAGCCTGCATCCGCGCAGAGTGACGTCACATTGTATAGCCCGCACCCACATACCAACGTCACATCTATATCTAAATAAGCGCCAAGTTGTCCACAGGGCGACTGCGTGTTCACCACTGCTGACGTCATTCCCATCTATACCATCACTCCAGCGAAGACCTATTTGCAGAGCGACTCACCCTCCCAGGCGCTATAGAAAAACTGTTCCACCAATCGCGACATGTGTGTGTGACACACGTACTGACATCACAGATTATGCAATAGACAACTGCTCGCGATTGTAACGGTACTAGTGCAACATGTGTAGCAAGTGTGCCCACGGTGGCATCACTGTGTGTAGCCCGCATACGTATACAGACGTCAGAGGTCGTGCAATAGAAATCTACCTGCGATTCAGATGGAACATGTGGGGGGCCCCTGCCCCAGCCTTGCCCCACACAGGCCGCGGCCGCCAAGGCTTCACTCTTTCGTCCATGGGCCACCCTCCCTCAGGCTAGTGGGTTATGGCTGGAGCAACCACCCTGATCACAGTGGCCCGATTCCGCAGCGCCGCTTCCTCTGCCGTCACATTCCCGCCAACTGCGTGAGGTACAGCACATCCCCCCTTTAAACCACGCCACAGAACTCCAAGGCACACTCACACTGATCACATCACACGTGCTAATTGTAAACTGTCCAAATAAAGCATTCTGTGGCCTACACACATGCAAACTACTAAACCATAATAATTTCAGTACAGACCTGCAAACTGCTTCTAAATAATGCAGCACAGTGATGTGTAGACATGCTGAGTACTCGTAAACTGTCCAAATAACGCATAGCACAGCCTAGAGACCTCCTCACAAAATAATGCAACAGATACGTAATCAACGCGTGCAAGCACTGCCCCCCACATCCTATCCACGGGACCGCACAGGAGGTTAGCGGCAGCCCCTGCAAAGTGACATGGCCGTCAGCTGTCAAACCACACACAGACGCCCATTAGGGTCCCACACACATGAGGCGGCAGCATCCATTTCATACTTGACACCTGACAAATTCCTCTCGAAACATGTGTTCACCTAGGCTTCGTTGCTGATGCGTCTGGGATGGGGTGCAGAAGCTGCAGGGGTGCGCAAACCATCACAGCTGGGTGCCACCGCTGGACGCAGGTGAAAGTTGTTTCTATTTTCGCGTATACAGTCAGTGTTATACTGACATTACAGAACTCGAAGGCACGCTCACGCCAGTCTCATAGGCGAGATGCGTCTAGGAAGCATGAGTCTTTGTCACTGATGACAGAGTAGCACAGGGTGCATTGTTCCTAGCGCGACATGAGAGGTGTGTCTAAATCCTACTTAACTGCCCAGTCTGTCTGACCCAACATCCCGAAGTTGCGTGCTTACCTACAAACTTTTGCAAGCGCATCTAACAAGGTTCTCAATCTTATACTGATTTCACATGAGTATGTAAAAAATAAGAACCGAGTTGACCTCGTGGAAATTGTATAGTGTCTGGAAATAGTTAACACTCACTTTCTTGATGTCTTAGCTTGTATGCACGAAAATTCTTGCCCTCACCGAAACTGTTTACGAAAATAACAAAGAATAACGTCGAATGCAGTCTTCCTCGCGGACCTTAAGTGCTACCCAGTCCATCACGTGTTACCCTTCCTGCTTTCAAGGCACATAAACCTTCCCTCTCCAATGTAGAGGCTGCAAACCCCAGCACAAAGGATGTGAATGAATCGAGCATTATGACTGGCTGTTTCTGCTCCAAACCTGCATCCTCGCTTGCTCGTTTTTCTACACACATCTTCAGACTCGGGGACTACAAGGACACATGTATTTTCGCATGGTTCGCCATACTCTTATACCACATTCGCGGTACTTCTCGACATCTAGCACTAGGCAGCGTACTACTGATCGCTAGCGCAACGTAATTCCCAAGATATAGACTTGAAGCTATTTCTCTACAAATCCGAAACTATAGCTTGTCACGTCTGCGAAAACATTTACTTGGCAACTCGAATCAAATAAAGGAAACTGATATTTCCACTCTCGAGTACCGATGTTGGTGTGTAGTAGATTCCAAATCATCCCTATAATTTACAAGGTCAACTAAAGTGTTTCTCATGTCTAGAGAACCGGCAAACGAGTCTTCCACACGCTAGATGCACACACCACAATCGGTCTTCCCTCAACTAAATAAAGGCGCGAAATCTGCAGAAACAGTCAACCGAACAATTTACATGGCAGGGAATAACGATCCAGTGCAAATGCATCTTCATATTCAATCTTCTCAAATTTCCGCGCAATTGGGAAAGCTATCCAACACATACTGAGTATTAGTTCGCTATTAGAGGACAACGTGGTTAATTCATCTACATTCCCACACTCCATCAGGCATCGCCAGTCTGACAGCTCCTACTGTTAACAGGAAACGTGAATCACCCCCACACAGATCACTGGCGCTGCAGGCTGAGCACGCATAGGTAGAATGTTTAGCATAAGAAAATCGATGTACCTACAACTAAACGTTACGATCGCGATCTCAGTTGAACGACATTCGACAATGAGCGAAGTATCGGAAATACACTGTGTTGACATCTGTGGCTCTGGAAATAGAAATATCGGTACCATTCTTATGGCTTGACGTACTCTTCCCAAGCTATCACAGTACTCCACATCAAATCCATACATTCCTTATGACTGGACTTAGTCATTTCCTTTGCACATGTCAGAACACAAACACAATCTTTATAAGCCTGATGCTCAAGGCAGACATATCACGCAGCCCCTACTACTAAGTATAATACTGGGTCAATAACTGATCGCTGGCGATACGAAATAATACTGAGAGAAAATCAACCCGGGTGGACAAGTCTCATAACCTGTTCCTGCGTGTCCTAGAAAGAGAGACGTAATCGGCCACATGTTAAAAAGCTCCAGCCCAACAACTGGGTCTGAGCACTATGGGACTTAACATCTACGGCCATCAGTCCCCTAGAACTTAGCACTACTTAAATCTAACTCACCTAAGGACATCACACACCACCCAGTCATCACGAGGCAGAGAAAATCCCTGACCCCGCCTGGAATCGAACCCGTGAACCCGGGCGCGTGAAGTGACAACGCTACAGCACGACCACGAGCTGCGGACAAGCCCAACAACTATTGTATGTTATTGTCACAAGCGGTCATTGTTCTACAGGTTCACACAAGTATCCATGTCAAAAGCTATACTGGCTTTATAAATCACGGTACAACATTACCTCTGAATGAGGTGGTTTTTCTATCCAGACAAATATCGAGATGGTGATCGCTTACACGTGGCCCACGACGCAACCTCGTGATAAAAGCGGTAAAATTTGAACGTTATTCGGCTAAGGAACGTGATACAAAATACATATTTACGACGCCCTCACGTCACTAGATATTTGTCCAGTATGTGTAACGTATTCTGTCTCGATACCACGTCAGAGGTTCTGCTATATATCCACTTAGTTATAGGCGATGGCTGATTGAGAAGGATAACAAATGGTAGTAGATCGTATGCTTATTGAGGTCGTAAGAAACGTACACTAGCTTTTCAGATCTGTAGTGTTACGCTATCCGCTAGAAATGCTGTCTGCGATTTGGAACTGTGTCCTCCCGTTCAACCACATATCTGCTCTGGATCACAGCCACAAGTGAATCATATTTCTGGCACTCTCATATCTCACAACAGGTCACCTTCTCGAACCTGTCTGCTATAGTATAATTACAACCAGGTTTTCGTCAATCCCTACGCACCTTGAAACTGCTCCCATTTCTACAGCTTTGCGCATGTGTTCGATCCATTTCAAGTTGGAACTGAGCATAAGTCGGAGAAAACCACATCCACCACCTTCTGCAACCCGTGTAGAAACAGAGCGACCTGAGTTAGTACGACAGGAGCATGTTCTGACCATACGGTGGAATTCCCATATTGTGGTGCATCCCCAAACTGCATACAAGTACTACAGATCTGCGTCCGCTCAAATCTATCAGCCCAACATGCTACACCTCGTCCCTCACCGAATTTACTTCTCAAACAGCTGCTACTGCTGCCTCTCCCTGTGTGCCACGATCCTGTTAGATACACAGGCACTGCAAAGACCACTTTCAAGTTTGGTCACCTACAGTCTAGGCAAATGATTGTATCCCACAGACAATACTAAGTCGCAAAAGGTGCTCCCACTGGTCCTGTTTAGTTGTTTGAAGCACTGTTTTCTAACAAGCTTTTGTACAATGCCAAAGATTTCGTTTTTCTGCGACGACGTTGAGTCCTGTGCCAGATTCTAACCTCTCACAGAAAACTAGACATTGCACAGTATAAATCATTTTGTTACTGCAGGTACAATAACACGTGACACACGGTGGATGATTTTAAATAAAAGACAGTTACAACATAAGGAAACCAGCACAGTTTGGCTGCGTTGTCGAGAGTTTCCAAAGTGATGTCCGAACGTGATTTACGAGTTCTACATTTAAACTCATCTGTCACAGTGACGAAATAGATGATGGCTCTACGTTCCATTTCGACTGATTCCTCATATTTCACTCATCTACCCGATTACTGTTTCGCTGCTAGCATCCCCCAGAATGGGTCACCCATCCACAAAACTCTCTCTCCAAAATGAAATTTTCACTCTGCAGCGGAGTGTGCGCTGATATCAAACTTGCTGGCAGATTAAAACTGTGTGCCCGACCGAGAGTCGAACTAGGGACCGTTGCCTTTTGCGGGCAAGTGCTCTACCAGCTGAGCTACCCAAGCACGACTCACGCCCCGTCCTCACAGCTTTACTTCTGCCAGTATCTCGTTCCTACCTTCCAAACTTTACAGAAGCTCTCCTGCGAACCTTGCAGAAATAGCACTCTGCCAGGAAGTTTCATATCAGCGCACACTCCGCTGCAGAGTGAAAATCTCATTCTGGAAACATCCCCCAGGCTGTGGCTAAGCCATGTCTCCGCAGTATCCATTCTTTCAGGAGTGCTAGTTCTGAAAGGTTCGCAGGAGAGCTTCTGTAAAGTTTGGAAGGTAGGAGACGAGATACTAGCAGAAGTAAAGCTGTGAGTGCCGGACGTGAGTCGTGCCTCTCTCTCCAATTCAAACAAGCGATGTCAGTCAATCATTATGTAGTAACCAAAAGCGCGCCAATGCACAGCTGGGGTGGGAAAGACACCGCCGATGTACTGTAATAATAAGCATCACAGTTGATTGTGCAAACAATTTTAGAAATTTTCAGTAACTTCAACACTGGCCAGTGGTGTGACAGCATGTCTCCCCAATTTCAGTATCATAGCTAAACCACCCCTTCTCCACTTTGTATCATTGAGAACGTGGATAGATGACTGTGCAGTGTGTCCACTCAGTGTTACTTCACGAACACAAAAATAATTAAAGTATGCCAGACAGTGCTCCACGTATTTCTAACAACTTGAGCATAGTGCATAATTTATGCTGATGAGAGTCAAAGAGCATTCTCGCTGTCTTAGGGTGAAATTAAATGGTGAAAGACTCTCTCGCTCTGCCACTGGCCAGCCCACCCTGCAGCACCGCTACTGATTTAATCTGCATCCGACCAGAAATAGACCGCTACATTCCACTTCTTGCCAATGAATGCAGCTTATCGAGTTCTAGCCAAACCAAGTGCACAAGATATCTCGAAATGCAGGCATGTCGAGGAGCTTAGCACTCCTTATCGATGTATAGTAACAGATATCAAAGTGTCGTGATGTAATAGCAGACAGTAAGAAGAACAGCAAACGACTGATTTGTATATGCGATGGAGCTCCAGACGGATAGAGTTCGACACATTTTTACGTAAATCAACCAAGCTATCAACTCTATAGTATTGTTGTAGAGTGTAGGATCGGTAGCCATTGGTAAGAGATAACATAAACACACGCACTCCTAAGGCTACAACGGTCTGCACTTAAAATTTGCTATAATATTAGATCGCCTGCGCTTCCGACCTATCAGTCGTATGGAATGTAGCACTGTTAATTTTCACATCTCAGAAATATGTTCCAAGCGCCTTACATACATCCTTCTTCCAGGTTTCTCTACTATAAACTACGGTATCGATCTGTAAAATGAGAAAACTACTTCCTTAAAACACTTGCTATGCGTGATACATGCACGATATAACTTTCCAGAGATGTATAGCATCCACTGTTCAAATCCGATCATGGATCAGAAATTATCCAATTCATGCATCAGCTCTGTGTAAAATGATCGTTAGAAGCGGGGGATACCTCCTACAAGGAACCAGATAAACGCAAAGCAGCAGCGTCTAACATGTGAAAATTACAAGTCATTCCATCACTTACTCTGTAAACAGCACATCTGTCAGGCAAATGTGTACACGGGGATTGCAGCGCCTCACAAGCACATATCGCTAACAGTTATGATGCTGAAGTCTCGATTTTACAACCAAGATGCGACAGGGGGGATGGAGCACATCTCATAAATCAAAGTTTGTTTAGAGGAATGTGTCAAGTTTCATCAGACATGAGATGTAAGTCCTCTGATGACCGACAGCAAGTAGACAGTGCTTTAAACCATATACAGAACACGTGGCTGTATACAAGTAGAACACAGGCTATGTCACGTGACTGATGCATCCGGACAGAACTGTGGGAAAACTGGCCTACAGCAACCTCTCCTCTTCTAGAATGCATCAGTCAACCATTAAATCGTATCTAGTTACAGCTCCATCTCAATCGGTCACCCCATCCACTCTCCATTATCCTTTAACGCAGATGAAAGTAAGTTTAGAGGTGAATGGTTGTCTGTCTTCCTGAAAAGCATCAAACACAGTAGTCAACTCGCTTGTATCACTGGTACCTCGATAGACATGCAGTATAATGCTGCCTCGATGGAAAAAACTGGCTGCCTCCCTGATTCCCTTCGATGTCGACGTTTTCTCGGATTCCTCTTGTTGCCGCATACTTGATCCCATGTACAAATTGTTTGGTGTGAACCAGAAGATACGCAAGCACTTCCTCAATTTCCCCGCATTTTGGGGCATATTCGCTCAATTTATACCTACTCCCTCGTCATTTTTCGCAGTTCTATCAATTTTATGTCAGATGTATACATGCGATCATGACATAACCTCTCATTCTGTGTTCTAAAATAATTATTGTAAATTTAGCACAGCTGCCAACACCTAGCCCAAATGCAATGATTGGGAGGTGTAGTGTAGCACTGTACTCGACTGTATCCAGTCAGCTTCGCATTTGTAGAGCGTTCGCTCTGTTTTCTGTGTCTGTGTATATGCATGCCTTGTGGAAGGCTCCCAGGAGCCGAAGAAGACCCAAGTTAGCATTCGAATGTGGATCCGCCGCGCAATATATCAGGAGCGATGTTGAGATGTGGATCCACAATATGCCGTGCACAGATAGGGATTGAAGGTGGATCCGCCAAGTGCATTGTGCGAAGCAGTGCAGGTGCAGATCCACAATATACCACATCCGAGTTAGTGTTCAGGTGTGGATCTGCCATGGACTGTATATATGGACCTATGTTCGGCAACAAATCCACCACACATTACATCTGTGATAGGGTTTGTGGGTGGATCAACCGCGCATTATGAATGGACACGTATTTTATGTTCTAAGTTTGGACCACCAGCAGAGCGGACTCGGTCCTGGGAGCTGTCTGCGAGGCAGGCATATACACAGACATACAGAAAACAGACCAAACGCTCTCCAAATGTGGAGGTGACTGGATACAGTCGAGTACACTGCTATGTTACACCTCCTGATCAGTGCATCTGGGCTAGGTGTTGGCAGCTATGCTACATTTACAAGCAATTTTAGAACACAGAACAAGAGGTTATGTCATGATCGCATGGATAGATCTGACATAAAAGCAAAAGAACTGTGCTATGCGTTATTTGGACAGTTTATGAGTACTGAGCGTGTCTGCACATCACTGTGCTGCATTAGCTAGATGCAGTTTGTAGGTCTGTACTGAAATTATTTTGGTTAAGTAGTTTGCATGTATGTAGAATGCAGAATGCTTTATTTGGACAGTTTACAATTAGCATGCATGATGGGATCAGTGTGAGTGCGTCTTGGAGTTCTGTGGCATGGTAGACAGGAGGGATGTGCTGTACCTCATGCGGTTGGCGAGGACGTGATGGTGGAGGAGGCAGCGCTGTGGAATTGGGCTGCTGCTGCTGCGATCAGGGTGATTGCTGCAGCCGTAACCTGCTAGCGTGAGGCAGGGTGGCCCATGGACACCAGAGTGCTGCTGTGGTTGGCATGGCTGGGGTGGTGTCAGGGCCAGGGGCAGCGGCGCCCATGTGTTTCATTTGAATCGCAGGCAGATTTCTATAGCACGACCTGTGACATCTGTATACGTATGCAGGCTATACACTGTGATGGCACTATGTGCACACTTGCTACACACGTTGCATGAGTACCATTACAATCGCGAGCAGATTTATATTGCATGATCTGTGACCTCAGTATGTGCGTCACACATGCATGTCATGAATGGTGGAAGAGTATAGTATCCCGTTAGAATTGCAGGAGAGACAAAGTGGTCGAACAGATGATAAGGATGATAGCGCTCTCTGGTGGTGGTACTGAGTACTAGGGCTCTGGACCTCATGGTGAACGCACCGGATTGTGGTAGTGGCTCAAATTGTTTAAAGACTGGTGCATGATTTCAACAACTGACGATTAGCAAGCATGTTTTCAGAGTCTTTTAGTGGTTTTGATATCTGTAGGCTGTGTGGCGTGACCGCAAGCATGTCAGGGCGTGTGTTTTGTATCAGTGTAATAAATATACTCCATCCCTAAATAAACTGTTCCAAAATAAATAATGTACACTCCTTCCTCTCTCCACCAGCCCAATGCAGGCTGAGTCCTTTTTTTAACCAATCCCTGGGAAGGGGTGGCAGTCAGGTTACTTAGGTTAGTGGAGGTAACCCAAGTGACCTATCTTCCCACGATTTTCTTAGGATGGTGGAGAAACCCCAAGTGACCTTTCTTTAGCACCAAAATTCAAACTTGGTGCCAGTTCCTAGGAGGAGGTGACAGTCGGTTGACTTAGGTTGGTGGAGATGACCCAAGTGACCTATCTTCCCGCAATTTTTTTAGGCTACTAGAGATAGCCCAATTGACCTATCTTTTCATCAAAATTCAAACTTGGCAACAGTTCCTAGGATGAGGTAGTGGTCAGATGACTTAGGTTAGTGGAGCTAACCCAAGTGACCTTTCTTTGCCGCCATTTTCTTAGATTAGTAGAGGTTGCATTGTCCTGGTGAAACTTGAACTTCCCACCAGGGGGTGTGTATCAGGGGGGAGGAGTGGCAGGAGCGCATGGCACTTTCCCGCCATTTTGGATAACGGTACTTTGGCGAAGGAACTGGCTTGGGGTTCTGTGATGTCATGGCCACCATCTTGGATAACGGTACCTTGGTGCAGAACGCAAGTTGTCCCAATACTATTATAGACGCTTTTGGTTACAACATAGAGATGGTTGAATTTATTTCTACCCTTTTGTACCATTCAGTACGCTTATATTTACTCAGTCACTTCATATAGTGCTATCCCTGTTTACACTTTCTGCTTAATTTTTAGAAATTACGTCTAAAATTACTAACATTTGCGAAAAGACTCATAAAATGATCCCAATAAGCCCAGTATGAGAGCATTGCTCAACTTATTTTGTGGCTCAGCTTTTTTATACATTTTTTTAAAGAGAAGATTTTTCAAGCTATTGAGGCATCTCAGTCACAGCACATCAAAAATTTCCGATTTACATTCATCTACTATCACCCTAGTGAACTTGTATTAAGTAATAACAAAAATAATTATAGATGATAAGCGCAGCCTTGACAAAGTCTCATTCCAGGTTCGTAATTACCTACTCAAACGCATTCGTTTGGTGTACACTTTTTGGCACAAAACATGGTGGGCAGCCGGCAGCTGCAGAGTCCATGTCTGTGCCCATCGTGACATAGGATAAGTGACCTGGATATGCAGATAATAATCTCACGAGATGAACACGAGAAGTGCCAAAACACGATTTCTCAGAAAAAAAGTGAAATGAAATTATTGTACAGCATTGATGACCAGGAGCTAGTCTTTTCACTTGGTGACACATTAGGCGACGTGCGTGCCTATGATGATGAAATGATGATGGCAGCAACACAACACCAAACTCCCGAACGTAGAATATCGCGGCGCGACCAGGATTCGAATCCATGCCCACTGTATGGTAGTCAGAGGCGCTGACCATACAGTTAAACGGGCGGACACGTTCCCAGACATTCCGCTCAATGGAAGAGTGCTCAAAATAAGTGAAAACATGCCTCAACTTATCCGTAGATATTCCACCATCTCTGATAAAACGACGGTCAAAACTTTTCGAGTACTTTCTGTGTCTCTTAGCGCCTACATACACTGATCAGCCAAAACATTATGACCACTACTCAAAATGACCTTGGATGCCGCCTGGTCGTGTCGTGGGCACTTGTAGCTGCAACAACAGTAAGAAAGTGCAGCACACATGGGGTGAGGGGGAGGTATCACCCTAGCGAAGATATCTGCTGTAAATGGGGAACTCTATTGAGATAAGCGACTTTGTGAAAGAGGAGGTTATTGAAAGAGCACAATGCTGGTCCACATACAACTGATTCAGAGCACGCCAGTCATCGTACATTGTTGAACACTCAGCTCTGCAGCACACCACCCCTACGTTTTTACATGTTGACATTCGATCTTTGGCAAAAACATTTGACAGTCGGTAACTGAAACCAAAACATTGCATTGAAACAAGCGTTCAGTTCAGAGTGCTGTGGAATGTGGGAAGAAAACCGCAAATTGTCATTCATAAGAAGAAGAAGAACACCAAAAATTCTTCCAGAGGATTATAATTGGTAAGAAATTGTCCATGTAACCTGTAAGTACAGTTCAAAACATTACTACTTAATAGGAAATACCAACCACCAGAACTGTTTATAACCTATAGGTACAGTGACAAAAATGTAAATGAAATAGTAAACATATGTACATATTCCAGGCCACTGATGATGCCTTGCAGAAAATAAAGGTGAAACGCGTATGGCACTAAAATTGTGTGTTATTCAGTTGCTGTCAGACGGTCCATAAGTAAAAATTATCTATATACCGTAATATTACACGCAACTGAGGAAGACAGGACTACAAAAATTGAAGATGTCAATACAGCTATGTCAAGCATTCCCTGTCAACATGTACAACAGGTTCAAGAAAATACATCTGAGACTCCATAAGACGATACAGCACATAAAATTCAACAAAACATGCAAAAAGAACGATTTAATTCCGAGTTATATTAATGTAAAGGTTAAAAACAGTTCTACAGTGGCACAAAAGTCGAAATCGGTTGCAGAACGATATTGGTTACCAAATGAAATTAAGATGCTCTATTCGAAAAAAACAGCACCTAAACATGATGCTCTGTGAGACTCATCTAGAATTGGCAAAAAACGTAGGAAACGCCACAGTTTTCATGGCACTAGTAGGAAAAACTGACCACAACACATACACAGCAATGAAACATTTACAAAAGAAACATAAACAAAAGATAATTAGACTAACAGTAGAAAAGACGCAAAAATACATTTACATTTTAAATGTGAAACTACATGAACACCAACACACATTCTATCCAAGTTTAGTTAACCTAACAGAGACACAACTACACGAAAATGAAAAAATGCTCTTGGAAAAAGATTTGAAACGCTGCACCAATAGCAAAGTGAACAATCAATACATAGAAAATCTCATAGTAGAAACTGAACACATCCTTACACATGAAGAACAACAAAATAATTGTGAAATAAACGTAGGACTGACAAGAAAACTAGTAAAAGAAGAAATAAAAGGCATAATAAAAGAAAAACACAGCAGACACAAAATAAGAACAACCAAACAGAAGCAGCGATTGTGAAAAGGTTAAAAGAAAAGTTAACAAACAATAACATATTAATAACAAGAGACAAGAGACAAGGGAAATGTAACAGTACTCATGGATAAAGAGTAATACATCACTAAAACCAAGGAATACATAAACACCAGTGCCATACAAAAACTGAAGTCAAATCCAACTACACAATTCCAGGCAAATGTGATACGAACACTGAAAAACATTGAACACACCCTCACAGACAAACAGAAATACTACATAACACAGAAAAACCCACAAGCACCACCTATCCGCAGTCAACTGAAAGTACATAAAGACGGAATGCCAATGAGAGCTATTATGAACTTCAGGAAAGCCACAACATACCACATAGCCACACACCTCCAAAAGTTAATTACAAAATACTATAAAGCAGAAAACAACAGAACAGTGATAAACACAGGAAACCTAATAGAAACCTAAATAGAACCTAAAAAAACGGGTACCACACATAGCATCACTGATTTCATACAACAAAAAAGCTCTAATCCCACAGCAACCTCACCACAGATGCAATAAAAGAAATAACAGATATGCTCAGACTGACAACTGAACAAAACTACTTTCAGTTTGAGAAAGAATATTATCTACAAAGTGATGGACTCCGCATGGGATCCCCAATATTGGGAACACTAGGAAACATTTTCGTCAGTCATCTAGAAAATCAGATATCTGAAAAGATAACCACAAATGAAAATTTCAAAATCATATGTTGCTACAGATATGTGGATGACATTATTTGTCTGGTAGATGAGCCAAGTGAAAAATAGATGAAGTCCATTTGGAAATAAACAAAGCTCATCAGAACATAAAATTCACACTTGAAAAAGAAAAAGAAAATCATATAAATTTTCTTGACATTACAATAAAAAAAGGAAATGGCAAACATATATTTAACATCTTTAGAACATCAACAGCCACAGACACAATAATACATTCCACATCCAACCACCCCCACAACCAGAAACTTGCAGCACTAAGACACATGCTACATAGATTAAACAGAATCCCACTCAGCAAGGGAAACTATGAGCAAGATATGAGTACAATCATACAAATAGCTAGGAACAACAGGTATGACAGACGTGTGGTACACAATCTCATTCAAAAAATAGAAACACAGTTCCAAAACAAACACAACATCTCCAGAATACAAGAGAACTTGCAAGCTGAAAACTTACAAAGACACTCAACAAACACACACAATGACAACCTCACACTGAAAAGAACGAGATGGTACACCGTGATCTACACACATAAACTAACACACAGAGATGCAAACATCCTAAAGAGACAGGGCTTCAAAATAGCATAGAAGCTTGGGCAAACCCTCCAGTCACACCTAAGCCAGCCAGCTACCAAGAGGGACAAATTCCAACAATGACGAATATATAAACTTGAATGTCAAAGTTGTGATGCAATATACATAGGCATGATATACAGGAATTTTGAAACACAATACAAAGAACATATCAGTTGTTGGAAGTATGAAACAAATCATTCCATATTTGCAGAACATTTAAAACAGCATAACTATCATCCTACAAACATGGAACACGAATTGAAAATAATGAGAATAAACAACCATGACAAACATCTTACACAAACACAAGAAAACTTCCACATCCAGAAAGCCATAGCGGATAGCAAAAATGTGATAAATGAACAGACACACATCAGCACAAGCTCCCTACTACACTTAATGAAGGATAAGATAAAACAAAAAAACTCCCCCCCCTTCACCTTATGGACGCACACACACACACTCACACACACACACACACACACACACACACACACACACACACACAGCCCACTAAAAATTATATATATATATATATAGACACACACACAGCACAAAAAATTGTATCACACCAAAACACACACACTCACACACACACACACACACACACACACACATATATATATATATATATATATATATATATATATATATATATGTGTGTGTGTGTGTGTGTTTTGGTGTGATATAATTTATATATATATATATATATATATATATATATATATATATATGTGTGTGTGTGTGTGTGTGTGTGTGTGTGTGTGTGTGTGTGTGTGTGTGTGTGTGTGTGTGTTTTGGTGTGATATAATTTTTTGTGCTGTGTGTGTGTCTATATATATATATATATATATATATATATATATATATATATATATATGTGTGTGTGTGTGTGTGTGTGTGTGTGTGTGTGAAGTGGTGTGATATAATTTTTTTGTGCTGTGTGTGTGTATGTGCTTTGGTGTAGTGTATATATATATATATGTATATATATATCACACCAAAACACACATATATATCACACCAAAACACACACACACACACACAAATGATTACACAAACCGATCACAGATACTTCAAAAATTACACTCGAAAGCTTGGCAATAACATTCGTTCTTTGACAAAAACTTTTGACAATCTGTAATAGAAACCAAAACATTGCATTGAAACAAGCGTTCAGTTCAGAGTGTTGTGGAATGTGGGAAGAAAACCGCAAATTGGCTTTCATAGGAAGAAGAACAACACCAAAAATGCAACAGGAGAGTAATAGGTAACAAATTGTCCACACAACCTGTAAGTACAGTTCAAAACATTACTACTTAATAGGAAATACCAACCACCAGAACTGTTTATAACCTATAGGTACAGTGACAAAAATGTAAATGAAATAGCAAACATATGTACACATTCCAGGCCACTGATGATGCCTTGCAGAAAATAAAGGCGAAATGCATATGGCACTAAAATTGTGTTTTATTCAGTTGCTGTCAGATGGTCCATACGTAAAAATTATCAATATACCGTAATATTACACACAACTAAGGAAGACACAGGACTACAAAAATTGAAGATGTACATATTTATTATTTGCTTTTACTTGTCGTTTATAACATTGGGATGTTCCTCTGCTTATTTCTTTTTCAAACATATGAATCATATCATAATCATGTAATAAATCAAGTGATTGTTTAGTCATTTTCAATATTGCATCAAAAGGCAAATTAGGTGCTGTAAAATACCAAGAAGAATCTAAATCATAAGCCATCAGACAATTGCAATACATTAGTTTTAAGAAATTGATCATGATATTCACCAAGATTTTCCATTTTATGTTTTTCACAAACTCTTTTTGGTATTTATAATCTTCATCACTTATTTCACAGTCGTTCAGTTTATTGTAAAATTCTTTTTTTGCTGGTAATTGCTCCTCTTCAAATTTCTTCCTAGGATCCATGTATTCATATGGATATAATCCTTCCCTAATTACTAGGTTAAATCAGTCTTTTGAAAAAAATTTTAAAATTTTTTCCATTTGATCTCCATTCAGTTTTGAGGAATGTTTATCGCTTTAAGACGCTATAAATTTAAATGTGTAAATAAATCTGATCTTCCAATTATCTGTCCTTTACCAAAACTGATGACTGTTTGGTATTGAATTATTTCTTTTCTATCATTATCAAGTTCTTTCACAAACAAATAAGAATAATATCCAGATAAATTGTGTAAATGAATTGGTACAAAACAAGGATTTGTTAACCGCAAATTGCTATTATTACACAATGGAATTTTATATTTTCCAATTAAGTGATCATATGTTGAACCCTGTTTTACTTTTCTGTGAGTAGTAACATTTACACTGTGTACAAACTTTAGATTTATTATGTCTTGATTGTTAGAGTACCCTTCTCTTCAATTTCAGAATAAATTCTTCCAATTTCTGCAACTTATTTTCATATACATTCAATAAATTTTTATGGAAGTTTGGTCCTATATAAACAACAGGATCTCTATAATGTCCATTTATATATTTCATATAACAACAGACTCCACTTAGTACATTCTTTTGATATTTCATTGTATATGAACTCTGGTACCACGCGCCGCAGAATTTGAATCCCCACCAGACATCATGGACATCGAAGACTCCTAGAGGTCTCTGCACCATTGCACCATAAGCTGTGGTGGCGCACACCTCCTGGCCCACGTTTAGAGTTAGTGGCGTCCCTGATAAAGTACTTAAGCGCCTGCCTGTCGCTCAGCCTGCCAAGGTTAGACACCTTGCATATGTCTCAGGACATATCACCTCGCCTTAGACAGCGTATTTACTTTCGTGTTTTATTTATGAGTGGATATGGTTGCCTAGTTAGGTGTTCTTGACTCTGTTGTTTCGTTCTTGTCGTTGTCATAAGTTCCTTCGTGGTCGTTACAACATGAACTTTCCAGGTTTGGTTGGCAATTTTTAATAACAAACTATCAAAATCAGCATAAATAACACAAGGAAATTTTTGTATATTTGAAAATTTTTAAAATCTTATTAACATTTTTCTGGCATTTAATGATTTTTAATTGATCAGTTTTTTCTGTGATCATCAAAATTTTTCTTGCTGTTAAAATGTGGTAAACACATCAGAAATAAAGCTTGCTTCTGTGCATTTCGTAATTTGACTTGATCAAGCCAGGATAAATCTTTCATGCATCAATAATGTGCATTTTCACCATTATTGAAATAATATAATAAATCAACATGTTTCTAATTCTTTCATTTTGTAATTTTTAGTGTATAAACTTGTTCTTTTTCATCAAATGAATAAACATTAACGGATACCTTAATTATACTCTCAATTTTTGGAATATGATCAACCATAATAGGAAATTCAAAATTTTCATTATCTGATTGAGATAAAGATAAACATTTTTTTGTTTCTTGTTCTGAATTTCAATCTACAGGATACAATGCAGATTTTATTGTCACAGAAAACAGTTATGATCCTTTTTTGACATTAAAACACACTTTATTACTTTTTATTTTATCTGGTAATTCAGTGTAAGATGATCCCCTCAGTGGAACATATGTATTAATTCCCATCTGAAGTCCAATAGTTCTGTTTGATGCCCATCCTAATCCACAAGCTCAAAATCATCCATTCTTGATACATTATTTTGTTTAACTATCTTAAATTTCTTAATTATCTCTCTTTCACTTGTGAACCCATATGACTGTGTCTGGAACTGATATTCCATAATATTTCTATATGTCTGCATTTGGTACTCACAAAAAAGATTAAAATTTATTTTCAGTCCACAATGTTTTCTTAGTTTATCTTTCACAATTTTCATAATTTTCTGTTTTACTGCAGTCGAGATGTGATTAGATCCAATTGAGTTTATATTATTCTCAAAATTTATGTTTTGTAATCTCTAACTGTTGTTCTGTCTTTCAATTTCTCAAATGAATTAGTATAAAAAGAAAATAATATTTCATTATTAGTTCGTGTTTTGTTTTGCAAACATATTCAGAGAATGGAAATATTTCTTTTAAAGGTTTATCTTCTTTAGTTTCAAAAACATTATCATCATTTTTAATTTTATGATAAGGTAACTGTTGCCAAAGACTTCCTCTTCTGTGAACTGATTCAGGTGGTGCTGATGTCTTTTAATAATTTGAAACAGATCAGCTTTATTTAATTTACTATACCCTTAAAAATGATTTCTTTTACAATAATAATGGAGTTGAACAACTGTGAAGTTCTCCATTTGGGCCTTCTATTTATAGGAAATAGAATTCATTAGTTTTGTGAAAAAAGGACCTCAAAAATTCAAGATTTCTGATTTCTCTTTCAATAAAAATTTAAAAGTTAAGTATGAGATTTTTCTAATTTCCTACTTTTCATATATTCTAAAGCGAATTTCTACTTTTTTGGGGATGAATCAACTTTTTCTTTATTTTTTCCATCAGAAATTATATTTTCTAATGTTGTTCACTTGTTATTCGTTGTAAATGTTCTTTATAATAATATTTAACAATACTTTTTTCAAATTCACAAAGAATTAGATTTCCATTATAATTTTGAGATGATGTTTACACACTGTGTGCACATTGTACTATAACCATGTTTTGTATATTTTAATCTAGTGTTTATAAAGGAGTATACACATATGATTATGGATTCTTGGAAAAAATTTGAAGAGGAGCACTTACCAGTAAAAGAAGAATTTTACAATAAATTGAACGACTGTGAAACAAGTGATGTAGATGATGCACATGCAGAAAGAGTTTGGGAAACATTTAATACGAAAAATCTTGGTGAATATCATGGCCTGTATTTTAAAACTGATGTATTGTTATTTCAGATGTGTTTGAAAATTTTAGAAAAACTTTTACAGAAGTTTACGATTTACATCCTTCTTTGTATTTTACAGCAACTGGTTTATCTTTTGATACAATGTTGAAAATGGCTAAAAGATTTGTAAATTCAAATATTAATTATATGATGCATTTTGATGGTAACCAATGTCAAATTATTTAGCATATTTAGATGCAAACAATTTATATGGTTATGGTATGCGTCAGTATTTGTCATTTACTGGATTTGAATGGGAAGAAGTAAATAATTTTGATTGATCTGAAGATCTGAGTGTGAAGCATGATTGTACAAAAATAACTGAAATACCGATGCTGCTGAAATTGGATATATTTTTGAAGTCGATATAGATATCCAAAACAATTACATGATTCAGATAAGGATTTGTTAGCTCCTTCAAATGAAATTGTGCCTGGAACTAAAGAAACAAGTTGTTGACTACTCTGAATGACAAACATAAATATGTTGTTCATTATAGAAATCTTAAACATTATTTATCTCTAGGAATGAACTTATCAGAAATACACAGAGTTTAAAAATTTAATCAATCAGATTGGTTGTGAAATATATAGATTTGAATACTAAAATAAGGAATGAGGCTAGAAATGACTTTGACAAAGATTCCTATAAATTGATGAACAATTCTGTGTGTGGCAAGACAATGGAAAATATTAGAAATAGATTTGATATAAAATTAGTATAAGATAGAGAAAAATGTGATAAATTAGTAGCAAAGATTAGCTTTAAAGGAAGAACTATATTTAATTTAAATCTTGTTGCCATCAATACAAATAAGACAAAAATCATATTTAATAAGCCTATCTCTGTGGGAATGAGTATACACGATTTATCTGAAGTGTTGATGTATGATTTTCACTATAGAATAATGAAACAGAAATATGGACCAAATATTGAGTTGTATTATCAAGATAGATACAGTTACACTTACAATATTGAGACAAAAGATTTTTATGAGGACATGAAATCGGTGATTAATTCCTTTGATACAAGTGATTATCCAACGAATAATCTTTATGGAATTCCACATGTAAACAAGAAAGTCTTAGGTAAAATGAAAGACGAATGTAATGGGAAAATAATGGAAGCATTCTGTGTTTTAAGAGCAAAAAAATATGCTCATAAAGTTGGTGATAAAAATAGAGAAAAAAATCAAAAGGAGTTAAGAAGTATGTTGTTGAAAATAGAATAAGTTTAGAAGATTATAAAGATTGTTCGTCAACAATAGAGAATAGTATAGCATATTTAATATGTTTCCATGTGAGAAGTACGAAATATACATAGTTAAAATAAACAAGAAAGCATTTACCCTCATGATAATAAAATTTATGTTTTGGAAAATAATTTCTACTATCACTTCGACAGTGTTAGCCATTTTAGAATTGTTGTTGTTTTCTTAGTCTATTTATACTAAATAAAATTCATTAGTAAAAAATAAAAATTATTTCTTTATTAAAATTATTTATAATTAAATGGCGACTCTTATCAAGAATCTGAACAACACAACTGTCTCAAAAGTGATTAAAAAATAAAAGAGTTAGAGATAAATGTTATATATATTGTTACTGGATGTGAATATTTAAATCTACATATGCAGAAAAAGTATGTATGGAGCTTAATGATGAGTTTAATATGACTTTGCAAAATAAATATTCTAAATTAATTACTAGTTGAGATTTATTACTGATAGAAAATGAACAAATGAAATTGAGATATAAATAGATGAAGAAATTTATGAATAAAAATAACGAATTTCATGATATAGAGTTCTTGATGCTGTGAATTTATAAATATTTATTTAATTTTTAAATGGACAACACCATACAGCTAAAGCAATATAGTCAATATATGGATGAAAAACATATTACTGAATTTCATAAGGATATATACCAGAAAGATTGAGATCGAAATCTATGTAAAGAATGTGTATATTATTACCAAACAATTAAAGATACATGTGAATGTGGTAAAACCGTAAACAGACCTTATTTAAAAAGACATTTACAAACTGCTCTTCATAAAGATCTCATGGCTGCTAGTGAATAATTTTCATTAACGAATTCATTTTATTTATTTCCTTACATTCACCTTTTATAAAAAATTATATTCAATTTATTTTATTACATTCACCATTTATGAAAAATATATGAATTTATTTTCTTACATTCACCTTTTATAAAAGAATATAATAAATTTTTTTCTTACATTCATCTTTTAAGAAATTAGTGAATTTGAGCTAAAAATATTTGTTATAGCAGTTAAATTCTGCGTGCTATGGCTAATTTTGGTGAAACTAGCGAACAAAATCGTGAATGAGCTGGTGAGCCAAGGTTAGCCAGGATATACAGAATTTAGCTACTTGCCATACACACATATATTGAATAATAAAAGTATGACAGTTATTGTTTAACTCGGTTGTAATTTTATAAATAATATAATGTCCTTCTATTCCATAATTGGATAAGCTGCATTTGTGTAGTAACCTTCTACACACATAGGTAGGTAAATGAAAAATAAAATAATCAGGTTTTGATGGAGGACGCAAAACTTAAGAGGCCACACACTACGCACTATACAACCAGTTTAGCTGGGATAATGGAGCATATTGAAGCAAGCTAGCGGTCTATCCTCACAAGCCTTTAAAATAAATGGGAAAGATGGAGGAGAAGGATGAGAATTCTCGATATATATTATGTAAGAGCCAAAAATTACAACAATCAACAGACGGAATTAATTGTTCTGTGTATCAAGCAGCATTTTGTGCTTAATTAGCAGGCATGCAGTTCATGAAGAAACTGGTGGTGCAAGCAGCAAAATTTCTGAAGTTGCACTCATTATTCCAGTGTCATTTGAACAGTTTACAATGGAGCTGAACGAGGAGTGTGGAGACTTTTTACATTACTACAAAGTAGGTTAGTTAAATCAAGGGACATGCCAGGAAAGATTTTTCAATTTGAAACTCGCTCTTGTTGAATTAATGAAGGGAAAAGGAATGCAACAACGAAAACCAGGACATCCAGAATGTATTGTAGACCTTGCATTTTAAGCAGATCACTGCACACTGCCCACAGTAAGACACTACAAGGCGAAATACAATTTTTTTCTGATTTCTTTGGGATGTATTAAAAAAAGTTCTACTTTAGAAGGGACATATTTTGACAAACACAATCCAGTTCCCTAAGCTCACTGCTGTTGAACAAAAAACTGAGGTCTGAAGAATTCATTGTGGCTTGAAAAAATTACAAGGATAACTTCTTAAACGTTTTGAGGACACTGTTAATCTTACCTCTGTTTCAGAAATCGCTTGCCATTTCAATTGATAATGGCCCTGTGAAAAGGCATATGTAACGGGTTGAGCTGCAAGATAGTTCCTGTTTTAATCACAAATCTTTTCACATTAAAACTCTCCAGAACATCCACATTGATTTCCTCAGGTAGCGTTCCCATGTGTCCAGAATGATGTTGCGAAAGTGCTACAGTATTTCGGTCGATGTACTTGGGTGAAAGACCTTTTTCAATTATAAAGCTAAACAATACACAATTATGTGACAGCCTGTATGCGCAAATCTGTGCAATTTTCTGCGTAAGAGCTTATGTGAACAGCTTGTACTACATAAAAATGTATTATGCCTTCAGTACCCAAATAATAGTGGAAATTTGTTATAGTTGTGGCTTAAATTCTTGTGAAATGTGAAATATAAAAATCAATTCGTAGACAGTGCGACTGCAGTACCATTTAATTTCTCTTATTTGTTGTCAGACAGTGTGCTGTGGTGGTGGGAGAAGTGTGCAGTGATGCTGAGTGCTGAGGCACTCACAGCAGGGCATGTCTGTTGAACTTAATTCTTGGCCACCCATGTATTACACAAACATTCGAGACATAAGTGTGGCACAAAATCAGTATTATAATTAGTGAGTCAGATCACTTCCTTGTTTGAAGTAAAGTTTAAGTATTAAAGTGTTTTTTATTTCATCCGATTGTTTCACCACCAGCTCGTATGTTTTCATCAAGCCACAGTAAGTAACAGTGATGTAATGAGTTTTACTGTTATTGTTTGATTTCTTTTGGAAAATGTATGTGATATACTGTGTGAATACCTTGCAATTATGCTCTATAGCAAAGCAGGCACACTACACATTTTTAGGTCCAAGTATGTATTCATAGAGAACTTAAAGCTGATCGAAAGCAATATGTAAAATCAGAATTAAATGAACAAAATTTCCCATTTTTAAGTTAGCAAGACCAGCTGGTGCAGCTAACATCTACAGGGTTGTCTATTTGGTATTACACAGACTCAGCGCAGAGGAATTATATTCCCTAAATAACTATTCCCCTGAGATATGGGTCCTATGTGATGAAAAAAACTCAAATTCGCGTCGTTGACACTAGAGCTAAAATTCTTCAGAGACCTTTGTACAGTGAAGAGGCTAGGTATTGACAAAACAGATGTCTGACGCCATTGACACAGCCTACTGAATCGATCTTGTGGAAAGACATAATGTGTAAAAGATTTTTCAGATCTTGTTAAGGAATTTCTTCTAAAAATTTGCAACTCTATTAAATAAAACAGAAAATAGAAAGCTATAGTGTACTGAAATGCACTGCGATTAGAAATGAGAGCTTACTCTAGCCTTGCATCGCAAGTTATGTATGGAACCACTTTTTTTCCTCAAAAACGCACTGACCCCAAACTACACCTATTCTAAGTTTTCTGGCTACCACTGAGCTAATGGGAGCCTGCTGGGAGGTGTTCTCTTTTTCGTATTAGTTGCTGAGCCGTGAATGGTGTAAACAGTTGTTACTTAGGTAAAATACAGCATTCCTGGAGACCAAAAATTAAATTTTCAATCGCAGTGAATCATCTTATATGAGACTTCCTGGCAGATTAAAACTGTGTGCCAGACCGAGACTCGAACTCGGGACCTTTGCCTTTCGCAGGCAAGTGCTCTACCATCTGAGCTACCGAAGCACGACTCACGACCGGTTCTCACAGCTTTACTTCTGCCAGTACCTCGTCTCCTACCTTCCAAACTTTACAGAAGCTCTCCTGCGAGCCATGCAGAACTAGCACTCCTGAAAGAAAGGATACTGCGGAGACATGGCTTAGCCACAGCCTGGGGGATGTTTCCAGAATGAGATTTTCACTCTGCAGCGGAGTGTGCGCTGATATGAAACTTCTTGGCAGATTAAAACTGTGTGCCTGACCGAGACTCGAACTCGGGACCTTTGCCTTTCGCGGGCAAGTGCTCTACCATCTGAGCTGGCAGAAGTAAAGCTGTGAGGACCGGTCGTGAGTCGTGCTTCGGTAGCTCAGACGGTAGAGCACTTGCCCGCGAAAGGCAAAGGTCCCGAGTTCGAGTCTCAGTCGGGCACACAGTTTTAATCTGCCAGGAAGTTTCATATCAGCGCACACTCCGCTGCAGAGTGAAAATCTCATTCTGGCATCTTATATGAGGATTAAGTAGTATAAGTCATCGATTATGCTTATAATCTAAATCGAACTGCGAATCACAGAGATGTACAGGGGTGTCTCAGACAAAGAGTATCCCAGAATACCCTGTCAGCTACAACACCAAAAACAGTTTCTCAGCTTTTGGAATGATCAATGAATGGTTTTGGGGGGATTCAGGATGTTAATACACAGTCAAATCACGAACAAGTTTTACATTTTTGTATGTATCAGATCCTTTACACCATCTTTCATCTTGATTTGAAATTACTACTGGGCCCAAGGAGAAAAATAAAGTGAAGGTGGAAGGTATTGGTTTCCATGATGTCTTTTATGGTTTTTGTGTTTTCAGAGGTGGTTTTTGAATTTCGCACTTTTTAATAACGACAAATTTGCTGCAGAATCCTTGAACATTGAAATTACAATTGGGACCAAGGAGGAAAATAAAGCGAAGGTGGAAGGCATTGGTTCCCATGCTGTCCTTGACGGTCCATATGTTTTTATTGGTGATATTTTGAATTTTGCACTTTTTAATGACGATAAATTTGCTGCAGAGTCCTTGAACATATTCTCAGTTCGAAATTAATCAATTGTCTTGAGACACAGAAGCTGACGTCGATGAAAGGATCACTCATGCGAGATTCAGCTCGCCCTTTTTCACGTGATATAGAGCGAACTATGGATGATGAGTGTCAGGTGCCTCATTTCTAGAGTGCTGGAAAGCTTTTGACACAGTGCCACATTGCAGGTTGTTAAAGAAGTTACCAGCATACGAAAAAGGTTCACAGATATGTGAGTGGCTTGAAGGCATCTTAAGTTGTGGAACTGAGTATGTTGTCCTGACCGGCGAGTATTCATTAGAATTAAGGGTATTGTCAAGACTGCCCCAGAGAAATGTGACAGGAACGCTATTATTCTCCATACACATAAATGATTTGGCGCGCAGGGGGCCAGAGAACTGCAGTTGTTTGCTGACGATGCTGTGGTGTGCTGTAAGGTGTGGACGTTGAGTGACTGTTGGATGATACAATATTTCTAGTTGCTGTAATAAATGGTAGGTAGCTCTAAATGTAGAAAAACGTAAGTTAATGCGGATGAGTAGGAAAAACAAACCGATAATGTTCGGATGCAGTACTATCAGTGCCCTGCTTGACACAGTCACATCGTTTAAATATCTGGGCGTAACGCTGGAAAGAAATGGAAAGAGCATGTGAGGATCGTGGTAGCAAAGAAGACCGCATATAGGGCGCTAGTTCGACCTATTCTTGAGTACTACTCTAGTGTCTGGCATCTGTATCAAATCAGATTAAAGGAAGACATTGAGGCAATTCAGAGACAGGCTGCTAGATTTGTAACTGACAGGGTCGCACAACACGCAAGTGTCACAGAGGTCGTTTGGGAACTCGAATGGGAATCTCTTAAAGGAAAGGGTCGTTATTTTCGATGAAATTTTGTGATAAAATTTCGATAACCGACTTTTGAAGCTGACTGGAAACTATTATGTTGCCTCCAAAATTCGTTTCACTTAAGGACCACAAAGATACGATACGAGAAATTAGGGCTCATACAGAGGCATATAGACAGTCGCTTTTCCCTCATTCTGTTTATTAGAGGAACAGAAAAGCAAATGATTATTAGTGATACAAGGTACCCTCCTCTACGCGCCGTAAGGTGTATTGCGAAATATCGAAGAAGGTGGGCAGGTAGGAAGTGGAAAGGCAATTGGAAGTGAACGTAACAGAACAATTCAGCAGCACAGGCGAAAGTAAATACACTGTCACTGTGTTGCCAAATATTTGCAACCATGTCGCGAGTACTAGCTCTGCTAGCGGCAGCTAGGTAGCAAAATGCCTGTCGTTCTCATCTTATAAAGGCTCTCATTGTCAGACGGGAGGCGCCAGCGCGTTTGGTTTTTATGGAGCGTCATCTCTTGACAGTTTATAATGTCGCGGTTTAAACTACCTGTATTTAAGGCATTCAGTCAGATTTAGTCTAAAATTCCTCATTTGTGAAGCTTTGAGGCGTGGAATGGGGTGTTAAGGCGGGTGGCAGGGATGGCAAAACTAGTGATGCTAGTTTCCTCTCATCTTAGCACATGGCATGTGAAATATTGAGGTATATAAATTCCCATAACGATTACGAAAATAAGTAAAAATATACATTAAATATGTTCTATCCTGGAAACCATTAAGAATAGTGCATTTGTCCAAGTAGAGTTTTTTGCTTCAAACGATCGTTTCTGTCATATCCCTGAATATTGACTATTCATGCTGGGTCAACCTGCATATTATGTTTTATTTTCTTATTTATTAACCTGAGCAGATTAATGACTTCAGGATTTTTTTACATCAAACTAGAGTTTATAATGTAATTACAAAGCTTATTAAAATCACAATTACTTAAAAATCATAATATTTTTATTATGATACCTCTTCTTCTTATTTATGCTTGTATTAGGCAGTTGCCTGTTAGTCCCTATTGGTTGAAATTGTTCATTTTCCTCGATCTTCCTAAATATCGTCTCCCCACTACGTAATAACTATCACCAGTTCTGATAATATGTCGTCTTCCATTCTTGTGACATAATCCTTTTAATTGTGTCTGTATTCCTTAATCTGCTCATTTGAGTTTTTCACTCTATTCTTTTCTGATGTCTACAGTCACTCTTCGTCGACATAATGTCACCAGCTGCACTTCTTAGCAACCGGATGTCTAGTACTTGTATTCTGACGGGTACGAGTGTTCTGCAGTGTTGTTCAGGCAAGATCTTCAAGGTCTAGGGAGCACTAGTTATTATGAGCAGTAGTGTGTCAACAATAAACTTGATGATTTGGCCTGTGATGACGTCCTGTACAGTTAATGCTGAGCTGAACGATTTTTCGTCAGAGTTGTCAGCACAAGAAAGAATTTTTGACGATTACCGTCATTTACGTGTTTGAAATAATTAGGCAAGTCTATGTGTTGTTTACGGTTCAATGAAGGTTATCGCTAAAGCCAAGTGCTGGTTTAGTTCCTTAGTTGGGACAAAGGCTTCTAGTTTGCCTATACTTCTCTAGATCACACAAGCTTTTCCGTAGAGCATCTGGTCTTTATGTTTTAGAGTAATGTATTGTCATGTCTTAGTTATCGTTTCTCTCAGATTGGTTGATCCTGTTTACTATCTGCTTGAAACCAATTTTATTTCCAAGGGTAGGAGGTCATTTGTAAGTCCAATGTGCTGTGCCTCCGAAATTGACGAACTGTTTTAGCTTTAGCGCTAGCCAAGGTGCAGGCTTTCCCTTCATGTTTTCGGTTTTGGGGGAGCACATTTATTGTGTAATAGAATTTTTTTGTAGCAAATGCGTCCAGGAATTGTATGCAAGGCGTCTCACAAATTCTCTCTTCTGCCTCTGCTGCCTACACTGCTACACTTAAAGTCTCTGTGTGTATTTACAGATTGTTCCTTGCATATTTTAGAGAATAAGTCATGAATATGAAGTTGTGAGCTGATATTACAGGAACGAATTTCCTTGCTTGCGAATTTCTTGGCAAATGTATGTATGCAGGCTTGAATATAGGTAGGTACAACCTGAAATTCTGTTACATTTGAAGCAGAAACTACACAATTGAATTTCACAATGAACGAACGGAATATTTATGTTAGTGTCCCTAGAATTATTTATAAGCTCTTAAGTCGAATCGAATTTTGAGTGGTCAGTTTTCAAACAGGCTATTCCTCCTACTTCTGGAAGTCTGTGGACGGCGCAGATTAGGCAACTTTTCTTAAGGGAATTGATATTTAGGAATATATATTTGACTATGTATGTGACTAGCACGGTCGGTAATAAGGCAAAGGCTACGACTCCAACTTTTCGTCTGTTACTTCTGTCGCGCCTTAGGACAGTGGGATGTACATTTAGGAGAGGACACTTGGCTTGGTCCAGGTGTCACGTTCGTTAAGAGAAAGACGTGGATGTCCATAATTATTCTGCAATATATGTCGGAGTTCGTCGAAATGAGAAGAAACTGATGGCCAACTATGTTCTACATTAATAATGCAGTCACACTAACGGAACTACTGGCTGCAGGAGTAGGCAAGTTCGTAGCTCCGAAAGCACAGGATTTTTTCCGTCCTCGATTGTGTTGAGGAGGAACAGTGTTTGATTACGCAAAGGTAGTTTGAACCTGACATTTAACCCAGATTTCCTTCACGCAAGCTGATTCTTCGATACAAATACCTAAGGGAGCTAACTGAATACTGAAAGAGTAATGCATGAACAAAAGTAGGTTGTGGTAATGGTTATCAAATCTGAGACTGAATATATTAGTAGCCTCCTGAAAACAACCAAGATACCGCTGTAAAGAACAGGTCTGTAACGTAGTTTGCATACAAAGAAGAACACTGAGGTTATTTTAAGAAAAGAACAGAAAGAAAAAGATTTCATTACAACACACCAATATATTAGGATCGAGCGCTGCGGCAATTATTTAAATATCTGCGCTCGGCGCGTCACGGTGTTTATTTGAAGCAGTTAATGCTGGACTCGCGTCTTTGTGCAGAGGCACATTACAAAAACAGTTCTTTTCCTAACATTTGCCCTGTGATGCGTAACATTCTACCAACTACAGCTCGATGGTTGTTCTGTTTTATATCGTGGTCGTGCGGTAGCGTTCTCGCTTCCCGCACCCGGGTTCCCGGGTTCGATTCCCGGCGGGGTCAGGGATTTTCTCTGCCTCGTGATGACTGGGTGTTGTGTGATGTCCTTAGGTTAGTTAGGTTTAAGTAGTTCTAACAAGGGAACCTCCCCATCGCACCCCCCTCAGATTTAGTTATAAGTTGGCACAGGGGTAGACCATGAAAAACTGAACACAGATCAATCGAAAAAGCAGGAAGAAGTTGTATGGAACTATGAAAAAAATAAGCAAAATATACAAACTGAGTAGTCCGTGTGCAATATAAGCCACATCAAGGTATGTGTACACTGAGGAGCACCGTGGTCCCGTAGTTACCGTGAGCAGCTTACGGAACGGAGGTCCCTGGTTCAATCCTCCCTCGAGTGAAAAGTTTTAATTTTTTTATTTTCAGACAATTATCAAAGTTCATGCGCTCAGACATGATCAACTTCGCTCTCCGAAATTCCAGGACGTGTTCAGATTTGCTTGGACACATGCAGGATTTGACGGTCTACACACGGAAAAACTTGAATACGTTAAAAACGTATGTTTTGACAGAGCACAGGGAAAACTGTGCGACTGTGAAACTGTTGCATTCATTTGTTGCCGTTTATGTGACAAACTCTGATGTTTTCATCACTTTTTTGGAAGTGATTATCACATCCACTAGAAAACCTAAATCGGGCAAGGTAGAAGAATCTTTTTACCCATTCGCCAAGTGTGCAAGTTAGGTGGGTCGACAACATATTCCTGTAATGTGACGCACATGCCGTCACCAGTGTCGTATAGAATATTTCAGACGTGTTTTCCTGTGGAGGAATCGGTTGACCTATGAATTTGCGATCAAATGTTTTCAGTTCCTATTGGAGAGGCACGTCCTTTCGTCTACTAATCGCACGGTTTTGCGGTGCGGTCGCAAAACACAGACACTAAACTTATTACAGTGAACAGAGACGTCAATGTATGAACGGTCAGATCGTAACTTTGCGAAAATAAAATAAGTAAAAATATTGCTCGAGGGAGGACTCGAACCAAGGATCTCTCGCCCCGCAGTTACTCACTCTAATCACGGGACCACGGCGCTGTTCACTGTACATACTCCTTGATGTTGCATATCTTATACTTGGACTACTCAGTTTGTATATTTTGCTTATTTTTTCATAGTTCCACACAACTTCTTCCTGTTTTCTCGATTGATCTGTGTTCAGTTTTTCAAGGCCTATCCACTGAGTCAATTTATAACTAAATCTGAGGGGGGTGCGATGGGGAGGTTCCCTTGTAAGTTCTAGGGGACTGATGACCATAGATGTTAAGTCCCATGGTGCTCAGAGCCATTTGAACCATTTTCTTGTGTTTTATGATAAAATTTTATATACAGAGCATCCGAAACCCAATAATACTACAATTGCAAAGAGCTTTGTGCGTGTTAAATCAATCTACATCGAAAACAGTCTGCCGCAGTTAACATCTGTGAACAATAATAATTTTATATTTGGGAACATATATTTGACTAGCACGGTCGGTAATAAGGCAAAGAGTTAGTATGCTGCTACTCCAGCTCTTCATCTGTTACTTCTGTGGTGTCTTAGGACAGTGGAATCTACATACAATATTGAAACTGTGTATCGATCCTATTATACTATTCTGCATCCCTACCTTCTTACCTTACCATGTAGAGAAGCGATTTCTGCGGGATGACTGAGTGCTCGATACGTACAGACTTGTGATAGTCGTGACACATCGGTTGTTGCGAGGTTATGCTTATTTTTTCCGCGAAACACGAATTCAATTATGATTTGTTGTGTGCAATTGCACATTAGGGAACGTCTTGCTTCCTAATTTCAATTGATGGAAACTTGAACATGAACTGCTTGATAAGTCAATAAGGCTACATTGACTTTGTCTTCGAAATACTGAAGCAACTAATGGAGTGAAAATAAAAGAGATGAAATTTAGAAAAGGCAACTATTGTAAAAAGAAAAGAATAAAAGGATTTAGAACTAGGTATAAAGCTAATGTGCCCATAGAAGCACTACTTATGAATAGGAGACACGTTTTTCGTCAGGCCTTGTAGTCACAGAGTCTATTTTTCTTTTGTAAATAATTTCTAGATATAGTATGTATACAAAAGGTTAATTGTACTTTACAGTAATGAAACAGTTACTATTTAATGGACACGTATAAATTGCTGTGTGTGAACTGACTATAGATAAGCAACTAAAGGACACGTACAAAAATGGTGAGAGTAAACCTTGACGACCAAATACATGTGGATACGAAATTAATAGTAATGTGTGAACTGAAAAGGTGATAACTATATTCACACATGTGGAATGCCGCGTGTCACGCAATCTGATTCTTCGATACAAATACCTAAGGGACCTAACTGTATAATGAAAGGGAAATGTATGAACAAAAGTGGGTTATGGTAATGGTTATCAAATCTGAGACTGAATATGTTAGTAGCCTCCCGGAAACAACTAGGATACCGCTGTAAAGAACAGGTCTGTAACGTAGTTTGCTTACAAAGAAGAACACTGCGGTTATTTACAGGAAAGAATAGACAGAAAAAGATTTCATTATAACACATCAATATATTCTGAAATATTCCATATCACTAAGTATGAACAAATAATGCAAGAATATAAAACTTACATTTAGTATGTCTTTCGCACTTTCCGTGCTACGACAATGTCCTCTCTTGTCGGTCCAATATTTCTTAAAATTAGTTCCCCTGGCATGCACATGAATATTACATAGCGTCGCACTGTTTATTGAAGCATTCGTACGAAAATTTACATTTGGTGGTTCACTAAATTGATATAAGTTGTAGATATGCTACATTGCACTACTTAACACGTCAGCAGCGAAACAGTAAAAGGTAATCAAGTCTCTAGAGCTATTCATAGCAAAAGACAAATCTTCCTTTTTTTATTCATATGTTCGCATCATATTAGGATCGAGCACTGCGGCAATTATTTAAATATCTGCGCTCGGCGGGTCACAGTGTTTATTTGAAGCACTTAATGCTGGACCTGCGTCTTTGTGCAGAGGCACATTACAAAAACAGTTCTTTTCCTAACATTTGCGCTGTGATGCGTAACATTCTACCAACTATAGCTCGATGACTCTTCTTCTCTTTTATGATAAATATTTTATGTACAGAGCATTCGAAACCCAATGATATTACACGAGGTGTATCAGCTGTGCGGCGTAACCTGCGTTGGACTCATACAACTGCGTGTTCAGTGTATGGCTGAGAGCACTATCTACTAGCGATCGTTAACAGCGAACTTCTCAATACCACAGTCATCGGAGGAATTCCAGCTCATGTGTAATGATCGTGAAACATGTCCCTCCTGTTTCAGCATCCTCCTCTAGACGATCGGGTATTTGTATGATCTACTACATTCCCCTGCTGCACTTTGGACATAAAATCCAGTATTCAGTTTGATAACTACGGTGATTATAGATTAGTGACAGGTGTTTGTGAGGTAATGCAGTTCCTGTATATTTATCTGCTTAATGACTGTCCTGTTTTCGGAATTAATGACAGCGTGAAGTGTAATCTCACATGTAAAGCACCGCTGCTATGCGTTTTTCTGTTTCCTTGTAAGGGGCGTTCTCCTTTATTTATTTTTTTTTTTCGTTGGACTGATGTGAGCATAGTACAATTTTTAAGCCATGATTGGATGTGAACTGTGGGTGCTGTACGCATCTGGAAGGCTATATTGTGCACATATCACTCTGTATTCCGCATGTATTACCCTACGTTTCAAAGGAGTAGTTTAATCTTGAAGTTTGTCACCGTAGTGAGTGGGATAAAAGACTTGCAGGTGAATGTATGTCAGACATAGGACTTTTACGTCTTGCATTACAGTGCATATGTTTCTGTTCCATCATATTTATAACTTCGTGATACTGACCCAGACACTAGAACAATACTTTAGCACTGATAGAGTCGTTGATTTACGTAACATGCTTCAGAATCCATCCATCTGGAGCTCCACCATTTTCAAAACCACATGTTGTTCATCTTCTTAACCGTCTCTAATATCATCACATTACTTCCATATCTATTATACACCGATAAAGGGTGCTAACCCCATTGAGATACGTGCGTCTGGAGAGATTTGGTGCACGTGGATGAGTGCCTTGGGTAAGATTGGCGCAGAACAGCAGTTACAGTCTCCGATCGCTCTGTTCCTTCATGAGACATGGAATGTAGCAGTCTACTTCAGGTCACCTGCAGTGCAAATCGGCGACAGTCTTGCAGGGAGGCTTGATCAAACACAATGCAAGGAGATCGTTCAATCTCTAACTTTATCCTAAGAATGCGAGACTGCTCTGTGACTCCCATCTGTATAGGTGAAAACAGGCAATTGTAATCGTATATTACACGCTATGATCGAAGTGGCAGAAATGTGTAGATGGCTGTCTGGTTATACTCTGTGTATGTTTTCGAGAATTAACAACGAATGGACATACTGCACAATCATCTATCTACGTTTGCAATGGCACTTGCACAGTAGTGGAGTTGTGGTACAGCGATGAATCAGAAAACAAGAAGCACGCTGCCGTGTCACTGGTTGGCGTTGAAAGCATGGAAGAAAAACCTGGTAGAGTTGCTAAAACTGATTGTACTATCAACTGTGGTCTTTGTTTCAGTACATTGATGATGCTTTCCAATCCCGTATATCCACAGGTATGCTGTTGATTACCACATAATGACTGACTGATATCACTTGTTTGAGATGGGGAGTCACAACACCCTCTGTGGATAGCTAGCACCGAAACAGTGATCGCATACATGACTGCAATATGGGGAATCAGTCAAAATCGAAGACCAAGCCATCTGACACCCTATCACTGTGAAAGATGAGTTTAAACCTAGAGGTCATGAATCACCTTCAGGCAGCTGTTTGGAAACACTGCACAATGCCCCAAAAGTCTTCCAGTTTCTCAATTTTTGACAATAAGAAACACCACCTCTGTCTTTTATTTCAATCATTGTGTGTGTGTTTAGGGAGCAGCAGCATAATTTACGCTGTATGATATCCAGTTTTCTGTGGGAGCCAGTGAATCGAAATGTGTTAATGGCAGCTTAGATCCGGACAGAGACATCGAAGTCATACTGGGAAAAAATATATGGAGATGTAAAAAGCTGTAGTCATACACTGCTTGGACGTGAAAAATATGTATAAACAAAACAGGGACCCTCTCTTGGTGCTGATATACTGTGGGATATGGTCCCCCTATAGTACAGGCAATGAAGCTTCACACTGGTCTGTTGATTACTGGTCACCTCCACCAATGGACCAAGACCTGTATATTTAATAGGATCACCACATATGCTCCATGCCTGCATACAGACTGTTGTGGGTTGGCAGGAGAGCCAACACCGTATTATTAGAGGAAGCCGAAAGGCATGCGTGTTAGCTCACGCAGGCTGGCGTGAGGTCTGGAACAGGACAAGGAAATTAGACTTTAGAAAAACGGACGTAGCTGGTGGAATACTTAACTTTAATCCATAAATGGTGAACGTCGCTCTTGACTGTACATTATTCACAATATCAATAGTAACTGAACACGGCGCCTTGCTAGGTCGTAGCAATTGACGTAGCTGAAGGCTATGCTAACTATCGTCTCGGCAAATGAGAGCGTATTTAGTCAGTGAACTATCGCTAGCAAAGTCGGTTGAACAACTGGGGCGAGTGCTAGGATGTCTCTCTAGACCTGCCGTGTGGCGGCGCTCGGTCTGCAATCACTGATAGTGGCGACACGCGGGTCCGACGTATACTAACGAACCGCGGCCGATTTAAAGGCTACCACCTAGCAAGTGTGGTGTCTGGCGGTGACACCAGACAGACTATTTATTTTCGACATATATCGCGTTCTCTGTCGGATGACGTTAGTGGTGCTTTCATTGTTCATAGTTTTTCTCTGTAGGATGGTAAAAAATAATAATTACAGAGAGAGAATGATTGGGTAACAAACGTGAATGCACTGTGAGGTACACAGATCTCTTTCAAACTGTACGTAGCTTGGAAGCACATAGCAGTGCAGTAGCTAAACTCTTGTCCTTCTTCCAGTTACTGTAAGTGTGTGTACTGTCTTTCCTACCACCTCGCCTTGCAGGAGAAAGTTTCATTTGGTGTTGGCCTCACACAATGTACACGGTTGGTAGAACTACGACAACAGGTTCCCAATTCACACCGAGTGTTCAAAACACGGTGCTGTCACATTAACACAGCCTACCCAGTTTCTACACAGGTGGTAGACATAGCGCTCTCTGACTTCTGCTCAGTTCCATGTTAAATGGGGAACATCACAGGGACAAAGCTGCACGGATGGCGGGGCAAAGACTGAGGACCAGTTCCAGTTGCAGAGGTACTGTATAAAATCATGATGGAGTTTTACTGTAGAAGACGGTTCGAAATAGGCGACTCGGTTCGAGACATAAGAGAGTGTCATGAATATGATTCACTAGTGGCTGTAATGATTAAAAGACGTCTCCAAGCATCCAACACAAGTATACGATTGAATGGAAATAATTGATTCCATCAACCATCATCCTCCCTCCTCTAAGACGCTGTGGATATATTGCAGATCCTGTGACCTGGCATTAACATAGAATATGTTACAAATACTGGAGAAATATCTACCGGCGGCATCAGGGAGTTGCAAATACCAGCTTAATGCCGCATTCCTTAGCTGAATCACTTCCTAAATTCGGTGATTTTATTACGAGCTTACACCTCTGGCGACGTGCACCCGCAGTTTTAGTCTCTTAATACTCCCCCGCAATCACCGTCTTTATTCAGTGTTGCAGAGTTGCATTTGCTGGCAACACCATACCTCGATTTACCATGATCATACAGTTTTTAACGTGGATATCGTCAGCGTTACTTGTATGTACTGGTGGAACCAAGATCCCTTTTCATGCAGGTTGAGAGTAACATAAGCACTGCGATCATATTTTTTATAACTGCCAACTTATAAGACGATTATGTCTCTCTTCCTAAGACAAAATGGTACCACTCGCAAGAAGAACAAATGGCACATGTCCATCCACCTCGGATTTACGGTCAATATCGTTTGGTGTCAATAGCACTCAGTTATTGCAGATGCATTAGACTTGGTAGGGGTTGTGTGATAGGTTCACTGCAACCAGCAGGTTTATAAAATATGTTTACTGTGGTCAGTGTTATGATATGTGCAAAGAAAATGGCTTTGCCCTATCATAAGGAAGTTATCAATTTTATGGGAAAAATTGCGATAGCTGTAACTGAATGAAGGATTCTTTTTTACATGGAGAATTATGTCCAGTCATAAGAAGGATAGAAATTTTCATATTTCCAGAGCCATAGTCGTCAGGAGGGGGTATTTCTCATACTTCACTCGTTTTCGAATGTCATCAAATTGAGACTGAAATCATAATATTTAAGTGTAATTACAGTGATAAAATATATGTGGCTGGTGTCCTAGGACGATTGTGCCTGGGGTGCGGGGCACGTGGCATCGGTGGCCTGTGGCTGGGATTGTAGGCATTTCCGGCTTACGGCGTAAGACATCCGAACTAGAGAGGCCGTCTGGGATACAGGAAGGCACCGGACTTAACCGTGTCGCTCTCTAGGCGGCTGAATAGCGCACTAATACACAGTATGTATTATGTAGCCTTTATGATTGCACGTTTTCTCTGTAGAAATTTGAGTAGATTCAATATAGGCGTGTGTTTGCACAGAACAATGATTCACTCGAATGTAAATTTTCGAGTTGACTGCTTCCACAAACTTCCCATCTTTATTTGGTTGAGAGAACATCTATTGTGGTGTGTGTTGTGTGCATCTAGACGGCGAAAGACAGATGGAGGAGACGTTTGCTGTTTTCCTAGACCTGAGAAACACCTTAGTTGACTTTGTAAAGTAGAAGGATCATTTGGAATCTGTTATGTCATTGACATCGGTATTCGTTAAAAAATACGAGTGGCGTTACCGTTTTCCTCTATTTTCGAGTTATGGCGTAAAATTCTTCACACACGAAATAAGTTTTAGTTACTCATTGGTTTGCAGCACGTTCCTCTACAGACTGGTTCTGCACAGAGTACTGTGATGTCTGAGAGTCACGTGATGTCTTCTTTGTTCGAGTGTTCAGAGACGAGTCCAAGCAGACCATCCTGCTCTGGTTCAGTCAGGCGGGATGCTGTTCCTGATGCATCATTTTGGTTTCACAGCATTTCCACATCAGTAGCTGTAGGACATCGAAGATTCACCGAAAATTCCAGCCAGTTTTTTCGTCTGTGGGACAGCGCTTCGAGCTCTGTTCGTGGAATTTCACTGATTTTCTCATCTGTGCTTAGCCACCATTGTGTACTTCGAGAGATGAGGAAATTAACAACCCTGACTCCAGCAAAAAATATAAACTAGGCGCTGCGGAGTGGGGTTGGGTTGGGTTGTTTGGGAGAGGAGACCAAAGAGCGAGGTCATCGGTCTCATCGGATTAAGGAAGGATGGCGAAGGAATTCGGTAGTGGCCGTTCAAAGGAACCGTCCCCAGCATTTGCCTGGAGCGATTTAGGGAAGTCACGGAAAACGTGAATCAGGATGGCCGGACGCGGGATTGAACCGTCGTCCTCCCGAATGCAAGTCCAGTGTGCTAACCACTGCGCCACCTCGCTCGGTGTCTGCGGAGAGTCTGTGGGAGGTTTCACAAGTGTGCCACGATCTCTCTAGAGTCAGTGTACAAGTGTGGCGGTATACATTGCAAAATTGACGTAAACTACTGTGCAGCGATCTTGTCGAAAGTGTATTTTGAGACATATTCAGTAGGATTTGGTAGCTCCTGAAGCAGCTTGTGCTCAGAGACAAGGGTATTTCCAGAAAAGCACACAGAGTGTCTCAGGGACGGTTTCGCAACTGTGCCACGCTCTTTTTAGAGTCTGTGTTGAAGTGTGGTGGTGGTGGTGGTATTCCTCGGAACAAAGAGTGTAATCACATAGCAAATTGTTCAAATATTCTTGCATCATCTGAAAAGCGCTCTCTCTCTCTTTGTGCAGTAGTGCATTCAGTTGCCGTGAGATATTCAAGTTATGTATGTGACAGTATTCCGCACATTGTGTAAACAACAGATTTAATAACTGCTGAAGCAGTTCGTGTCCGTGCTCGTGCGCCCAGGATGGGAAGGAGGAAGGCTGCGGGTATTTCCAACACGACAGGAAGTACGCAGCCACCGCTGCAGCTACTACTCGTCAGTCCGTGGACGCGGTGTCTCTGGGGTGAACGTCTTGCCTCTTGCACTTTGAAAGATTGGCTGCACTTTTATTGAATGATCTACAGTTACAGTTGAAGCATTTAATAGCATGAGTTCTGAAGTGAAATCAGGCCCATCCTGCTGCATCTTCACTATTTGGTGAAGCGTATTCGTTTTCACCAATTGTCATTGCTTTCCAAACACTGTGCAGATGCCTATCGATATAGTCCTCAGCTGCATGATTACAGCTAATACACTCATCTCCTTCTCCTGCACAGACGTCTCATCAAAAATGGTTCAAATGTCTCTAAGCACTATGGGACTTAACATAAGAGGTGATCAGTCCCCTAGAGCCAGCCGTTGTGGCCGAGCGGTTCTAGGAGCTTCAGTCTGGAACCACGCTGTTGCTACGGTCGCAGGTTCGAATCCTGCGTCGAGCATGGATGTGTGTGATGTCCTTAAGTTAGTTAGGTTTAAGTACTTCTGAGTTCTAGGGGACTGATGACCTCAGACGTTAAGTCCCAAAGTGCTTAGAGTCCCCTAGACTTAAAAATACTTAAACCTAACTAACCTATGGACATCACACACATCCACACCCAAGGCAGGATTCGAACCTACGACCGTAGCAGCAGCGCAGTTCCAGACTGAAGCGCCTAGAACCTCTCAGTCACAGCGGCCAGCAGACGTCTCATCCACTGAACACAGGAAACGATTATGTTCGTCCTCCCAGTCCATCAGCTGGACGCAGACTGATTTCTTTTCCTGCCATATTTCCACAGACCGCCATCTTGTATTACATCAAAGGAGGGGGAAGGGGGAGAGTCAACAGCGCTCTCTGGTGGCGGTATTGTGAACTAGGTCAATGGCATTCATGGTGAACACACTGGGTACAGTTACTGTCTTTGACAACTCAGGTTGTTTAAATAAGCAATGCACACAAAATAAAGACTTATGTATGCCCTACCCAGCAGCCCAGCACAGTCTGAGTCCTTTTCCCTCCAGATGGCGGTGGAGAGGAAGGCGTGGGGAGGGTGGAGGAGGGAATTGGGGGGGGGGGGGGAGTTAGGTCAGTGGAGGTAGCCCATTTCACCTATTTTCCCGCAAAAATTGAACTTCCTTCCATGACATCAATGAGACATTGCCACAACTATGGCCATCATCTTGGATCAGCCATCTCGAATAAACTTGGCAACAATGCACAATGCCCCCTTTGCCTTACTAGTCTCATATGGAGGGATATAGAGAGTCGTTTCTAGCTCGCTCTGTTTGCGAGTGGAATGGGAAAGGAAAAGACTAATAGTGGTACATGATACCCTACACCATTTACTATACAGTAGCTTTGTTGAGTATACAGGGTAGTCGGAAATTCCCATTACAGACTTCTAGGACATGTAGAGGGTAGTGAGTACAGAACATTTTGAATAGGAGCACACGTCTGAAATCGTATCGTTTCCGTTCTACGACAGTTTCAATTCAGACGTGTACATCACCAACGTCTGCTTAGGGCAAGAGAAACGTCTCAGAGTTCCCTGTCCTGGTATGCAACAGGGCAGACACGATGACGTGTACTACTTCAAACCATCCCCAGATATCACTTATTGTCCGCTTTGCTGTGAGACCGAGTCAACACCTGCGCATCACCGATAGAGGAAACATGGTGCAGTACACGTTTGCGGCATACACAGACATGCTCCTTCTGTATGGCGAGTTTGGAGGTAACGGAAGAGCTGCTAGTCGGCTGCATCACGAACGTTTTCCACGCCATCACACTCCATCGCACAAACTGTTCACCCAAGTTACACAACGACTACGAGAAACGGGTACCTTCACCGTGAGGAGGCAGGACTGTGGTGCTCGACGGCGACGCCACACTCCCGAATTTGAAGACGGCGTACTGCGTTGCATTGAAGATAGCCCGTCAACGAGTTCACAAACAATTGCGCGTGCAGTGGCTGTTAGCTACAGTACCGTCATGGACGTCCTGCATGAGCAACAATTACATCCGTACCACTTACAAAGGGTACACGCTACGGGTCCAGCAGACTTTACACAACGCGTCGCCTTTTGCACATGGTTCCTGCACCGTCCCTGTTTCCACGTCGAGTTCTCTTCACAGATGAATGTAGGTTCACAAGGGATTGTGTTCTGAATGCTCGAAATACCTACGTCTGGGCGGACGAAAACCCTCATGTTCAGGGATTTCAAGACAGGTTTGGAATTAACGTGTGCGCAGGTATTCTGGACGGTCATGTGATTGGACCATACCTTCTTCTATCCAGGCTCATGGGTCCCGCATACTTAATCTTCCTACGACACGTAATGGACCCGTTCTTGGAAGCTGTGGCATTGAATGTCCGTCAGGAAATGTGGTTTCAGCATGATGGAGCACCACCTCACTTTTCACTGGCTGTCCGGAGACATCCAGCAGACGGTTTAAGGTGAAAGATGGATAGGCCGTTGTGGTCCAACCGCGTAGTCGCCACGATCATCGGATTTAACCCCTATGGACTACTTCTTGTGGGGTCGTATGAAGAGCCTAATTTATGAGACACCTGTAGAGACAGAGGACGATCTGCTGACACTAGTTCTGGCCGCTGCACCAGACATTGAAGAGACACCAGGTGAGATGGAGAGAGTGTACCAGAACATGCTTTGGAGGTACAGTGTGTGCAACAACGTTGGAGGTCGCCGCATCGAGCCGCTGTTGTAATGCATCGGTACGTTGCGGCTGGTGCTGTAGGTGCCGGGTTCTTGTTGATGTCGACTAACGTAACCCATAAGGTGGAAGTTGTAATGCAAATGCGTAAGTGATAACGGAACGAGTCCGTATTCTTTTCAAATGGATTGCAACAATTGTACTGGGTCACGCCTATGTACATTCCTCATGCGGGCATGGATGAAATAATCATCTGCATTGAAACTGTCGTAGAATGGAAACGATACGATTCTGGATATGGGTTCCTATTCAAAATGTTCTGTACTGACTACCCTCTACATGTCCTAGAAGTTCGTAACGGGCATTTCCGACCACCCTGTATATGTAAATGTACAAGTTGATATTGTAACACCATCCATTTCGTAGTTCAGTGCCAGCATTAAGCAAGATAGTAGGTAATATTCTCCAAGCTTTTGCGAAACTCAAACCCCTCCATTGGATTGCTACAGGGTACAGCGTGATTCATTACTTTTCATCACTCGTTTCACCCATCTACTGGCCGGTGGCAAACTCTTTGCAGCACTTCAAGTGTCGCATAGTACTTACTACAGTAGCATCTGGCGCACAAGGAGCTGCTCAAAAGCTGTGCTCATTCTTTCTAATTCACTGCACATGGTGTTTGTGTTAGATGGGCTGCTGGTAGCATTTTGGAACTCGTGAGTGATCCCATTCCACTGAATTTTTTCGTCCTCCACAATACTCGGCTGTCGCTTTCGATAAGTGCATGGGATCCCCAAGAAACGACTGCGTCCAGACTTAAGTGTCTTCAACGGGGAATCATTTACGATTTGAGATACTCACATGTTGGGAGTGATAAATTCCTTGGGCGTTCGAACCCTTGAGTGCCCACCACTCTCTACAAGGCAGATAAAGTAGTCCAGAATATCGAGGATGCCCTCCTCCACCTATACAGACTAGGGAAGGGGGTGGTGCCAGGGCTCATGGGAATTAAAGGGAACAAAAGGGTGGAGTGGCCAGCCAAGGAGGTGCGTAGTGATCCTCAGAGATTTCAGTGTGCCTTCCAGCAACTTCTCTGACTGATATTCGGCGTCTGTTGATAAGATTTCCTTCCACTTTTTCCACGTTGTCGTCGGTTGTTGATGTGGTGGTTCGCCCAGAACATTCGTCACATTCAAGTTTCTCACGACCATCTTTGCTTCACTAATAGCAGACACACCAAAAGCAATGTTCCACAAATTATGTTACATTGTATTCCAGTTTTATAGCAAAATATAACACTAATACTATAATTCATTTGGAACTTAAATCAATAATCGTCATTCGTACGCAAACACATGTAAACTTCTGACAACTGACCACAGACTAAACGTTGAATATGCTGACAGTGTTCAGATACGTTTCAGGCATATTTCCCAAACCAGCAACGGAAAATCGCGACAGTCGGACTAATACAACCCTCGAAGTTAAAAATTCCCAATACGCTTCGAACAAACCTCATATACAGAACATAACTGAGGATGCTGTATGTACATTGTGCTCCGAGATTAGCAGTTTGGCAGGAAATCGTAGTAGGCCATTGCAAAGTATTCAGCAGGAAAGAACATAAATTAAATGATGCACAGGTTAACGGTTGGCAATGAAGATAACATCCGTAAAAAATATTGTAGTAAAACAATAGAGTGTTTCACACGTTTCGCTGCGAAATATATTCACTACAAGTACACTCACTTCTTTCCGCCAAAACCAGCAGCAGGGCAGATGTCAGTGCAGACAGGACGCTTGTAGCCATGGCTCCTGCCACTGAGGCACTGCCTCTGCTGCTGGGGTCGCCCGCCAACGCGTCGCCTCGTAGCCTTGTATACACACCTTATGTATATACCGTCACCGCCGCCTGGATGGCGAGCCGTACTCAGCGGCACTGTACGTGTGTGTCACTTTGTAGATGCGCTATGAACTCCGTGCCGCTACCTGTCGCTATCCGAGGAGGCATTGCGCCACAACAAGTCGTGCAGTTCCAGCAATGGTAAGTTGATATACACGGTGTCCGTTAAGTTCTGCTATCATTTCAAAAAACCACAGGTTCCAAAATATCAGAGATCATATATTAAATTAGCTTGGAGCATAAGTTCATACCGTTTTTCCATAGGTTTAATAAACACAACAAATACATATAACAGGGAATTTAGTCATCAATAACAAAGTCTCCTTCACTATTTACAACAGTCTACCAACAATGAGCTACCGTTTAATGTCGGCTACTGTAAAAATCAGGTGGTTTTGAGGGTAAGAACTCGTCGAGCCGTGTCACGAGCGTATTTTCATCTGGAAAACAAGTTCCTTAAAGGTATTTTCGTACAGAGCGGAAAAGGTCAAAATCTGAGGGCGCAAGATCAAGTGAACAAGGTGTGTGGGGAATGACTTTCCAGCCCAGCTCCTCCATAGTACTTTTTGACGGTCTAGCGGAATCCAGTGGGCGTTATGGCGGAGTAGCATCACTTGACGCAGTGTTCCTGCTCGTTGATCATGTACTGTGTCTGCAAGACGTCTCGATTGTTGACAGTAAATGTCAACAGTGCTGGTTACACCATTAACGAGACAGGATACGAATCGTTGGTGTTGTTCGAGAGCCAACTGATGACCAGCAAACACAGATGCACATATGGCCACTTGCTGATTTTTGTGATTTTGGGTTACAGCATGCGGTAGCCATTGCATGCAAATTTCGCACGATGCTGGAATGATCATATTTATCACATTTTCCAATTCTCGGAGCAATGACGTGGATCGCAATCGATTAATGCTTTTAAATGCTCTTCATCAAACCCCTTGAGTCTTCCTAAAGGTGCAGAGTACCTAATATAAAAAACATGCTCCTTAAAACGAGAAAATCGTGTTGCTGCCGTGCTCTGTCCAGTGGAATTATTCTCGTATATGGCGCAAATGTTTCTGGTTGATTCCGACGCTATCACACCTCTACTGGACTCGAATGATAAATCGGAAAAGTTCTGATTTCTCCGTTCGTACCTCATTTTTTGACGTCCACAGCTCCACACATTGTCTCCCGATGAAAATCTGACAATATGTACACTCGAACAACAATAATTTACAAGGAAATAGTGCATTTAGAAAGGATGACCTTATCGTCTTAATTATTTGAAATAATTTGCCTCTTCCCACAAGAACTCTCGAAAAATTGAAAGTAAGTGAACTTAAGCTAAAGATAAAAATCTTGGTGTTAAAGGACACAGTACATTAAATAAATCAGAGTTAATTATTGCTGTTGTATTACAAGAGTTTAAATTTCATACAGATGTATTTGAAAAAACTAGATTAGGACCTAAGAGTATACCGAATATAAATTACTTTTACAGATTTGATGATGATATTATTGGGAAGCCCTGTCCGCGAAGAGAGGAAAAAATAGTAAGGTTAGATCAAATTTACCCATTTAGTAGTAAAATATTTGATAAAGAAAAGGAGTCTGAGCCATGTGAAATGCATTTATTTGAGATTAAAGAAATTAGATCTAGATTTAATGAAAAATTTAAAGCTTGGTCTGTTGACAATAAAATTGTCTTTAACGATGCTAACATTGCTGAACTCGATACTGTTAATGAGAAAACAGATTAAATAACGAATGCACTCAATTCCATGGTAAATGTAGCTAAAAAGCAGACTAATTTCAGAAAAGGAGATAAGCTGAATATAACAGTCAATAACCAAAAAATGTTTTATCCAATTTCTACAGGTTATAATGCATCGAATAATACTCGAGTGTCTGTTAAAGTTTTGTGCAATAAAATAAGGGATATCTTAACATCAGATGAAACCGTTGAAATAGCAGAAACATCGTTTAATATTCAGATGTTAGCGATTCCTAGAGGTGGTAAAGGTAAAAAAATAATAAATCTAGTTGAAGACAAAAAGGCAAAGAGATGCATTACAAGAATTAAAAATGATGATAATCTGTGCTGTCCTAGAGCTGTAATTGTAGCTAACTACAAACGAGATTAAGAAAATTAGAGAAGGAGTTAAATACAAATTACAGAACGAGTTAACTGATCTATTATGTTATCAGTTGGGTAAATACAACGAAAAAGGATTTACTTTAGATGATATTAAAAATGTTGAAGAATTGTTGAATATCCAAATAAATGTTGTATGTACTGAATATTTCAATGCTGTTATCTATAATGGTGCTGAGAAAGAAATGAAGATTTATCTGTACAAAGGTTACAACCACTTCGTTGTAATTAACAGTATGACTGCTTTCTTGGGATCAGTATACTGAATAAATGCAACAAGCCACATAACAACAAGGATGCTCACATATGTAAAATAGAGCGAAAAGTGTGCACATTATGCAAAAGTCCAGAACATGAAAGTGATGAAAATAAAATTTATTGTGAAAAATGCAATAGGTACTGTTATAATGTAGAATGCTTCAACAATCACCAACACGTTTGTGATACAAGTGAGTAGGATGTAAAAAGATTTGTTTATTATCTAAAGAACATAAATGTGACTTTGAACTTTGCTGAAATTGTAAACAAATAGTGGAAATTGGAAATCATAAATGTTATATGCAATCTGTATTGCAAAAAGGTGGTATCTGTGAAAGAAAATGGAGAATTCAAAGATCTTTATATTTACCAGAGCTTCGTGTGTAATAAATTAGTTGGTGGTAAAGAGCATAAATTTTGTAAGAAACGCTTTCCAAAGAAAGTGAATTGTACCTATACTGAAAGGCACATGTGGTTTGATTATGAAGCAACCCAAGAAACTGGTACACACATTCCAAATCTTATAATTGTCCACAATTTTAAAGGGGATACTGTTTATAAATTTAAGACAAATGATGAATTCTGTAGGTGGATGATATCACACATTCATAGGTCACTATGCAAAAGGTTATGATTCCCAATTTATTTTGAAGCAGTGTGTTCAAAATACAATAAGGCCATATACCATCTACATGGGAACTAAACTAATGTTATTGGAGATCACACAGTTAGGTATAAAAATTATAGATAGTAGTAGATTTGTACAAGGTCCACTTATTAGTTTTCCAAAAACTTTTGATTTGAAATAATTGAAGAAAGGCTACTTTCTACATTTATTCAATAAGCCAGAAAATGAAAACTACATAGAACCAATTCCTGATACTGAATATTACTGTGTTGACACTATGAAGCCAAAAAATAGAGAAGCATTTCTTCAATGGCACAGCTCTAGAGTTAAAGAAAATTATGTGTTCAATATGAAAAAAGAAATTAACGAGTACTGCAATTCTGATGTAGATATGTTAAGAAGAGGTTGCTTGGAATTAAGAAAACAATTTCTGGAAATTGCTAAAACTGATTCATTCTGTTATTTAACTATTGCTGGCGTTTGTATAACAATTTACAGATCGAAATATTTACCAGAAAATACAATTGCAGTATTGGATAAAGAACAGAAAGTACATTATAGTAAAGAATCCATGTTTCAAAAGTGAAATGATTAACAATAAAAAATAAGGAAACGATGGACAATCTTTATCAAAATACTTTTAAAAGAAGTGCAGAAATAAGAAACGCTGGATACAATTTAGCAGAAATGTGGGAATGTGATTCATTGAACTCAACAGAGTATGAAACGCTTAAGATATTAAAGTAGTTACCAGAAGTTATTGAACCATTGAATTCAAGAGACGCATTTTATGGTGGATGAACAAATGCAATAAAATTAAGAGCTAAAGCAGATGGTATTAGCTAAAAAAAATATATTGATGTATGTACTCTTTATCCTACTGTGCAATATTGTGATTATTATCTTGAACAACATGAAAGAAAAATATATAGACCAAGATATTATTCTGCAAATTGGTATGGCTTAATAAAATGTAAAGTATTGGCTCCTAGGGATTGTATCATCCTGTTGTACCTGTACATATGCAAATCGATAAAAATGAAAAGAATTATTGTTTCCTTTGTGTGTCAAAAGTGCAGAAGAACAAATAAGTAAATGCAGTCACAGTGATGACAAAAGAAGTTTTATTGGAACTTGAACAAATGACAAAGTAAAGAAAGAGTTTTAGATGTGTATGAAGTTTGGGATTTTAAAAATAAAAGCAATATGCTGTTTAAAAATTATGTGAAAGACTTTATGACAATAAAATTAGAAACTAGTTCACAAAATTTTGAAAGTGATCAAGAATATATCAAAACAGTTAAAGAGAAGATGGATATTGACTTAGATCATGATGGAATAAAGGAAAATCCTGGAAAACGAGCTGTTGCTAAGATATGTCTTAATTCATTATGGGGCAAAGTTGGAAAAGGCAAAATATGAGTCAATCAGAATATATGACAGATTTGCAACGATTTTATATTACTGGATGATCGATTAGATAACTTAGATGTATATTTTATTACAGAACAGATGGTTGAGATGAGGTACAATTTCAAGGATTATTACATGGAAAATAATGCAGGTACTAATATTTTCATAGCGGCATTTGCTACATCATATGCAAGGCTTAGGTTGTATGATATGTTAGATAAACTAGGAGAATCTGTTTCATATTTTAATACTGATTCTGTCATATATATTGATAATGGTAAAAATACTGTGGAAACAGGTTGTATGTTAGGTGAATGGACTAACAAATTAGGAAATAATTGGATTACAGATTGGGCTTCGACAGGTCCCAGAAGTTATTATTATGAGAAAAATGATGGAAAAACAGAAATGAAGGTAAAAGGATTTACATTAAATTACAAGAATATTCATAAGTTGAATGGTGAATCGAAGATAAGGGTAACAGAAAGTGAAGTTAAAGAAGAGCTACAACTAGAGTACAATCAGATAACAAGAGATGTTGATACTAAAAATCTAGTTAACAAACAGGTTAAGAAAGAATTTTCATTTCAGTATGATAAAATAATTGTTCTAGAAAATTATGATACAGTGCTTTATGGTTATTAAAAATTATCTATATCTTCTAATGTAAACAAAAAATTCATACCACATTCCTTATACAAATAGAATAAATTAGTTAGTTGCATTTTGTTGTATTCTACGTTGTCTAACTTTTTGGTTATAGAGTGATAAACTTTTAAGAATAACGAATAGGCTTTAATGTAATGTTGTAGGTAAATTATTAATTGGCAAATTAGAATTCACTATTTGCTTTACAGTTATAGAAAAGAGAGAATCGGAATTTTCTATTTCCTGCCATATTTCTATATCAGTTTCCTCACAGTTATCAAAGTACTTTTTGTATTCTTCTCTGTAAACTCTCTTTAGTGCACTAACACATTTAGTATGAACCTGACTTCTTAAGTGTTCTATAATTAATGATTCTTTAAAATATTCTTTGCGAATATTACACTCAACTTATTTCTCTCTTGGATTATTACTTCTTTCGACAATGATGTCAAACTGAAATTCATCCCATACATTAATCATACTTATAAATATAAAACATTTAAAAGATTATTAAAACTTTGTTCTATATAAATGGACACTCTACTGAAGAAGTTCGATAATGCAAGCCATTCTAATCTGTTTAAAAATATTAGTGAGCTTGAGGTAAATGAAATTATATTACTGATTGTGAACGTTTAAAAACTAGATATGGTGAGAAAATTTCTCTTGAGCTTGATAATAAATATAAAATTATTTTGCCAGAAAGGTTCAACAAAATAATACATAACTGGGACTTCCAATTTTTTAAACATGGTGAAATCGAACTAAAATATAAAGGTATCAAAAGAACTAAAAGTAATGATAACGAATTTCATGATGTGGAGTTTTATGTGTAGCTGCAGAATTTTAGTTGAAAATTTTTATTTTTTATAGCTTGCATCTGTTTATAAAAAAATTTAGTAAGTAAGTGACGTGTGTGCAGCCTAGCTGTTTATAAGAAAATAACTGTTTATAAGAAATAACTGTTTATAAGAAATAACTGTTTATAAAAAATAACTGTTTATAAGAAAAGGAAGAACATCATTAAATAATCTGCAACTGCGCTCAACGTACCCACTTACTGCATTAATTTGGTTTACACATGTATATGTGGAAATTAATTCGCACTTTCTTTTACATTGCATTGTTTTTTGCAATGTTGTGAAATGACAGTAATTGATTTGAGTCCTACAGCATTTTTCGAGTATTAGCCTCAACAATCTATGCAGACATTGCACATTTCGCGTTGCAGACATATTTTGAAGGCAATTTTCGAAACCTTTCGACATCTTAGATGTGGAAAATGCTTAATTTACAACTCTGTTGCATTTTTAAGAGTACAGCATTCTATCAGTGGCAGCATTAAGTCGTGGAATGAAAATCGAACTTCCCTTGGCTCTGAGCACTATGCGACTTAACTTCTGAGGTCATCAGTCCCCTAGAACTTAGAACTAAATAAACCTAACTGACCTAAGGGCATCACACACATCCATGCCCAAGGCAGGATTCGAACCTGCGACCGTAGCGGTTGCTCGGTTCCAGACTGTAACGCCTAGAACCGCACGGCCACTCTGGCCAGCGAACTTCCCTTCAACTAGTTATGTAACCATCACATTTTTCGCGTTGCTGATGTATTTTGCAGATTTCTAGCATTATTTAAATGTCTTAGATGCACAAAATAATTAATTTACCATTCTGTTGTTCTTTTTTTTTTAAGGCATGGATCAACCTACTGGTGGCAGTACGAGATCGTGGTACACAGACCAAACTTTCTTGATGTTACAGTGCAGCCATTGCTTGTGGCGCTAAGACGCGTTCTCTACAATGCAGCCATCTGTTGGTGACTCATTCTAATATTCCATAGCGATTCATACATCAAAGTAACAAAAGTGCTCACAGCAAGTGATGATGTTCCTTATCTCACAGTGAGGGACTCATTAGAAACTACTCTTCTACATTTGGAATCTGTTAGTCATAACCACTGTGTTATCGCATTGGACTGGCACCACCGCCATAACACCCACCGCCAGAAGTGTTCACAAAACCGTCACCGCGAGGTCAGCATCTTCTGTTGTGGCTGGACACCCAGAACTGCTGCCATAACATATTCAGCCGCAATCTACACACCACTGACTGCTACCTGCACAACAATATGAGCAACAACTACTTGTCGAATGTCTGCATGACCTGTTAACAACACTCCAGCACCGCCAACGACGCTGCCGACCTCCCAGGACACAGCACCATCACCATCACCGCCAAATCTCACAGCACCAGTCATGTAATCGACACCATCGCCAGGAGCAGCTCCAATACTGCCAGCAACAACACAAGTTATGATGCATGTATCGATACCAGCAGGTAAATATTCCCTATTCCCAGTTATTCAAAAACCTCCCTTCCACAACCAACGAAAAGCTATCAATGAAGCTAACAAAAGGTCGAGCACTGTTGATCAACAGGGTGAAACTAAAAGGACACAGTTAACTCTCCCAGATACTGATGACATGCAGGCCGAAATCATCTGAAAACACCAACAACAAGTATGTTCCTATTCCTTTTTGCTCAGCAGGTGTGACCCCAAATTTCTCAGTTCAAAGTCACTCCTAACTCATATTTATCGCCACATACCAACAATGCAAATCCAGCAGTACTTCCCTAGGAGAGATACCATCATAATTAAAACTGGCAATCCTTATTCCCTCCTGCAAATCATTCTTTCTTTTGGAGGGAAGGTTACCATGAACGAATATGTTGCCTGTACATCCCAACTCCAAGGTGACCTCTCACATCTTCTTACTCATACTGTCCAACAACACAAAATCCATACCTTTCTTCTCAACGAAACTTTTCTCCAACCCCACCATTTAATACAAATGTCCCTTTACATCCTACATTGCACTGATAATGCTTATCCTATTGCCTGTGGTCGAGGAGCCATCGCCCATCCCCGAAGTACCCTCTACACCACAACCGATCCTAAACGATTCATCTGAGCACCTCATCCTCAGCATCTTTCTCCCAAAACTCACATTATCCCTTGCCAGCATCTAAATCCGCCCTAACCATGCCATCCCTTACAATGCTCTGGCTCATGTCACATACATATTCACAGCAAACCTTAGCCTTCACTCCCGCACACCCTCTGAAAAACGGTCGTGGCGTCAGTTTATCAATATATCAACATCCTTAATAGCCAAGATATTCATATCCCTGTCCATACCTGTCCTAACACAGATACCACCCCTCATGTCGTTATTATGTCCCCCAACCTCTTGAGGTGCACCACAGTAGAAGTCCTCGATCCAGCTAGAAGTAATTAAGTAATTACGTACCTGTCCTTCTCCAGGTCTCATATTGTGTACCAGTCACAACCCACACCACTCATAACTATCCACCGTGGTGTATCCAGGATTATTCCTGTGTGGACTTGAATACATTCCGTGCGCAAATTTATAACATAGTAGAAATCCACGATTCCCAACTTCTAAATCCTGACAGCATCCACAGTGAGGCTGACCTCCTGCAACACACTGTCTTAGATGCCATTTCCCAGCCTATCCCATTCCAAACTCTCTACTACGACAGATCGCTTTCATGTATTCTTGCCGCACGGCGAGAATACCGATGCACATGTACTCGTCAGTTGGAGATGCTCATATGCCACCAGCAGCTCCAGCAACATTTTCAAAGTTATTTAGAACCAAAACGACGTCAGGACAGGCATATGACATGCACTGAACCAAACGAAGCACCCATAAACTCTACAAACCATTGTAAAGCATACCATAGACTCTACAGAAACAATGCCACTCCCACCTATTCCATCCTGCATAAAATAGATAACTTTCAGACAACCTCTGCAAAGCCAACCACCTTACATCATACCTAGACAACACATTCGCTGTCCCACACTACCCCAATTTTGATTATATGATTCACCTGTATGTGTATGAATGCAACCAACAAAACAACATCACCTCTCGCCCCAAACTTCAAGTACTTACACAGCACTCTGCGAACTGGACTAGGCACACCACCAACAGTTGACGAAATCACAGAAACACTTACTAAAAAGCGAAACGCTGCGGTGAGTGACGATAAAATTACCAGCCACCACCTCAAGGAATGTCTTGGAGCCTATCACGATATCCTTGCTATCCTTTACAATGCTATCCTGTACGTGGGCTATTACCCAGAGCAGTGGAAAACGTTCACTTCTCCTCTTCTCGAAACCTGATAAATCACCCTTACAGTCCTCATTATATGCACCTATCAGTCTCACATCAGTTCTCAGCAAAATTTTTGAAACCATTCTTACTCAATGAATCCATCAGCACTTTGTAAACCACCTACCCATTCCCAAAACCTAACGTGGCCCTCATTCCAATTATTCCATCAAATACCAACTTTTTTCCGTACCAACCTAATCTTCCATCAGATAAATAAACATAAGTCCAAAATACTTGTCTCTTTTTAGATCCTTCAACCAGGTATGGTGTTCTGAGCTGCTCCTCAAGCTACAGAACTATGCACTCCCAGTTAACTACGTCCAACTTATGATGATGAAGTCAGCGAATTCCTGGCCAGAAGCGTCAGCCCTACTACTAATTATCAATGGCTATGCTTCTCCCAGAGTAACCAAGATGCTTCAGTACCATCTGAAAGACTGTTACATTGTCTGAACCAACTATCATATTTCTCTTCCTGCGTAAACATCAAATGTGAGCAAATAGAAATTTCTGTAATTACCATAACAACAAACTTAAGTAGTCTCACACGAACGTTGTGAACAAATCAATGAGGATTTTGCAGAAAATAAATGGAGTAATGACTGGCAGCTATCTCTCAATATTGGTAAGTGTAACCTACTGCTTATAACAAGGCGAAAATCCCCATTAATGTACGAGTACAAAATAAATGCCCAGTCTTTGGAAGCGGTAACATCCGTCAAGTATCTGAGTGTGACTATTCAAAATGATCTTAAATGGAATGATCAGATTACACAAGTAATGGGCAAGGCGAACTCTAGATTGCGGTTTATTGGTAGAATCCTGAAGCGATGCAGTCCTTCAACAAAGGAAATAGCTTACAATATGTTTGTTCGTCCAGTCATAGAGTATTGTTGGTCTTTATGGAACCCTTACCAGCTGGGTCTGATTCAAGAGAGGCAGAAGCTCCAATGAAGAGTGGCAAGATTCGTGACTGGCACATTTAGCCATCGCGAGAGCGTTACAAATCTCATAGAAAGTCTGAAGTGGGACACACTTGCAGATAGACGGCGAGCTAAACGGAAGGGGCTGCTCACTAAATTCCTAAATCCGATCTTCGCCGAAAGATGTAGAGCATATATTATTACCACCAACTTTCAAATCGCGCAATTATCACCATTTAAAGATAAGGGAAATTAGAGTTCGTACTGAGGCGTTCAGACTGTCGTTTTTCCCTCGCGCGATCCGCGAGTGGAACAGAGGGGAGGAAATATGACTTTGGCGCGAATTATGCCCTCCGCCACACACAGCTTGTTGGCTAGCGGAGTATATATGTAGATGTAGAACTTTTGTTCCAGATTTCTTTGGATTTTTAGACAAATATTAACTTCAGGAACAAAACCCCCCAAAATGAAATGAGTTATTCACCAGCCATCAGATATTCTGTAATAGTATATGCCACTATGTATTTGTGCTTAATATTACGAGTAGCAATCAATAGACAGTTTCAGTCACCTCATAAACACATTAATAATATGTAAATACCGCGCGATACCACTAATTGACACAACAGTTGCATAAAATCATCAGCCTGTTTTGTATTTGCCCGTAATTTTCAATGTCTTATTGTTACACTACTGGTAGCTTCTGCGAAATTCAGATTTTATGCTAGATCAGTTGTACACTTGATTTTTGCTTATCACGTCTGATGAATTGGTCACTCTCCATGGCTGCTTATTTCATTTGATTTTACCGTTCAGACTGTAATGTTTCTACGCTTGGAGCAGTATGACAATATGTTGCGTAATTTATGTTGGTGCATGGCAACTAATATTATTATAATTAGTGTTCTTTGAAAAATACTGTAAAATACTCTGTTTTTGTATTTGTTTAATGTGAATGAAGGATCTTGTGGTGCGGTTTTAAGACTTTGAGGTGCTGGACCAGGTTAGTGCCAGTTGAACAGCCTTTCCTCGCAACGAGATGGGAGTCACTCTGTTAAGATGCTACTGATCATTATTAAAATTTATAAAAGATGAGAATGGGATAAATGTTAATGTGACAATGTATCAGTTCTTTTCCACCCTCATATAATTATAGATGCTTGATTGTGAATATAACATTATTTAATAAAAGCAGTGACTTATACACAGCTACAGTGCAATAACTTATTGAAAGGTGTGTTTAAAACAAATAAGTACGTGCATAATGAATTTAATTGGAAGTCTGTAACCGAAACTTTTATAATGTGTATAACGGAAGAATTATTTTGAAAGACTCTAAAAGTTTCGAGTTGACCCAGAGCGCATTGAAATGTGATGATATATTAATATAAATGACCATAAGAACAGACACAGTTTGATCCCGCGGCCATTATGAATCGAGACACAAAGAAATGGCTGATATTAGCTGATAGTGGGCACTTATTTAAATCAGCAAGGAAAGCTGAAAATTTGGGCCTCACTGTGGTTCGAACCTGTCTCTCCTGCTTACTAGACAGATGCACTGGGCACTGTGCCATCCCGAGACAGTGATCAGTGTTGCAGCTCGGCCTGCCCTCGCACACCTTCTGTCAGACCCAAATTCTCAACTCACACCACACACCACTGACGCAGCGCCGCTTGCCCATTGTCCTCATTACCAGCGGCGTCTCGCAAATTCCCGTGAGTTCGAGCGTGGTGTGCATCTGCATTGGAGGCATGAGATGGTCGTTCTCGCCTTAATTGTGTACGTAGTGCCTGTTGTTTCGGGCACATTTCAGGTAGGAGATAATTTCAATCTGGATTTTTGTATTCAGCACACCGGAATGTATAGAAACCATCTAATTTGGTTTACTAAGAAATCTGCTATGGGCCAGTGAGCTATTCAGAAGTTTAAGAGACCAGGAAGTTGTAGCTGGTTGCAGAACAACTCTACTTCCGCCAACGTAAATGTAGCGCGTATTCAGGATGAGAAATTAGGAATCACACAGAGGCACATAGACTCGTTTTCCCGGCACTCCATTTGTGAGTGGAAAAGGAAAGGATATGATTGTACTTGTACATGGCAGTTCCGCCATAAACTGCATGGTGGGTTGTAGAACATTCGTGTAGATGTAAATGAAAAGCATATATAAGTGGCGTTCTGGTCAGCAGTGTATGTGACAACGAGATGTGTGTGAGGACACTTGTAAAATTTCGCGTTTATGTTTTGGCTCCAGACTAAGCGGTGACACTGGAGCACTTAGTATGGTGCAGAGTCTCGGACTTCTGTTTCTAAAATAATGCAGTGGCCAGTCAGTCACGTTTCTGTTGTACCGTTCTCGAACTTTCAGTTTTGTGTTTTTTAAATTTTTATTTATTTATTTCCTTTTTTGAGACCTTCAGAATTGACCGTAAATGTGATTGTAGCATTTCCATGTGTGGGTACAAAGAAGCATTATTTCAATACCTGTCGACTTTTTAGAACGTTACATACTTTAACTACTCTCGTTATCAAAAGAGATACTACATCTGACGCTAAGAAATGGCTGTCTTCCACCCTAACCAACATAGCATCATCATTAGAGATAACGACAGCGACAGCTTGTCTGGTAAATAACAGCAGCAAGAGTGTCAAGAGTGACTGGGTCCGACAAGTGGTTGCCGTGAGGGGTTCAGTATTAATTAATAGAACAGTACAGCACTCGATGCCACAAATGTTGGAAGAGTGCGTATGTTGTCGCAAGTCATCAAATGCTTCCAAGAGTGTAAGTAGGCTGTTTAGGTTTTTTATCGGTAACGCCACGTAGCGCTCTGTATGAGAATCACTCGCTGTGCTGTGTGCTGTCTGTGGCTGCTTTGCATTGTTGTTTGCTATTGTAGTGTTGCGCAGCTGGATGTGAACAGCGCGTAGCGTTGCGCAGTAGAGTTGGACAACACGATTCTTTTTCCCGATTCGATTCCTACGATTCAATCTCACACTGCGAATCGATTCCTACGATTCGTTCACGATTCTTTCACGATTCATTCTAGTCTGCGATGGCACGATTCTTACGGAGTGCAAAAAGTTTTATATCTTACTCACAGATGGCAGGACATGCCTGAAATTGTCAATGGGGTTAGAATCGAACTGTGTCATGATAAGATATGCCAGAAATAGTTTATTTATGAGTAAACATGCATATGACATTACAAGTATGATTCTCGATTTATACGTGTAATGCCTTAATTGATGAAGGTAATGTTCGATTTGATTGCATCTTTTGTTTTATTTCAGTATGACAGGAAAGAGGAGTCGATTTGTGCGAAAGGTGGTGCAAAATTATGTGGTATGCCAGTTTGGTTGTGTGGCTTGAACGTATCTGACTACAGTCTTCTGTTTTATAGTAACAAAATCTAGCAATGAGGCAGACGTGGTTTGGCTCATATCATCCTATGTTTTTCTGTGCTAAGATGTCTTTCCAAGTCCACATCACCCTTGTCATTCATAACGCAGCTGACAGCCCTCCCACACAGCAAATTTAGCTTAACTTTCATGTCTTCTAAATACAAAGCATAGGTATTTTGCTTTTAATTTGTCTGAGAACATGCCGCAGTCACTACTATTTACGTGAGAAGACGACATACTTCTAAACAGCAGGATTCAATCGTATACAGCGACATTACTTCACTAAAATTTATATGAATCTGAACACGATAACATTCGAAAACTCGAACTTGAAATTATTAATTAAAAAGCTTTTGTTTAAAGATAAACTTAAAAATCAAAATCGGTATCTAAATATAAAATTTTATCCAAACTGTTAAAGCCGTTCCCAAGAAACACGAAATTCGCGTTTTTATTTAAAAAATTATTTTGTGTAAAATCGCGTGCTGTAAGGAAAGACACCTATATACAGATAAACATAAAAACCAAAACTTTAACAACATTCAATATGTACTAAAAAAGTTTTACGAGATGGCGTTAGAAAAACATGTGAAATAGCTTTTTTATAATATAAAATTGCGTTTTTACGAATGGAGCTATGTAGGATATATATATTGCAAAATTGACTTTTTACGAAAAAATAGAACTATGTAGGTGAACTCAAAAAGCAAAAACCAGTCTAAATACAAAATTTCATCCAAATCGTTAGGGCCGTTTTCGAGATACGCGAAATATAATACATAATCGTGTGTATAGAAGGTGTGTGTGTTTTGCATTGCATCTGCGACAAATAAAGAGGTACGTATTTATTCATCATACTTGGATTTCTTGGTTTTAATCGTCTGTATTGGGAGCTGTGTACTCGCTGTATATCGTTTCTGTCATCACTAGTTCGTGTATTACTCGCGAAAACTAAGGTGACGTGGGCGCGGTGGTTGATGGTAGCGATAGTAAATGGGAAATGCCTTTACGCTCGTTCCCGTCAGCCACCGCCAAGTGTCAGCTTTGTTTCCACGAGTAATATTACGGCCCACGAACTTCGTTTGTTCGTTCCGAGCTTCGTTTGTTCACACGCATTCTCCACTTGACTGCCATCTTGCGGTCATAATCATTCGGCACGACTCGGCATGATTCGGAACTTGCCTTCGAAGCACAGCGTACAAAGAATCGATGAATCGTTGGAATCGTCACGACTCGGAAACACGCAATCGTTCTTACGATTCTTTTGAACGACGATTCGTCCGTATCACGATTCGATTCTTACGATTCTTTATTTAGAGTCGTTCAAATGAACGACTCATTCACGAATCGCCACAACTCTATTGCGCAGTTGGAGGTGAGCCGCCAGCAGTGGTGGATGTGGGGAGTGAGATGGCGGAGTTTTGAGAGCGGATGATCTGGGCAGTAATATATATATATATATATATATATATATATATATATATATATATATATATATATATATAATGACTTTTGAACATTATTAAGGTAAATACATTGTTTGTCCTCTATAAAAATCTTTCATTTGCAAACTATGCCTATCAGTAGTTAGTGCCTTCAGTAGTTTGAATCTTTTATTTAGCTGGCAGTAGTGGCGCTCGCTGTATTGCAGTAGTTCGAGTAACGAAGATTTTTGTGAGGTAAGTGATTTGTGAAAGGTATAGGTTAATGTCAGTCAGGGCCATTATTTTGTAGGGATTATTGGAAGTCAGATTGCGTTGCGCTAAAAATATTGGCTGTCAGTTTAGTGTTGATCAGAATAGATAAAGAGCGAAATGTATGAGTATGTTCAGTTCTGCTCAGCTGTTTGTAAAGCAAATAACGTAAGGGGTTTACCAGCACAGTAATTCGTAAATTTTTCTAAGGGGACGTTTGAAGAGAAATCGACTCCGTCCGAGTAATGACGCGACACCTGTGATGGCGCCATTCCGATGGACAGACCAGTTCCTTAAGAGTATGGACGGGGCACCTAAGTGCATACAGAAGCATTTCTCTTTTATGCGAAGCTTTTCTTATACACTGGACAAAGGGTGCTCATTCCTCCAGTCATAACGTTTAGGAGATTCTTTACGGCATTTGTAAAGCAGAATATTACCTTCGTTATTTCTTATCCGCGTGTGCTCGTAACTGCAAGATTCCACAGTGCTATAAAAGAAACGTCCATTTAGCATCAGAATTACATATTCCTCGTATCGTGTGTACTCTTTCTGAACTGATTTCATGGGCGCTTGAGTGCTAGGGAATATTTACTGCTGACATGACCTCTAGAAGCTGCCTGGATCAGTTGGGTCGTTCAATGCAGGAGTGGCGTTGGCTCCAAAAGTTGTGGAAATCACGTGGGGCGAGATGTGGACTGCGCGGAAGATGTGCAGGGCGGCCGAGCTCAGCTACTGCAGCGTACTTGAAACAACCTTGGCAACGAGTGGGGAGCCCGCATGGCGATCAATTTTGAAATGATAAATAGTGCACATAGTTTTCTTGATCTGTCTCGTTTTTGTCTGAATACCATTCGTACATCGTATAACAGTAAAAATTTTATTTCAAAGGTTTCGAATTAAATTTTATCGTCCAATCTTGACTACACATCTCCTGAGTCTACGTACAGAATAAGTTTTATTCAACCCATTTTGTTTCAATGAACATAATAAAAAACTTTATGTGAACAAAATTACCCCGTCTCAAAGTTTCCATAACGAAATTTCAGATTATTGTATCGAATAAATAGTACCATTTTGTGGCGATAAAATCAAAGATTCCAAAGGTGTATAATTCTGTAAAAATTAGTGTTTCAATTAGAGAAGTGCTGTGATTTAGAAAATTACAAATGTGTAGAACATACGTGCACAAAAACCAAATTATAGAAGGACTTAGAGTGCACCACTTTTACACACATAACCTGCACTTCATTTGCCTGCGTCATACGAACGATTTTCAAGTCTTTCAACAGAGCTCAACTTTTATCACTTAAATATTAGATTCAGAGATGCGTTCTCAATATGTACATCATTATGAAAAGACATGAACGTCAGTATTGGGACAACATGTGTTTGGGGACAAAGTACTGTTATCCAAGATGTCAGCGATTACGTCATCCAAGATGACAGTGAAAACGTTATTCGAGATGGCGCATGTTGGTGGGAAGTTTGAATTTTGGTTACCTCCACTAACCTAACCCCCACCACAAGAAAAATGGCGGGAAGTTCAAATTCCAACATGATAATGCTTCACGCCTAGGAACATGGCGGGAGTAAGGTACTTGTCTTTATTATTTAATCAATTTCAAGTACGTGTGCCCACCGTGAGCTCTGGAGCCCAGCTGGCTTAGTTCACATCATCGCCACCAGAGGACGCTATAGTGACGTCGGTTGATGACACTAGATCGTCCACACTCTCTCGCACAGCGCCACCGGCCCGCGTCCATACAACTGCTTACATCAGACACCATTGGTCGCCATCTCCATACATGTGCCATACATAGTCTTCTGTAAACATGCCAATTAAACTAACACCCACATCTCACATCTAACCTATCAATTACCCAAGTACTTAATTCCATTTCAATTTTAATCATATTCAATAAGTGAATTTAAAATTTCAATATTCAATTAGCAAATGAGAAGTTCGACATTTTCCCACTATCAGCGCCGTGTTCATTCATGACATAGCAACCCGCCACCCCTACAATGCCGCACTCCTATTGGCTGCTGCAATACTCACACGATTTGACCTCATTGAATCTATGACGTGGAGTAAATATTTACCAATCGCACACCCACCTGTACTTGGAATCAAATATTTAAAGTCTCCACCACGATCCTCAACCCAACACCATGCCCCCTTACCACCCCATGTTAACGGGCTAACGTGTACTAACCTGCACTAATGTGTACTAACGTGCACAGTGCATGACTTCAACCAAAATGGTGGGGCGAAATGACGGGAAAACAGATCTGAACACAAGTCTTACTTTGCAGGCCTTGTCTCCACCATGAGATTTACTATCCAACTGACATAGTACACATTACTGCCATCACATCACACTGTCATCCCTCTTATCACCTAATCCCAGATGGTGGTCAGTAGGGGCGAGAATTATGCTAAAATTACTCAGGCTGCACTAGGCTGCTGGGGAGAGTAAGGAAGGAATCCGCTCTATTTACTTTCGAACATTTTATTTAGAGATCGAATATACACTCCTGGAAATTGAAATAAGAACACCGTGAATTCATTGTCCCAGGAAGCGGAAACTTTATTGACACATTCCTGGGGTCAGCTACATCACATGATCACACTGACAGAACCATAGGCACATAGACACAGGCAACAGAGCATGAACAATGTTGGCACTCGTACAGTGTATATCCACCTTTCGCAGCAATGCAGGCTGCTATTCTCCCATGGAGACGATCGTAGAGATGCTGGATGTAGTCCTGTGGAACGGCTTGCCATGCCATTTCCACCTGGCGCCTCAGTTGGACCAGCGTTCGTGCTGGACGTGCAGACCGCGTGAGACGACGCTTCATCCAGTCCCAAACATGCTCAATGGGGGACAGATCCGGAGATCTTGCTGGCCAGGGTAGTTGACTTACACCTTCTAGAGCACGTTGGGTGGCACGGGATACATGCGGACGTGTATTGTCCTGTTGGAACAGCAAGTTCCCTTGCCGGTCTAGGAATGGTAGAACGATGGGTTCGATGACGGTTTGGATGTACCGTGCACTATTCAGTGTCCCCTCGACGATCACCAGTGGTGTACGGCCAGTGTAGGAGATCGCTCCCCACACCATGATGCCGGGTGCTGGCCCTGTGTGCCTCGGTCGTATGCAGTCCTGATTGTGGCGCTCACCTGCACGGCGCCAAACACGCATACGACCATCATTGGCACCAAGGCAGAAGCGACTCTCATCGCTGAAGACGACACGTCTCCATTCGTCCCTCCATTCACGCCTGTCGCGACACCACTGGAGGCGGGCTGCACGATGTTGGGGCGTGAGCGGAAGACGGCCTAACGGTGTGCGGGACCGTAGCCCAGCTTCATGGAGACGGTTGCGAATGGTCCTCGCCGATACCCCAGGAGCAACAGTGTCCCTAATTTGCTGGGAAGTGGCGGTGCGGTCCCCTACGGCACTGCGTAGGATCCTACGGTCTTGGCGTGCATCCGTGCGTCGCTGCGGTCCGGTCCCAGGTCGACGGGCACGTGCACCTTCCGCCGACCACTGGCGATAACATCGATGTACTGTGGAGACCTCACGCCCCATGTGTTGAGCAATTCGGCGGTACGTCCACCCGGCCTCCCGCATGCCCACTATACGCCCTCGCTCAAAGTCCGTCAACTGCACATACGGTTCACGTCCACGCTGTCGCGGCATGCTACCAGTGTTAAAGACTGCGATGGAGCTCCGTATGCCACGGCAAACTGGCTGACACTGACGGCGGCGGTGCACAAATGCTGCGCAGCTAGCGCCATTCGACGGCCAACACCGCTGTTCCTGGCGTGTCCGCTGTGCCGTGCGTGTGATCATTGCTTGTACAGCCCTCTCGCAGTGTCCGGAGCAAGTATGGTGGGTCTGACACACCGGTGTCAATGTGTTCTTTTTTCCATTTCCACGAGTGTATTTGTCACACCGAGGCAAAACACTCTCCATTCAGCACAAATGTCTCTAGACACACTCAGTACTCGTAAGCTGTCCAAATATCTCATAGCACAGCCTACACACCTGCTCGCGAAATAAAGCAATCAGTGCCTGCAAGCACCCTCCGCGGACCCCTGTCCAGAGACCCGATGACGTGGCGCGGCCGTCAGCTGTCAAACCACGCACACGCCCCATGCCAGGGTCCCGCAAGTGGCCGCATCTCATTCGTATTTCACTTATGAGAAATTCCTATCCAAATACGTATTCACCTAGACACACGTGCTCACGTGATTGGGCGGGAGCGCAACTGCAAGCTGCAGTCGAACGCAGGCGGAAGTTGTATGTAGGCGCCGTTGATGGCCGGGGTCTTATTTACAGGGCGCGCCCTCCAAGCAGGACCGCGTGCGTGGGGCGTCCCTCGCTACCCTCACTCTAACTGTGGTCCGGCCAAGACGCTGCAGAATTCCGTTCCACAACAGCAGAACCTGCTTTCTCCTCAGCGATTCTCACGGACCGTACGTCACGTTTGACTGACGCTTCACCTCGCGTAGCTACATACCACTGCAAACGCATCCAGCAACATTATCAATCTTATACTCAAGTCACATTGCTATCTAAAATAATAACCAAGTCCAACTGTAGTAAATTCCATTGTTGTTGTTGTTGTGGTCTTCAGTCCTGAGACTGGTTTGATGCAGCTCTCCATGCTACTCCATCCTGTGCAAGCTTCTTCATCTCCCAGTACCTACCGCAACCTACATCCTTCTGAGCCTGCTTAGTGTATTCATCTCTTGGTCTCCTCCTACAATTTTTACCCTCAACGCTGCCCTCCAATACTAAATTGGTGATCCCTTGATGCCTCAGAACATGTATTACCAACCGATCCCTTCTTCTAGTCAAGTTGTGCCACAAACTTCTCTTCTCCCCAATCCTATTCAGTACTTCCTCATTAATTACGTGATCTACCCATCTAGTCTTCAGCATTCTTCTGTAGCACCACATTTCAAAAGCTTCTATTCTCTTCTTGTCCAAACTTTTTAACGTCCATGTTTCACTTCCATACATGGCTACACTCCATACAAATACTTACAGAAATGACTTCCTGACACTTAAAGCTATACTCGATGTTAACAAATTTCTCTTCTTCAGAAACGCTTTTCTTGCCATTGCCAGTGTACATTTTATATCCTCTCTACTTCGACCATCATTAGTTATTTTGCTCCCCAAATAGCAAAACTCCTTTACTACTTTAAGTGTCTCATTTCCTAATCTAATTCCCTCAGCATCACCCGACTTAATTCGACTACATTCCGTTATCCTTGTTTTGCTTTTGTTGATGTTCATCTTATATCCTCCTTTCAAGACACTGTCCATTCCATTCAACTGCTCTCCCAAGTCCTTTGCTGTCTCTGACAGAATTACAATGTCATCGGCGAAGCTCAAAGTTTTTATTTTTTCTCCGTGGATTTTAATACCTACTCCGAATTTTTCTTTTGTTTCTTTCACTGCTTGCTCAATATACAGATTGAATAGGATCGGGGAGAGACTACAACCCTGTCTCACTCCCTTCCCAACCACTGCTTCCCTTTCATGTCCCTCGACTCTTATAACTGCCATCTGGTTTCTGTACAAATTATAAATAGCCTTTCGCTCTCTGTATTTTACCCCTGCTACCTTCAGAATTTGAAAGAGAGTATTCCAGTCAACATTAGCCCCCTAGAAATACTTAACATGCGGTTTTGTACTAGATTTCGTCTTCTCTCAGCTTTTATGCACGGAAATTCGTGCCCTAACAGAACCTCGTTACGAGAATAACGCACAATAACGTCCAGTGCAGTCTTCCTCGCTGACCTAACCACACCACATTATACCATCCCCGCTCTCAACATACGCAAATGTTCGCACAGAAATGTAGAGGCTCCCATATCCCAGCACATACGATGGAGCATTCTTATCTGCTCTGGTCCAATTTACTCGCCGAATTACTGATGCCACCGGTATCGAAGCACGATCCACATATTCTCTCTGGTGCTTTCAGTCGTTATATTAAACGGAACGCTAAATTGCATTGACACTTAAACCAACAAAATGCTCTCCCCATTATCAAATACATACCAGAGTCATTATATTATACCATTTTCGCTATACTTCTTGGTATCATTAGCCTCTCGAGAGCTAATGCAACATAATTCCCTACATGTGGACTCAAAATCATATCTCTACAAACACGAAATTTTATCTACGTGGAGAGTCCTCTAGACCACTGAGTAACTAGAAACAAACCAATAAAAAATCATATTTCAAACCGCGAATACCGATCACGCTGATCTAACATACTCCAAATCATCCATATAATTTACAAGCTAACTAAGGTCTTTCCCATGTCTAGAGAATAGGCAAACGTATCTTCCACACACCACATTCGATCTTTTCTCAACTAAATAAAGACCTGAAATGTCCAGAAACAGTCAACCCAACAATTTGCATTGGAGGGAATAACACTCAATCTCAATCATACTACCTTCTCAAAGTTCCACTCGATCACGAAATGGTATAATATTATGGCGAAAATACGCGTGTTTTTGTAATCGCCAAATCTGCAGCTGTGCATAGAAAAGCGAGCAGGCAAGGAAGGAGAGAGAGTAACGCGTTTGTGTCGAGGTGAAACTATCGCTAATTTCTAGAACAGGTCAGAGAGTGACTTCGGTTTGCTATTGTAAATGGGGGGATTTTGTAAGATGTGGGATGTGAACTGTATGTTCACTAGATCGACACGGTACTCGGTGATATATTGCTGGGATGGTAATCGGTTTCACACTCCAATATGCTTGCGAGTCTGATATGTATTTCATGATCTGTAAAAAATTTTTTTCATGTGCTGTACAGATACAAAAGATATCTGCGGTGTTTGTCTAAAATGTGTATAGATTGTATTGTAAAGTTAATGTGGCGTACGTTGTGTAAACTGTGTATATATTGCATTGTAAAGATAGTTAGTTTTTATCTTATGGAATGACCAGAGACGATGACTGTGTGTCCTATGGTGACGGATGTATAGATACAACAGTCTGATAATGACGAGGGTAAGAGTGATAACTTTAAAGTGGAAAATTATATTCGCTATAAATACTGAAGTACAGTCAACCAGAGGAGAGATTACGTATACATTGATTGGTGTCAGACTGTTGCACAAATAGTAATATTTAATTGTACTTAGAGTGGTAAATATGTTCCTGACTTCCAATATTATTGTGACTCTGATATCTTTTTGATAATGGGGAGAGCATTTTGTTGGTTTAAGTGTCAATGCAATTTAGCGTTCCGTTTAATATAACGACTGAAAGCACCAGAGAGAATATGTGGATCGTGCTTCGATACCGGCGGCATCAGTAATTCGGCGAGTAAATTGGTCTAGAGCAGATAAGAATGCTGCATCGTATGTGCTGGGATATGGGAGCCTCTACATTTCTGTGCGAACATTTGCTTATGTTGAGAGCGGGGTTGGTATAATGTGGTGGGGTTAGGTCGGCGAGGAAGACTGCACTGGACGTTATTGTGCGTTATTCTCGTAACGAGGTTCTGTTAGGGCATGAATTTCCGTGCATAAAAGCTGAGAGAAGACGAAATCTAGTACAAAACCGCATGTTAAGTATTTCTAGGGGGCTAATGTTGACTGGAATACTCTCTTTCAAATTCTGAAGGTGGCAGGGGTAAAATACAGGGAGCGAAAGGCTATTTATAATTTGTACAGAAACCAGATGGCAGTTATAAGAGTCGAGGGACATGAAAGGGAAGCAGTGGTTGGGAAGGGAGTGAGACAGGGTTGTAGTCTCTCCCCGATCCTATTCAATCTGTATATTGAGCAAGCAGTGAAGGAAACAAAAGAAAAATTCGGAGTAGGTATTAAAATCCACGGAGAAGAAATAAAAACTTTGAGGTTCGCCGATGACATTGTAATTCTGTCAGAGACAGCAAAGGACTTGGAAGAGCAGTTGAATGGAATGGACAGTGTCTTGAAAGGAGGATATAACATGAACATCAACAAAAGCAAAACAAGGATAATGGAATGTAGTCGAATTAAGTCGGGTGATGCTGAGGGAATTAGATTAGGAAATGAGACACTTAAAGTAGTAAAGGAGTTTTGCTATTTGGGGAGCAAAATAACTGATGATGGTCGAAGTAGAGAGGATATAAAATGTAGACTGGCAATGGCAAGAAAAGCGTTTCTGAAGAAGAGAAATTTGTTAACATCGAGTATAGCTTTAAGTGTCAGGAAGTCATTTCTGTAAGTATTTGTATGGAGTGTAGCCATGTATGGAAGTGAAACATGGACGTTAAAAAGTTTGGACAAGAAGAGAATAGAAGCTTTTGAAATGTGGTGCTACAGAAGAATGCTGAAGACTAGATGGGTAGATCACGTAATTAATGAGGAAGTACTGAATAGGATTGGGGAGAAGAGAAGTTTGTGGCACAACTTGACTAGAAGAAGGGATCGGTTGGTAATACATGTTCTGAGGCATCAAGGGATCACCAATTTAGTATTGGAGGGCAGCGTTAAGGGTAAAAATTGTAGGGGGAGACCAAGAGATGAATACACTAAGCAGGTTCAGAAGGATGTAGGTTGCGGTAGGTACTGGGAGATGAAGAAGCTTGCACAGGATGGAGTAGCATGGAGAGCTGCATCAAACCAGTCTCAGGACTGAAGACCACAACAACAACAACAATGGAATTTACTAGAGTTGGACTTGGTTATTATTTTAGATAGCAATGTGACTTGAGTATAAGATTGATAATGTTGCTGGATGCGTTTGCAATGGTATGTAGCTACGCGAGGTGAAGCGTCAGTCAAACGTGACGTACGGTCCGTGAGAATCGCTGAGGAGAAAGCAGGTTCTGCTGTTGTGGAACGGAATTCTGCAGCGTCTTGGCCGGACCGCAGTTAGAGTGAGGGTAGCGAGGGAAGCCCCACGCACGCGGTCCTGCTTGGAGGGCGCGCCCTGTAAATAAGACCCCGGCCATCAACGGCGCCTACATACGACTTCCGCCTGCGTTCGACTGCAGCTTGCAGTTGCGCTCCCGCCCAATCACGTCAGCACGTGTGTCTAGGTGAACACGTATTTGGATAGAAATTTCTCATAAGTGAAATACGAATGAGATGCGGCCACTTGCGGGACCCTGGCATGGGGCGTGTGCGTGGTTTGACAGCTGACGGCCGCGCCACGTCATCGGGTCTCTGGACAGGGGTCCGCGGAGGGTGCTTGCAGGCACTGATTGCTTTATTTCGCGAGCAGGTGTGTAGGCTGTGCTATGAGATATTTGGACAGCTTACGAGTACTGAGTGTGTCTAGAGACATTTGTGCTGAATGGAGAGTGTTTTGCCTCTGTGTGACAAATATATTCGATCTCTAAATAAAATGTTCGAAAGTAAATAGAGCGGAGTCCTTCCTTACTCTCCCCAGCAGCCTAGTGCAGCCTGAGTAATTTTAGCATAATTCTCGCCCCTAATGACCACCATCTGGGATTAGGTGATAAGAGGGATGACAGTGTGATGTGATGGCAGTAATGTGTACTATGTCAGTTGGATAGTAAATCTCATGGTGGAGACAAGGCCTGCAAAGTAAGACTTGGGTTCAGATCTGTTTTCCCGTCATTTCGCCCCACCATTTTGGTTGAAGTCATGCACTGTGCACGTTAGTACACTTTAGTGCAGGTTAGTACGCGTTAGTCCGTTAACATGGGCTGGTAAGGGGGCATGGTGTTGGGTTGAGGATCGTGGTGGAGACTTTAAATATTTGATTCCAAGTACAGGTGGGTGTGCGATTGGTAAATATTTACTCCACATCATAGATTCAATGAGGTCAAATCGTGTGAGTATTGCAGCAGCCAATAGGAGTGCGGCATTGTAGGGGTGGCGGGTTGCTATGTCATGAATGAACACGGCGCTGATAGTGGGAAAATGTCGAACTTCTCATTTGCTAATTGAATATTGAAATTTTAAATTCACTTATTGAATATGATTAAAATTGAAATGGAATTAAGTACTTGGGTAATTGATAGGTTAGATGTGAGATGTGGGTGTTAGTTTAATTGGCATGTTTACAGAAGACTATGTATGGCACATGTATGGAGATGGCGACCAATGGTGTCTGATGTAAGCAGTTGTATGGACGCGGGCCGGTGGCGCTGTGCGAGAGAGTGTGGACGATCTAGTGTCATCAACCGACGTCACTATAGCGTCCTCTGGTGGCGATGATGTGAACTAAGCCAGCTGGGCTCCAGAGCTCACGGTGGGCACACGTACTTGAAATTGATTAAATAATAAAGACAAGTACCTTACTCCCGCCATGTTCCTAGGCGTGAAGCATTATCATGTTGGAATTTGAACTTCCCGCCATTTTTCTTGTGGTGGGGGTTATGTTAGTGGAGGTAGGCCAAGTGTCCTATCTTCCCGCGATTTTCTTTGCTTAGTGGAGATAACCATGGTGTGGTGCATTATCCTGTTGGAGTTAACTCCCATTTTCTTGGAGTGGGGATTACGTTAGTGGAGGTAGCTCAATTGACCTTTTCCGACCATAATTCAAACTTCCTGCCAAAATCCGCCATCTTGAATGACGTCATCTCCGCCATCCTGGATGATGTCATCGCTGCTATCTTAGATAATAGTACTTAGTCCCCGTACGCAATTTGTGCCATTACTAACGTCTGCCAACCAAATGATTATTTTTGGGAAAAAAATATAATCTTGTTCACCCACATTAAAAGAATGTCTTTTGGAAAAAAAAGTAACACCTAATAAATACGCAAAAATGGAGTTTCAATCCCATAAATACAAGACCCACTTCACATACCCACTGATGTCAATGGTGTGCAACATATAATATGCAACAGCCCGACAAAAGATGCATATTATTTTCAAAAACTTGTACGTATAAGTAAATACTACCCTACATTATTTTCAGTGTCTAGTTATGGTTTTTTGTCCTCCTGGACTTCGCTAAGACTGAATTAATTTTATGTACCATGATCTGAGAACGATATTTATAATTATGTTTGCTCAGCTGTGACCTTTAGAATACTAAGATACCATGTGGAATAAGAAATACCAATAATATGAAGTTTACACAATCTAGTTTGTATACAGTATATCAGTAATAATGTGAGAATGTAAGATGAAACACAGTTAAGAAAACTAGGAATAAAATATTGCCTTGTTTCTGCTAAAAATCCCAATGAAATGCCTTCATTTGATGAATCACGCGTGCCTGGGTCAACTCTTTAGCAAAAGTGTAATCGGAGCAGTAGACATTTGCGTCCTGCTCATGTGATGCTCCACATATGAAAAGGAAATTACTCGATGCGAGAAACTGGAGCATTGGAAAGGATAACGGCAGGCGATGGACTAACATCATCGATATAATACTTATAGTATCTTCAGTGAGTACTGTACTGAACAAAATACGTACATTCACATTAAGAATAATGAATATTGATATTAAGACTGCAGACATAATTTTGACCAGTACTGAAAACGAGAACCACATCTTATCAAAACCATGCTCGGACATCCTTCCAGCAGGTCCCAGATGCCAGTGCAGGACTACTCCTAGTCAACACTGTGGTTCAACTTTCAGCATAGTCATCTTCTTCCGAAATTAAATCCATCTTACTGTAAAGCTCCCTTCTTATATTTATACAGGAACACTTCTGGTAGTTCGCCCTTCATTTGTGGGTATAATAGGGGAGGAAGCTTAGTAAAGACACGAACAATGTTCTGCCACGTAGAGCATCTTAACTTGTGGTGTGTGTCTCTCTCTCTCTCTGTGTGTGTGTGTGTGTGTGTGTCTGTCTGTGTGTGTGTGTTTATCTTTGTGTATAAGACCTGTGAGTTATAGAAAAAAATCCAGATACTTTACGTGAAGAACTTATTTGCAAATTGGTGTTGCTCTTATATTGCACATTTTAAATTTTTGTGTAATTTTTCTTGTGCTACAACAGTTTAGTTCCATTTCATGTTAAAATGTGATTCGTGAAGTTTGAGCATTTGGGATAAAGGAAAGTGGTGCGTCTTGGCCCTTAAATCTGCAAATGCAAAAATTTACATCCAGACAAAACAAATTACACCCTGAAGAAGTGGTTGGATGTCGATGTAACCTCGGAGATGTACATGGAGTCTACTGGTATGTAAATTATTTGAACTGCAGATCTCTTTGACAGGTGGAATGGCCACTGAAGTGTATTACTTGTATCCGTGTTTAGTGTTGTTACCAAGCCTAGTGGGATGTACACATGGGTCCAGAAAAATGTAGACACTCTCTGATAGTCGATATTAATGGAACAATATGACATAAAGTTACAATTCTTGCGCGGTGGTAGGTTAGTTTACGTGTTCAAAGTGACCACCATTAGCAGCGAAACAACGTCGATGCTGCTGAACTGTTGACCCAACTACGTCTGTCATTATCGCCGTTGTGACTGCTGCGCAGGACGCCTCGGTGGTTTCGCGTAGCTCTTCAGTGTTGCTTGCTTCTGTTATAAGCTTCGCTTTTCAAGGTCGCCCATAGGTAGAAATCAAGATGTGTAACGTCTGCAGACTGTAATGGGTACTCAACAACTCCCCTTCGACCTATGCATCGTCCAAGTAGATATACATCGAAATGGGCTCTGACATCTCTGTGGCAGTGAGGCAGAGCACTATCTTGTTACAGTGAAATCGTTCATTTCCAAACCCCTCTCGGGTGGCAGGTAAAATCGACGTTTGCAGTACATGAAGGTACACGTCATCCGACTGGTACCTTCAAAGAAGACTGGACTGATAAAACGGCCGATGACTGCTCTGCAAACCATTCATCTTCGCGAAGCATGCCTTCAAACCACTCGCAGTACTCCACCCTTCGACCCACGTTGTCCTCCTTCGTAGTGTGCAGCGCTCTTAGAATGTATACTTTCCACTTTGCAACCTTCAGAATTGGTCATGCGTGTCACTGGCATACCCCACTTTCACGTGCACCCCGCTTCACAGACTTCTGAGGTGACCTAGTAAAATGTTGCAAAACAGGAGCGCTGGACTCTGGACTTGCTGATGTTTGTGTCGGGGAAACCTTTCGTTATGGTCTCGGCTTCAAATTTATCCCAAATACGATAAATTGTTGTATGTCTTGGTAGCTGGGTTCTGTTCACACTACACCACCGCCGTTGTATGTCCATCATGTTTCCGTATTTTCTGTACCTTTTCAGTACAGCCTTGCGTTACTCAAACGACAACCTTACTTGTTTCATTGCTGCACTGTCGTCTGCCGGAAAATGAGCGCCAATATCTGTTGAGAAAACAATGGACTGTACTACAGCGTAAAATTGCAACACATGTCAATTGTTCCAAAGATATTAGCTATCAAAGAATGTCTATTTTTTTCTGAACCCATATGTAGAAGGAGCGTGAACAGAGTATGGTGTTGACTGACCAGTGTCAAGGAAACAGAGGTACCACGCGCTCGCGGAAGATAGAATTATCAGCTTCCTATAGAATTTGAATTTATTGTGCGTCTTCATTTGGCCTGGCGACCGAAATGTGCTATATACACACTTGTGGGATGTTCGGATGTGACAGTAGACAGATGTTGGACATGCAGTGGAATGGGGAAGGCGTACTCATCATGAAAGCTCTGGTCTACAACAGCTGAGCACCACAAGGGAAGATCGCCATTTGGTTCACTAACCAATTCGTTACTTCAGATCTGTGCCTGTCATCCAGTAACAGTATTCTGTGCATTTTGCCCTTTTGATGTTAGACTGCCATCATCTGGACTAACGTATTACCATCAAACATATAGGCCACCAACAACACCACAACACCGTGGTGCTGTCACGGGTTACAAAGGGCTTCTGAAGAAATACATCTCAACAATATGCTCTGTGATGAACCACGGATTTGCACCCTCTAGATAATTACCATCGGGAAGTATGGCCCTGCCTGGGAAGAAGTCCCACATTTCCAACGTTTTGGAGAAGGTCATCGGGCTACTCCTGGTGTCTTGCCGTGAGCAGCCATCAGATGTAAGGTGGCAAGATTTTGGCACCATACATTTAATATTCTTCTACATTCATTTTTACGTTATATCACTGTTTACTAGGCATTTTATTGGCTGATACTGGCTAGCCACCACGTACAAACAATATCTGTAGTACTACACGTCACTGTCAGAGAATTAATTAAGGCTGAGCACTGACAGGAAATCGCAGGGGACCACATCTTCCTCAGAAGCCACTACTGGCAGAAGAAGGGCTGGGAAGAGACTTGCAGTACCCAGCAGAGGTGCGACATTTCTGCCCTCAGAGAGACCACAGCACGGCCATTTTACGACGGACAGAATGGTTGGGTGGTTGCTCTCTGGTGGAATGTAAAAAAGCTCACAATAACACACCAGGAGAAAGAGTGTTGGGGGCGGAAGAATGCGAAAGGACATCCTTTCAGTGTGAAGGAATGCTTAGGGTCACAACCGTTGGGAGTGACCTGACTTAAGAGGAATCTTCTCACAGGAAGAACTGGGACACACTTCCTGCCGAAAAGAAGAGACACGTTTTTGATTGGCGGAGTGCTAAGGATGTAGAAGGGGAAATGCAAACTTCCAGAAAACCTTTTGTGAGGTAATGTTTAGTAACGGCCAGAGGGATTCGTCGCCTGAGCGCGATGTAGACGCCACATGTCCAAGAGGGTGTCCGTACGGCAAGAGTGAGGGCTTCCCTGTGGGGACTGATCAGAGACCTTCCCTGCGGGATCGATCAAAGACATTTCCCTCCACGGACTGAGCCATAGTGGAGAATCTGGTGGTTGTACTTAAAGAAGCGTCGCTTTCGACACAGTGAGCGCGTGGAATCTTTTCTCCAAGACGGAGTTGTTATTCTGTTTACTCGAGTGATGATTCTGTAACTCTGTGTGGAGTCTGACACGGTGAAGTGCTCCTGTATGGGAGAATACCTGAGTCGGATATCTGTACCTGACGAGTGAGCAAACAGAAACCTTGACTCGTGTTCTGTCTGCTACCGAGATAATTTCATCCCTATAAGTTAGCAGACGCCGTACTGCGTCCTCTGGGTAGGCAGGGAACTGCAGCTGCGCCACGTAAGTCACGCGCACATCGGCCAACGCCCCAGTGAACCGATCATTGCTGCAGTACTTTAACAGCTCTCTGGTTTGGCGGACAGGGAAACACTCAGGGTAAATTTGCTGCGTTCCGTTTGCTTGTCTACTAAACGTTTCCTGAAAGAGCCAGTCAGGATGGAGGTGTGCTGCTTCTCAACTCTCAGAAGTGTCAGCCATCTATGTGTCCAAATAAAAATTTGGGGGATGGGGTGGTCTAAAGAAAGTCCATTTTAACTTCTGCAAATCTGGAAATTATATGCAAGGTAGAATCTGATATTGTGTGGTTCCTATTTATATAATTTTTTTCACTCTGTATGGTTTTAGAGAAATGTTTACGGTGTCCACACTGTGGTTCATTCTAGTAGCATCTCGATAAGAATTATTGGTTTCCTGTGCTAAACTGAAGTAAAATCACAGAACAAGACATCGTTTAATGGAAATCCCCAGGTATACGCTGTCAATTGCAGCGTCATCTGAATCATTTGTGATCGTGTGAATCCCACTGCGGAGACAACGTTAGACGACCACACATCCTGCACGCCACATGTTACCTGCACCACGGTGGTTTACACGGGTAATACTTCAGGTCATGAGTGGCAGTAATTGCGGAATGGAAACTATGATGACGTAACTTTTACACCACGCTTATCCTGCGTCCTCCTGTGTTGCCTCTCTGCAACTGTATGGTGGTAGCATTTTTCAGTAGGACAATGCTCCTACACGATTTAAACATGTTTCTATACAATGTGTGAATTCTGTTGAGGTACTACTATGGGCAGCAAGACCTCCAGATCTGTCACCAACAGATCATGTGTGGGACCAGCTAGGTTGTCAACTCTGTCACGTTGTCAGTACGGAGGATATCAACAACCAACTAAAACAGCTGTGGTCAGCTTTTCACTGGAGAGGACACAACAGCTTCCTAACAAAACTACTGTTTCCATCCAGGCCACAGGGGTACAGCGTCATACAGGTAAGTGGGCTCACACTGCCACACTCTTCATACATTTGACTCAATTTTGTAATCACTGAAATATCATCCCATACCAGCAACTGTGGGCACACATAGTCCCCATCCCCACACAGCTGTCTCCACAGCACATCTTGTGTTTACCATTGCCCCAGCCCTCGCAGTGTGCAGCGTCTGCAAGACTCTCACACCATTGCGACAGCACAGTCCGTCGTTAATTACAAGGGGAGACAGGCTGGTGCAGACGTGTTACAGCAGCTAGCAGCTTGCTAATGAATTCCTGGTGGCGCTTAGAGCACTTAACCTTGACTCAGCTAGCACCCTCGCGAAAATATATAGGTTGAACACACAGAAATTTATCGCTCCAGTGCCAACGATGGAGTGTGGATGGCCCCTGCCCCTGCCTGGCGCTAACTGGACCTTTCTGATTCACACACCTGCCGTCCATTCCCTAAACGTGCTGCAGTGCTACTAATGTTGTAAGAACAGCATTCCTTAATATCGCACAGTATTTACCTGTACTGCCTCTCCCACATACGGAACCTACAGTCTCCTGTCCAAACATATTAGGACCTGTGAGATCCGGTACAGACACGACAGGAAGCCAGACAAAGAATTCCCTTATCTATATATTCTCAGTGCTACAGATTTGAATCCCTACGATACTCCATTCTTTTAATCCTCAGGTGTGCTTTCAATACTGTTATCCCCAAGTGGACATTCCAGTCCTTATAATATTTCAGAATACAGCAAACGAGAAAAACAATTATTCTGGCTGTGACATAATTTTCTTGACATTTCACAGCACTTGAGGTCCCGTGATACATTTATTGTGCAGGTGAGCTTCCTTTTATGTGACTGGTCAATGCACACCCCCACCACAACATTCATATACTACCAGATGCCCACACCTGTGAGCGATACTGTATATAAATATCGCAATCCTGTTACTTGAAAATCATTCCAGTTTCAGATGGTTAATTATCTGTCATTGTTGCAGTAATCATCCTTCAGATACTGGATGAGCTTGAAAAACTACTTGAAGTTGAACAGCATACAATCAATGTATGTTTCATTCCAGTGTGGTGTTAGTTTCAGTATACTGAGTGAGATGTCTGGCAGTTACAAATATTTTTTCATATTTTGATAGTGAAGATGTGTGTACATTGATGTCTTCCCCAAAGGGCAACGATACTGAGGAATATCTTAAATAGCAAATACTCAGTCAAGGAACAGGGGGCTGGGCTGATGTGGTGGAGCCAACACCTAAGCAGACTGCTCCAAAATTTTAAAAGATGAAGCTGGTCCACAGGATACTGTTGTACACTCCCAGGATGATAGGAAGTAATATGTGTATACATTTACATGTTTCACTTTTGTGTGTATCTGCTTGGGACTGCAGTAATTATGATGATGATGATGATGATGATGACGATGATGTACCCAACTCACAACTGACATGCGACTCTGATGTGCATATCTGGATAGTGGATGTGCCTGATGATCTCAAGATAATGATGTCACACTGGCGTAATACAGACATCGATTTTGCTTTAGGTAAGAACACAACAATTCAGTATTTGCACATGTATTATAAATATCTAGTATTATAAAATGGCTCTGAGCACTATGGGACTTAACATCTGTGGTCATCAGTCCCCTAGGACTACTTAAACCTAACTAACCTAAGGACATCACACACATCCATGCCCGAGGCAGGATGCCAACCTGCGACCATAGCGGTCACGCAGTTCCAGACTGAAGCACCTAGAACTGCATGGCCACACTGGCCGGCTCTAGTATTATAAATATGCAATACTAATTATTCATTATTTGCTTCTACAGGAGCATTTAAACCATCCAGAGATGGACTTAGGATGCAATCACCATGACATGGTCTGACATCACATTTAACACCTGCAAGTCCTCCAAAACCTGTTCTGGTCCACCTTGTTCCTCACAGCCTGCCACGTCAACTCCACACTCACCACAGAATCTGTCATGATGACAGCACTGTGGGCTGTAAGGGGTCAACCGCCCCTTATGTATTGTGAACAACATATCTTTGCCTCACACAGATCACAGTATGTCAGACAAAGGGAGTAACTGCCCTATTCGTGCTATTTAGACAAAAGATATAGATCATTAACAACAAAGTACGTACCGATTATTGATATCTGTTATCCCAGTTAGCTTTGTTCGATTTGATACGAAACAACTCCCATAAAAATACTAACTGATCAGCCTTTATCAGGTGCACATGGTCAAACTGTTTTAAACTGTTTGGCTATAATCCATTAGTCAATAACGGTGGGTTGAATTGGGAGTGTTTCAGGCCCTACCCACTTGCATCTTGGGCCATTCCTTTTGGCACAGACTTCAACCTCCACTGCCAATAGTTGTGGTAGTACTCTGACTAGCTGCAGACCTCTGGCCTGTTCTACTAATAATATAGGCACACGCCTGGTTAGTAGCTTGCCATATTTAAATAACTCAGTGATGGCAATTCCATTTGAAGACTAGATATCATTTTCCCATATGGATATTGTGCTACTGGGTACAGAGGCACCATATGTATACTTCACTTTTGTCTATGCGTTCAAGAATGAGAGTTTTCCAGAGTCGCTCACCATTAAGTGTAGCACATTATTATGCTGTAAACTGACACATACAAAAAAACAACTTTTCCAAGACGCAGGAAAGAGGATCTAGTAAGGCACTTAGCCTAGAACTCCACATTGATGTCCAATCTCATGTTAAATGGAGGGTCCAGCTATATACAGCTTCCACAAGATATCACTAACAAGAACGCTATTACTAATGTCGAAAATCTTGATCAAACTCCTTTTGTATGGTCAATCCTGGCAAGTGAGAGAAATTATTGTGTCATCCAAGTAGATTCCATGATCATAACATTGTCTGTGTGACTAGTAACTTTAATAGTACTTAAACTTCAGGACACAAGGAAAGTTGAGGGGCAGAATACCGACGTAATGGTTCATCTTTATGGCTTGAAGAAAAGCAAACCAGATTATAATATTTTAAAGTCACAAACTAGGTTCTTGGACCCCTTCATTCATCCAGTTATGGGAGTTAACATAAGGTGGTTGTGGATTTGTTTTTATTCTCAGAGGGAGGAAATCAATATTACACTCTAGACTGTCCTTCAGAGAAACTGTGACATGTTGATATGCCCATTGAGGAAAATAAATTCTCAAAATTTAATAACTCTCATCACGTAAAGGGGTTTCCCTTCGTTGTGTATGCTGACTTTGCGTGACTTCTTGCACCTGCTGAAATCAGTCTGGTGTCTCATGATGATAAGCTAGTCCTTTGTGGGGATGGGCTACAAATTCTTCTGTACTCACACTATTCATTTGCGTTAATGTATTTATTTCGAAATTCTGTGTGTGCGTGTGTGCGTGTGTGTGTGTGTGTGTGTGAGAGAGAGAGAGAGAGAGAGAGAGAGAGAGAGAGAGAGAATTTATTGCTTACAATCCGTGCTATGATGAAATGTATGCTGAGTACACCAGTGTGTCGGAGTTTATTAAGTGATTGTGCTTACGTCCGTCGTCCAAGCCTCACGTCCCTGTAGTGTGTTTACATTTTGTGGCGTGCAGTTGCAGCTGTAACGGCTATAGAGCTAAGTACTGACAAAGTTATTTGTGTACAGTTATACAGTTATTAAATTTAATAGTTTTCAGTGGTGTTTCGAGCTGTTTGTGGCGAAATAACGCTTTAATAAACTTTTGGAAACGTTCGCTCGCTGTGTTTTCAGAGTTTTCTGTTCGTTGAAGTGTTTACCAAATTTCGTACTATAGTTTTCAGCAGTCGTTTTTTATTGTTTCTAGTGATATATTTCAGTAAAATTTTCGTTCAGTGTTTTAACTTCGTTGAGTGTACAGTGGCCGCTTAAATTTTTGGTTTTAGCTAATAATTTGTGAAGTTTTGTTGGTATTGGTATTAGCTGTGGTGTAGTAGTCTTAATACAAGTCGTTGCTTTCTTAATAGACAGAAAATTTCGAGACCGCATTTGTCAGTTCTGTAATTAGTTCTACTGGTGTAACTGAACTTAGGTAACTTAGACGTATAATTTTTTCAGTAACTGTAAAATTTTACCATGAGTGAGAAGTGTGGGCTCTGTCTTAGATATGTGAGTACTGGGTTATGGCGTGGGATTTGTTCAAAGCATTTTCATTGGGGAGAATGCAGTGGGGAAGCCAGTGGACATTCTAGCGAAATACTCTCCTGGGAATGCAGAATCCGTAGTAGAAATAAGTTGATAAAGGAGCAGGAGCGTCTGATCTGCGCCCTTCAGGTGCAGTTAAAACGCGCAAAGGAGGAACTAGACAGATTGAGGAGGGTGAAGGGTGGTGGAGAATGGGAACTGGCAGTTGGCAAGAAGGCAGCTAGGAGGAGGAGGTATTCAGACAGTTATACTTTGCGTATATGCAGTAGATTTGACCAACTGTCAGAGCTGAGTGGAGAGGAGACTCTCGTAGCTGTAGATGTGGGAAACATGCGGCAGTCCTCAGCATTTAGGAGGCCTAGGTTTGTTGCAAAGTCTAACAGAAAGAAGAAGGATCTGGTGCTAGGTAGTTCACATGGTAGAGGTGTGGGCCAGTAGTTGCAAGAAGTGTAGGAGAGTGACCTCCAAGTCACCAGCATTGTTAAGTCTAGTGCAGGGTTGGTTGGCTCAGGTGACTGACAGCATAGTGCAGTTATGTAGGAATTTTACGAAGGAGGAGCAGGTAGCGACAGTGGGTGGAGCAGGTAACAGTCTTGATAGGGACAGGGAATATGATGTAGGTGGTGACCTGATAAAGATAGCTACTCAAACTCGTGGCACTAATGTGCATCAGTATCATGAAAGGCCGCCTATTGATGCGGTTGTTAGGCGTGTTAACATGGGGCTGAAGAGGGTGCTGATAGCAGGGGGCATAGGTCACATTTCAGTGGTGCCAGTTGGGTCTATCAGTAGATTGGGTCACTAGACGTGTCCTGTACCTCAATAGGTATGGGAAGGGGAGGCTGGCAAAGCTTATAGGTGATAGTGTAGTGAAAAAATTCCTGTAGTAGTTGGTATTAGATATGCACCTTTTTTAGACTGAAGTCAGCTCATAAGTATATCTGCTCAAAGGAAGTCCCTCTATCTTGGGGATCACCTTCAGAGGACATATTGTTTCCAAGTAGAGACGGAATTAAAATATTTCATCAAAGTATAAGAGGTATTACAGATAAAGTTAGTGAACTGCTTATATCAGAACTGGTATAGTGGAGCGCCTCTTAAATAATTTGACAGTTCAGAGGTTTCTTTTGTAGGATACAGACTAGCTGGCTGTTTTCAAGGAGCTCCTTGTGGAGTGGGGGTGTAGCTATGTACACTCTTTGACATAAAACTCGACCGGCGGCCGGCCGCTTCAGAGGCTAAGTCCGCGCCGATCGCGACATGGGACAAATAAACTGACCAACTCGCTAATTCTCCAGCTATCTGCACAATCTGGCAACACTGTAGGCTGCGGCACTTCCTGGAGGAAGTCTTGTCCAACGTTAGAGAAAAAGTAGTCTGTTTACGCGTGTGGTCTAGTGGTAGCATGTGTTCTTTCTGTCTACAATGTCTCTGGATTGAGATCAGCTGGAGTAAAACATTTTTATAGCCTCTTGTGTCTGAATGGTGAAGACGCGAATTTAATGGTAGCGCAGATTAAATCTATTTCACTTTCTGACAGACCGATAGCAAAATTTTATACAGTAAGCATTTTGCCGCAGATTTCCTGCAGACTGTCCTCCTCTGGACGCCGTATGCGGCAAAGCTCCGGGACCCACTTGCTGGCTACCGGCAGCGGCCGTGGCGACAGAAGCGGCGCTGCACTCCCCCGTTCTTTGTCAAAAGCGCCTGCTACCGCTCATCGCTTTTGATGATTTAAAACGCTTTATTATTATTAAATGTTGCTAAACAGAAAATTTCTACGATTTCCACTCACGCTCGAAAGCAGCCGAACACCACTATATTACATTAATCGGCAAGAGCTGAGTATGGCCTGAAATTAATTTAATAGACTGCGACGAAAGTGATAGTTGAGGTCATCAGATTTAAACCAGAAAAAGATATCGTTTTTGAGGTTTCAGATAACGGAAAGTAATTGCTAACGCTAGTGTCAGGAAAACTCTACAGTTAAATGCTATTACAACAATTTAGAGGAGAGAAAGTATATTAATCAACATGTTCACTTCATAAACAACCTCCTGACATGTTAGACCTATGGATGGAAAAGAGGAAGTGGAAAAGGGACCATACTCAATTCCCATAATATTGTCTTTTTATATTGACGACTAATCGGAATAGTCTTCACATTGCAAATTTAATATTACGATCCTAGGCACTAACCTGCAATAAGATTTGCATTTCATAATCACAACTATCTGCATTAACCGTCATCAGAGCAACGTCAGGGGCAGAATGCAGCAATGCCTTGGTAACTACTTGGGGCCTGCTTGAGTCGTGTTCTAAAGAAAGCGTAGTTTCTGTTTCACATTATATTACTCAAGCGAGAAGTACCGAATTTTCGTTTTTCTCTGCAAACATCCAGAACTAAATTCAGTAATAAAATTCTAAGATGATATTTCCATTGTGCCAACTCAACGATCAACCTATTTTTATAGATTTTTATTTTCACACCCATTCTCGTTCTGCATTGCAATAAACTTCGCTCATTATTTGCTCGATCTTATTACGATTATTATTGTCATTCTCTCACTCGCAAGAGTTTTCACTTCCCTATTCGGTATCGATGCACATGAAGAGTGGCTATGAAAGATGGGAATACTGAACGTTACGTCATGTAGAATACACTCCTTTACTTCGGCACCTCGTGATCAACGCTACAGAAGAAGTGAGATACATAAAGTTGACAGTTGGAGGACAGATACGCTGGCACAACTCTGCAACTACTCCTGTTGATTTACCACAGTGTTACCAGATAAACTGGTGCTGCGGGATCGAAAATGTATTGCGGACTTTGCCACAGTAGCAGAGAGATGCTAATTTCAGACCATGACGGTTGACCACACTTGGGTCAGCTGCTGGTTAGAGTGTTGCAACTGTAAATGGAAGACTTTGCTTGATAGTTTTGTGCTGATGCAGTCTGAATAAATTATGTCATTGGATAAAAAACGGTTTAGTTTTGAGACCTAACCCTTGAGGGGGGAGGGAGGGGGGAGGCAGAGTGGTCTGCTTCATGAATTCCAAACAAAAAAACACACAGGAAGGGTTCAAACAACTACTTTCTTGCAGAGACATGCATTTGGAATCTACTGATCGTTTAGGGGCCAAATAAGAGGGTAACATTTTGGAAACAATGATTAGGTTACTTAGTATATAAGAGAGCATACAGATTTCAAGGAGGAAACATATGAAGACGCAGACTTCTTCGTTATCCATATGTGCTACATATCTTTCGTGTTAACGAAAGTAATATCCCGCTTTACCTCTTCTTAAATCTCAAATGAAATGAATACCATGAGGAATCGAATATTTGTTGACTGTGTCTCCTTTTGATTCCATCCCTACCAACATATTTCTTCATTTTCGTGGTAATCGTGACACTTTATATGTATGCTACAGAAGATTGAACGTGGGCACATTCGACATCGAGGTGCAAAGCGTTTGATATCTTACATTACATTATATTCAAATAAGCTTAAGATGTATTTTTACTTCGTCTGTAGTTTGAGATGATTATGAACGTTACGGAAAATTATTTCACATGCTTTATGCTGAATGAGAAACACTGAATCATCCGTTTCGATTTCCTACGTTGAAATGATATAATGTCGGTTGTCAAAAACCCTCTCCCACGCCGGAAGCTGAAACTTCTATCATTCTGGATTAATGATAATTGAATGCCTCAAATGTATACATAGCCCCCATGGTGACGTCAGAAACTATCAGGAGAGACCGCCGCATAAAAACCAAACATGCGCGCACGTCTCCCCTGTGAAGAACCGAATCACGACAAGCATTTCGCTGAAGAGCTGCCTCGTAAGAGAGCCGGGAATAGGCAGCGTCGTAGCAAATATTTGTCAGCACTGTGATAGCGCATTTACTTCCGGGTGTAGCCCGGTATTACCTCGCTAAATTCATATGGCGTTCGTTTTTCACATCGAAGACTCATACGATATAACCCACTGTAAGACGAGACACTTAGAAAGTATATTTAATTTCTGGACTCCAAAACGGCGTTCTTCACATAAGTAACACCTGTTTGTGTGTTTAATGTTGCGCTTTGAGGCTCAGGCAATACCGCAATGACTATAGTCAGCCTGTTACGGCCAGTGTGTCGTTAGCTCAGTGGTTCCCTTATGCATTGCGATGATAATGCTATATGAAATGGCTGTTCCAATCTGGGAGAAAGCCGCTGAACACAACCTTTTTATATTCCATTTTAATCAATGGAGTTACAAACTGCTAGTAAAAATTCCTTACACGAAATGTGAGGAATGCCTTTACACACAAATCTTCGTGCAATTTCGACTTAGTAAATTATGTTAATATCACGGATGTCTACTTTGCAAATGCCAAGGTGCTTCACTGTGAACTAGTTTCGGAAACGATACAAATTTGAGGTTTGTTCGTCATATAGGTCTAACATGTCAGGAGGTTGTTTATGAAGTGAACATGTTGATTAATATACTTCCTCTCCTCTAAATTTTTGCAGTAGCAATTAACTGTAGAGTTTTTCTGACACCGGCGTTTGCAATTCCTTTCCGTTCTCTGGAACCTCAAAAACAATAACTATTTCTGGTTTAAATCTGATGACATTAACTATTCTCCCGATAAACGTTAAATACTTCATGAATTCATTCTTGGAACTCCAAATGTGCAATGTTCCTGCACTGCTACAGAGCATGCATTGCAAGGTATTCACACAGTTTATCGCATAGACTTACCACAAGGAGTGAAACAGAAACCGTAATACACTTTACACCAGAGTAGCTCAACCGAGCGAGGTGGTGCAGTGGTTAGACACTGGACTCGCATTTGGGAGGACGACGGTTCAACCCCGCGTCCAGCCATCCTGATTTAGGTTTTCCGTGATTTCCCTAAGTCGCTCCAGGCAAATGCCGGGATGGTTCCTTTGACAGGGCACGGTCGACTTCCTTCGCCATCCTTCCCTACTCCGATGAGACCGATGACCTCACTGTCTGGTCTCCTTCCCCTAAGAACCCAACCCCAACCCTAGCATCCCACAGAAGCTCACTCTGCCTTAACGAAAACATCCTAATATTGCCCAAAAGTTGCACAATTAATTGAATTTGGAAGAAAAAGAAGCGAGGTATGAAGCATTTATAAATTCATGGAATGTAGTGAGTTGGTTTAATTTCGTCCCAGTGTATAAAATTAATTTCGGGTCATACTCAGCTCTTGCTGATTAATGTAATACAGTAATCTCTGTTGCCTTCGAGCGTGAGTGGAAATCGTATAAATTATCTGTTTAACAACATTTAATAATAATAAAGCGTTTTAAATTATCATAAGCGATGAGCGGTAGCAGGCGCTGGGGAGTGCAGCGCCGCTTCTGTCGCCACGGCCGCTGCCGGTAGCCAGCAAGTGGGTCCCGGAGCTTTGCCGCATACAGCGTCCAGAGGAGGACAGTCTTCGAGAAATCTGCTGCAAAATGCTTACTGTATAAAATTTTGCTATTGGTGTGTCAGAAAGTAAAATAGATTGAATCTGCGCTACCATTAAATTCACGTCTTCACCATTCGGACAGAAGAGGCTATAAAAAATGTTTTACTCCAGCTGGTCTCGATCCAGAGACATTGTAGACAAAAAGAACGCATGCTACCACTAGACCACAGGCGTAAACAGACTACATTTTCTCTAACGTTGGACAAGACTTCCTCCAGGAAGTGCCGCAGTCTACAGTGTTGCCAGATTGTGCAGATAGCTGCAGAATTAGCGAGTTGGTCAGTTTATTTGTCCCATGTCGCGATCGGCGCGGACTTAGCCTCTGCAGCGGCCGGCCGCCGGTTGAGTTTTATGTCAAAGAGTGTACATAAAAAACAGTATTCCATTTGAGTCCGTAGACATATCACAGCACAGCACTGAGGTGATATTTGGATGTTGTACAGGGTAGTTGCATTTAGTGTAACTGAACTATTAATTATTGTTGTTTATGGGTCCCCTAACTCTGACTTCAGAGCATTTCTACTCAAGCTACAGAGGGTTCTTGATTCACTTTGTAGGAAGTACCAGAAATGCAGTGACTTCAATATAAATTTTTTATATGATGGTGCAAGGAAAAGAATGTTGGTAGATCTCCTAAATTCATATGATCTGATGCAGACAGTGTTTTTTCCAACTAGGGTGCAGGGGAACAGTAGCACAGCCACAGACAATATTTTCATTCATTCTTCGTTGCCAGATGGACATTCTGTTAGTAAATGGCCTTTCAGACCATATGCACAAATTTTAACACTAAAAGGCTTTTGTAGTCAAACAAATGTCACATATAATTACAAACTATGTAGGAAAGGTAATCCAACAGCAATAGAAAGTTTTCTAAACCTTGTAAAGGAGCAAGAGTGGCAGGATGTTTATAGTACTGATAATATAGATGATAAATATAATGATTTTCTTAACACATTTCTCATGCTGTTTGAGAGTTGCTTTCCACTAGAAAGTTCTAAACAGGATACTGTCAGTAATAGGCAACCCAGGTGGCCGACTATTGGGATAAGGATATCATGTAGAACAAAGTGGGAGTTATGTAAAAATGTTAGAAGTAGTCACAATCAAGCTACAGTAGCCCATTGCAAGCGGTATTGTAAGGTGCTTAAAATATTAGGAAGGCAAAGAGTATGTGGTATGCAAATAGAATAGCTAATTCACAGAATAAAATTAAAACCTCATGGTCAGTTGTGAAGGATATGTCTGGTCACCAGCACCAGGTCAACAATATAAAATCAGTTTGTAGTAAAAATATTTCTGAAACTGATAAATCAGATATATGTACAGTATTAACAATCTTTTCTGAGCATTACTGACGAATTAAATAAAAATTTAATTTCTACAGGGAATCATATAACATTCTTGGAAAATGCCTATTCGAGATTGATGTCTGAATACTCCTCTGTGATACAGACAAGGGGGAGATTGCGTCAGGAATTAAAGCACTGAAGACTAAGGACTCTTATGGATATGATGGAGTCCCTCGCAGAATATTAAAATACTGTGCTGCACATGTTAGCCCTCTATTTAACCAAATTTGTAATTTTCCCTTTAGGACTGGTCAGTTTCCTGAACTATTAAAGTACTCAGTAGTAAAGCCGCTTTATAAAAAGAGAGAAAAGGATAAGGCAGACAATTTTAGAGCTGTTTATATGCCATCAGTGTTTGCTAAATTTAGCGAAAAGGCTGTGTATATAAGGATAATTGATCATTTTATATCACACGATTTGTTATCAAATGTACAGTTCGGCTTTAGAAGTGGTTTAATAACTATGTGAGGTACTGGATGGGTTAAATAAATGCTTTCGAACGCTAGGCATATTTTTTGTTTAACTAAGGCACGTGATTGTGTTGATCACAAAATATTGCTCCAGAAATTGCACCATTATGGAATACAGTGAGTAGCTCACAATTGGTTCACCTCTTACTTCAGAAACAGACAGCAACAGTTCATTATTCACAATGTTGAGAATGACTGTGATGTGGGGTCTGATTGGGGTACAGTCAAGTGGGGGGTGCCCCAGGGATCAGTGTTGGGGCCACTCCTGTTCCTTATATATAGAAATGATATTCCCTGCAATATAATAGGTAACTGTAAATATTTATTTTTGCTGATGACCTAGCTTGGTAGTAAAGGATGTTGTGTGCAATGTTGACCAGGTTTCAAATAGTGCCATTCATGATCGAAGTTCATGGCTTGTAGAAAATAAACTAATGGTAAATCACAGCAAGACTCAGTTTTTACAGTTTCTAACACACATTTCAACTAAATCTGACGTTTTAATTTCACAGAATGGGCATATGGTTAGTGAAACTGAACAGTTCAAGTTTCTAGGTGTTCAGAGAGATAGTAAACTGTTGTGGAAAGGCCATGTTCAGGATCTTGTTCAAAGACTTAGTGCTGCTATTTTTACTAGTCGAACGGAATCGCAAGTGAGTGATCATTCGACACCAAAATTAGTCTAATTTGTATACTTTCATTCGCTTATGTCATACGTTATATTTTGAGGTTAGTCTTCCCATTCTAACAGGATATTCTTGGCTCAGAAATGGTGAAAGGGTCCTGTAGCCACCTTTCATTGCCAACTCTCGTAGTGGTCAAGTCGGCAAAGAGGTTTCCGCTACTTGGGAGAAATCCACCTGCGTTGGGTTGGTGGCGGAAATGGCATCCTGGGGTTTTCCGGTCCACGCGGAGCGTGGAAGAGGCTGGAGAAGCGGGAGGCAGTCTGCCGCCGGTACGGGAAGCGTACACAGCTGTGCTCCAGTTGAAGAAGGGTGAGTTGGACTGACCGCGTGGCGCGTTGTCACATAGAGAGGGGAGCTTTTAGCTTTTGGTCTCGAATTTCGCCTTATAAAGATTTACTTGCTGGGTTGCAGCAGGGAATGCAAGGCTTTTGTAGACTTTCAGTTTGATTCCCAATGCAGTCTTGACTTTGATCCGTGAGAGGAACGCAGCACAAGGGAGTTGCATGTGTTGAAGTGCCCTCGGTTCAGTGTGAGTGTTTATGTGCCTACAACTGTGTGTGTATGCTTCTAATCTTTTCCGGATCTTGGTAATTTTTGTGTATTTGTGAATTTTCTTTGTCTCATGTGATTAAAATTTGGTCACGGTCCATAGAAATTGTCTCCGCGGACCGAGTAGGCACGCGAGTCTGTTATGAAACGTATAGTATTTCACAAGCAATTGTACATAGTTAGCATGCAACAGCAGTCTATAGATGCACTACATCAATGTTTTAAGGAATAAATAATTTTGCCTTCAATCTTATCTTGTGTACCGATGTTACGTCGCCGTTACCTTCGCCATTTACCTTGTAGTTTTCCTTGTTGGCCCACCTATAGCGTTTCCATGTGCACAGGTGTAGTGATTAGTGTCCCTTTTTTTATCTGAAACAAATGCTCTGGAATAGATCGTGTTTTCACGAATCTTGCTGCAGGCTGCACTTACGCATGGTGTTCACGACCTATTTACTTTACTCAATATTTGATTCACGGGAAGAATGCCTGGATCATATTAATAACTACATCCCATTCTTTATCAATGACTTTACAATTAATGTTCTTTTGTGAGTTTTTCTTATTAATAAATTAAGTAATTTTCCGACTCAGTGCTACTTCTTCTTTGTCGTGTGGCTAGAGTTGGTGGCGACCCTATCTTTTATATTGATTTCAGTGTCAAGTAGCATTTTCTTATTCAAAGTGCGCGTGGCTCTTTTAGCTATCAGGATACATTCAAAGGGCGCTTCATGCTTCTTGCACATAGCGTCCTTTTATCCACGCTACTTACACATGGCTTACCCTGCTCACGGATTTCGGTAAACCAGAGATCTTCTGATGCACAGTGAGGATTAGTTATTTTCGGTTGGATGTGCTAATTGGTATATTGTCTTTCTGTGATACGGAATTTACGTGAATTTATGATATAGGTGTGCATTTTCTTACATGTTTTATCTTGTATATGTATTACTGTATAGATATTGTGATTTAGTATTCAATTGTGTTACAAGTGTGGGTTGACTCTTGTCCTGTGGCGTGTATCGGTGTCATATAGTAAATCTTGGGTGCTTTGTGGGGACTGTGAGTCCATTAGGAGACTTTGGTACTATTCTTGTATTTTGGAGCACGGAGTAACTATCCTTATGATGGAGACGCGTAGCTGTTCAGGGAGCCACGATCGGAAAAACCAGTCAGACAACAAATCTGAACAAGGACGAGATCAGAACGTCGAGTCCGACCAGGAACGAAACGCAGAAAACGCAAGCACAAGTGTTGTCCATCCTGAGCCCGCTGTAGTGTTTTCGAATCAGTCGATAGATGCAAATTCATTACAGACTATGCTACGGCAATTACTAGACAGTAATAAAAGGGATATCGAGGAAGCAAATAAAAGATTGAGTAGTGAAATAGTACAGGGTGTTGGGGAGAAACTTGCGATCATTGACCAACGCATCTCCGCCTTAGAAGAGGGGCAGCAAGTCATTAGCAAGCAGATGATGGAGCAAGAAGAAAGGTTCGCTGGGAATATACGTATACTAGCAGAACAATGCCAGAGTGAACAAGCGGCTCTTGAGTCCCGAGTAGGACGAAATTCCGCCAGGGATCTCCGCGCGTTAGCAGAACAATGCCAGAGTGACCACGCGGCTCTTGTGTCCCGAATAGAGGACACCGCGGCTAAGTGCCCGGTCCACCTTAGCACGCAGGTAGAAACCCTCAGCCAGGCGATAATAGCTCTCGAGCGAGAGCAAGGGCTCACGCAAACAAAACAAGACACGGCCCACCGAGAGATGCGAGAAGAAATAGCCAGGATCTCAGACGCAGTGGCGCGTAAGTCTGACAATAATAGGGAAACGATTACCTCGTCATCAGCGGATGCAGACGAAATACGGTCGATAGCGAAATGTCGGCGTGGACAGTGTGAAATAAAAATACAACAAAAAGGGGTTATCGAGGGAATACGTGAGCGCATGGCCCGTTTAGAACTTCACCTAAAAGGGTTAAAGGCCCATGAAGTTGAAAGAAATGAACGAAAGGGCCATTATTCCGACGATGATTCCGGGAACGATGGCGAATTTGATCATCGTCACGATCACGGATCTCGTACCAGGTGGGAACGGCGCGGATCCCCTCAGGATCGTTCGCCAAGGGAAACTCACGAATTTGACTTTAAACATTTTCTGACCGTGAGGAAGTTTGAAGTCTTCCGTAACTCGGCTACGGGGATTCACCCGCGGGCCTGGTTACAGCAGTTCGAGTTCTCCCTCCCTCCTACGTGGCCCAGTGCGCACAAAATAGAGTATATGTGCGGCTACCTCGAAGGTGAGCCAGCGGCGCGGATGCGGTCAATTGCACGCAATTGCTACACTGCTGGGGAGTTTCGTCAACACTTCCTGTCGATATATTGGTCAGTGGCAGCGCAAAGTCGTGTAAAACACGGACTCATTATGCTACCAGAGTTAAACAGGTCAAAATTCTCCAGCCCTGTGCAGATGTTCGAGCACATGCTGCAGGCGAATGAACATCTTGACGATCCTTATGGACCTGCAGAAATTATTCGTATTTGCCTGGGAAAGTTTCCAATGCAGTTGCGGCACGTTATCCTTGCAGGACGATGTAAGGATGACGTAGAGGGGTTTCGCAATTTCCTTTTAGAGCTTGAGTGCGATGCGAATGGCACCACGCAGAATTACGGTCAGAGCGCCTACGAGCAGCGGCCGCGCGAGCGAAGCCGCAGCCGTAGAGACAGGTGGCACTCCAGACGTAACGGGTCGCCTCAGAGTTACAGGGCGCGCGAGCGTTGGCAGCGTCGCGATTCCTCACGGAACGCGGGCAGAACGAACGATGCCAATCGTCATCATTCGCCGAGAGTAAATCAAAGACACCCCCGGGAGTTTAGAAGATATGGTAGTGAGCAGAGATATTGGAGTAATTATAGCGGACCTAGGAACGGTAGTCGTGACCGACCACAGAATAATTATCGAATAAGCAACAACAGGGGTGCTGTAACCAGTACGGGTGGTCCGCCATTGGGTGTTGAAATTCGTCCCGCAAACCCGCGTCACAATCCGCCACATGACCCTAATCAAAGGGATCAATGACTAGCGGCTGACTCGGTTGGCGACAACTTAATGAGGACCAGTGATATTGATGTGCATTTGATAGAGGAAGCCGATATTAGGGAAGATTTGTTGAGGGAGGACCACAGTATTGGTGTGCCCGCGGTAAACCCAGTCGTGTCTGTTTACATTCGGGGAGTCAGTGTTAGATGTGTACTCGATACAGGCAGCCCCTTTTCGCTGATTAGTGAGGCGGCGTTTCGGAAGTCTGAGGAAACGGGGAGTTGGCCAACTTTCCAGGTGAGAGGAACTTCAGTCAGGGGCGCGATATATGGAAAAAGTGTTAAAATTAAAGTTCAGACTCGAGTAAACTTCGTCTGTCAAGGACATGAGTTTGAATTCAATTTTTTTGTGATGCCGCTGATGAGCGTGGCGATGATATTGGGGACTGACTTCATGAATTCCCACCGCGCCGTAATCGACGTGGCTGGCGGTGTTATGACTATCATTGCCGGGAGCAACCCTGTCAGTCTAATTTTCGAGGAATGTGTTTTGCGCAAGGAGTCTGAGGTGAGCTGTCTGAAATTTCACGTTAGGACTGAGTCGCGACCTGGGCAGGAGGTTTTGGTCAATCTGATTAGTGACCTAGATTCACAACCTAATGAGTATGGTAGGACCGATGTTTTCACGAGCGCGGTGAAAAGGTGTATTGCTGGTGCGGGAGCCTCGGAAGCGAATCGTATGGAACTGTGTCGCGTTCTGAGAAGCCATTCCCGAGTATTTTCGGATTCACCGGGGGCAATTGATGGATTTCTGTACCGCTTTACGGTGCGCGAGCATCTTCCTTTCTTTGTTAAGCCCTACCCCATCCCACTGGTGCACAAGAGCAGTGTGGAAGCCGAAATAAGTAGGATGCTGGAGCAGGGTATAATAGAGCGAGCTAGGAGTTCATACAACTCGCCATTACTCGCTGTGCCAAAGCGAGACAAGTCCGTGCGTTTGGTGTTGGACTCGCGGCAAATAAATACGGTAATCATGTCTGAGACAGATAGGCCAGAAGGATTGGAGGAACTGCTGCAAAGGTTTCATGGCGTGAAAGTTTTGTCATCCGTTGACCTCCGAAACAGCTATTGGCAAATTATGCTCGATCCGTCTTGCAGGCAATACACTGCCTTCCTCTGCTATGGGAGCTGCTACCAGTTTAAACGCCTCCCTTTCGGGTTGAATGTTTCTTCAGCCGCCTTCATAAGAGGCCTGAATAGCATACTACCTGACGACCTAAGAGCGCGCGTAACTGTGTATGTGGACGACATTCTAATTGCAGAGAAGTCATGGGAGGAACACAACCGGGTTCTAAATCGATTGCTCGAAGTATTCGAGAAAGCGGGGGTGACCGTGAATCTGGACAAATCCCAGTTCGGGCGTGAAAGCATAAAGTTTCTGGGTCATATTGTGTCGGCGGATGGAATTCATCCGGATCCCGAAAAAATTTCAGCAATTGCGGAGTGCGCAACGCCCACGTCAAAGCGTCAGCTCAGGGGTTATTTGGGGTTTTGCAATTTCTACAAGAGATTTATAAATCTCAATGTGTTGTCCACCCCTCGTTTATGTGCACTGACGGGTAAGAACACCGTTTGGATGTGGGACGAACAAGCACAGAGCGAATTTGACGAATTAAAGAATGCACTCGTTAACGCTCCATTGCTCGCCCATCCGCATTTGAATCAGGAGTTTTGCCTGATGACAGATAGTTCACTGACGGGGCTGGGAGCGGTGTTGTTCCAGACGGATGGTGGAAAGGACCCGTCCACCTGGAAAACTATCTCGTTCGCCAGCCGTGTGCTCTCGCGGAGTGAACGGAACTACTCTGTCACGGAGCTTGAAGCCCTGGCGATTGTCTGGGCATTCAAGAGATTCCGTTATTATTTGTTGGGGCGCACGACCAGGGTGTACAGTGACCACCGAGCACTACAATTCCTAATGAGCGCCAAAATCAATCACGGTAGACTCGGACGGTGGACGGTGTTCCTCCAGGAATACCACTTCACGATAGAGTACATTCCGGGGCACAAGAACATCATTGCTGATGCTCTATCTCGGATGCCTATCGGGCTCACCCATGCTGAGGATAACGCTATTGATGAAAACAATTTCAGTGTGTTATACCTTCAAAATGTGGCATTCGAGAATTATGTCACTACGTCACTAGGCAATATCGGGGCGGAACAAGACAAGGACGAAGTCTTGCGTGACATCAAAGAGAAATGGCATGATAAATCCCACGCGGCCATCAGGCAGTATTATATTATCCGGAATGGCATCCTATTTAAGAGGCGAGCTCTGGATGACTCCAGGTGGCTGTTAGCGATTCCGGAGGAACTGGTGAACAAGCTCGTGTGGTACGTGCATTTGAGCTACGGTCACTTTGGTGCGAGGAAATGCTTGGAGAAGCTGCGGGAAACCTGTTACTTTAATAATATGCTTCGGCGTATACGTAAAGTAATTAGGGTATGCAAGCCCTGTCAGCAAGCCAAGCCGCCCACTGTGTCGTTTGCCGCACCAATACACCCCATCGTTCCCAATAAACTCAGGGATCTCGCAGCAGTAGATCTATTCGGTCCGCTAGTGCGTTCTAGGAACGGATTTTCGTACATTTTTGTGGCAGTAGAGCTGACGTCAAAATTCGTCTGCCTCGCCCCGCTGCGTAGGGCCACCGGGAAGGCAGTAGCTGCCGCGTTCGCAAATCACTTCTTACGGGAGGTTGGCACTGTGAAGCGTGTGATTTCGGACAACGGGCCACAATTCAGGTCACGTCACTGGGAGCATATGCTTCGGAGAAAGCGAGTGAAACCGATCTTTATCTCCCTTTTCTGCCCTTCAGCAAATCCTTGTGAAAGGTGGATGAAGGAGATTGGAAAATTGTGTAGGTTATACTGCCACCGTGACCACCGGACGTGGGACACGAAACTAGCCGGTTTCCAGAACATACTAAATGAGTTGCCAAATTCCTCGACGACGTTGCCACCGATTCTGGTCCTGAAAAACAAGGAGCCTCCGAGTAAAATAAAAGAGGTGGTTCCCTGGCCAGTAGAACCCAGGTTACGAAGATCTGCAATTGTGGAGCTTGCCCTGAAAAATATAAAGAGTGCCGCCGAGGCTCGGATAAGAACCTACAAAAAGAAGGTGCGGAATATAACTTTTCACGTGGGCCAGAAAGTACTTGTACGCTCGCACAAGCTCTCTAATAAACGGGCTGGGTTGTCAAAGAAGTTCTTCTTCTTATTCAACGGGCCGTACAGAATCAAGCGGATTCCACATCCGAATGCGCTTGAAGTAGAAACACTCCGCTCTCGAAAGTCGAAGGGCCTGCACCACATCTCCAACGTAAAACCTTACATTGAATAAGAAGCAGAAGATCTTGCCCCTCGGAGGTCGGAATGACGTATTGCCCATATGCTTTTTCGCACTCATTCTTTTGTGAGTAAAATTACAGTGCATATTTTCCAATGTTTTGATTCACACTGGTGTGATTAAAATTAAAGTGTATATTTTCTGTGTATTGTAAAGGGTCCCCCAATATGTGTGTAGTTATTTCTTCTTCTCAGCAGAAAGGAGTAGTGTTGTGCAGCTTCAAAACGTCTGAATGTGAATGATCATGAGGCTCATATGAAGTGTTTCCTATTACAGTAAGATGGCTTTCGTTCTTTGATGACTAAAAAGGTATCGGGTGTGTTGGCGTGGCGAGTCAATGGTCGTAAGGTAATTCTTGATGATAAATTACAGTTTTAGTGTTCTTATTCCCCTTAGGTGAGCATGATTCAGTGAGATTTTTCAAATGTACTGCGATGTTAATGAAGCAACTTGGTGACTTGTAGGTGAAGGACTTGTGTATGAAGGGAGATTAATAGTGTTTGATTTTCAGAGTTGCCATCTTATAAGATATTTGGAAAGTGTAACTTGCCGTCACATACTACTAGGTACGGTTGAGGACGCCAGGGTGTGAAACCCCAGAAGATATATATGGAAACAGCTTATAACCTCAAGCAGCTTGATATTTAATAGAGAATCAATGCGACTACCTCCAAGCTAAAATAACATGACGGTAGGTGAGGACCCCTGGGACATGTGGTGAGTAAGTGTGTAATCATTATGAGTATCTTATGATAGCAGTAAGTTGGGTACTCATGGCCCTGGACAATGGATTTCTTTTGACAGTATTTTTTTATGTACTTATAGGACGAAGTGTTTATGTGTTGCTAATAGGATAGGATGATTTTTATTTTCATTTTTATGCCCACTGACCTTTTGCATTAGTCTGATGAATAGATGTTGAAACAGTTACCATTCCAGATGTGACTTGAATGAACCTTCTGTGTCTCATTAATCATAACTTTTATCATGCAATGTCCATAGAAAAGAAGTCTCGGAAATTTTTTCACAGATCAGCAAACATGTTCTGCAAACCTTGGAGGAGCAGTCAATGAACAACGATATGGGTACTGGTGTTGCAAGGAATATTTTGTTTATATGTGGGAATTGTAGTCGGGCTATATGGTGATGGTGACTAGCACGAGCTGTGTAGATTGTGTGTGAGAGCGTAGTTAGGAGCAGGTAGAGTTTTGTGTCTGTAGCTAGCAGCGGCGCCAAATCCTATCCAAATCCTGACCAAACCTTGTACAAGATCTACCCTGAATGATTGACAGCAGATGTAATGCTGGAACTATATTTTATAAAAAGGATTTTTTTTGTTTGTGTGAATATTGGTTATTTAATTTTCTTCATTGTTTTTTTTATTAGTAATGTTAAGAAGGCCCATTTGTCAAGTTAATTTTGGGCACTATTCCATGTATTGATCAGGAGTGAGAAACTCCGAAGATTTTGTGGTAATCTGTACACATGATATTTTGTAACGATCCCTGTGAGCGCAGTTCTTAAGTGGGTGCAAGGCCGCCTAGGGAGCCTCCGCATCAGAAAGCACAGGGCTTGGTCCACCGACAGGCGTTGCCGAACCCTGGTATCAACGGCGAAGCAGTGATGCGGCGAGCGGTCACAGCTGTTTCCCCGTCAGAGGGGAGGGGATGCTGGTCTTCCCCCAGGCGCAGGCTCACACCGGAGCCCGCAGGCGTGTCACCACGGCAGCGCCAGCTGATGGCCGGCGTTCCACTCCATGCGCTAGTCATCTGACAAGCGAAAGGGAAAGTATGACGCACACCAGGCGAGGCCGCCGATCCCTGAGCGCCGCTAGTCCAGACGGCTGCTGCGGTGAGGTAACGCCCACTGCCCGGAGGGACACGGGTCCCACCACTGACGCATCAGCTGAGACGGTGCAAAGAGGTGATAAGCGGGTCTCAAGCCCGACACCCGCACGAGTTTACGTCGACCTCGATGCGACGCAGAAGAGCGCGTGTCTCCCCATTGACACGACAGGAGACGGGGGCGTGTGTCGGTAAAACACATTCCTCCACAACACACGGACGACGACCGCCAAGCCGCCTTCTCGATGATGAGGCAGGGCCCACAAGTGGCGATGTCCTGCAAATCTGCAACGCCGAACCATCCCACAGTATGGACACAGAGGGTGGAAACGGGCACGAGGCAACGTCGCGGGGTGCTGTCTAGGATGAACAACCTGGGTTACAACGGACGTTACAATCAACGCCGCTGCGAACTCCCCAGTTCAGTGTTGTGGTCCCCTAGTAGCTTATCCTCCAAGTCGCCTTTAGAAGAGACGCCCACCCCAGCACCTAAAGAGAATACCCAGCGAAACAACCATGTGGCGAAACTGAAAAATGACAGCGTGTCAACGAGTTGATTTCTGGATGTGTTTTTGTACTCATGTCTTATTTTCCATAGGTGATTAAATACCAGCTGTCATACCACTGGGTTCATTAATGATTTTGTATCACTGTATTTGTTGTGAATATTGTATTTTGAACTTTCACTTGCATGTTTTTACATATGTCAGCACCAGATGATACTGCTTTGGTTCGTGATAATGATTTTGCATCATTGTATTTGTTTATATATTTATATATATTATGTACCTGTTCACCTATGTCTCTATGTTAACTTTTGATAGTTGGTTAAAGCAATTTTAAAATAATATCTCATGGTTGAGGTCGTAGTAGGTCAGATGACATGATGTTAGCGTAGTATATCACGCTTAATTTAATTTGTTCTGTTTGCTTTGCGGACCGCATCAGGTCACAATTATTGACTAAGGTCAGATAAAGCTCACTTGGATATAAGAGATTAATCAACTCCTTTGTGCTGCTGTTTACTGTTGCAATTGTTACTCGTTAGGGTATGTTTGTTTCGAAGACTGTTGGCGAATCTCCTAGCATGGCGAGAAAATTCGCGGCACAGTCTTCTCCGGGACGTTTGGGGTGATGAAAGGGTCCTGTAGCCACCTTTCATTGCCAACTCTCGTAGTGGTCATGTCGGCAAAGAGGTTTCCGCTACTTGGGAGAAATCCACCTGCGTTGGGTTGGTGGCGGAAATGGCATCCTGGGGTTTTCCGGTCCACGCGGAGCGTGGAAGAGGCTGGAGAAGCGGGAGGCAGTCTGCCGCCGGTACGGGAAGCGTACACAGCTGTGCTCCAGTTGAAGAAGGGTGAGTTGGACTGACCGCGTGGCGCGTTGTCACATAGAGAGGGGAGCTTTTAGCTTTTGGTCTCGAATTTCGCCTTATAAAGATTTACTTGCTGGGTTGCAGCAGGGAATGCAAGGCTTTTGTAGACTTTCAGTTTGATTCCCAATGCAGTCTTGACTTTGATCCGTGAGAGGAACGCAGCACAAGGGAGTTGCATGTGTTGAAGTGCCCTCGGTTCAGTGTGAGTGTTTATGTGCCTACAACTGTGTGTGTATGCTTCTAATCTTTTCCGGATCTTGGTAATTTTTGTGTATTTGTGAATTTTCTTTGTCTCATGTGATTAAAATTTGGTCACGGTCCATAGAAATTGTCTCCGCGGACCGAGTAGGCACGCGAGTCTGTTATGAAACGTATAGTATTTCACAAGCAATTGTACATAGTTAGCATGCAACAGCAGTCTATAGATGCACTACATCAATGTTTTAAGGAATAAATAATTTTGCCTTCAATCTTATCTTGTGTACCGATGTTACGTCGCCGTTACCTTCGCCATTTACCTTGTAGTTTTCCTTGTTGGCCCACCTATAGCGTTTCCATGTGCACAGGTGTAGTGATTAGTGTCCCTTTTTTTATCTGAAACAAATGCTCTGGAATAGATCGTGTTTTCACGAATCTTGCTGCAGGCTGCACTTACGCATGGTGTTCACGACCTATTTACTTTACTCAATATTTGATTCACGGGAAGAATGCCTGGATCATATTAATAACTACATCCCATTCTTTATCAGTGACTTTACAATTAATGTTCTTTTGTGAGTTTTTCTTATTAATAAATTAAGTAATTTTCCGACTCAGTGCTACTTCTTCTTTGTCGTGTGGCTAGAGTTGGTGGCGACCCTATCTTTTATATTGATTTCAGTGTCAAGTAGCATTTTCTTATTCAAAGTGCGCGTGGCTCTTTTAGCTATCAGGATACATTCAAAGGGCGCTTCATGCTTCTTGCACATAGCGTCCTTTTATTCACGCTACTTACAATGGGTGGTTTGTGCAATAAGTGGTGTAAGTTCACGAAACTCTTGTCGACCCTTGCTCATGAGTCTGGGTATTTTGACATTGGCCTCTCAATATACATATTCCTTACTGTCATTTCTTGTTAAAAATATTAGCTTATTCACAAGAATAAGCAGCTTTCACTGAGTTAATACTAAGCGGAAAGCAAATCTGCATTTGAATAGGACTTCATTAACTCTTGTGCAGAAAGGTGTGCAATATACTGCTTTATCCATTTTGAATAAGCTATCGCTCAAACTAAAAAATCTTTGCCGTAATCCACGCACTTTCAAATCTAAACTGAAGAGTTTCTTCATGGGCCACTCCTTGTATTCTGTCGATGGGTTTCTTGAAAAATTAAGCTGATTCTTGTTGTATTATTGATTGCATTTACTTAAAATTATGGATTGACTTTTTTCGGGTTCATAAATCTTTTATTGTTATCTGTTGTTACTTTTATGCTCTAATTCATGTACTCACATGTTCCATGACCTTAGAGATTTGCTCCTCAATTTGGTTCTATGGAACTTGACATATAAATAAATAAATAAATAAACGAAACCATGTCTGTGCTGTCATGAAATGTGTCTATACATTTCTACATTAGTCTTACACCTGCTGCCACCTGCCAGAGTCTCTACTTTTTAGTGTAATTTACTTGCCAAGTTAATTCAGTCTGGATTGAAGAAGTATATCAAACGATATTTGCAAATTTCTCCATTGCATCAAATGACACTGGGAATGCAAAATTATTCCATTCTGTGTCAGATGACATTGCAATAATTAAATTGTAATTTTTCTGTTATAGTAATGACTGATTTCACAGAAAAAAATTGCAAAAAGTATCTTTTTACAGAGAAGTATTAACTTTTATCAGAATTCATTATTATTACTGATGCAAATTAATGGAACATATGAATGCCTGTTTTGTAATTGATTAAGCAACCAAAGAAAATACAGTATAAAATTAAATGAATAAATGATGAAGAAATTTGTTACCCTACATCTTTGTTATTATTTTCAAAAGCCTAAATCAGAATTTTGACAATGTGATTTAGTATATAAAGCGTGCAAGACACTTGCTTTAGTTTTCATTTTTTAAAAAGGTGAGTGTTATTTAGAAGGTGTGGTTTACAGATGAGTACAACAGGGTTCATATACTGATCAATTGGGGTTTTACATGATGATATGCACTTGTAGGTTTCTGGGAATAAGTAACGCCTGATCACTGCTGTTTCGTAACATGCTTAGAAGCTATGTGTAAATTTATATCACCTGTGCCTGAAGGAGACCATAGACATTGTATCTGGATGAAGTTGTAAGCTGAATAAAAATGTATCCTCATAACATTAATTGTGTCAGCTGATGGTAGGTGAAAACAAAGTAAAATCAGGGTGAAGTCATTATTAAACAGTGAATTTGTTTTAGCTTCATTTATTTATTACCCAACTTGAAAGCAATCCAGGATTTTCTGAAGCAGATACACTATTTTGTCCATTTCCATACTTCTTCTTGAGCTGCTGAATGGATTGGCGCCGGCCGCGGTGATCTCGCAGTTCTAAGCGTGCAGTCCGGAGCCATGCGACTGCTATGGTCGCAGGTTCGAATCCTGCCTCGGGCATGGATGTGTGTGATGTCCTTAGGTTAGTTAGGTTTAAGTAGTTCTAAGTTCTAGGGGACTGATAACCACAGCAGTTGAGTCCCATAGTGCTCAGAGCCATTTGAATGGATTGGAACCTTTATCATTCGAGGTCTCAACTGCATATGTTTAGATACCATGTATCCACACAGCCTTCTTGGAGCAATTGACATAGACGATAGTGTCTGTGAAATCGAAGATTAGAAACAGTGTCACCACATCCTTGTAAGATATGTCTGGATCATTACAGTGAATTGCGTAGAAAATATATTTAACCGTAATCCTGTCTTATATGTTTTGCCACACTTTATACTCCACATCCCTGAGAGTCTTCAGCGATGCTGTATTAGCTGAGAACGTCATTATTACACATCCACAGTTTTTTGTAAAAGCAGTGAAGGCAATATGCTTAACTACAAACTGTCTGCATTCATTGGAAGAGCCTTGAACATTTACAGTGATGTTCACACTTCAAGCTGCCATCGTGAAATGGTTTGGATGTGACACAACACTTATTCATCTATATGGCTCGTTGTGCAATTCCTGTGAAGGGTGAATAGTTAATCAACCAGTCATGCAGAAGTACCTGCTGGGGGAGAAATTTAAATGTATTGTTCTCTTTTGAACAATGTATTACAATAAGTGGTGCCAGCAGCTTAAATGTCTGCAGGGTTAGCAGACATCATTCTACTGTAACGTCCTCATAGTAAAAACGGCGACACCTTGCATACATATAAAATCTTAGATTGTGGGTATAAAGTTTCCACTCCACTCATAAATTGTGATATGGACAATAAAATGAATTCAGGTTGACTTTGGCGTTAGTTAAATTACAGCAGTGAAATACCATCGAATCGTTTCCCATGTTGCCATTCCTATTGGTTTGAAATGCTCTTATAATGAATCTTGGTGTTCCTTATTGAATGGACGTTTTAACAGTCTACATGTGCTTGGATGCCGTCAGTAAAATAGGATAGGCAAAGTGCTCCCATTAATGGAAAGTTAATGACAGATTCAAATGTTAGTCATCTGTTACAGTGATATGGGACATCTTACACCTTATTTTATCAACGATAATCTCATTCACATCACCATATCCTAATTCAATGTATGAGTTACAAACCATTGCATTTCTTACCAAAACAAGTTCCTGCTTCAAACTCATAATTATATGCTTCATGTCCTTGAAGTATCCCATCAACATCTTGAGAGGCATACAGTCATTAAACTGACTACTATTTTACTGCTCTATTCCACAGTTCATTTTGGAAACATCTTGCGTTTTCTAAACCATTCAAATCTCAAGTTTTAAGAGTTAACGCCTAAGAGTTAATGTTACACTCACATATCGTGTGTGGTCAGTCTTGACCATGTTCTGTTTATACCTTAATTCCTGAAGCACAAATGTTAAATCATCACATGTAACATTTGATCCAACTGTAGCATTACCATAACTTTTGCGAAATTTCCCATTGAAATATAGAAACTATTACTATCCTCATCCAGCACATAAAAGTTATCAGAATGATGCTAAACCTGAATCCTTGAGAAAGCTAGTAGTGGTCCTATTGGGAAGTCTTGGATGAAATCTATTGTCTTTTGGTAAAGATATCTCTTTTTCGCACCTATTGCCTTCGCTTCATCAGCCAATATTTGATATGATGCATGACATTCTGTCAAACACTGATTTGTAGCATATGCAACATCATGATACTTGTCCACATCATCCAACAGATTAATTCCCATATCATCATTTTCTAACTCTTTTTGAAGTGTTACTCCAGATATATGTTTGGCATGTGTAGTCTTCCAGCGCAATGACAAGCGCCGGCACAAAGACAAAGAAACGAAGAGCAGAGAAGGCTGTGAAATGACATCAGTCAATAGCCCACTGACAAGGACCACACCATGACAGAAGCGGCCTCTCCTCGAAGAGAATATAAGCGCAGCTCCTGCCGGCCACAGCTGCACAGCTCTAGACCAGCACTCGCAGAACTGTCATTAGTGACCCACAAATTGTGTGACAAACTTGCATGAACAGTGTATATAGCAGAAGGCTTTGAGGATTTGTGTGTCACCCATCGCTTGCGACTATTCAGTGTAATTATAATGTTAAGTATCGTATCTTCTTTAATGTAATAAGAACTATTAATGTGATTTGCTTGAATTGTTGTATAGCATTCCGAGAATGCACCCTATACGAGACGAGAGGGCAGGACCCCACATTGGCAATGAGGACTTACAAACAAATCGCGCGCCTGATGCTTACGGAATATCCCGTTTTTTTTTTTTTTTACTGGCGCCTTTATTCTCTCTTGTCTTTACATTGTGGGGGCGTTTACTTGCTTTAATAGTTTATTGTTGTTTTTGCTAATCAGTGTCTTTCATGTGGGCGTTGCAGAAATTTTCTTGGTTCTTGTCCTTCTTTTGCTTGCTTGCTTTGTCTGTTTGCTGCATTTGTCTCTTCCAACATGCCAACTCCACCTATCCCATCCCCTACAGAGGCGCCGCAGCCGCAAACGCCAGATGCCACGCTGCTAGTGCAGATGTTTCAGTTCCAGACGCAACAGACATCTACTCCACTCAACACGGCGCAGCAGCTGCTGGCCAATGCGGCACACTCGACGCAACGAGCACCACCTACAGCAACACCTGCTGCTATAACGCCTCTTCGACAGTTTTGTGAAGAAAAAGAGGAATGGCTCGAGTGGTTGTCCTAGTTCGAGTCAAACTTACTAGCTCACAGCTTACCAGGTACTGTGAAACTTTCCTACCTGCTATCAATGGTAGAAAGTGCAGTGACTTATTCAGAAGTTGTATCCTAACGCCACTCCAAATGAACTGTCTTATGCCCAGCCGGCCGGTGTAGCCGAGCAGTTCTAGGCCCTACAGTCTGGAATCGCGCGACCGCTACTGTCGCAGGTTCGAATCCTGCCTCGGGCATGGATGTGTGTGATGTCCTTAGGTTACTTAGGTTTAACTAGTTCTAAGTCCTACTGCACTGATGACCTCAAAAGTTAAGTTCCATAGTGCTCAGAGTCATTTGAACCAATCTTATGCCCAGGTAATCCCAACGCTGACTAATTATTATGACCAACAAGGGATTGTGGTCGCAGTTAGGTATGAATTCTTTCATTGCAAGAAAAGGCCAGAACAAACACATCGCAAATGGGTAACAGATTTGCAGGGTATGACAAGGAAAAGCAAATTCACATATGCTTGCAGTGCTTTGTACTGAGACGTTATGTTACGTGATGTGATCACATACAATGCGCCTGATGTCAAACGCAGAGAACAGATTCTGAAACAGTCTAATACATCATTTCAGCAGGTAGTGCAAATACTCGATCAGTACGACTCTGGCGCCCTGTCAAATGTTACCCTTGCTCGCGACCGGCCCATTCGCTGGCGGCAGCAGCTCACCTCTCCGAATAAATAACCTTCCACACTGCGTAAGCAGTTCGCTAAACATGCTACACAGACGAACGGAATTATGTCTTGCCCTTGGTGTTATATACAGCACAAACGCCAAGATTGCCCCCTCCCAACAGGCTCAGTGTTACGCTTGTAGTAGGAAAGGACATATACAAGCCATATGTTTGTGACGGAACAAACATAAGAATTCGGCCCACTCACAAAAATCTCGTCACTGGACCCATGTCATTAATGCAGTATATTCAAAGTCTGCAGAAGGCATATGCAAACCTAGCAAGTGTGCAGTTTCTTCAGTGATACGCCAGTCAAACAAATTTTTTGTTCATTTAGTTATTTGTGGGATACGTGTGAAATTTCAGTTGGCCATTGCTCCCTCTATCACATTCTCAATCGTCACACATATCAACTGTTAGGCTCCATGTTGTTGTTGCCCATACGCCTGTCTAAAACTAGCATGCAACTGACTGCTTATAATGGACAAGACCTTCCCATTCTCGGAACATATACTTTGCCTGCCATGTATTGCTAGCATAAGTGAGCAGTGAGTTTTACAGCGCTACACTCACGTGATGGTGAGAATATATTTGATCTTGATTCTTTTGATTTGTTTGACTTTACCATTCAGGACAATGTGTTATCGATGCCTGCATTCAATACGAAAGACAGTGTACCTAGCTAGCTTACTAAAAGAATTCCCAGAACTCTCTTCTGAAGGGTTAGGCATAGCTAACAATTTAGTTGCGCATATTACTCTGAAAGACAACGCTCAGCCGAAATTTTGCCGGAACAGAACTGTTGTCATTGCATTACGGGACAACGTTGTTGCTGAACTTCAAGAATTACAAGATAGCGGAGTTATTGCGCCCATATCAGCTGGGCAATGGGCAATGGGCAAGTCCAATGATTTTGCTCCCCAAAGCATCACATCGCATTCGCCTGTGTTCACTTTGAGTGTACAGTCAACCAACAAACTGTCATTGATACTTATCCATTGCCATGGCCAGACGATCTCATGGACAGATTAGCTGGATGCTACTATTAAAAAATTGACTTGTGTGATGAGTATCTTCAAATACCGCTTGAAGAAGAATCTCAAAAAGTCTGTGTAGTAAATACCAGTAGTTGAACTAAGCTCGTTTGGTCCATTTTGCTAGTGCAGGTTGCCTACATCAGGGGCAGATATGCACTCAGGGGCAAACCTATTGTTCTCCTTTGATTGACAGGTACTTAACCTATTGTTCTTCTTTGACTGACAGCTGCTTAACCTATTGCTCTGTTAGGTAGTTTTCCATGTCACTCCATCATTTCCTTTTAATTGACAGGCACTTATCCTATTCCAGAATGAGAACTGCAGCGGAGTGCAGTGGAGTGTATGCTGTTATGAAACTTCCTGGCAGATTAAAACTGTGTCCCAGACCAAGACTCGAACTCAGGACCTTTGCCTTACGTGGGCAAGTACTCTACCAACTGAGCTACCCAAGCACAACTCACACCCTGTCCTCACAGCTTTACTTCTGCCAGTACCTCGTCTCCTACCTTCCAAACTTTACAGAAGCTCTCCCGCAAACGTGTGCTAAGCCATGTCTCCACAATATCCTTTCTTTCAGGAGTGTTAGTTCTGCAAGGTTTCCAGGAGAGCTTCTGTAAAATTATGGTACACTCACACCGTCTATACGTATGGGCCTAGGAAATTATCTGTCAAAGTCATCGAATCAGTGCTACATCCTGCCAGGATTATCTCAAACAAGTGTTATGAAGGACAAGCATCCGGCACTATGTGTAATAATGAACGACGTAATGCTTGGAAAGACATCACTGACGTCGGTTGGTGTACTGTAATCATTACTATGACAAGGAAAATACAAAGGTACGCTTAGGGGTGCTGATAACATTCTTTCTGCTACGTAGAGGCTCCCATACCCCAGCACAAATGGTGGGATATGATTATCATTGGCTCTTATCGAATTTAACCCACTGAATTACTGATGTCACCTGTGTGGAAGCACCTTTCTTGTTCTGCACACGAGACTTTCAGCGGCAAAAAACCGTATTACACAGATCGCTATATTGCACCAACAATTTAACCTTGCTATGTGCGCTACATATCGTCAAACACAGAAAGACTCTTACTCAATGACACTGACCTGTCACTGAGGAAAGGAGCTTGATATTAGAATGTGAAACCGATCTCCAACCGAGCAATATATCACCACATTCCGTGTTGATGTAGTAAACATGCAATTCGTATCATGTGCCATAGACAATCACCCCTTTTATAACATTCGTACATACACCACGAAGACAGACAGCATAAGCACATGCACCATAGCTATACTCACAGCACTAGATATTTCTCGCGAGGTTGGGTGGTCATCAACTCCCAGCACGTGACCAGTGTGCCCTCACAGGGTCGAAGTCACTCTCAGAACTTTTGTGCAAAGATGGGCTCATTTCCCCCATGGCACAAATGCATTACTGTCTTTGGTAAAGACCTGCTTGCTTGCTTGCATTTCGACACATATCTCGAGACTCTGGATTACAAGAACATATGTAATTTCGCATGGTTGGCTAGAATATCACACATTTTCATGGTACTTCTCGATATCAAGCACATGTCAATATTGCTTTCATAGCAATATCACTTTCATGACAGCAGGGTGTATTTCCGATACTTTGCTCATTCTTGAATGTCGTTCAGTTGAGACTCTATGGTTTAGAGCATGTTCCTCCTAGACATTTCCAGTCTATGTATTCGGAATTATGTCATGTGGATAACCACCCAACCTCACGGGAAATTTCTAGTGCTGTGAGTATAGCTATGGTGCATCTCTTGGTGGTAGACCTGCAACTCTACTATGAGTCATCACACCAGCAATGGAGCCTAGGTGAACATGTATTTCGACAGGAATTTCTCAGGTGTCAAGTATGAAATGGATGCCGCCGCCTCAGGTTTGCGGGTCTTGAACTAACACCTGTGCATCACTGGGCACCTGAGGGCCGCATCGTCAATTTGTGGGACCCGCTGAAGCACCCATACTCCAGCATCGGGCGTCAGATAGCCAGATATGTTTTGGTGGATGCAATCGATGGAATAAAGTTTAAACAAAACATAACTATATTCCATCGATTTCACCAACCAATAATATGCTGTGAATTAAGAAAAACTACCCCATACATGTGAAGAATACCGATTTAATTAATTTGCATAAATTTTTTATATCAATGTGGTGTTAATGGTACAATAGTTAAGGGGAGGGGGTGTGTGAGTGTGTGACATGGAGCAGAACAGCAGGTTAAATGCAGAACAATAGGTTAATTTGCATAATTTTTATGTAAAATGCAGTGCAATAAATTAAGGGTGTGGGTTACACATAAGAATGCGCTCGTAATGGCATTGAAAGGAATGTGAAATTCGAGAAGTGCACCAGAAAATGGTGGGAGGGCATAACTAATTACTTAATTTGGTATCAAAGTTGCTACAATAGTTTAAGGAAATGGGGTGACATGGAAAACCACCTAACAGAATAATAGGTTAGATGCTGACAAAGGCCTAAACATTAGGTTAAGAGACTCAGAGTACAGTGCCGATCATTAAGTTATGTAACATGTTTGCCTCATGTAATTGCTTGTAACAAGACCTGCATGTTTCCAAACAGCAGAGGTGATGAGCAAGAGAAATCCAACCCCACGAATTGAATTTTGTATAAATTAACAATAAACTATTGAATTTCCTTTTATGAGATCCTTCCTCTCCACCACCACCAGACTACCATATTGGATTATGTCATGGAAGGGACAACAATGTTCTCTGGTGGCAGTACTGTGTACTAGGTCAGTTGGACTCTGGACCTTGGGATGAACACACTTGATTGGGGGTACTGCCTCTAATTGATTAAATAAAGACTGAAAATAAAGACTTATGTCCAACACAGACAGAGTCATTTTCCCGCCATTCCGTAGGAGGAAGTAGCTGTTGAATGACTTAGGTTAGTGGAAGTACCTGTGCACTTTCTTTCCCGCCATTTTTTTAGGTTAGTGGAGGTAGCAGTGGTGTGTTGCATTGTCCTGATAGAATTTAAACTTACCGCCACTTTTTTGGGGGAGGGGGGTTTACTAGTGGGTGAAAGGTTAATTAATTGATCTATTTAATTTAGTAGACAGTCAAACTGATGAGAGTGAGAGGAGCAATTCCAGTAACTCAGACCTGAAACTGTACCTGCAGCAATGAGGGGGGAGGGGGATGGTTGAGGGGGAGGGGTTTGATTGAAAGGGGAGGGTGGGATTACAGGACAATAGGATAAGTGCCTGTCAATCAAAAGGAAATGGGATTGACATGGAAAACCAGTTAACAGAACAATAGGTTAATTACCTATAAATCAAAGGAGAGCAATAAGTAAAGTACCTGTCAATCAAAGGAGAACAATAGGTTTGCCCCTGAGTGCATACCTGCCCCTGATGTAGGCAACCCACTCTAACAAAATGGACCACAACAAACTTAGTTCTACTACTGATACTGATGTGGGCTTGTTCCAATTTTTGCATTTGTCTTTTTGCAGTGCTTCCCCACCTGTCATTTTCCAATGGTATTTAGAGCAGTTTTCTGCACAAGTTCCACACTGTTCAAACTATACGGATGATATTGTCATAGAAGGTCGTACACCTGAAGAACATACTGCAAATTTATGTGATTTGTTTCGTGTGTTATCTGATGCAGGACTAAAGTGTAGACAGGACAAGTGTGATTTCGTAAACATGAGTTGCAGTATCTTGGTCATGACATAAACAGTCAAGGTGTACATGCTCTTCAGTCGCATTTGTTAGCAACACAAGACTTGCCAATTTCTCACAATGTCACAGAATTGGAGTCAGTCTTAGGGAAAACGAACTTTTACATTCGATTCATACTGAATGCTGCACGAATCACTGCACCATTGCGTTGCTATTGTCGCAAGAATGTCCCCTTTGTTTGCACAGATAAGTTGCATTTGTCAGTGATCGATGCTTAGTTCACTTCGATTCTGGCAAACCAGTCGTACTACAAGTTGATGCTTCCTCTTCCAGTCCCGCGATGCGCCCACACTGCAGCTTCCCTCGCCAGGGAGGAATATTCCGGCGTAACCACAAGCTCCGGCACGACGACGAAGAAAGCATGAGCAGAGAAGGCTGTGAGACGATGCCAGCCGATAGCTTGCTGACAAGGACTGCACCACGACAGGAGCGGCCTGTACCTGAAGAGAATATAAGCGCTGTTCCTGCCAGTCTCGGCCGCACACTACTTGACCGTCACTCGCGGAACAGTTAATAGTGATCCACAAACTGTGTGACAAACTCGCATGAGCACTGTATACAGCAGAGGACTTTGAGTATTTACGTGTCACCCATCGCTTGCGATTACTCGTTGTAATTATAAAGCTATGTATTGTCGATCTTCTTTATTGCAATAAAAATTATTAATGTGATTTGCTTGAATTGTTGTATAGCATTCCCAGAACACAGCATCCTTTAGGCACCCTATACGAGACGAGTGGGCAGGACCCCGCACGTAGTTCGATCATTAGTTTATCTATAACGCTACCACCACCTCTGATGCACTTCCTAACACACCAGGGATATTTCTCAGGTGGCGTCAAAATTTTGTTCGCCGAGGTTGTGCTTGCATTGAGGTTGATGGCCATCGGAGTGTTTTACAAGATACAGTGCAAATGGTACGTTTGTTTTGTCAGTGATGGTATTTGCAGTTAACTATAACTAATGTAAATAAAAAAAGTACATCGCACTGTGATTTTTTTCCTATTATCTCCTTAAGCTGGCTTCTCCAGCCCCAGATTCCCTACCTCAAATTGTTGAATGGAGCATCCACTATCACTATGTCCTATTGGATTTTTGCATGCTCTTGCAGAAACGCACTGTATAGCAAATCACATGCATCAAGCCAACTTTCATCTAATGATGGGAAACCAACCTACTTAACTAATGACCTAATCCTGGATGTTTTATCAACCACTCCACGAGAAACACATGTGGTTCAGAGCTCTTCTCCAATTCTTCTGTGTAAAAAGCCCAGAAATTTCTTCACCTTTGCCATCTTTTAAGATATACATCCTTGTGTTTCATCTCTGCAGTTTGAAAATGGTAAATATTTCTGATGGTCAGTTCAGTACACATGATTTCTCAAATTCAGTCTTCTACTCTGAAAGACCAAATCAGCTACATTAAATGTCTGATACTGTGGATCTTCCATTTTAATATGATTGAGTTAGAGTCTCAATACTATGAATATTAAGCCGTTTCATTCATATTGTATGACATACAGTTCAGTTAGGCTGTTCAGTTCTTTGTGGGAAAGTGTGGGAGAGTGTCTAGCCATTAGTATGATACTCAAAGATTAAAATGTATCGAATTTTTTTTCATGCTATTCAAACGTATCAAACGAGAGGAGCAGAGTATTAGTATATTCTATACAACTACATTAACGCCTTAAAATACCTATTGTAAACTTCATCTCCATATCAGTTTGAAGGTTTCCAGGATACGGCATCAGTTGTTCAAACATCCACCCAACTTCACCTTATCACTGGCAATGTCGAGGAAAAATTGGAATACATATCAATAACCATTAAGATGTACTCGAATCCTCAATTATGTCTTAAATATTGCATTGTATGTACAAGTCATGCAGTCCATGTGCAATAACATGCCTATGACAAAATCTTTCGTGTGCTGATTTGTGTGGTTCTCAGACTACTGTCTCCATATTTGTTTAATAATTTGCCTTTCCCTAAACTGTCGAATGACTGATGTGATTCCACTCATATGAGCTCTAATTCCAGCAGTGGCTGATGCTGTGAGCAGTCATAGCTGCCCTTTTGTTTCAATGGAAGTTACATAATATATGTAGTCCAGAGATTGATATTTATCTTTTTATGCTGAATGTCAGTATCTTTACTGGCTCTGCCGCATAACACATGTTTAATAATGTTTGTGTGCCACCTAATGTTAGGGCTTTTTGTTCGACTGTTTGTGCCAACGCAATATTTCAGCACACGTTTTTAGATCTCTGGGTTCATGGCTGCCAGGCATTGAAGGTTTTAGGAATATTAGATCCATTAGACCAAGCATTCTTTCAGAACCCTTATTCTCAACAAATAGGGCATGCTTGGTGAAGCTTACAGGCTGCGGAGCCTACATATATTGTACTTACCCACTGCCCTCAGTATGTAGAGTCTGTTTAACTGTCTCTGTGACAGCTAAAGAAATCAGGAGCATCACATCCTAATCCTGATTCTTTGGCCCCATGTACCTTAGCAGGAATGTGTGAGAGTCGTTCTACAGATACAGTTGGATTAAACTTTTCTGTGAGAGAGTGAACTTATTCTGAGTGTCCTAACCTTAGAAATCGTAATTTCTGTCGAATGGCCTTTCGTGAATCAATGACTTTACGTTTTGTCAACATGCTGTTGCATACTAAACTGATTTCGACACAATGTGCAACTTGTGTGGTCTCTGTAGACTTATTTTCTCCGTATTTCTAAAATTCGTTCATCGTCATCAACCTTTACATTTAATATAACAAATAACTTCTCTACGGTTATGACATTTACTTCTTGTTGAACTTGTGTCCCCTCAATATCTTCAAGTTATTTTGTTCATATCTTGTAGTGTTTATTCAGTTAACATCGCCCTTGCAGTATGCATATTAATTGTCTTCAGCATGTTCTTGTTCTTCTGGAATTTTACATCAGTGTGCTGACTAACCATCACAGACTTCATGTCGACCACTTTTGTCGATCTTCTGCTGATGCCTTTTTTCTACTAGATCTTCTGCTGATGTTTTTTTTTCAGTTTCACACTAAGATGTGATAGATAGATTCAGTTTGTGCATACACATGGACAAATGTTCTGTGTATTCATACACCTATTTTCAGACTGGATACATGGCCTACATGTGAATATAATCATAATGTATTGTAGACTGAAATATTCAACTCCTTCATTGCTATACGTAGAGAAGTTGCTGGAAATTCCACTTTTATTGGGTGTCATTCAATTTTCCTGTTTAATCATTTACCAGACACCTGTACTTTGTGTAATACCAACAGACTCCACATACCTTCATAAATTCATTCCTATTTCCTACATGTACTTGATAAATGTGTTTTAAATTCATATTGTCTTGTTTGAAAGCGATAATAAGATTTGAATTATCCCTTACCAAATACCCTAGAATATGTCAGACTCGTGTAAAAGATATCAACTCACATATGGTGACGGATATAGAAACATTCCAGTAGTTGAACCTCGTTTTCCTGTGCAACATCATTGCCTCCACTCTTTCTGTCAGTGGGATGTTGTGTAAGTTACTCCATTGATGCTGGCAAATCTACTGTACTAACTGTTATTTACGCTGCAATTGCGTTTTGAAAACTGTATACACATGTTCGAATAGATTCCATCTGGATGTGTTAGGAATGACATGACAATATTCATGTTGCCACGGTCAGATAGACCTACAATGCATTATCAGGAAGTAGTGTTCCTTCTTCTTCTTCTTCTTCTTCTTCTTCTTCTTCCTCCAGTCTTCGCAGTACTGCAGGATGTATCAGTAAGTCAGAGATCTTGAAGAGCTGTGAAACAAGACTTTAGCCCTCAGTGTCACGTTACATACAGTGTCACTGTCGACCACTAAACGCTCAGTCTTCAATGTCTGTCCTTTGCTGACAGACCTAAGTGTGGTGATGTAAGCTAAATACGAGTCCTGACTTAGATTTTGTGAATGATGAATTTATACTGGTGATCGATGCAAGGTTCTACAGCAAAATAACGCAAAAACAGGAAACTAAAAAAAAAAAATAAATGACTGAAGTTCTAGGGCATGTTCAAACTGTTTAGTATTTTTGTTCGAAAATAACTGAAATCTTTGAAATATTCAGAAAAATTAATGTCCAATGCAAAAAAAAAAAAAATGTGAAAACGTTTCCGCTGGAATTTTTAGTATAGGCTGTTACCAAATGTAGACCCAGCGGTACATGGAAAAAGTATACCACTACATCGCTGTCATGAAACACATAACAATTATTAGATAGGTTTGAGTACCTTAAAATATTAAAACACTCTCTAAATACATTCTACCCATAAATTACTAGAAAGAAACATAGTTACATATTAATTTTATTCCTTGAATCCATGTTGACACAGAGATAAACAGTTTTCTTCAGCCACATATTGTCACTTGCTGGGAACATCCAGAGAGGACAACAACTGATCCACAGAAAGCACATGGTGTATGCTGCAATCAAGCGCAGTTCAATCTACTCCCTGACTCAGGTGGACAGTGGTCTGAGAACATATTTTTTGGGTTATTATTGTCATGTGCTGATTTTTTTTCAGTTTCATTATAATACATATTGAATGTGATCTAGTAATGGAACAGTGTAACTATCAATGCCAGCTTCTCAGTCATCAGTAATTTCAGCAGTTTTTGTGATCCAGTCGAGGAAGTAGGTTACCCTGGAGAAGCCACCAGGTATAGGTACGTCGCACTTGTCATACACAAAGCTGGCAATGCCGATCTGTTTGTAGCCTTCTTTGGTCTTGAGAACAAGGGCTCCGCCATGGTCATACTGCAATGTAGAAAATTATTACCTTACAATATCTTGTAGACTTCTGCTGCTGATATTAAAAGTTTATGAACGATATTACACCTTGACCTATACAAAGGATGCACCAGAGGTATGAAGGCCTCTTCAGAATCTGTTTGTTTACCGATGACACAAGTAAGCTGATGGAAGGCATAAACAAACCAGTACCAGGAACAGTCTGGGTAATAATGTAACAGCTTTATCACTGATTCCCAACAAACAACTTCCCTTCTTACGAAAAAGCTGTATTGTTAGAATTTAAGTTTCACATGTTGATATCAATGCGGTCCACACTGGATGGGATTCCATATGAGACATTCTTTTACATCGAGGTGCACAACAGACTGATGTTGTACCAGCATGTGGATATGTTTGGCAAGAAAGATTAAGTGAAGTTGCTATTTCAGCATGTTGCAAAAGTCTCTTCAATGACCGTGGCATTATTAAACTTAAGTAGCATTACTTATAGTCATAAGTTATTAGCAGGAAAGTATGTACAATGGACAGTGGAAATCACAACAGTGACACAGTCATTGGAGTACTCCTGAAAATATATCTGTCCATATCTGCTTTTAAGTCCTAAATCCAGTCTCGAATCTAGGCCAATACTCAGAAAGCTCGGACTATATTCTTCATTCGAAAATGTGAAACTGTATCGAATGCCTTAAGGAATCCAGGAAACAAGTACTGTTCTACACTAAAAGTATCTGAATAAAAAAGGACGTAGTTATACAGTCAATATGAATTATATTTTACCGATAGCGATTTTCCTGTAAAATTGTACAATGGACAAAAACGAAATTTGTCCACCAGAGTAAAATTCGTGGCTTTAAAAATATAAACGCACAGCAAGTCTTATATATTAGCCAGCAAATTTATATTTTTGCTAGTAAATAATCAGGTACCTACGTCTCTAAATTAAAAATCCCTTAATTCTCAGACCATTTTGTTTGCTTCAAATTGTTAATGTCTCTCCCCAGTTATCTTTGTCAGCAATTTTGTGCGGTTTCTGTACTTTTTTCCACGTAGAGGTTTGTTTGTGTTCCATCCATGGGTGCAGCATGCGAAGGCTTCTGCGACATGTCTGTGAGAACTGTCGTTTGCCTCAACTTATCTTTACTATAGATGTGACGATTTGAACAATATTTGTAGCTTTTGCCCAAAAAGACAGTTCTTGACATTTTCTTACAAGTTTCTCGCAATAAGTACGACGACATCTTTCTCGGAGTGTCCCCAGTTAACATTTTCCCACGTATCTCCAGGCAGTCAAATAAGCCTGTGATCATTCGCACTGCCCTTCATGGCACGCTCTTGGTGATTCGTGTTGTTCAAATTCTCCATCCAAGATTCCACGGATTTCTCTGTGTGCTTCCTACGAACAAATTCTCAATGCAGTCAAAAATATGTCTTGACAGCCCATATGAACGTGCTGTCGATGATAATATTATGTATGTTGTTGAATCAAATATCTACATCTACATCTACATCCATACTCCGCAAGCCACCTGACGGTGTGTGGCGGAGGGTACCTTGAGTACGTCTATCAGTTCTCCCTTCTATTCCAGTCTCGTATTGTTCGTGGAAAGAAGAATTGTCGGTATGCCTCTGTGTGGGCTCTAATCTCTCTGATTTTAACCTCATGGTCTCTTCGCGAGATATACATAGGAGGGAGCAATATACTGCTTAACTCTTCGGTGAAGGTGTGTTCTCGAAACTTCAATAAAAGCCCGTACCGAGCTACTGAGCGTCTCTCCTGCAGAGTCTTCCACTGGAGTTTATCTATCATCTCCGTAACGCTTTCGCGATTACTAAGTGATCCTGTAACGAAGCGCGCTGCTCTCCGTTGGATCTTCTCTATCTCTTCTATCAACCCTATCTGGTACGGATCCCAAACTGCTGAGCAGTATTCAAGCAGCGGGCAAACAAGTGTACTGTAACCTACTTCCTTTGTTTTGGGATTGCATTTCCTTAGGATTCTTCTAATGAATCTCAGTCTGGCATCTGCTTTACCGACGATCAACTTTATATGATCATTCCATTTTAAATCACTCCTAATGCGTACTACCAGATAATTTGTGGCATTAACTGCTTCTAGTTGCTGACCTGCTATATTGTAGCTAAATTATAAGGGATCTTTCTTTCTATGTATTCGCAGCACGTTACACTTGTCTACATTGAGATTCAATTGCCATTCCCTGCACCATGTGTCAATTCGCTGCAGATCCTCCTGCATTTCAGTACAATTTTCCATTGTTACAACCACTCGATATACCACAGCATCATCTGCAAAAAGCCTCAGTGAACTTCCGATGTCGTCCACAAGTTCATTTATGTATATTGTGAATAGCAACGGTCCTACGACACTCCCCTGTGACACACCTGAAATCACTCTTACTTCGGAAGACTTCTCTCCATTGAGAATGACATGCTGCAAACTGTTATCTAGGAACTCTTCAATCTAATCACACAATTAATCTGATAGTCCATATGCTCTTACTTTGTTCATTAAACGACTGTGGGGAACTGTATCGAACGCTTTGCGGAAGTCAAGAAACACTGCACATATCTGAGTGCCTTGATCCATGGCTTTCAGAGATTCATGTGGAAAAAGAGCGAGTTGAACGTCAGACGTCGATATTTACAGAATCCGTGATGGCTGGCATGGAGGAGGTCTCTGAACTCAGAGTATGTTCTGAGATTCTACAACAAATAGCTGCCAATGATATTTGTCGGTAAGTTTGTTGATCAGTCCTGATGTCCTTCGTGGACACAGGTATGACCCGTGCATTCTTCCCAGCAAACGGCATAGAGTTCTATTCGAGTGATTTTCGATGTATAACGGTTAAAAGTGGTTCTAACTGAGTCGCAAATCATGTATAGAAACCGACAGGGATTCCATAAATCCTTGGAGCTTTGTTCAGTGTAACGACTTCAGCTGTTCCTCAACGCCACTAACGCTAATGTCTATATCAGTCGTCTTTGCACTGGCACGAGAATAAAATTGGGGCAGTACTTGTGAGTTTGCCTTTGTAAAGGAACACTTGAAACCCAAAGTTTCAGTTCCTGTCTTGTCCATGTGTTTCTGAGCACTAACTCTGAGGCCACTAACAGCCTTTACATATGCCCAATATTTCTTCGAGTTATGTGACATCTTTGGGTAATATTCTACTATGGTACTCACTGAGGGCGTCACGCACTGTCTACTTTAAAGCCAAATCAGCATCCCCGTATGTACATCGGTATTCCATGTTTTAGACCGAATATGCGGTTGTCTCTGTTTCCTTAGAAACTTCTTCACAGTGACCATATACCAAGGAACGTCCCATCGACCACGAACTGTTCTGCCAGGTACGTATTTATCTAAGGTATGGTCAACTATTCTTTTGAATTTGAGCCATAGTAGCTCTACAATTCCTTCATCTTAATCTGTTTTACTGAACATATAAATCCTTGAAACTGTTTCTGTTGCCCTTTTTAAACTGGTAATCGTTGTTGCTACAGCTACCTCATAGTCGTTGAGACAAGTTTCACTCTGGACATTCTCAGACAGATCAGGTGTATTTGCCTCATTAAATCCAATATACACTACTGCCGCCATGACTGGAATTCTGAACTATATGTTGCTGGTAGTTATCAGAGAAGGCATTTATTGATGTTTCGCAGGATGTCTTGTCACTTCTGCCACTAACAAAACTGTAATTATCCCCACCAGTTGTTGAATTAAAGTCTCATCCAGTGATTACAATATGATTGAGAAACTTAACATTCTAGTGATCTAATGGTTCTCTCTCACGTTTTCAGTAACATTACGAAGTGAGTTTGGTTATCAATAAAAGAATCCAATTATAATTTATGACCAGTCCTGCTATTGAGTCTTGCCCAAACAATGTTACATGCAGCTGCAATTACTTCCTCAATGGATTTGAGTTTCTTGTGTACTACACAGAATACACAGGTTTCTATAACCAAATTAATCGTTTTGTTATCCTTGCCTTTAATAAAATAATTGTCGTTAATTTTACATATTTGTCTAAAGTATTTCACAATGAAAAGTTATTTAGTTAGTAAAATCTGATTGTGAATATATTGTAGCCGCTGATAAATTGATAAGTTTCGGTAGAACAAACTTGCATTATATAATTAAATTGTGAGAGACAGAGGTAGCAAAGACCGCAGGGGAAGTTGGCAAGGCGTGGAGGGCATGTGGGGTGCCGACAGCTAAAGTTACGTTGTGCAAGACGCGACAGTTGGCTGCGACTGCGACGCTGCCCCCTCCTCTTTCCCCACCCTGGCAGACGGCGACACGGCCGCAACACGACTGGAGTCGTCGCCGTTTCCCAAGCTCCGGTCGGCGGCGGCGGATCCAAATACATAAGAAAAATAAGAATTCCGATTTTCTTGCTGTAAAAAATACTGTATGTTAATGCAACAAAGTTACATCGGCTCCCAGAGTTAGTTTTTCGATACAGATTCTCCTTTTACTTTAAAAAATTGAAAAGTATCTCTTCCGGTTTTGCGCGTTTTTTTCGCTGTATATTACTTCTCTATCAATTGTGAGGAAAGTAAAAGGCACAAAAAATTGATGTTTGCGTATCTTACAGTTTCACATCACAGCTTGATAATGAGGTGTCTATTTTTCCGATATTCGTCACAGTTATCCCGATACTTAATTTACAAGTAACCTACTGCATAAAATTTGAATTGTGTACAGTGAAAAATGTGGTCGCTGGCTACTTTACGTATGGTTCACGTTAGGTCACACATCGTTGCCGATGAAAAGAAGCTAACATATCGAAATTATGTTTTAAGTTGAGATCAGATTGATATCGATCTCCGTTTCCGAGATTTGGGCTCATGTATCTCCGGGAGCGTCGCGACTAGCCGCCAGTTCTGTCGACGCGCAACGAGAATCGTGTGGTCATCACACGATAGAGAATGCATTTGTTTTGTTTCGCTGACACATTTGGACCTAATGAAACCATTTTGTCATATTCCTCCGGTATGAGTTACTAATATTTCTCCATATCCTCTTGACAATTTCATTTAAAATGCCACGAAACGTAGGTTTCTTAAAGCCAAGTGATCAAGCAGAACCCATTTTCTTGGTTTTGCTGAGGCATCTGAACCTGTTCCAAGCTTTCTTTCTCGTTTATTTCTCTGATACGAGTCCCGAGTATTCCTCCATCTGTTTTTGCACATTTCACCTAAAATTCCAATGAAAGATAAGTTTATTAACAATAAGCGCACGCTAGCTTCATTGCATTGTTTCAAGTTCTTGACAACAAGATAGGGTTACACCTTAAACATCTCTAGAATTTTGATTCTGAACGTCTACAGTATACACTGGCAGAAATGTGGAAGAAATAATGTCCGTGCTTGTTCACAAAATCTTCCCAAATTATACTTGTCAGTTTCTCCCATGCAGAAACTTTTGGAACAAGCTAAGGCAACTTTCATAGCCGACTGAATCATTATTCCCATCGAAATGAACTTCCATATTCTTGTATTCTGACAGCATACATCGTTATGGATGACGTCAACATTTAATCTTGCCAAGCTGCACTCAAAAGATGACTCCAGGATTTACAAAAGATGAATTTCAATTGTGAACTGTGTCAGACCAGAAGGGCCTTGTAAAACAGTAGTGCACTTTTGGCACAAGTTTTTTGAGCACCACCTTCTACCAATGAATTGAAGTGAATGTGACAAATTACTTATTGCAGCATACTGTTTGCGCAATCTGTTGAGAAACGCCTTCCTCAAAAACGAACATCTGTTGATTACAGAAAGCTGTACAACAATCTGGCGGTGGTTTTTCACAACTAGAAGGTATCATCAAGACACCAATCTACCGTTTACTTTCAAAGTGAAGGTATTGTAAAATGTAACTTTCTCGTTGTACTTTAGATTGTTCATTTTATAATGTATTTGCCGTTTTCAATTTTTATCGTCACAAAAAAGAGAAATGCGAAAATTGACCTTCAAGTTCATTTTCATCATTCTAATTCTACATCTGCATGGATTATACTGACTTTCATAACAGGCCTGAAAAATTTGCATTAATGGGAAAATATTATATATTTCACTCACCTGCCAGTTTCAACTGTGCACCAATTTCTTCCCAAATTCTGTCTCTGAACATAGTGTCGCTATATTTAGGGTTCTTCAAATCGTAAAGGCAAGGCTTTGCGAGACCAGCTCACAGAGCATCACATCCTGTGAGTGGCTCATTTCAGTTTTCCTTGACTGGCTCGACATCTTTCTGGCAGCCGTACGTCTTTGTGTCGTGCGACTTCCGTCGCAACACTGCTCACTGGTGCAGTGCTGCGACAGCTGCCGCAACAGTCGCGCGTCGCATCCCAAACTCGAACTGCGCATGCGCCAGCGGACAACTTCTGACGTCACGTAGCGACCCGTCGCAGTCGCTAGTGTGCGTCGCGTCTTGGACAACGTACCTTAAGAGTCAGGTGGCAGTGCGTGACTGAAGCGGATGTGTGTGGGGCTCCCAGTGCACCAAATTTCTTGGGATGAAAGTTATGGAGTGGATCAATATGGAAACTGAACAGACCACCAGTAGGTGGAACGATATTGCCATTATAACATGTTGGCTTTGCCAACTGTATCTGTGTGTGTGCGTGCGTGAATGGCAGACGCTACAAATACATCTCGGCATCGGAGGACACGTAGGACAGCCTGCGGCACATCACCATAGCCAACAGTACTGTGGCTTCCTTAGTTTTGTAAAAGAGCAGGAGCAGTGAACGTTATTCTGTGAGAATATAATAATGAATCTTAATCTGTGATAATGTAACAATTAACGGTACCTCTTCAAATCAATTTTTAACCAGAGTGGTATTACCTGTATGAGTTTTTTCTATTTGGTCCTTTAATGAACTGGCAAACTATCAAGGTGTCATGTTCTAACTACAATCAAGACAAAACCTCAACACAAAGCCATTGGTCTACCACAACACTTACAATCGAAAGCATGTTTTTTACAACCACAAACACACAGAAACAAGACAAGTGATTCCTGAATCGATAATGCTGCCGTTTATACAGCATCGAAAATTCCATATTATACGAACATTTCAAATTTCAGAAACTTTCCAGAAATGAAAACCACTAAATGACAAATAGATGCTGGTGGTTGGGTTTGAATGGGCGATCGGCAGTCATTTAACTTATGCATTTCAGAACCTGTAAGAGACTTCCTCCCAGCGTATGTCTAACATATGAACACATACAGATAGAAGAAGTTGACATTGTTAGATTTCTGGGATTACAACTCGATAATGAGTTCACTTGGGAAGGGCATATCACAGAATTGATAAAGCGCCAAAGCAGGTCTATATTTGCAATCCTAATGACGTCAGATGTAGCAGATACAAATGTAAAAAAATGCATATTTTGCTTACTTTGATTCTGTAATCTCATATGTGAACATATTTTGGTATAACTCATCAAATCGAGAAAAAGTTTTTAGAGTTCAAAAGAGTATAATAAGACTCATTTGTGGAGTAAATTCAGGAACATCATGTAGAAACCAGTTCATCGAACTGGGTATCGTAAACATCGCTTCTTAGTATATTCATTTCTTAATGAAATTTGTTGCAAATAATATGCCTCTTTTTCAACCAATAGCTCAATACGTAGTGTCAGTACTAGGAAGAGAACAATGTACATAAAGACCTAAAATGACTCAACTAGGTGCAAAATTGATCCAATTGTCATGAACACACATTTTCAATAAATTGCCAGTACCATTAAAAGCTTTCTGCTAAAACACAATTAAAGGACAGATTGAAACACGCTTTTGGTAGACAACTCCTTCTACTCTAGAGTATGTTACAAGGAACTGTTAGAACAGCTTAAGTAGAAACTTTAGATTCTGTTATGACCTCACTTGGTCACAACAGTCAAGATTAGGTATTTTGTGTATGATAAATTTATTAAACGTACTTAACTATGTTACCTTCTGACAGTGTATGAATTCTCCAAATATTATCAGTTCCAATTTACTGAGATGTAATCGTATATTTTGACAAAATGATATGATCGTTTGGTATTGATGATCAGGAGGCCCAATTCTGCGAAGTTCGGCTACCGCTTTCAAGTCTTATTTCAGGCGATGCCCCATTGGGCGACCTGCGTGTCAATGATGACGAAATGATGATGAGGACAACACAACCCCTACGACACGAACGGAGAAAACCTCCAACTCGGCCGGGAATCAAACGCAGGCCCACTGCGTGATAAGAAAGCACTTTACCCCTCACGTAAGCAGTAAGGGACATGTTTTTATTATCTCTTGACAAATGATCGGGGAAGTGAGTTTTATATTGAAATGTTCTGTGCTTTCTGTGTTATAGGTTCCGAAGTGTTCCACATCCACGAAAATCATCTCATCCTTGAGTCTATGGAACGAAACTGGAATCTAATATAATCTAATCAGCACGCCTGTCAATGACGGCTAACCGTTACAGCACATTGCATACAGTGCAGTCCACGGCATTTCTCCCTCTCCTGGATAAACAGCGACATGTTGTTTCTGATGTTCTCACTGGAGCCGACTGCAGCACCCTGGATCTAAATCGTGTCAGTGAAGCTCGGCATGGCAATACTGGGATTCTCACGTTCCAGTCGTGTTGTCACATCCACTGCAAGATGGCAAACATTGAAGGTAGTCGCTCTGTCAAAGCTTCACAGTCGTCGAGGTGGTCTTCAGTTTCCTTGACTGAGGAGCTTCCAGAGTTATCTGCCCCTCAGAACTCTAGTAGGTCGTCATATGAAGTACATGGACGACATCTCTACATATTGGTCCTCTTGATGATGGGGTTACAATCCTCGACTTTGTAAGTGGCATCTGAGAACCGACAAACAATACGATACAGCACAAAGTAGATCTGCTTTAGTATCTTTTCCTGGAGTTCACCTTCCTACACAGGTTTAAATGTCCATATCAAATCTGCCTGGCTGTATCTCACAGGATGGCATTAGGCACCATAGTGATCTCGGTCTTTTTCGTGGGTGTGTTTAAAGTCTGTACGTGAGTCAGCTATCTTGCTTCTTTCGTCTTGGTGATGTGTTTCATGCAGCTGTACTGAGTATTGTCGCGATGAAACGGGCGCTGTGTATCTGTTTTCATTTCTGCCTCACGACTGTCGTGAAGTCTGTTTTTCTGCTGTGTTCAAGAATGTTACACGGGGCATTTTGTATTCCACTCCTGTTTGACATCAGTCTGCATCTCCAATAGATCTGCCAAGGTCTCATTAAACTGTCCTGTGAGGCCAATCGTCTGTGCCTGGCCAGGAGTCGTCATTCTATGGGTGATATCGCAACATGAAATTACCTCACACTCTAACCTCAACAAGGAAACCTTTCTATGACCAGTGTTGGAGCACTGTACTTCAAAATGATGTATAGTACATGGATCATAGCAACATCCGAAGCTTTGAGAAGTGACACTGCCTTGGTGAAACCATAAAATGTGAGGTATTCAGCCAAAATAATTATATGTCAACTTAGGGAACCTCCTCTAGATGTCGGTATCAGTTCGGTGCAACGGTGCTGCTGCGGGCAGAATTGGTACCAGATGTCCCAGAGGTAGCTGTGGCATGTGCTTCCATCGCTGGCATTCCTTACAGTAGCTCAGATAGTGTCTAACAGATGGGTAGAGTCCTGCCCAGAGATAACTGAGACTAAGGCAGTCTTTACGAATTCCAGGTGATCAGATTTTGGAGTTCATGGAAAAATAGGAAAACAGCTGACTGTATATGTGTCGGGATGATAACCAACCTTTTCTGCCCCATCAGGTTACAGTAATTCTAATACGATGTTCCCTTTTTTAATTGTAATCCTCCTTTGATCAGTACCTCCTTCTTCACTGCTGTTATGGTCCATCGCACTGGTGAATGGTTAGCCAAATAAATATGCCAAGAATATTTTAATGATTCAGCTAACTGAAAGACACACTTTCTCAGGTGCAGGTAGTTCATTTCGAATGTGGAGAGCAGGGCAGAAGCACCTTCCTGAATACTAGAACTGAACCCACTCCACAAATGCTAGCGTCAGGGAAACGTTCTGTCTCGGCTTTCTCGTTATGCAACGTGCAGAAGTGTCAGAGACAACCTAAGGGCAAGCAAACATGTTTGTGGCTCTCGTTACAGGAAGATTTTAAGGCTCCTTGAAATACGCGCAAATGAAGTGCATTGGTACACAAAACAGGAGTTCCTTATAAATGGCAAGTAGTATGAGCACATTGTGAGAGAGCTTCTCCACCAAGCGAGGTGGCGCACTGGTTAGCACACTGGACTCGCATTCTGGAGGACGACGGTTCAATCCTGCGTCCGGCCATCCTGATCTAGGTCTTCCGTGATTTTCCAAAATCGCTCCAGGCAAATGTCGGGATGGTTCCTGTGAAAGGGCACGGCCAGCTTCCTTCCCCGTCCTTCCCTAATCCGATTATACCGATGAGCTCACTGTATGATCTCGTCCCCAAAAAACAACAACAACCAGAACTTCTCACATCATGAATGTGTGGAGGATCGTTACGGCTATTATTTCCACTGGATCAGGAAGGACTCCTTTGGTACGAACTAAATGCTCAAAGCTTCTTGTTTTCCACGTGGTGAAGGTGCACCTTTTCGGAATCAGAAATCAGTCTGAACAGATCCCATATAGGTTGTAGGCAGGTTAGATGTTATTCAGATGTCTTCCTAAAGCGACAGTGTCACCCAAGTAGCAATAAAGCTTCGTTCATTAATGGTAACTAAGCAGGTTACCCACCATAGTCAAAGGTCCGGTCACCCTCCTCAACCTCAGTTTGCTAGTAGTCTGTTTGCAAATCATTACTAGAGATACACTTTGCCACTTTCATGCACTTTAGGATGTCATCAGTACGCGGCAATGTGTAGACATGTTATTCAAGATTTTGTTCAGTCGACGCAAGAAGGCCATATTCTGCACTTCTTCACAATTGGCCCAGGAGAGGACCAAGGACTGTCTGAAGTTTGAATGACCATGCAGGATCTCCAACCAGAAATATGTGTATTCCGACTGGCGACTGCCTAGACTCATAGAAGAGCTAGCTAATTGGTGGTCGATGTACAGTGTTGATACGGTGCTTTACTATTGACCACTTAGTCTGCTTTTCACCTCAGATACGAAAGCAGCCAAATACTGTCCCAGAATGGCTAACACTCACCGCCCTCGATCCGCAGTCAGCCAGATGCAGTCAGCATTTCGCAAAAAGCTTCCTCCATTGCAGTTTCCTTAGTGGTAGTGGGGTACAATTTGTCGTTGTTGGTACTGAGCTGCCAATGCTGGACTGGTTGAGCTCTTTCTGTGCACATACCTTCAGGAATGCGTTGGTGCTGCTCGTCGTAATTAGTCAGCAAAAGATCTCCTTGTCAGCCTCTAATCCTTATGATCGTCACTAATACGTAGATTTCATTTATGAGCCCGTGTAGCGTTTGGCAATCTAAACAAACCTCCACAGTTTAATCAGCATCTAGACTGACGAATAATACTAATACGTTGATGATGGCAGGATAACAATGTTTCAACGGCGAACAACAATCCAGAGCAATATTCGTTACTGACGCATTTTTCTCAGTAGGTACTGTAAGGTTTGACACCAATGATTCGCAAAATAAAAGTCCGCAAGCTTCTGAATTGAGTCACCATAAACACAGTCTTGAGAAATTTCTTCTCGGCTATTTGCAGCGTGGTTCCAAGCAGAGCACCGAACATACCTGTAATAAAATTCTTTGTTCTCCCCAACAGGTATTCAATGGATATTTGCTGTTTTCGATTTAAAATTTTTTAGAAACATTTCTCATTGATTTAACCATCAAACTGACGTGGAAATTCTGTGTTGTCAAAATTTTCATCACACCAACGCAGATCTATGGCCCCTGGACCTAGACCGGTGGCGGAGACCGCACTTGCAGCGGCCGGTGTAGGCGTGTAAGGAAAGGTAAGTAGAAGTGCATCATGTCGCGATGTATCGATGTATTTGTTGATATGTGCAACTTTCTCTCTCCTGCCCTGCTACCATGACAAAGCCGTCAAACGGGCTGTGTTCGCAGACTCGAAGCCCGGTCTCCTCCAGTTGATGCCACAGCACGGCGCCAGTCAGGGAAATAAGTCAGGGAAATAAGTCAGGGCGGCTGGAGACTCTCACCCTCCCGGTGCCTCAGCGTACAGCCTGGACTTTACCTCAGAGGGTGGCGGCACAGAGATGGGAGGGGCTCTGTGATGTAGCTTATGTTACTGTCGTCCATTCCATGCAAAAGTTGCTGGTCAATTTTGCAAGCCTAGTACCTCAACCTCCCTTTTACGTCATACTCAGAATCACTGAGCTCTAAGGTCAATCTTGTCAGCCTACTGGATAGCAGCTTCAAACCTAGTTACCATTTAAAAGCAGCATGATCTGTCACCACACTGATCTTCTTTCCAGACAGGTAACACAGGCTGTACGTTACACCATACAGTAGACCATTCATCTCTCTCTCTGCCATTGCATAATTTCTCTCCGTTACATTAAGGGGAGCAGGAACGATGAAAATGTCAAAATTAACGTTTTTTGGGGTTCTTCTTTGTAACACTATTTAGACTTTTCTGATTAAAACAAGTCAGGCTTCACTTAGCGTGTTTTTTACCATTTCAAAGTTGATGCACCGCGTTGCGCCACGTAAATGGCCATAGCGAGTTAGCATTTTATTTCTGACGTCACTGCTCGCTGTCTTTAGGCAGCGTTTAGTGGTGGCAACCGCCAGTGTTTTGTTTTCCAACGTTGTAGGCCTTTATCTCTGTGACACGTAATTGTTCATATCCGCAAACATAAATGGCAAGCCGTGTTTGTGGACTTGTGATGTTTGCTATGTGTTTGTTGTTACGTTCAGGAATTTTGAGTATTTTACGAATGTTCCTCGTATATGTTTTACATATTTTGTTTGTGGATATAAATATGTCCCATTTCAGCAATCGAATGTATAAGTAAAGACGCAATGAGTGAAACAACAAATCCTTTGTTGTTTCTAAGGGAGATGCTGCTTCACCATCCACTCTCAATCTGTGTGAGAAAACTTCTTCCAGCAAGAAACCTTTTAATAGCAGACAAAAATTTGAAAGTTACAGTAATGATGTGAATGAAATATTAACATTTCCTTGCTGTCAAATACTTTGAAACATAATGTATTATTCCAAGTTTGCAAAGAAAGAGGACTCGAATTGAAAATAATTTCACACATTGGTTTTACATGTAAAATCTTAATGAAGAGTGACAAATCTGGTGGAGAAGTTTTGTTTTATAGTTCTAATAGTATTACTAGTAGTGTTAACAAAGGAAAGAAGGTGTATGACATAAATTTTAGTCTAGTGTATGGCATGCATGACATAGGAAAGGGCAGTGCTAGAGGAACAATGTTATGTGGAATTATGAACTTGTCAAAAGCACCAACCAAGTTCGAATTTTATAATGAATTGGTGGGGTCTTCTGCTGAAGATGTTGCACAAACAACGATGGAGAAAGCAGCTAAAGAGGCTGTGACTGATAATGGAAATTGTGGAGAATGACTATTTCTTTGGATGGATCATGGCAAGGTAGAGGTCGTAAATGTCTAAATGGAATCGTGACAGCTACCAGTGCAGACAGTTGCAAAATTATTGATGTTGCTACTCTCTCCAAACATTGTAGATGTAAGGCCAATACCAAGGAGGAATATAAAGAACGTTCTGAGGGAAATTTTCATGGCACAGTTGAACAATGGAAGTAGAGAGCGTGAAAAGAATTTTTTTCAGATTGCACTTTGGAGTGTATGATGGAGTTGCAACATACAGTGCCGGAAACGCTATGTGCTGAAATGCTTAGGTTTCCAACCAGGCACAATAGCATTTTCGCAATGCGCCTAACGGATGAAGAAAGACTAAGAAATGCAGCAAGAAGAGACAGAAGTCTGCAACACGTAGCAAAAGGGAAGCAGAGACCTGTGAAAAGAAAACTAGCACTAGAAAGAGAAGAGGATGCTGATGATCCGTCATATGGAGTGGGAATGTATTAAAAGACTTTGAAACCATTTGCTGAAAGTTTCTAATTTTCTAATTTTCATATTTAGGGAACATTTTCTTAAAAACTACTAACTGTAGATGAATCAAAATTACACACAATACCGTTTATTTCATTTCCTTAATTGTTATAACAAATTGTAAAAAAAATTGTATAATTAAGGGGCTATAGAAGTAAAGATGCAAAACTTTAGAGAAAAAATTGGCAACATTTTAAAAAATTGCGAAACAGAAACGAATAAATGTTACTCAACATGGCGTTATAACTTTGTACTCATTGAAAATATTCTCCAAATTTTGGAGCTGTAAGTTTAATGCTTTAGGTAAAAATGTTCCTTGTATTTGCTGAAATTAACATGGAGAAGATAGAACGTTCTGGTTCCCCTTACGTTGTCTTAATACACAAGTGATACGGTGTTCATCTGCATCAGCCTCGGGCACAAACTGCACACGAGGGCATGGTCTGATGCATCACATAATAATATAAATTCCTTATGAAATCTGGAAACATCGACACTGGATTCAACGTTAGTATCTCCATTAATTCGGCGAACGACCTTGACTGTCTTAAGATCACACAAACGTGATATATTTCTTTAATAACTGCATAAGCAGTCGTGACATATCCACAAATCCACTCGTGAACTTTCTACAAAAATTTCTGAGGTTTAGAAATTATTGTAGCTCCTTTCTCATTCCTGATTCGGAAAATCTTGCAGCCCCTATATCAAACTCGGATCAGTCGTCACACCAACCTTAGTAACTATGTCACCCAAATAATCTTGCAACACAAAGTAGCATTTCTCCCTACACAGTGTTAGGCAAGCAGCTCGTAATGTCTTGAATATTTCTGTCAGGCTTTGTCTGTGTTATTGAACACCCAATGCAAAAACAAATATGTCATCCATCACTTGGCATCGACAAGACTTCAATACTTTCAACACCTCATCTAACAAACTTTGGAATGTCGCTGGTGCATTCTTAAAAACCAAACAAATAATTTCCCCAAGGAAATACCGATAATTTCCCCAAGGTGCTGAAGACAAAGTCTTCGTTCTATGCTCTGGAGCGACTTCTAACCGATGGTACCCACTCTTCAATGCCACTGGTGAGAAGTCCCAACACTGCCAAAGATTAGCGATCGTCTCTGTGACGTTTGGAGTTGGGTAGGTATCTATTGTAGTCTTACCATTTGTTTGTTGTTGTTGTTGTGGTCTTCAGTCCTGAGACTAGTTTGATGCAGCTCTCCATGCTACTCTATCCTGTGCAAGCTTCTTCATCTCCCAGTACCTACTGCAGCCTACATCCTTCTGAATCTGCTTGTGTATTCATCTCTTGGTCTCCCTCTACGATTTTTACCCTCCACGCTGCCCTCCAATGTTAAATTTGCTCCTCAAATAGCAAAACTCCTTTACTACTTCAAGTGTCTCATTTCCTAATCTAATTCCCTCAGCATCACCTGACTTAATTCGACTACATTCCATTATCCTCGTTTTGCTTTTGTTGATGTTCATCTTATATCCTCCTTTCAAGACACTGTCCACTCCGTTCAACTGCCCTTCCAAGTCCTTTGCTGTCTCTGACAGAATTAGAATGTCATCGGCGAACCTCAATTTTTTATTTCTTCTCCATGGATTTTAATTCCTACATCGAAATTTTCTTTTGTTTCCTTTGCTGCTTGCTCAATATACAGATCGAACAACATCGGGGAGAGGCTACAACCCTGTCTCACTCCCTTCCCAACCACTGCTTCCCTTTCATGTCCCTCGACTCTTATAACCGCCATCTGGTTTCTGTACGAATTGTAAATAGCCTTTCGCTCCCTGTATTTTACCCCTGCCACCCTCAGAATTTGAAAGAGAGTATTCCAGTCAACATTGTCAAAAGCTTTCTCTAAGTCTACAAATACTAGAAACGTAGGTTTGCCTTTCCTTAATCTTCCTTCTCAGATAAGGCGTAAGGTCAGTATTGCCTCACGTGTTCCAAAATTTCTACGGAATCCAAACTGATATTCCCCGAGGTCGGCTTCTATCACTTTTTCCATTCGTCTATGAAGAATTCGCGTTAGTATTTTGCAGCCGTGAGTTATTAAACTGATAGTTCGGTAATTTTCACATCTATCAATGCCTACTTTCTTTGGGATTGGAATTATTATATTCTTCTTGAAGTTTGAGGGTATTTCGCCTATCTCATACGTTTTGCTCACCAGATGGTAGAGTTTTGTCAGGACTGGCTCTCCCAAGGCTGTCAGTAGTTCTAATGGAATGTTGTCTACTCCCGGGGCCTTGTATCGACTTAGGTCTTTCAGTGGTCTGTGAAACTCTTCACGCAGTTTCATACCCCCCATTTCATCTTCATCTACATCCTCTTCCATTTGCGTCCATTGCCCTCAAGTACATCGCCCTTGTATAGACCCTCTATATACTCCTTCCGCCTTTCTGCTTTCCCTTCTTTGCTTAGAACAGGGTTTCCATCTGAGCTCTTGATATTCATAGAAGTGGTTCTCGTTTCTCCAAAGGTATCTTTAATTTTCCTGTAGGCAGTATCTATCTTACCCCTAGTGAGATAAGCCTCTACATCCTTACATTTGTCCTCTAGCCATGCCTGCTTAGCCATTTTGCACTTCCTATCGATCTCATTTTTGAGACGTTTGTATTCCTTTCTGCCTGCCTCTCCTTTCGTCACATAAATTCAATATTTCTTCTGTTACCCAAGGATTTCTACTAGCCCTCGTCTTTTTACCTACTTGATCCTCTGCTGCCTTCAGTACTTCATCCCTCAGAGCTACCCATTCTTCTTCTACTATATTTCTTTCCCCCATTCTTGTCAATTGTTTCCTTATGCTCTCCCTGAAACTCTGTACAACCTCTGGTTTAGTCCAGGTCCCCTCTTCTTAAATTCCCATCTTTTTGCAGTTTCTTCAGTTTTAATCCACAGTTTATAACCAATAGATTGTGGTCAGAGTCTACATCTGCCCCTGGAAATGTCTTACACTTTAAAACCTGGTTCCTAAATCTCTGTCTTACCATTATATAATCTATCTGAAAACTGTCAGTATCTCCAGGCTTCTTCCATGTATACAACCTTCTTTTATGATTCTTGAACCAACTATGATTAAGTTGTGCTCTATGCAAAATTCCACAAGGCGGCTTCCTCTTTCATTTCTTACCCCCATTCCATATTCACCTAGTACGTTCCCTTCTCTTCCTTTACCTACTATCGAATTCCAGTCACCCATGAGTATTAAATTTTCGTCTCCCTCCACTATCTGAATAATTTCTTTTATCTCATCATACATTTCTTCAATTTCTTCATCATCTTTACAGATAATGGCACATAGACTAGTACTACTGTCGTAGACGTGGACTTCGTGTCTATCTTGACCACAACAAAGCGGTCGCTGTGCTGTTTGTAGCAGCTTACCCGCATTCCTACTGTTTTGTTCATTATTAAACCTACTCCTGCATTACCCCTATTTGATTTTGTATTTATAATCCTGTATTCACCTGACCAAAAGTCTTGTTCCTTGTTCCTCATTACCATTTAAATGACGCTAATCCCAACAGAATCGATATTGCCTCAAACCACCCACAGACTTCTTTGGTACAATTGCAATTCCTACCTCTCCCAGGGACTACTAATTTTTCTAATATGCTGTCAGCCAACTGCTGATGAATAACCTGTTGTAAAATCAGCTGCAGAGACTGACATATTCCATATGACCTCCAGTACGCCAGTAGTTGGTTCCCAGTCTTAGCAGCATCCTATGCCCCCTCACCCCTCATATCCTACACCTCCTATGCAGCTGACTCGTTCCCCACCAACAAAGTTCTCTTTAACAACATAACCTTCTAAGCACAAAAATTACCCACATTGATGACTTTTACTCTACCACCGTCCTTCTTCTGTGTGCTTATGATGCTTCACTTTACTAATCAAGAAGCTGCATCTAATATGTCACTATTTTTCAGTGGGTCCACTACACGAAACGTACCTGTCGGTAACTCGGGCCTAACATTCACCCATAGCGACTTCCCGGTCCCACTCAGCACCCAATCATGTGAATTAAGGCCTAATGTCGTTGTTCACAGTTTAACTGGGTTATCTTGTACAACAGACTCCATTTGCGATGGATCGGAACTGACGACAGCTTTCCCTAGCCGTAATGTTTTCCCACTAAGCTCCACCACATGTCATCGAAGGTCAACCATGGCGTGACGCTGATACAGAAACTCTTACCCTAGGATCATGCTATAGCCATCGCTTACATCAAAGTCTACTTGCACACGCTGCCTGAACTTGGTTGCCTGCAACTGAAATTTCTTCAGCATCTACCGCAGCGTCGAACATCACTGTCCTCTACCCAACTCAGCCTAGAATGCATTGGTTCCATTGCCTCTTATCGACCTCAGTGACTGAGCTTTACTGTCCCCTACCCAACTCGATCTATAGTGCAGTTGTTTCCATTGCCTCTCACGGACTAATTCTCTCGAGGGTACCGGAACATGCGCCACCAGCTGTTGTACCCACTATTGCACATTCCACTACTGCATTCCTTTTTCCTGTGTTTATCTTTACCGAGAACAGCATCCGACAGATCTGGGGTTCCTTCTTACCTTCAGCGTGTGCTTGTCTAACAAAAACGTGTACCCTTTACCAGCTATTGCACCCGCTATTGCACACTGCGCTTCTGCATTCGTTTTTCGTTTGTTTATTTTTACTGAGGACAGCCTTAGGCGGTTCTGGGTTTCCTTCTTGTCTTTAGCAGGTGGTTACTTGTACCCAGTCCATCCCTAAATCGCACAATAAAATTAAGTCATGGCTTCTTCGACAATCCGTGACTGTCTCCCACTGCGACTCGGCGACTTGAACTCGGCGGCGCTTCAGGCAGCAAGATGTCGACACATGCGGGAAAAAGCCACAGCTCAGAAGTCCAAATGAGTTGCGGGGTGGATTAATGATGTCACAGTGGCAGAAAATTTCACCGCAGTGTTGCCCAATGTCACCCCGGACGTCATCACACGATGGGAACGTCGCACGTCATCCCTTCTTTTGACGCCTTTTTTGATGGAGGGTAGACTACAATACCCACCATTGAAATCGTGAGATTTTCTAATGGGTTTTCAAAGGAAAACATTTGACACACATCGCCGATTACAATCGATACGAAAATTTCTCAGGGGACGGCAGAAAGGGCGTCAGTGAAACCAGCCCTTCCCTCCGGGAGTTGTTTCACACACGTTTCTCACTACTGCTGCCCCCTGGGCGTTTCAAACCTACTTAGCACCTACGTCTACATCTACATGATTACTCTGGAAGACACCATTACGTTTCTGACAGAGGAACATCCTTAGGCTGCAGCAACACAGAACGTGATCTCACTCCTTTCGAGTGTACTGTGATCGCAATTTTTGCTCTGGCATACAGAGTGGAACAGATAGGGGCTCTTCAAACCACTTGACGAAATTTCTACGTGATCCGAAGCAGCCAAGGGGGTTTCTGCTTTTTCAGCCCTCCTTTTTTGCGCCCTCCTGTGGCATGATCATTTAGGGGTACAACGTTAACATGTGCGTGAATGAAACAGGAAGGTACGCCCTCCCACTCCATTTCGGCAACGGTGCCACATTTGTTGAGCATTCTACAAATGTACCTGGCAGAAATCTGGAAATTTCGACACTAATTCACCATTGCAGCTACTCTAGCACCTGAGGGTTAGGCAACCCCTTCGACATATTTTAAGAGTGGTTTGCTTGCCTTCAGTGTTTAGAGGACCGCCATTGGTATAGAAGTTTCTGGCAGTTACATTGGTAAAGTCCTCAACAAAGGTGTGTGGATGGCACCGAAGGTGTTGCCCAACAGGGGAATATTAGAGGGACCCTTTGGAGTTTGTCGGCCGCTGTGGCCGAGCGGTTCTAGCCGCTTCAGTCTGGAACCGCACTACCGCTACGGTCGCAGGTTCGAATCCTGCCTCGGGCATGGATGTGTGTGATGTCCTTTTTTTCATAGTTCCACACAACTTCTTCCTGTTTTCTCAGTTTATCTGTGTTCAGTTTTTCAAGGCCTATCCACTGTGCTAACTTATAACTAAATCTGAGGGGGGTGCGATGGGGAGGTTCCCTTGTAAGATAGCAGTTGCATTATACAGTTGCACCCTCAATTGTTCCGGATACCCTGTACAGTCAACAGCATCACCCGAAACACTGAACAGTACACTCCCGGAATGCAACCGTCGTATTCAAGCACTGCATGCCCTAGGAAAAGGCGACGTAGCACGTTGTAAAAAATCTCACTCTGAAAATTCTCTGATCGTTTCGTGCTGAAATAGGTTATTCATGACAGAAGAAGTGGAATATCAGAACCAGATTTTTCAAGTTACTGAACTTCCTGGAAGGAGGAGTTCATGGTGCTCTTACTGCACAAAAATTCGTTCAGAATATCTTGTCATCTAACTTCACATACACTGCAGTGATACTTCACATAGATTCAAAGGAAGCTAAAAACTCGCTAAAACCTAATCGAAAAGTACGACTATATCGTGTATTTTGTTAGTTCTCACTCATTTGGCGCAAGACTGCAAGTTAGTAAATGACAGCCAACAAAATTAAATAAATTAAATCTACATAATCATTTTTTTATGTGTCTAAACCCGTGTTATAATGCTAGAAACCGCAGTAAAAGAGCAGATTCTCGTGCTGTGGATGCAGTGAACACCATCACAAAGCTGTCTCTACTGACACCTTTTCAGCTACTTCTGTGGGGAAAATCGACGTAATTTCAGCAGACTTTACTTGTCTCTAGATAGCTCGAGTTTGTATCAGTGAGCCCAGAAAATTAAGCAGATTTACTCGCTGCGTTCAGGTTAGTGGTAGTGAGCCAATATTCATTTCCAAGTTTCTCATTGTTGCTGTGTTTAAGAACTATAGAACATATTGAAACATGTATCAACACCTCTGACGTGATAGCTGCTACTTCAAAGAGTTGCAGGATTCTCCCTGAAGGGGATCTGGAGAAATTCCATGAAGTCTGTGATGCGTTTGGAAGCACATACTCATTTTCCAGGGTCCCGATTGTATCTTCCAATATTGAGAGTATAGTTAGTGATCCCAAGGGAAGGCCGAGACCCTTGTAGGAGCAAATTATTATCGGAAAACCGTTAAAATTTCTCTCCCCATCCCTCTCTCTCGATTGAACTAACATTGTTCTGGTGCCTTCAACTACAGGCTGCATTCTTAGCTAGAGCAAATGAGGCACTATGCCAAACCTTGTGATGGAAAAACGACGGCGAGAAGTAATGGCGATCGCAGGGGAACAAACAAGAAATCTGAATCCGGAATCTGAAGGACTTGGCCTAAGACTTTTCAGAACCCTACAAAAAAAAGGGTTTCTTTCTCCAGAAAATCCAGCATTATGGTGGCTAGTATTATTCAGCGAGCAGGGAAAACATTTATTTCACTGGAGGATATATTTATAAAGGACATTAACCAAAAAGAGATTTTTGAGGCGGAGACAATACACTGCGACAAAGAGACATGTGTGTGGAAGCTTCCCATTCGGGACAGATTGCGCAATACATTTTATATTCCACATCATGAAGTAAAAAAAGAAAACCTGTGTGCTTCATCAAATGGAGAATTGTATTCGGCAGTTTGTTATACAAGAAGAACTATTCGTTGAATTACCCTTTAGAAATGGGCCCTACTTTACTCCTTGGAATCCATTCATTATTACTGAGATTCTGTCTATGTCCTGTAGCCTTAAATACCAATATCAAACAAGCATTTCTACAGTTAGTTCTTCATAGGAAGGACAGAGATCTCATGAGGTTTGTCCGGTTCAGAGTAATTAAAGACCAATGAGGAAACTACCAGGAGATCAAAGTCAGTATAAATTTGTAAACTGAATAAATCACGGAGTGATGTAGATAGAGAGGTACAAATTGGCACACATGCTTGGAATGACATGAGGTTTTATTAGAACCAAAAAAAAAAAAAATACAAAAGTTCAAAAAATGTCCAACAGATGCCGTTTCATCTGATCAGAATAGCAATAATTAGCATAACAAATTAAGACAAAGCAAAGATGATGTTCTTTACAGGAAATGCTCAATATGTCCACCATCATTCCTCAACAATAGCTGTAGTCGAGGAATAATGTTGTGAATAGCATTGTAAAGCATGTCTGGAGTTATGGTGAGGCATTGGCGTCGGATGTTGTCTTTCAGCATCCCTAGAGATGTCGGTCGATCACGATACACTTGCGACTTCAGGTAACCCCAAAGCCAATAATCGCACGGACTGAGGTCTGGTGACCTGGGAGGCTGAGAACACGATCATCACCAAACAACGCGCGCAAGAGATCTTTCATGCGTGTAGCTATATGGGGTGGAGCGCCATCCTGCATAAACATCGTACGTTCCAGCAGGTGTTTATCAGCCAGGCTGGGGATGATGCGATCGAAGAAAAAATGCCCGATAACGGTAGATGTGGTAAATCCAACCCATACCATGACTTTCTCGTCGTGCAATGGAATTTCCACGACAGTTCTAGAATTTTCAGTAGCCCAAATTCTGCAATTGTGGGCGTTGACAGACCCTCGGAGCGTGAAATGAGCTTCGTCGGTCCACAACACGTTACTCAACCAATCGTCATCTTCCGCCATCTTTTGAAACGCCCACACCGCAATTGCCCTCCGCTTCACTAAATCGCCAAGTAACAGTTCATGACGTCGATGGATTTTGTACGGATCGCATCGGAGGATACGCCTCAGTGCCAACCAAACAGTAGTGTATGGAATGCCGATGCGACGTGCGACAGCACGAGCGCTGACTTCCCCATGCATAGACGAACCCGCTGCAGTCTCCATTTCTTCCTGAACTGTCTGAGCAGCATTACGCCTTGTGCTCCGTCGGCCACTACGGGGTCTAGCGTCTAAACAACCCGTAGACTTCGAAATCATTCACGCCACAGCTGCGTTTGTCAACGGACCTTTACCCGTTCGAATCCCCTTCCTATGGCGTTGGATGGTAACGCTAAACCAGCACATTCCCCACTCTGATAGTACAGCTTCACTAAAAGCGCCTTTTCAGATAACGTCAACATGCTGCGACTGCTGACGCATCTGATTCTCTCTCTCATTACAGCTCCTTTGATACACGATTGTCATGCGCAGTTACTGACGTTTTGCTGTCCAGCGCCATCTGTCGGACCTTTTGTGAACTTTGTTCATTCCAAGAATGTGTGTCAATTTTTACCTCTCTATCTACATTGTTCCGTGGTTTATTAAGTTTTCAAATTTATGCTGACTTTTTGACCACCCAGTACATTACATGTGACGAAACAGTTACATGTCGCTTCATCCAGCTACCTTTCGGAATCAGCGGTAGCCCATTTCTTCTTGCAGCCACCTGTAAGAACTTGCTAAGACGCACAAAACGAATTTTTGTCGAGGTGCTTCACATAAAAAATGGTTCAAATGGCTCTGAGCACTATGGGACTTAACATCTATGGTCATCAGTCCCCTAGAACTTAGAACTACTTAAACCTAACTAACCTAAGGAGAGCACACTACACCCAGCCATCACGAGGCAGAGAAAATTCCTGACCCCGCCGGGAGTCGAACCCGGGAACCCGGGCGTGGGAAGCGAGAACGCTACCGCACGACCACGGGATGCGGCCTGCTTCACATATTGAAGTTAAAGTGTATATAGATGATTCTTTGGCAGACGCTGAACATGACAACGTTGTGATTAACATAAACGCATCAAAAAAAGGTTTGCATCACCCCAGTTCCGACAAGTCCTGAAGATAGACATTGACTGGATGTTGTACCACAGATGCAGTCCCTTTGACTGTTCAGAGATGTCATTAACCCGCCCAAAGATGTAAACAACCACGCATGACCAGTGCCTACTAGGCGGAGGGGGTGTGACAGCCGATCAGTTCCAGTCATTCCACCAAAAAGGAGGTACATGGCTCGTGTTATCTGTAGGTCAATCGCGTCCGCATTGTTACTTTATGCCGGGAAAGGCTCTCAACAAGGGAAGTGTCCAGGTGTCTCGGAGTGAACCAAAACAATGTTGATCGGGCATGGAGGAGATACAGAGAGACATGAACTGTCGATGACATGCCTCACTCAGACAATCCAAGGGTTACTACTGCAGTGGATGACCGCTACCTACGGATTATGGCTCGGAGGAACCCTGACAGCAACGCCACCATGTTGAACGATCCTTTTTGTGGAGCCACAGGACGTCGTGTTACGACTCAAACTGTGCACAGTAGGCTGCATGATGCACAACTTCACTCCCGACGTCTATGGCGAGGCCCAACTTTGTAACCACGACACCACGCAGCGTGGTGCAGATGAGTCCAGCAACATGCCGAATGGACCGCTCAAGATTGGCATCACGTTCTCTTCACTGATGAGGGTCGCGTATGGCTTAACCAGACAATAGTCGGACACGTGTTTGCAACCCGGTCGGTCTGAACGCCTTAGACACACAGTCCAGCGAGTGCAGTGGGGTGGAGATTCCCTGATGTTTTGCATTATGTGGGGCTGTCGTACACCACTGGTGTTCATGAAAGGCGCTGTGACGGCTTCACTATACGTGAATGCGATTCTCGAACTGATAGTGCAACCATATCGGCAGTATACTGGTGAGGCATTCGTCTTCATGGATGACAATTCGCACCCCCTCGTGCACATGTTGTGGATCACTTCCTTCAGGATAACGACACCGCTCGACTAGAGTGGCCGAAATGTTCTCCAGACATAAACACTATCGAACATGCCTGGGATAAATTGAAAACAGCTGTCTATGGACGACGTGACCCACCAAAAGCTCTAAGGGATCTATGCCAAATCGCAGTTGAGGAGTGGGAGATTCTGGACCAACAGCGCTTTGATGAAATTGAGGATAGTATGCCACGACGAATACAGGCATGCATCAGTGGAGGAGGTCGTGCTACTGGGTATTAGATGTACCGGTGTGTACAGCGATCTGGACCACCGCCTCTGAAGGTCTCACTTTTTCTAATGTGTGTGTATTACGAGCTTACAGCACCCATGTGGCAGATCAGCCTACTACTGGTGATGTGGACCATAAATGTAAGCCAATGGACAGAAATATGGCAGGAAGAAGATGTCGTAAACAGCTCAGATGTTGAGGCACTAGCGGTCAACGGGAACATGTGGTATCATCCTACTGGCGAAATTAAATTGGCAATGGAAAAGTCTAGGCAACAGATAAATCAGCAAGCTAGCGAAGACTCGTTTGCACCAGAAATAGAGCAAGACACTGAAGTGGATAACCTAAGTGGACATACTGAAGACGATATTCGTCAAGGAACCCGAATAATTCGCGAACTGGGTGCACCTTGTTTTACAGAAAACACTATGATGGAAGGTACAGGTGGTGAGACACCGGAAAGACAAGATGTGGAAAGTGATATCGATGGGTTACAGAATAGGCCTATCTGTTTGCCTATAACAGACCCATTCGCTTTACTTCTACGTGAGTTAGAAGATTGTGACAGAGAACATGATCACATATAAGGAGAATGTGGGAAGGCAAGCGACGGCTTGCAAGCAGAATGCTAGAGAGAACGTAATAGGAAATAGCCGCTGAAGCGAAATAAAGGATGGAACTCCAGAATTGAACAGGTCGTGGAAAAGTTCACCGGAACTGGATACAGTCCTTGTCCATGCTACTAGAAACTTTACAAGCTGGGCGCTTGGCTGTAGAGGAAGATGTAGCGTCACTAACTGAACGCTTTGATAATCTTGCAGTAGATACAAATAAAAATGTAGAGCAAAACTTTATTGAAGAAGCAGAGAACAGAGAATCTGAATTCAGTAAATGGTTAGATAGCGAAGATAATGATATTGCCGACTGGGTAGTGTATAGGTACATCAAGAAAAGCCCCAACAAGCTAGGACAAAAATTTAAAACCGATGACAATAATCACTAGCGCGACCGCTGTAATCGTCGGAAAAGATGTATTTTGCTACGCCGGAAGGTGAATGACAAATGATGGAAACTCCATTCAATTTTTATGTCAGTAGTTTAGAAGACTGTGTCTTTAGTTCTCGTAGGGAGAAGACGTATTCTTGTGAGAAGCGTGTAGTAGACATTGTGTTACCTGAATAATATTTTTTATGAAAGTATGAAGTGTGAGAGTTCTTTTTAGTGCAAAACCACGAAAGTTTTCTTTTCTTCCGCGCACTATGCTAATGTCATGTCACTGTAGCTGCCTGCACCTGAAGAGGAAGTCCGATAAAAATCAGTATTTTATTCACAGTGAAAAATGAGAAGTAGTCATGGCGGAAGAAGAAGCATATAACCAAATTCCGTAAATCTCTATGGCGTAAAGCAAGCAAAATCGACGTAAGTTTACGCCACCGCTCACTGACAACAAGATTTTAAGGCTTCGTAATTAATTCGATTAATATTGATAATAAGAACATTTACTATGTTAATAATTATATGTTTGCACAGCAGGAACTCAAGTAAAGTGTCCAATACAGTGCCTAACGAAGGAAATACCAAGCAACAAAGTTGGCACGAGTGTTTTTAATGTACAACCTCTTCTGATGAATTAATAAAGAAGTTGAGGGTAGCTACCGTTAACTTCTTTACTAATTCGTCAAAAAGGTTGTGCATTAAAAACACGCCTAGTGCACTTAACATACCCACTTATTACTTAAATCTCTTTTGCCTGGGTACATTTTACTTGTAGCCCACTAATCTGAGTTCGGACGATCATGATACTGAGGAAAACGAAGAGGACTTCAATCTAGTGGAATTTTTAATGGGAATGGAGAAGAAACTTGATAGCATAAAAGGTATGGAAGAAAAGATTAACAGATTAGAAGGAATGGAGAGAAAGATGAATAGACTAAACGAAATGGAGGAGAAAATTAATGACTGAGTCGTGATTATAACGAGACGAATACGGACATCAAAAATATCGGTGCTCAGGTAAATCAGATGCGAGAGGAACACAAGTGATGGGAAAATAAACTCCAGTGAAACCTACGGATAGTAAACACCAAAGAAATGAAAGGTTTAAAGATTGCACATGATGCTAAGAAGAATGCAGAGAACGCCAAGACCGTAGCCAGTATCGCCAAACGAATATCAGCTGAAGCATCGAAAGCGAGTAAACGCATAGGATTGCAAAGACGAGAGGCGGTGATCAATTTCAGCAAGAAGGTAGAATGCGTGGAAAAGCGGCAAAATGACGAGTCAGCGACCATGGACAAATTAGAATGTGACCTATGCAAATTAGGGACTGGTTCGGAGGTAACAACTGCAACTCCAGTGAGTGAGACTGAAGAGGTCCGGACTCTCCTTTCGTTCAAAGCTCAACAGGAAGTTATCAACACGCGCATGGAGAAGAAACTGGAGGAGGCGCTAAGGAAACAAATTCAAATGTGGCCAAGCGCGAACGCAACAGAACCTGAAACAAATTCAGTCGGGACGGGTAACTGTATACCGTTAGCGGCAAGCAGAGGATATGGTGAGATAAACGCCGCATTTTCTCGAAGCCGAGGAGGCAGCACAAATGAGGGGACGTCCAACGAGGACAACCAAAAGTCTGATATTTTCCGAAGGACGGAAGTTGTCGATGAAACGCCATTTGATTTTCAACACTTCTTACAAGTCCAAAAATTCGAAATTTTCCCAGATGAGGGTGATTTTGCTCACCCACGCACTTGGATATTACAATGTGACCTTTCTTTACCTCCAAATTGGCCTTTAAAATACAATTAGCGGACACTTGCAAGGGTTAGTCGCGGAGAAAATGCGCGGAACAGCAGCAACGTGTAGAAGTTACCATGAGTTCAAGGACAGCTTCCTAAATATCTACTGGTCAAGGAGACGCAAGAGCGCATAAAATACGAGGTGATTGTTGGCAAAGATTTCGAGAGTTCAGGCTACAAAAGCCCAGTCAAGTTCCTTGATGCAATGATTGACAAGAACCAGTATCTTGACGTACCACGCTCTGCCGGTGAAATCATTGTCCATCGTTACACCAAACTTCCGTCATCATATGAACAAGTATTAGCCGGCAGATGTAATGTGGAGCTCAGTACTTTCGGTAACACACTTTACGAATTAGAATACGCATTCCGAGCGGAGAATGACAGTGCACACAGAGGGAAGTTTGACAGATACGTCGCAGGCCCTATGTCGCGTCCACAATATAACCATTGCAATAACAGGAACGGCAATGAGCGGAATGGAGGGCCTTAAGGAAACCATTCACGGTCGGGAAATTTCGGGGGGGATGAAGTTGAACAACGAAGAGACTGGATGGGAACCGCAATAATTATGTACTACGCAACAGAGCCTGGAATGGAAGGAGGAATGAAGGCTACAGACTACAAAACAATGGATGGCGAAACCATGGCTCCGGATTCAATGACAATAGTAGATGGGCGCAACTGAACAACGGAGAAAACGGGAATGGAGCTCAACTAGAGGCAATTGAGATTCGGGGACCAAACCCAGGTCGACGGGCGCGAGGAAATGACAACCAAGGCCACTGAACTTCGGAACAAGGCACAGATAGTTTAATGGTCGGTGAAAGCCGAACATAAGCTTAGTAGGATAAATTTTGTCTAGTTATAATAATTTTAAACACAACAAGCATTTCTTTACATTTTCTTTGTAATTCCACTATGGCAATTAGCATAGCAACTTCTCCCATTACTGCCAGTCGTGAGAGTTGGTATTGTTAGAATTTCACTGTAGAAGTATTTCTTCGTAACATGTATCAAGTGTAGAGATGTACAGCTGGTCATCCCAGAGATGAATAAATTACAATTGTTGAGAGTAGAAATGTGCCGATTTCACGACAGAAACTTCGTTGTTTATTTGAGCCCTATTTCGCATAAGTTAACATGTTCTCAAAGCAGTTTTGCATTTTGCACGGAACGACAGAATCAGGTGTCACAACGACAGACTTTTATATCCTCGAGTACGAAAAAAGTGCACGAGTATTGGGGACGGAATTGTACTTGTAACATCTTAGATTTCAGCTACAGTCCTATTTCTTCTGCTTATGGTGTGTGCATCGCAGTGCAAACCCTTGTAGGATGCGGTATATAATTTGTAGTATAGTGTGTGAGAGGGGCGTCGTTGAGATTAGTTTGCGAGATTCTCGGAGGTATTTTCGCAGGATGGTCCAGTATTGTCCATGCAAAAAGGCTGTGGTTTGTGACCAGTGTCCAATGCAATGAGTCTTCCCTGTGGGCTGATTATTGTTATCGCCAGTGGCGCTATGTATTTGTGGTGTGTTTTTTGTCTGTGGATGTCACTTTCGGTGCAATGTTTCTCTCGAATTAGATATTTTATTCGAGTGTAGTTACACAGATGAGCTATCGCGTCTAATGCGGTTGTTATTCACTGTGGTTCTTCGCTTGTGGTTTTCGCATGTGGTTTTCCACACTATTGTGTGATGATATTCGTGTAGGCTTTCGCGAGTAATTTGCGAGCGCCTGAGTGGTTTATTTTGGGCGATAGTTTGTACTATGTGGCGTGAGCACAGAATGTGCGAGTCACTTTAGTACGTTTTGCAGAGTGAGCGAGGCACACCATCAATTTGTGAGAAAGAGAAGAACGGAAGATGTGTAGCTTTGCAGTCAAATGTCGATAATACCTTGTGCTTTTTATGTTTGTTTCAGGGGCTGGAGTGAAAAAAAAATGTGTACACCAACCTGTGAAAATTTTGTGTCAGTTGCAGCAAAAAAAGAATTTCGCGTTTTTTTTTATCACACTTAGAACAGCGAGCAGACTGGTGACGTCAGTACTCATCGAGATTGATGCCATACAACAGTGTTAGTGCCACCTTAATGACATCAAAATGGGAGTATAGTAGTTTGCATATCTTTTATAGCAGTTGGGTTGCATGAATAAGTAGTATGCTGCGATGGAATGAAAATGACTGAAGTGAATATGTAGTCTAATCTGGCTTAGTACATTGAGTGTATGTAAGGGTGTGGGAAATTAACACTACACTATCATACAGTACAACACCTCACCACTACTTAAGATTATAGAGAAAATTAATCATTTAAAATTACTGATGTAACAATATCATATTATTTATGTAACAGAACAGGATTATATTTTTTTAAAGAATTGTAAACCCTTTTATTCTTTTTATTCTGGGAGTAATCATTCATTATAATTCACTGTATTTATGTTGTACGGTGGCTGTGCGGTTCTAGGTGCTGCAGTCCGGAACCGTGGGACTGCTACGGTCGCAGGTTCGAATCCTGCCTCGGGCATGGATGTTTGTGATGTCCGTAGGTTAGTTAGGTTTAAGTAGTTTTAAGTTCTAGGCGACTGATGACCTCAGATGTTAAGTCGCATAGTGCTCAGAGCCATTTGAACCATTTGACAGCGATAGCAGGAGGTGATTCACCTCAAACCTTTGTCCATATGCTGCACAGGTCTTCCCACGAACGTCTTCAACAGTGTCAACGCATTGCCGACCACCACGTCATCCGAGACGCTCAGTATACGAGATGGCAATGAGTACTGCCAGAGACCAGGTCCTGCCACACTGAGGGTGCTGCCCGCGCTGTACATGCCGAAAAAAAGCTGTAACCCACCTTGCACAAACTCATCCCACATAGGTGCCACATCCAGCCTGTTACATGACATATGTAGTGCGGTGTTTTTCTGTGACAATAATAAATTTTAATAAATTCGTCTCCCTAAAGACCTTTGAGAAGGGAGCTGCAGGCAGCTTTGTTTTCAGTACTGATTTATGTATGTTCCTTTTATATATATATATGTATTATGTGTGCCTTACCGTTTACATTTTACAAGATAAAATGTAGTCTCTATGTTCTATTGTCAAGTTTTATTTTTTCTTAATGAACTCATGTATTATTTTTTTCGTTTAGTGCAAAGATTCACTTGTTTTATGACAATCATATGTTGTTTTGTTGTGTTGACACTTATACCTTTGCATTTAAGGGACAACTTACACATTTTAGAGATATAAGATGCACAGATCACTTGCAAATTTGAACCTAATAATACTCTCTTTTTAGATGAATGTGAGGACGTTCGTAACCAATATTATGTCAAGGAATGAATGCAGACATGTGTATTATTGAGCAGGGGTAGTAATTTTTCCGTGGGGCAGAGAATCCTCAAGACCCCAATATTATATTCAGGTTAGGGAATAACCTTCTCTGGCCCCAGTGTCAGGATGAATGTGTAGATAAATGACTGCATGACCCTGTAACTGTTTAGTAATTGTTATGTAAATCTTGGCGTTCAAGAATATAATTCGATGGTATGCCCATCACACTTTATTTCTCACTTAATTTTGTGGAAATGCAGCAGAGAGGGTATGGATGATCCCTGGTTGAACTTGGTAAAGACAGGATATAACACTGTGCTGGGATTTATGGCGTACAAAGATTGATTCATGTTTGTTTCTTTGATAATGACCCAACTGAAGTTTAACACAGAACTATTGACACTGTTCTGTGTAACACTAACCTTTTAAAGTGAGAGATTCCCCATGAATAAATTTGAGAGGGATGGGGAGATTGTGAGAGATTGCAGGGCACTCTCATTTCTAATTCGGTGTTATGGCACTTCATGTTCATAGGGAATATGATCTTTATCCCGATTTTGACTTCATACATCATGATGAAATGGTGGGCACTAGTTAAGGCTCTTGCTTGCGTGCTCTAGGGCAGAAATAACGGTAAGCTTTACCTGCGTTCAGAGGAATAGAGTGCCAATTTAAACGACTGCAGTAAAGGCGTCTGGTGATGGTGGTGTCAAGGGAAGCGCGTTTTTTCTGTGGAAGCTGGGTGAGACATTTCCTGACGGCCGAGTTCTGCATTCTGATTGTGCAGACACATTGGTTGGCGCAGGTCAAGAGGCTGCAGCATCCAGGTAGGTTGACTAGCACCGAGAAGTCGTCACTGCAATGGCCAGCACATTGTAGACAGGCAAAAAAGCAGAAGATGGACCCTTGTTATGCAGGAAGCCGACAAAACAACTGTGAGCGTTCTGCGAATTTCCGTGGGACAGTGCGACTGGCGCCCAGACATCCAGACTCTGTTACGAAACATATTTGTGAAAGCATGAGGCTTTTAGTGAATTTATGGCCGTTCTTTGGAAACTTAGAAATAGATGCAACAGGAGAGACAACAAGCTTTTTATGGTGGGCTGTAGTTCTATCCTGTTCATGTTGTAAGCAAAAGACATGGTATAACGACGTGGGAAAGAGGCCGAGAAGCTGACTCTTTTTTCCTTTTCGCCCCATTAACTTTAAAGTCTCTGATTCGTCAAATCAGTATTTGCAGAGCAAGAGGCACTCTCCGAGTTTCGAATGATGTGTTCCAACTCGTGACTGGCTTGTACTAAAGTAGAGAAAGTCTAAGAGGTAAAATGTGCTTTCCTGCAGATCTGGGCAGGAAAGCAGGCATGAGAGAAGAGAACACACTTGTACTGGCTCTTCGCTAGTAAGGAACTGCAGGGCTCTACCTGGAAGGTGAGACTTGTGTCGTTTGCTAATGTGCCACTCAGAGCCTGTGCCAGGCCCTTCTGAATTGTCAGAGGTACTGCTTCTAGCATCACGCAGATAACAAGTGATGCATGGGTGTACTTATTTGTCTTCAGTCAACTGTCTAAACATTTGACACATTCCATCACACATAGTCGTGGAATGGAGTCAAATTTGTTTGGCAGACTAATAAATAGGTGTGCCGCATTCTGAATTAACCAAATGCGAGGCTGCATACTTGCATTTTGTGGGAGCGCGCCATTAACAACAGATTGCGGCCATAAATGACTTGTGTCGCCGAATGCATTGTGGTGTGCCTCCCTGACCAGTAGGAGGGTAAGATATTCGCTGCTATGGCGTAGCGCTCCAATATATGTTTCTCAGCACCCTGTTCTTTCGACCTATATTTTTCTTTTTGGAATGGTAAAATATAGATGCTTCATGGTGCCATAGTTTTTGTGCCATATCCCGGATTCACGTGTATGAAGTCAGATGAAGCGATTAGTGTTCCTGTTAATGTCCTATGTCGATCCCCAACTATTCACTTTGTCCACCATAGAGCCCATGTTAGTGGAAGCGTTTGTCAAATAAAAATGTTTGTGTGACGTTTCTTTATTACTTTTTTTTCTTGTTATGTTAAGATAGAATAAATCCATTGTCATTTAGATCACGACTTATCTCTGGTGTCTGAATAACAGTACCTTCCTATTTTATTATTGAAGTCTGTATTTGAAACGTGAGTAGAAGGCTTTCAAAGAAGCAAACAAATGAAAAAATATTAAATCACTTTAGAAACTGTACTATTCATTTATATTAAATACATATCAAAACAAGAAAAAGAACAGCTTGTAATTGACATCGAAGACGAACAAAAACCACAACTTACAATAAAATTAGAAGATGACAATCTGAAATATAAAAACTAAGGCAGGTAAACCCCAAAATATCTAAAATAGGGCTGAATGATATCATCTACATCATCACAACTTATGATCTGCAAAAACATCATTTCATTGATATTGCTGGAACAATAATCAAGTTAATCAAATCTTAGTTATCTGTAAACAATTCTCGAGAGCACCCAGTGCCAGCTAAAGTAGGCTTTGTCCTGCAGCCAGACAAAAAATTATGTTATGTCTATTGTGGAGTATGTATCAACTATAAAGTGATTTAATATAGGTTTAAATCTGCTTTTAAGTGCTTCATGATTGAAGAAGCTACAATATGAAATTTGGTGATATAAACTATTATATAGATAGTTTTGTTGACTAAGAAATTAATTAATTTGCAATCATGATCTCAGTAATGAAGAAATTAAAAATAAGTTATTGATTATATTGTGCAGAATATATCCAACCTGATTAGTACCATAGTAAGTAACTTACATCTGTTACTTAAAGTATTTATAAACAATACAAATTTCTTCACAACTAAGTTTGAATAAATAATTCACACTCTTATCAGTTAATTGATTTATGAATTTAGTGACTACATCTTCTCCATTATCAGGATAACATACAAATAAAATATTATGAAAGTGTTAATTTTCTCATTTATATTGCATGATACATTTATATTTTAATATTTTTACAAATGATAAATGAAAATTTAAGACTGTCCAAGTCAGGTAACCTAACATATAGTGAAAAACAAGACCCTGCGATAGGGCTTTTCATGAAATATTATTATTTTTATCTACTCAACTATTATGTCAATTATCAAATACAAACCATTTAACATATACTTGTCTCCTCTCTTTCTCAATACTTTCTCAACAGATATTCATAAAAATTTGCTTTTACTTCTTCACCATTTAAATCCCTTATTTTGTGCATGAATGAATAACACTTTCAATTTCAAAAATATCTGTTGTCCAATTAGCTGTGGAATCTTTTTCAGAAATTCGTTTAAGTTTAGTAATTCTAGCTTTATCGCCTGTTTCAGATTTAGCATAATCATTAGATACAACAACAGCTGGCTTGTAATTTTTTCATTAACTTATATTGGTTTCATTTTTTTTGTTTTGTGTTATTGTGTTCATCAATTGATTTAGAACCTGAATCGTCTTACCTGTAATTGCCATCAAGACTAAATATTGTCTGCATCTTTTATTTAACTGTACTATGAAATCTTTCTACAACAGATACTGAGAACACTGAATAGTGATAAATGCTATGTATTTTCATAAGTTTTATTTTTATTGTAAAATTCTTTGCCATTATCTGTTTGTAAATTTCTATGTTTTCTCTCTGTATATATATCTTCAAAAGATCCAACTAGAGTCTTACCTGTTTTACCTTTAACAGGAGCTCCCCCAAGCACATTTCGAAAAACATCAATGACAGTTAATAACTGTTTATATTCTTTATTTATTTTTATATTCCTTTTTAGTTCCTATAATCTATTTCTACTAGATCAGCTTGCCCCAAGTCGTCTATACTAAGAGAAATGGCACTTACCTCTTTTAAATTTTTTTCTCATTGGTTAATGAAATTCATCAATTTCATGAGTCATTTACCACAAAGAGGTCCAATTTTAACAGATCGATTTAGAGATATAAATATTTTATCTTCCATTTTCATTTCAAGGGATGGATTACTGAACTGTGTTAGAAACAAAATTTGTAGTTCATCAAAATTATATCTTTTGCTTTCTGTTTCTAAATTCATAGGTACCACATCGCCATTTGCGTTGGCTGTATATAAAATAATCCTCTTGATGTGTAAATGATAGTCAAATATGTAATTTAATATTCCATCAATGCTAACAAATTTAAATATGAGTTTACATTTGATACGAATTCTTTTTTCAAGAGCACTTAATTGACATAGTGATGGTGTTAAACCTTTCTTAGAGAAATATTTTACATAAGCTTTTCCTACTTCCTTTTTTGTACAGTAAGTTGTAAAAGTGTTAAGGTTACCACATTGAAGCTGATTAAACTGTTTATTAAGTATGTTTTAGCGAAATAGTTATCAAATTGTATTAGAATACTTGCACATTCATTTTTTATAACAAGATTAGCTGTTAGAATACTTGTACATTCAAATCTGTTACAAGATTAGCTAATCCGTTTTCTGAATATTGTTTGGTAACTACATCATAAGCGGTTATTAGATCTTTGAAACCTACTAACCTTCTACTTTTAAAATCAGTATATAATTCAGTTACTTTAAAAATGTCTCATCATACTTAAAGAAACTGTATAATTAAATCTTCTATTTTTGCGTCTAATTTTGCTTCTAATTCATGTATATTTTTCTTTCATTGCAGTCTGTGCCTGTAGCTTATCCCAAAAATGTTCATATATTGAACTCAATACATTATTAAATTTCTTATTATCAGATAATATTTTTAACACAAATGAGCACAAATGGCCACAAATTACTTCATTCAAATTTTGTATTTATTGCCAATTACATTACAGTTCATTTGAGCCAAGATATTTAACCACTTCTTTAGGAATATTTCCTCCAAATGAATCAAATACAAATTGTTATCTCTGTTGTTATAGTAAGAGATCCAATGTGAGGCAGCATCATCAGATGTACCTAAATTTATTATTCCAGGTTCATATTCTGTAGCATGACTAGCGACAGGTGAAGCAGTCTTAGGTATGGCTTGTGCCAAAGCAGCAGGATGTGAAGCAGCTTATGTGGGTAAACCAGTCTTCTTACGACAATGTATATTTTTAGGCAGCACTGAAATGAAGCTACTTCATTTTTTATAATCGCCTACCATTACCATCAAAGACAGTCTAAAGCCTCTGTGCAGCCCTAGGGCTACCTCAGGTACTGCTGTTCAAGTCCCACACCTAGTTTTCATTTTCCATACATTATTCCTCTAAATGCAGTCGCAGCTAATCCGTTTCCTATAGATGCATCAGTGGCAGGTAATTGAAGTTCCTTATCTGCTTCACATCTTTTTTCTAAATCTTTATTACCTTTATAGGCAGTATTATGTTTTTTTACAAGCCTCATGTAATGGATTTGTTCCTTGGTATCCTCTAGGTAATCTTTCATCTAGTTTGGTCCCCAGGCCGCAAAATCGGTAGTCTTGAAAGTTTTGTAGATTCATTTTGAATGGAAGTTTGATAATCAAACTGTTTACTAAACATTTTCCACAATTTTTTGTTTTCTGCAGAGTGTGAGGAAGATTATTCAAATATCTAATCAAATACAGAATTCCTTCTGGATTGCTGATTATGAAATCACTAACTTTATTTGTTAACATTTGCATTATTTTTACTTTTTTGATTGTAATAATCTTTATTTTGACCTAATTTTTCTCCACGAATTACTGTTAATCTGTCGATTAAATCTCTAACATCATTCAAGCAAACACATCCAATGTGTTTCTTTGTATAATTTTTACTAGACCTCCACCTAATTTTCTGGGACTTACAGATTCTCTTATTTTCTGCCTTATCAGATTTTTTAATGTGTGATATTTCAAACATTTACTTGATTTAGGTTTATTAGTATTAGGATCGATATTTTAAAATCTAATATTTGTTGATATTAACATGTCTTTATAGTAATATGTAGTATCATCATTACAATCATCAATATATTTTAGCTAAGAGTTTCCTTAAATTATCAGTATCTTTATTAGGTTTTTCATTGATAAAGGTGTCATCATTGTTAAATCTTAGTTCAGAATCCCCAATATAGTGTTTAACATTTATGTATGCAAGCCAAAAACTATCATTAAGGGCATCAAGATACTTTGTTGTTGTTGATTAAGGGCATCAATATACTTTATTGCTGTTGTACTTATATAAGTAGTCAGAGGTAAAACCTTTTTTGGCTCAGTTTTTGTACCTCATTTTCTTCAAGTTGTTTCCATCTTCCCCAAAGGTGGAATTTCATTATCGTAATGTAATAAGCTTTTCTAACATGATGATTCCGACAGTGCTGATCGAGTAGGAAACATGCCATCATACGCATCTTTGTAAAGATGGTAATTAGCAACCATAGCTTTCAGAGCATTACCACATAAACCTTCAATTCCTTGTCTAACCTGTTCCTTTGCATCAATAACTAGTAGATCTTCTTTCAAATTTGTCTCATTCTGTTCTTGGTTGTTTTTTCAAATCTTGAATTGTTCTTTCACTTCAACTTTTTTCTATTTCCTTAAGCTTTTTTTTACCAACCTCTGGGTCATATTTCCAAAACATTTAATATAAATAAGAAACATTAAATATAATTAATTCTAACATTCAATGTTTATGTCTATGGATTCAAGAGGAACAATTCATTCCCCTTTACGTTGTCAGAAATTTTTGTATTTTATCCCTGAACTGACTTTCAGTTGGGTTTCTAGTCATATGTAGAGAAAAAATACAAAGTGACCACTGCAATATTTACTGCACATTTGTTTAAAATCATCAAATTTTCAACAACCACCAAAAAGTTGTGTGAATGTGATTTTAATTTGTGTCATCCTGTTTGAAAATATTTAAAAAGTTGAGATTATTGTGGAGTAATTGTTTGGAATTTTGAATAAGGTATAGCTAAATAAAAAGAATATGTTACTCAATGGTGACTTCTAGTAAAACATTCTCTAATGATATCTTGATTTTCAATAATTAAGTCACCAAATACTACCAGTGAATTATCTTGTCATTGATCCAGAGGTATAATTTCATCACGATTTTCAATAAAATTAATGAACTTCTCACTATATTTGTTTTCAATTTTTTCCACTTTTTATAAATTCTTAATATTTCGGTTCATCTAAACTTTTAGGATAAACATACAAATGATTGATTGTATTCCTGTCAACCATCCTGGTGCTAGAGGAAACTGTCAGTTATTAATGTAGTTTTTCCACATCTGCTTGGTCCTATTATTACACATTCAATAGAATTCCCCAAATCTTACCATGTTTATATGTTGATTCCTTCAATGTAGTTCTTATTTTTGATTCCCAATCAGTTTTCATTTAATCAAGATAATTTTTATTAAGTAAATGATTAGGTTATTTCAGTTGAGTAGTAACTCATCTGTTCTCAAAAAAGGTCAGCTGTGATATTTGAGACAACTATAGTAATGTAACGCCAGTTGGTTTTCATACAACATTTGTAACTCAGATATTATATGAAAAATAATAAACTTTACTTGTAAGGAGAAACAATCGAAATTCATATTTGCCAGTGCAGTTTATAAGTTTAGAAAAATTTATACATACAAAAAACCAAATGTTTACTTTAAAAGAGATTAAATTTTAAATGGAATTATTATTGACAGAGATGCTAAATTAGGTATGTGTATAAAAGATAGTATTGTAAGTGTGCTTGGATTTAGTGATCAGACAGTTAAACCCAATAAAAAACTGTTGCTAATGATGTTCCTAAAATTACTCCACTCGAATTCAATAATATAAATTTTAACTTAGCTGATGGAATATTTATAAAGTATACTGATAATTTTGATTGAGAAACTATTTTAATGTTTCTTTCAAATCAAATGCAGAATTTGGTGGTCTGATAATTTATGAACCAAATTGCCCTGTAATTATTCCAATTTTTGATCCTATTTAAGATTTAGAAATAACTATACTTGATGAAAATGATTATTGGATTGATTTCAATGGTGCTTGTGTAACAGTTGTTTTAGAAATGGCTTGATAAAATTTATTCTTTACGATAAAGGATGACAGCCAAAAACAGTTGCAGGATAAAAATTTATTAAAATTCTTGACCAAGGTTTTGGTACGATAGGCGAAGTAATGGTGCTAAACTGTTCGCTTTGACCCTGTGCCTATAGTCATGTTGTACAAATGGAGTAGATGTCTTAATTATTGATGACGCCTTTGGCACAATTGTTTTATTAATCTCTATGGCATGACGTAATTTTAGATTTTTTACTTCTGATGAAGGTATATTTATATGTACCGAAACCTTGGTCAAGAATTTTAATAAATTTTTATCCTGCAACTGTTTTTGGCTGTCATCCTTTATCGTGAAGAATTTCAACAGTTGCTGTTGCAGCCATGTTTAAAATCTTGATTTATTCTTTAATAAATAATGAACAAAATAAATGGTCATCAATTTTACTTATTCTCTGTAAATCAGAAATCTAAAAATAAACTGAATGTACCTAATGAGGATACAAAGATTAATATAAATAATTATATATTTAAATTAATTATACAGGAGCTTCAGTAGAGATTATCCAACAGATGATGGGAAATGCCATAAAATTAATTGTTTATTATGTAGTTAAGCTATTTGATTTTGTAGCCATAAAGAAAGAAAATAATATTTCATCGAGAACTGAGGACCCTTTTATTTCAACACCAGTTCTGCTGTATCTGACTTCATCTGTTATCGATAAAATTAGTAAGGACGGACAATTACTTAAAAATGGAAAAATAAAGAGGAAGAGAAATGAAGTACTTTATCCACTGAATATGCTTGGTGGTTTCTTTGGGTACTATAAAGAAATTTTATGGGAAGGTGATCTTACTGTAATTTTTAATTGGAGTTTCAGTGGTGATCATGCTCTTCTTACATGGCCTGCTAAAAGGATGCTGGAGTGAAAATAAAAGACATGCTTCCAAAATGAGGAACATTTGGTGTAGAATCGATGGAAATTCTAATACCAGTCGTTAAATATCAACCAAATTACTAGTTAGGACAATGAGAAAATCTATTGAAAGATCCTAAACTTCCGAAGTCTTATTGTGAACTGCAAACTGTAGAAATTGCTGTACTGACTGGTAAGAAAAATTTTAGTCAGGTATTAGGAATTTCTATAGCTCTCTAGAGTTTGATATGCCATATTTCGTACTTCCTACATTTCAAACAAACTGTAAAAATAATCAGTTGCTGGACTCTTCATTATTCAACCAAGTGAAGCTACAGAATATACAGGGTAGTCCATTGATAGTGACCGGACCAAATATTTCACGAAATACGCATCAAACGAAAATACTACAAAGAACGAATCTCATCTAACTTGAAGGGAGAAACCAGATGGCACTATGGTTGGCCCACTAGATGGCGCTGCCATAGGTCAAACGGATATCAACTCTGCTTTTTTAGATAGGAGCCCCCAATTTTTATTACATATTCGTGTAGTATGTAAAGAAATATCAATGCTTTAGTTGGACCACTTTTTTCGCTTTGTAATAGATGGCGCAGTAATAGTCACAAATGTATAAGTACGTGGTGTCACGTAATATTCCGCTAGTGAGGACGGTATTTGCTTCGTGATATATTACCCATGTTAAAATGGACCATTTACCAACTGCGGAAAAGGTCGATATCGTGTTGATGTATGGCTATTGTGATCAGAATGCCCAACGGGCGTGTGCTATGTGTGCTGCTCGGTATCCTGGATGACATCATCCAAGTGTCTGGATAGTTACGTTATTTAAGAAAACAGGAAGTGTTCAGCCACATGTGAAACGTCAACCACGACTTGCAACAAATGATGATGCCCAAGTAGGTGTTTTAGCTGCTGTCGCGGTTAATCCACATGTCAGTAGCAGACAAATTGCGCGAGAATCGGGAATATGAAAAACGTCGGTGCTAAGAATGCTACACGAACGTAGATTGCACCTGTACCATATTTCTATGCACCAGGAATTGCATGGTGACGACTTTGAACGTCGTGTACAGTTCTGGAACTGGGCACAAGAGAAATTACAGGACGATGACAGATTTTTGCATGTGTTCTATTTAGTAACGAAGCGTCGTTCACCAACAGCGGTAACGTAAACCGGCATAATATGCACTGTTGGGCAATGGAAAATCCACGGTTGGTTGCGACAAGTGGAACATCAGCGATCTTGGCGGGTTAATGTATGGTGCGGCATTATGGGAGGAAGGATAATTGGCCCCCATTTTATCGATGGAAGTCTAAATGGTGCAATGTATGCTGATTTCCTACGTAATGTTCTACCGATGTTACTACAAGATGTTTTACTGTGTGACAGAATGGCGATGTACTTACAGCATGATGGATGTGCGGCACATAGCTCGCGTGCGGTTGAAGCAGTATTGAATAGCACATTTCATGACAGTCGGTTTGGTCATCGAAGCACCATACCATGGCCCGCACGTTCACCAGATCTGACGTCCCCGGATTTCTTTCTGTGGGGAAAGTTGAAGGATATTTGCTATCGTGATCCACCGACAACATCTGACAACATTCGTCAGCGCATTGTCAATGCATGTGCAAACATTACGGAAGGCGGACTATTCTCTGTTGAGAGGAATGTCGTTACACGTATTGCCAAATGCATTGAGGTTGACGGACATCATTTTGAGCATTTATTGCATTAATGTGGTATTTACAGGTAATCGCGCTGTAACAGCATGCGTTCTCAGAAATGACATGTTTAGAAAGGTACATGTATCACGTTGGAAAAACCGAAATAAAATGTTCAAACGTACCTACGCTCTGTATTTTAATTTAAAAAACCTACCTGTCACCAACTGTTCGTCTAAAATTGTGAGTCATATGTTTGTGACTATTACAGCGACATCTACCACAAAGCGAAAAAAGTGGTCCAACTAAAACATTCATATTTCTTTACGAACTACACGAATATGTAATAAAAATGGGGGTTCCTATTTAAAAAAAACGCTGTTGATATCCATTTGACCTATGGCAGCGCCATCTAGAGGGGCCAACCATAGCGCCATCTGGTTTCCCCCTTCAAGCTAGACAAGTTTCGTTCTTCGCAGTTTTTCGGTTTGGCACTTCTTTCGTGAGATATTTGCCCTGATCACGATCAATGGACCACCCTGTATACCTGAAAAATGGAACAAACGATGTCTTCCCTCAAGAGACGTGGAATATTAACCCTCCCAATAATATTCGCAAAGCATATGATGCATCTCTCGATTTTGAATGAGTTACACTATTGCAAGAGGGTACTGACATAAGTCAATTTCATTTCGTAATAGCTATCCTATCTATGTGGTTAACATGACTCATAGAAATGATATTGTAGCAACTCAGGAGACAACAATGAAATAAGTTGCAACTTTTAATGAAAAAAATCCTGCAGTTACTTTTGCATATGTAATTATGTATGGTAAAAAGAACCTCACAATGTGCAACACAGAATCTTAGCTGAGAATTTTTAAAATGAAAAGTTGCACATCTAATTATATCTGATTTTATTCATTATAATTTTTCTGAATATCCCTTTTCATATAGGTTACATTAACATTTTGAATATTTTTTGTTTCGTGAATTTGTACTTTCCTGAGTGTGAGAGGTAGTGGAAGATAAGAACCAGTTGGCGACTCAAGGCAGGTTTCACTCACACATATCTCTGAACGTAGCCACAAGAAGTGAGTCTACGTATTGACCAACAGTTGGCGCGGTTGGCAGCGTCTATTTGCATTAATATCGGCACACGATTCATCTTATTCACATATTACTCTTTTTTAATGCTAGTTTGAGTGCTGTCATTGACATTTACATTTTGCTGACATTTCATTTCTTCAAATAAATATAATGTTGTGAAGAAAATAATTTATTTGTACCCAAATTTGACTGATAAAAATGACTTAATTGGAAACACTTTGTCACTCAAATATCAACTACATACAGATTGGAGACTTCTTTACTCCATCAAACCTCTATGCAAATATGTTGACAGAAGTATGTGACATTATCTGATGAAGTCTTAAATACATTATGTTGGGGGAGAGAACCCTATTTGACAAAATATTCTATATCCTCGCTTCCGTATGACTCATCGCCACTCCTGGATGGGTTTGAGACCTGTCCTAAAGAAGCAGTGCCCTGTTAAGTCGGACATGGACTCCATGCTGCACTGATGCACACAAGGTCAGAGGCTGGAAGCTTGGTGAGAGCGTGGGTGATCATCAAATGGAAGGCGTTCAATAGGACATGTTTTCTACTCTCTGAGATCGAATTATTTTTTTAAATTAATTGTACTGTACTCAACATGGCCAGAAAAATTTATGTAATTAGTAAGTGGATAAGTTGAGAAAACTGGCCGTGTTTTTAATGCAAACTGCTTTTGACACATTAATAAAGAAATTAAGGGTAGTAATAGCAATTGCTGCAACCAACTCTGACAGTGAGTTATTTGACCTTTAAGTCTATCTGAATTGGGTGGTCTAAGAGGTCAAAGTTTTAACTTTCAAAAGGGTTCCCAGCAACTGCTTTATTAATTCGTCAAAAACGGTTGTGCATTAAACTACTCCTAGTGCGCTCAACGCATCCACTTACTACTGTTGGCAACATGGATTCCACTATATCTGAGTCAGACGACACAGGGCACAAAAACAAACCAAGCAACACGCTCTGGCACTGAAGTGCTTCAGAGTGTTTAGACACTAATTGCAGTCCAGTAGACAGTAATTGGCATATTGTAAAATGTGGTGTGACAACATTCTTCAGTTGCAGGGGCAGCAGCTCCGGTTTCAGACTTATTACTTGAAGAAAGCTTGATTAAACATAGACATTTTTAACCTAATATTTAGAAATCTATTCACCCAGTTGTGTCCAGCGAAGTTTTAAAAATACTATACCTTTGGGTCAGGGGCAAGAATATCCAATTTATTTAGTTTAAAACTCGAGGTGAACCATCATTATGGCCACACATTTGGCAGAGACTTGTCGTAGACAAGAACTATTCAAAAAACCATTTCTAGTGAAATTCTGGTCAATTGGTATACAGCAACATTTATATAAACAGACATTAGGGCCCAGAATCGTATAACTCAAGACAGTGTTCTTTGTGGAATTTCCAAAACTACACAAATAAAACGCGTTACTGGGTTGAACCGATCTCTACTGACATCATCTGCTTATTGAAGGCTAGGTTACCTCACAGTATCAAAGAAAACTTGATCAATGTACCTGAAAATGATCTTGAGCAATTTATGTTCGTCCTACTGACCTCACACAGGATGTCATAAGGCACAGTAGTGAGCATGGGAACAGTAACGCATCTCCATCGAAGCGAGAGAGACCCAAGTAATTGCTGCATAGCAAAGGCAATAGAGGTGGCAGGAAGAATAAGTACAATCACAAAAACAATAGACAACAAAACGATCGCGGCAATCAGTCACTTAACCGAAAAAGGTGTCACAACGATAAAAAGCACTGAAGCCCTAAACATAATGCGAAATTGAGAAATACTAGGCAAGGAGGACATTCTGGAACCTGTAACACAAATCATGGACCACCGCATAGTAATTTGAAATGCAAAGTAACAAAAGTCGACCTATTGTACAGGGGTAAATCCGCATACCCATCAATGGCAGAATTCCAATCAAAACTTGTGTATAGTGGACATAATGGACAGAGACCGCTTTGTCTCACTGTTCCACTGAACTAGATTTGGCTACACAATACGCACTCCACTGCTGGCCATATGGTGGAGTGAGAGCAACATGACTCACACTAATGGCAATGACATTGACAGTTAACCCTGTGGGCACTGTAGGAATGATCGAGAAAGTATGCAAAATTTGGTTTACTAACAGCTCAGGAGGGGCAGCAGCCTTTTCAGTAGTTGCAGGGGCAACGATCTAGATGATTGACTGATCTGGCCTTGTAACACTCACCAAAAGGGCCTTTCTGTGCTGGTACTGCGAACGGCTAAAAGCAAGGGGAAACTACAGCTGTAATTTTTCCCGAGGGCATGCAGCTTTACTGTATGATTAAATGATGATGGCGTCCTCTTGGGTAAAATAGTATCTTAGAAGAAAGATTAAGAAAAGGCAAACCTACGTTTCTAGCATTTGTAGACTTAGAGAAAGCTTTTGTGAATGTTGACTGGAATACTCTCTTTCAAATTCTAAAAGTGGCAGGGGTAAAATACAGGGAGCGAAAGGCTATATACAATTTGTACCGAAACCAGATAGCAGTCACAAGAGTCGAGGGGCATGAAAGGGAAGCAGTGGTTGGGAAGGGAGTGAGACAGGGTTGTAGCCTCTCCCCGATGCTATTCAATCTGTATATTGAGCAAGCAGTAAAGGAAACAAAAGGAAAGTTCGGTGTAGGTATTAAAATCCATGGAGAAGAAATAAAAACTTTGAGGTTCGCCGATGACATTGTAATTCTGTCAGAGACAGCAAAGGACTTGGAAGAGCAGTTGAACGGAATGGACAGTGTCTTGAAAGGAGGATATAAGATGAACATCAACAAAAACAAAACGAGGATAATGGAATGTAGTCGAATTCAGTCGGGTGATGCTGAGGGAATTAGATTAGGAAATGAGACACTTAAAGTAGTAAAGGAGGTTTACTATTTGCGGAGCAATGCTCGAAGTAGAGAAGATATAAAATGTAGACTGGCAATGGCAAGGAAAGCGTTTCTGAAGAAGAGAAATTTGTTAACATTGTGTATATATTTAAGTGTCAGGAAGTCGTTTCTGAAGGTATTCGTACGGAGTGTAGCGATGTATGGAAGTGAAACATGGACGATAAATAGTTTGGACAAGAAGAGAATAGAAGTTTTCGAAATGTGGTGCTACAGAAGAATGCTGAAGATTAGATGGGTAGATCACATAACTAATGAGGAGGTACTGAATAGAATTGGGGAGGAGTTTGTGGCACAACTTGACAAGAAGAAGGGACCGGTTGGTAGGACATGTTCTGAGGCATCAAGGAATCACATATTTATCATTGGAGGGTAGTGTGGAGGGTAAAAATCGTCGAGGAAGACCAAGAGATGAATACACTAAGTAGATTCAGAAGGATGTAGGTTGCAGTAAGTACTGTGAGATGATGAAGCTTGCATAGGATAGAGTAGCATGGAGAGCTGCATCAAACCAGTCTCAGGACTGAAGACCACAACAACAACAACAACAACAACAACAGCATTTATATTCCCAAAACAAAGAAAGACATAAATTATGCTAAACAAGATATTGATTGAATACCGTAAATAAGGGAACAATGGAAAAGGATCCTGGTTGGCAGAAGTGAGTCTAGTACCCTCGCCCTAAAAATGTGCATAACGCAATCTAAATTGATCTGACGCTAAGCAGACTTTGATTGATCAACTGAGAGCAAGTGGCGATTGAGATCTGTATAGCCTGACAATGCCGGTGCGGCAGTACATTACCGTGTTGGCTTCATGCGGCGATGTAAATTGCACCTGGGGAGAAGTGTGCAGCGGTGATGAGACGTGGAGGCGGCACCTGTGAATCGACCACGGCTCGCAAAAGAAATATAAAAATCTTATGGTCTAGCGATCAGGCAGACGGATCACAATTAACTATCTACCAGAGCGCTGACATCACAGAAGATTTCAGTGTGTGACACACCCATTTGCTGGTCGTACTACGGACCAATTTGGCTCACATATACGACAGAGCGCACAAGGATACCCAACGTCAAAACTGGTAAACCAAAGACGAATAAGTGTGTCCTCGGCAAACGAGTAGTCAGAGACGTTTCAAGTCACACTGTCAGTACAGTAAGAGCTTCACCACAGGCTCCCCAGTCTAAACTACTCGCAAGCAAAGTCATTCTCAGGACAGGTCCCACGTACCAACCACACATGCCAGAGCCTTGACTGGCAGTGTTTCCCAGGCCAAAGTCCAGCCCCGGGCCCGAAGAGCTTCGCACCTCTTCAGAAAAAAAAAAAAAAATCCGTTTTCCTGCAAAGTGCACGAACGACACCGCCTTCACGCCATCTTGAGCCAATCGCAGGTCTCTAGAGGCACTAAATGCCCCTCCCCTATGACAACACAAACTCCTGTCAAACCAGGGCAAGAGCTAAGAAACGTGCGTCCCTGGGAAAAAAGAAGCCGCCCATTACTGCTTTTTTTAATTTTTCGCAGAGGGGGAAGATGATTTTCTCTGACGTCGCGTCGCTTCCCGCGGGAACAATCAAACAGATACAGTCTTAAAGGTCTTGATCTAAATCGCCTGTGCCTTGGAGCTTGTTAGTCCTAGCTATGAGGTGTAATAAAGATTCTATCTATGAAGATTTTTCCGACACTGTAGTTACTTGTACAACCGAGGCAGCCGATGGAAGTGGGTCACAGGCCTATGTGCAGAGTCGGCAAACACGAAAACCTGTGAATTTTTATCACGCATTGGCTCTGCACACAATGCCTGGCTTACTTCTCCACCATGTAGACACGTACCTTCAGCCCATTGCCCCCAGCCCAGCCTTCTGCTGGCGCCGCGGCATGTAGCTTGCCATTGTTCTGCTGGAGACCTGTCTCGACAATGGGCTGCATTGTCTGCCCTGTACGGCTGTGGGCCTGTTCGGCAAGATTTACTGAGGGATGAGCTTGGCGCCAATTGCTTCCAACTCCCAACATGCCGTTTCTACGAGCTAAGAACCATAAAAATACCTCAAGCTTTTAGCGCCCTACCAGGCTCCAACAACATCTGCTCCGGCTGTTAACTTTCTAAAATCTGGCTGAAGGTGCCTCAGGTTGTAATAAAATCTTTGATAATTTTCCGTATGAGGAAAATAGGTGAGAGAGTAACTTGTCCTCTCTAAACATACACTCCTGGAAATGGAAAAAAGAACACATTGACACCGGTGTGTCAGACCCACCACACTTGCTCCGGACACTGTGAGAGGGCTGTACAAACAATGATCACACACACGGCACAGCGGACACACCAGGAACCGCGGTGTTGGCCGTCGAATGGCGCTAACTTCGCAGCATTTGTGCACCGCCGCCGTCAGTGTCAGCCAGTTTGCCGTGGCATACGGAGCTCCATCGCAGTCTTTAACACTGGTAGCATGCCGCGACAGCGTGGACGTGAACCGTATGTGCAGTTGACGGACTTTGAGCGAGGGCGTATAGTGGGCATGCGGGAGGCCGGGTGAACGTACCGCCGAATTGCTCAACACGTGGGGCGTGAGGTCTCCACAGTACATCGATGTTGTCGCCAGTGGTCGGCGGAAGGTGCACGTGCCCGTCGACCTGGGACCGGACCGCAGCGACGCACGGATGCACGCCAAGACCGTAGGATCCTACGCAGTGCCGTAGGGGACCGCACCGCCACTTCCCAGCAAATTAGGGACACTGTTGCTCCTGGGGTATCGGCGAGGACCATTCGCAACCGTCTCCATGAAGCTGGGCTACGGTCCCGCACACCGTTAGGCCGTCTTCCGCTCACGCCCCAACATCGTGCAGCCCGCCTCCAGTGGTGTCGCGACAGGCGTGAATGGAGGGACGAATGGAGACGTGTCGTCTTCAGCGATGAGAGTCGCTTCTGCCTTGGTGCCAATGATGGTCGTATGCGTGTTTGGCGCCGTGCAGGTGAGCGCCACAATCAGGACTGTATACGACCGAGGCACACAGGGCCAACACCCGGCATCATGGTGTGGGGAGCGATCTCCTACACTGGCCGTACACCACTGGTGATCGTCGAGGGGACACTGAATAGTGCACGGTACATCCAAACCGTCATCGAACCCATCGTTCTACCATTCCTAGACCGGCAAGGGAACTTGCTGTTCCAACAGGACAATGCACGTCCGCATGTATCCCGTGCCACCCAACGTGCTCTAGAAGGTGTAAGTCAACTACCCTGGCCAGCAAGATCTCCGGATTTGTCCCCCATTGAGCATGTTTGGGACTGGATGAAGCGTCGTCTCACGCGGTCTGCACGTCCAGCACGAACGCTGGTCCAACTGAGGCGCCAGGTGGAAATGGCATGGCAAGCCGTTCCACAGGACTACATCCAGCATCTCTACGATCGTCTCCATGGGAGAATAGCAGCCTGCATTGCTGCGAAAGGTGGATATACACTGTACTAGTGCCGACATTGTGCATGCTCTGTTGCCTGTGTCTATGTGCCTGTGGTTCTGTCAGTGTGATCATGTGATGTATCTGACCCCAGGAATGTGTCAATAAAGTTTCCCCTTCCTGGGACAATGAATTCACGGTGTTCTTATTTCAATTTCCAGGAGTGTATCAATATTGAAATGCAATGACGGGCTTGGCATACAGCAAGATTTGCTGGATGAACAGCGGTGATGTCTGAGGACAGATAGAGAACTTGTGCAGGCCATAGTAGAAAGAACCATATGTAGGATACCTGTCAATATAATCATAGGCACAAGAGGTTCTATGAACGTAATGAACGTAAAGAAAATTTCTCAGGCCCAAAAACTAACGACGTTATGGGTAAGAAACTGTAGGACGACAGGTGCTATTGGTGCCACATCGCAACTGATAAAATACCAGGTTCACGTTGTAATAATGGTAGGAGAGGAAGTTATTAAAAGCACCTTTCTCTGAGGACTCTCGGTTGAATGTATTCTGAGTTGCGAGTTTCTGTGGGAGTTGATAGCGAATATTGACCTATCCAAAATTGACATAAGCTTCAGCAAAGAGTCACTGGTAATGAGGACAACGGAATACATGGCAAATACCGCCAAAGTATCTAAATTACGCGTAGGGGGCCAAGTGTGTTACAAATCTGCAATGCGATGTATGATGAGGGATACTGCTATTCAGACACTGGGGAAAATAATTTACTTCAGGTGGAAGAGCTGATTACCTCGAAAACACGAGACTCATAATACCTTACTAGTAGCCAACAAGTCGAATTTGGTCAGCTTCTCTAAAAATACTTAGAGGTCTTTCCCGACAAACCAGTATGTAACAACAACTGTACATATGATAATTTTTTCTTTTGATTTTCGATAAATTGGTGTAAGCAATGTTTTGATTTCATTTCTTTTTCTTTTCGTGTCATTATGTTAAAGAAACTGTAAGCAACTTTCGATTTGAATATTAATATTTATGTCAAATTTCAAGCAATGCTATAACAGAATTGAAGTGTAACCCATGTTGAATCTATTGTAACATGTTTAAAATTGTAATTGTGCGCCTGGTCCATACGTAGGCAATGTATTAGAATATGTGGAATGCAAAACCTTTGGTGAATACCCTGTCTGTAGGGGAGCGGTAAAAGGTGGATGGTAGGCGAGCGCGGGAAAATACACACGGGCGCTGCACGGCATAACGGGCTCAGCAGTAGTAGTCGGAGTTGGGCATCGGTCTGAGAAACACGCTCTGGATCGAGGAGGCTCTCCTGGAAAACGTGATTTCATTGAGCCTCGGATGTGCCGTTTCCGACGACTGTACAGCATGGCTATATTCCATAGGCACTAAATGGAAAAGGATTGCGACGCTAAGAAGAAGCAAAGTGCCGATACATCAAGAGCCATAGCTGTCATTGTATGTGTGCTGTGCGCCTCGCCATCTCGCCGCCCGCCAACCGCCGCATCGACACGAACAGGTTGAAACATTTACTACTGTATTCTTGTGGACCAGTGTTAATTTTGTTCCTGACTGTTCAATAACAACTTAACTTTTACCAGAATTGTCCTATCATTTAATTATCCTCATCAATAACCTAGACAGGGTCCTTTCCACATGTTGTACAATCCGAGTGTCCCGAAATGAAGATTTAAAGTTTATGTTAATAAGAATTACCTGCAGACCTATCTATGCTAGAATGATGTTTAAGGAACTTTAATGTTAATGAATATACAATAAAGAACATAGGACTGACAAAGTTGGAAGATAATGTTGAAATTGGTTTGGTAATGAAGTATAATTAATTTGAGATAAAAATAATGGTAGTTAAATAAGCAAGAAATAAGACAAAAAGAGTAGTAATTCATATATTGGAAACCTTGAGTGCTTAATGAGTTCAATAATCAAAGAATTTCAATACGGTGACAATTACAGTTTCAGGGTCCCCCCCCCCCCCCCAACCCCCCTCTTCTTTTCTATTCATTTAAATTCTGAAGTGTACTGAACTGATTTGACCAGCAAAGTTAAAGTCAATATAAAAATTAAATTTATCAGTGTTTTACCCTTCTTAAAATTGACATTGTATGTGTGTTTAAAAAGTGCTATTTCTAGGGTAACCTATGCCCGATTTCAGTCGGATCAATAGACAAAACGCAGTTTGTAGTAATCATTATAGTGTAATGTTGTGTATTTATAGCTTGTCCAAATTAGTACAGAAAGGGAAAATATTAGTTCAGTAGATTTTCCTGGTTCTAAAATTTACCATATAATGCAGTATTACTACATGTTGTTATGCTTGTACGTACATCCAATTGTACAAGGAAAAAACTCACTTAATGCCTAATTAGGCTGGCGACCATATTATTAACAATTGGTAGCATCTGCTGTGTATGTTTCTTGCCCGTCCTAACGTGTAGTTGCACTTTAGACTTGCTTGACGTATCATTGTTGTTACTGACTGGGTGTAAGTATGATTTTGCCTCCATTCAGGTACACGCGGTCAACATATTTACTAAAATCCTTTCTTATAAGGTGAAGCCCGTCAACTTACCATAGTACAGGCTTTAAAGAGTTAACGTACGCCCGAGTGTAGACGTTACAAGTATCATCAAGGGACACAAGTACAATACAAGGGTGATACCTCACAACACTTTTGTCATGCCACTTACTCTGTACCGTGGACCAAGAAGGAGTCAGTCACCAAGAAAATAAGGAAAAAGGTGAATGGGGAATAATAGAACCTTCCTTGTCACCTTATAGTAGTCCTTTAGTTGCTGTAGCTAAAGCCAGTGGGAATATCCATCTGGTTTTAGACGATAGAGACATAAATAAGATAACTGTACTACTTTGCACCAAACTGGAGAATCTGGAAGAGCATGTACAAATATTCTTTTTCATTAGATATCTAACATCAGTAGATTTAAACTCATTTTAAACGCAGATTCCATTAACTGAAACTTCTAAGAGTGTACATCACGCATATTTTGTGGTAGAAGCTACCACTTTGGAGTATTACCATTCAGTCTGAACGTTAGATCAGATGTATTTATAACAGTACTTGATACAATGCTTGGCCCAATAGAGTAACATTATACTTAGATGAATTACTTATTGCCACCCCAACATCACAAGAGCATGTAGAGATCTTAGAAAAGGTACTGCAAAACTGTCTGGAGCAGGTGTGACTGCAAGCCTCGATAAATCAAGGTTTGGCAGACACCAAATCAAATATCTTGGACATGTTATTTTGCTCTTAGGCATCATTGCTCCTCCTAAGGAAATGCAAGTGACTGAGGAATTTTCTCAGCCAACAACAAAGAAGCAGTTAAAGGCTTTCATTGGCGCTGTGGTTTTTTTTGGCATTTTGTGTCCAATCAAATTTTGAACAGTCAACAGCTGCTGAGATTACTAAGCAAAAACGCACCGTGGATGTGTTCAGCAGAAAGCCACAGAGCGTTTGCAACAATAAAACAAGCCTTGTTGGAAGCAAACCTGCTGTACCACCCAAACATGACAAATGAGTTCTGTATTGCAGCAGACCATATTCACATGGGCTAGGATGTTGTCTGTTCCAAGTAGAAAAAATGAACAGTTGCTAACAAATACAAGCAATCGGTTTTGCAAACCGAGTTCTCACAAGTTGTGAGAAATCCTAATCATTAATGGAGTTGGAGCCTTAGCGGTTGTTTGGACCACCAAAATATTCCATTTTTACGTCCACAGTAAACCAATAATAGTATACAGTGATTATAAAACTCTGAGCTTTTTGCTTACATGCAAAATTGTACATGACACGTCGTCCCAGTAGGCTCTATCCTCACAACAGTAAGAACAAAGAATAACATGTCTCAAAGCATATGACAACTTAGTAGCAAATCCTTTATCACACCTACGGCGCGGTATGGATGACCTTACTGATCTGATTTAACAGGCTTCTAGGTACTTAGGGGTCAAACACATAGGTAAAAGTCGTTGCAGATGTGTAAAGACATGGCCGAATTGCAGAACTCAGATCCGACTTGGAATTAGGTAAGAACATTCTTGTCCTAGGATCCTGTGTGAGCCCTAAGCGGGCGATGTAAAATAGAAAATTCAGTCCTTTTCCATAGGAGGGATGTAAACACAGATGTGAGGTGCATGCGTACATCACAGTCGTGCATGAAATATTTCATCTAGTGCATACACGTGACTTTGGGGCATATACGAATTGATAAGTGTGTGACAGTCATAAAAAGGTAGTGTTGTGCCAATGACCTCAAAAGACAAGCACAAAGCATAAAACGAACATGTGAAATATGACAGAAGACGAAGCCCGTGAACAGATCAAATAAGAGATTACGGCGACGCGGAGCAGACCGTGTACGACCGCAGCAGTGAACGTTTGCAGAACGCAGTGTACCCGCGAGCGTCTGCGCTCTATGAATTTACCAATAAAAAATTTTGCGTCGCGCAAACCGAGGCATGTTCAGTAAATTTGGAAGATGTGTGAGAATACATCGCCAAGCCAAATAATCTTCAGAACTGGTCCTGAACAAACAATAATAACTTATAAGTTAATTAGTGTGTAGTGATGTACTTTAAACATTTTTCATAGACACGCATGGCGGAGCTGCACAGTCGAAAGCAGTCGAAGCAGCGACAAGTTGGTCGCATCTGCTACACAATCGTCGCCCAGAGGTTCGAGTTTGACCCTGTGCTCGTGCCGGGCGTTTCTCAACATCTACACCGAGACTACAACGTCGAGGTAGCAAAACTTCGCCTACATCGTTGGAAACTTCACACGAAGGGAAAGATCTCCGAAAAATTGAAAACTTTTCCATTGTATAGTTGGAAAGACAAACTCTTCGGAGAAAAAAATCAATGCTTGTAGCCAAAAATAATTATGCGGTCATGTCTGACCTGTATATATAAATAAAATGTTACCATAATAGCTCTCATTGAATGTAATGTTTTACAAATGCCACACAAAAGTAAAATCTGAGCAAACTGTGAGTGGAGATAGGCTCTTTCCTGTTTTTTCGAGCCGTTTTTCCTGTGTACTGCGCCCTAATAAGAGGACCACAAACTTGCTAACGACTCACTCTAATAAATCTCCAGTCCAAACAAGTGTCGTTTATAGGAACAGCTGCAAAACTGTGTACTGTCAAGTAACCTTAAAAATGCGCTGCAATAGTATACACAATCAAAAGTAGCAGCAAATACTAGTTTATAAGTTTCAAAATTGCAACGTGTAAGAAGGTAGATATGATGAAATTACACGCAATTTTTTATAAGATGAACATTAACCAGCGAACTACATAGATGTTACGTGTAAAAATCTGTGAACAATGATCGTACCATGAATTGTTAGCGACTAAGGATCATGAAATATTATTTATGTGTGTGTGTGTGTGTGTTATAAAAAACAGGGACTCTAAAGGAATGCCCTTTATAGGATATATTCAGATGTACGTATGGCCATTCCAGGTAGCAATATAGCATCCCCATGTGAATTTACCACGAACATTCTTGTATTTGTGACGAATTAATGAACTGAGGAACTTTAATAAAACAAACTCTGTACAATGTAATAACTAGTGGAAAAGAAAATCAGTGAACATGGGGCATAAGATTGCTAATTCTACGACTGATATTTAATGCTTTCATTTCCCAGTTTTAATGGCACTGTGTCAAATAACGGAACATTTACAGCAATTCTAGCAAGCTAGCAATTCTAGCAATACACATTTTACACACATAATGCAGTTATCCTCTATATCTGTACAGCGCCCGAAAAAATTATGGTATGCCTGCACTCACACAGGCTATATGTCTCGATTCTACTCAGTCCTAGGAAAGTCGTCGAATCAGCGCTTCTGGAAGTGTCGATGTAGTAAACACACAAATCGCATCCTGCGCCATACAGAATCGTCCCATTTACATCATTTGTGCATATACTACGAAGACAGACAGCACCGTCTACACTCCTCGCAGCACCAGATATTTCCCTGCGAGGTTTGGCGGCCACCCACTCTCGATGGGTGATCAGCGCGCCCTCAGCGGACCGAAGTCACTCTCAGAACTGTTCTACAAATTCGGGCTCGTTCCCCCTCGGCGCAAACGCGTTACTGGTTTTGGTCCGGACCTGCTTGCTTGCTTGCTTTTCTACATCCATCTCCAGACTCTGGAATACATTTAGTTTCACGTGCTTTGCCATAATATTACGCCATTTTCGCGGTACTTCTCTATATCGAGCACACAGCAGTAGCCTCCCGATGGCTCGCGTCAACATAATTTGCGAAGATATAGACTGGAAATTATCTCTCTACGAACCCGAAACTTCATGGAGGTGGAGCGTGCTGTAAACCACTTAGTAACTAGAAACTTATACCGCCTGTGAAGACCTTTACGTGAGAATTGGAAAAAAATAGAGGAAACTGATATTTCCACTCATGAATACCGATACTGTTGATGTGTCAGATTCCAAATCACCCCTATAATTTACAAAGTCAAATAAGGGCTTACTCTTATCTCGAGAACCAGCAAATGTGTCTTTCACCTGCTAGATGCATACACCACAATAGATGTTCCCTCAACTAAATTAAGGCGCGAAAAGTGCAGAAGCGCTCAACTGGACAATATACATGGAAGGGAATAACGGTCCAGCGCATACACACGTCCATACTGAATCTTGTCACGTTTACACGCGATCACGAATGCTACACAACAGATACTAAGTATTAGTTAGCTATTCAGCCGTCTACAACAATATTGTTAACTACATTCCTACACTCCAACGGGCCTCTGCATTCGGACGGCTCCTACAGTTAATGGGAAACGTGAATCATTCCTGCCAAAGGTCACCATCGCTGCATGCCAAGGACTCATAGACAGAATCGTCCTCATATATATTTTATCCCTATACTTACAACTAAATGGTACGATTGCGGACTCAAAAAATGGCTCTGAGCACTATGGGACTTAACGTCTATGGTCATCAGTCCCCTAGAACTTAGAACTACTTAAACCTAACTAACCTAAGGCCAGCACATAACACCCAGTCATCACGAGGCAGAGAAAATCCCTGACCCCGCCGGGAATCGGACCCGGGAACCCGAGCGCGGGAAGAGAGAACGCTACCGCACGACCACGAGCAGCGGACTTGCGGTCTCAGCTGAATGACATTTGACAATGAGCAGAGTATCGGAAATACACCCAGTTGACAGCTGCGGCTCTGGAAATAGAAATATCGGTACCATTCTTATGACTTGACATATTCTCCCTTTTGCTATCACAGTACTCCACGTCAAATCCATACCTTCCATAAGAATGGACATAGTCATTTCCTTTGCACATGTCGGAACAGAATCACATACATTATAAGCCTGATGCTCAAGGCGAACCTATCACGCACTCCCTACTACTAAGTACAATACTTCGTCAATAACACATTGCTGCCGATACGAAATAATACTGACCGAAAATCAACGATGGGTGGACGTGTCTCTTAAGTTTTTCTTGCGAGTGTCAGAAGCTGTCCTGTGAACCTTGCAGACGTTCTGCAAGGTTCGCAGGAGAGCTTCTGTAAAGTTTGGAAGGTAGGAGACCAGGTACTGGCAGAAGTAAACCTGTGAGGAGGGGGCGTGAGTCATGCTTGGGTAGCTCAGATGGTAGAGCACTTGCCTGTGAAAGACAAAGGTCCCGAGTTCGAGTCTCGGTCTGGCACACAGTTTTAATCTGCCAGGAAGTTTCATATCAGTGCACACTCCGCTGTAGAGTGAAAATCTCATTCTGGAAGTCTTTTAATGATTACAGCCACTAGTGAATCATATTTCTGGCACTCTGATATCTCGAAACGAGTCCCCTTTCTCGAACCTATCTGCTACAGTAAAATTCAACGTTTTAGATAGCCTCTATGCATCCTGCAACTGCCCCCTCAGACTCTGCACTACCATCCCTGCAGCTTTGCGCACATGATCATTCCAATGTAAGTCAGAACTGCGTAGCGGTCAGAGGAAACTATATCTACCACCTTCTGCACCCTGTGTAGAAACAGACGAAACTGAGCTACTGGGACAGAACTGTGTTCTGACCATTCGTTGGAAACGAGGCTTGCTCCCGCAACACGTGGTAGAAGAAGACAGTATGGGAACTGGGGGGAAGGACGTGGATTTTGCTACTGCACTGTAGTGCTTCTCCACTCCACACAGAGGTAATGTAGATCTACGTCCATCAGGGTCCATTCACGCCTATCACCCCAAAATTCTATCATTGTTATTCTATTCCATCGACCAGAGAAAAATTACAAACTATAAAAGCTCCACTAACTTCATCCGATAGAGAACTCGATAAGATTTTTACCGCATCTCTTTCCCCCCATATTTCAAAAACAAATACCGCATGTGTGCCGGCTTCCTATTAAATATACATGTATTGATCCACTGCACAGAACGGTTTAAAGTTTCATCACCTAAACTGTAAGATGACGACCGTGTCCCACAGACCATACTGTAAATCGCAAGAGACGCATCCTGTGACCCTGAGTCTTTGTTTGAACATTGTGTTTTTTCTGCTGTAACACTCTTTGTACACTGCCATACATTTTATTTTTCCACCACTACTTCGAGGTCTGTGTCAGGTTCTAAACTGACATTTAAACGTTCTGATGCATTGCCTCTCCCAGAAAATTAGACGTCACATAGTGTAAATCATCTTGTTACTCCAGCTACCATAACACACCACACACACTGGATGATTTGAAATAAAAGACAATTACAACATAAGGAAACTGGAAAAGTTTGGCGGCGTTGTGGAGAATTTCCAAACTGACGTCCAAAAGTGATTGACGAGCTCTACATTCAAACTCATCTCTCACAGTGACGGAGTAGCTGATGGCTCTGCGTTCCATTTCGACTGATTCCCCACATTGCAGTTATGTACGTGATCGCTGTTTCGGTGCTTTCCATCCGCAGAAAGTGTTGTCCCACCACAGAAACTGTTTCTCCAACTCAAACAAGCGATGTCAGTCAGTCATTATGTGGGAACCAACAGTGTACCAGTGGACGGATGGGGTGAAAAAGACACCATCAACGTACTCTAATAATAAGCATCACATTTGATAGTGCAATTTGACAGTAATTACAACACTGGGCAATGCTGCGACAGCATGTTTCCCCAATTTCAACATCATAGCTTTACTGTCCCCCTCTCTACTTCTCGAGTATTTTTGCGAATGTAGATAGCGAGTCGCATATTTAGCTTTCATATTTGTTTTGCAGTTTGATTCTTAATTTTTTCCGAGTGTTTGTGCGCTTGCATATTTAATTACATAAAATCCTTGCGTATTCTCGTATTTGAGAGGAGTAATATTGCTTATTGATAGCCGTATAGTATAAATTCGCGGAGTCGTTAGATATTAGCAGTAGGATGGATAGGGTGTGTGCGTGCTGTGTGCGGGCGCAGGAGGAACTGCCGCGGTTCGCGAGCAGCTGAGCGTGCTGTTGAGCACGGTCAGCTGCCTTCAGGCTGCTGCCTCGAGGTGCAGCGACGACGGAGGGCCTGGCGCGTCGCTTGAGACACCCCAGGTGTCGCTTGCTGCGTCCGCGAGGCACCTTCTAGTGTACCCGGCGCGTTGGGACCGCCCTCACCTCAGGGTGAGTGGCGGACTGCAGCGCGTTCGGGTCACTCGAGGTGGAGGGCCAATGTGGAGGCTAGCCGGCTGGCCTCGCCCGTTCATCCTGTCAGTGGGCAGGTGGCCGCTCCTTCAGCAGGGCCCGAGCAGCCATACGGGGGGCAAAGGCTTGCTGGTTATTGGGAGCTCCAACATTAGGCGGGTGATGGAGCCCCTTAGGGAAATAGCGTACAGAGCTGGAAAGAAATCCAACGTAGTTGGTCACGTCGGCACCAATGATGCCTGTCGCTTGGGTTCTGAGGCGATCCTCAGTTCGTACAGGCGGCTGGCGGATTTGGTGAAGACCGCTCTGGTCTCGCACGCGGGGTGCAAGCAGAGCTCTCTAATTGGCGCATCGTTCCCAGAGCGGATCGGGGTCCTTTGATTTGGAGCCTAGTGGAGGGTCTCAACCAGAGGCTTTGTCGACTCTGTAACGGTCTTGGCTGCAGGTTTCTAGACTTACGCTGTTGGGTGAGGAATTGTAGGACGCCCCTAGATAGGTCAGGGGTGCACTACACAAAGGAAGCGGCTACTCGGGTAGAAGAGTACTTGTGGCGTGCACATGGGGTTTTTTTGGGCTAGGCAGTAGTGCGAGGTGTTCTGATGAACACTCACCAGTCGACGCGCATGCAGGGAAATCAGGACGCACTCAGTGTAAAGACACTTCAGCTATCAAGATATTAGCAGTAAATTTTCAGTGTTCGGAAGAAAGTTCCTGAATTTACTGCCCTCCAGGAAGCGTGTGGCGCGCAAATTATTCTCGGGACTGAGACCTGGCTGAACCCTGAGATAGGATGTTCTGAAATATTTAGTGAGGATTAGAACGTGTATCGGAAAGACAGATTAGACACCATAGGAGGTGCTGTCTTCATTGCAGTTGACAAAAATATTGTGTCTACTGAGGTCGAAGTAGAGTGTGATTGTGAAGTTATCTGGACACGTTTAACAGGGCTACGGGAAATAAAGTTAATTGTGGGGTGTTATTACCAGCCACCAGGTTCCACCGTGGCAGTTCTAGAATCATTCAAAGGGAGTCTACATTCTGTACCGCAGAAGTACCCAGATCATGCTATACTAGTCGGAGGCGACTTCATCCTACCTAGTATAGACTGGGATGTCTATGGATTCACTACAGGTGGTACAGACAAGCCGTCGTGTGAATTACATTTGAACACCTTATCCGAAAACTGTCTTGAGCAGCTAAATCGACAGCCAACGCGTAATGGAAATATTATACAGCAGACCAGACCTCATCGACGGTGTCAGTGTTGAGACAGGGATTAGTGATCTTGATGTTGTCATTACGACTATGGTTACGAAAGTTAAAAAGTGGGTCAAGAAGGCTAGGAGAGTATTCTTACTAGAAAGAGCAGATAAGCAGTTGTTAGCATCCCACTTAGCAAATGAATCGACTTCATTTACTTCCAGTACGATGGACGTGGAAAAATTATGGGCAAATTTTAAACACATTGTAAATCACGCATTGGACACGTATGTGCCGAAAAAGTGGGTTACGGACGGAAAAGACCCACCGTGGTTTAACAGCGGCAGCCGGCCGGTGTGGCCGTGCGGTTCTAGGCGCTTCAGTCTGGAACCGCGTGACCACTACGGTCGCAGGTTCGAATCCTGCCTCGGCCATGGATGTGTGTGATGTCCTTAGGTTAGTTAGGTTTAAGTAGTTTTAAGTTCTAGGGGACTGATGACAATAGATGTTAAGTCCCATAGTGCTCAGAGCCATTTGAACCATTTTTTTTTTTTAACAGCGCAATTCGGAGAATGCTCAGGAAGCAAAGGCAGTTGCACTCGCGGTGCAAGAAAGATCGGGAGAATGAGAACAGACAAAAGTTAGTAGAGATTCGTGCTGCTGTAAAAAGAGCGATGCGCGAAACATTCAACCACTACCACCGTCATACCTTAGCAAATCTTGCTGAAAACCCACGAAATTCTGGTCTTACGTAAAATCGGTAAGCGGGTCGAAGGCTTCCATCCAGTCACTCACTGATCAGTCTGGCGTGGCAACGGAAGACAGCAAAACGAAAGCTGAAATTTTAAATTTAGCATTTGAGAAATCTTTCACGCAGGAGGATCGTACAGACATACCGCCGTTTGAGTCTCGTACAGATTCCCGTATGGAGGACATAGTGGTAGACATCCCTGAGATTGTGAAGCAGCTGAATGGGTTGAAAATAAATAAATCGTCAGGTCCTGATGGGATTCCAATTCGGTTTTACAGACAGTACTCTACTGCACTGGCTCCTTACTTAGCTTGCATTTCCCGCGAATCTCTTGCCCAACGTAAAGTCCCGAGCGACTGGAAAAAAGCTCAGGTGACGCCTGCATATAAGAAGGGTAGAAGGATGGATCCTCAATATTACAGACCAATATCCTTAACATCGGTTTGTTGCAGGATTCTCGAACATATTCTCTGTTCGAATATAATGAATTTCCTTGAGACAGAGAAGTTGCTGTCCATACATCAGCACGGCTTTAGAAAGCATCGCTCCTGCGAAACGCAACTCGCCCTCTTTTCACATGATATCTTGCGAACCATGGATGAAGGGTATCAGACGGATGCCATGTTTCTTGACTTCCGGAAAGCGTTTGACTCGATACCCCACTGCAGACTCCTAACTAAAGTACGAGCATATGGGATTGGTTCCCAAGTATGTGAGTGGCTCGAAGACTTCTTAAGTAATAGAACCCAACACGTTGTCCTCGATGGTGAGAGTTCATCGGAGGTGAGGGTATCATCTGGATGGTCCCAGGGAAGTGTGGTAGGTCCGCTGCTGTTTTCAATCTACATAAATGATCTTTTGGATAGGGTGGATAGCAATGTACGGCTGTTTGCTGATGATGCTGTGGTGTACGGGAAGGTGTCTCTGAGTGACTGTAGGAGGATACAAGATGACTTGGGCAGGATTTGTGATTGGTGTAAAGAATGGCAGCTAACTCTAAATGTAGATAAATGAAAATTAATGCAGATGAATATGAAAAGAATCCTGTACTGTTTTAATACTCCATAGTGTAGTGCTTGACACAGTCACATCTATTAAATATTTGAGCGTAACGTTGCAGAGCGATATGAAGTGGGACAAGCATGTAATGGCAGTTGTGGGGAAGGTGGATAGTCGTCTTCGGATCATTGGCAGAATTTTGGGAAGATGTGGTTCATCTGTAAAGAAGACCGCATATAAAACACTAATACGACCTATTCTTGAGTACTGCTCGAGCGTTTGGGATCCCTATCAGGTCGAATTGAGGGAGGACATAGAAGCAATTCAGAGGCGGGCTGCTAGATTTGTTACTGGTAGGTTTGATCATCACGCGAGTGTTACGGAAATGCTTCAGGAACTTGGGTGAGAGTCTCTAGAGGAAAGGAGGCATTCATTTCGTGAATCGCTACTGAGGAAATTTAGAGAACCAGCATTTGAGGCTGACTGCAGTACAGTTTTACTGCCGCCAACTTCGCGGAAAGACCACAAAGATAAGATAAGAGAGATTAGGGCTCGTACAGAGGCATATAGGCAGTCATTTTTCCCTCGTTCTGTTTGGGAGTGGAACAGGGAGAGAAGATGCTAGTTGTGATACGAGGTACCCTCCGCCACGCACCGTATGGTGGATTGCGGAGTATGTATGTAGATGTAGATGTAGATGACTGTGCAGTACGTCCATTCATTGTTAATTGTTGAACAAATACATCATCTAAGTATATCAGCATCTCAAGCATAGTGCTTAATTTACGATCTATCTCTGTGCTGATGGGTGTCACAGAGAATTCTTACAGTCTTGGGGTAAGATTAGAGACTGAAAGAGCCCTCACATTGTCATTGACCAACTCGCCCTGCAGCATCGTTACCAATTTAATCTGCAGTCTACCAGAAGTGACCGCTACATTCCACGTCTCGTGAATGAATGGATCTAGCCAAGGCCTCGCCCATCCAAGTACACAAGATTTCTCCAGATACACTCATGTCAAGGGGTTAGCACCCCTTATCGGTGTACAGTAACAAATTTGAAACTGTTGTGATGAAATAGCACAGGTTTAAGAAGAACAAGAAAAGGGTGATTTTTATGCACGATGGAGCTCCAGACGGATGCAGTTCGAAGCATTTTACGTAAAGCAACTACTTTATCAACTCTTAAAGTATTGTTCTAGAGTCTAGAATCTGTACCCGGAAGGTACTGGTAAGAGAGATCATAAACACATGCACTCCAAAGAATCCAAACTTAAAACAGGCTATAATGTTAAATCGCTTGAGTTCCCGACCTATCAGTCGTGTGGAACGCAGCGCTGTTAATATTCCAGTGTAAGAAGTATATTTCCAGCGCATGACATACATCCTTCTTGCAGGGTTCTCTATCATTCACTATGGTATCGAACCATAAAACGAGAAAACTACTTCCTTAAAACAGCGGCTCTGTGTGATACATGCACAACATAGCTTTCCAGAGATGTATAGCGTCCACTGACCACATCCGATCACAATTCACAAATTATACTATGCGCACATCAGTCCTATATAAAATGATCGTTGGTTACGGAGAATACCTCTTACAAAGAAAGTAAACAGCACATCTGCCAAGCAAATGTATACACAGAAGATTGCAGTGTCTCACAAACACTATCGCTAACTTAGTTATGATAGTGAAATATCGATTTTACACTTAAGGTGCGGCAGGGAGATGGAGTACATCGCATAAATCTTCGTTTGTTTAGAGGAATGTGTCACGTTTCGTCACACATGAGATGGAAGTCCTCTAATGACCGAGAGGTTTACTGTACACCATCACAAGTAGACACTGCTCTAAGACCCACACAGAACAAGCGGTTGTATACGAGTTGAACGCAGGCTAGGTCACACATCTGATTCATCCTGACAGAACATCAGCAAAAAAATGGTCAAATGACCTGCAAAAACTTCCCCCCTCCCTCTCTCTCTCTAGAAAGCATCATAAGTCTACCATTAAATCGCACCTCGTTACAACTCCATCTCAACCGACCAATCCATCCACTCCATGTCGTCCTTTAACGCAGGTGCAAGTGAGTTTAGAGGCAGATGTTGCTCTGCCTTCCTGAAATAGCGTCAAATACAGTAGTTAACTCGCGTGTGTTACCTCAATAGACAAGCAGTAGAATGCTGCCTCGACGAAAAAAAGTGACTGTTTCCGTGGTTCCCTTCGCGTCCATGTCGATGTTTTCTCGAATACCTCTTGCTGTCGGATGCTTGTTTCCATGTGCAAATTGTTCTGCGCAGGAAGAAGACACACAAGTACTTTCTCAATTTCCCCACATTCCATCGATTTGGCCGACAATTAGGGTGTCATGAATTAAAAAAAACTTCTCCAAACATGTGAAGAATATCGATTTAATTAATGTGCATAAATTATTTATATCAACATGGTGTTAGTGGTACAGTAGTTAATGGAGGGGGGCGGGGGGGAGTGGGCATCAGTGTGTGACATGTAGCGGAACAGAAGGTTATGTGCAAAAAAGTATGTTAATTCGCATAATTATTATGTAAAACGCAGTACAATAGTTTAAAGGGGTGGGTGACAGGGAAGAATACGTCAGAAATGGCGTTCAAAAGCATGTGAAATTCGAAAAGTGTAGCAGAAAATGGTGGGAGGACGTAACTAATTACTTAATTTGATTTCAAAGGGGGTACAATAATTTAAGAAAATGGGGGTGACATGGGAAACCAGTTAACAGAACAATAATTTAAGTGCCAACAAAGGGCCAAACATTAGGTTAAGACATACAGACTACTGTGCCGTATATTAGGTTATGCAACATGTTTGCTCCATGTAATTACTTCTTACAAGACCTACATGTTTCCAAACAGCGTAGAATGACGAGCAAGAGAAATCCGACCCACACAAACTGATTTTTTCATAAACAAACAAAGTACACTTGAATTTCCTGTTATGAGATCCTTCCTCTTCACCACCAGACCACCATCTTTGATTATGTCACGGAAGGGACGACAGTGTCCTCCGATGGCAGTACTGTGTACTAGGTCAGTCGGACTCTGGACCTTTTGGAAAACACACTGGATGGAATTACTGCCTCAAATTGTTTAAATGAACAGTTTCCACACATTGTATAAATTGTTTAAACAAGATTGTATAAATTGTTTAAACAATACTCCATACACAGCAATTGATTTCCCTCCAAATGACTGATAAAGTGAGCCTATTTCCCGCCAATTTCCGGGAGGGAGGCTGGGAGGGAATGGGGGTTTACCAGAGGGGTATGAATTTAATTAAGTATTCAATTTATGTCCAGCTCAGGCTGAGTCCTCTTCCTGGCAATCGCTAGGAAGAGGTTGTGGTCGGGGGACATAGGATAGTGGATGTAGCCCAAGGGACATATCTTCCCCTGCCATTTTCTTGGGTTAGTAGAGATAACTGTGATGTATTGCATTATCCTGATGGGCTTTGAATTTCCCTCCATTTTCTGGGCGAGGAGAGGGGAGTGGGTGGGGTTAGGCTAGTGGAGGTAGCGCAAATGGCCTTTTTCCCCGCCATTTTCTTAGGATAATGGAAGTAGCTGTGGTATGTTGCGTTGTCCTGATGGAACTTGAACTTCCTGCCATTCTCTGGGGGGAAGGGAGGAGAGGAGGAGAGGAGTGGTTTACCCAGTGGGTGAGAGGTTAATTAATTGATCAATTTAATTATGTAGTCAATCAAATTGATAAGGGTGAGAGGGTGGCATATTCCAATAACTCAGACCTGAAATTGTACCTGTAGCAGCAAAGAGGGAGGGAGGGGATATGGGGAGGGAGGGGGCAGGGGGAGCAATGGGTTAATTACCTGTGAGTCAAAGGAGAACAATCACTTGGCCCCTGAGTACATAGCTGCCCCTGATGTAGGCAACTTGCAGTAACGCAATCCACTGGCATCCTTGTTACCCCACTAGTAACGTCTTGCTGCATGTAAAACGTCTCAATCATTCACATGCTGCTTTGCAGAGAGTGCATCCTTCACTGGGCCAAACATATGGTCCTTTTTTCTTTTTATGCTCTTTTGTTAGGGGGCGACGAACCCAGTAGGTACATAGGTTTCATTACCTCAGCTGGTGGACAAGTGTGTCAGCACTAGCAACAGAGATGTCCAGTTAAGTGGAGAGGTGTTTGACTGCGATCCATCGATCACCTCAAATGATAGTGTTCAGACATTCGTACACTGGAGATGCAACTGTGTGCTACCAGCTGGGACGAAGGAGACCTGACAGGTCTGCACGACCTTGTTGCGATGATGAAAGACGCCTCGCCCATCAACTCTCCGTGCTTCTGTTCACTGCCAGTTCTCCAGAGATATTCCGCCTGCAAGTACGAATCTATGATCTGGTTTGCTGCCAAATGAAACTCAGTGACAGCTTTATGCTTGGAAAACACTTCCATTATAGACATAATTTTGAAGCCTACATATAGTTTCGCTACTCATCAAAACTTTATGAAACTATAGAGACCGAAGTGAGGATATTCTACGATGTCCCACGACAAATTCCACATTTTCTCAATCGATACTAGCCTAGAGAAAAAACATTGAATTATTTATTGGACGCCACTCGTGCACCACAGGGTGCAGCCAGAGTAGCAATATCAGTGACGAAACAGGGAGGCAGAGCTATTGCAGCGTCGATGGCATGGTTCCTTCACATCTGAGCTACAGGCGTGTTGTGACTCACGCGATCAGAACTGATGCACTATCAATGCAAGTAGGCACCAAGCCAGTTTACATAATGCACCTTTTTTAAATTAAAGGTATCACAGTTAGCCAATTGCTAGTCTCGAGAAGCGACCAATGCTGGCCACCAAGTTTACAAGTCTACAAATCAATATCAGTGTACATGGCTCAATCAGTCACTGACTGTTATGTTGTTAGCTGTGGCACTGCTGTTGGTGCCAAGTCCAGTGATGTGTACTTAATACTTTTCAATCAGTGGGCCACATGCAGGGTCTGCTATCTGCTTGTGCCTCTGGTTTCCGTCCAGTCCACCATCTCCTGTGTGTGCGAACTTCTTGCTGCTTACCTTTGCCCTGGGCAGACTCTGCTGTTGTGAGCTGCCCCTTCTGCATGGGTAATGAGCGTGATCATCCACGCCTTGACTGCCCCATCTGGGCTGTAATGGCATCAGGTCGGTGGGATCAATGTGATGTTCCTGTCCCGCTGGGTCAGCGCTTTTGCACTGCCTTCGCCACTACGTCACCGGCTCGTGGCCGTGCAACATGTGCTGGCTGTGGAATCTTCTCTGGCTGGGTGTGCACTGCTTATGTCCCATGGGCGTTGGTGTCATGGGGCATCGTCACAACGAATGCCTTCTGAGTAATAAATGAATGAGTTTTCACTGTTTCTCTGGCGTACCATCCAGAATCTAACAAGCACCCATTCACCACTCTACTGCAACTTGTGATTTTCTGGCAGCCTGACCACGTTATACCTGGTTCCGTTGTCCACCGTAGAGGCATTCAACATAGTCGTTAAAATACAAATCTTCCTCTTTCACCATAATCAACCCCATCTTACATACTGACCAACAGTACAACCTTGTGGCACAGAGCGACTCACATGCCAGGTGTTTACATACTGAAACAATGCCACAGAGACTTGACAATGCCCCCACTGCCAAGAAGTGTGCGTGGCTTACCGAGTGTTCTGAAATGTCAGACTCGCTGGCTAGCGTGTGTTAACAAAAGATTATGAGTTTAAAAAGCACGGTACCTCTTATGTGTTGTCGAACACTTTCTGCAGGTTTGTCGATGGTTGGGGGGGGGGGGGAGTATGTAAGTGGTCGCTGGTTGTCAGTCAGGGTCATCACTGGCGGACTTAAAGGCCACATTGTTGCCTTTGCAACTGCTGCTGAGAAGTTCTGCTGCCTCAGGCACTCCACATACGAGTATCACAGCGACGATTCATCACTGCTGCAGACCCTAACAATGAAATGAGCAACAGCACAGCATTCTGATGAAAGGTCTGTAATGACTAATATCCAGGAAAGTGGTCCTGAGCTTGTGATAAATGCAACGCGAAAATTACTGTGGTCTTTCTTTACTTCACTGTACGATGGAAAAATTTTCTGTGAGAATAAGTCTTGTAAGTGTTCACTCCAGTAAATCTATACGCGAGCCAAGCTGGTGTACCTACATCATTTATCTGTTACTGACTGCAAATGCCATATTCATGTACAAATGTATTTAAAATTAGTAACGTGTATTAGTTTCACAGCGTCTGACTGCAGACATTTCCACCGCCATCAATGATATATATAATGGAGAAAAGATACAGCAAACTGTTGCACCTACTTCTAGTTTCAGTCACACTGACATCTGGTGACAGTAACAAATTAATAATAGAAAAGCGTAGGAGAGCAGGTGCCGTGTTACATTAGAAACTACACCGATTTTTTATCAATGTTCACAAGCAGACAGCACGACTTAGTTATGAAAAGCAGATTCTGTGAAGTCGATGGAATAAATTGCTACAATATTAGTTACTTGAAAGACTTGCATTGTAGAAAGCATTTATGGAAAGTCACAGAATAAGATGTTGATAGTAAGTTGTCGTGGTAGACTACACTTTTTACTCACTGAGCAGAAGCCTTTGAACTTGTTTCCGGCACACAGCGTACTTTCAAGAATGAAACCTGGTCCGTAGCCCTCCTCGCATACTGAATTGGGAACAACCGTCAACTCAGCATACTGAAGAGTGTGAGGAATGTATCCGTCTGTAACGAAAAAACTCAGTCATATCATACTGGTACATCTTCACGAACATTAGCATCCTGTTACTGTACCTTTCAGTATCAACATAAAATTAGTTAGTAATATCCATCCAAGATACTCACAGTTTAAGGATCTTTGCAATATTTTTTGCAATAATTTGTGAAAGCTGTTCAATAGTTTACCAAACTCAATTTGGCCAGTTTCTTTTATTACGGCAGAGACTGAATCAGTTTGCATATCATGAATAAGTCACATGTTTTGTACATAGCTACTCACTAACGTAGGGACACCACAGATGATGATGATGCTTGGTTTGTGGGGCACTCAACTGCACGGTCGTCAGCACCCGTACAAAGTCCTAATTTTTACACAGTCCAAGTTTTTTCGCAGTCCAATCTAGCCACTGCCACGAATGCCGATAATGATGACGAAATGATGAGGACAATACAAACAGCCAGTCCCTAAGCAGAGGAAATCCCCATTCCGTCCAGGAATCGAACCCGGGACCCTGTGATCCAGAGGCAGCAACGCTAGCCACTAGACCACGAGCTGCGGACGACACCGCAGTGAAACATACTACATTTTATTATCATGTATATACATATTAGTTCGCAGCAAGTTACATGACATTTGCAATGACATACTGAACTGAGGAACTAAGATGTTATTCCTCCTGACACTGTAAGTAATTTACGTCTGATCAAAAATACAACAGTGAAAAAAAAAGGAGTGTTCTAAAACAAGCAGCTTCAGATAAAATGAAAGTTGCCTTTGCTAACCCTAGGCGTTTTCTGTTACTAGAGATGGATTATTGTGACAGTGTGCTGTGCTGCTTGTACGAGTAGGTAGAAATTTGTTGAGGAACAATAAAATAAATATTTTTGAATATTAAGTTTCTTACTACAATTTAATAAATGCACGATAAATTAGTTATTTATAACCCTTTTTGTTAGTAGTTATATATGCCAGTAAAGGTGCAGCTACGTTTCTCTAACAGAGAAGTCATTAAAATCATAATGAACGAACACTAATGTTTACCACCGCTGTCCATTTCTACCACACTTTTGTTCATAGATGTTAACCACATAAAAGCCATTTACAAAAGGCCAGAAAAAATGCAGTATGCATTGGTCAGAACATTATGACCACCTACCTAGTAAACAGTATGTCCACCTTTGTCAGGGATAACGGCGGCGACGTGTCGTGGCCTGGAAGATACGAGGCCTAGGTAGGTCGCTGCACGGAGCTGCCACCACACCTGCACACACAAGTCTCCTAATTCCTGTAAATTCTGGGGAGGGGGCGATGAGTTCTTCATCACGTTGAGTCACATCTCAGATGTGTTCGATCGGGTTCAGATCTGACGAGCCACTGTGTTCCTCGAAGCACTCCATCACTCTCCTGGCCTCGTGGCATGGCGCATTATATTGTTGAAAAATGCCTTCGTCGTGTAGTGATGCACACGGTCTGCAACCAATGGACGACACTCCTTGGCAGTCAATGTGCCTCGCACGAGCTCCACTGCACCCATTAGTGCCAACGTGAATGTTCCCCAGAGCATAATGGAGCCTGCTTGCCTCCATCCCGCAGTACAGGGGTCAAGGAGGAGTTGCCCAGGAAGACGACCGATTCGCGCCCTCCAATCGGAATAACGCATAAGTATTGGGATTCATAAGGCCAAGCGACGCTCTACCACTACGTCAACGTCCAGTGCCGATGGTCACATGCCCATTTCAGTCGTAGTTGCCATCATGGTGTTAACATTGACACATTAATGGATCGACAGCTATGGAGGCCCTTCGTCAGGAGTGTGTGGTGCACTGAGCAGCGTTAAAGTCTCATGTTAGTTCCACTGGAAGCCTGTCCTGTTTTACCAGTCTACCCCGCCTACGACATCCGACATCTATAACAAGGAGTTGCCACCAACCCCACGATGTCTGGAAATGGTTTTTCCTTGGTTTCGCCTGTTGATGAAGACACAACAGCACTCCTCGAACACTCGAAATTCCTGCAGTTTCCGAGATGTTCGTGCTGACAGTCCAAGCAATTACTATCTGTCCTCAGTCAAACTCAGATAGATTGTGTACTTTCTGCATTCTACAGACAGACAGCATGCTCACTGATACTACATGTACGGTGCGTGTGTCTGACTAGCAGTTATTCCCTGCCAGGTGACGCTACTACAGCCTGGATGGGTTCATATTGGTAGAAGGCCGGTGGTCGCAATGTTCTGGCCGATCACTGTATAGTGATACAATGATTTCTATGCTGGATGAACAATGATCCAACGAGTGAAAATTGCTGTAGCAATTACTTAAAGTAGATAAGCAGTATTTATGGAACGTTAGATACCAAAAATTAGATCAATGTGTATTTTTTTTAAAGCCTACCATTTTGCCTTTGTCACATTTCTTTACCTTCTACTGTAATTTTTGATATTAATAATTACATACAATGTGCAGAAAGGCAAGTCAGGTCTTCGTGGAAGTACAGGATTTTTATAATTGTTGTTGTATAGGCGCTCCGTCTTCAGGCCACGAGTGGCCTACCGGGATCATCAGACAGGCCACGAGTGGCCTACCGGGACCATCCGACAGCCGTGTCATCCTTGGTGGAGGAAGCGGATAGGAGGGGCAGGGCGTCAGCACACCGCTCTCCCGGTCATAAGATGGTATTCTTGAGCAAAGTCGCTACTACTCGCTCGAGTAGCTCCTCAATTGGCATCGCGAGGCTGAGTGCACCCCGAAAAATGGCCACAGCGCATGGCGGCCTGGATGGCCACCCATCCAAGTGCCGACCACATGCGACAGCGCTTAACTTCGGTGATCTCATGGGAACTGGTGTATCCACTGCGGCAAGGCCGTTGTTGTTGTATATGAAAAATAAAATGTAATGTATAAGAAAATTAAAGAAACCTTTGGACAAAAGAGAAGCAACTGTATGAACATCAAGAGCTCAGGTAGCAATCCAGCAATAAGCAAAAAAGTGAAGCCTGAAGACAGTAGAGGAGAGTAGGTTTTTTTAGTGCAGGTTGCCTACATCAGGGGCAGGTATGCACTCAGTGGCAACCTATTGTTCTCCTTCGATTGACAGGTACTAAACGTATTGTTCTCCTTTGATTGACAGGCAATTATCCTATTGTTCCCCCACTCACTCCCCCTCCTCCAACTCCCCTCCCCCCCCTCGCTGCTACAGGTGCACTTTTAGGTGTGAGTCATTGGAATAGGTTCCCCTCTCACTCTTGTCAATTTGATTTATGCTTTACTAAATTGATCGATTGATTAACCTCTATGGCAGGAAAGTGTCACATCCTCTTGGTGGGAAGTTAAAATTCAGTAAGGACAATGCTACCTCTATTAACCTAAGAAAATGGAGAAAAAATAGGTCACTTTGGCTACCTCCACTAACCTAAGTCATCCGACAGCCACATCTTCCTAGGGATTGGATGGAAATTTGAATTTTGGTGGTAAAGAAAGGCCACTTGGGCTATCTCTACTAACCAAAGAAAAGGCAGGAATGTGAGGGTACTTGAGCTACCTCCACTAACCTAACTCATCCAACCTCCACCGCTTCCTAGGAAATGGTGGGAAGAGCTCGACTGTGCTGGACTTTCAGTCTTCATTTAAACAATTAGAGGCAGCACTTCCATCCAGTGCATTAATCACAAGGCCTGGAGTCCAACTGACCTAGTACACAGCACTGACACCAGAGGGTGCTGTCATTTATTCCATGATTTAATCCAAGATTGTGGTCTGGGGTGGGGGAAAATGGCAGGAAACAGTGTGTTCGCCACGAGATCTGGGCCTAGTACACAGTACTACCACCAGAGGGCCCTGTCGTCCCTTCATGATGTAATCCAAGATGGCGGTCTGATGGTGGAGAGGAAGGGTCTCATCACAGGCAATTCAGGGGTATATTGTTCATTTTTGAAAAAAATTAGTTTGTGGGGGTTGGATTTCTCTTGCTTATCATTCTCTCCTGTTTGGAAACATGTAGGTCTTGTAAGAAGTAATTACATGGAGCAAGCATGTTGCATAACCTAATGTTCAGCACTGTACTCTGGGTTAGGTTAGGTTAGTGTTGTTTAATGTCCCGTCGACAACGAGGTCATTAGAGACGGAGCGCAAGCTCGGGTTAGGGAAGGATGGGGAAGGAAATCGGCCGTGCCCTATCAAAGGAACCATCCCGGCATTTGCCTGAAACGATTTAGGGAAATCACGGAAAACCTAACTCAGGATGGCTGGAGACGGGATTGAACTGGCGTCCTCCTGAATGCGAGTCCAGTGTGCTAACCACTGCGCCACCTCACTCGGTGTACTCTGGGTACCTTAACCTAATGTTTGGCCCTTTGTCGGCACTTAACCAATTGTTCTGTTAAGCTGTTTTACATGTCACCATCATTTCCTTAAACAAATATACCGCCTTTGCACCAAATTAAGTAATCAGTTATGTCATTCCACGATTTTCTGCTACACTTTTCGAATTTCACATGATTCTGAACGCCATTTCGGGCGCATTCTTCTTTGTCACCCACCCCCTGAAACTATTGTACTGCATTTTACATAAAAATTATGCAAATTAGCCTAGTGTTCTGCACTTATGCTCTTCTGTACTATGTCACCCACTCACACACACCCTCCCTTAACTATGGTACCACTAACACCACTTTGATATAAAAAATTTATGCAAATTAAATAAATCGATATTTTTCAAATGCATTGGGTAGTTTTTTTTTAATTAGCAGCATCCTATTGGTCAGTGAAATCGATGGAATACAGTTTAAACAAAATATCGCTAGTAAAAAAAACATGCCGCCACTCGACACCCAGCGCCGCCACTGGCGCCGTCCTCGCTGCTGCTGCTGTTGCCGCCTCCGCCATGGCCCCCAGCCCCAACCATACCCCAGCTGCGGCTGCCACAGCATCGCTCTGGCGTCTGTGGATCGCCCTCCCTCAGGCTAGCAGATTAGGGCTGCCGCAACCAGGCTGCTGACAGTGGTCTGATTCTGCAGTGACTCCTCCTCTGCCATCACATCCTGACCCGTCACATGAGGTACAGCATACACCTCTGTCCACCTCGCCACAAAACTCCAAGGCCCACTCACACTGATCCCATACTCAAACCCCCTCTGGGCAGCATGTGTGTTTACCATTGCTGATGCTATACCTGTGGATAATGATGTCACAGATCGCGCTATAGAAATCTGTTCCAGTACAGCACAGGCTGCTTTCTCCCTACCAATCCTAGCGGAACATATGAGCTGCGTCCAGCCGTGCTTATCTGCCCCAGCATGACTGACACCTCACCGTGAAATGTCTGCGTGGTTACTCACCGTCTGAAAGGTTCTCAATGTTATACTGATGCCACCTGCTATGAAAATAAGAGATAACTCAACCTCTCGGAAATTGTATAGTGTCCCAGAAATAGCTAATGGTCGCTTGTAAGTAGATTTTACGATGTCTCAGCTTTTCCACATGGAAATTCTTGTCCTAACAGATCCTGTTTACGAAAATAGCGCGGAATACCGACGAATGCATTCCTCCTGATGGTCCTAACATGGCACACCAATTGTCACGTCTTACCCTTCCTGATTTAAACATACACAGACGTTCTCACCGCTATGAGAGCACAAAGGATGTCTTGAAAGGGGATTTTTGATTGGCTCTTATCGAATTTACCCACTGAATTACCGATACCGCCGATGTGGAAGCACCATCCGCTCTTTTTTTTTTCTTGCAGATGAGACTTTCAGCCGCAAAAGCTATTTTATACATATATCCATACTGCAATTATACCTTGCAAAGTGCCCTTCATATCGTCTAATAAGAAAAAACTCAATTACACTGCTATCCAACTAAGGACAGGAGCTTCAATATTAGAGTGTGAAACCGATCTCCAACCCAGCAATATATCACTGCATACCATGCAGATCTAGTAAACATACAATTTGTATCCTGCATCATACAAAGTCATCCCTGTTACATCATTCATACATATACAGCGAAGTCAGACAGCATAAGCACATGCACTGTAGGTATACTCGCAGCACTAGATATTTACCACGAGGTCGGGTGGGCATCCACCCCCGATGTGTGACAAGAGCATCCTAAGTGGATTGAAACCACTCTCAGAACTGTTCTACGAATTCGGCCTCATTTCCTCCCTCGACACAAACTCGTTACTGTTTCTGGTCCGGACCTGCCTGCTTGCTTGCTCGATTTTCTACCACCAGATGCTCATACATATACCGAGAAAAATGTAGTACAAAGGCTGAGTCGTTAGCCCTCAGCACAAAGGCGTCACTGTTCCTGGCCCCAACATACACTCCTGGAAATTGAAATAAGAACACTGCGAATTCATTGTCCCAGGAAGGGGAAACTTTATTGACACATTCCTGGGGTCAGATACATCACATGATCACAGTGACAGAACCACAGGCACATAGACACAGGCAACAGAGCATGCACAATGTCGGCACTAGTACAGTGTATATCCACCTTTCGCAGCAATGCAGGCTGCTATTCTCCCATGGAGACGATCGTAGAGATGCTGGATGTAGTCCTGTGAAACGGCTTGCCATGCCATTTCCACCTGGCGCCTCAGTTGGACCAGCGTTCGTGCTGGACGTGCAGACCGCGTGAGACGACGCTTCATCCAGTCCCAAACATGCTCAATGGGGGACAGATCCGGAGATCTTGCTGGCCAGGGTAGTTGACTTACACCTTCTAGAGCACGTTGGGCGGCACGGGATACATGCGGACGTGCATTGTCCTGTTGGAACAGCAAGTTCCCTTGCCGGTCTAGGAATGGTAGAACGATGGGTTCGATGACGGTTTGGATGTACCGTGCACTATTCAGTGTCCCCTCGACGATCACCAGTGGTGTACGGCCAGTGTAGGAGATCGCTCCCCACACCATGATGCCGGGTGTTGGCCCTGTGTGCCTCGGTCGTATGCAGTCCTGATTGTGGCGGTCACCTGCACGGCGCCAAACACGCATACGACCATCATTGGCACCAAGGCAGAAGCGACTCTCATCGCTGAAGACGACACGTCTCCATTCGTCCCTCCATTCACGCCTGTCGCGACACCACTGGAGGCGGGCTGCACGATGTTGGGGCGTGAGCGGAAGACGGCCTAACGGTGTGCGGGACCGCAGCCCAGCTTCATGGAGACGGTTGCGAATGGTCCTCGCCGATACCCCAGGAGCAACAGTGTCCCTAATTTGCTGGGAAGTGGTGGTGCGGTCCCCTACGGCACTACGTAGGATTCTACGGTCTTGGCGTGCATCCGTCCGTCGCTGCGGTCCGGTCCCAGGTCGACGGGCACGTGCACCTTCCGCCGACCACTGGCGACAACATCGATGTACTGTGGAGACCTCACGCCGCACGTGTTGAGCAATTCGGCGGTACGTCCACCCGGCCTCCCGCATGCCCACTATACGCCCTCGCTCAAAGTCCGTCAACTGCACATACGGTTCACGTCCACGCTGTCGCGGCATGCTACCAGTGCTAAAGACTACGATGGAGCTCCATATGCCACGGCAAACTGGCTGACACTGACGGCGGCGGTACAGAAATGCTGCGCAGCTAGCGCCATTCGACGGCCAACACCACGGTTCCTGGCGTGTCCGCTGAGCCGTGCGTGTGATCATTGCTTGTACAGCCCTCTCGCAGTGTCCGGAGCCAGTATGGTGGGTCTGACACACCGGTGTCAATGTGTTCTTTTTTCCATTTCCAGGAGTGTATTTGCATGCCTGCTTGCTATCTACACCCATCTCCAGACTCTGGGATTACAAGAACATACCTAATTTCGAATGGCTTGCTAGAATATCAAACGATTTTCATGGTAATTCTCGATATCAAGCACACCATAGTAACCTACCGATCGCCCACACGATATAATTCCGAAGATATAGACTGGAAATTATTTCCCTACAAACCCTGAACTTTAGCTAGGTGGAGCGTGCAGTAAACCATAGAGTAACTAGAAACTTACCCCGTCTGTGAAGACCTTTACATGAAAAAACTCGACAAAAGGAAAATGGAGTAAACTGATTTTTCCACTCACTCATACCAATGTCAGTGATCTAAGAATCCAAATCATCCCTATAATTTACAAAGTCAAATAACGTGTTTCTCATGTGTACAGAACCAGCAAACCTGTCTTCCACCTGCTAGTTGCATACACCACAATCGATGTTCTCTCAACTAAATAAAGACGCGAAATGTGAAGAAGCAGACAACTGAACAATTTACATGTGTGGTAATAATGGCCCAGTGCAAATAGAAGTTCATATTGAATCTTCTCAAAATTCCATGAGATCACGAAAGCTGTCCAGAACATACAAAGTATTAGTTCGCTATTCAGACGTCTAGAGGACTACCTGGTTAAGTCATCTACATTCCTACACTCCAACAGGCCCTTCAATTTGAGTAGTTCATACCGTCAATGGGAAACGTGAATAATTCCCGTCACCGGCACTTCATGAGAGGCATGCATAGGCAGAATCATCCTACAAAACCAGTCACATATATATTTTATCACTGTACTTTGAGTTCAATGTTACCATTGAAGTATCAGTTGAATGACATTTGACAATGAGTGAAGTATCGAAAATACGCCCTGCTGACGGTGGTGGCTCTGGAAACAGAAATATTGGCACCATTCTTATGATTAGCTGTCACAGTACTCCACGTCAAATCCATACTTTCCTTACAACTGGACATAGTCATTTCCTTTGCACATGTTGTAACGTGAACACACACTTTATGCTAGATGCTCAAGGCAAACCTATCTTGGAGCCCCTACTACTAAGTATAATACAATAACCAGTTGATGGTGATAGGAAATAATACTGACCTAAAATCAACGATGGGTGGACATGTCTCATAAGTTTTTCTTGCAAGTGCTACCACCATGTCTTAGAAAGGGAGGCGTAATCGTCTTACAAACAGCTATATGTTAAAAAAAAGACACAAACATATTACCATCACAAGCGGTCATGGTTCTACAGGTGAACACAAGTATCCATGTTAAACCCTATACCAGCTTTATAAATCCATGTATGGCATTAGCTAAGAATGATGTGGTTTTCTCAGACAAATACCGTGACATTGAATATAGATGGTGACTGCCGGAGTGTATATTATCACACCAGCAGTGTGGTTACACACCGCCAATGGCGCACCCTCCTAATAAAATTACCGAATTTTGAAAACGATTCGGCTAAGGAGCAAGGTATGAAATAGTATCTGCAACCCCCTCACGCCGCCAATGCTAGATATTTCTCCAGTATTTGTACCGCATTCTGTCTTGATGCCATGTCATAGGGTTGATGATATATCCACTGGGCTATAGGCAATCTTAGATTGAGAAGGATCACAAACAGTAGATGGTGTGATGATTGGAGTCATAAGAAATGTGCACTAGCTTTTCAGATCTCTAGTGCTACGCTATCTGCTAGAAATGCCGTCTGGGATCAGGAATCAAGTCCCTCCCATTCAAGCAAATACTTGCATTGGATCCTATGGAGAAGTCTTTTAATGGTTACAGCCACTAGTGATCCATATTTCTGTCACTCTCATATTTCGAAATGAGTCACCTTTCTCGAACCTACCTGCTATAGTAAAAGTCCTTCCTCGTTTAAGATAGCCCCTATGCATCCTGCAACTGCCCCCTCAGACTCTGCGCTACCATTCCTACACCTTTGGGCACATGATCATTCCAATGTAAGTTGGAACTGAGTAGGGGTTAGAGGAAATTATGTCTACCCTCTCCTGCAACCCGTGTAGAAACAGGCGAAACTGAGTTACTGCTACAGAACTGAGTTTTGTCCATTCGACGGAATTGAAGCTTGCTCCTGCAACACTAGGTAGTATAAAAGACAGAACGGGAACTGGGGAAGGACGCGGATTTTGCTACTGCATTTTACAAAGCACAAGCAGGTTCTGTAGATCCACGTCCCTCAGGGCCCATTCACTTCTATCACCCCAACATCTATCATCATTATTCTATTCCATACACCAGAGAAAAATTACGAACTATAAAAGCTCCACTAACTTTATCTGTTAGAGAATTCGTTAAGGTTTTTACAGCATCTCTCTCCTCCTATATATCGAAAACGAATACCACATGCCTGCTGGCATCGAGCACATGTGACGATCCTATTAAATACACAGCTATTGCTCCACTGGACAGACCAGTTTGAAGTTTCATCACCTGTGCTCTAGGAGGATGACTGTATCCCACAGACCATACTGTAAGTCACAACAGATGCTCCCTGTGGCACTGTGGGGTTATTTGAAACATTTCTTTTTTTTCCTGTTGTTACATGCTTCGTACACTGCCATATATTTTGTTTTTCCGTCACGACGTCGAGATCACTGTCAGGTTCTAAACTGACATTATTACTTTCTGATCCATTGCCTCTTGCAGAAAACTAGATGTCGCATTGTGAAAATCATCTTGTTAATCTGGCTACCATAACACACTACACACACTGGTTGATTTTAAATAATAGACAGTTTCAACATAAGGAAACTGGAATAGTTTGGCGGCGTTGTGGGGAATTTCCAAACTGAGGTCCGAAATTGACTGATGATCTCTACATTTAAACTCATCTGTCGCAGTGACAGAATAGCTGAATGTCCTGAATTCCGTTTCGACTGATTCCACACATTGCAGTCATGTACGCGATCGCTGTTTCGGTGCTATTCATCCACCAAAACTCTTTCTCCAACTCAAACAAGCGATGTCAGTCAATCATTATGTGGTAACCAACAGTGTACCAGTGGACAGATGGGGTGGAAAAGACATCATCAATGTACTCTAATAATAAGCATTCCAGTTGATTTAGCAATTTTACATTAATTTCAACACCAGACAATGCTGCGACAGACATTCGGGATAACGTTCACGTGTGGATCTGCCGCGCACTACATATATCCGGACCGATGTATGGAGGCAGATCCACCATGCGTCACATCTACGATAGGGCTCACAGATGGACCAATCACGCGTAACGTCCGAACACGTGCTCTATGTTAGAAGTTTGGTCCACGCCGAATTCGTGCCAGGCTTCACCGACCGACATAGATACCTCTCTTCAGTGCAGCACTCCGTGAAGGATGGGCTGCCATTTCCCAAGAAACCCTCCAGAAACTGAACGAATATCTCCGAGAGTGCAGGCTGTCATCAAGGCTAAGAGTGGGCCAACAATATATTGAGTTCCGGCGTTATCAAGCGTACAAAAGATTGCACTCTAACGTCTTACTCATGCACAACTCATACGGGAAAAGGAGGAGTTGTTACACATATTAAGGCAGAACACAAGTTCAAAAACGCTGTGCTAATCAGATTTTGTAGTGAGTTAATATTGAAAAATAGTTCACTTTTAATTGTAACTATATATAGGTACCAACTGGGCGATTTTGAAACGTTTTTGAGGTCCTCCTAAAGGTTTGGCACCTATATCATCCCTTAGCTAAGACTTGCATTACTTCCACTTACGTGTGTGAGGGCTCTTCTGTTTTCCTTTCCATCGGCCTCCCTTGGCCAACTCTTGTCTTTCGACCCGAAAGGTATTAGGTTTCGAGGCATGAAGGTGTCTTTGCTTTCCTTTTCTGTTTCTAACGTCGGAGAAGATGGTACGGCGTCGTAGACAGAAGAAGAAAATTTTAGCGTCTGTTCTCAGAGAGACGGTTACAAGCAAGGTAGCGTTCATATTAAGTGGCTGAACATGGCTGCACAATCACATGCAATCATATGGCTATGTTGTAACGAATGGGACACTACCATATTATTGTCCTTGGGAAACATACTGTAGCTTTAGTTGTCTAAGAATTCAGAGGCAAAACTTCCCCTCAATCGATTCTCCAGGAGGGGCTTACACTGAGATAAATACAGAAGTGTAGGAGGAGGATGAAGAAAGAAAGAAAAGACGGAGTAGGAACATGGAAGGGACGTTGAGGATTGGAACTTGGAATATACTCACACAATTGTAGGCTGGCAAGCTGGAAAATGCCCAGCAGGAAATAATGAAGAATAGATGGGATGTATTAGGTACATCTCAAATGACATTGGCGAGTGGAGAGTACAAAATATTTTTCTCAGGCAGCTACAAGACTGGAAACTATGGAGTGGCATTTATGATAGGAAAACAACTGATGAACAACCTGTTGAAAGTGGAGTACATAGATGAAAGACTGATTATGATGAGATTAAGAGGGGACAAGAGGGATGTCGTATTAATACAAATACGCGTACCACTGAGTGAAAACGATGGTGGGGTATTAAAGGACTATTGTGAAAAGACTGAAGAAGTACTGCATAAAGAAGAAAAAATTGTAATGTGGATTTGAATGCAGTGGAAGGAGAGGGAAAAGTAGAAGGAGTGCTTGGAAGATTTGGATTAGGAAATAGGAATGACAGGGGTGAAGGGCTGGTTAATCTCTCAAGAGAAAATTCTCTTATGATTGGAAAAACATCGTTTGAACAATACAGAAAACGAAATATACATCGATAGCTAGGTCAAATGAAGAAAGATAGCAAATTAATTATACTATAATGCAGATTAGGTGAAAAATCTGCATTAAAAAATGCTAGAGCAGACACAGATTTGGATCACAGATTGGTGGTACTAATTTGCAAATAAGATTGAAAATAATAAGAGGACGAAAACAGTGTGAGAAATTTGATCTAGAAAGACTAAAGTAAGAAGGTAAGGGTGCTGAGTTAGAAAACACATCTCCCTCGAAATGGGATAGAAGACCCAAGGAAAGGGCGCAAATGAGAAATAGATGAAGATGGAAAGAGGAAACAGAGTAGGAAGAGGGAAGGGAGGTTAATGATTGGAACATGAAATGTACTCACGCTGTTGTAGGCAAGCTAAACAGGGAATGATGAAGAATATACTACATACATGAGGTATATGTGAAGTGATACGTTGGTAATAAGCAATAACTGGATAGTGAAGAGTACAAATTGTTTTATTTTGGGAGAAGAGCCGCAACTATGGTGTGGCAGTTGTGATAGGAAAAGAACTGATGAAGAATTACTGAAACTGGAGTACATGGATAAAACACTGGTGATGATGAGCTTAAGAGGTAACAAGACTGATGTCATTTTAATACATACACATGTGCCTACATGTCATCACACTGATGGGAAAGTACACTACTATAATGCAAATGTTGATAAAATTGTGGTTAAAGAAAAAAAAGAAATCCCAGGATCATCATAATAGGGGATTTGAACACAGTGGCAGGAGAGGGAAAAGAAGGGAAAGTGACTGGAAGATGAGAGGTGGAAGTAAGGAAGAAGTGTATAATGGAGAGTGTAAAATGTTTTACTCAGGGAAGGAGAAGAGTGGCAGCTATGGTGTGGCAATAATGATAGGGAAACATCTGATGAAAAATTATTGGAAGTGGAGTTCGTAGATGAGAGACTAATGATGAGATCGTGAGGGGTCCGCTTGTACGTGGAGACCAGTTTTGTAATACAATTCACGAAGAATGACCTGAAACGATTGTCACATGTAGAAGAGATTGTATTTTTGACACCACTGAACCACTCTGTCATAAGTAGGATGTAAGACTTAAAGCTAGTGGCTAGCTGGAAGAATTTAGTTGTTGGCCTATGGATGCAGCAAATACAGTTTTTATAAAATGAAGTGATGAATGGCTATAAGACCATCAAGAATGGAATTAATACTGATTGTTAACAACATTGACCACTGTCCATGGCAATTACAGAAGAGTAATGAATTGATACTGTACCTATTGACCACTGACCATAGTAATTACAGAAGAGTAATGAATTGATACTGTAACTATTGACCTCTGACCATGGCAATTACAGAAGAGTTATGAACTGATACTCTAACTCAAAGTGAAAGCAACTGGAACAGATTTGTAAGGTAATGAAATTTAGTTCTAAGTATGCAACAACGCAGTGTGGATTTAGATGAATTTTACAATACTGATCCCTGAATGTAGGAGCCAGGTATTTTCCATCAGGTTTAATGTATAGGTTGATTAGGTACACGCGATTTGTAATATTTTGTGTGTTTAGTAATCCTGATACAGAGAAGTTAAATTCTAGAACCTTTTTTGTCAAACAATGTCAGACTTTTTGTCATGTAACGATCCAAGTGCTTTTAACTACGACAGTAAGTTAGAATTGTAGAACAGCTGAGAAGTTAACTCATTTGGAAGTAAAAATGTTTCATCTCAGATTTTGTGGAGGAGAAACTTTATTTTCAAAACAGTTTTCTACCGAAGCATTTGGTCTTAGGATATCTCCTTATCAGTACCTCTTCCTTTCCTATGTCATGTTTGTTTGAAACCAATGAATATTTTTTAAGAAAATCATATTTCAATCAGAGTCAGAGAAATATTAATGCGCCAGAGTCAGAAAAGTCTAAATGTTTGTAACAGCTTCAATGCTGGCAGCATTGCACAGCGCTGAGCCAATATCCAGTATTTTCACTGAACATTTGCAAGGTTATTCATTTATCAACCAGTCTACCAATATTATTTCTATGACAATATTTCATGGCTGGCATTGCACTTTGCTGTGCCAAGTTTGGATATTTTCTATGCCTACTGTGGGGAGAACAGTATACCAAGATTACATCTGGTGTGGCTCTAGAGCTGAGGAAACTTCATTTTGTTTATCAGCACAAGGAATTTTGTCAGTTTTTTGTACAGGGCCATAGAACTCAGTGCTCCCTAGACTGGGTAAATTTGAGAGGGATTGATTTCATTATAGGCATTGTATACAGATTTTCCAGATTAAGTTGTTTAATTTTTTGAATTGCAGTAAAACTGATTAGCCACACCATCACTTTAACAACTCATCATGCAGTAAATTTGCATGGCACAAACAAATAAACACAAAATATATATAAAGACCGTTACACTAGGCGACAGCTCTGCCAGTCTTTCACTTTATGAAATCTATGATATTTAAAATAGTCACTCTGTGGCTATGATAGTAGTTTTACTTTTTTATGTGATACTTATACTTGTCTTGCAGAAGTCGTTATTTGCATTACCAGTACATCTCAACTTATGCTCATTTTAGTTCCACATTCAAGTCTACATATCCATAAAACACAATCTTTTACTTGCCAGACTTCCTATGCTTATACAAATTCTATAGGTACATTTTTTCATGATTCCTCAGTTATTCACCATTTTAATCACCATTTTATTAGGTGCTTACATGCCCAGTAGAGAGAGTCTTTCAGGTCGGTTCTCATACCGTAAGTTTCGGCCTTGCACATTTTTCTGTTTCCATATGCATGTGCATGAAAACGACAGCTGAAAGAGACACCATTTTTTTTGTATGTGTCCAGCAGATTACATCCCTTGCATAGTCTGACCATTGCAAACGGTAATTCAAACGTTTTTTTCTTCATAATAAGAATTTTGTCCTTTGCTATATAGCCTCTATATATCTTCATTTATCACTGATGCTATTATGACTTTGCTGATGCCGTGTAATGTGTTTCTTTTGTGATGCTATGCTACTCCACTTTGCCATTATTGCACACCATATGCAAGATAGTATTACTACTGATATTTATGTTTTTGTCTGATGAATTGTTATTACATTTTTGTTAGGTTAGTCACTCTTTGTACATTATAATGTTGCCATGTTTCATTTATGCCCAATCTTGTGTTCTAATGTGATATATCTCCTGTACTTGATGATGTCAGTATTTTACTTCCTTTCACCTATGTAGACTCAAGAAAGCTTTGTACTCTGTAACACATGTCCATTGCATATGCTCATCAATTTTCTTTATCTTGCAGAAGAAATCTACTGAAGTCTCATTGTACCCAAACCAGGCATTATGCTTGTAAATAGAAGCATATGAAAGTGTGAAATGCATTATATAGAAAGCATGACATAAGCAACTTATGCAGAATACTAAATACCATTGACACTCCTCACACTGTTTCCTGGCAGCCCTTTACAACTGTTTTCCTGTTAGTGTACTAGGTAAATTAGGCAGATTGCCTATAAGGATTTAGGATTAAGGAAATTTTTCTCTGCCTCTTCTCTTATATATAAGAGTATTACTAGAATATTTAATGAGTGCACCAACTTATACGGAATAATGACGGAATTCTGATGTTTAATGAGTGTTCATATCCTAACTGCACTACAATAATGAGGATTATATTGACATGTTGATCATTCTTGTATAATAATATTGTATGATGTTAATATGTCTTTCATGTATGTTGACTTCTTTCTAGGAAAACCTGTCTTACCTTGTGCCATATGATCGGAGGTGTTTGTGGGAGAGAGATTGCGTATGCTACTGCCTTCTTATGTTAGCAATCATGACTGCCTTTTTCTTTCCAGATTAATAACCACAATTCCCAGTTCCATTATTTCTGCAATTCACTTTCATCTTTGCGTATTTATCTCATAATTTACTGTGATATCTTACATTTACCTAGTCAATAAACTAAATTGCAGTTAGTACTCCTGTCTTTATGCTTGCATATATCATAATCATATTCTTCTTTTCTTTGGTCATAGCACTTCTTGACTCAAGATGAATGACAACTGACTGTTAATCATTTCCTTTAGAGACAAATTGCACTGCCCTTATCAATCTTTCCCATATCTTTCCCTACAGCAATGCCCACTGTTAGAGATATAGTTCATTTACTAGACTGAAATTTATGAAGCCCTGAGGGTGCTACACAACCTATAAGTATTGGGTCTTTACAAACAGGATACCATACTTTGATTCTATGTTTCTATTTGTCTAATATGTACTCATACAGGCCATACAGAGCCATATTTCCATATAATACTGCACATTGTTCTTGTGAAAGCCATATCGAGTTATGTATTTTGATTATGAATTATGCATAGGCCTCTGAATGTCATAGTTAATTATATTTTATGACACTTTGTTAGCTTTGATATTTATCATTTGTAAAACTAGGCCACTTGGAGCCCCAAACGTTTACTAGCTAAGATCAGCATTAATGTGTGTAATAAGGCCATGTGGAGCCTCTGATTGGTATTTTCTATTCAGTTGTTTTATATATTAAGATTTGCATGTATTTCATGTACTAGGCCGCAAGACCAGCCTTTATTCATGTAGAAAGGCAAATTTAAGCCTCTGATAGATATTTTCTATACGATTCTTTAAAAAATTAAGATTTGCCTGTATTAAAGTTTTAAACATGGCTGCATTGAGAGGAACCATTACAAAGTAAAATAAAAGAAATAACGGCCCATGGTCACAAAAATGACGTCTTTTTGGCCTAGGTTTCGGCCTCTACTAAGGATGCCTTCATCAGCAATAAAACATTTACACTGGTCTATAGCATGAGTGCAAAGACTTAGGAAACATTTTTTAGCTGTAAGTACTGACAATCAGTATAAAAAGAAATGGCATAGTACTACATGTCAAGCATAAAATAAATATCAAGCAATAAAGCTTTACTCACAAAATTTTAAAATAGAAAACAAAGAAGGCAAGCCACTATGGGCTGCTGATTCACATCGAGCTGCGGTAGCATCAGACTGAGGCACCCACGTTAGCAACTGCGGGCAGGTGAACATTATATCAAAACTGCCATCTAGCAGCCACAAATACATACAGGCTACCCAACATTCAAAATATAGACAGACGAATATTGTGATGAACATTATGTAACACATGAAGTAAGAGGCAATATTTTATCTGGCAGCAGCAGACATGGTAACAATTTGTGCACATAAGAGCTTAGAAGTACAGTTTAAAGACTGAAAACGCCATTACAGAATTACAAATGGAGCTGAATGACTCAGTGGGTAGAAAAACGGTATAACATGAAATGTAGTTAATACAAACCATTTAATGAACAAAAAATTATGAATCGACTTAGATAGAAAAAAATATTTTGGTAACTGCGCGACGGAATACAAAATCAAATATCAAGTAATGGCTTCATACCGTTGAAGAAGCTTTTATTATGTAATAGTAGCTGCTCATTAAGACTGAGGCCATCATTTCGATAGAGATGTTTAATAATTTCTGATTCTTCGAGAACATCTAATCTACGCCCTTTCTTCTCAGTGTGCAATAGTCACACCTTAGTCCATAAATTAAAAGATTTAGAATGCAGCCCTGATACCAAGTTGTTTTCACTAGATATCAAAAATCACTATACAAACATTCCAGTACAAGTAATGCTTACAATAGTAGAAAAAAATTTACGTCATTTCAACAAAGAACTTTCAGAAGAACAAACCACTGACTTTATGAATCCAATTACAGTCATAGTCAAATACAACTATTCTGAATTTAATGAAAAATTGTATCAGCTATCCGACGGTCCTGCTATGGGAAATCCGTTAGCTATCAGCTGCCGTTTTCATTAACTCTCTAGAACAGTTCTTCAATCGTTTTTCAGCTACAGCGCTAGGCACTCACCCCTATTTCTGATATGTCGATGATATTTTCGTCATCAACAAAGGACCTGTTGAAGGCATTGAGCGTATTTTCAATCTCTTCAGTGAACTTCACGAGGAAATATCCTTCATCAGCAAACTCGAAAACGAGGCCCGTCAATTGAATTTTCTTGACTAGACGCTTACAGTAGAGAAAAATAAATACTCATTGAATATTTTTCTTAAAGATAGATTTACCGATCAGATCTTACCTGCCTCTTCTATGCACCCACAATCTCATAGAAACGCTGTTCACAGAGCTACTTCTATTCCTCTCTCGAAAGAAAAATTCGAGGAACAAATTAATTTAATCAGTAGTTAATAATGAATACGAACCTGCCATAGTGGATAACATCCTTAAAAAGAAAACTGTTAAAAGAGTTAGTACACTAGGCACCCCTATCATTAAGTCCAGCCGAAAGAAAAAGTTTTTTCTATTCCTTTCTTGCGACCCATCTCCTCTGAGATTCAACGCCTTCTTCGTAAGAAATACAACTGTAATGACACCTTTTTAACGAATAATAGTCTGAAACAAAATAGTATTCGTAATTTAAAATCGACCCGTTTCCCTTTGGAAAACTCTGGTGTCTACAAGATTATTTGCGACACCTGCTGTTCTTACTACATAGGACAAACAGGACGTGACTTTACAGCCAGATAAAAAGAACATTTTTTAAGAAAAAATTATACTAGCACCCAAAATTCGTCTTTTGCCGACCATCTTTTGATTACAGGCCACGAGCCTAAAGCTTTTCACGATACCAACGTTTTGCACACTGAGAAGAAAGGGCATAAATTAGGTGTTCTCGAAAAATTAGAAACTTTTAAACATCTTTCTCGAAAAGATGGACTCATTCTTAATGAGCAGCTACGATTACGTAATAAAAGGTTCTTCAATGGTATGAAGCAGTTACTTTATAACGATAGCATGGCAATGTAAGTGCTGTTCTATCACTTTAACACATATATAACGATAGTATGTAGACATAGTAAATGTTCTAATCCTGTCTAAAGGCCACTTACAACACTCACGGTTTCTACTCCAGCAATTATGTTTAGTACTTAAGATGTTATTCTAGCTTCGGTAATTGAACCACTTAAACACAGCTACGTCCTTAACAATCGCTAGTGGCCTTAGATGGCACATAATGGATAAAGCTCGGTGAAATGTGACGTTATGGTATAGTCTTGGTTGCAGCTTTTCTTTTTCGTCAAACTACATCTTGCGAGTGTTAATAATACTGAAAAACACGGTCGCCAGCCAATATTACGAATCGATTGACGTTATTCAACAAATTCACCAAATTTGGTCTTTATTTTGGTTCTTATTAAAACTTTTTCTCTTTTAATTATCTCTATCACTGAAGGCCCAGGCTAATGCACGTAGACTGCTTTCAGAATTGCTCTCTCTCTCTCACACACACACACAAACACACACTTCGGAAGTTTTGGTCCATGAAAACAATGCCTGAACGACAATAATGCCTACTTACGTTTCAGAAGGTAAGATCAGCAACACTGCCTCTGAAAACATGTATTATACACAAGAAACATTTTACGATACCTTTGTTAGTATCGAAATCGAAATGATTGTAAAAGGTTTTTTATACTTGGTTTTTCTCAGTTTTATTGAAATACTTTATGTAGTTTCTTTGACAGAAGATCCCAAAAACACTAGTTAGAATTGCTATTTACTTTACTTTCTTTTAAGGCAATCTGCAATTCTTCAGATTTACATTGCAAGTAAACACTCAACTTCGCCACAATGTTTCTCACCAATGGATTCTCGGTTTCGTTCTCTTTACTATAGTAAAGGATCCCTACATGGAACACTTTATATTAAATGTCTAGTTTAGTGTAAAAAAACATTTAAACGATTATTGGACACGCAGAAACTTGTCAACACAGCTCGTATACAGAACTATGGACGGTTAATTTCAATAGTGTCGTTGTGAGTACAGTTGCTGAAGATTTAGGTGCTTTGAAGGCACGTACCATTTGCAACGATGGAGATTATTACTAGTCTTCATGGCGTCGAATAACGCGACTTATACCGTCGTAAATTAGTTTGACTTTCCTGGGGATCTGTGTCAGTCTAAGTAATGGATGCCTTAGAAGGCTTAGGCCATTTCACATCGAGCAACGAACACTCGTTGCAGACGTAATTTTATATCTGCTCTAAAGCGTTGCAAATTTGTACCTTAGCACTTCCCCTTCACTCACAGCTATTAAGCGGTTAAACTTTAGCTTTGTTTAAACAATACTGCGGTGTACAGCGTGCCATCAGCTTTCGCCACCTTCCTCCACAGTGTCTTGCCCCTGTCTGACTCCCTCCACTTCTCCCCTCTCCTAACTGCTTCTGTTAGCGGCAAAAAAACTCCACCTTTTCCGACCTTCCGGAACGTCGGTAGATTCCTACTGGTTTTCAACTATATTTAGCCTGAGCCCTGTGCTGGAGTTGATTTCACTTTACAAACAATAATACATAGTTAAATAAAAGGTACTTATTGTTACTTACATAACATTATAAACATTTGTTAATTACATATAAACATTAAACTTCACACAGTCAAAGAATATTGTCTTCTGCAGACCCTCTTATACACTGCATACTGTACAAGTCTCATTTTTTGCTTCCTTTGTGCAAAATCTCTCGACTCTCAAAAGGTCGATAGTGTTACAACTTTACATTTGATTTCGTGTTCCTTCGTACAGGTACCGAAATATTTTTTCTATCTCAGTCAATATGTAATTTTTGTTCATTAATGGTTTATATTAACTACATTTCATGTTATACCGTTTTTCTACTCACTGAATTACTCAGCTTCCTTGACTCTTACTCCATGTGTTACATAATGTTCATCACAATATTCGTCTATCTATATTTTGAATCATAAGTAGCCCGTATGTATTTGCAGCTACTAGATGACACTTTTGGTGTAATGTTCACCTGTCCACAATTGCAAATGCGAGAACCTCAGCCTGATGCTACTGAAGCTCGATGTGTGTCAGCAGCCCATAGTGGCTTGCCTTCTATGTTTTCTATTTTAAAATTTTGTGACTATAGCTTTATCGCTTGATATTTATTTTATACTCTGTTCTTTTTATACTGCTAGTCTGTACTTACACTTAAAAACCATGTTTCCTAAAACTTTGTACTTATGTTATAGGTCAGTTTAAATGTTTTATTTATGATGAAGGCACTCTTAGCAGTGGCTGAATCCTAGGCTTTATTTTTGCGACTGAGGGCTGTTATTGCTTTAATTTTATTTGTATGTATTGCAAGTAGAAGGCCACCTGAAGCCAATATTGCATAAAAAAGGCCATTGAGAGACAGCATTCTAAGTTTCATGACATTTTATGAGGAGCTGGTGTAAACATTTATGTCAAATGGCTATTGAGAGCACTCTGTCATAGGTACAATGTAAGACTTACAGCTAGTGGCTAGCTGGGAATATTTAGATGTTGGTCTAAGGATGCAGCATAATACAGTTTTTATAAAATGATGTAATGAATGGCTATAAAATTACCAAGAATGTAAGTAATACTGATTCTTAACAATACTGACCACAGTCTGTGGCAATTAGAGAAGAATAATGAATTGATACTGTAACTCAATGTGAAAGCAACTGGAACGAATTTGTAAGTTAATGAAATTTTGTATATTTAGTTCTAAGTATGTGTGGATTTAGCTGAATTTTACAATACTGACCCTTGAATGTAGGAATGATGTATTTTCCATCATGTTTAATGTATACGTTGATTATATATACCCGATTTGTAACATTTTGTGTGTTTAGTAATCCCGATAATGAGAAGATAAATTTTGGAATCTTTTTTGTCAAACAATGTCAGACTTTTTGTCATGTAACAATCCAAGTGCTTTTAATTACGACAGTACATGAGAATTGTAGAACAGTTGTGAAGTTCACTGATTTTAAAGTTAATGTGAAATGTTTCATTTCAGATTTTGTAAAGGCGAAAATTTATTTTAAGTACAGTTTTCTAACTGAAGCATTTGGTCTTAGGATATCTCCTTATCAGTACCTCTTCCTCTCCTATGTCGCATTTATTTGAACCCAATGAATTTTTTTAAAGAGATTATTTTTCAATCAGAGTCAGAGAAATATTATAAGTGGTAATGTTTGTGCCAGCTTCAATGTGGGCAGCATTGCACACTTCTGAGCCAACATCCAAAATTTTCACTGAACATTGGCAAGGTTATTAATTTATCAACTAATCTACAGATGTTATATGTATGAAGCTATTTTACGGACAGCATTGCGCTTTACTGTGCCAAGATTGAATGTTTTCTATGTCTACTGTGGAGAGAACAGTATATCAAGATTACATCAGTTGTGACTCTTGAGCTGAGGAAAATTTATTTCATAGTTCAATAGCAATTCGCAATCTCTTCAAATGAAGAGATTAGGAACGAGAAATGGAAGAGGGTAACCCAAAAGCTTAAGGTAACTTCTGAAGAAGTTGTAAAGGTGAGGGAGTCTGAGAGAATAATGTTAAGAGTGGGTAGCAACTCAGTGCTGGACGAGACTGAACGGAGAACAAAATGGATGATAATATTAATTGAATAAGGGGAAAGAATGGACAGAAATCTCAACAATGAATTAAGAAGAGAAACTAGAATAATAAGTAAGATATGGAGCAGTGTATAGATTAGCTGCTGGCATAGTCTCTGAATCAAAGTAAAGCAGGACAAGTACGGAAGTAGAAAGAAGTGATGGTACAATGGTACATAAACTGGATGAAGTGCTGAGAAGATGACAAGCAAATGTAGAGTGCCTAAATGAGACTGATCAAAAACCAAATGATACTGAATTAGAAGTGGAGATGAGAGTTGTAGATGAGGACAAAGAATACTGCATCTTGGAAGGAGAAGTAAAACAGGCTTTGGAGAAGAATCAAAACAAATGGAACTGATGGATTACCAGCAGAGTTGTTTAACAGTCTTGGCAGTAGGGGTGTGAAAGAGTTAACTTATCAATGTAATAAGATACAGGAAAAATGTGAATGGCTAGATAACCTTCTCTTGACAATAATGAGACCGATTGAGGGAAAACACTTTGCCAGGAAATGTGGTTATTTTAGAATCATACGTTTGATTTCTCATGCAGAAAAAGTTCTACTAAGGGTGATAAATAGAAGACTCTATGGGAGACTGGAATAAAGTATCACAGAGAAAGAGTATTAATTTAGAAGAGCGGAAGGTACAATACATGCAAATGGACTGTTGAGAATTATACATGAAAAATATGCTGAACGTAGAAAGACATTTATACTGTTTTCGTTGACTTGGAGTAATCCTATGACAGAGTAGGGTGGAATAAATTCATTAACATTCCATGGAAGAATGAAGTCGGCTGGAGGGATTAATGGCTGATAATTTATATCTAATACTGAAAATATGAGCACAGATTGGGGATGTGGTGATAGAGGAAAGCACAGTTGGAAGGGGAGGGATGCACAGCTGTTGTCTCTCTTCAATATTGTTTAACATATATTTGGAGCATGTTATTCAGGAATGTTTGAAACGAAAAAAGATGATTGCGTGTTGGTGGTAGAAGGATAATTTGCATTCAATTTGCAGGTGATGTGGTGTTATTGGCAGAGATAGACAGAACTATTACAGGAATGATAAAAGATTTAAATAAGACCTGTGAGGAATTCAGAATAAGAATTAATAAGAAAAAATGCACGATGATAAGAGCAAGAAATTATTTTTCTGTTCATTTTACAGTAGTAGCCTTAGCAACAACATAGTTGGGGAGATACAGAAGCCAATAGTGCTTTCAAATATCTTGGAGAAGGCATAATTACAGAAGACATATGATGCAATAAAGGTGGGGTAAGATGATGATGGTGTCCTCTTGGGTAAAATATTCCAGAGGTAAAATAGTCCCCCAGTCGGATCTCCAGGCAGGGACTACTCAAGAGGACATCATTATCAGGAGAAAGAAAACTGGCGTTCTACGGATCGGAGTGTGGAATGTCAGATCCCTTAACTGGATTAGAAAATTTAAAAAGGGAAATGGATAGGTTGAAGTTAGATATAGTGGGAATTAGTGGTCAGGTGAATACAGGGTTATAAATAAATAATCAAATAGGGATAATGCAGGAGTAGGTTTAACAATGAATAAAAAACTAGGAGTGCGGGTAAGCTACTACAAACAGCATAGTGAATACATTATTGTGGCCAAGATAGGTACCAAGCCTACCCCTACTACAGTGGTACAAGTTTATATGCCAACTAGCACTGCAGATGATGAAGAAATTGATGAAATGTATGATGAGATAGAAGAAATTATTCAGGTAGTGAAAGGAGACGAAAATTTAATAGTCATGGGTGACTGTAATTCGAGAGTAGGAAAAGGGAGAGAAGGAAACATAGTAGGTGAATATGGACTGGGGGTAAGAAATGAAAGAGAAAGGCGTCTGGTAGTATTTTGCACACAGCATAACTTAATCATAGTTAGCCCTTGGTTTAAGAATCATAAAAGAAGGTGGTATACATGGAAGAATCCTGCAGATACTAGAAGGTATCAGATAGATAATATAATGGCAAGACAGAGATTTAGGAACCAGGTTTAAAATTGTAAGACATTTCCAGGGGCAGATGTGGACTCTGACCACAAGCTATTGATTATGAATTGTAGATTAAAACTGAAGAAACAGCACAAAGGTGGGAATTTAAGGAGATGGGACCTAGATAAATTGACTAAACCAGAGGTTGTACAAAGTTTCAGGGACAGTGTAAGGGAACATTTGACAGGAATGGGGGAAAGAAATACAGTAGAAGAAGAATGGGTAGCTTCGAGGGATGAAGTAGTGAAGGCAGCAGAGGATCAAGTAGGTGAAAATGCGAGGGCTAGTAGAAATCCTTGGGTAACAGAAGAAATATTGAATTTAATTGATGAAAGGAGAAAACATAAAAATGCAGTAAATGAAGCAGGCAAAAAGGAATACAAATGTCTCTAAAATGAGATCGACAGGAAGTGCAAAATGGCTAAGCAGTGATGGCTAGAGGACAAATGTAAGGATGTAGAGGCACATATCACTAGTGGTGGGATAGATACTGCCTACAGGAAAATTAAAGAGACCTTTGGAGAAAAGAGAACCATTTGTACGAATATCAAGAGCTCAGATGGAAACCCAGTTCTAAGCGAAGAAGGGAAAGCAGAAAGGTGGAAGGAGTAAATAGAGGGTCTATACAGGGGCGATGTTCTTGAGGACAATATGATGGAAATGGAAGAGGATGTAGATGAACATGAAAAGGGAAATACGATACTGCGTGAAGAGTTTGACAGAGCAGTGAAAGACCTGAGTCGAAACAAGGCCCCGGGAGTAGACAACTTTCCATTAGAACCACTGATAACCTTGCGAGAGCCAGTCCTGACAAAACTCTACCATCTGGTGAGCAATATGTATGACACAGGCGAAATACCCTCAGACTTCAAGAAGAATACAATAATTCCAATCCCAAAGAAAGCAGGTGTTGATAGATGTGAAAATTACCGAACTATCAGTTTAATAAGTCACAGCCGCAAAATACTAACGCGAATTCTTTGCAGATGACTGGAAAAACTGATAGAAGCCGACCTCGGGGAAGATCAGTTTGCATTCCATAGAGATACTGGAACATGTGAGGCAATACTGACCTTACGACTTATCTTAGAAAAAAGATTAAGGAAAGGCAAACCTACGTTTCTAGCATTTGACAATGTTGACCGGAACACTCTCTTTCAAATTCTAAAGGTGGCAGTGATAAAATACAGGGAGCGAAAGGATACTTACAATTTGTACTGAAACCAGATGGCAGTTAGAAGAGTTGAGGAGCATGAAAGGGAAGCAGTGGTTGGGAAGGGAGTGAGACAGTCTTTTAGCCTCTCCCTGATGTTATTCAATCTGTATATTGAGCAAGCAGTAAACAAAACAAAAGAAAAATTTGGAATAGGTATTAAAATCTATGGAGGTTCGCCGATGACACTGTAATTGTATTAGAGACAGCAAAGGACTTGGAAGAGCGGTTGAACGGAATGGACAGTGTCTTGAAAGGAGGATATGTGATGAACATCAACAAAAGCAAAACGAGGATAATGAAATCTAGTCGAATTAAGTCCGGTGATGCTGAGGGAATTAGATTAGGAAATGAGACACTTAAAGTAGTAAAGGAGTTTACCTATTTGGGGAGCAAAATAACTGATAATGGTCGAAGTAGAGAAGATATAAAATGTAGACTGGCAATGGCAAAAATGAGTTTCTGAAGAAGAGAAATTTGTTAATATCGAGTATAGATTTAAGTGTCAGGAAGTCATTTCTGAAAGTATTTGTATGGAGTGTAGCCATGTACGGAAGTGAAACATGGACGATAATTAGTTTGGACAAGATGAGAATAGAAGGTTTCTCAATGTGGTGCGACAGGAGAATGCTGAAGATTAAATGGCTAGATAACATAACTAATGAGGAGGTATTGAATATAACTGGGGAGAAGAGGAGTTTGTGGCACAACTTCACAAGAAGAAGGGACCGGTTGGTAGGACATGTTCTGAGGCATCGAGGGATCACAAATTTAGCATTGGAGGGCAGCGTGGAGGGTAAAAATCGTAGAGTGAGACCAGTAGATGAATACACTAAACAGATTCAGCAGGAAGTAGGGTGCAGTAAGTACTGGGAGATGAAGAAGCTTGCACAGGATAGAGTAGCGTGGAGAGGTGCATCAAACCAGTTTCAGGACTGAAGACCACAACAACAACAACAACAACAACATATATAGTAGTTGCCAAGGAGACATTTGATAGGAAGAAGAGGCTTCTATGTGACTGCATGGACACAGAGCTGAGGAAGATACTAGTGAAGTGTTTGATGCGAGTGTGTCATTATATTGAGCTGAGACATGGACACTGAGGAAAAAGGATGAAAGAAGATTAGAAGCATTTAAAACGTAAATTTGAAGGATGATGGAAGAGATAAAATGGATAGAAAAAGTGAGAAATGAGGATGTGTTGAGATGAGTGGGGGAGGAGAGAGAAATTTTAAAGTAAACAGGAGGAGAAAACACAATTGGTTGGGACAGTGGAAAACAAGAGATTGTTTAGTGATGGGTCCTGTGGAACCAACGGTGGATCTAAGAAGAAGAAGAAGAAGGCACACAAGATATCAGAGTATATGAGGGTAGCATATGACACGACTGCAAAGAGACCTGTGTTAGGCCAGAACACTGATGATGATGATGAGGAATCTGGATTCTTTACTATGCTATCTGTCAGACAGAATCAGGCAGCTACTAAACTGTGGTTACTTCAGTATAGATTTTCTAAAGCATTCTGGGATGCTAATTGACAATGTTTTCTTTCATGAAACTCAAATCAAGAAAATAACTGTTTACCCAAGAACAAATCCTCTCTCTGATCATGGTACACACTTAGTTAGGCTAAATAAGAGAGCACATTAGTGTTATGTCTGAGTCGAAATTAGTTACAATAATTAATGACTACAAGACTAATGTTTTTAAGAATAGCTTACAAGAAAAATCCCATGACGAAATTTATGATTACGTAATTGTTAACATAAAATTTATTCTGTTCCATGATAAAATAAGTAACTCAATACAGGAAATTACCCATGTTGAAATTTATGGTGAAATAATAGTTATTGCCTGATAAAATAAATAACTGAAAATAGCTCTTCACATAAGCTAATCAGAAAGGATATTAAACAGTTATATAAAATAACACATTTCATTAAATGGGTTAAAGTACCTTGTGAAAGGAAAAAGTAAATATACCCATCTGTGCGGAGGAAGAAAGAAAGATGCTGCAGTAGTTGTAAACTGCTAAATACTGAAAATTACTAAGAAAAGATATTAAAAAGTCAGGGAACATGTACATAATTTCAGAAACATTTAACTGTGACAACAGACTGAATACTACATGTAATGTGGTGAAATGAGGGACAGGACAACCACCCATAGATAGGGTAACATCACAACTGAACTGAATGGAAGGGCTGTAAGTGATGAGTCACAGGTAACAAATATCTCTCTAATAATCATGTCTTAAATATAGTAGAGAAAATAGAGAAAAACAGTTGAAGTGTAAAATCACAGCAGTCTGTTGAAAAATAAATCATCACAAAATTCAGTCATATGAATGTATCACCAGCTTCTCATTCCAAGATTTATGAAATTATATATTGCCTCTAAAACTAAATCTCATCTGATTTTCATGGTGTTTCCAATACAGTGGTAGAGATTTGTTCAAATATAATAAGTCCTGTCTTACCTGAAATCTGTAATGGATCACAAATTCAAGGCATTTTTCCAGAGAGACTGAAATATGACATTGTTAAACCAATCTTTAAGGAAGGTGATGGGAGAGACGTCAATAACTACCAACCTGTTTCACTGCTGACTGCATTTCCCAAATTTTTTGAGAAGGCGATGTATTCTATAATAGTACCTCACCTGGACAACAATAATATCCTCAGCAAAGTTGCTCAACTCAGTATACCACCTACACATTCATTCAAATTTACCAAATTTCACAAGAATGAAATAAGGCCTTTGACTGTGAATCACAATATTCTCCTAGATAAACTAAAGTTTTATGGGATTCATGATATAGCCAACAAATGGACAATGTCATCTCACACCAAACGAATGCAGAAAGTTGTATTTCGTAATTTAAGCAATATTGTCTGGGGACATTATTCTGATGGTTGAGAAATCATGTATGGGACTCCCCAAGAATCAGTCTTTGATCCCCTAGTCTTCATCATATATGAAAATATTCTTCCATCTAATATACATCAAGCCAAATTAATTCCTTTTGCGATGACAATAGTATTATAATCAATCCAAACATACATACAGCAACAGAAGAAGTGGCAAACAGTGTTCTTAAATGTACCATAAACTGGTTTTCTGGGAATGGTCTCAGTTTCAAAGACACAATATATTCAGTTGTGCATGTCTAGTGGTTGAATATCAATGATAAGCGTAATACATAATGAGGAAATAATAAATAGGGTGGAAACTTCAAATTTTTTTAGTGTCCACTTGATGAGGATCTAAAATGGATAAAGGACTTTTAAAACTCTTAAAATATCTTAGCAGCCACGTTTGCATTTATAATTGTTGGCATTTCAGACAATAATTACATGTGGAGTAATGTTTTAGGGTCACTCATTTGTAATGGAGCAAGTGATCATTGTTCAGAAATGTGCTGTAAACATTCTAAGTGGTGCTCACCCATGATCATTTTGCTGGAAACGTTTTGAGGAGGTGGGCTTTCTGGCTACTGCTGCACATTGTATTTATATTCTCATCATTATTTTTGTAAATAATCTGGTGCAGTTCAAAAGGAACAATGATGACTTAATTGCAATACCAGAAGGAGAAAGACATTCATTACTCCAAAATAAACCTTTCTTGAGTACAATAAGAGATGCACAATGCTGCAACTAATGTTGTTGATAACCTACCCAGTGCTAGAAAACATCTAAGAGACAGCAAAGTAAAATTAGAAAACAAACTGAAATAGTTTCTTCTTGCAGCTCTTGCTGTTTTATAGAAGAATTTCTACTATTTTAATGTGCAAAAGGAATTATGAACTCACATCTGCATAATTAATAACAATAATGAAAAATGGAAAGCAACTATGCAGATGTCCATCATGCAGCCATATTTACAAATTAATTTGCTATGTGAAACTTGTATGGACTCATCCATATCACTATGAATTATCATGCAAATTATCCATGGAACATGAAACAAACTAACTAAGTAACCATCTAAGTAACCAACTCCTCACCACCAATATTCCTGGTGTCCCACCCCCCACTGTTCAAGATATCACATATGTTTTATCATTAGTGTGCTACAGAAAATTTCTCTCTTTGAACAGCTACATAACCTCCAACAGCAGTTCTTATCAACTCAATCTGCTTACCATGTTACCTACTCTGTAAAGCAGTTGCAATTCCTCTGCAGCCATCTTGATATTCTTGTCTGAAATGGTGCCCAACAACACTCCTACCTAACGCACCATGGCACAACTGCAGCTCAAGATCCTATTAAGTAACATCCATTCCCTCTAATTTGCATGCTACCCCCAAACTTTATCCTTTCGTTTACCTTTCACTAAACATTCTGACTACTGCCCAGCATAATTTGCATGTCCTCCAACACTTCACACATATTCCCAAAACCTGTAGCCAAAATGGGAGTTTCAGCAGGCCATGTCTGATATAATCTCATTTGCCTGAACACTTATTCAATCTTCATGTATACCACTTACTTCAAGAGTATGACAGTAACAGGTGTCACCGACTGTATCAGTCTCAAATACTCTGCTTTCAAAGCCTTCATTGTACACATTAACCAGATTGCCCCCAATACACACACAGCTGTTAACATGAATAGACGCTTCCTTGGCAAACTTGACCAATGGCGTCTTGTTTCTATCACTCTAAGAGCTGACCAGGTTCCCTTACCCCAGTACATTTGACCTGAAAACAGTCCCCTCTGACACCATCCTCACCTCAACCAACCACCTAAAATGAATGTCACCAATCCGTTTGCAAGTGATCATATTCCCATACTTTTCTCAATAGCTTACACAACATTCAAAAACACAAGGGCGTACCACTGACCCTCCATCAATGTCACACAAGTTTACTGCAATACCAACACCATCTATACCCACATTGAAGACCACAAAATTACTCTGAAAAAACCATATTGCAGAACTCACATGAGACACCCTTCACTGCCTCTGTCCTCATGACATGTCTCAAGCCACAAGTCGACCAAACACCAAGATAGCAATCCCATGTACTAACTATTCATTTAAACCACCATAGCAGACTATTACTGCAACTATTAACAGGGCATATCTAAATCTACACTTACATGGTGGGGGTCCCAAACACTAGAGGAGTACTCTACAATACGTCACTCTGTTCTTTATGTGGCCTCCTTTATAGATGAGCTACTCTTTAATACGCTTCCAGCAACCTGAAGTGAACCATTCACCTTCCTTGCTATCAAACTTACGAGGGTGTTCGATGCTACATTGGTTTGCACAGTTATCTCCAGACATTGAATAGAAATGACTGTCAAGTAGGACACAACTAACAGTGCATTCCAGATTTACAGGATAGTTTTCCCTACTTATCTGTATTACCTTATATTTTTCTAAACTTAGAGCAAGCTGCAATACATTACACAATTAAATAGTCATCCTGTATCCTCCAACCATTATTCGACGACACTTTCCCATATAGTACAACATCATCAGCGAACAGTCGCTACTGACCAACCTATCGGTCGTCGTTTGTGCATACAAAGTACCTTGGAACATGTTTCCACATTTGGAGAAACGTTAGTTTTCTGGAGTAATTTTTGAAAAGCCTGCAGCACCTAAAGAGTGAATGGCAACATATAAAAATACATGAAATTGATAGATCTTATAGATTTTTACAGTCATCCATGGACAATTTCTCCATTATTTTCTTACTATGCACAGAAGGGCAAGACAATACCGCATTGGTCACTGTTCAAAATGAGTTCTCTCATGCATTATAATTCTAATTATTTCTAATTTGCTGCCCATCTTCAGTGCAATGCAAAATGACGCTAAGTGACTGTTCCTTGTATACTTGGTGGTGAAATCATAATATACATAACATATCAGTTATCATTCCTTGCACACAATATAGTTGTAACAACATTTTAATTTTGCTCATAAATTTCTGATCTATTTGGTGGCAAATGTGTTAACTGCATTTAATTGTATGGATATGAATCTCATGTACAGAGTCAGTTCTCAGATTTGCTTAAGCACCCAATCACTCAATCATTAACATAATATGGAAAGATACACAGTTCATATTGACATAAGAGACTTGGGAAACGACATCTCACTAATCCCTCATACTTGAAATATGATGAATCTGATTCTATTGATTACAGCACATATCAGAGCGATTGTTATAGTAAAAACATCGCAGACTATTTACTGCCAGAACATAGATAACTTAATTCGAGAAAAGAACAGTATCTTCATTAATAATGAAGTAATTAAAAGTCACACTGTATCATTAAATATGGGAGATACCATAAGGAAGATTTTTAAGAGATATTGTAACCTATATGTACAAAACTAATGTGATTGTACCAGTAAACAGCTTTTACACCTTCATATTCTATGCAGTAATTAGTCATGTTCGTATATTAATGTGCATCATGTTGTAATCTTATTTTAAATCAGTTAGGGACAACAAAAGACTTGGAACATAAACTGAATGGAATGGATAGTTTCTTGGAAAAAGGTAACAGAATTAACTGAATTAAATCTATTTATAATGAGGACTGCTGCCAATCTGAAAATAGCAGCAACAGTATTTCTGAAAATAAGAATTTTATTAACATTGAGTGTGAAATTCAGTGTAAGGAGGTCTTTCCTGAAGACATTAGTCAAGAATGTTGTCCTCTGTGGAAGTGAATTATCGAAGAAAAATATCTGTGACAAGAATACAATGCAAGTATAAGCTTTAATTCCATTTTTTACCACCTTCCATGAGCAACTGAGAAGGTGACAATCCATTTTACCACCTTTCATGGGCTTTTCTTCCACGAGACGATTCGAATAATATGTCACATGCCATACTTTGGACGTAGCAGACTTAATTTGCAAATCACACGATAATGAAAGTGTACATGGCTGCTTGGAATACGATACCAAATAATCCCTTGCCCCATTCGTGTGTACATATATTTTGGTAGGAATTCAGACATGGAACTGAGAGGAGGTGATGAGCTGTGATGCAGCTATTTCTTTAAAAGCCTTTTTTCAGATACTGTGCCACAGGATAGGGATGGGTCATAAATATAGTGCCCGGGAGGGATGCAGCAAGGGCCTCGACAGAGCTGCAAAGCTTGTTTCGCCACAGGGAGTCTACAGTGTGGCTACTGCTTCAGGTGTCCAAAGGGAGAGGAAACTGCGCAGTTCCGACTAATTGGATGGGCTGCAATTTCGGATGCAAAGAACGGAATACGTAATTAAAACTGCAAGTGGCACTCACGTGAGCAGTACATGATCTCTACACATACAAATGAATCTCGTAGAACGCTCTATAATTGGCGGAACAGTCTAAAACTTTCCAGTGGGGGGAGATTGCCCTATTTTCGTCATTTCTTTATGGAAGTGGAGTTACCAGGTATGACAATTGACAGTTTTTTTAGTTAATCATATGGGTAGGGCCCCCTCCATCGGGCAGGCCGTTTGCTGGATGCCGGTCTTTCAATTTGACGCCACTTTGGCAACCTGCAGTCGATGAGGATGATGGGATGATGATGAGGACAGCATAGCACCCAGTCCCTGAGTGGAGAAAATTCCCCGACCCAGCCAGGAATCGAACCCGGGCACAGAGGATTAACAATTTGTCACGCTGACCATTCAGCTACCGGGGGCAGACAGCACAATTGACAGTAATGTTTTGAGGGTGGCAGAAATAATTCCTGTACATAGCAGTTTGGTCGGCAGACTCCAATTTTGGAGCGTGGCATTACTGTCCACACCCAGCAGAGAGATGGCTCAATACATGCAATTTGCAGACAGGAAAGTACTCTCTCTCTGTCTCTCCAGAATGTTGTGTTGATACACAGAGTGCTTTATTCCGTGGTCGCTTTGATCACAACGGACTCTAAATGGATCAGCAATAAATAAGCTGAGAGTCTCGAATGTTCTCAAAGTGGAGACAGATGGAAGAGTCATGTCAGTTAATATGTTCTTGCGAGGCAAGGGCGTCACTGTGCGCATCGCCTCACCAACCTGGCTAGTGTACGCGGCCATTGTAGACAGACTGGGGACGAATAGTGTTCTGCTTCACTGAAAAACCCGGTAAGAATATGTGACTGACACTTCAGTCAAGAGTATGCAGTTTAATAGGTTGACAGGCAGTGCAGAGTACATATAGTTATCTGGCCTCCCACATGCTCAATGACACACTGGGAGGCAAAGGTAAATTGCTATTGTACAGGATGCACATTACATATGATGTTGTCACAAGGGTGCCTCTTCATCCAGTTCCATGTCTGTACTACTACACTAAGCCCTCCTTGATGATGCATTCGGCCAGGCAACAAAGTAATGCTGAATTTCATTTAGGAATGGTTGTCTGGCTATGTTAACTAATGTTCTTTAAGCATAACATATTTCAGAACACATTTCTGCAGAGTTTTCCCCTTTTCTTACTTGTTTGCTTTATCTAGAACTATCTGACGCTTGTATCAAGACTGACATGTCCTTTTTTTAATTTATTTACCAGTAAACGTTTTCTATGCTGTATAATTTTCTAAACAACATGATAATAAAAACAATATAACAATACATGGCAATGGATTGTTTTCCTAGAAATAGGTTTCCTACTCTCATTATATTAAAGAACTTGATAGATAAACTCTTTCAGGAATCCACAGATTACCATTTTTCTGATGTCTACGTAATTCCGCAATTCGTGCTCCCCACCTGGCAGAGCTCAAACACAAACATTTCTAGACACACTTGTTGCTGTTCTTACTATTTTTGCGTGGCTAGTGGTGGGGAGAAGACTGTAATAATCGCTGAAATAGTGAAGAAGATTTTGAAATGTGGTGCTGCAGAAAAATTCTGAAGATTAGGTGGGCAGATTCGATTAAAGGGGAGTCATGGAATCGACTAGGGAAGAAAAGGCATTTGTGAAATAACTTGATTAAGAGGAGGGGTCAGTGATAGCAAACGTTTTGATGCAGTGAGGAATTGTGATTCTGTTAATGAAAGATAGGTTTAGGAGTCACAAGTGCATAAAAGTTGTAGTGAGATACCGTAACTTTGTTACTGTAAGCAGTTTCAAATAGGCATGGGTTGCAGTAATTATGCAGTGATTGGTAGGCTTACACAGGATACAGTGGCTTGGAGGGCTCTATGAAACCAGTATTCGGAACAGAGATCACCACAAAGCTGTCTTGTAAATTCAAGTCAGTTAAATTTCTGTAAACAGTGGTCAAAACGAATAAAATTGTTATTGTTTAATATTTTCCTCTGTTGCGCCTAATTTGCGTTTCAATCTGCTTCTCAGACTAAATTAATGTTATTCTAACTGGCTTGTCAGTCGTGACTGATGTTTGTAGACACCGCTAACACGAAATAATTGAAAGTGGTAGTTACTGCCAAGCTCTCAAAGGAATTAGATGCGTGTGCCTGTAGATACTCGTTCTTCAATATTTTCAGACTGATAATGTGTCAGGCATGTCGGGTTGTTATGAAAAGGTGATTATTTTATTTCCATCAAACAGGCTCTTTGGACATTTCGTTATAAAAGTTTGGACGCGTAGATGGGAGTGAGATCATAATATTTTGAATGGGATCCCACGTCTGGAAACGTACCTTTTCTGTTCTACGTTTCAGAGTTACTTGTCCTGGTTGCAGTGGGGTACAAAAGTGAAATGTAGTCTACTACATCAGACAGTCACCTGATGTGGAGTTGTACGCAAAGCTTAATTTATAAAATTCTTGTAGAGACAGAGGAAGATCTCCTAGCACAAGTTCTGGCCTCTGCACTAGAATCTGAAGAGACACCAGGTGGGATGCTGAGTGTACAGGAATGTGCTTCAGAGGTAGAATGTCTGTAACAACGTTGGTGGTCGCCACATCAGTCTGTAATTGTAATGAGTGAGTAGTGTTCTGTACATACAGATGCTGGATTCCTTTTTGTTCTGGAATGTGATGTGTGTTAATACAAATAAAAGTGTTTAAGTGATAAGTGAATATTTCGTTTATGTTTCCTTTCAAACTGTTACCTAATAATGATACTGCGTTAGGCCCAATTCAGTTCTTCAAGATGAAGTGGATAGTTAAATATCTGAGTTGAAACCATCGTAGAATGGAAACGGTATGTTTCCAGACATGGGTTCCTATTCAAAATACGATGTACTCACTCCCCTCTACAAGTCATACAAGGCTGTAACGGGAATTTCCGAACACCCTGCATATGAAAGTGAAACGAACAATATTTCCTTTCACTAGTTATGTAATATTTGCTAAACTATCAGTTCCATAAAAAGTGTACTTGAGAGTAGTCAACACTGGATAACGCTACTGATTGAAATGTGAATGTCTTTCTTAATATACAGATGGTCATTACTGAATTACAGCTATGTTTCGTGCGTAAATAATAATAAATCCCAACAATACCATACTTTCCACTAAATGGCAAGATATGCGATAGGTCCCAAATGACAGAAGCAAACTTAATTCAGTACTCCATCACAAATGAAACTAAGTCGGCAACTTACCGTCACCTGTTTTTCCCCAGCCGCTGAGCAAGGCAGTTTTTCCTACGAAGGTTTCATTGACCTCGCTGAAGGAAGGTAACGTGATCAGCTCAATGAAACCTTCAGGACAAAATGTTAAATTATTTATACTGAAAACATTTTATGTTTGGATTGTCTAAATCTAGAAAGCAGTACTACCTAACAAAGGACATAGATTGAAATAACACACCTATGCAATCCTCATGTTAGCTTGACAACAAGTCCTGACCAGTCACATTATGAGATGGTAACACAGATGGTTACCAGTATAATAGTGGCACGCCTTGAAAGCAGTCGCCAACTGTTCCGCGAAAGTGTCCTTACAAGGAACCACTATTACAAAGTGATGAATATGGGACCATGCTACAACCACCTATGTACCGTTCCCTGTCAGGTCACACTTTCATCTGACATGTGGTTACGTATTCCTTTTTCTCTTCCCTTTCATCGTCTTAGTGGTATAGGAAGATGAATTAAGCCGAAGATAACAATCTATTGATACATAGTCAACCCGGATTTAGGAGACGTCGTTCTCGAGAAATAGAATTAGCTCTTTACACAGACGAAGTGTTGAGTGCTATCGACAAGGGATTTCAAATTAATGCCATATTACTAGACATACAGGCGACCTTCAACAACCCTGTTTCACAAGCGGCTTGTAATCAAACTGCGTGCTTATGAAATATTGTTTCAGTTATGTGACTGAATTAATGATTTCTTGTGAGAAAGGTCACAGTTCATAGTAACTGATGGAAAGTCATCGAGATATCACAAGGTGATTTCTGGCATTCCCCAAGGTCGTGGAGGGGCTGTCTAAGTTTGTTTCCAGATAATATTGTCGTTTATCGTCTAGTAAAATCAAAAGATCAAAACAAATTGCAAAACGATTACAGATGATGGCTGTTGTGTGTTGTTCTTGTCTTCAGTCCAACAAGTGATTTGATGCAGCTGTCCATGCTATTCTATCCTCTACAAGCTTCTTAACCTCCAAGTACCTACTACAAACTACATACTTCAGAATCTGCTTAGTTTATTCACCTCTTGGCCTCCCTCTACGATTTTTACCCTCCACTCTGCCTTCCAATACGAAATTGGTGATCCCTTGATGCCTCAGAACATGTCCTACCAACCGATCCCTTCTTCTAGTCAAGTTGTACCACAAATTCCTCTTCTCCCCAGTTCTATTCAGTACCTCTTCATTAGTTATGTGAGCTACCCTTTAATATTTAGCATTCTTTCAAAAGCTTCTATTCTCTTCTTGTCTAAACTATTTATAGTCCATGTCTCAATTCCATACATAGCTAGATTCAATACAAATACTTTCAGAAAGGACTTCCTGACGCTTAAATCTATTGTCGATGTTAACAAATTTCTCTTCTTCAGAAACTCTTCCCATGTCATTGGCAGTCTACCTTTTATTTCCTCTCTACTTTGACCGTCATCAGTTACTTTCAACCCCAAATAGCAAACCTCATGTACTACCTTATGTGTCTCATTTCCTAATCTAACTCCTTCAGCATCATCTGATTTAATTCGACTACATTCCATTATTCTCGTTTTCCTTTTGTTGGTGTTCATCTTATGTCCTCCTTCCAAGACACTGTCCATTCTGTTCAACTGCACTTCCCAGTCCTTTACTGTCTCTGAGAGACTTACAATGTCATTGGCATCCCTCAAAGTTTTTATTTCTTCTCCATGGCTAGCCTCTGTGACTGAGCGGTTCTAGGTGCTTCAAGTCTGGAACCGCGCTACTGCTACAGTCGAAGGTTCGAATCCTAACTCGGGCATGGATGTGTGTGATATCCTTAGATTAGTTAGGTTTAAGTAATTCTAGGTGTAGGGGACTGATGACCTCAGATGTTATGTCCCATAGTACTCAGAGCCATTTGAACCAAATTCTTCTCGGTGGATTTTAATTAATATTCCAAATTTTTCTTTTGTTTCCCTTACTGCTTGTTCAATATATGGATTAAATAACATCCAGGATATGCTACAACCCTGTCTCACTCCCTTCCCAACCACTGCTCCTCGACTCTTACAACTGCCATCTGGTTTCTGTACAAATTGTTAGTAGCCTTTCGCTCCCTGTGTTTCACCCCACCTTCAGAATTTGAAAAAGAGTATTCTATTCAAGATTGTCAAAGCTTTCTCTAAGTCTACAAATGCTAGAAACGTAGGTTTCTCTTTCCATAATCTATCCTCTAAGGTAAGTAGTACGGTCAGTGTTGCCTCACGTGTTCCTGCATTTCTATGGAATCCAAACTGATCTTCCCTGAGTTCGGCTTCTACCAGTTTTTCTCTTCGTTTGTAAAGAAATAGTGTTAGTATTTTGCAGCCATGACTAATTAAACTGATAGTTCGGTAATTTTCACACCTGTTAACCGCTGCTTTCTATGCGATTGGAATTATTATATTCTTCTTGAAGTCTGAGAGTATTTCACCTGTCTCATACATGTTTCTCAGCAGATGGTAGAGTTGTGTCATGTCTGGTTCTCACAAGGCTATCTGTAGTTCTAATGGAATGTTATCTATTCCCGGAGCTACAATAATGCCTTCGCTATGCTGTTCATAGTAGCTTGTGTGTGTGTATTTATAAACAATCCATGACCTTCGGCAGTTTAAATGATATGACATGATGAAACAATTTATTTCTTGCTAAAATCGAGGACCTCATTCCTTCCTTCCCTAAAATAAATCGTATTCTGTATGTGTTGCTGATGTACTTGATTTTACGTTTGTTAAAGAGCCATAGGTTCTTAGTAAGACTTCTCATCGATTGCATTTTATTCTTATGGACCAGTTTCTTCTGTAAATGGAAAATACGACGTTACTTGATGACAATATACACATTATCAGGTTGAATACATTTTACATATTTATAAGGCGCATCTAGAAAGTAAGTTACCCTAGTGTTTTAAAACAAAGACAACATAGTTACATGACAAACGTTATTGGCAACAGCCATAGCAAATGTTTGAGCTATTTTTCGACACAGTCACCAAATGAATTGAGACATTCTTCATATTGTGAGATCAATTTTTGTGTTCCTGTGTTGTAGATGTCTGCTGCCTGTGAATAGAACCAGCATGCGATAGTCGTCTTCAGCTCTTAGTCGTTGTTAAAACGCTGGCCAAAGTACAGGAATTTCTTGAGGTTCAAGAAAAGATAGAAGTCGCTGGGAGCACGATCAGAACTGCATACTGGATGACCAGACAGCTCCCAGCCGAACTTCTGCACAACAGTTGCTGTGCACCGAGCCATATGGGCCTGAGCACAACACCCGCAGTAAGCATTCCAGTCCTTTTGTTCTGAACGGCACGTCGCAGTTTCCGCATTTTTTTTTTCAGTAATGGTCAGCATTCAGTGTATCGACTCTGGGCAGAGAGTCATTGAGCAGAATGCCCTTACTGTCCCAGAAAACCGTGAACATTAGTTTCTGCACTAACAGTTGGAATCTGCAGAGATGCCAATGCATTGACTGTTGGTTGGTTTCAGAGGCCAAGTGACATACCCACATCTCATCGCTTGTGGCGAACTTATTGAGGAACTTGTAGTCGTCACCATGATACTACTACAGAAAGCTCAGTACTGCTCCAGAGCGTTTCATTTTGTAAGTAGTAAGTGGGTACATTCAGTGCACCAGGGGATTATTTAATAATCAAACCCGCCCCACCCAACAAAAATAAATATAAAAATCAGCAAATCATATTTGAAATTGAAAAGGTGCACAAGTTGCTCAAACTTAGTTTCGATAAACATTATTATGTTTTTCTTTAGTATACTCAGTAGTAGTAAGTGGTTAGGGTAAGTGCACTAGGGGATTATTTAGTGGTCAGACCCACTCCACCCACAAAAATAAATGTAAAATATAAATCAATAACAACTAACTCACATAATGAACTCCAAATTGTGAAATTCAATATAATTTTGTAGTTCTTTCCATTCCTTTATATTTTAGTTTAATATTACCATCTTCAGATATCTAATGTCAGAGCTAGATATTATTTTATTAAAGCTGTCTGGCAAAATAATTTTAAATTAATTATCAAGCTCAGTACAAGTTTTCTCCCTGTATCTACTTTTTAAATATTTAGAGTCTATAATGTAATACAATTCATTTACTTCTAGCTCACTAATCTTTTTAAACAAATTAGAATACTTTCATTATGAAGCTTCTTCAGTAGAGCATCCATTTATATGGAATAATTCTACACTTTAAATCGACGTCCTTAACAGATATGGCTATGTAGGCAATTGTATCTTTCGGAATTTTATCATTAAAATGGCAACTAATTTCATTTTAGCCTTCTGTATGGCTAACATATTCATTCTCCCAGATAATTTTCGATAAAACTGAAGGGATTTGCAGTGACATCATCATTCAGTCAAGTGACACTCTTCAAATTTAGGAAACCATCACATGCTTTTAATAAGTATTTAGTGGTTATAGATTCCACATATCTTGACAAAAAACATCGTTTCATCCATTCCTTATTTAGATGTTTGGTAATTTAACTTGACTGAATAAAGAAGAATCAATTCACTGATTATTTTCTGTGTTATTCTGAAACATAACAAAACTAAAATTAGGTATATCAAAGTCTGAGGAACTATAATAATTATTAATTTCTTGTTCAAAATTTCTTTTTCCTTCTAATAGGGCTATTTCAATTGTTTGTGACTCAAAGAAAGAAAATAGAATTTTTGGAAATTAGTCTTCCTTCTTCTAGCTCTAGTGAATATTCTGGTTCATATTTTGCGACATGAGTACGAATTTCCATAGATTCTACTATGATTTTACCTTCTTTTGGAAGTGAACCTTCAATATTTCCATTCCAGAATTGTTTCAGCCTGTCTTTGAATAGCATTCTTTGAATAGCATCTCCAGCACTTGAACTCCAAGTAAAAATTACTGTTAACTCCCTTCTCAAGTTACTTCTTTACATCATATGCGGACAGATGAAGAAATGAATGGATGCTACATTCTAGACCAAATATTGTTTCATTTCTTTGTGGTGATGTACTTGAACAGCCTTGACATATTGTTATTATTAATTTTTTTTCGATTTTGCATCATATGATGGAAACTTAGTACCATCAGCTGCAGTAATACTAAAGCTCATGTAAACTGACAATCTCCAATATTTTTATTAATCTCTGTGTTCTTGCTGTGGGGATTGAGATTATTTTTAGTCTTCTCATTCAGTGGGTAAACTGATAACTCTCGATTTTGTCCACGATTTAATAAGGATAAAACTTATTAAGTCATTTCTAAAATTACTGTTACATAAGCAACATTAAAGTCAATAAAATTATCATTTTCATCAGTTACAGAAATTTATAAATCTTGAATAGGCTAAAAAAATGGAACATGTACAGAAGAGTTTGGTCTACCAAACGCTGTATATGGTTGATGAGAAATAAAATTTCTTTGTATGAGTAAGTGTGCAGGTTGAGTGCACTAGGAGATAATTTAATGAGCAAACACAATACACCCAAAAAATAAATATAAAAATTAAAAGAATGAAAATTTAAATAAAAAATTATTCAAACAATCAGCTCTAGATCATGGAATTCGCTATCATTATTTTAGCTATCCCAATTCCTTTATACTTTAGTTTAATATTACTTGACTCAAAAAATTGAAAGTCCCAGTTAGTTTTTATTTCATTAAACCTGTCTGGCAAAATAATTTTAAATATACTACCAAACCCCATACAAATTTTCTCTTCTTTTTACACATTCACACCTTGTAATCTAATACAATTTATTTATTTACTTCTAGATCACAAATAATCTTAAAAAATTAGAGTTCATTGTATTATTTAGCTTCTTCAGTAGCATATCCAGACAATTAAAAATATTAATATTAAAAGTTGTCACTCAAATTTCTATGCTGAGCATCATATGGTAAATCTTTCTTGCTATGGATGACTGTGTTAACAACTGTATATTTCGGAATTTTGTCATTAAAAGTAGCAACTAGTTTCATTGCAGTTTTTTGTATAGCTTGCATATTCATTCTCCTAGACATATTTATAAAAAAAGAGGCCAATTTTCAATAAAACTGAAGGAATTTACATTGACATCATCATTCAATTGAGTGACACTCTTAAAATCGAGGAAATCATCATATGCTCTCAGATAATTATTTGGTGGATCAAGATTCCGTAATTATTGAGGATTCACTTCATTTCTTACTTTTTTCACATAGATATTTTGTGATTTAGCATGACTGAATAAAGAAGAAACCGTTAGGTGATTACTTTTTCGATTAGTTAGGAAAACAACGAAAATAAGGCATATCTGATACTGCAGAATTATAATAATTAGTAATATCTAGTTCAAAATTTCTTTTTCCCTCTAATCTGGCTATGTCAACTGTTTATGATTTAAAGAAAAGTGAATATTCTGGTTCATACTTTACAATAGGAACACGAATTTCCACGGATTTCACTCCATTTTACCTTCTTTTGGTTAGTGTATCTTTTACTTCAATTCCAATGTAATTTTTATCAGCCCATCTAAAAATAGCAAATAGCATCTCCAGCACATGAACTCTAAGTAAAAATTACTGTTAACTCTCCATCCAATGCAACTTCTTGAAAATTCCAGCAAACAAATCTAGTGGACAAAGCACTTCATTTTCTTTTCTTTTAATCTTACATTATTAAGGACATGACATTCCATAGTTAAATCACTGGCTATAGTCAAAGTTAATCTCACAAAGACAGATAGAGAAACGAATGGATGTTCCATTCTAGACAAAATATTGTTTCCTTTCTTTATACTGGTGACCTCGAACAACTTTGGCAGATAGTTATTAACAAATTTTTATTGGGTTTTGCAACATATGAGGGGTAATCTGTACCATTTCTGCAATATCACTAAAACTTATATAGAATTATGCATGGTGGGATGAACCAATCCATTTCCAACATCAATATTAATTTCTTTATTTTTGTTGGGGAGATTCAGATTTTTTTAGTCTTCTCATTGACTGGGAATGAGTAAAACAGATAACTCTCGATTTTGTTCATGATTTATCAAGGAAAAAATTTATTAAGACATTTTTAAATTACTGTTACATGATTATCATTAAAGTCAATCAGATTTCCATTGTCATCAGTTATGGTAATTTCTAAATTCTGAATAGGTTCAAAAATTAGAATAATACAGGATAATGTGACTCGTGAATTACTGCTTCACCAAATGCTGCATTAGAATTAGAAGTGGGACACTGTCCTCAGCCTGCTTCAGCTGGCACTGTCTTAGGCATGGATAACAATCGTTGGGGAGTGTAAAAACATTAATCCTTATAAATGTTTTATCTGTATAAACGAACAACTTAAAACTGATTATACATGCCTACCAAATGGCAAAACTAAACCAAATCAATTCAAATTAAATTAAACAATGAAAAACTATGTAGTGTTGAACCATTTTAACCGATGTTCAAAAAAAAGGGAAAGAAACAGAAAAACACTGGTTTAAATTTACTCACTACATTAGGAATTCCTGTAGTGAAAAAGATTATTGAATATGTAACAAAAAAGAAAGAAGGAAAAAGACTAACACAACACAAAGCTAGATTTCTTCAATTGCTATTAGCAGCATTACCTTATTTTGCAATAATTGGTTCCCTTGCTAGTGGTTCTGCAGCAATTTCAAATGCAGTAATAAACAAGAGAAAAGGTGATACAGAGTTGGAAGAACAGAAAAGTAAGGAAAAGAAATACACTGGTGCTAGAAAAAAATTTCAAAGAGCAGTTGAATTCTATGCTAATGCATAAGTAATTTCGATATAGAAAAATTAGTTAAACATTTGAAAAATAAATATTTTGGTGACTCTTTTATGATTCTTAGTGAATACAAATCTGGAATAGTTGATTTAGATACATCTGAGCATGTTGGTTCTCATTGTTATTATAAGAATATTGATATAAAATTTGTTTAATTCATTTTGTGGTAAGACACCAATTTAACTACTTAATTATTTAGGAAAAAATGATCTGTACCACAATGTTAACAGAATACAAAACATGAATTAAGTAATTTGTGGTCATTTATGTCTATTTGTGGTAAAATTGCTGCCAGATAAATACAAGTTTAATGATATTTTGAATATAATAAATAAACATTTTTACAAATAAGATCAATAACGATTTATACTTTAAATCATTAGATACAAAACTTAGCAATGAATTAATTACAAATTTTAAAGATTTCCAATCAAAAATCAATAGATCCACAAGCAGATAATGTAATTCAACAATTTAAGAAAAAAATTAAAGCTATTTTCAAAATTACTAGAGATTATATTGGGTTTAAAGGTAGGAGAATTGTGAATGTTAATGAGTCAATTGATGCAAAGGATATAATGAACAAACATTTACAGAATGAGTTATGAAATGTTACAAATCCTAAACATACAAGAATTCTAACAGTTGAATAATTATGTCAGTAAAACTAATCTAACTGATTACTTTACAAAAACACCAGAAAAATGCTTTATAGATTATTTCTTAAAAACAGGTTTAATTCAGTACTTAAACTATTTAAGTAACCTTTAAAAAAGTGTATCATAAACAAATTCTTGCATTTACTTTTATGACTGGAGGCATACGAAATATACACAATTTCGAGTACAAGTATATTTACAAAAAAATTGTTGTTATTGATCGAAATATAAATAATGTATTATCTTTTAATGACTCTGATACCACACAAAGTGTTTCCAATATCTATGTGAAATGGCTCCTACACAGTCAATAATAACAAACAGATCAAGCTTTCTCATTATAAGATTAAAAGATTCTGTTAAAACTGTTCGAGTTGATGCAAAGTTAATCATATTTTGTGAAAAAATTAAACCTTATTTTTATTCTATATAAATAGATAATCATACTTAGTTGTACTGTTTGAAGTATAATAATTTTATTAAAGCACATAATCCTCATAGATTAACAACGAAATGTGAATGACAAGGAACTGAAGTTCTTTGTAAGTATGTACAACTAAAAAGACTAACTTTGTTAAATAATTTTGTAAGTGATGTAGGTCACCAGAACCGATTAATGTTGATGTTCAATTTATTAATGAATTCCATAAACCAATGAGAAAATTTTTTAAAAGAAGAAGTGTTGTTTCACATGGTATATCTGATTTATAGCAAGCAGATTTAGCTGAATTGGACTCTGGAAAACTAAAACGAATTTCGAAATAAATAAAGGATATAAATACTCATCAACTGTTATAGATGTTTTTTTTCAAAATTTACTTGGGCAATTCCAGTTACAAATAAAACAGGGAAAAATATAGCTGATTCTTTCAAATATTATTCGTTGCTAGAAAACCTAGAAATTTACAAACAGAGAAGGCAAAGAATTTTATAACACAGAATTTCATGAAATAACGAAAAAATATAACATTAAACATTATTCAGCTTTTAGTGTATTAAGAGCATCTTTGGTTGAACGATTTAACTGAACATTAAAAGAAAATGTGTGGAAAAATGTTCCCTTGAAGGAAATTATTAATGTGTGGAACTAGTTTCGGTATTAGTTGACGAATATGACAACACAAATCATACAACTATAAAAATGAAACCAACAGAAGTGAAGGAAAAGAATTATTTACCCACTACTGTTGTCTAATGAAAAAGCGAAATTTAAAATAAGAGATAATGTCAGAATTAGTAAACTTAAAGAACTTTTGGAAAAAGGTTCTACAGCAAATTGTCAACAGAAATTCTCAGAATTGAGATGTTATTCATTCTAATCCAGTCACATACAAATTAAATGATACTGAATGATATTTTTATGAACAAGACTTATAGAAAACACAATATCCAGATGTATATCTTGTTGAAAAAGTTTTGGGAAAGAAAGGAGGTAATGTTTATGTTAAATGGTTGGGTTTTGATAATTCACATAATAGTTGGGTAAATAAAACAGAAGTAATTTTATAAAATATTAATAAAAAATCTTCTATATAAATTCCTACACTAAGAATGAAAATATTTTCACTTTTATTTTTTCTAGCTGTATTTTATCTGATTGAAGAGACCTCCCTCTATATTCATATATCATTTAACTGGTGAAAGTCTGAATTACTTGTAAATTCTCAAGGAGACGAAATTTGTATTGTTGATGAATACATTAATAAACAGACTTATATTAATCCAGTCTGATCAAGATTCAATAAATCATTAGTCAGTTCTTCTTGTGTATAGTCATTAGAAATATTAAAATAATTGTTTTGACAAACTATCATTAAATTTTGTTTCATTCTTTGGTATAAATTTATTAACTTATGATCATATTCGAGTCTCAATGTTTCTTCACATTCTGAATGTCTATCTATAACTACATTTAACTGTTTCACACATTTCTTAATTGTGTTCTAACGAACTAATTAGTATATTCATATTCATCATCAAATAATTTTAAAGAAGAAACATGTCTCAAATTAAAATCTTGAGTTGGTGTAACTACATGCAGCTGTATTCCTCTAATTATTTCATTTTCCTCATTGATTTGTTCTCTTAAGTTTTGAATGGCTTCTCTTCTTCTCTTCAGAACACAGGTAGCCATTTCTTTATCAGTAAGACACTGCTGGTTACACTTTAATTCTCTGTATCTTTTATAACTTTCCCTTAACATTATCATCTAAACCTTTTCTAGAGAAAATATATCACTCACATCTTTAGCTTTAAACCATGGATTATTCCCTTTATCATTTGTCAGACAAACTTTTTTACCATTATAAAAATCGTGTTGTTATAAATTCAAATAAATTTTTCATAGAAGTGCTTGAGACTGGACTAAGCCTGCTTAAACTAGCGCTACCTCACCTGTCGCCATTACAAATAATTATTATTTCTTTTTTATTTTCAGAGGACGATTTGTTTCAGTGGCTGACTCCCTTTAAGATGAATTTTTGGTGAAGAAGATTCTTTATATCTTTAATCAATTCTTATTGAGGACGATTATACAAAATATTGAAATAATTTCGATGGCAATTATTTCTTAATGTGTCTTTCATTCAATGATACAAATTTACTGAATTTTGTATGTAACTAGTTCTTAAAAATACTTAGCAATTTAGGTGTCGGTTTCTGATGATATCTTTTTGTTTTGCACATTTTTAAATTGTGCATCGATAATATAATATTCATAATTAAAATCATATCATTATGAAATAACAAAATTAGGTCTCACATTTGCATGATATAATTGAGGAACAATATGAGGTAAAAATGTATTGATTTCTTCATTTCTTCTGTTTATTACATCAAAAGCCATATCAACACTTTCTCTCAAATATTCTACTCGTCTTTCATGCAATTTATCTATATTCCCTAGTTGTTCTGTACCTTAATTCTTGTATCTATTTGATTTCTATAGGCATCTATCATTTCATTTCTAATCTTGTATTCGCTATGTTCGAAAATTGCTGGTTAAACGTCTTGTGTAACCCAGTTTCTGAATGCTTTGCATCTTGGTTTTGCCATTTGAAAATTAAAAAATGTTAGCCCCATTCATTGATTAATATTGATGATTTTTCATTAACTCTTAATCACGAGGTGGCCTTGGTGTATAAATTTTTAAATGTAATTTTATCTTATATATCCACATGTGGCCTAACTGCATAGTCAGTGTCTTCATATTCTAATACTTCAGCAACAACTTTTGCTTTAAAACACAAGGTATTATTTTCACCAATAATCACAAATGCATACTTACCATTATGTGCAAGCTTGTTATTAACAAGTTCTATGATTGACTCCATTTATATACAATAAAAATATATTACATAAATTAAAAATCTTTAGTGGTCCATTCAAAATTTCGTAATAAATGTATTTTTCTCTTCTCATTTATTTCATCAACAATATCACTGGACTGGTCACATTATTTCTAAATGAAATAAGACTGTTGAAGTGAATATTGTACATTTCTTTACTTTAATCTGCTCTGTGTACAACAAAATAAATATTAAGCATATGATCTACTAATTTATAATTGTACATTTATATATTCAACCATAAAATATTTTACTTTCTTTAGGTCTTCCACTTTTATAATTCTAATATCTTCCTGAAAGTTGATTTTTGTACAATACAGCACCAAAATAATTTTTCCTGGCATATTTCTTGGATCTGGCAATGTAAATAAATTGTTCTTTCTTCAGCTCTACTACATCAGAAACTATTTCTCAGTTGTAGACTTTCTTGGTCTTTTGCATTAATTTCTATTGCCTATTCTTCAATAATGTTTTACAATTTATCTTTTTCAACAATTGCCTTATACTGCAGATAATCGAGTAATTTTGTTCTAAGGCAACGTAATATTTTATTACTTTTTTATACTGTTTGGAATGAGTGTCATTACCAAGTTCTTAAAATTTTCAATATTTCATAAAATACATTTCGTCTGAACAAGATTATTTGGTCTTAATGTTTTAATTTCATTTTGAATGTATTCACATTCTAATGCTAAAGTACTGTCATAATTAATTTGTTCGTTTGGTATTTCATTATGTTTAAGAGATTTAAGATAACCTATTCCTCCAAGTGGGAAATTTTTTCCATCAGGTGTTCTATATAGAAAAGTTAAAATATCATTTGTAGTTAATATATTTTTCCTTTAAACAATGGATCCTGAATATCTTTAAACCATGTATCTAAATTTAATTTATAATTATTCTTCTGAATAAATTCTAATATAACCATTGTACTGCAAATAACATTAGATGAACTTGAAACCACTTCATCTGCCACTGTAAGTGGCACCCTTTATATAGAGTAATAATATATTAGATAAAAGTATTAACAATAATTTCCTTAAGTGTGTGCGCAATTTATTTTTCATGAAATGTGTATTGTACTGCAAAATCATAAATAAAGTATAAAATACACAGTAGAAATGTTAGTGAAGGTAAAATTAAGCATGTAATTATTTTATGTATACAATTATGTAGACCACAGCAACAAGAACGTGGGTTCATTTATTAAGGATTAATTTTCATGTAAGTAATGAAAAGTAGTCTTAATAAATGGAAGTCAAGAAACGTAAAGACTGTGAACTGGAGAAATCAGTTGATACCTTTCACTTATATAAACTTGTAAAGGATAAAAATTCACATATTTATAAGGAATGTATTAGAAACTACGAAAACAGTAGATGTAGTAAAGTATTTTGTTTGTGTGGAAAAGCTACTACATCTGATTAATATAAGAAATATATCAAACAAATTTCATGTGAGGAGCAATTTAAAATATTGTTATCCATAGAGAATGATGATTGTGATGAGTCACCAAAAAATAAATTGGTTGTCAAGAAATTAAAGAGTTCAATTATTTTTACCTAATTCCTACATCTAGGGAAAAACATGTAAGTAAATGTAGGACATTTCAAATGGAAGATAAGAAAAAATGGAGTGTAATTGTGGAAAAGAAATAAATACAGGTCATCTCAAAAAAAGATGTACAGTCAGTGAACCATATAAAATTGATGGAAGGTAAAATTTAATTAAGACATCATTTTTTCATTTCTCACTTTTTGCAAATGTAATTTTTTATCCTTAATTATTTAATTAATTAATTAATTTAATTATTTCATGTAATTTATCTCCACATACAAGGACTCTGGGTAATCTGGACGCAAGGCAACTCAAAGCTCAAGCAAAAAATCTTAGTATTAGAGGATACAGCAAATTAAAGAAATCAGAGATAATTAATACTATTGGGTTACTAGAGTTTCCACTTCATCCAGAATCTAATCGAAAAAGACTAGATCAAGACCACAACAAGTACCTAATATAATTTATTTTTTCAAATTTGATGAGGATATTGAAAAAACTCGACAACATAGAGAAGAAAAAATAGTGAGACTTCATCAAATTTATCCATTCAGTACCAATAAAAAGAGGCTGATCCATCTAAAAAGCATTTATTTGAGATTAAAGAAATAAGATTGACATTTAATGAAAAATTTCAAGCTTTCTTCTGATGAGTATAAAATTATCTTTAATGATGCTAAACTCGGTACTGTTCATCAGAAAACTGATTGTATAACGATGGCTCTCCATTCGATGGTTAAAGTAGCAAAAAAGAACTAATCATAGAAAATGAGATAGGTTGAATATAACCTCCAAAAATGTTTTATCCAGTGCCTGCAGGGTGTAAACATCTAAGAATACTTGAGAATCTGTTCGAGTTTTCTGCAATAATATCAGAGATATATTAATGTCTGATGAGAGTAATTACATAGCAGATGCCTCGTCTAATACGCAAATGATTGCGATTCCTAGAGGATGAAAACGTAAAAAAAATAATAAATATAGCTGATGTCAAAAAGACTAAAGATCTATTACTAGAATTAATATTAATGATGATCTGTGTCGTCCTTGAGCAATAATAGTGACATTAACACACCAAATAAAAACAAGATTAGAGAAGGAGATAAACAGAGGTTACAAAAAGAGTTAAGTGAAATATTATGTAGTGAGTTGGTTGAATGTTCTGCTTTAGATGAGATTAAAAATGTTGAAGAATTGTTGGGCATTGAAATAAATGTTGTATGTGTTAAGAATTTCAATTCAGTCATCTATAATTGTCCTGACAAAAACATAAAGATATATCTGAATAAAGATCAAACCATTCTTACGTAATTAGCAGTGTGAATGCTTTCTTATGATCATCATATTTTTGTGATAAATGTGACAAACCAAATAAAAACAAAGATGAATAGAAATGTAAAATAGACTGTAAAATCTCTATACTACACAAAGGTTCAGAAACTGTGGAAAACTAGATATATTCTGAAAACTGCAATATGTACTGTTATAATGAAGAATGCTTAGAAAATCACAAGAAGTTTGTGAAACAGCTTAAAAATGTGAAGGATTTAAAAAGATCTGTTTGAGATTAAACCACAAAACTGTAGCTTTTAACTTTGCAGAAACTGTAATCAAGTAGTGAAAATTGAAAATCATAAATCTTACATATAATCTGTATCGCAAAAGAGTATTTCTGAAAGAAAATTTGATGACGGTTTTATAGTGCGAGGTTGTCCAATGATGATGGTGTTTGGTGTGTGTGGTGTTCAAGTGCATGGTTATCAGCGCCAATAGAAAAGCCCAGTTTGTTCACAGCCCAATTTTCTTCACAGTCCAATCTCACTACTGTCATGAATGATGAGGATGATGATGAAATGAGGAGGACAACACAAACATCCAGTCCCCAGGCAGAGAAAATCTCCAACCCAGCTGGGATTCGAACCTGGGACCCTGTGATCCAGAGGTAGCAATGCTAGCCTCTAGACCATGAGCTGCAGACAAGGTTGTCCAAATTGTAATAAAAATGGTTGCTACATTAATGGAGTATTCCATGATTTTTATGTTTACCAATGCTGTGAATGTGGAAAGATAGTTGCTGATACACAGTTTGAGTGTTATGAAGATGGATCCCTTAAGAGAGTGAATTTCACCAACACAGAAAGATATATCTGGTTTGATTTTAAAGCTCAATAAGAAACTGGTATACATACTGTGAATCTCATAATAGTTCACAAATTTTCAATGAGATAGTGTTTATAAATTTGAGACAAATGATGAGTTCTGTAGTTGGACGAAATGTGAAAAAACCAGCATTACTCATTCATAGTTCGCTATGCTAAAGGATGCAATTCACTATTCATTTTCATGTACAGTATTGAAAAGACAATAAAGCAATATATCGTCTACACAGGAAGTAAATTAATGTTATTGGGGATCAAAGGGTTAGGTCTACAAACTGTAGATACCACTAATATTATACAAGGTTTACTTAGTAGTTTTCAAAAAATTGAAGAAAAGATATTTTCCACATCTAGTCAACAGACAAGAAAATGAATATTACATTGGACCAGTTCCAGATACTCGATTTGATTATGTTGACACCATGAAACTGAAAGATAGAGAAGCATCTCTCAAGTGGCTTAGCTCCAGAGTCAAAGAAAATTATATGTTCAATATGAAGAAAGAAATTAATGAGTACAGTAATTCTGATGTCAATATATTAAGAAGAGGTTATTTGTAATGAAGAAAACAATTTCTATAGATAGCTAATATTAATTCTTTCTGTTATTTAACGATATCATATGTTTGTATGGCTATTTACAGATTTGAATAATAACCTGATAATACTAACACTGTATAAGATACAGAACAAAAAGAAAACTATAGTAAGGAATCCATAGGAAGGTTGAATAGTTTAAAGAATAATAATACCTATCATGCTTTTAGTGGTGGAGAAGTAAAAATAGCTGCAGCAAAAGTAGATGGATCTGATAGAGATAATATTACTGTTTACCCATATCATCGTTTTTATGGCATTATTGTAAAATTTTTTTAAAGTGAGATGATTTACAATAAATAAAAAGAAAAATGGATGACCTTTACCAAAAGATTTTAACAAGATGTGCAGAAACATGAAATGCAGGATATAACTAGTGGAAATACGGGAATATGATTGGCTTAACTCAGCAGAGTATAATAGTTACCAGAAGTTGTCAAACCATTGAATTCAAGAGAAGCTTTTTATGGTGGTCAAACAAATGAAAAAAAAATTAAGAGCTAAAGTAAATGGTGTTAGTATAAAAATAAAATACATGGACATATGTAGTCTTTATCCTACTGTGCAATTTTGTAATTGTTGTTCTGAACAACATCTGAGAAAAATATGTGGATGAAGATATTATTCTTATAATTGATATGGTTTAATAAAATGTAAAGTATGCCACCTAAAGGATTGTATCATCCTGTTCTATCAGTAAGTATAAATGAAAAACAGGTGTTTCCTCTGTGTGTCAAATGAACTCAAGAAAATATAAATAAATGATGATGAAAGTAGTTGTATTGGTACTTGGACAACTGATGAAGTGAAAATATCTGTAGAAAAAGGATATAAAATTTTAGATGTCTATGAAGAGTGGGATTTTAGAAATAAAGGCAAAATCTTGTTAAAAATTATATGAAGGATTTTATGAAAATAAAATTAGACCCCAGTCCATATGATTTTGAAACTGATGAAGACTATGTCAAAACCGTTTAAGAGAAATTAGATACTGTTGTAGATCCTGGAAAATCCAGGAAAACGAGCTGTTGCTAAGATATGTCTTAATTCATTATGGGGGAAATTTGGGCAAAGGCAAAAATGAGTCAGTCTACATATGTAACAAATTTATAGCTATTTTACAAGATATTATTGGATGATTGAGTGGTTAATAGAGATATCAATTTTATTAATGTCAATATGGTTCTGCTGAAGTTCAATTTCAAGGAATATTATGTGTAAAATAGTACAGCTAAAGATATTTTTATAGCTGCCTTCACTACATCAAATGCTTGGCTTAGATTGTACGATATGTTACATAAACTATGAGCATCTGTTATACATTTTGATACAGATGGTGTAGCGTATATTGATTTGGTAAAAGTTCTGTGGAAGCATATTGTATGTTAGGCGAATGGACTGATGAATTAGAAAATAACTGGATTACAGACTGGGTTTCAACTGGCCCAAAAAGTTATTATTATGACAAAATGATGAAAAAACAGAGATGAAGGTAAAGGGATTCACATTAAATTATAAGAGTATTCAAAATCTGAATCGAAAATCTGTGATGAGATTATTTGAGAGAAAGGTGAAGAAAAAGATAAAACTACAATAAAGTCAGATCATTGGAGATGTTTATACTAAAAATTTAGTCAATGTACAGGCTAAGAAAGGATTCTTATTTCAGTATGTTAAAAGAGTTGTTCTAGAAAATTATGATACAGTGCAATAAGAAATTAAAATATGTTTATTTTATTGATAAATATTAATAACATTAAAATAATTTTTCTATTACATGAGTAGCATCCTATAAATTTTTAAACTTATTTTAATTGATTTACTTTTTGTATTTAGTATCATGAGTGGGTTGTGTTTCCCCATTGAATTATAAGAGTGAGTCAAATGAAAACCATAAAAAAATTTTAAAAATATTATTTATAGTGCAGAAGTGGTACAAAGCTGTATCGCTTTTCAACATACTCTCCCCTACGCTCAGTGCAAGTCCTCCAGAGCTTACAAAGCACATAAATTCCCTTCGAAAAAAATTCTTTTGGTAGTCTGTGCAACCACTCATGCACCACATAGCGTATCTCTTCCTCCCATTTCGTCTTTGAGTGGTCCAGACATATGGAAATCACTTGCGGCAAGGTCTGGTGAGTATGGTGGATGAGGAAGACTCTCAAAGTGCAGGTCTGTGATTGTTGCAACTGTTGAACAGGCAGTGTGGGGCCTTGCATTGTCATGTTGCAAAAGGGCACCTGCTGACAGTAATCGACGACGCTTTGATTTGATTGCAGGCCGCAGATGATTTTTTAGGAGATCTGTGTACGATGCACTGGTGACAATGGTCCCTCTAGGCATGTAATGCTCCAAAGTGACGCCTTTTTCAACCCAAATGAGAGTCAGCATAACCTTCCCTGCTGATGGTTCTGTTCGAAATTTCTTTGGTTTTGGTGATGGGAACTGGCGCCATTCCTTGCTCGCTCTCTTCGTTTCTGGTTGGTGGAAGTCAACTCAGGTATCGTCCACAGTAACGATTCTTGCAAGGAAGCCATCACCTTCTTGTTCAAAGCGCCGAAGAAGTTCTTCACAAGCATCAACACGTCGTTCTCTCATTTCAGGAGTCAGCTGCCGTGGCACCCATCTTGCAGCCACTTCGTGAAACTGGAGCATATCGGGCACAACGTAGTCTGCTGACCCACGACAAATTTGTAAACATGCTGCAATGTCATTCAGTGTCACTCGGCGGTTTTCGTTCACTATGGCTTCAACTGGTGCAATGTTCTGTGGAGTCACAACTCGTTGTGTCTTACCTGGACGAGGAGCATCTTCCACCGATGTCTCACCATTTTCGAACTTCCTACTCCATTTGTAGACTTGCTGCTGTGACAAACATGCATCACCGTACTGAACCTTCATTCGTCGGTGAATTTCAGTAGGTTTTACACCTTAACTACGCAAAAACCGAATAGTAGAACGCTGTTCTTCCCTGGTGCAAAGTCGCAAGTGGGGCGGTCATCTTTATACTGATACTGCGACGGTATGTGTGCATCTGCACTACGGTGCCACTTACAGGCCATTCTGCACGCTGTTCGTAGCATGCTTACCAACTTACAGGATAACGGCGGGAAATTTCGATTTGTTATTACAAATTTAAGGTTTTATTTGACTCATCCTCGTATCTCCTAGTGCACTCAAGTGACCCATTTTGTACTACTGAGCATACTAGAGAAAAGCATCATAATATTTATGACAAATTAAGGTTCAGCGTTTTGCTCACCCCTTCAATTTCAAATATCATTTATTGATTTAATTTTTTTATCTATTTTGGCGGGTGGGGTGGGTTTGATCATTAAACACCCTAGCGCACTGAATTTACCCTCATACAACTTTTGTACTCACGTGTCAGGTTTTTTGGCACCGACCTGTCACACAATTTATTCAACAGCAAGTGCATAGTAACAGTTTTGTGCATCAAGGATCGCGATACCTGCGGAAACTGGCTGTTGAGCTCCGCAATCGTGAAGCAACGGTTATCCAGGATATTCTGCCACACCACTTGAACCAGGTGATCACTGATGAAGAACTGTTACGCACTGTGCTCTTCATCATGGATATTTTGACAATGGTACCTTTCAGAAAAAAAACCTTCGCCAGCTATGCATCATCTGCTCATGCTGTTCTGCCCACAGACCTGACAAAGCTGACAATGAATTTCGATGGGCGCTAAGTTTTGTTCGTTAAAGTACAAGAAACCTTGAGGATGTCTGGAGAGCGAACAGGAATGGCAACAGGCGGGACCTCTCCAGCCATCATTTGTTTGGCACATGATAGAGCTCTAGCGAATGCGCACTTTTCCCATCTACATACATCTACATTGAAGGAAACATCATGGGTAAATTTACTTTCTGGACTCGGCTTATAGATACTGTTGCAACAGCATATTGCTAACACATTTTTAGAATACTATGGCGTCATAGCTGAGGTGAAGTAAATAATTTGACACCTCAAAAGATTTCCTTGTACTTAACCTCAACTAGATCCCAATAATTTTGGGCAACAGTTGTTAACGATTGTACTTTTCTAGCAATACTTTATCTTCATTCTCCCCTCCTCCACCTGACTCATACTTAGGATTTCACAATCATTATGAGACATGTTTGGAAAATAATTTTGATCTAAACATAACACACTGCATTTTTTGCACAGTGTGAATACCCTTTAGGCATTTAGACATCGCTGCAACATACTAAAAGCAGTTTAGGCGTTTAGATACTGCTGCAACATAATCATTACATTTTCTGATGCATTTAAAAATATTGTGGCATCATAGATGAGGCAAAGTAATTAATTTGAGATCCATCTAGATCCAAAGAAAACTGATGCAAATATTCTACTTTTGCTTATCGGCGAGTTTTGCAGACATTTTGGAATATTGTGATCTCATAGTAGTGCTGAATAATTAACATAAGACTCTGTTGCATGCTAAAAGATGTGTGGTCCATAGATATGACTACTCTGCACAGACTACAGTTGTTAACAGTAAGAACACCTCATGGTACAGACAGCGAACTTTTGTCGCATTTTAAGAGTGGACCATCTGTTTGTGAGAGGAAGCAACTGGGATGTGAAAGAAGAGTTGATTTCATTTCGCAATTTCAGTGTATACAGAATACTATTTGAGGTAAAACTGTTCGACCACCACATATTCCCAAGTCATTATAACTGTGTTACAGGCAAACATCGGTTTTTAATGATTTGCAGAGAATATGTTACATATCGGTTCCAGTATTGCATGGTGAATGATATATGATATATAGCTTCGAATAGAAATTGCCAACATGATATGTGGACCAGTCTGTAGACTTATTTTTGGAACCCAGTAATGTAAACATAGTTGACAAAATTTTCGATATTTCAGGCTATTTAAATACCTAAACGTATTTATCATATTATAGTTGGTGAACAGGCTAGATGGAGGTACATTGCAATGGTAATTTTAGACTCTGACTGGAGGAGGCGAGAGACATGTATCATGCAGTTTTTCATAAATAACTATGTTCGTTTGGCTAGTTTCGACCACAGACCAGGTGGGACACTACTGTGTAGTTTGCTCTTTTCATTTTAATGGTGACTAAAATTCTAGGCTATGACATAAGGAGATTAGAGAGATGTAGTATGTTATGTAATCTGTCATCAAACAATTCAATGTAAATTTTATGGACAAGGCGTGATTTCTGTGCATTATTTTAATATTCTACTTTAATTGGTTGGAAAAAGGAAAGTGACAGGTATAAAGTGGACAATTGGCCTGTACATAAATTATGTCAGATAGCGCCAGACATGGTTTTTAATTTCCCACTAACACTATTGCGCTATTTCTGCAACCTTGTATTTTTGTTTTTCTCCTGCATATTTAATACTGCGCTGTAACTACATCTGCATCTATACTCTGCAGACCACAGTGAGGCGCATGGTAGAGGGTATGTCTCATTGTTCCAGTGATTAGAGTTTTTTTCTGTTCCATATATGGAGAGCAGGAAGAACGATTGTTTGATTGCAACTATGTGGGCAGTAATTATTCTAATACTGTCCTCACAATTCCTATGTCAGCGATATATAGGGTGTTGTAGTATGTACCCAGAGTAATCATTTAAAGCTGGTTTTTGAATCTTCGTTAGTATACATTCTCAGGACAGTCTATCTCCAAGAGTATTCCAATTCATTTCGTTCAGTATATCTGTGAGACTCTCCAACAGGTTAAACAAACCTGTGACCATTTGTGTTCCCCTTCTCTGTATACGTCCAATATCCCATGTTAGTCCTATATGGTACAGGTTCTACATTCTTGAGCAATATTCTAGAACCAGTCGCACGAGTAATTGCTTGTACTTCCACCATATTGTACCAATAAACTGAAATCTTCCACTTGCTTTATCCATGACTGAATCTATGTCATCATTCCATTTCATATCCCTACGAAGTGTTACATCCAGGTATTTATCTGAGTTGGCATATTCTAATAGTGACTCACTGATGTTATAGTCGTTGGCTACTACATTTTTCGTTTTATGAAGTGAACACTACGTTTATAAACATTTAAAGCACATTGCCAATCTGTACCACTTTGACACCTTATCAAGATCTCACTGAATATTTACGCAGCTTCTTTTAATCATTATTTCATAATGCACTGAAGCACCTAGGAAACTAGTATAAGCATGCGTATTCAAATACAGAGATATGCAAATTGGCAGAATACGGCTCTGCCGTCGGAAATGCCTATATAAGACAACAAGTATCTGGCGCAGTTATATGGTCGGTTACTGCTTCTGCAATGGCAGATTATCAAGATTTAATTTAGTTTGAAACTGGTGTTATAGTCAGCGCACGAGCGAAGGGACACAGTGTCTTCGTGGTAGCGATGAAGTGGGGATTTTCCCGTAAGAACATTTCACGAGTTTTCCGTGAATATCAGGAATGTGGTAAAACATCATATCTCCGACATCGTTACGGCCGAAAAAAGATCCTGCAAGAACGGTAACAACGACGTCTCAAGAGAATCGTTCAACGTGACAGAAGTGCAACCCTTCCACAAATTGCTGCAAATTTCAATGCTTCAACAAGTGTCAGCGTGTAAACCATTCAACGAAACATCATCGATGTGGGCTTTTGGAGCCAAAGGCCCACTTGTGTACCCTGGATGACTACACAACACAAAACTTTACACCTTGCTTGGAACTGTCAACATCGACAGTGGACTGTTGATGGCTGGAAACGCGTTGCCTTCTCGGACGAGTCTCGTTTCAAATTGTATTGAGTGGATTGATGCGTACGGGTATGCAGACAACCTCATGAATCCGTGGACCCAGCATGTCAGCTGGGGACTGTTCAAGCTGGTGGAGGCTCTGTAATGGTGTGGGGTGTGTGCAGTTGGTGTGATATGGGACCCCAGATACGTCTAGATACAACTCTGACACTCTGATGGGTGACATGTACATAAGCATCCAGTCTGATCACCTGCATCCATTCATGTCCATCGTGCATTCAGACAGACTTGGGCAATTCCTGCAGGACACCATACACATCCAGAATTGCTACAGCATGGCTCCAAGAACATGCTTCTGAGCTTAAATACTTCCGCTGGCCACCAAACTCCCCAGACATGAACATTATTGAGCATATCAGAGATGCCTTGCAACATGCTGTTCAGAAGATATGTCCAACCCCTCGTAATCGTAAGGATTTATGTACAGCCCTGCAGGATTCATCATGTCAGTGCCCTCGAGCACTAAGTCAGACAGTATTCGAGTCCCTGTCATGTCATATTGTGGCAGTTCTGCATGATCACGGGGGCCCTACACGATATTAGGCAGGTGTACCAGTTTTTTTGGGTCTTCAGTGTAGATAACTGCATGAACTTTAAAAAGATTGATTTTACTATTGATATAGTCTGCGAGGTCATTGGTGTACAATATGAAACGGAAGGGTTCCAACACACTTCCCTTGGCACTCCCAAAGTTGCTTCTACATCTGACAGTGAGTCTCCAACCAAGATAACAAGTTGTGTCCTCCCCACCACAAAGTCTCAACGCAGTCATAAATTTCACTTGATGCCACATACGATCTTTCTTTTGACAATAAGCGTAGGTGTGGTACTGAGTCAAATGCATCCCGGAAATCAAGAAATACAGTATCTACCAGACTGCCTTCATCCAAAGCCTTAAGTATGTCATGCGAGGGAAGTTCCAGTTGGCTTTCACATAATCGATGTTTCCGAAGTCCATGCTGGTTGGCAATGAGGTGGTCATTCTGTTCAAGATATCTCCTTACGTTTAAGTTCAGAATATGTTCTAGGATTCTACAACAAATCGCTGTCAGTGATACTGGACGGTAGTTTTGTGGATCACTTCTACTACCCTCCTTGTAGTCAAGTGCGACCTGTGCCTCTTTTCATGAATGGGGCATGGTTTGTTGTTCAACGGATCTGTGATAGGTTATAGTCAGATGAGGGGCCAACTTAGGCGCAAATTCAGTGTAGAATCTGAAGGGGATTTCATCCAGCCCTGGAGATTTGTTCAGTTTTAACCTTTTCAGCAGTTTCTCAACACCACTGACACTAATACTTATTTCATTCATCTTCTCAGTGGTATGAGGATTAAACTGGAGAAACTCTCCCGGGTTTTCCTTTGTAGAAGAACACTTTGAAACGAAGTTAAACATTTCAGCTTTTGCTTTGCTACCTTCAATTTCAGTTCCTTCTCCTTCGCTAGGGACTTGACACTAACTCTGGTGACATGGACAGCCTTTACATATGACCAGAATTTCCTTGCATTCTGTGAAAGATCACTTGACAATATTCTGACAGCGTAGTCACTGTAGGCATCACACGTTGCTCTCTTGACAGCCAAATTTATTTTACTGAGCATCTCTCGATCTATAGCCCTACACTTTGTTTTACATCCATTTCTATTTTTTTAGAATTTCCTTTACAGTGACTGTATACCAGGGAAGGTTCTACTGTTTACACGTATATCCAGTGCATGTTCCACTATACGTTTAAACTTTAGCCAGAGTTCCTCTGCATGTTCATGCCCTTTGCTGAAAGTTTGAAGTTCCTGATTGAGATATGACATTACTGATTTTTTTATGTAGTTTATGGAACGTGTATATCTTACTACATGTTTTAGTTGTCCTTTGTACTTCGGTAATTACTGTTGGCACAACTGTGGCATGGTTACTGATACCAGTTCCGATGTATACACCCTTAAAGCGGTCATGTCTATTTGTTGCCATTAGATCCAATGTATTTCCATGAGTGAGGTTACTAACTATCTTTTATAGGCAGATTTCAGAGAAGGAATTTGGTAATCAGGCCCAGAACTAACAGGACTGTCATTTTGCAAATTAATTGTTGGATGATTAAAGTCTCTGCAGCTGATGACAGTGTGACTGGCGAATTTATGTGCAAGTGAACCGAGGTTTTCTTTAAAGTTTTCGGTTATATCAGGAGATGAATCTGGTGGGCGATAGAAGAATCCGATTATCACTTTATGCCCACACTTGACACTGAGTGTTCTCCAAACAATCTCACTTGCAGCTCCAATTTTTACCTCAGTGGATATGAGTTTGTTGTCTACTGCAACAAATACACCGCCTCTGTTTTCCATTTGCCTATCCTTACACTCTTAAATTTTCCCCAAAAGTCTCACTACTGTAAGTTTCAAGTTTCAAATAGCTTTCTGTACCAAGTATTATGAGAGCTTTACTGCATTTCATGGGCACTTGAAGCTCTGGTACATTCTTGCGAATGCTTTGTTGAAAGTCCAGACACAAGGCTGGTCTTCTCAACCTTGTCTGTCATTCGCTGGAATGACCCAAGAATTTATTGTAATGTGCGCCAAAGTCTGCATTTGATTGTACCCTGTTCCGTCAATAGCTGCTGGAATTGCCTTTTCAACATGTTGAATGAGGCCAAGAGGCATACAGACTGAGTGCATCTGGCATCCTTTCCTGTTCCTTGCTGCCGTCATTCGCTGTATGTTCGAGCTGTCGACAATTAAAAGACCCTGCCCTTATGTGTTTGCCCTTTCCTGACACTGAACCAAAACAGATTTCCCAAAAACAGTTGAGTGTGTCCCACTGACTACGATTCGTTGGAGATTAGGAAGGGTCATGAGTTCCCACTGATAAAGGTGATGTCATTGTTGATGTCAGTAGTTCAAGATCATCAGTAATGAAATAAGGCCAACAACTGATTTCCGCGTCAAGTACGACGTCTGTGGAGGTTCTACCTGTGTCAAAATGACTATACTTACACTACCACTGTAGCTGATTGGCTGGTTAGTTGGTTTAAGGGGTCAGATGGACAAAACTGCTTGGTTATCAGTTCCCCTGCAGCTGGAACGTTCGTGGCCCTTGCACAACTTGTCAGCATGACAGCTGAGCGGAAGATGGGCAAACATCGCATTTGATTCAGAGTTATTTCCAGGGTACTTCAAGTCAAAGTACACTTTGATTCTGCAATTCAAACACTGGGATTATGTCATGCCACCTTGTCTGGTGCATGCTGTGAGAACCTATGTAAGAGGGAAAATGGCACCATTATGACCATCAATTGCAGCCATTAACTCACTGATGACAGTGCTTGGCGTCAACCATTGCAAACTGTAACAGCGAAAAGATGCGACGCAGTTCGGCAAGTCACTCATGAAAACAGCTGCAAATAGTGAACAACTTTCCAATTCAGCGCTACATGTAGTGAACAACTTCGCAGTTCATATCACGTCCTTGCTGTGGCGTAGAAAGTATCTTCCGAATCCTTGAAAATGCATCTAGTACACAAAAATCTTCTCGTAGATTGGGAGGGGGGGAGGGTAAATAATAATATTAGTTGATTTAAAAGGCACAGTGACAGGTCACTTGGACTGGTGGTACACTCCAGTGGCATCAAAACCATGGAAACGATATTAGGTGCTTTCTTCTGTCTTTTAACTGATCGCTATGTAGGCTGGAAGGGGAGGTATTATTGTTTGGTAGTTTTTACTTTGGATGAAGTACCAATATTTATTAGATTTATTTGGTTTCACATCTGTTATCAGTGAAATATTATAAAACCTATTGCATCCTCATGGGAGTTCACTACTTGTGGAATGGTCTGAGATATCTGCTGACATACACCCAATCAAGAATGTTTAGGGTTACAAGAAACTTGCAGTGCAATATCACAGATCAGATGATCTCAGGTGAGCCCACATCAAACAGTGATAAAGGTTTGAACAGCAACTCCTTGCTTACCTTGTAGACAGGCCTAGCATGTTACAATGGACAACATAGAGCAACACATTATTGAATGTAGCCCAGCAGCGACCATGATTTCACATATAGAAATAAAATGTGCATACCTGTCGATTCTTCCATGATTTACAGTCTTCAGATATGCACCCATGTCAGGTGTTACATTTATTCTAATGTCATCCAGTCCACAGTCATTGTAGAACAATCAGATAATTTCTACAAAACAGCATAAAAATAACTTGAGTAAACAAAGAACTGAAAAAAGTAACTATGTATTATATTACACCATGCAGTCACATTGACGTGAACACCTGTCAGGATACTGCTGCTCATGAACACACATTGTGAGCTGTGTGCCACGCTGCATTGCCCTGCTGGTAGGTGCCATCGGTCGAGGAAAAAGGAACTGCATGTTGTGGTAGACGTGGCTGCCAAGGATAGAAACATACTTGTGCTGATCCGTTGTGGCTTCCAGAATGACGAGATCACCCGCGTAATGCCGCAAAAACTCTTCTCAGACCGCAACAGTTTGTTCTCTGGCGCAGACCCTTCTACAGATTGCTGCAGGGCGTTTATTTTCAGACGTTTCACGCTGTACAGCCCAACTGCCTGATGGAATATAAGGCGAGCTTCATCTGGTAAGGCTGCCTGCCCCCACTCACTGGACGTCCAGTTTCGGTATTGGCATACAAATTCCAGCCTCTGTCACCAATGAAGAGCAGGCAGCATGGCTGCATGAACCAGTCGTCTGCTGCAGAGACCCATATATATAGCATCATTCGCTGAACGGTTATTGGGGAGATACTGTTGCTAGCCCCTTGGTTTATCTGGGTGGCCAGTTGCTCAACACATGCACATCTATTTGCCGCAGTCATCGTTCATATATGGTCCATGGTGCACAGCAGATGCCTTACCACCAGTTTTGGATAGCGCCATTAAGCCATGCATGTTGTACTTTAACAATGGCGGCATGTGGACAGTTAACAAAACTAGCCGTTTGGGAAGCGCTTCCACTCTTGTCCCAAAAAGCAATGATCAAGCCCTTTTGGATGTCAGGCAAATCGATCTGTTTTCCCATTATGACACCTGCACTTTTTTCAATCCCTCTCCCCCACCCAACAATTTTTATATGCCCTCCACTGTTAATGCTGCCACCTGCCACCTGTGACTGATTATTGTACTGACGTTGAACATAGGTGATGGCCACATTAATGTGACTGAACTGTGTAAAAAGAAACTATAGGTTTCAGACCGTACACACTCCTTTGCCAGACTTTCGCAGATGACTTTCGTTAATCACTACTGTCTCTGTCGCTTTCTGTCTGTCAATTTATCTATGTATATATCTGTATGTATATCGCTCTCGCTATGAAGTAAGAGCGCTGTTCTACTACTTACTGCTGAGAGGAGCTTTCTCGGGCAGGAATACTACAGCCACGTTGTGACTCATATAGGCTTCCGTACTGTAGTCCGGGTGGGCTACAGCCCAGTGGGCGGCAATGATCCAGGCTGTGGTCTCGTTCTTAATCCGATGAACGGTTCCCAGGCGAATGATGAACTTGTCAAATCTGCAAGAATTAATCTATTTTCAATTGCAAAGCAGGCAGGCGATGTAAATAATTTTTACTGATAGCTCATGGTAATCAGTGCCACAGACATTACCGAACAGAAGAAAACACAACTAATCTCTAGTAAAACTGTATCAGGAGCCTTTTCGTGTATCCAAAGACATCCACAAACACAATAAAATATCAACAACGTTAACTTAACAATGTTCTTCTGAGTTTAGTAACACAATATGTTATTTGTGTAATGAGTGAGTCATCTGTGGAATATTTCAGAAATGGTTTAAATATGCTGAAGGAAAGCCATTACGTAAGGAAATGAAGAATAGCACTCAAATTCCTGCACAAAATCACTGTTGTTAGCATTTTCGAAAATTGTGGAAAAGTTAGTATGGAAGCTGTATCTTATCTACCTGACTACAAATAATATACTGTCTATGATTCAGTTAGGATTACAAAATAATTACAAAATAGATTATGGATATTTACACATTGCATTTGGAAGAAAATGACAAAGATTTTTGGGCAAGGGTAGGAAGAAACAGGTTAGAAGAGACTGAAGAATGAAGAAATATACGATAAGATTAACTCGTTTAATGTACTACAGAAAGTAAAAGTTGAGCTACTACAATAGGCTGAAGATATTGTGAGGATGGCTAATGGTTCTGTTTCAGAATAATGGTGGTAGCAAGGCCAGAGAGAAAGAGACTTTTGCAGAGATTAGGAACAATATGGGACGATATGCTACACGGAGACCCACAGTAGATTAGATTCTCAGGAAACTGGATGGAAGGTGCACATGACAGGATCTGCTGGCCGGGGGGGGGGGGGGGGGGGATTTGTTAGATATTGTTAGATAGGCGCATGATCGTCAAGGTCCTTCTCGCAGGCTAAACAAGAAAATGAGTGCCAGAGGGTTATAATTAAAATGTAGCTACTCATGGAGGTGTAGTGTAGTCTGTGATTATCGTGTGGCAGCGAGACTTGGTAGATAAACTAACGCATAAACGCGGAACAGATTTACGCTGGAAAATAAAGTTCCAGTTTCGACAACCACATGCAAATCTGGCACTGTACACGGTTTTTATGACGGTATGACAACCACAGTCTCATTTGAAAAGCCATGGTTGGTGAGTGGACAGTACGACTATCGAGAAGTTTTGCGATACAGACTGTGTAGTAACTGGAACCGCATGATCTGCAGCAACATTCTAAATTGCCGCTTTGCTTTCTGGCATGGAACGAAGTTCATGACATGTTGACAGGAAATACTCTATGGAATGACGAGGCAGATTTTACACTGCAGGATTCAGTGAATACATAGGACTGCCCAATTTGGGGTACCGTTAAATTGGGTGTTTTGCATGAGTAGCCATTGCACTAGCTGTATGTGACTGTATGGCATGGGTTCACAAGCAACTTTATCCTCGGCCCATTCTTCTTTGAAGACAATACACCCAGAGTGTCTGTCAGATGAACAACGACGTCTGCAAGTTTTGGAAACCTTATTGTACAGCATGTCACTGTTGCTTTGAAAGAGCACAACTGTGTGGACACCCCGTTTTATTGCAAAACCACGGAGCGACGTGGCACAGTGTTAGCACAATGGACTCGCATTTGGGAGGACGATGGTTGAAACCCGCGTCTGGCCATCCTGATATAGGTCTTCCATAATTTCCCTACTTCGCTTCAGGCAAATGCTGGGCTGGTTGCTTTGAAAGGGCACAGCCGACTTCCTTCCCCATTCTTCCTTAATCTAATGGGACCGACGACCTCGCTATTTAGTCCCCCTGCCCTGCCCCCACCCAATTCACCAAGCAGCCATACAAGATGGGGCAACACCTCATTCTGCTCAATGCAACCTTCGACAAATGTGTTATCTCCAGAATTTTTCCAGATATGTAACCTACAAAATCACCTGATATGGATCCATAAGATTTTTAACTCTGAGGATATCTAAAAGATCGTTATTGCTAGGGACAGATTCAGTCTCTGCCTGTCCTGAACGCCAGTATACAGGATCATGTTATTTTATGGATGCAGCATCTCGTTGTCGTTCCTGGTGCTCGTAATGAACAAATTTTGTAAGTGGTGGTTAAAAATAATATCAACATTTGGCCTTTCTCACTTGTTTGACCTTTCGAATCCACGTTCCATTCCTAATACATTACATATGGAAACATTTCTATAAGTTTTTATTGCATTCACAGAACCTGATGTTCACCTGGTAGCCGAAACTGGAACTAATTTTTATCCAGGATTAGGAATGACTCGAGTATTAAGCTATCAGGCATGATAGAACTGCGAATTTATTACGTGCCACCATTACTTTTTCTTGTGTGTGTCAACGAACTGCCTTCACTGACATTCCCATATGCCAAATTTGTTTCGTTTCCAGTTCATACACACACATCAGTAAATTGCCAATCGGTTAATGAAATGTTCACAGTTATTAATAAATATCTTCTAGCCAGTTCCTTATAAGAAACTTCGAGAAAAAAAATACTACACACTGCTCAGATATTGTGCACTATCCTTGTAAACTCCTAAAATATGAGGACATGACAAGAGTAGAGATCTACAGTGTTAAATTATTGAGACAGAAGCTTAATAATAAGTTTAACTGCGAGGAACATAATATGAAACTCTTGAAGCACCTTTACAAATTTTTATTTGCGATGCAGATGCTGCCACACGTAAATGATATAAAAATTAAAAAAAAAGGTTCCACGATTTGCTTAATTTCATTGCCTAGTGTAATCCAGTATCTTTGTTGGGTAACTTAACACACCAGGCATAATTTTTCTGTGTCCAAAAACATGTGATACGAATTATTAATTCTGCCAGTTAAGAATTTCCTACACAAACCTGTCCAACCAAGTGCAGATACTAACTATTGCTTCAAAATGTGTATATTCGTTAGTAAAATTAGTCATAAATAACATACCCTTTTTCATATCAAGTGATCAGTTTATGCAATTCGTAAGAGAAAAAAGAATACTCTTCTAAAGATTTAACATCAGTAGTTTTGTACAGAAAAATGAACATTATTAAAGCACACATAACACAGTTTTTCATACCAAAAGATCAGTTTATGCACTTGGTAAGAGAGAATACTCTTGTAAGGATTTAACATCAGTAGTTTGGTACAGAAAAATTAACATTATACAGAACACACATTTTAATAACTTGCCAGCAGCTATATAGACTTTAACTACTAATTATGTTTGGTTTAAGACGAATTGTTTGAGGCTTAGTCATTCTACTGCATTGACGAACATCTTAGGTGAAGTGACTGATTTGTTTATATTATAAATAGACTTAATATTTCGTAACATCTAGCCACTGTTGATTTTCAGTGCACTAATATAATCAATGTAAGCAAATGTTACAAACAATTTTTTCCACTTTGATGATTTGTGGTTACAATAGCTTAAAATTATCGTATAATCGCATGCTGCTGCAAATGTATGTGTGTCTGACTAGTCTGTTATTACTTTCCAAGTGAAAGTGTGTTTAAGAATTTTTAATTTACTCCCAATCCATGAGGACAATTTCGCTTGGGGCCTGTGTAACAGTCATTGTTGCATCTCATTTTCATATTAATAATGTATTATTCTTTCCTGATGTGTTCTAACTTCATGAGGATCTCCTGACTATGAATCTATCGAACGAAAAGTACTTCGAATCTAATCAGTTCAACATACGACAGACAAAAGAACAAAGATGCTGCCCTTAAGTTCATAATATTTACTTTCTAAAAAAGCTGAAAAATGTGAGTGTGACTCTGATACTTCAAAAAAAGTGTGAGAGCAGCCAACACATGGTAAGCTAGGGTGAACATTCAAAAGAAACGACTAAGAGAGAAATACAAATTCAGTATCAACATCGATCAACCACATAATAAACACAGCGAAACGAACAGTTTAATAGATTTTCAGTGAAGTGCCATGGCACTGACAAGTTTCATTCCTAAATAGCAAACCTCACACTATGTTGCTTCAGCACACAGTGATCTCAGCGGCCATTGCTGACTGCTGCATACAGAAGTCGACTCTGATGCAGTTATTCTGGTGAACTACGTGTTCGTTTCTCCACTGCTGGTCGCTATGTATATGGAAGTGTGGAAACAAGTTAACGCCATTAATGTTGTAGTTCATGTGCCACAATAACGAAAAAAATTCGAAGACTAGCCTTCAGCGTTCTGTATGGGAACTTGATCATGGGACCCTTGTTACAGCTGATGGGTGTAGCAGGATTAACTGACCACATTGTTGTTTATGCCAGTGGTATTCCTGTTTTAGGATAGTGAAGACTTCAGACAATAAACTGGAATGATGATGAAAACCGTATGGTATGGTACAAAGGCAATAAATTACAAATTTTGATTTATAAGATTGCTTCCTACTTGTGGAAGAGGAGATTGTCTTTCAGTGAAACACTATACTGAAAGTCAGACCAAATTCTATACAATATAATGACAGTTGCAGGTTTTTAACTCTACTATTTGATGAACAATGAGTTTCATGAATCATGACACAATTGGAATGCACCAGAAATAATGCACAAACACAATAGTGTAGGCATTGCCCGACTTCCAGTGCAGGTTGTAAGAGCATACTGTAACACAATCTTCACTACTTTATCAAAACATTTCTCATGGACAACAGTAGTATTTTTCTTTCTATATTTTTAGTACTTTAAAATGAACATAAACAGTCTCGACAATAAGAAACCTTTATTTTTGTGGTTACCAGTTTTGGTCGGTTTTTGACCATCTGCAGACCTCATATCATTGCAGTAGGTGATGGTCGTGAATGGAGCAATTAGTATTACTCCACTTACTTCAACTGCTCAGTATTCACTGCATTTGTGAGGATTCGATCTAACATTTGGACTCATCTTTCTATATCCCTGATGATAAGTGTTAAAAATTTGTATGTGTAATATTTTCAGTAAATCATCATATCGACATTCTGTTTCCTCTATAAAACTCAAATTTAGTCTATTCAATTATGTTAAGCACTCCAAGTAAATTATATGTAAATATTGAAGCATTCACAAATGTAAATACTATAGTACATACTGTTTAAACATTTTTCTGATAAGAACAAGCACACTACTCGAATATATACATTGATGTAATACACTGTAAATGTTAGTAAAACTGGAAAAGTTAATTATTTGATTAAGTATAACTTAATGTTAATATTTTGTTACAACTTCTAGTTTTACAAATTTTAAATGTAACTCTCAAACACTTTATTGTTCTGACTGATCAGTCAGTGTTTACGTTTTGTCACGTTTGCGACAGTGCGATATAACTGAACTAAAAATTATTTCAGTGATTGTATCTTGTTAACACTGTAATTCTGACAATTAATGAATTGATTTTTATTGTGACGACCACTTAGATAGTCATGCATCTCAGCCCACAAAGTCTGTACACATACATATGAGACCAATCTTACGTTATCTTCTGTAGGTTTTATATTTGGAAAAATTACCATGAATTTAATACAATGAAGTAAAAATTTGAAATGGTGTGTTCATCTTTCATTGGAAAGCCCTAAAAATGCTTAACACAACAACAAGGGTGGAAAATAGTGAAGTCTTACACCTTTGCTTTATTGATGACTGAACAGAAACTAAAAATAATTGTTATAACTTTTACCTTGATGCTACCCAACTCAAATTGTGTTTTATCAGCTTTGAATTAATTATTCAAAAGGGTCATAACATGCAGCTATAATATTTCATTTTATAAATGAACTAGTAGCAACTAAAGCACTGCAGATGCTGTAAGTCATGGGATACCTGTAATAATAAACGGACATTTTAAAGAATACTGTTACAGTTTAAAACAAGAATTATATGACGAACATTATTTGAAACTAGTCTGTAATTGAAATGGAAGCAGTGTACAGTTATAAAGGGCTTCATACTGCAGTGGTAATAATTTTAAAATGTAATTATTGATATAGAATTGGACTTCAACAACAACTGAGACAATAGATAAGTAGTGTTAATGTTATTTTAGTGAGATTTGAGCATTGAGTGTAAGTCTTTGAACATGGTATTTTTTGTGATCTGAAAAGATGTAGCAATACGATTAAACAACAGGCAAATTCGAACACCCTTGCAGGAAAAGTTAAGGTTATGAACAAAATCTCAGGAGTTTACTTTTACAGAACAATTCTTGGATTGAACACTTGCTGAGGGAGATGCAGATTATGAAGAGGTAGCTTGGCAGTCTTATATTCCATATAAAAAGTAGTATATGTAAACTGGACCATCAAGTAGTGGGAACAAAAAATAAACCAGATGGTTACATAACAGTATTGAAGATTCAAAATGCCTATTACAGTGTGAACATGACAGCACACTTTCACAAGTGAGCTGGTAAATAAGAATAACCAGGTGGTTGGAGTCTATGACAAAATTAATAGATCAAAATACCCTACAGAAGCAGGCAAATGCTCTATTTGATGTAGTTCAATCTAACATTGCAAATGTAGAATCAAATCTTACTATCAGATGAAAAAAGACTTTGAATAATTTTGAAATACTTAAAACTGTCATAATGCAGGATAATTAACTTTTAAAACCAGAAATAACTAGGACTAAACCGAATCTTGAAGAGAAGTTGAAACTTTTTGATTTCTGTTATTAATAGCGAAACAGTGGATGAAGAATGAATAGGTGCTAATGAGGTAGATGCATACAAAAGCAGTGTGTGACACATTATTTGGAAGCTTGTTGAATTACAAGAAAATCTCTCTACAAAGCATTTTGTTAATAACTGTGGTGGTATTTGGCGTAACACACCTCTAATAAAATTTCCTAGGGTTGTAAATTACATCCTATCGACTTTGCATAAAACTCTTGTGACAAAACTTTCTTTAGTGACTGATATGGTTAAAATTAAATTTGCAAAATGCTTTTGACAAATATGTACTTTCATAATTGAGTCAGAATGTCTGTTCTCTTATGTTCTATATTGTTATGTATTTCAAAAATGTGTTCCAAACAAATTTTTCTCAGAATCAGAAGCGAGTTTTTGAGTGGGTCTGACTATATAGAGGGAAATGAGAGTACAACAGAACTTTTTGAGAAATGGCATAAGAGAACAATACATTTGGGGAGATCTTTGGTGAGTTGACTCAAAACAAATGTCCTAAAAACAAGACTTCCAGGAAAAGGGTCATGAGGGATACTTCATGAGCCAGAAGTCCCAAATGAATATTTTCTAAGCTATGTTGACAAGCTGGACAATCTTAGAGACAAATGAGAGTCAGAAATTTAATCATGGTGCAGTTGACAGTTATGAACATCGATATGGGATAGAAATTAAAATGGGAAAATCAGGGAAAGAAAGAAGTAGGATACCTCAAGAATGATTGTCAGGGATTTTGAAATCATAAATGATATTTACGTAAATGAGAGAAATAGGAATAGGAAGAGAGAATTTTAAGATAAAGCTAGGCCATTGGAGGGAAATAATGCATCATAAGATAATAGCGATCAGATAAGGAGGGAAATGTTCAGTGAAACTTATGGTTGTTCCATTGCGAGCTTGTTAGTTTGGAGGAAGAAATATGTAGCGAGATATGGGCAGTAATTACGGGATCCAAGTATAGAGGAAAGAAAATCAGACTCGTATATCTAGAACAAAATGGGAGCCTACAAACCGAATATAATATACTCTGATAGGGAGTTCAGGAAAGCAATGCATTTTAATCCAACAGACAACAGAAATCCTAAATATTACAGAAATTTCACATAAGAGTGGGCTGCAGAGATGCTCTCAAATGCCCATAGCCTGTTGGGAAATGAAATTTCAAACAAACAGGAAATGACAAATAATAATAATAATGATAAATGAGGTATAGATAACTTAGTTATTATTGAGAAAGCACGAGTGAAACGTTACTATTTCCAATGATGTAACTGATGTGTTTGATGATCATGTACAGGGGGTAAAGACATTTAACCATTCAATTGTAATAAGACTGATGATGAAATTCATAATTAAGATAAAAACAATGCTAATTGTGATGAAGAAACTGGCAGAATGGTTAATATCGAAATTACAGATGAAGCAGTGGAAGTTAATCATGTAGACAGTCGTAATGCAAATAGCTGGAGCAGTCAGGTTGCTGATACAGAGCTGCATTTGAATCACATTTTTGGCACTCAATAGGTCTTTAATCAGTAACAGAAATAATAAAGTGTGTGTGGAAAATTTAGATAACGGAATATGAGGTTTTTGTTCAGAAAAGTTTGTAGTGACAATAACAGAAACCGAAAAATCGAGACTAATAAAAAAACGAGTCTGTGAGATGATGCATCCAAACAGGTGAGAAGAAAATAATAGATTGGATAATGAAGGGAATCTGTACCTCGTAAATATTCTTCCAATAAAAACTGTTGAATCAGGGCGGAAAATTATATGACTATTAGCATATTACAAACAGAAAAGAAGGCATCATGAAAAAGGTATGTCACAAAATGGGTTTCAGTGAAACTCAAGATAATCTGTTTCATAATGGAAATGATAAAAATCACTGTGACCCAAGCGGAACTCCTTATATTTACATTCAGGCAGAAAACTGGGAGTCTAACAGTTTGAAACATCCTGGCTGATGAGTCTCTAGAAGTTCATGAAACATGAAACATGACCATGACTGTAATGGTGGTTAAAATAAATGCAGTGCTGGGAGATATGATAAAGTAGTGAAAGAACAAAATGTTACTATTATCGACTGGTGTTGGAAACATAAAATTTATGCAAGAATGTCTAGTTATGACGGATTTCAGTTAAACAACCATATTACATATAGACAAAATTGTAAGAACTGGAGTGAAATTTGACTGACCAATAAAGAACTAATATTGACTCACCCCTAAAAATTGTTTGATAAAGACAATTAATTAGCCTGACTTATATAAGTAGAACATCCAGATTAGGGAACTTAGTTTGACTTATGTAAACAGAACGTCCAGATTAGGGAACAGGCAACTCATGACACGAATCAGCACTAGAACAATTAATAGAACAATAGTTTTGGTCTAAGACCATCGTCCAGTTCTCATATCAATGCTAAGAAAACAAAAGTGGCTACAGAAGCTTAAAATACAAAGCATCATATGGACAGTGATAATATAAAATCGTTATCTATGGAAACTTACAAATTACATACCACTCACGCAGAAATGTAAAATCACAATAATTATGAAGCTCTTCAACAACAGCAAAGCATGTAAGGATTGCCCTGCATCTGTAGTTATCATCATGCACAACAACAACAAGTAACTGACCATTTTATTATGGCATAACTTGAGTAATCAAAGTATTGTAATCTCAAAGATAATACCACAAAGATGTCTAATCGACATGGGCAGTATCACACTTGGGTGATTTTAAAAAAATTATTTTACTTTGTATCGCATCAAGAATACATTACTGAGACTGAAGAACATGGTGTTAATGGCAATAACATCCACTTAACGTAGATTTACTGTATGATTTACTGTATGGTTAAATGATGATGGCATCCTCTTGGGTAAAATATTCCGGATGTAAAATGGTCCCCCATTCGGATCTCTGGGCGGGGACTACTCAAGAGGATGTCATTATCAGGAGAGAGAAAACTGGCGTTCTATGGATCGGAGCGTGGAATGTCAGATCACTTAATCGGGCAGGTAGGTTAGAAAATTTAAAAAGGGAAATGGATAGGTTAAAGTTAGATATAGTGGGAATTAGTGAAGTTCGGTGGCAGGAGGAACAAGACTTCTGGTCAGGTGACTACAGGGTTATAAACACAAAATCAAATAGGGGTAATGCAGGAGTAGGTTTAATAATGAATAAGAAAATAGGAATGCGGGTAAGCTACTACAAACAGCATAGTGAACGCATTATTGTGGTCAAGATAGATACAAAGCCCACACCTACTACAGTAGTACAAGTTTATATGCCAACTAGCTCTGCAGATGACGAAGAAATTGAAGAAATGTACGATGAGATAAAAGAAATTATTCAGATAGTGAAGGGTGACGAAAATTTAATAGTCATGGGTGACTGGAAATCGAGAGTAGCAAAAGGGAGAGAAGGAAACATAGTGGGTGAATATGGATTGGGGTAGAGAAATGAAAGAGGAAGCAGTCTGGTAGAATTTTGCACAGAGCATAACTTAATCATAGCTAACACTTGGTTTAAGAATCATGAAAGAAGGTTGTATACATGGAAGAACCATGGAGATACTAAAAGGTATCAGATAGATTATATAATGGTAAGACAGAGATTTAGGAACCAGGTTTTAAATTGTAAGACATTTCCAGGGGCAGATGTGGACTCTGACCACAATCTATTGGTTATGACCTGTAGATTAAAACTGAAGAAACTGCAAAAAGGTGGGAACTTCAGGAGATGGGACCTGCATAAACTGAAAGAACCAGAGGTTGTACAGAGTTTCAGGGAGAGCATAATGGAACAATTGATAGGAATGGGGGAAAGAAATACAGTAGAAGAAGAATGGGTAGCTTTGAGGGATGAAGTAGTGAAGGCAGCAGAGGATCAAGTAGGTAAAAAGACGAGGGCTAGTACAAATCCTTGGGTAACAGAAGAAATATTGAATGGAGAAAATATAAAAATGCGGTAAATGAAGCAGGGAAAAAGGAATACAAACGTCTCAAAAATGAGATCGACAGGAAGTGCAAAATGGCTAAGCAGGGTTGGCAAGAGGACAAATGTAAGGATGTAGAGGCTTATCTCACTAGGGTTAAGATAGATACTGCCTACAGGAAAATTAAAGAGACCTTTGGAGATAAGAGAACCACTTGTATGAACATCAAGAGCTCAGATGGAAACCCAGTTCTAAGCAAAGAAGGGAAAGCAGAAAGGTGGAAGGAGTATATAGAGGGTCTATACAAGGGCGATGTACGTGAGGACAACATTATGGAAATGGAAGAGGATGTAGATGAAGATGAAATGGGAGATACGATACTGCGTGAAGAGTTTGACAGAGCACTGAAAGACCTGAGTCGAAACAAGGCCCCCGGAGTAGACAACATTCCATTGGAACTACTGACGGCCCTGGGAGAGCCAGTCCTGATAAAACTCTACCATCTGGTGAGCAAGATATATGAAACAGGCGAAATACCCTCAGACTTCAAGAAGAATATAATAATTCCAATCCCAAAGAAAGCAGGTGTTGACAGATGTGAAAATTACGGAACAGTCAGTTTAATAAGCCACAGCTGAAAAATACTAACACGAATTCTTTACAGACGAATGGAAAAACTAGTAGAAGCCGACCTCGGGGAAGATCAGTTTGGATTCTGTAGAAATACTGGAACACGTGAGGCAATACTGACCTTACTGCTTATCTTAGAAGAAAGATTAAGGAAAGGGAAACCTACGTTTGTAGCATTTGTAGACTTAGAGAAAGCTTTTGACAATGTTGACTGGAATACTCTCTTTCAAATTCTGAAGGTGGCAGGGGTACAATACAGGGAGCGAAAGGCTATTTACAATTTGTACAGAAACCTGATGACGGTTATAAGAGTCGAGGGACATGAAAGGGAAGCAGTGGTTGGGAAAGGAGTTAGACAGGGTTGTAGCATATTCCCAAAGTTACTCCATCTGTACATGGAACAAGCAAAAAAGGAAACAAAACAAAAATTCGGAGTAGGTATTAAAATCCATGGAGAAGAAATAAAAACTTTGAGGTTCGCTGATGACATTGTAATTCTGTCTGAGACAGCAAAGGACTTGGAAGAGCAGTTGAACGGAATGGATAGCATCTTGAAAGGAGGATATAAGATGAACATCAGCAAAAGCAAAACGAGGATAATGGAATGTAGTCGAATTAAATCGGGTGATCCTGAGGGAATTAGATTAGGAAATGAGACACTTAAAGTAGTAAAGGAGTTTTGCTATTTGGGGAGCAAAATAACTGATGATGGTCGAAGTAGAGAGGATATAAAATGTAGACTGGCAATGGCAAGGAAAGCGTTTCTGAAGAAGAGAAATTTGTTAACATCGAGTATAGATTTATGTCTCAGGAAGTCATTTCTGAAAGTATTTGTATGGAGTGTAGCCATGTATGGAAGTGAAACATGGATGATAAATAGTTTCGACAAGAAGAGAATAGAAGCTTTCGAAATGTGGTGCTACAGAAGAATGCTGAAGATTAGATGGGTAGATCACATAACTAATGACGAAGTCTTGAATAGGATTGGGGAGAAGAGACGTTTGTGGCACAACTTGAGCAGAAGAAGGGACCGGTTGGTAGGACATGTTCTGAGGCATCAAGGGATCACCAATGGAGGGTAAAAATCGTAGAGGGAGACCAAGAGATGAATACACTAAGCAGATTCAGAAGGATGTAGGTTGCAGTAGGTACTGGGAGATGAAGAAGCTTGCACAGGATAGAGTAGCATGGAGAGCTGCATCAAACCAGTCTCAGGACTGAAGACCACAACAACAACAACGTAGATATAAAATAAATTACATTTGTTCCTGATTAGGAAAGCCTTATAGTAAGTCGATAAGGCAATTTTATCCATGAGATTAGAAAAAATTAAAAAAATCACTTGTATGAATTATGTATTAAAGAAAAAAGCTAATAAGCTAATTTTAATGCAAAGAATGAATAAAGTTTAAGATAAGAAAAGACAGGACAGTTTTTTTAAATATTTGCTATCAATTGGTTGTAGGTGGATATCTAAAGTTGCCATTCACGAGGCTGCGTCCTCAGGTACCTAATGTATGCTGGACAGAGTTTCAGCATATTTCCATAGAGTACATTCCATGACTATGAAGTGCATCTTTTGTCACTGCTGTCCACAGGCACACTCGGTACTTTCAGCTGTTCCTTACTTGTACTTCAAGTCCTGCCATCTTCTGCACTTGGTGCATAATGCGATTTAGGATGGTCCACAAGCTCCTAGGTCTGTTGGGACCCTGGAGGAACTCATGTATGTTCCACACTAAGCCATTCCGAGTTCTGCAAACCACTACCTCCACCATGCTGTTTCTAGATGGAATCGTTCAGAAGTGAACCTCTTTCCAAGTCTACAGGGGGGTTTCCTAGATCTAAGTTGTTACCTTTGAGTGACATCACAGTCTTGATGTAGTGGCAGCTCGGAATTTCTGCATCATGTCTCCCATTCCTTTTCCAATGGAGATTGACTTTGTGTCTTCCATGGTTCGACCAGATAGCCATTCAGGGGTGTGGATTTTATTGTGCCACATATTCTCCTTATTGCCACATTCAGCTTTGTATCAATCATGTCTGTATGAGCACTATTTAGGCGTTCTGGGCATCCATAGTCACCAACAGAATAAACAAGTGAGAGGGCAGCTGTCTTCAGAAGTGCTGCCTTAGCTCCCCAACTTCTTCCACATAATTTGAATTGTGCATTGCTTTTTTGTTCTCATTTTTGAGGCTGTTGATGTTAGGTGTGTTCTATTTCGATTCAGGGTCGCATGAAGATATTTTAGGGATGGATAATTTGACAGCAACTGATTTCAGAATACAATTTGAGGTTTATGGCCCATATGCCTGGTACTTAGGTGGAAGGTGGAAGTTCCACTTTCATTTTCATTTACTTTGAGTCGCTGTACATAAAAAAACCTTATAATCCTAAGTGAGAGTTGTTTCTGAAGCTGTAAAATTAATAGATGTCATCAGCATAAATAAATATTCTCGCTTTCATTTTTGGCCAGTTGGCAACATATGATTTGAAATGTAGTGGGGCCAATAAAGATCCGTGCAGTAGTCTGTCAGTTAAATTGTACACTTTGGTTACTTGACCATTTACATGAATTTGTAATTTCCTGTTGGACAGAACGTTATTGAATATCTGTGCAATTCTTTTACATGGAATTATTCTTAAGAACTTTAGAAGCATTCGTTTCCACTACGCTGTATCATATGCTGATTTTAAGTCAATAAACAGGGCTGTCGTTTTCTCCTGACGCTTGAAGCCCTTCCCTATGTATGTTGACAATGTTGGCACTTGATTGCTGCAGCTGTGGTCTGGTCTTAAGTCAGCCTGTTCAAAGGGAATGTTTCTGAAGATAGTTGGTGCTATTTTATTGTAGAGTGCCCTCTCCAACAGTTTATGGCAGATGCGCAAGTGTAATAAGTCTGTAATCTTCAGGCTTGTTGCCAGATTTAGACGGTTTCAGGATGGCAATTATCTTTGTGCTCTTAAAAAGCTTGGACGGTCTGCTTGTTATGAGGATTTCATCAACCAGTGCAGCCAGCAACAGCACTTTGGGTGCAGAGATTTTTTTTGCGCAAATCCGAAAGGCTGTGCTTCAAACAGTTTAGACTTGAGCTCATGTGTCTTTCCATTGATTTCCGGTTTGTTGTTGTTCCTTACCACTGTTGTTAGAAAAAAAAATGGCTCTGGGCACTATGGGACTCAACTTCTGAGGTTATCAGTCCCCTAGAACTTAGAACTACTTAAATCTAACTAACCTAGAGACATCACACACATCCATGCCCAAGGCAGGATTCGAACCTGCGACCGCAGTGGTCTCGCGGTTCCAGACTGTAGCGCCTAGAACCGCTCGGACAACCCAGCCAGCTGTTGTTAGAATGACAATCCTATGCGCTATATTGTTATGATTTGTTTTGTGTCGTAAGGAATTTTAACATAAAACAGCCATAATAATAACTGTTAGAATAATGTTGTAACATATGACCAAAGCAGAACAAGAAGACTTCAGACTAATCACAGTTATGACATTACACACACACACACACACACACACACACACACACACACACACACACATGCACACTTGTTCATTAGAAGAGTTGTGTTTCAAGCTTATAGCTCTTAGGGTATGCATTTTAGAGAATATGTTTACTGGACTTTTTTTCTTGTTTTGGTACATACTACCATTTTCCACAATATGGAAAGCAAAGCGGTTCCAGTAGAAGAGATGTGATTCACAGTATCGAAGATAAAGAACTGCTCAGAGCTCTAAAGGTATGCTTTTTAGAGCTCATATTTATTTGCCTTTTTTGTTTCGAATGATCATTCCAGTCATATCCCTGAATATTGACCATCAGTTCTGAAGCACCCTATATATATATCTGAGTGTGTGTGTCATGTTACATACATATTACAATGTATTATCTGACTAGTAAAAAACTAAATTACAATAAGGGAAACTACCACAAATGACACTGAAATATAATTCAAGCAAATGTGTCAATGGTATTATTATACACAATTTTTGAGTACCATATATCATACAATGTGGTGTGTCACATGTCTCAATGCACAATGTCCCACAAGCAAGGAATACCTATCTGGATAAAAGGGTAAAACTGAGGACCACAAATTTTGCTAATAAGCTTCATGATGACAGATACACAAAAAACTAAACAGAATTAAAAATAAACGTTACACAGAGGAAAGAACTCAATGACCTACTGAAGAACGCTGTAAGCAGAAGTATTTTGCATTTATTGGGAAAATTAAAATAATCTAGCATACAATATCAAGAGTTACAGCCAACAGCAATAACAGGGAAATGTATTTTCCAAAAAATCAGTAAGCAGTATCAAAATGTGCCATACTGGAAGGTAAATATGGACATGTGTGAATACCTGCTAGTGGTTCTTTTATAGTCATTCAGATGTTGGAACTTTGATTCCAGTCAGGTTGTGAAACAAGAAAACTAAAGTACAGGCAAAAAGCCAGACTAGTTGTCACTTGGCTATGAGAAGGCTAGTTACGTGGTTCTTCCTTAGTATGATAATATTTAAGAGAAAATTAAACAACTGTTCAGAACAAGGTAATGCTATGATCTCTTTTCAGTCACATTGGCATGAAAGTATAGCACAATATAGAGATTGGACTAATCTGGGGTATGTAAGAATGAAGGTATTCAGCATGACAAATTTTTCACAGGTCAGGCTGTAAAAAAACAAGTTCTGAAGAGCATTCTTCACCAAGTAATACATGAGATCTAGCAGCACTTCTAAAGACTCGCAAATACAGTCTTGGTAATATAAATGATCAGATGGAATTGTTACACAAATCTGGAGAAAACTAGGAACGAATTTATTACAAGAGACTGAAACATGTTTTACATGATGAGACATTCTGATGGGATCTAAAATGAACAGGCTGATTTGAAAAGTAAGAAGTATTTAAATAATTGTGTAAAAGTTTTAGATATGCAGTGACATTTATGATTCTTGTCGTGGTTTCTGGTGCACAATATTCTGTATTTTATGGATGATTAGGCCCTGATAGCTAGTAATTTCGTATTGCAGTAGTTTCAAAAGAGTTTAAAAGTTATAAAACTTTTTCACCTCATACTGGTACTACCATGCATTGATATGTCTTTTCTTAAGACAGTGTTTTAAATTTTGATGTTAGCAAGTTTGATTTTTCTTCATATTTAGGATATCAATTACGTAGCAGTATGTTACCCATTAAGTACCTCCCCCTTTCCCTTCCGCTTTCTGGCCCATTTCCAACGCTTCCACCCCTATTTCGTCTTGGGCACCATTTCCCCCACCTCCTACAATAAGTTTGGTTATGTCTCAACCTTCAAACTTTAATGTGTTTACAAGGTTGGATATTACATTTTAAGCCTATTTTAAACTTTCCATGTTAACTTTTGTCATTATGTGATTCATTCTTTTGGTCTTTCTGTTAAGATATTTTGATTTCATATTATTATGATAGAACACTACTCTGCATTCTTGTATGTTGCTATCCAAACTAGTTATTATCAGTTATGTCTTCAGATTAAAAAACCTATAATCTTAACATATTAAATTATCTATTTTTATAGTAATTGATAACGCCCCCTAAATGATATATTAAACTTCATGCCACTGCACACCCAGCTGCAGAGTGAAAATTTTATTCTGGAAACATCCCCCAGGCAGCGGCTAAGCCATATTTCTGCAGTGGTCTTTCTTGTAAAGTGCTAGTCTTGCAAATTTCTCAGGAGCGCTCTGTGAAGTCTGGAAGGTAGGAGATAAGGTACTGGTGGAATTAGAACTGTGAGGACCGATTGTAACTGGTGATTGGGTAGCTCAGTTGGCAGAGCACTTGCTTGGCAAATGCAGAGGTCCCGAGTTAAAGTCTTGACCTGCCACATATTTTTAATGTGGCAGAAAGTTTCATATTAGCACACAGTCTGCTGTAGAATGAAAATTTCATTCTATTAAACATGAATACTTTCCTCTATGTACCTTCTGGTTATTTTGTTGCTATGTATTAAATTTGTACTGTTATACAGAGTTTTTTATTAGTAAGTCACATTACACCTTATGGTACATTCAGAGAAATATGTGGTTTAGCGCCATAATATTTAGTAGGATAACAGCTTGTGACATTTGTATGACTTGTGAGAGTTGTATGGATTTACATTTCTGCTCTGTTGAGTTTCACATTGTTATTACATGTTACTAGTCGAATAGGTATTTTGATTAAGATTATTTGTGGCTGGTAATGGTCGATAATCGTTTATGTTTGTTTTATTTACTATTATTTCCCTAAATTCACTTCTTTACTCTTTCATTTATTTTTTTTACAGGTTGCACTTCCATTTACTACAGTGTTTACATGTCTGAACCAGAGTATCCTGTATTCGTCCTGATCCCTGACTGACTCTAAGAAGCTCACTACTAGTTAGTCCGAGTGTCCACATCTACCTTAATGTCTGACACAATTTCATGTTAAGTGCTGATCATTTTGGGAAATATATTTCCGTATTATTCATGTTGGCTATATAGTTGGATATTAAGTTTCAAAACGTGTTGTATATATATATATATATATATATATATATATATATATTGGGAAATGTATTTCCCTATTATTCATGTTGGCTATGTAGTTCGATATTAAGTTTCAAAACGTTAATATATATACGAAAAACATTTTTAAGGGATAATACAATTGCGTTATTACAAATGTTCTGTGTTTGTACGAATTTTTAGGTTATCGAGCTTCTTCTGTTACATTTCAATTGTAGATACAGGCAGCGGACTCCAAGTACACCAATGCATGTCGTAATTAAGAAAATTCTCCTTACTTGGTTTCGTTTCACTTGAGCAAAACGTACCTAATACTGGTATCAATGTTCTTCTTATTTCGAACCATGTACGATACACCACACTTGTAGCCTGTCATATTTCCAAACAGCACTTCTTAACAGAATTCTACATACAGGAGAGTGAGAAACAAAATCATGTACAAAAAATGAATGACTTTTTTTCATTTGTCTGCACCTTACCGCACATTCATAACTATCGTCTTTGCCAACACTCACGGTCGATCGGTGTTTTGTTTTTGTTTTTAAGAAAACATAACTTTACGATATCCTGGGGTCTTCCATCATGCACCTACACAATTGCCCCCACACTGTACGTTGACATGGTATGGAGACGTATAATGTTTCCTACTTGTACATATTTATATTTGCTGGTAGGGGTCGATGCCCTTTGTTTGCCAGCTTCTCTTTTATTTAATGGAATGGATATGTCAGCTTATTCTATGTGTGTTACAGTTCTACAACAAACTGAAAGACTATATACATAATATGATAGACGATTACATATTTCAGTTTAGCGCACTGACAATAATGTTCAGTTTGCTTTGGTCTTGCTGCCGGGTTTCGCGCTTGCTCACTGGCAGATTTGGTGCCTAAGAACTAGTCACTAACGGTCATCATGTCAGCTGTTACCGTCACACGTGCGTGCACTCACTTTCTTAATGTTCATTTCACATTCAGTGTCACACTTTCATCTGAGTATCACATATTAGAGAATTGCTGTGACGTTTGTCTTCATTCTGGGGGCAGTGGATGTGCGCTTATTGTTCAAAATCCGACGCTGTGGCAGAAGATCTCAATTTTTAAGGCCCGGGCGTCATTATTACCCGTCGTAGTCGCATTTTCAGCAGAGAGAACCGCGACCAAATCATCTGTCGATGAGGTAAGTACAGGTTCGAACAACTATAGTTCACTTGTTAATGTGAGCAACGACACTCAGGAATTATTTGGTCGCACACACATGTTCATGTCACTCCTCTTGACCATCCACTTGTTGAAAGATACATGTAGCCATCCAAAACATAGTATAAATTGCTTATCTTCATAGTTCGTTTATTCCTAGGGAGTTTGGTTTCCAATGAAAAGTCATACCAGTATTGAGTTACAACAATATACGTAACACGATAACTTATATCTATGGCTGACACTCCACCAATTTCTTATACTATGAACATAAATTTCTCAAGATTTAAAACGTCATCAGATTTTCATTAACTGGGTTCTGTTACTACAGCTTTTTTTTGTTAGTTTCAACTTCTCTTCATTCACATCACATATATAAATTATTTAAATACGCATTATCTTGATACAATATAAGCATATGATACATTTATACTTCATTTTACAGATAGGCTTTTATCAGCTATGGGAGTTCATTCCTCCCTTAGATGAAGGAGGGAAAAAGCATTGGAAATAGGACTAAAACATTACGCATTGCTGACCTAACTATGCTTGGCGCCATCTCTTTCGTTTGGGAGGGAAGAAAGGAAATACTCATGTACTGGTTCAAGAATTTATGAGGAAATGTTACTCGTATAGTCATGAACTAGTTTCGCAGAAACTTTTGTTTCATGAAAATAATGTGTACCGACTGATCATTCATATTATGTCATGTTTTTCATCATATGCTACTGTTATTTACTTCAATTCACGTTTAGTTAAGTGTTAAATTCCTAGAAATGTCATTAGTCAAGTTTTCGCGTGACACAATAAAAATTAATTGGTTTTTGTAAAATCTCATCCTTAAATGTTTATTTGTACTCTGCAGCGAATAGGTACTGATAATTCTCACGGAGATATACTGCGAGGATGCCATTTGCCTTATGTCCTTTGTATAAATATTCTTATAACTAAACTGTTTACTCGAGGTGCGGCCTGTTTCTTCATTTGGTACCTGCTACTCTCTCTTCTTCTGCGCTGTGACGATACACTGGTCGCTGAAAGAAAAAAATCCTTAAAACTAACTTAAAAGTAATTGCATTACGTAGCTCAGTGGCAACTCATACATTTGGTCATTACATCCGTCCGCAGATATTTCCATACTTTGTTTAAATTTATAGACATCGTTTATTCTGTTACCCTTAATGATTTACTCTGCAAAGAAAATTGACATTTCTTAGGGTATTTTGTCGTTTGTCCTTAGCTTACACGCCTCGTATAATTTTTCATTATGCTTCCTTTTGCTTATTAATATGTTGTATGTAGCTTGGTATTTAATTAAATTTCTGTGTACATACACTACCGGCCATTAAAATTGCTACACCATGAAGATGACGTGCTACAGACGAGAAATTTAACCGACAGGAAGAAGATGCTGTGATATGCAAATTACTAGCTTTTCAGACCATTCACACTACGTTGGCGCCGGCGGCGACACTTACAACTTGCTGACACGAGGAAAGTTTCCAACCGATTTCTCATACACAAACAGCAGTTGACCGGCGTTGCCTGGTGAAACGTTGTTGTGATGCCTCGTGTAAACAGGAGAAATGCGTACCCTCACGTTTCCGACTTTGATAAACGTCGGATTGTAGCCTATTGCAATTGCGGTTTATCGTATCGCGACATTGGTGCTCGCGTTGGTCGGTATCCATTGACTGTCAGCAAAATATGGTATCGGTGGGTTCAGGAGGGTAATACGGTTCAAAATGGTTCAAATGGCTCTGAGCACGATGGGACTTAACTGCTGTGGTCATCAGTCCCCTAGAACTTAGAACTACTTAAACCTAACTAACCTAAGGACATCACACACATCAATTCCCGAGGCAGGATTCGAACCTGCGACCGCAGCGGTCACGCGGTTCCAGACTGAAGCGCCTTTAACCGCACGGCCACACCGGCTGGCGGGTAATACGGAACGCCGTGCTGGATCCCAACGGCCTCGTATCGCTAGCAGTTGAGATGACAGGCATCATATCCGCATGGCTGTAACGGATCGTGCAGCCACGTCTAAATCCCTGAGTAACAGATGGGGACGTTTGAAAGACAACAACCATCTGAACGAAAAGTTCGATGACGTTTGCAGCAGCATGGACTATCAGCTCGGAGACCGTGGGTGTGGTTACCCTTGACGCTGCATTACAGACACGAGCGCCTGAGATGGTGTAGCCTACTCAACGACGAACCTGGGTGCGCGAATGGAAAACGTCAAATTTTTGGATGAATCCAGCATTGTTTACAGCATCATGATGGTCGCATCCGTGTTTGGCGACGACGCGGTGAACGCACATTGGAAAGCGTGTATTCGTCATTGCCATACCGGCGTATCACGCGGCGTGAATGTATGGGGTGCCATTGGTTACACGTCTCGGTCACCTTTTGTTCGCACTGACGGCACTTTGAACATTGGACGTTACATTTCAGATGTGCTACGACCAGTGGCTCTACCCTTCTTCCGATTCCTGCAAAACCCTACATATCAGCAGGATAATGCACGACCGCATGTTGTAGGTCCTGTACGGGCCTTTCTGGACACAGAAAATGTTCGACTGCTGCCCTGACGAGCACATTCTCCAGATCTCTCATCAATTGAAAACGTCTGGTCAATTGTGGCCGAGCAACTGGTTCGTTACAATACGCCAGTCACCACTCTTGGTGAACTGTGGTATCGTGTTGAAGCTGCATGGGCAGCTGTACCTGTACACGCCATCCAAGCTGTGTTTGACTCGTTGCCCAGGCGTATCAAGGCCGTTATTACGGCCAGAGGTGGTTGTTCTGGGTACAGATTTTCAGGACCTATGCACCCAAATTGCGTGAAAATGTAATCACATGTCAGTTCTAGTATAATACATTTGTCTAATGAATACCCGTTTATCATCTGCATTTCTTCATGGTGTAGCAATTTTAATGGTCACTTGTGTACATCTGCAGCCTCCTAAATGAGACATTACACCATTAAGCAGCGTTGCTTGTTGCGCACGCTAGACAAGCGCCCTCCTAGCCCAGCTGCTGCTGCCGCTGCCACTCACTTGACGGTGCAGAAGGCGGCGGTGAGGACCGCAGTTTTGGTGATGAGCGACCCGCCGCATATGTGGGTCCCGTCGCCGAGGACGAGAGCATGGTGTGGGAACTGGCCGAGCCTAGCGGCTTTGCCGTCGGTGATGCGCGCGCTCCCCTGTCCTTGTGGCGACTGTGTGCCTGAAACAGGACAGCAAGGTGCGGTACAGTTCTGCTGAACTCTCTGGGCGTTTTGCTAATCTGAGATCCAATACCAACACACAACCTACATCTGATTGATAGGTACACACGGAAGGCTCTTCGTTCACTACAATATAAAAAATTCACAAATAAAAATTACTTGTGGTGTAGCACTACAGACGCTTTTGGTTACAACACAGAAGTGTTGGAAATTATTTCTACCTTTTTATACCATTCAGTGTGCTTATATTTACTCTGACAATTCATATAGTGCTATCCCTGTTTTCGCTTTCTCCCTTCGTTTTTAGAAATTATGTCTAAAATTACTAACATTTGTTAAAAGACAAAAATCTTCTACATCTACATTTACATTTATACTCCGCAAGCCACCCAACGGTGTGTGGCGGAGGGCACTTTACGTGCCACTGTCATTACCTCCCTTTCCTGTTCCAGTCGCGTATGGCTCGCGGGAAGAACGACTGCCAGAAAGCCTCCGACCGCGCTCGAATCTCTCTAATTTTACACTCGTGATCTTCTCGGGAGGTATAAGTAGGGGGAAGCAATATATTCGATACCTCATCCAGAAACGCACCCTCTCGAAACCTGGACAGCAAGCTACACCGCGATGCAGAGCGCCTCTCTTGAAGAGTCTGCCACTTGAGTTTGCTAAACATCTCCATAACGCTATCATGGTTACCAAATAACCCTGTGAAGAAACGTGCCGCTCTTCTTTGGATCTTCTCTATCTCCTCTGTCAACCCGATCTGGTACAGATCCCACACTGATGAGCAATACTAAAGTATAGGCCGAACGAGTGTTTTGTAAGCCACCTCCTTTGTTGATGGACTACATTTTCTAAGGACTCTCCCAATGAATCTTAACCTGACACCCGCCTTACCAACAATTAATTTTATATGATCATTCCACTTCAAATCGTTCCGTACACATACTCTCAGATATTTTATAGAAGTAACTGCTACCAGTGTTTGTTCCGCTATCATATACTCATACAATAAATGATCCTTCTTTCTATGTATTAGCAATACATTACATTTGTCTATGTTAAGGGTCAGTTGCCACTCCCTGCAGCAAGTGTCTATCGGCTGCAGATCTTCCTGCATTTCGCTCCAATTTTCTAACGCTGCAACTTCTCTGTATACTACAGCATCATCTGCGAAAAGCCGTATGGAACTTCCGACACTATCTACTAGGTCATTAATATATATTGTGAAAAGCAATGGTCCCAAAACACTCCCCTGTGGCACGCCAGAGGTTACTTTAACGTCTGTAGACGTCTCTCCATCTCTCCACTGATAACAACATGCTGTGTTCTGTTTGCTATAAACTCTTCAATCCAGCCACACAGCTGGTCTGATATTCCGTAGGCTCTTACTTTGTTTATCAGGCGACAGTGCGGAACTGTATCGAACGCCTTCCGGAAGTCAAGAAAAATAGCATCTACCTGGGAGCCTGTATCTCATATTTTCTGGGTCTCATGATACGAGTTGGGTCTCACACAATCACTGTTTCCGGAATCCATGTTGATTCCAATAGAGTAGATTGTGGGTTTCCAGAAATGACATTATAAGCCAGCAAAAAACATATTCTAAAATTCTACAACAGATCGATGTGAGAGATATAGGCCTATAGTTTTGCGCATCTGCTCGACGACCCTTCTTGAAAACTGGGACTACCTGTGCTCTTTTGCAATCATTTGGAACCTTCCATTCCTCTAGAGACTTGCGGTACACGGCTGTTAGAAGAGGGGCAAGTTCTTTCGCGTACTCTATGTAGAATAGAATTGGTATCCCGTCAGGTCCAGTGGACTTTCCTCTGTTGAATGTTTTCAGTTGCTTTTCTATTCCTTGGACACTTATTTCCATGTCAGCCATTTTTTTCATTCGTGCGAGGATTTAGAGAAGGAACTGGAGTGTGGTCTTCCTCTGTGAAACAGCTTTGGAAAAAGGTGTTTAGTATTTCAGCTTTACGCATGTCATCCTTTGTTTCAATGCCATCATCCCAGAGTGTCTGGATATGCTGTTTCGATCCACTTACTGATTTAACGTAAGACCGGAACTTCCTAGGATTCTCTGTGAAGTCGGTACATAGAATTTTACTTTCGAATTCACTGAACGCTTCACGCATAGCCCTCCTTACGCTGAGTTTGACATCGTTTAGCTTCTGTTTGTCTGAGAGGTTGCGTTTAAACTTGCAGTGATGCTCTCTTTGCTTTCGCAGTAGTTTCCTAACTTTGTTGTTGAACCACGGTGGGTTTTTCCCGTCCCTCACAGTTTTACTCGGCACGTACCTGTCTAAAAGCCATTTTACGATTGCCTTGAACTTTTTCCATAAACACCTGACATTGTCAGTGTCGGAACAGAAATTTTCGTTTTGATCTGTTAGGTAGTCTGAAATCTGCCTCCTATTACTCTTGCTAAACAGATAAACCTTCCTCCCTTTTTTTTATATTCCTATTTACTTCCATATTCAGGGATGCTGCAACGACCTCGTGATCACTGATTCCCTGTTCTGCGCTTACAGAGTGGAAAAGTTCGGGTCTGTTTGTTATCAGTATGTCCAAGATGTTATCTCCACGAGTCGGTTCTCTGTTTAATTGCTCGAGGTAGTTTATGGGCAGTGCACTCAGCATAACGTCACTCGATGCTCTGTCCGTACCACGCGTCCTAAACATCTGAGTGTCCCAGTGTATATCTGGTAAATTGAAATCTCCACCTAAGACTATAACATGCTGAGGAAATTTATGTGAAATGTATTCCAGATTTTCTCTCAGTTGTTCTGCCACTAATGCTGCTGAGTCGGGAGGTCGGTAAAAAGAGCCAATTATTAACCTAGCTCGGTTGTTGAGTATAACCTCCACCCATAATAATTCACAGGAAGTATCCACTTCTATTTCACTGCATGATAAACTACAACTGACAGCGACAAACACGCCACCACATTATTAGCAGTCACATAACAAACTTAGTGGGAGGCAGCCTCATTAAAATGATCCGAACAAGCCCATTATGAGAGCACTGCTCAACCTATTTTATGGCTCAGGATTTTTTAACTCTTTTTTTTTTAAGAGCACCTGTTTGAAACCATTGACGAATCTCAGTAGAAACACATCAAAAAATTCCGATTCGTGTGTCTACTAACACCTTAACGAACATGTATTCAATAATTAATAATAACAATAGTATATCATATGCACAGCATTGACAGAGTCTCATTACATGTTCGTACTTCGCAAGTCAAACACAGGCACTTGATGTACACCCTTTGGCATAAAGCATGGCAGCGGCCACCAGCTGCAGAGTCCGAGCCCTCGGCCATCGCAACATGCGACACGTGACCTGGCCACGCTGATGGTAATCTCACGAGGAGAACACTCACTCGCAATCCGATTTTCCCGGAAAAACTCAAATGAAATGATTGTATAACGTTGATAACCAGGAGCTAGTCTTTTCAGTTGATGACACATTGAGTGACTTGCGTATCGACGATAACGAAATGAAGATGAGAACAACACAACACAAAGCTCCGGAACGGAGAAAACCTCCGACCCGGCTGGGAATCGAACCCAGGCCCGCTGCATTGTGGTCATAGGCGCTGGTTACTCAGCTAAGGTGGGGGGGGGGGGTTGGGGGGGACGAGTTCCCAGACACTCCGCTCAGTGGAAGAGCGCTCAAAATTACCGAACACATGACTCAGCTTATCGGTAGATTTTCCTATGTCTCTGAGGAAACGACGGTTTTCGAGTATTTTCTGTGTCCTTTAGCGTCTAAATACACTGCCAGCCAAAACGTAATGATCACTGTCCACCGCGGCGTTTGATGCCGCCTAGTCGCGTTGTGGGCACGTGACGCTGTAACAAAATTATGCGAACGGAGCACACATGTACGAAGGGTCACTCTAGCCAAGATATTGGTTGTAAATGGGGAAATACATTGAGATAAGCGACTTTCACATAGGACCGATTATTATTACGCAGAGTCTGTGAACTAGTATTTCGAGAACGGCGAAGGTGGTCGTATGTTCACACAGAGCTGCGAAATGAGGTAGAAGGACAGTGAAACTACCACTAGGAGGTAAATGGTTGGACGCCTACGGCTCTTCACAGAACGTGGGGTTCGGAAGCTTGTCTGATCTGTGAAGTAGGACAGATGGTGATCTGTGTCATCTCTGCTGAAGGAGCACAATACTGGAGCACACACAAGTGTTTCAGAGGACAACGTTCATCGTACATTGTTGAACACTTAGTCTGCAGAAGACCACCCTTACGTGTTCACATGTTGACCCAACGACATCGTCAGTTACTACTGCAGTGGGCACGAGAGCACCGGGATTCCATCGTCGACCAATGCAAACGTGTTGGCTTTTCGGGCGAATCACATTTTTGCTGCATTAGATCGCTGGTCGCCTCCTGATGACGATCAGGGTGAACTGCAGCTGGAAACGTGGCTCGCGCCACAGACGCAAGCTGGTGGGAGCAGTACTGTGCTATGGGAGACTTCTCCTGCGCTTAAATGGGACCTACGGTGGCAATGGAAGACACGCTGACAGCTGCAAACCACCTGCATCCCCCTTCATGCTTGATGTCTTCCCTGACGGCGATGTCATCTTCCAGTACTGTAACTGTCTGTGTCTCGGAGCCAGAACAGTGCTACAGCGGTATGAGGACCATTATAGCGAGCTCACGTTGATGTTCGGCCACCAAAATCGCTTGAGGAAATCCAATGGAACCCATGTGGGTCGCTATCAGGCGCCATCAGCGGCGTGTGTAGACATCTAATGCCACATGCAGTACCTCCACAAACCTGCCAACAAACTGTCGGTTCCCTGATATGCAGAAACAGTGATGTATTTCTTTCGAAAGATGGACAAACAAACTGTTAAACAGTTGGTTATAATGTTTTGGTTCATCAACGTAGTTGGCACATTGGTCAGCATTACAGTTTCACACTTTTGCTCCCTTTGCGCCCTGTTTTCGAAACTTGGTTATTATTGATATATTCTTTAGTTTTCCATTCATCTATCCACTTCTGTAAACGACTGATATACAAATGTTTCCCAGTGTATATAGAAATAACGTTGTCCGTATTTCTCTACTAATTGTGTGTCAGGTGAATGAATTAAAAAAATGAATGAATGGAAAAGTTATCTAAAATTATTTCGCTGAAATTTCTGCGGCGTAGCTGTGAAATTACTGCCAGTTTGTGAAATCTTCAGCAATGTTAAGGGGAGATGGTGGCAGTCTTGCACTGATATTTTTGTAAATCCATATCTTTGCCATTTTTTGTTCAATCTCATTGAAATTTTGCACACTTTTGTATAGAGAACTAATATAATTTTTTTTTTAAATTCAGAATTTTTAATAACAATCTAAGGCAGTGAGATAATTTTGAATTTTTTATTGTATTTTTATTTTAAGGTACACTTTTTCATAATTTCGAGGCAAATTTAGCAAATTTTTAATGGTAAAATAATCTACACTAATAGGTGTACAATTACGTGCTGCAACTTTTTGGTAGATTAATACTATTATTTTCTGTGATATTTTGGATTTGAACATTTTTTACAAGCAAACTTTACAATATATTATCAATCACAAAACTGTGTATAATATCTCGATTACAATTTTGTCCCACTTAAATATTGCTTCAAACTAAAAGAATAGGTGTGCCAAGTTTCATTGCAATCCTTCCAGTAGTTTCTGACATATGTGTTCCTGAAAGCAGAAAACCTTGAGTTACAGAAAAATCATTTTAAAGTTTGGATGAAACGTAAAAAAAAAAAAAAAAAAAAAAAAAAAAAAAAAAAAAAAAAAAAAAAAAAAAAAAAAAAGAAAAACTGTCATACCTCAGCTAAAACTGCCTATATCCATATTCCATTTCTTCCTCATCATCCTCTACAGCTCTTTTATCTTCTCTGCTCCTTTGCCTAGCAATTTTTTGTATGTTCTGGACTGAAGTCTCCGCCTTCGCGAATCTTTACTTACCGATGATCTGCAGTATCTGCTCAGTGAAGACTCCAGGTGTAAAGCCAAACTTGCTGAGGATGTGAAGTCTTACCACATTCCCATCTTTAAACACTGCTGCAGCTTCCAAAGCAGAAATCTTCACCACCAAATTGGAAACAAACAGTCTTTGGACATCTTTTCCAAATACGAGCATTGAAACTTTCATTTGGGTTCTGTGTTTTCCCATGCAGACATTTTTCTAGCAGTTCTGGTGAAGCCAGTGCTCTAAAAGTTGGTTTAATGGCCATTGAAACCTCATAAGGAAGGTTATTTTTATGGGTATAAGCTCCCCCACATTCCTTACTTTTCAAAAATTTGCACCATTCATTAGAACAGAAGCCATGTTGAGGTGTAGTGTCTGTCGACAAGTAATGATACCAAACGGCCCATACTGCTTTCCTCACACTGTCCAAGCTTGTGAGGTTACTTCTAATTGAGCTCCATAATAGATTTGTAGGCTGTCAATTCTATTCTTTGTTAGTCTGTTTTTGCCTCCCAGTGGCTTCTCATCCTCTAGTAGTTTGCCTTTATTGTCTGCAACAAGTCTTTGGAGTCGTCCACCCATCCTCTACTGAATATGGCCTATGCACTCCAGTTCTTCAATAGTGCAATCTTTTCCATAGGGCTGACTTTTAACTACATTCTTGAAAGCACCTTTCTCCATCTCCTAAATACTGCACATATCTTACTCCATACTTTTGCAAAGATCTATAGAAAATGAATTTCACAGCTGCAGCTTCCATCCCACCACTAGAGCCTGCATAATTTGTGCTACAAACAGCTTTGTGGGCTTCTTGCCATTCTGTTTCTTTACCTGCATCAATATATTTCTTTTGCAAGGAACATGCAGAGCAATATTTAGACATCACCTCTAAGTCTAATACTTTTCCAGTGTTGACACTAATGATTATTGGAACTACATGCAGTGAAATATGCCCCCCTCTTCATCCAGGAACTGTCACAGGAAACTGCCATATCATTGCTATTAGTTGCTTCACAATTTTCTTGAATTGCCCCCAGGACTGCCATTTTCATGCTCTCTTCACTTACTTCCAACTGCATTGAGGAGAGCAGTATTCATTGCAGAAAATTTTAGGGGAGGACCGGGCATGTTCATAATATCACATAAAAGGTTTCCACCATCTCTTTCAATCCCTATACACCTTAGTCCATAAGCAAATCTCATATTGGCTTCATAGATTCTATTACTGCCCTTTGATGTCTTCAATGGCCTGTCAGCATTACAGTTTTGACACAAAATGTGCAATGTGCAAACCAAACCTTCCCTCTTTCCATCATCAACCAAATCCACATTTTCTCCACAAACAGAGCACTTGCAGACTTTTCTAAGTGCTTCTGCCACCATTTCCAGATCCACAATTCTGAAACCTGTATTTCTGTCATGATTTGTTTCTTCTGACACAATCCCTGTCCCAAGTTTCATTTTAGATGCACTTGGAGACAAGCTAATGTTAGCATCTGCAGGCCCAACCCCAACCTCAATGTCAGTTTTTCGCTTTATATTGGAAATATGGAATTTACTATATTTTTAAATACTTTACCAGGCCTAAGCATTGTAAAAAGGGATCAACAGATTCAACCTTTCACAAAGAATGGCACAATAAATCAAGCGTCACTCGAATTCCACTGAACAGCTCAAAATTTATTTACAACACTCCACAGCCTTCTATACCACACTGATTGAACCAGAAAATGGCTCCATAGCCTTCTTTACAACACTGCTGTTATGTATACAAAAAATCAAAGCCTTCTAAAGCTACATTTTCTATGTTCACAGGCCAAATTCTGCAATAAAATTTTTCCTCCATCTGGTACATTGAAAAGTGGGCTTGGCGCATTACACTGCTTAGGGTTTTAATTTTTTATGCCATTTGTAGTTCGAATTTCAAGGAAAAAATTTGGGATAATAATCTCAATTATATTTACCATCAAATAAGCAAATAAAAATAATTTGTAAATTTTTCATTATTTCTGCCACCATCTCTCCTTAACGATGTTTCTTTCCTGAGTGAGAATCATATGAACAAATGTCGCTGTGAGAAACCTATCTTCGTGTGACACTCGTTGCGTTCGAAATATTCATGTTTCGAATGTTACTACAGTCGATATTGTAACGTAGCAAGTTATTCCCTATTATCGAGGGTGCTGTAATGTATGGAGCAGTGAGCGCTACCGGTCCAGTGGCTGCAGGATATTCGATTGTCTTTTCTTGTTTCTCCTTTAGCCAGGATGCAGCTGACGCATCAGTGTCAGATGCCACCTGTGGCAGTGACTCAGCCTGACAGTATAACGCTACGAATAGTTACACCTCATACGAGCCTAAGTGAACTACTTGAGTTACTTTCCGGTTTTGTTGAGACTTTACACATTGATTTTTGTTATTGCTAAAATGATACTGTCCAAATTTTATTTCTTTGTTTATCATAGTTTAGAAGACAGAAAATTTAACTTAAATATCACACAAAACCATACTGGTATTTCAAAACTGATCTAGTTACGTCAATAGATTAACCTTCAATATCGTATGGATGTAATGAAAAGTTCAGCTGCCAGAAGTCAGTTAACATAACATTTGTAATTTTTATTTTAAAATTGATATTCATTTATATTTTTTATGTGAGTGAGTGGGAGTGATTGAGAGAGTGAATGAGAGACTTACAAAATTGGAAATGTTTTATTTTGTGAAGATCTATATGAAATCAAAATCTTGGGACAATTCCAAGGAAGAACCACAAGTCATGTGACATACCTTTGAGTGAGCAAAGTTTTGTAAAAGGCAGCCAGAAGAGAAGTTAACAACGCAGTAATTTTGATATTTAATTCTGGATTTACTTCATACTTTTTTTGGTCTGTAATTAAAAAGCAATGTAATAAATTGAGGTTCTGTTTGCATAAATTTACTTTCTGAATTGTGGTTGGATAAGACAGGATCTGGCTATGAGAATCATCTAGAAGAAATTTCTCATTGGTAGTTCAGATCAACAGTCAATCAGAATTGAGAGCTTCCCGTGTTGAGAGACTAGTGCTATCTGTATGAGCACACTGCATGGGAGAATCGTTTCTGAACCATTGTGCTGAACACGTGATCTTAGATTGCTCTTCCCAGATAGTGTGTAAAATGAAGAATTAGACACGTAAACTCGGTTCGGTGAACGTTTGGTAATTTTATGTGCTTCCGTGTGAAAGATAACCGCGTGTGAAATATTCTGCTGGAACTTAGAAAATCCTTGTGGCATACTTCGCATTCGTCACAGAAGAGTGCAGCGAGTACATCTATAAAGGGAGACCACTGAATCGACCGATTGCTTAATCCCTCCTAAGGTTATGGGTCGATGACTGTTTATTTCGCAAATAATATTCGGATCGAAATTACAAAATTTCTGATTGCTTTTGTAAAGCTATGTGCAGCAGGTCTTTATAAATGTTAACCTGCAGAGGAGGTATTAGTGCAGATGTAGGTACGGATTTGATAGCCATTTCATGAGTCTTACTGGCAGTACATAGTCAACAGAGCTTTAAATATCTTGCTACAAGAAGGAAAAAACAGAACGCCTGGTATTTATCATGAACTTTCAGGACCTGATTTCTTACTAGGGTTTCGTGGCCTCTGTTAGATAGGTATTAGGTGGTGATTTCTTTAACTCTTCTTTACACATACTAACTGCAACGTGCAGACAAGAAGCCTATGAGCTAGGAGGATTGAACTGTGTGAAAGTGATAACAATAAGAAGAGAACGGAAACCCGCTCCGCCGCATCCAAGGGAATGTACCAAATCTTCCTAAACAGTAAGTCTACGAATAAAACAAAGGACAATATAATTCTCCCTCTTAGTCTTTTACCTACCACGCTTCCCTCCAATACTAAATTGGTTATCCCTTGATGCCACAGAACGTTTCCTAGCAACCTATCCCTTCTTTTAGTTAGACTGTGCCACAAATTCCTCCTCTCCCCAATTCTATTCAGTACCTCCTCATTAGTTACGTGATCTACCCATCTAATCTTTAGCATTCTTCTATAGCACCACCTTTCGAAAGCTTCTATTCTCTACTTGTCTACACTATTTATCGTCCACGTTTTACTTCCATACATGGCCACACTCCATACAAATACTTTCAGAAAAGGCTTCCTGACACTTAAATCTATACTCGATGTTAACAAGTTTCTCTCCTTCAGAACGCTTTACTTGCCGTAGCTACTCTACATTTGCTATATACAAATACTTTCAGAAAAGGCTTCCTGACACTTAAATCTATACTCGATGTTAACAAATTTCTCTCCTTCAGAACGCTTTCCTTGCCGTAGCTACTCTACATTTGCTCCCCAAACAGCAAAACTCATCTACTACTATAAGTGTCTCATTTCCTAATCTAATTCCCTCAGCATCACCTGATTTAATTCGAATACATTCCATTATCTACGTTTTGCTTTTGTTGGTGTTCGTCTTATATCCTCCTGTCCATTCCGTTCAACTGCTCTTCCAGGTCCTTGGCTGTTTCTGACAGAATTAAAATGTCATCAGCAAACCTGAAAGTTATCATTTCTTCTCCATGGATTTTAATTCCTACTCCAAATTATTCTTTTGTTTCCTTCACTGCTGAGCCGTACTGACACCAGCTTATGCGTTGCTTTTAAACTTGGCTGTTACTCTGCGTTTGGTTACCCACTGTTATTGCGGTTATGCGATGGTTCTTCCTCTTTCTATGTGTGGCAGCAGCGGTGTGTATCGATATTTGCACCGTATACCATCTTTGGTCTGGTGTTCATAGTTGTGGCTTGGTGGTATGCAGCCAGTTGGTCGGTTGGAGCGGATCAGCAAGTAAGTCTCCACACGGCGCAGTCATCCAGGGCCTACTGGCGGTCTCTATGCAGTGTCGGAGTGTGTGGGAGCTGTTCCGAGTGCAACGAGGTTCGTGGCTCTCCGACACAGGACATGAAGGTTGAGTGGTGATTTAATTACTGAAGCCACGTCTGTTCACGTTGTCCCCTTAGTTGGTGGTTCGCTGTTGGCGGTATTCCTGGGAGCAGCTGCGAGTGTTCGAGTTGGTGTACATGTAGCCGCCGTGTAGTGGAATTAACTGTATTTGTCGGTTTGAAATTCAAGTACACCAGCGGAATTTTCTGCTTGTGGCCGTTACCAGTTCGGTTACCTGCTCTTGTCGCTGAACGTAAGTTCAGACAGTGTCCTTTCCTCACCTGTTGTCACTGTCCAACATGATGTGCAGTTTTTGACAGCTTAATGTATTTTCCTTGTGGGCGGCTATGTCTGTAACGTTTTGGCTTTGGAATTCTAGTCTACTGGTCGTTGGCTAGCAAGTTGTCTTGTTGGTGGGACCCTGCCAGTCTCTTGGTTGTGTTGCCGGAGGATCGAGTATAGTTGGCCTGACTTCTTGTCTCACCTAAACGAATGTTAAGATTTCAAGGGAAGACCGAGCCCCCTGGAAACTTCTGAGCGCCGTTTTCTATACTGCCTTTCTTCTTGGCGTTTAATTGTGTATTTTTAATGGCTCATAGCCGATGGTAGGAATTTGTATGCTTGTAATTGTGTTTTTAAAATCAAAGGCCTACAGCCGTTTTAAAAGTAATCTCTAAATTGGTCCAGTCTTACATTGCCTGAAGATAAACCTTTGGACTTCTGCCTGTTGAAAATTTATTGTATTGTTTTAAAGCATCGGCCTTCAGATGCTTTATGTTTTAAGGATCTTACTTATCAAGTAATACCTTTTGGAAGATAAAGCTGTGGGCTTTCTCCCTGTTGAAAATTTATCGTAGTTGTATTGTTCTCAAAATGATGGGCCTTCAGCCACTTTAAAATTTTGGATTCTTACTTATCAATTCTTGCATCACTTGGGATTAAATACCATTTAAGGTTAAAAGCTTTGGGTCTTCTGCCTTTCAAAAATTGGGTGCAGTTTTTTTTTTTTTTTTTTTTTTTAACAAAGGTCTTCAGACGCTTTACAGTAAGGTTTCTTATTGGTCATAAAGCTTGAGACTTCTGCGTATTGAAAGGTTATTATAGTTATGTTGTTTTAAATTTATCGTCTTTCAACTGCTTAAAAAAAAAAAAAAAACTTAATCTATCTGAGCAGTCAAGTCTTACATCACCTGGCCTTAAATAAAGTGTTATGTTTGGAATGTAACTAACAGTCGCTCATTCTGGCCCCCTTCCACAATTCCTACTACCTGTTCTGTCCTGCTGTTTTAGCAGGGTGTCTCAATATACAGTTTGAATAACATCAAGGATAGGCTTCAGCTCTCTCTTACTCCCTTCTCAACCACCGCTTCTCTTTCGTAGCCCTCGACTCTTATAACTGCCATCTGCTTTCTGTACAAATTGTAAATAGCCTTTTGTTCCCTGTATTTTACCCCTGCCACCTTCAGAATTTGAAAGAGAGTATTCCAGTCAGCATTGTCAAAAGCTTTCTCTCTCTCTACAAATGTTAGAAACGCAGGTTTGCCTTTCCTTAACCTATCTTCTAAAATAAGTCGTAGTGTCAGTATTGCCTCGTGTGTTACAACATTTCTACAGAATCCCAACCGATCTTCTCTGAGGTCGGCTTCTAGCAGTTTTTCCACTAGTCTACAAAGAATTCCTGTTAATACTTTCCAACCATGGCTTATTAAACTGATAGTTCGGTAATTTCCACATCTGTCGACACCTGCTTTCTTTGGGACTGCAATTATTATACTCCTCGAAGTCTTAGAGTATTTCGCCTGTCTCATACATCTTGCTCACCAGATGACAGAGTTTGTCAGGGCTTGCTCTCCCAAGGCTATCAGTAGTTCTAATGGAATGTACTCTACGCCTGGGGCCTTTTTCTGACAGGTCTTTCAGTGCTCTGTTAAATTCTTCACGTAGTATCATATTTCCCATTTCATCTTCATCTACATCCTCTTCCACTTCCATAATATTGCCCTCAAGTATATTGCCCTTGTATAGACCCTCTATATGCTCCTTCTACCTTCCTGCTTTCCCTTCTTTGCTTACCACTGTTTTCCGATCTGAGCTCTTGATATTCATACTGGTGGTTCCCTTTCTCCAAAGGTCTCTTTCATTTTCCAGTCGGCAGTATCTATCTTACCCATAGTGATATATGCCTCTACATCCTTACATCTGTCCTCTAGCCATACTTGATAGGCCATTTTGCACTTCCTGTCGACCTCATTTTTGAGATGTTTGTATTCCTTCTCGCCTGCTTCACTTACTGCAGTTTCATATTTTCTCCTTTCATCAAATTCAATATCTCTCCTCTTACCCAAGGATATCTACTAGCCTTCGTCATTTTACGTATTTGATCCTCTGCTGTCTTCACTATTTCACCTCTCAAAGCTACCCACTCTCCTTCTACTGTATTTTATTACCAATTCTTGTCAATCGTTTTCGAAAACCCGGTTCTTTAAGTTCATCCATGCCCCATCTCCTTAAATTCCTACCTTTTTGCAGTTCCTTCAGTTTTAATCTACAGTTCATAACCAACAAATTGTGGTCAGAGTGAACATTTGCTCCTAGAAATGTCTTACAGTTTAAAACTTGGTTCCTAAATCTTTGTATTACCATTATATAATCTATCTGAAACCTTCCTCTGTCTCCAGGTCTCTTAAAGCAAGTGTCAGCTATGATTAAGTTATGCTCTGTGCAAAATTCTACCAGGTGACTTCCTCTTTCATTCCTTATGTCCAGTCCACATTCACCTATTACTTTTCCTTCTCTTCCTTTCCATTGTATTGAATTCCAATCCCCAATGACTGTTAAATTTTCGTCTCCCTTAACTATCTGAATAATTTCTTTTGTCGCATCATACATTTCTTCAATCTGTTCATCATCTGCAGAGCTAGTTGGCACATCATCTTGTACTACTGTGGTAGGTATGTACTCACTGTGCTGTTTGTAGTAACTTATCCATGCTCCTATTTTTTTCTTCAGTATTAAACCTACTCCTACATTATCACTAACTGATTTTGTATTTATAAACCTGTATTCATCTGACCAGAAGCGTTGTTCTTCCTGCCACCTAACTTCACTAATTCCCACTATATCTAACTTTAACCTATCCATTCTCCTTTTTAAATTTTCTAACCTACCTGCCCAATTAAGGGATCTGACATTCCACGCTCCAGTCAGTAGAATGCCAGTTTTATAGCTTCTGATAGAGACATCATCCTCAGTAGTCCCCTCTCGGATATCAGAATGGAGGACTATTTTACCTCCAGAATATTTTACCCAAGAGGACGCCATCTTCGTTTAACCATACAGTAAAGCTGCATGCCCTCAGGAAAAATTACGGTTGTAGTTTCCCCTTGCTTTCAGCCGTTCGCAGTACCAGCACAGCAAGGCCGTTTTGGTTAATATTGCAAGGCCAGATCAATCAATCATCCAGACTGTTGCCCCTGCAACTACTTAAAAGGCTGCTGCCCCTCTACAGAAGGGTATAGGCTTGCATTTGTGGCCAGCATTGAAATAATACTAATCGAAAAATCTGCAAGAAAGTCTTCCAAATTAAGCTTGAGGTTATTAAAACTCAGTAAAAACGATTTGACTGTCCCTATGGCTCATGCTTGGTGTCCCTAGAACTCGCCATCTTAATCTGAAGGTGGAGACTGGAATGGCAGCGATTTCAGGCATTTGTCACACCTGCGACTAACAAGGAGGGATCCCCAGTGGTGGTAACAGCTTCTTGTAACCATCTATAAGGTGATGCTGGTTAAGATCCCAGGTATCACACCCCGCAGCCATTCACCCTGGTGGGCCCTCTTTTGCGACTAATTGGCGAAAAAAGAGATCCAAGATTTTGCCTGACCCTCAGTAACGTTGAAACATATGTAATGTGTAGTTTTGTTGTGTAGTGTAATGAGAAGGGCTTCAAATATAAAAAAATCGTGGGTTTGGTGCTCATCAGGCGCTTCGAATTTTATTATTCTTAAACCTTCATTGAAATGACTCTACTTCTCATTTATAATTAATTAACTGGTTTAAATGTAATTTATTAATTTACATTTCTTTGTTACGTCGCTTTAACCACAACTTTTTCAGTTGCTCTGATTTTTTCTTTACGTCGTTCTTTTACCATTTGGAATTTTTTTAATGTAAGTGTATTTATATATTATTATATTTAAATATTTAAAAATGCCGATCTATCAGTTAGAAAATGAAAGATGAAATAATCTGTGAAATGCTAGCAAAAATGTATGTTTTGTTATAAGCTGTGTATTTTTTGGTTGGTAATCATTATACAAACATTTAAAACATATCCTGCATTATGGACAAAATAACGCAGACGAAGATTTAAGAAAAAGAAGAGATTATAAGTAAAACGAAATTCAAGCAAAATGAGGAATAGAAATAATGAAAGTAATAATACACACAAAAATAAAGAATTATTGAGCAAAAGAATTAATACATAAAGGTAATACACAAAGTCAATTAAAATCACATGAGCAAAGATTTCAAGCAGAAAAAGAATAATGTGAAGAAGGTGATAGGATGATTAAAATGTAACAAAGTAGCAGAAATAAAAAAAATACATTTAAACAAATTAACAGAATAAAATTAATGATCAAATTCATTTAGATATAGATTTAGAATAAAAAAATCTTATAAAACTGGACAAGTTTCGAGTCAACGACCTACTGTACGCAAAGTCCTTACCCTATCTATTACACTACACAACTAGTCCGTTACATATCAGTTATTTAACGCTGTTAATTGTTACTCGAAATAACAAAATTTTTCTTCGATTACTCGCAAACGAAGACCCACCATGGGGAATCACCACATAGATCTTCCAAAAAGTCTATTCCACTGCTGGGGACCTCTTGTCGTAAGTTCAGCTCATTCGAAAAGTTGTTCAGAACCCCAGTTCATATGCTCAGAGACACCTCACTGCTCGGTGGATGACGTGCAGAGAAGGACCCCAGTGGAGAAGTGTGGCAGAGAAGAGCCCGGCGGCGACGAAGTCTGCTGAAGAAGTTATTTCGGTTCATCTGCTCACAAAAAGGAAGACTAGCATCTTAACGTTTTCTTTCACCATGTCATCTCAGTTGTGACTAGTGTTCTGAGTGCTAACCAGCAAAAAAAAGAAAAAAAAATGGTTCAAATGGTTCTGAGCACTATGGGACTTAACTGCTGAGGTCATCAGTCCCCTAGAACTTAGAACTACTTAAACCTGACTAACCTAAGGACACCACACACATACATGCCCGAGGCAGGATTCGAACCTGCGACCATAGCGGTCACACGGTTCCAGACTGTAGTGCCTAGAACCGCTCGGTCACACCGGCCGGCCTAACCAGGCAAAAGATGCCTTAAAAGAAACTGGTTCTCTCCTGAATTCTGATTTCAGGCAGTTAACCAGAATCACGCTCCCTAACATTTGGTGGTGAAGAACTGCTGGACGCACTGTCTGACATTTCTGTGACAAATGAGGCAAGTCCTCGTTAGCACAGTCGAGTTTCTGTCTATTAACTTCATTGCTCGGCTCCTGCAGAAAAACTTAATTTGTAATTTGCTTTGTCACTCTGATCCAGCTCATACAAATGTACGTCCGCTTTCTTTATTCTATCAGTTAAATCCTCTATGCCTTCCACTTGCCTCTTTGTAATATCACTCAAATGTTCCTGGCAGAAACTTGCACTCTTCTGCTTTATGAACATCTACAGAAATCTCCATTTTATATGTTCAAACGCCTCCCCCTTTCTCAGTGCTTCCGTGTATCTACAAAAGTTTGCCTCTCTTGCTAGACCTAATTTTGCTACCTGCAACAAGTGCTCAACCACGAAGTCTCTGCGACATTGTCAGGTTCTCCACGAACAACATCACATCCACAAAAGGTACTGACTAGGCTAGTGGCAGATGGATCTGTTAGATGGTTCAGTGTGTGGAACAACACTATTTCCTCATGCTTAGCTACAAGCTTATTCCATAATTCTGTGTTATCTGGTCTACCCTGCGTTACTTCATCAATCAATGCTTTAGCTGTCTTCTGGACAGTAACATCCTGTATCTCATTTCAACTCCTTTACTGCTCATTCACACACAATACAATACGCAACAACTGCCAAACTGAAGAACGAATAACCTAGAATCCCTATACTGCCTCACAAGATGACCAAAGCTGTGTCACATGAAACAAGTTAGAGGTACAGATTCAGCGCACAATGCAGAATGCTCAAGTATTTACACTGTAAACATCTAACAGTCCCAGATTCTGCCCCCTGCTGTTGCCCCAAAACTCAGACTCATCAGCCAGTTCCTCTGGTGTATCCAAAGTAATCTCTACGCTTTGGTGACACTCTATTCTAGATCCATGTGTATCACACATATCGAAAATAATCAACAGTTTCTCCACTCACCCCACTCTGTTAGCATTGTAGGTTGAGGTCCACTCTGCATGCTGCGTGGATGACGCAAGTTCTCATACCTACTGAAGATGATGCCACTACTTGTGAGGCAATTTATAGCCGACTCTGAGAGTGGCAGGATGGCCATATTGTCAGGTTGTCAAACAACACACAGCTGAGGTTGGATGAATACACAGAGGGATACGGCTGTCAAAACCAATGAATTACTCTCTATTTGTACATCAGCACTGTGTCGAAATGGGGACGTGATCACTCTGTCTCCCCCGAAAAAAGGGCTGGCAGCAAGGCAGGTACTTTCTAGTGATCGGACAGCTGACTACAATGCGTGCTCGTGTCCTGTTTTGCTGACGACTGCTCTAAGCACCTGGCTTGTGCACCTGTGTCGTAAGCCACAGCACTGGCGTCAGTTGACTGTGGAAACAGCCAGGACTCTTACAGATGTGGCCAACTACGCGATTAACGACCGCCACTCTTAAGCAAACACAACTAACTTACGTGACAACTGAGGACCCACTAAACGTCCAATACAGCGATCAGTGAACACATAGTTTGATATGTTGGCCGACGCAACAAAGAAAAATCGCGAGAATTGGACTAACACAACTCTCGAAATTAAAACTTTCCGATACTCTTTGAAGAGACCTGTCAGCAAATAACAAAGTATGGAAATGGTGCCCGAGATTAAAAGATGGGCAGGAAATCATAGTAGGCCATTATAAACTAGTCAGGAGAAAAGAATGCAAATTAAATGATGCATTGGTTAACGCTTGATAACGAAGGCAAAATCTGTAAAAACATTGTGTTAAACCAGTTGACTGGAAGACACTCACTAGTCGCCGCCATCGCCACCAGGAGTGCAGCCGCGAGCGCACAGTGGGAGCGCGTGGCCATGGCTGCCGCAGTCGCCGCCTGCTCTGCTGCCGCTGCTGCGACCGCCGGGCAGCGCGTCGCCTCGCGCACTGGCGAGCCACCTGGCGGCGTCGTGCCGAAACAGGCGTGTGTGAGCGCAGCACACGAGTACGGGGGGCACCCGAGCGAAGGCAAAGGACAGATTACTATAAGGCAGGGCCTGGGAACGAGTACTCGAAAACGGCGAAGCTTGTCGAATGTTCACGTGCTACTGTCGTAAGCTTCGTCAGAAGGAAGCAGGACTGCGAAAATACCACTGCTCGCTAAATGGTCGGACGCCCATGACTCTTCATACAAAGTACTGTTTAGAGGCTTGTCTGCCCTGTCAAGGAGGATACATTGTGATCTGTGGCACTTCTATCAAAAGAGCACAACCACAGTGGACGCACAAGCGTTTCAGGGAACACCGTTCATCGTACATTGTTCGACATTGAGCTCCACAGTCGACCATCCTTACGTGTCCACGTGTTGAGCCAACGACATCGTCAGTTACGATTGCAATGGGCACGGGACCACGGGAAATCTTCGATCAATGTAAACGTGTCGGCTTTTCGGGCCAATCACATTTTTGCCGCATTAGGTCACTGATCGTCTCCACAAACGCCGCCGCCAAGATGAACAGCAGTACGAAACGTGCCGCGCGCCGTAGTTGCAAGCTGGCGGGAGCAGTGTTATGGTACGGGAGACACCCTCCTATGCCTGCATGGAACCTCTGGCGGTAACTGAAGACACGTGACAGCTGCAAACCACCTGCATTCCTTCATGCTTGATGTCCTCCCTGACGAAATTTTCAATTCTATCGGTCCCATCTGGTTCACTATCGGGCACCATCGCCGCGAATGCAAATCAGCGACGCTTATTTACGAGAATTACATGACCTCTGCGTAGATATCTAACGCCACATACCTCCACGAACCTACCAACAAACTGCCGGATCGCTGATACACAGAATCAGTGATACATTTCATTCCAAAGCTGGGCACACAAGCTATTAAGCAGGTGTTCATAACGTTTTGGCTCATCAGTGATGGATTCGTTCCAAAGATGGGTAAACAAGCTATTAAGCAGGTGGTCGTAATATTTTGACTCACCATTGTATGCAGTTAATGACGCAGGGGTGGTGTGCCGTTCTTAAGAACGCTACACGCGTCAGTAGTAGATGTGTTACGAGCTCGATGGTGCTATCTCCTACTATCCAAGGACCCAGCAATCCACAACACTTCATGCTGTTCAAGCAAAGTCACGTTAATATGCAGGGTATCCATGAATTTAAACTCTCATTTCAAAAAACCATAATTTCGAAACTATTTGAGACAAGTTATCGTATTGGATTGGTGCACAAATTTGTACTGCTGTTCCATAAATGTAATAAACACAACAGATACACATACCACAGATATTAGTCATCAATAATATATTCTCCTTCGCTATTTACAACAGTGTGCAAAGGCTGGGGTAACTTTTCGATTCCGCGACTGTAGAAATCACGTGGTTTTGAAACGAAGAATTCCTCGATCCCTGTTCAGAGCAAATTTTCTTGCGAAAACAAAGTTCCTTAAAGATTGTTCGATAATACAGAGCGAAAAAAGTGAAATTGTGAGGGCACAAGATCAGGTAAATAAGGTGGGAGCAGATTCACTTCCCAACCCTACTCACTAGTCTAGCAGGACGCGAGCGGGCATTATCGTGGAATAGCGTCAATTCACACAATCTGCCTGGTCCTTGTTCTTGTATTGCATCTGTAAGACGTCTCAGTCGTCGACAATAAATGTCAGCAGTGGTGGTTATACCCCAGGAAAAAAATTCGAATTACACCGAACCATCGCTGCTCAACCACATGCATAACATTATCTTTTGTGAATGCGAACAGGTCTTTCTATGGGAAGCTGTTGCTTTGTTTAGGCTCAACCAATCCTTTCATTTCCTTGAGTTAGCAGAGAAACGCCATTTACCGTCATCAGTAACGATAGAGCATACTTATGGTCGGTGTTGTTCAAGATACAATTGATTACCAGCAAGCAGAGATACCCATATGGGCACCTGCTGATTTGTGTGATTTTGGCTTGGAGCGTGCAGTACCAACGTGCCCGATTTCTGAACCTTCCCCACTGCACACAAATGTCGCACTGTGGTGGAATGACCACAGCTCATCACGTTTGCTAGTTCTCGAATACACAGGCGTGGATCATTGTGAATTAATGCGTATAACGATCTTCGTCATACTCTGAATGTCTTCCTGAACGTGGAGAGTAACTAACATCGAAACAATCCTCCTTAAAACGAGAAAACCATTTTCTTTGCCGTTCTGTGTCCAATGACACTATTCCCGTACACGGCGCAAATGTTTCTGGCCACCTCCACTGCTGTCACTCACCACTGAACTCAAACAGAAGAATGTTCTGATTTCCCCAGTTGGAACTCCATTTTCTAGCATCCAGAGCTCCACTTAGTACCTCCAGCTGACAAAATGACAAAATTTAAACTCAAACAGCAACAATAAACCACAAATGGAAAATGACAATCAGTACATAAACCCATAGCAACACGCTAAACAACAAAGCTACGAATTTAAGCGCCATTCTTATACTTCGTTGTAAAACAAAGAGTAGGTCTCAAAATTATTTTAAATTCAGCTCAGTCTTAGATTTTACTTGCAATGCATCAAAATGACAATAGACTAGGAGAATGTGCACTGTGTAATCTGGTATGCAGAATTCAAAACTGTGACAATGGTATCACATAATTATACGTAGACGCCATTTTAGCAGAACACGACCTCAAAAATTAGCACGGTGAGATGGATCAAAAACCTTAAAAGGCAGACCTTTCTCTAAACAGAGCCCGCACCCTACAATACACACACTCCTCCAGTGCCTCAAGCACGTGTTGTCATCTTGAAAGCTGCCAGAATGGTGGTGAGCTGCGACTTCACACGGCAGATGGAACGTGAACGACGCGCTTGCTGAGGAGTGGCTGGACCGTGACGGCCTGGACGCCACACCATCAAACTTCTGTTTGTGGTGTTACGTCAAGGATCCCGTGTAGACGACGCTGGTCGATGACATTCCCACCCTTCGTGCTAGTATCACTGAAGAAATCTGAAGTGTTGATACTACAATAATGACCCTCGCATGGGCAGAACTCGAATTTCGACTTGATGTGTTACGAGCGACAAGTGGGACACACATTGAAAGTCCGACACAACAGAAAAAAAATCTCTGAGAGCTCTTTAACTTTTTACAATAAACCACAATGATCTTTCACGATTAATTTCCAAGTTATAAATTTTTGAAGTCATGCGGGACCTTACGAACTCCCTGTACTTTATTGCAGCCGCAAGGCAAAGCTGAAAAGAACGATAACAGTCTGTTGTTCATCTGTCATCTGATGTTGGTGATACTGTACGTAAAGACGATGATTTAAGTAGAGGGAAATTTGCAGCCTCACTGTAATGTCTGTAGTACTGATGTATTCAACCCTACCATGTCTTCCACTTTAAATAACGAGCGCTGATGCAGAAGTAAATTTAATGCAAAATGTTGAATATGTAGGATACACCAAAGCCCAGCTCATAGAAACTGAAGCATGTGATTCTATGTTTCGTAACACTGATGAGCATCAAGTCTTGGCAGGAAAACAGGTGAAGAAATTTTTCTTCAGAAAAAATCTGTTATTGGGGTAAATGTACTATTATCACACATTTGTAGTATTGAAAATTTGATAATGACAAACGAAAACGGTAACTCTGATACTGTAGTTGTTGTAATGTGGTACATTTATAACGACAGTACGTATGTTTACTGAAAGCAGGATGTTGGTTCCATTCTGTGCTTTCATTGTGTAAAGATAGATGTAAATTATGTTTGCCTTGTCGTTAACGAATATTTTTAACGCGGTAGCAGTTTCCTGTTGTTGAGTAAAAAGGAGTTTGTTATTTGAAAAAGCAGTGCTCGGTTGTTTACGAAAATGAAGACAACCACCCGATAAGTGTGCTTTATGAAATTGGACATGGCTGACATTAAGATACGAGAGTATGATGGAGAAGGCTGCTGGAACTGGAAACGGCGAATGGAATGTTTCTGAAAATGAAGAAAAGCTATACAGCGGCTTCGAGGGCAAAACCAAGCAAGGACAAATCGAATACTTTCGAAGAAGAAAATCTGAATGCAATGATCTACATGTGTGGAACGATTTCGAAGAAGCAACTAGAATTCATGAGTAATAAGAAAATTATATTTCAAATAATGATAAAATGGATGTATTATACTGCAAGGAATCGATAGCATTGAAAAGGGTGTGAAAAAACGAATTAAGGAAACTGAAGTTAAAAGTTGCAGTGACAGAGCAACAAATTTTATACCTGCTGCTGGTATATTTCTTGATCAGTCCAAGGCATTTGACATGGTCGACCAGAAGCTGCTTCATATGTAACTCGAGAAATGTGGGATTACAGGTGTAGACCACAATTGGTTCCATAAATAGCTTAGTGATAGAAAGCAATGCATAGAAATAAGAAAATCAAAGACATCCAGGCACTGCAGGTCAGATACACTACATACAACAAATGGCGTCCCTCAGGGATCCGCTCTTGACCCTGTTATTTTCATATTGTTTCATAAATGTTCTCCCAGAACCTGTAATATTAGTAATTTTCGCCTCACAAACATTAATATACGCTCAATAGTAAACGCCCTATGGCCTAAAGTTATCGAACAATTGTAAAGTAAAAGAAATGAACCATCGCATAGGCGCGACAGAGTCTATTACTCTATCTTTGCCGTTCTTGCGCGGTGCCTGTAAATCTCTATGTACCTGTATCAATTAATGGTATAAAAAAGAATTCTGTTGTTTCAAGACCAATGAGGCAATTGGCGCCTCACCTTTTACTGTTTGTATTCTATGAAAGGCGGACGCGGACTTGCTGCATTCCGCAATGGTATTTTATATTTCATGTGAAAATATTGAGTGAATATGCTAATTGTTATTTTTCCACCAGAAAACATGTAGTTTCTTGTAACTGATTACGAACAGACAGCATCAAGAGGACATTTTGACTGTTATGCATAAAGTATTTAACCACAGTGGTCATCTATTGTAATTTAATATAAAAGGTATGTAGCATTAAAAACAGTGTGTTAAAGATAAGTGTGCTTATTTTAGTAACTTAACCTTGATGATTTCCATCTCCTTATTTACCTGAAGGATAATTATTTTGTGTTACTTCATCACCAGAAATTACGATCACGCTCATGGGCTGAACGCAGCATGAGGCAGAAAGAACATTATCGTCTTCCTATTATTTCTGAACCATTTTTTAAAAATTCTGTATTGTTGCATTTCTTTTAAATTCTATAAATCTTCTGGTCCCTTAGTAATGATCCAGGTATGAGTACATCGCGACTATAAAAATGCACAGAAATGATAATGTTTCTTTCGAACGATCTAAAATATATATAAATATGCTGCTCTTATTCAGGTATTTAATGCTCAACGTATGTTATTATAATAGTGTAATCAATCCCTGATTCTGTTGCCAAGTGGCCCACCAAAATGTTCACTTTTTCGACATTTGAAGAAAAAATCGTTTTATTTTCGTCCCCCAAGGCCAACGTTAGAAACCCATACCAAATGCCAGCTCCTTTCTGTATGCCGACAAAAAAAATATTCTGATAACCAGTAGAGGTGACACAAAGCAAGATGAAACTACCTGTCAATTACAATCTTGGTTTGAAGCAAATAGACTACTCATACATATTAAAAAAAATGTACGCATGAACTTCCGCACTAGACAGAATCTCATCCCCTTCAATGCAGTTATAGTTATTGGCAAATATGACATTACAAACACGCAGGACACCTAATTTCTTGTACTTACTATCAGTAACACATTAAATTGGAAACCACATACTGAGGCACTGTCACAAAAGCTTAATAAAATCTGTTATTTATTAAGATCATTAAAAGACACAGCCAGTGTAGATACCTCAAAGCTGGTGTACCATACCCTCTTTGAGTCTGTCTTAAGCTCTGGCCTGATCTTATGGGAAAATAGCTCTGAATCTCTCAGAATTTTCCGGTTACAAAAAGAAGTGGTAAGAATAATGAAATGTAAAAAAAAAAAAAAAAAAAAAAAAAACTGAACACTGTAAACCACTGCTTCAACAGCTAAGAATTCTATCACTGCCATGCCTCTATATAATGGAACTAGCTTGTTTTACAGTACAGCACTTGGAATCCCTCGACAGAAATGCAGACCACCACACACATGCGACCAGAAACAAAACCCAATTACAAATTATAGCTCACAACACAAAATTATATGCTAATGGATTTAAGTGTATCAGCGTTAAGACATACAACCACCTCCCAACAGACATAAAAATACGCAAAAACCCAAAAATAATGAGAATTAAATTAAATCAATTACTACTAAATCACTGTTTCTATTGTTTACATGAATTTCTTGAAACAAAATTTTAATTACTTATAATAAGGTGTTTATTCACTTGTAGATATTTCTACTTAGTAAGATAATTTAATTACTATATATTCTGTCTGTATCTCATATATGCATTCTGCTATATGAAGTATGTACCACAAAATTTTAATTACTTGTAATAAGCTGTTTTTTCACTTGTTGATATTTCTACATAGTAAGATTAATTAATTCTTGTATATGATTTATATTGTCTGTATCTACCCCGATGAACCACGGACCTTGCCGTTGGTGGGGAGGCTTGCGTGCCTCAGTCACACAGATGGCTGTACTGTAGGTGCAATCACAATTGAGGGGAATGTGTTGGGAGGCCAGACAAACGTGTTGTTCATGAAGAGGGGCAGCAGCCTTTTCAGTAGTTGCAGGGGCAACAGTCTGGATGATTGACTGATCTGGCCTTGTAACACTAACCAAAACGGCCTTGCTGTGCTGGTACTGCGAACGGCTGAAAGCAAGGGGAAACTACAGCCGTAACTTTTCTCGAGGGGATGCAGCTTTACTGTATGGTTAAATGATGATGGCGTTCTCTTGGATAAGATATTCTGGAGGTAAAATAGTCCCCCATTCGGATCTCCGGGCGGGAACTACTCAAGAGGACGTCGTTATCAGGAGAAAGAAAATGTGTTCTACAGATCAGGGCGTGGAACGTCAGGTGGGTTAGAAAATTTAAAAAGGGAAACGGACAGGTTAAAGTTGGATGTAGTGGGATTTAGTGAAGTTCGGTGGCAGGAGGAATAAGACTTTTGGTCAGGTGAATAGAGGGTTATAAATACAAAAGCAAATAGGGGTAATGGAGGAAAAGGTTTAATAATGAACAAAAAAAATAGGAGTACTGGTAAGCTACTACAAACAGCATAGTGAACACATTATTGTGGCCAAGATAGACACGAAGCCCACGCCTACTACAGTAGTACAAGTTTATATGCCAACTAGCTCCGCAGATGATGAAGAAATTGATGTAGTGTATGATGAGACAAAAGAAATTATTCAGGTAGTGAAGGGAGACGAAAATTTAATAGAAATGGGTGACTGGAATTCGACAGTAGGAAAAGGGAGAGAAGGAAACAAAGTAGGTGAATATGGATTGCGTGTAAGAAATGAAAGAGGAAGCCGACTGGTAGAATTTTGCACAGAGCATAACTTAATCATAGCTAACACTTGGTTCAAGAATCATGAAAGAAGGTTGTATACATGGAAAAATCCTGGAGATACTAGTACATATCAGATAGATTATATAATGGTAGGGCAGAGATTTAGGAACCAGGTTTTAAATTGTAAGACATTTCCCGGGGCAGATGTGGACTCTGACCACAATCCATTGGTTATGAACTGTAGATTAAAACTGAAGAAACTGCAAAAAGGTGGGAATTTAAGGAGGTGGGACCTGGATAAAGTGAATGAACCAGAGGTTGTACAGAGTTTCAGGGGGAGCATAAGGGAACAACTGACAGGAATGGTGGACAGAAATACAATTGGAGAAGAATGGGTGGCAGCAGAGGATCAAGTACGTAAAAAGACGAGGGCTAGTAGAAATCCTTGGGAAACAGAAGAAATACTGAATGTAATTGATGGAAGGAGGAATTATAAAAATGGAGTAAATGAAGCAGGCAAAGAGAAAAACAAACGTCTGAAAAATGATATCGACATCAAGTACAAAATGGCTAAGCAGGGATCTATCCTACCCTCACTAGGGGTAGGATAGATACTGGCTACAGGAAAATTAAAAAGATCTTTGGAGAGAAGAGAAACACTTATATTAATATCAAGTGCTCAGATGGAAACCCAGTTCTAAGCAAAGAAGGGAAAGCAGGAAGGTGGAAGTAGTATTAGAGGGTCTATACAAGGGCGATGTACTTGAGGACAATATTATAGAATTGGAAGAGGATGTAGATGAAGATGAAATGGGAGATATGATACTGTGTGAAGAGTTTGACAGAGCACTGAAAGACCTGAGTCGAAATACGGCCCTGGGAGTAGACAACATTCCATTAGAACTACTGACGGCCTTGGGAGAGCCAGTCATGACAAAACTCTACCATCTGGTGAGCAAGATGTATGAGACAGGGGAAATACCCTCAGATTTCAAGAAGAATAAAATAATTCCAATCGCAAAGAAAGCAGGTGTCGACAGATGTGGAAATTACCGAACTGTCAGTTTAATAAGTCACAGCTGCAAAATACTAACGCCAATTCTTTACAGACGAATGGAAAAACTGGTAGAAGCCGACCTCGGGGAAGATCAGTTTAGATTCCGTAGAAATGTTGGAACACGTGAGGCAATACTGACCTTACGACTTATCTTAGAAGAAAGATAAAGGAAAGGCAAACCTACGTTTCTAGCATTTGTAGACTCAGAGAAAGCTTTTGAAATGTTGACTGGAATACTCTCTTTCAAATTCTGAAGGTGATAAGGGTAAAATACATGGAGCGAAAAGCTATTTACAATTTGTACAGAAACCAGATGACAGTTATAAGAGTCGAGGGACATGAAAGGGAAGCAGTGGTTGGGAAAGGAGTGAGACAGGGTTGTAGCACATCCCCAAAGTTACTCCATCTGTACATAGAACAAGCAAGAAAGGAAACAAAACAAAAATTCGGAGTAGGTATTAAAATCCATGGAGAAGAAACAAAAAGTTTGAGGTTCGCTGATGACATCGTAATTCTGTCAGAGACAGCAAAGGACTTGGAGAGCAGTTGAACGGAATGGACAGTGTGTTGAAAGGAGGATATAAGATAAATATCAACAAAAGTAAAACGATGGTAATGGAATGTAGTCGAAGTAAGTCGGGTGATGGTGAGGGAATTAGATTAGGAAATGAGACACTTAAAATAGTAAAGGAGTTCTGCTATTTGGGGAGCAAAATAACTGATGATGGTCGAAGTAGAGAGGATATAAAATGTAGACTGGCAATGGCAAGGAAAGCGTTTCTGAAGAAGAGAAACTTGTTAACATCGAGTATAGCTTTAAGTGTCAGGAAGTCGTTTCTGAAAGTAATTGTATTGACTGTAGCCATGTATGGAAGCGAAACATGGATGATAAATAGCTTAGACAAGAAGGGAATAGAAGCTTTCGAAATGTGGTGCTACAGAAGAATGCTGAAGATTAGATGGGTAGATAACATAACTAACGAGGAGGTATTGGGAAGAAGAGGAGTTTGTGGCACAACGTGACAAGAAGAAGGGACCGGTTGGTAGGACATGTTCTGAGGCATCAAGGGATCACCAATTTAGCATTGGAGGGCAGCGTGGAGGGTAAAAATCGTAGAGGAAGACCAAGAGATGAATACACTAGCAGATTCAGAAGGATGTATGTTGTAATAAGTACTGGGAGATGAAGAAGCTTGCACAGGATAGAGTAGCATGGAGAGCTGCATCAAACCAGTCCCAGGACTGAAGACCACAACAACAACAACTGTATGTATCACCAGTGTCATTTCTCATCACACAACACACTTTTTATATATTGTCTGCATATCCCATATGTATTCTGCTATGTGAGTTATGCACCACTACTCTCATCATACACCGTCTCAACATAATATTCAAATTTACATGTCCTGTATCATTGCGTGCTTTACTGTTCAAAATGTATGATCTAGAGGACTAATAATAAATAAATAAATAAGTTGTTCAGTCTTTTCTTCCGATTAAATTTCTCCCTGAGGCATTTAAGTCTCTTCTTACTTCTGCTTTCATCATTAAAGCTAAATTTTCAGTTTCTTTGAAAAAAAAAGCGAACCAATTAAAATTTGGGGGCGCGAAAGTGACGGAAAAGAAACAACTCAAGTACATGTTGAAAACGTTTCCGGAATATTTCAGCACTTGATCATGCTTAGAAAGAAGAGGATAAGATAGTCAAATTCGTTAAAAGCAAAATTCAAATGATTGATTTAAAAGGCAAGGATGGAACTGAAGCTGAAAAGTATTGAATGTGTAGAATACACAAAACATCAGTTCAGAGAAACTGTAGCAAGTGATTCCCCATTTAATAACATTGACGAGGCTCAAGTCATTTTGCAATAAATGCGTTTGACACTGAAAAGAAAACGAGTGAGAGGTACGAGGAATAGTTAATTTGTGGATGAGGCAAACAAAGGTACTTTTAGAGGGAATGACGTAAGTCGGAAAGAAGCAGAAATTAATGGACTCGTGGCGTACATCATCGGGCAGTCGTCGAGACAGTTGGGCGAAGCGAGCTGCGTAGGGTGGGTAACAACAGCTGGTCGCATGGTAGAGGTAATCAGCGTGGTTCAGGAGGCGGTCGTCATCCAGAACGCCGAGGCTATCAACGGAACAGAACCGGCGTGGCCATTGTTGTAACGGAGGTACAACCCACGAAAGCATGTAATAATGATAAGTGATGTAGCATAGTCCCGACTCCCTGGATACTGGATAGTCCTTGTACAGATCATTTTGTTAATTGTGGAAACTATTTATATGTATACACAACTTTAATGCTTTCTGTGAATATCAAAAATGCCGACAGTAAAGTTTAGCAGTCTAAAAAAATACGAAGTATAATTAGGTATTTTCCAGTTCATGATGACATGATTCCGACCAATATGAGAAATATAGTTGGCGTCAAAGACATGGATAGAGGTTGGATTATACACGTGAAAGTAACAGAAAAACATTTTATTTGTAGGAAACACCTCACAAAGATTTGATAAGCACAATAAGTTACTAGCGATTAGATTGAAAGAAGATAGGCTGTATAAAATGACAATTATAAATTATAAGGAAGAGATTAATGTTAATAGTGTGAACAGTTATGATATTATCTCAATAAAGGAGGAATAGATTTGGCAGTGGGACATGTAAATTTTTAAGGTTTGAGTATATTGTGTAAATATCAGGTAGCACATATACGTATTCCCAAAAAATTTAGAGTAAGAGTTTATGAAATGAAGCACTAAGAACCATAAGGACCTAAAGTACACTGTCATCAGATCTTCATGACAGTGAATGCCAGAGAAACCAGTGAGGCAGCTTTTCGTGATCGTTGATCTGTACGGTTTGGACATACAGCACAGATAAAACTGGCTCACCGTAAGACAAACAGATGCCAGAAGCATGCATACATGCTACAGTCACAAAATCGACGATGGTGTGCCTTAGGTCATAATGGTTCTCAGTGCCTCAACTGTAAACTTTGTATTGAAAATAAAACGCATCATTTACATTTTGAAAAGAATGTAATCAAGCTACAAGAAACACTAGAGATTATTCACAAAGATGTGAATGGGTCACACTCAACTGAAAGTTTTCGTATGGGGAACCACCCTCTCACTTTTATTGATGACAGTAGTAAAGCAGGTACAGTCTACACTGTCAAATTTTAAATTCAGGTTTATGAGTGTTTTGGGGAATACGTTAATGAAACTGGAAATTTAACTGGTAATAGTACTAAGAAATCCAGGTGCGACAGTGGGAAGGAACGGTTAAATTCGGATGTTTATCGGTTTACAAGACAACAACCCGATTATGCATATGTCACGATGCCTCTACTCTGAAACAAGAGTAAATAGGGGAGTTTTGCCTGAAGTAGTTTGTGCAGCTGCATACCTTAAAAACAAAAGTTCAGTCAATACTGTTGAAAGAAGAATGGCTTTTTTTGGGAAGAAAACTAATGTCAGACATTTAAAGTTATATGGAACTAGTATTTTTGTACATGTACCAGAATGACTGATAAAATCAAAGTGTGTTCGTAAAGCAGCCTTGAGTACTGAAATAGGCTACAGTGAAGTTGGATACAGATTATTTATTAACAGATCATAACTGTATATTGAATTTTATACAGTCGTGGGAAGTTCCGTTTCTGAGGTTTCAGTCAAACTGCTGGTCTCTCAAACAGCAAAACTGTATGGAAGACGTTCCATGGCTTTACAGTGTGTATCGATTTCTTGTAAAAACCTGTCGATGCACTCTAACATTGACCTTCTCTATTCCTGGTGCGATATCAGCGTTTCGTCTGCAGCTATAACTCCACTTACGATTTTCTTATTGCTCATAGTTGTACTTTTTTCCACAGTGGTTGGCTTCACCTAAGACAATAGCCTATAAACATAAAAACCACAAAAATGATAAATCAAAACATTGCAGGCACCAAAGTTTGATCATCTCCTTTGATTTCTGTAGTTTCCATAGAATCAGATAATTCTTCAGTGCCACAAATAATCTTCTTAAAGCACTGAAACACAGGGTTGGTGTTGTAGTTAAGATACTTTCACATACGTGATGGTGAGCTCAGTACAGAGTGAAGATTAGACGGGTAGATCACGTAACTCATGGGGAGGCACTGGGTAGAATAGGAGAGAGGAGGAATTTGTGGCACACCCTGTCTAGAATAAGGGGTAGGAGTCATTCTCAGACATCAAGCGATCACCAGCCTAGTACTGGTGAGGGGGGAGGGGGGGGGGGGAAGTGTGGGGGTGTAAAAATTGTAGAGAGGAAACGAGAGATGAGTACAGTAAGGAGAGTGAAGAGGGTGTAGGTTGCAGTAGTTATTCGGAGCTGCTGAAGAGGGTTGCACAGGAAGAGTAGCGTGGAGATCTGCATCAAACCAGTCTTTGGACTAAAGACCAGAACAACAACAACAACAACAACAACAACATATTTACCGGGCAAGAAACAGCTAGTTACGTGCTGTCACAGTGTTTACTGTGTGAATATAAATGCCTTGCCTTGTCGTCAATAAATATTTCTAAAGGTAGTAATTATTTCCTAATTGGAAAAGAAAATTTCGAAGCAATACGAATATATACAACCATAGGTTGAAAATGATGTCAGAGCAGCTGCTGAAGTTAAAGCTGTACACAAAAATTGTTTTAAATGCAAAAATACTATTTTAGAAGTTGCTGAGAAAAAGGAAATCGGATACAATACTGTAAGGTGTCATGCCTAACCGAATAATAGTGTCGCATAGAGGTACGCTGTGTAGACAGAGCCACAGTTTTGATAGCACTGCGCAGGAAACAGTTGGTGCAGTTGAAGCACAGAGACATGCACCCAATTCTTATGCGGTAGAGCAAAAATCGTTCAAAATGTTGCTTATCTGCAATTAGTAACCTATCGACTTACAGTATCAAAACAGACTCAGCTCTCAGTAACAATTTCTCAGCTTTTGCACGTCGCGAGAGCTGACGAATCAGTCGTAAAATGTAAATTCAGTCGTTTTAATTCCCAGAGAACTATATGGAATGTGCATGTATCTGTTATTTTGATGTGTCATTCTATGGGAAAACAACACAGTGAAACCGGGAAACGATGTTGGCATGTTTAAAAAGTGTTTTTTGAGGAAATACTGATCGAATGAAATTCAGCAAAGTTTCTTAATTGACTTCTGAACCGGAATAAGTATCAGTGAGTAGAGTTTGGGGGTATTCCTGGACCATCTCAGTTATTTAGACGCATGTATGGAGGCAAAACTTTTTTTCTGAACTACAATTCTCGTTTATCTTGCGTCGTAACACGATGGCAGCCAGTGGAAATAATTATGAGTAACGTACAAAATTATGTTGAAGTTAACGTTTTGAAGAAAGTTTTCTTTTCCGTTTTTGTAGGAAGAATCTGAACCCAGTGTGATGCATAGCTGATTGAAAAGATAATTTACGTTGCTCAGTTTCCGTGACGTTGAAAGTTAAACGGAGCTACAGATAAAAGGCTGACTTTGTCCTTGGCGACTAGAGCATTAAGACAATGAAATGACATTCACATTTCCTGTCGGTATTAAAATATGATTACTGGTTTTACTTCGAGAATTAATTCCGTTTTAGCGGTAATTGGATTTACAACCTCTTTTGAAATCCCGTTATTACACTGAAATACCTCAATCTGTTTTTGGAGCGTTGGATTATAAAGCAAATAATACTTCTATCTCCACAGATAAGTGTACATATACACTGGGGGATATTGCTTCTGGTGAAAGGACCTCAGCAGTATCTCCTGCACTCCACGTGACACCATTTGCATTTCTTATTGACCTTTTATGTCTAGCGTGTGCACAGTCCTTTTAGTCTTATATTTCATGTAACAACAACTAAATTTTTTGTGATACGTAAGTTTCATTATATTGGTACTTTTCTTGCGCCATATTTCTGTTCTTTATTATCTCTATTTGCTTCTTGAGGACCTCCATTTTTTTTATCTCAAGCTCATGGGGATGGATTCAGAAGTGATTCAGTACTAACTGCCTGGTCAGCTTTTCTCTTTTCTCGATGTAATGAATGAAAACTTGCTAAGGCACTTTCTTTCAACCCATATCTCGTTTAGTCTCATATTATGACGATGTAAAGTCAAACATAAACAAGCAGTATACCAAACGTTGACAAAGAAACATGCAGAATGGCAAAAAGAGAAATTTTACTGACAGGGGAACCTCCCCATCGCACCCCCCTCAGATTTAGTTATAAGTTGGCACAGTGGATAGGCCTTGAAAAACTGGACACAGATCAATCGAGAAAACAGGAAGAAGTTGTGTGGAACTATGAAAAAAACAAGCAACATATACAAACTGAGTAGTCCATGGCCAGATAGGCAACATCAAGGATAAAATGAGCTAAGGAGCGCCGTGGTCCCGTGGTTAGCGTGAGCAGCTACCGAATGAGAGGGCCTTGGTTCAAGTCTTCCCTCGAATGAGAAGTTTACTTTTTTTCGCAAAGTTATGATCTGTCCGTTCGTTCATTGACGTCTCTGTTTACTGTAATAAGTTTAGTGTCTGTTTTGCGACCGCACCGCAAAACCGTGCGATTAGTAGACGAAAGGACGTGCCTCCCCAATGCGAACCGAAAACATTTGATCGCAAGGTCATAGCTCAACCGATTCCTCCACAGGTAAACACGTCTGATATATTCTATATGACACTGGTGACGGTATGTGCGTCACATGACAGGAATATGTTGTCGACCCACCAAACTTGTACACTGGGCGAATGGGTAAAAAGATTCTTCTACTTTGCCTGATTTAGGTTTTCTTGTGGATGTGATAATCTCTCCCAAAAAAGTGATTAAAACATAAGAGTTTGTCATATAATAGTTGAAAATAAAAAATTAAACATTTCATTCGAGGGAAGACTTGAACCAAGGATCTCTCGTTCCGTAGCTGCTCACGCTAACCACGGGACCACGGCGCTCCTTATCTCTCGTTGTCCTTGATGTTGCCTATCTCGCCATCGACTACTCAGTTTGTAAATTTTGCTTATTTTTTTCATAGTTCCACACAACTTTTCCTGTTTTCGCGATTGAGCTGTGTTCAGTTTTTCAAGGCCTATCCACTGTGCCAACTTATAACTAAATCTGACGGAGGTGCGATGGGGAGGTTCCCTTGTGAGTAAACTTTACCATAGTTAAGAAATTACTTCCCATGTAATCTCCTACAATGTTAAAATCCCTATACAGCATTCTGTGTGTTATTTACATGATATTTACATACTTTGTATTAATGATCTGCATTTGGAGTCAAGGACCTAGTCAAAGAGAGGTCCACACACCTCATTACTTAAATGACATTACAAGCGACAGTTGCCAAGTAGTGAAATACTTTGACTTTCAATCATACGAAGAAAAAGGAACTGCCAGCCGGTGTGGCCGTGCGGTTCTAGGCGCGTCACTCTGGAACCGCGAGACCGCTACGGTCGCAGGTTCGAATCCTGCCTCGGGCATGGATGTATGTGATGTCCTTAGGTTAGTTAGGTTTAAATAGCTCTAAGTTCTAGGGGACTGATGAACTCAGCTGTTAAGTCCCATAGTGCTCAGAGCCATTTGAACGAAAAAGGGACCGCACTAGTCTGTATCACGAAAGAAGAGGAAAACGGTTTTTGTCACCGAAGAACTCAAAAAAGTGCACTGCAAGTTGTTACAGGAAATAAGTTGTCCTTGGTAAAGACCCTTAAAGGCAAATTCCCAAGACCCGCATTCAAACGTATAAACTGCTGGAGAAAAAAATTAGTGCACCTGGAGAGACGACGTTGATTTTGATTCGATTACGGAGTACGCCAGTAGATGCACTAATAACGGTTTCAACGTCATCCACCAACAGTGGCATAGCTACCAGAGTGCCATCTGTGTTTACCTTCTAATAGGGAACGCTCACAGCCAGAAGGCTCAGCGTGGTGCAAACGCGTGAAGCAACCAGGCAGCCATGCCTGGAGATGCACTCGTGCCGCCTACAGCCAACTGAGCGCGTTTCAAAGGCGTCAGATTGTGTCCCTCCGAATGGAAGAATGGTCCTGCAACACAAGTTGATAATGTTGATGTCATTGGTCACGTGAACATCCCCACAGGCACTGACAGGTCGAGGACCCACAGGCACTACGGGCACGGAGACCTCTGGCCCCTCTTCCACTCACGCCACAGCATCGGCGATTGCGGTTCGACTTGTGTCACCAGAGGATCACTTGGAAGATGGAATGGCGCTCCGGGGTCTTAAGCAATGAAAGCAGATTCTGAATCCACGCAGGTACGTCGTAGACCTGATGAGTAATATATGTACCCTTATCTAAGAAGCTATTCAATACATTACTACAATATTTTCTCTGTTTAAATTCTTTACCTATGTATAACATAAAATTGATGCAAACGTCCACGCACTTTACCCCATATCTAAGCTTACATTCAGGATTTCCGAATTTACTTTTTAGACAACATTTCTTGGGTTTACAGAAATACGTCTACAGAATTTCATAATTCTTGCTTTCACAGTTACTTATCTTTCCTTCAAAGGCCTCTTTAACTTTCCTGTAGGCGCTATCTGTCTTTCCCCTAGTGAAATATGCTTCTAAATCCTTACATTTGTCTTCTAGCCACTCCTGTTTGTCCATTTGGCGCTTCCTGTCAATTTCATTTTTTAAAAGTTTGTAGTCTCTTTGATCTGCTCCAATCGCTACATATTCATATTTTTTCCTTTCAACAATTAAATTCAGTATCTCCTTTGTTCTCGAAGGAATTGTACTGGGCCTTTACATTTATCTACTTGATTTTTGCTGCCTTGACTATTTCATCTCTGAAAGCTACCTATTCGTCTTCTACTGTATTCCTTTCTCCTATTCTTGCTAACTGTTGCCTAATTCTCTCTCTGAAACTCTCAACACAGTCTGCTTCTTTCATCTTACCTAGATCCTATATCCTCAATTTTCTACCTGTTTGCAATGTCTTCTGTTTTAATGTACAACTTACAGCCAATAAATTGTAGGCAGAGTCTTACAAATTAAAATATCTCCCAGAGTCCATATTCACCTACTATTTTCCCTCCTCTGCCTTTTCCTACTATCGAATTCCAGACTTCCATCACAATTAAATTTTCGTCTCCCTTAACTATCCTACTAATTGATTTTGCCTCATCATATATTTTGTCTCTCTCTTCATAATCTGTGGAGCTAGTTGGCATATAAACTTGTACTAATGTAGTATATGTTGACTTCGTGTATATCTTGGTTACAATAATGCGATCATTGTGCTGTTCGTAGTAGCTTATTCGCATTTCCATTTTCTTATTTATTATTAAATCTACTCCTCCAATTTTTATTTACAACCCTAACCAGAAGTCCTGTTTCTCGTGCCACCGAACTTCACTAATTCCCACAATGTCCAGCTTCAACCCATCCATTCTCCTTTTGAAATTTTCCAACTTACATGCACGTAGCATTCCACGCTGCGCTATGTAGAACGTTAACTTACCTCCGAAATATTTTAACCAAAAGGACGCCATCATCATTTAACCATACAGTAGAGCTGCGTGGGCTCGGGAAATAGTACGGTTGTGTTTCCCCCTTGCTTTCTGCTGTTCACAGGACCAACACAGCACGGCTGGTTTGGTTGATGTTACAGGGCCAAGTCAGTCAATCATGCAAACTATTGCCCCTCAAGTATTGAAAAGGCTGCTGTCCCCCTTCTGGAACACCACATTTGTCTGGCCTCTCAACAGATACCCCTTCGTTGTGGTTCATCCTGGGGATTGGGGCGAAGGGGGAGGGGGGGGGGGGGCGTTGGCTGTTGGATGGAGGGGGCTGTATGATTAAGTCCATAAATTCCTGCTTGAACTCTGAATGCACAACAGTCACCGTAGGGGTAATGTCCTACTCTTGTATTCGGCACGTTGTTACAGCCAGACCACGCTGTTCAGTAACATGGAAAATATCCTCCCTTATGACAACGCATTGTTCCTAGTTTGCTGAAAATAACCTAAAAGTGACTCCTTTACTTCTAATTCTGTGTTTCCTGTGTTAACGTGACGAAAGATTTCACTGATTTTATCCATGTTCGAGGTGTCTTCTTGGTGTCAACGATGATACAAAGTTATATCGACTTTTTAAAGGCACTGAAAATGTTTTCCTAAACAAGCCAACACAAAAGTGAGATGAAATCGTTTCTGTATTGGGCGTTGAAATCTTCTAAAACTTTAAAACTTTAGCTCGGCTGTTACAGAATGGAGTGTTCTGCCTTGCTCAAGTGCTCTCATAGTACAATATTACGATAGCATCTAATAAACTGATGAAAATTTCCTCTGTTTTCTACCAACATGTGCTCTCTGTGGCCGTGTAATGGAAGATTACGCTTAGCCCAAAACATAGTGACGTATAACAGTCTTTCTAAAATATCTCCATTTTCGTTTTTCTGTTTCAGATGCTGCGTAACATGATCAATCGTTCTGTTGGAAATCAGACTACCTCTTAAGCTTTTCCGTTTTTGAAACAATTCCGATGTTTTTCAGAGGTTTTGTTGGTTATAAACTTTCGGACTACGTTCCCACAATGCTTGAAAACCAGAGACAAATTTAAATAAATTCCTCAAACTTGGGACTATGCTACGGAGTCTACAGCAGAAACAGTACAAACTTTGGTTTTCCGTTGAGTATGCCATCCAGTTTCTCATACGTCTCTCACTATTTGGGTGACTGGTCTAGAACCAATCAGAAGTCAAGTGTCAGTTAACGCATTTTGTCTCTTAAAAGTGCAAGTAATCCAACAGTTTTGAAATGATTCCCTTCTTATTTTATTTAATATAACCCTTAGATTTGCTGGAACGGGGGAAACCTGGTGAGATACGTCAGAAAACAAAATATTGTTGCTACTTTCAGTTTTTTCATTTTCACTTCCTCCCTGTTGATCCATAAGTTGTCTTTCAATCTATTTTCGTTTATATCACAGTTACCTACATGATTTTCTACATTCCTCTGAGCTCTTCATTTTCTCCGTCCATGTCTTCCTTAACTTTTACCTAATTTTTGTCACTGCTGTCAGTTTTTTCGCCATCTACTAACTCAGTCTGGGATTGAGATAATTTTACGCCTTCTTTCGTTTGATTTTAGTGAGGTGTGGTCTGAATGGTTGTTGCTGACGCGAAAGGATTAACAAATTTCACCACTGAGCTGACCACCGATTGGTCACCAGAACTTCGGCTCTCTGGTTTTTCTTTGCTTTGTTCCATCTGGACGGTGTCATGTTTAAAAAACTATCACATATTCTTACGGGAGAGAGTACTAGATAAATTTAGAAGAAAAGTTCGTATAGAGACATGTCTGGAAGGCAACACTTGTTGAGATGCGTGCGAATCTGTCCACTGAGTCACATCTGTCCGTTATGTAAAAGCAGACACTACGGATATTGTTGCATGTGGTTGTCACGCCCCCTGACAGACCGTTCACCACTTGTTTGCAGAACATATCGCTCTCTTTCAAATACATATGGCTCTAGTCGGACTGCATCACATAAACTGTTCACACGCTCCTGTAACGCCTGTACTTTGCCTTAGTGACGGGCATACACCAGTGTATTGTAGAACAAAAGCAAACTGGTGCTTTTCATTTATTATACACCAGTGTCTTCAAACATTCCAAAAGCTAGAAATCTGACGGATTCAGGCACATAATGAGGTTAATGAAAACGGTGATAACGAGAACTGTGAAGTGTCGGAATAGGTCGTAAGTGTGTGTGTGTGTGTGTGTGTCTGCGTGTGTGTGTGTGTCTGTGTGTGTGTGTGTGTGTGTGTGGTAGATTTAGTGTCTGTTCTTTATGTTCCGATTAGGTTTCACACTAATTTTACTTTACAATTTTAAAGCTTTAAAATGATACTATTGTCACTGATTAAATATGAAAATTTTGTGAAATAACATTAATAATAATACATTCTTAAATATTAATTGATATTTCATACCTTAATTTGGTACATTATTTTTCATAGAAAGGATAGAATGTTGAGACTTTGTGAAAAGAAATTCAGACCTATGAGACTGGTACTTTGTCTATAAATTTGATTTTCACAAAGATCTATTTTTCTCAAAACTTTGTGTCTGTGCTTTGGGCCCCTAAGGCTCTCAGTACCTCATTTATGTTAGTCAATAAGTGGATTTAGTCATTGATAAAAACGAAATAATTGTAAAAAATTGCAAATTCCTTAACCACAAGCAACGTTTACTTATTACTATGTAAAATAAAGAATACGTCCGTAAACAGTGTTTCAGAACTATAAAACAAAATGTTTTGTAGCTTTAAGCTTCACTCCGCCTAAACATTTCGTGCATAAAGCGTTGGAAGGAATTTTGCACACTATTTCCTTGAATACTAGTTAACTTTTGAGCTAGGGCATATGCAGCATCTCTCCACTTTCTTCAATGTTGGTTGTAACATTATGTTTTCTCTTGTCTCTTGTAACTTGTGCCGGACGCGCATGTCTTGCCCCCGTATTATTATTGTTAAAAATAATATTATTTTAGTGTAAAGTAAAAGTTCAAACTAAAAGTGCAATACTAAAAGTGCAATACTGCATAGCAGTAGATTTATTGTGCGACGTGTATGTGAAAACGTCAAAGGAATTATTTTCATTACGAGAAGTGCGAGTCAAAACGGCATCCATATTAAATCCTTCATTGCAGTGTAAGTTCATGTATTAATTACCATAAATTCAGTTAAATGGAACTGGTGTATGGACTATTTATTTAGTATAGAATCTATGTCTCACTCCTTCATGAAGTTATTTAATTTTCTTTATGTTTCTGCCAAACAGAGAGTTCACAGTCACGAATTCTTTCGTAGAAATCGGACGGAAATTACATGCGGCGAAATATTTTCTCCGCGCCATATTCTACTGGTAAATGCATGATAAGCTATGGTCCCTTAGGAAATTCATGTTGAGCTATCCAAAAATAATCATATTTTGAATAGGAATTTACTGTTCTCTGCAATGCAACTTCCGACTGATCAGACGATCCAACAAGAAACAGCCGCACAGGGTCGGCGTTCGCAAATATATTTCCACCGCTGATTATAGCTATATGTTACAGCACAAAAGTTAACATATTGTTATAATTAGCGACTACAAACTGGGACATTTATAACTGTATGTTTATGTATACGCTTTACGTAGATATATCGTTATAATTGGCGCACGAACAGGGACGTGAATAAAAAAAAACCCTCAAAGGAATAAAAATTTATCTAAGATAAGCATTGTGGAAATATTCATAAAGAATTGTAGCTAATCTTGTGCTTTTTATTTGTTACATGGCATCAAACACCATCCAAAAAAATTTACATTGAGCGAAAGAAAGGAGATATTCAGAGAAAATTACGGAAGAGAGATTTTTTTGGGACAGAATTTGTGCGAAAATGTAGCTGCAACGCCCAAGGCAGTCATCAGCAACGTAAGTCAAAATTTCGTTAGCCGCAGCCAAGCTCCCTTAATTTCAGCCGACAGTAATCAATTTGTGACGATCTTTAGTAGTTGCAGTAAAAATTTGCTTTCAATTCAGTAGACTGGTAATTTCCTTAAGTATTGTTTAAATTCCATTGTTGTGTATTGCATATCACTTGTTTTTAAATGTACGCTGCCTGTTCATGGAGCTGACCAACCTTAGTTTTCATTTATTTTGACCAGTGTGCAGCCATACTTTCTTTTCGGTCCAGAATAGTCTCTTGTCCTCGTGACGTGCAACTCCCCACATTCGTATCTTGTGACGTAGCAGTGACAACCGACTCGCAACCGATAAATTACATCTCTGTCGACAGCTGACGGCCGTAGCGCAAACGAACTTCATTGACTTACTGTTTGTAAATAAATGAGCTATGGCAGACGATAAAATGTCATCACTAGATTCAAATGAACAGAATGATACGAGTGAAGTGTCGCGTCGCTTACGGTCCTGCAGGATAATTAGTAGGGCTGAGACACCAATCGAAACAATTGTAGAAAGTGAAGTGGGAAATCTGATGGACTTTGGTGCCCACACCATAATGTTACCGGTACTGAACTAGACAATGCCAGCATAGTTTCTGCCACTAGTACTCGTAGCTATATACCGGTTACAAGGGAGGCAGGTGAAAGCAATTCAGGGGTAGTGACAGACGATGTATTCAAACAGCTACTGAGTCAAATAAGTCAAATGATGCAGGATGGAAATCGCCAAATGGTGAATTCCATTAAAATGATTTGAAAGACGAAAATCGTCAAATGAAAGAGGAAAATAGACAAATGTTAGCCTCGCTTGAAGATAAACTTTCTACAGTATGCGAAGAAATAAAAATTGTTAGAGAAAACGTAGCCAAAGAAGTAGCAAAGCAAGTTAAGGATGCTGTTTCTCAAATGCGAAGTGGAATAATTTTCGAACTGAATGACACTTTAGCTACCATGCAAAGCGAGACAGCTGACATCCGAAACGCAACCAAGAATCTTGACTCCACCCTAATCACGGTTACTCACAGATTAGACAGAGTAACTAAACAGGTACAAAAACTAACCGAGGGGATGTCAAATTTGACTCTGGAAACTGAAACGAAAGTAAAGGAGAGGCTAGATAGTCATGAGAGAGAATTTAGAGAAAAGTATGAGAACTGGATTGCTGGAAAGGACAACTTTGTCGAAAATAAAATTAACAAAGACCTAGTAGAGACTGCGAAAGCAACCACTCTTGGTATCTTGTCAGCTCCTGGAAGCTTCGGAGATACCGTAATGTCTGAACTCGGTAGCATTAGGCGTACCCTTCAGCAAGAATTACCAAATTGGAAGCAAGAGGTAACGGAACAGCTAAATAACCTGAAGGCACAAGTGAGCAGTAGTTCCCGAATACAGAGACCGAATTATCCTAACTCTTTAGCCTCAGAGGAAGAAGATGAATTATTTCGGCAATTCTGAATACCTGTTGAATCTGACTCAGTAGTACAAATGATGAAGGAAGATAGCACGATTAAGCATCGAGTTTTTCAAACCTTTAACCCGGAAAAACGAAATATCCACCCGATTGTTTTTCATCGTGGATTCTCTGGCATTTTTCCGAATTCTTGGACTGATAGACAGCGTATCCAATTTGTTACCGGTATATAGGTGGCGAATCGGCAATATGGGGAACATAAATGATTTAAAGTGTCGTACGTATGAGGAGTTGAAAGTACTTCGAAAAATATCTCGGCAAAATCAGGTATTGGGATACCCCTATTAATAGTAAAGATGTAATTATGATTATCAAGTCTAAATTACCCATATAGATTCGTGAAAAGCTGATAGCCATACCAGATGACGACCCAGATACCTTTCTGTCGATATTAGATTCCCTAGACCTGATCTATAAGGACATCAGAGCTAACAAAAAGCGGGATTCTCCGCACAATTCTTGGCCACAACATCACGAGAGTAACGGCTATGAAAAGCCAGGGAACGGTCACAAAAATAGTAACGACTGGCAAAACGGAAATAAAGGAAATAGGTATCCGTACAAAAGGAATAGACATAATCAACACAGCCGATTCAATCCCGTGTATAACACGACTGGTAACCAGAACGGCAATCAACCGTGCAAGCAGAAGTTTGGAAATGCTTTCAGTCAAAAAGGTTGGCAACAGCAGAGCGGATCGCAATGGAATGCACCGTACTCGCGCGGCCCAGACTCAGATTACGGGCAGCAACAAACAGCTGATAACGCCCACTCATACCAACACAAACTCCGCGCCTAGTGAAAATCAAGCGCAGGAAATATACAGAAACACACAGTTTAAAGGCAAGCCACAGTGTGAAGGTGGATTTCACCGTAACAGTTCTGGAAATCATAATAGTAATAAAAATCATCAGACCCCGCGAAGGCAGTACAATCCCCCTGTATTTTTCGCAAACGCGAAAGACAGTAACACGTATTGGACACCAGAACAAACGCAACAACATTTTGACACAAGGCTTGTGCATAACAGTAATTTTGTTCCTCAGTGTTCTCATAATGTCAGATTGGTTGAACTTTCTAATGATGAAGGCCAATCAAAACCACACAAACAGGAAAACTAAGTTCAGCATGTGAAAGCTCCCTAAGTGATGCTGTGATACAGAATGGGGGCGACCACTTCGACGGAGAGACTAACCATGACGTACTTGTACTGAGATACAATGACGGGTTGACATGAACAAGAATTATTTCAAGAGAAAGAGACGACTGACGGTGATGAACAGATAGATGACCAAGTGCAAGCTATGACAAAACTTCCTATAACCGGAATTTTGACGACTGTAATCCTAGATACAGGTGCAAATATTAATGCTATGTCCTTACGTTTCTATAAGCAAATTAGTACATTAATTAAAATTCCGACACTACCCGTCCAAGGATGTTCAATAACAGGAGCCATCGGCTCCCAGACACAAAAGGTCAGTATACAAGCTTGGGTACCACTGGAGATTCAATCAATACCTATCAAATGTATTTTTCTCGTTGTCAAGAATCTGGCAGTGCCATGTCTCTTGGGAATGGATTTTCTGCGACGATATAGAGCCCGAATAGATCTTTATACAGGCATTTGCACACTGTTACTACAGCAGACAGAAGTTGCACTGGAGTTAGTGAAAGAAAGAGTAAAAAATTGGCACTTGAAATAGCATTAGATTACAAAGGATAGGCAGAAAACCTCCTTGTCGTAATCATTTCAAATTGTTCTATGGTAACTGTGATACATTTAATGATACAATAACAGTCAGTGACTTATCCTCTCAGCAAGAAATAACCAATAAGACTGCAGAATCAACAGTGTTATCCGAACCTCAGCGACAGGAATTATTCAAGTTGTTGTCACACTATATCAACGTGTTTTCAAAACGACCTGGTATTATAAAATACTATGAATATACCATGGAAGTGGTGCCGCACCAAGCTTTCTGTCGCACGACATATCCCATACCGTATGCAAGAAGGGAAGCAGTTCGTAATGAAAATAAGAAAATGCTGAACTGGAAAGTCATAGAGTATTCTAATTCGCCATACAGTAGTCCCTTGTTGACGATTTTGAAACAGGATAACACCGTACGACTCGTACTTGACGCACGAAACATAAATAATATTGTTGTGCCGGTACGAACGAGACCTGAAGCGATTGGAGAACATCTGCACAGACGTTATGGAATTAAATATTTGAGTAGCATAAATTTGAAAATGTCATTTTGGCAAGTGAGACTAAATCCTAACTCACGAAAGTATACGGCATTTATCTTCGCCGGCAGATACTATCAATTTCAGGTCATGCCTTTTGGATTGAATGTTAGTTCTGGAGTATTCATCTCTGTCCTAGATCATGTTCTTGGTCCAGATCTTATTGATGAAGCCACTCTCTACGTTGATGATCTTTTAATTGCCACTAAAACCTGGGAAGGCCACGTTGAACTAGTACAGAAAGTGTTTCAGCGATTCCTGGAATACGGAGTCACTGCCATCTTGCAAAAGTCACACACTTTGGCAGAGCCGAAATCAAATTCTTAGGACACGTCATTTCATCTGACGGAATCCGTCCTGATCAGGCTAAGCTAAGAGCAATTAGAAATTTTCCTATCACAGCTTCAAAACGACAACTTAAAGGTTATCTTGCACTCGCTTCATTCTTCAGAAGATTTTTACCAAAGCAAGTAATGAACAACCCTGATCTATTGAAATTGTTAAAGAAAAATACTCAGTGGAATTGGACAGACGACTGTCAAAAGACATTCGTCGATATCAAAGAAGCTTGGTTAAACAGCAACATTCTTTATCATCCAGATATGGAAAAGGAATTTTGTGTGTCGTCTGACGCAAGTTTTCAGGGTTTAGGCGCATGTCTCTTCCAGATCCATGAAGCCAATGGAAAACGAGAAATCAGAGTAATTAGTTTTGCTAGTAGGGTTCTTAAAGAAACTGAACGATCCTATTCTGTTACTGAATTGGAAACTCTTGCAGTAGTTTGGGCTTTCAAGAGATTCAACTACTACATGAATGACAAGAAAATCAAAGTCTGTTCTGATCATCACGCTCTTAGTTTTCTTCTGACGTGTGAACTCCTACATCCTCGCTTAACGAGGTGGTGTCTTTTCTTACAGGAATATGACTTCGAAATAATCTATATAAAAGGCAAAGATAACATCATTGCGAATGCTCTATCTCGCATGCCTGAAGGCTATTCGGACAGTACTGAACTTTTGGAACAAATGTCAAATTACAGAATTCTTTTGATGAAGGATCCAGTACATCGGAAATATTTTCTTGATCTTTGTAACCAGATTGTCCAATTGCAGGAAAGTGATCCAAAATGGAGAGGTGTGAAACAGATCCTCGAAACTAATCCTACCCATCTCATGTGCAAATATTACAAATTGCATAATCAAGTTCTTTTCCACCGAACATCATTGTCATCAGAAAATTGGCTAGTATGTATTCCGCAGGAATATGTAAAAACTTACTCTGGTATACACATATTTCGTGGGGACACTTTGGTCCAGAAAAGTGTAAGCGTAAAATAGCAAAGTACTGCTACATCGTTAACCTTCATAGCAGAATTCACAATCTCTTGAAACACTGAATCATTTGTCAAAAGGCAAAACCTTTTAAACTCTCGAATATACTGCCTTTGAATCCAATTATCACAGAGAAACCTAGACAAACCCTAGGCATAGATTTGGCAGGACCCCTCCCACGAGGTCGTGGAGGAATTTAGGTACCTTGTAGCTGTCATTGATCTATTTACCAAACATTTGAGATTGTACGCTATGAGATCTGCAAACACTCAACTAATCATCAGTCGTTTAGAACGTGACTATTTTCCAAGATTCGGAAAACCTGAATAAATTCTCTCAGACAATTGGTCTACCTTGTCTGCAAAAGATGGAGACTTTTCCTTGCTAGTCATCAAATTAGGCAAATCCTTATCTCCAAGTTTAGACCGCAGTCGAACCAAACTGAGCGGGTGTTCAAGGAGTTTAATCGTTTTATTCGTACGTATATACCAAATCAGCAGACTCGCTGGGTTGTCTTTGTGTCACCTTTCGAGGAAATTGTGAATAATCTACCACACCTGTCTATTGGTTTCACTCCGAGTGAGTTGATGTCTTCTGACCAAGAGAAAAACGAATGGGTCAATTCAATTCCTAAGTGTAACAACACAAGCGCTAGTTTAGACGCCAGAATAAGACAAACTCTAACAACGTTGACCACCCAAGACAATTTACGCAAGAAGGCGTATGACAAACATATTAATAAGGTGTTAACTTATAAAGTAGGCGAAGAGGTCTTGCTAAAAACACACTTTAAACCATCGTTGCTCTTATGCAAAAATCGAATATGGCAAAGTCTTTTTGATGGACCTTACGAGATCCTTCGAATACCGCACACAGGTTGTTATCTGATTTCTGATCCCGCAAATGGAAAAATAAAAGGGTTATACCATCACTCTGATCTGACTTCGTTAAAAAAATTGCTTAGAATAAATTACACGACAGTGAGTCTATCTTGCTATACAGCAGAAGAATTTAAAATATGTTATCTTGAGCCATAATTTAAGTACAGACAAGTTCACAAATGAAAAAAATTGTTGTTTAATAAAGAAAGTGATCAAATTCAAGAACTCTAGTTCTAAGCTTTAGTTTTAAGGAGATAATATTTAAGAGAGAAAAATGAAATCTAAAGCGAAGGATGTGCCTAACAAACCGGCTTCTGCGATATGAAATGGTAAAGAAGTGAAAATAAAACATAGTATGTAAGAAATTTTTTTTAAGTTCAAGGAGCAATGATCGAGAAACAAAATTTATTTTCGTCAAGGACAAGGGTCGCTTGACAATTATTGGTTCCTGATCCCACTAAAAAGGAAAACAAGTAACTAGTTTCTAAGTCAGCTGTGTCTAGATTAAGTTCTAATGTACATAGAAATTTGGAACAGGTTCATCTCTGCATTAAAATAACGTAATGTTTATGAAGCATGTGAGTTACTTGAAAGTACCAACATGACCACGAAAGCGCTACCCTTCAGCTAGATAAACAAAGTAGCATTAATTGTAATTGCAATACGCAGGCCAGATACATTCAAAGCCATAAGTGAAATAAATACCAAGTATAAGAGCGCAAGTGACAAGGGCAAAGCAATGATGACTTAAGGTCATACATAGAGGTCAATGCAGTGTAGCGCAAGCAGGCGTCAAATCGAGAATAAAATGACAATGAAACCGCCGGCAAAAGAAAGCAGCTAGTTCTTAATTGCAGCGCGTACGCAGACGTACGGCGCAAAGTAAAATTAATTTCTAAGTCATAAGGAGCAAGGTGTTGTCTGCTAGATTTCTTCTTCTATGTACTATTATATCTATGTCTTTCTTCTGAGTTTGTGTAAATATCCTAACCCGCCTAAACCCGTCCCGTAGACTTGACGTCACACAGATTGAGAAGTGCGGCTGACGTGGAAGGCTGGTTTGGCATACGATTTTCAAAAGGAAACGCGTGAACGAAATCGGGAAAAGCTAGTTTTGAAATGTCTTTATTTTTCCTTTTAAAGTCAATCCGAGACGCAAACCGAGATCGCGATAAGGAATTTGAATATTTTCTTGAATCGTGTTCTGTTCTCATGTGAGGGGGCGATCAAATGTGATTGATTGATCCTCACATCTAGTAAAAAGGAAATTTTTGTTGAAATGACAGTGGTAGCCTAACTTTAATGAATCTAGTGAATAGATAGAACCATTCAAATGAATTAAAATAATAATAATAAGTGCTAACACATCGGAGAAACTAATGTATTGTGACTGTGAACTAAAAGCATAATTAGTCTTAGAGAAAGATGATGAACAATGTAAAGCGAAATGTTAAGGTGGTAACCAACAAAGCAACAGAAATTGAAATGGACATGATAATCGAAGCTCTCAATTAGCAAGCTTCAAAGTGAGGCAAACTATTTGGTTATAAACTGTAAAAAATTTGTGTACATAGTAGTGTATAAGTGAAGGCTTAAAATGCCGTGGAAGTCTGCCACAGACACGAAGCAATGCGTCGTTGTTATAAGTAAGAGATAATTTCATTCACGATGAAGATAAAAAGTGTAAAACGTGCAGATAGGCCGACGGACAGTGATAGTCCGGTTGTGTAAACGAAGGCGTTGATGTGATTAAGTACAGTACATCGGAAATCAAGTGTAAGTGTTAGCTGCTTTGCAAAGTGCGAGCGCTAGCCTACCTTTAAATATTCAAAATCGGCTGGAAAATGTGGAGGCAGGGATGGTTTCAATGGAGTCTCTGTGCCTGGTAATCCTCGTACCTCTGCACCAGCTCAGCAAACCACAAAATACCACAACACCATCGACGCAACGTGTTCACTGAACCGTGCGCGGAAAAGCTGAAATACCGCGTGGAGGCTAGTGAACGCCTCGAGTTGCGATTCAGCTCTAACAATCAGCCTGTGCCAACGTCCATCGACGCAACAAACGCGTTAAATTTAAAGTGCTGTACTAGCACAGCACTCCCGCTGCAGTTCGACGAAACGTACTTTCCATGAAAGCCGCTCCCAAAATAAAAGACTCTTACATGAGTTCACAACATGCTATGCTAATGTTATATCCCGTGAATGAAATGCGAACAGGCAAACCACACGCGAATAGTGACAAAGTCAAATTCCTATGAATCCCAAGTCCTAAAATTAGATTAAAGCTTAGTTCTTAGGCTAATGGGTACACGTAACGTGTGTACCTAATGTGCGAGACTCGCCGACCAGAGCTGATGAAAAGTTTTCTACTCGGAGAGTAGCGATCCAACTTCTCAAGGAATAAGCTTCACCCGGTGAAGAATAAAATGGTTCAAATGGCTCGGAGCACTATGGGACTTAACAGCTGTGGTCATCAATCCCCTAGAACTTAGAACTACTTAAACCTAACTAACCTAAGGACATCACACACATCCATGCCCGAGGCAGGATTCGAACCTGCGACCGTAGCAGTCGCGCGGTTCCGGACTGCGCGCCTAGAACCGCGAGACCACCGCGGCCGGCACACCCGGAGTAGAATCAAATTTTAACTTACCTTTCAAATATACAGTCAATGAAAGCGTAAAAATTATGACAACTAGTGAGAAATGGAAAATGGACACGTGTGAGAAATTCCATGTGTGAGAGTTATGTGTGTATAAAAAGATGAATGTCTATGTGTTTTCTTTCAGGAGCACAGAGCCTATGAGCTCTGGACAATAACTTGAGGCCACAAAGATGGTCGTTATGAATTCCGTAAAAAAAAAAAAAAAAAAAAAAAGAAAAAGACTGTTATGAGCATAATGTATAATCTCCATTGTAAACTTTGTAGATTTAATGTCTTAGTTTTTAAATTTTTTTGTGTATCTTTACCTTAAGAATTGTCTTTGTCTATGAATGAGAGATCACCATATTTGTGTAATCCTAATAATCAAATGACAGGAATACTGTGTTTGATCAATGTAAATCTGTGAAGTACTCAATCCCATAATGTTAACGGCGACATGTGTGTCTTGGTAATCTTGATTTCCAAGATTCCCATGGAAGGCAATGTAACATTATGTGATTGCCTTATCATTTTAAATCATTCACTAATCGAGCAGTCGCTCGGCAACAGCTACAGTTAGCAAATAATGTTGCGAGAATGTGAAAGGTGAACGACCAGTGACGTAACTTGTTTATTGTCGAAGCACCGTCAGATATGCAGTGAGTTACTGACTTTGAAAACCACGGCGCGAAAAACGGACAGAAGAAGAACACTTTTACACATTCTTTTGATGTACGAGATATTCTCGATGAACAGTTACTCAGTTACTCATTTTTTTTCTCTTGTCGCTTGTAACTTGTGTCGGACGCGCATGTCTTGCCCCCGTATCATTATTGTTAAAAATAATATTATTTCAGTGTAAAGTAAAAGTTCAATACTAAAAGTGCAATACTGCATAGCAAGATTTATTGTGCGACGTGTATGTGAAAACGTCAAAGGAATTATTTTCATTACGAGAAGTGCGAGTCAAAACGGCATCCATATTAAACCCTTCATTGCAGTGTAAGTTCATGTATTAATTGCCATAAATTCAGTTAAATGGAACTGGTGTATGGACTATTTATTTTGTACAGAATCTATGTCTCACTCCTTCATGAAGTTACTTAAGTTTCTTTATATTTCTGCCAAACAGAGAGTTCACAGTCACGAATTCTTTCGTCGAAATCGGACGGAAGTTGCTTGCGGCGAAATATTTTCTCCGCGCCATATTCTACTGGTAAATGCATGATAAACTACGGTTCCTTAGGAAATTCATGTTGACTTATCCAAAAATAATTATATTTTGAATAGGCATTTACTGTCCTCTACAATGCAACTTCCGACTGATCAGACGATCCAACAAGAAACAGCCGCACAGGGTCGGCGTTCGCAAGTATATTTCCACCGCTGTTTATAGCTATATGTTACAGCACAAAAGTAAACATATTGTTATAATTGGCGGCTACGAACGGGGACATTTATAACTGTATGTTTATGTATACGCATTACGTAAACATATCGTTATAATTGTGGTCCATTTCTTATACCGTCGTGTCGTAGTTGGTTCTGCTACTGCTGCTTACTTGCAGGTTCTCTGTGTCTATCAGAAACAAGTTCTATCTCTTATGATATTGGATACTCGTATATGACTATGCTATTACTAACTTCCTACCGATCTTTCTCACGATAAGTTAGCTTTCAGCTAATTTTTCTGAGTATTTTTTCTATTGCTAATTTCGTACATGACACAGTTGTTTGAAACGCAGATGTTTAAAAATTAAAACACGGTAAGTGGTCACGTGATTGTTTAGCCATACATGCTGTAACAGCTGAGTGTGTGTTAGCATGTGTCGAATCCTCCCATAGTGTAAATGTAAAAGGGTGCCTGTATCTTCTTGTATTTTGGCATCAGTCGGCATTGCTTATACTGTATGAAAACTAAACAGTGAAACTTCTTGGGGACACAATACACATTTGTCTCGCAAAAGCAAGCAAACTTGATCTCAATAGGCTCAATAGTAAATTAACGTTAATTTTACCAAAATATTCCTACCAAAGCCAGGATTTTTGGATTTTTAAGAAAATACTGCTTAGAAGAACAATGACCCCAAAATGAAATTAGTTACTCATCAATTGTCACATATTCTTTAATGATATCTGTGGTGTCACCGCCAGACACCACACTTGCTAGGTGGTAGCCTTTTAAATCGGCCGCGGTCCGTTAGTATACGTCGGACCCGCGTGTCGCCACTATCAGTGATTGCAGACTGAGCGCCACCACACGGCAGGTCTAGAGAGACTTCCTAGCACTCGCCCCAGTTGTACAGCCGACTTTGCTAGCGATGGTTCACTGACAAAATACGCTCTCATTTGCCGAGACGATAGTTTAGCATAGCCTTCAGCTAAGTCATTAGCTACGACCTAGCAAGGCGCCATTATCAGTTACTATTGATATTGATTCATGTACCGTCAAGACCGACGTTCTTCATTAACGGATTAAAGTTAAGTATTCCACCAGCTACGTCCGTTTTTCTAAATTCTAATTTCCTTGTCCTGTTCCAGACCTCACGCCAGCCTGCGTGAGCTAAAACGCGTGCCTTTCGGCCTCCACTAGTAACCCGGTGTTGGCTCTCCTGCCAACCAAAACAATATCTACCTTCAACGTACTTTTTCCTATAAAGGAAAGTAACTCACCAATATTAAACAAAAGGCAGATTTCTTCATCTTATAATCACGTACTTGCACAGGAAATTGATCTTCTAGTGCGGTTATAAGATTTAGAGGTGGTGAGCCAGGTTAAAGCAGATTGCAAAGCCGTTCCTCGCAACAATATGAGTGTCGCTGTGTTAAGATGGCGTTGATCGTGAGTAAAATTTATAAAAGATAAGAACAGGATAAATGTTCATGTAACAATGTATGAGTTCTTTTCGAGCCTCATTAAATAACACATGCTTGTTTGTCAACATAACATTTTTTAATACGTAGCAATGTGTTGTAGGCCTACATAGTTAAGGGGCTCCGGAACGCCCTATACTTGCAATGTTAAAATAACGCTTATAAATTACATCTTTCCTCACAAAGTATTTGAGGTAGGAAGTTGAACTTTTTACAGATTATTTATTGGAATATGGGGTACAACTTAACACAGGGATTTTACAAAATTTTAGTTCACTTATTAAAGATGATTTTTTTCAATTGTAATGAAAATTCACAACATTTTTTTGCAATTTTTTATTTATATATTCAAAAATATACAGTTTTTTGGAAAAAGGCTGTGTTAAATTATGCAGAAGGTACTGTGTAACATTTACTGAAAGTTTGAAACAAATATGTTTGGAAGATCCTAAGAAAACATGTAATTAGTAGGAGAAAATAAAAGTTTTGGGAATCGAGCGACAAAGATTGGATTAACTTTTTAGTGCATTCCAGGTCCATAGGATGGATTATCTTCCCCTCTGCAAACTCCTCCTCCAGCTTCCTCTTGTTCCTCCTCCTGTTTACTCTTGCTTGTATTTCTAGACTCTTTACAGCCCTGTCTGCAGCCCGAAGGCGTTCCTTGTCTAAAGCAAGCATCGCTCGTACCATGTTAGAACCTATCTTCATTCCCATATTTCTAAATACCTTGCACCTTACAATGTTGCCATCATTGAAAGTCGCAACAGCTTCATACACACAAAAGTGAATTGTTTCTATTCCAACAAATACAGTCTTGAGGATTCTCGACCATATAACACTATTTACACTTTCATTGGGGTTTGAGTTTTTCCGTGAATACACTTTTTCAACAGTTCAGGTGCTGCTAAGTCTCTGAAAATAGGTTTTATCACCTCCATTATTGCATGAGGCAGACTATGCTTATGAGTGCACACTTCACCAGTTAGCAATCCTTTGTTATATTTACAACAACTGTCTTCTTCTTTGGGACACAAGCTATGTTGGGGACTTTCATCGGTTGAAGAAGTATGAAAAAAAAGAGCCCAAACAGCCTTCTTCATTTCGTCGACACTTTATGTATTTTGCCTAATAGCCATTCCATAATAGTTCTGTATTTTGTCAATTACACTGTCATTTAACCTTCCCTTCCCATCCAACCCTTTACCATCACTGAGTTTTTGTTTTTGTACGAAGCTTTCAGTCGCCGAAGTCTTGTTTCCATTCGCTTCTGTACGTGTCCAATACACTCAAATTTCTGCACTACAACATCATCACCATAGGGCTTCAGTCCTTGAACATGTTTGAAACTTTTAGAATCACCGTCACCAAGGTAATTAACATAGTAAGAGTGATTTCAGGTGTGCCGCAGGGGAGTGTCATAGGACCGTTGCTATTCACAATATACATAAATGACCTGGTGGATGACATCGGAAGTTCACTGAGGCTTTTTGCAGATGATGCTGTGGTGTACCGAGAGGTTGTAACAATGGAAAATTGTATTGAAATGCAGGAGGATCTGCAGCGAATTGACGCATGGTGCAGGGAATGGCAATTGAATCTCAATGTAGACAAGTGTAATGTGCTGCGAATATACAGAAAGATAGATCCTTTATCATTTAGCTACAAAATAGCAGGTCAGCAACTGGAAGCAGTTAATACCATAAATTATCTGGGAGTACGCATTAGGAGTGATTTAAAATGGAATGATCATATAATGTTGATCGTCGGTAAAGCAGATGCCAGACTAAGATTCATTGGAAGAATCCTAAGGAAATGCAATCCGAAAACAAAGGAAGTAGGTTACAGTACGCTTGTTCGCCCACTGCTTGAATACTGCTCAGCAGTGTGGGATCCGTACCAGATAGGGTTGATAGAAGAGATAGAGAAGATCCAACGGAGAGCAGCGCGCTTCGTTACAGGATCATTTAGTAATCGCGAAAGCGTTACGGAGATGATAGATAAACTCCAGTGGAAGACTCTGCAGGAGAGACGCTCAGTAGCTCGGTACGGGCTTTTATTGAAGTTTCGAGAACATACCTTCACCGAAGAGTCAAGCAGTATATTGCTCCCTCCTGCGTATATCTCGCGAAGAGACCATGAGGATAAAACCAGAGAGATTAGAGCCCACACAGAGGCATACCGACAGTCCTTCTTTCCACGAACAATACGAGACTGGAATAGAAGGGAGAACCGATAGAGGTACTGAAGGTACCCTCCGCCACACACCGTCAGGTGGCTTGCGGAGTATGGACGTAGATGTAGATGTAGATATCACACGCCTCAGAACGCTGGAATATACTGGCAAAATCAGCCACTTCCATTCCTCCATTACTGCCACTATAGTTTGCTTTGCAATTATTTTCATGTGTACCTTTATATTTTTGTGGACATCTACAATACTTTGATATTACTGCTACATCTAAAACTTTCCCTGTATACATACTGGTGGCAGATACTACACCATGAAGAGATGTGTGTCCCCGTTTATGCCAGATACCATCGAACGCTGCAGTCAAATCTCTGTTACCATTATTTTCCATTACTGCTTCTTCCACAGCGTTCTTCATAGATTCTATACAGACATCTTCTACTTTAGACCCTATTAATTTATTATAGGTCGTAAACTTGGTTGGGGGATTTGGAAGATTCATGATGCCACAGAAAATTGCACCTGCAGTAGCACCCTTACCAACTGAACGCAAGGAATAAACAAATCTACTGTTGTGTTCGTAGATTTTACTACCATTTTCTTCAGTTGCAGTTACTGCAACACTGTTCCAAAAGGTGGTCATGTATGAACACTTATCACATTTCAGTTGTATTTCACTAGCAAGTCCTACGTGCTTTATTATGGAGAGTTCCAGACCAACTTCACTACAATGAATACATCTTACACAGTTTGAGAACCGACATATCAAATATTTCATTCACATCCGATTCGCCCATGAAACATTCATAGTTTTCACTCATTGAACCAAGCTTCTTCTGTGAAGTATTTTCTTTCCCACTTTGACTGCTATGAGCAGGTGTACTTGAGAGGTTAGGTTCACTCACTTGGTTATCGTCTTTATTGTTTACAGTAATAACACATACCTTTGGCTTTCCAACATTTCTCCTTTTCTTAAAAGCCTTCAGAGGATTTCTAAAAACTTTAATTTTACTCATTATTATACTTCAACAAAACGGAGACTCAAGAAACAGAATTAATTACGAATATTTTCGAGATAACGACAGAGTAAATAAACATGAAACAATCGACAATCACACCAGTGATATATATTGAACCATCACAGGTTAGCCGCAACACATACTTTATCTCACATCACTAAAATGTACCTGATGAACACGGACGTTAATAATAACACCATTTGACAGCAGTTTAACAGCGCCACAGTGGATCACGCCCATGTAGAACACATTTCAAAAAAAATTTAAAAATAGTTGTAGTCTTCGGAATTGAATAAATTATATATCTATTAAAAGGTAATAGTCTGCAGATTCAGAAAACGCAAAAAAGTAAAAATTGAACTTTTCATGATTTTGAGCCTTTCCGGAGCTCCTTAATAAGTCCAGTAATATTTATCAGATTTTTTAAAACGGATAAGTAGTTTATGACGATATCAGTATCTGAAACTTTAAAATGTGCATAACGGAGGAATGATTACGAAAGGCAGGAAAAATTGAAACTTCCTGGCAGATTAAAAATGTGTGCCCGACCGAGACTCGAACTCGGGACCATTGCCTTTCGCGGGCAAGTGCTCTACCAACTGATCTACCAAAGCACGACTCACACCCGGTACTCACAGCTTCAGTTCTGCCAGTACCTCGTCTCCTACCTTCCAAACTTTACAGACGCTCTCCTGCGAACCTTGCAGAACTAGAACTCCTTTAGAATTTGAAAGAGAGTATTCCAGGCAACATTGTCAAAAGCTTTCTCTAAGTCTACAAATGCTAGAAATGTAGGTTTGCCATTCCTTAATCTATTTTCTAAGCTAAGTCGTAGGGTCAGTATTGCCTCACGTGTTCCAACATTTCTGTGGAACCCAAACTGATCTTCGCCGAGGTCGACTTCTACCAATTTTTCCATTCGTCTGTAAAGAATTCGCGATAGTATTTTGCAACTGTGACATATTAAACTGATAGTTCGGTAATTTTCACATCTGTAAACACCTGCTTTCTTTGGGATTGGAATTATTATATTCTTCTTGAAGTCTGAGGGTATTTCGCCTGTCTCATACATCTTGTTCACCAGATGGTAGAGTTTTGTCAGGACTGGCTCTCACAAGGCTGTCAGTAGTTCTAATGGAATGTTGTCTACTCCCGGGGCCTTGTTTCGACTCAGGTCTTTCAGTGCTCTGTCAAACTCTTCACGTAGTATCGTATCTCCCATTTCATCTTCATCTACTTCCTCTCCATTTCCATAATACTGTCCTCAAGTACATCGCCCTTGTATAGACCCTCTACATACTCCTTCCACCTTTCTGCTTTCCCTTCTTTGCTTAGAACTGGGTTTCCATCTGAGCTCTTGATATTCATACTGGTGGTTCCCTTTCTCCAAAGGTCTCTTTAATTTTCCTGTAGGCAGTATCTATCTTACCCCTAGTGAGATAAGCCTCTACATCCTTACATTTGTCCTCTATCCATCCCTGCTTAGCCATTTTGCACTTCCTGTCGATCTCATTTTTGAGACGTTTGTATTCCTTTTTGCGTGCTTCATTTACTGCGTTTATATTTTCTCCTTTCATCAATTAAATTCAACATTTCTTCTGTTACCCAAGGATTTCTACTAGCCCTCGTCTTTTTACCTACTTGATCCTCTGTTGCCTTCGCTACTTCATCCCTCAGAGCTACCCATTCTTCTTCTACTGTATTTCTTTCTCCCATTCCTGTCAATTGTTCCCTTATGCTCTCCCTGAACCTCTGTACAACCTCTGGTTTAATCTGTTTATCCAGGTCCCATCTCCTTAAATTCCCACCCTTTTGCAATTTCTTCAGTTTTAATCTACAGTTCATAACCAGTAGATTGTGGTCAGAGTCCATATCTGCCCCTGGAAATGTCTTACAATTTAAAACCTGGTTCCTAAATCTCTGTCTTACCTTTATATAATCTATCTGATACCTTCTCGTATCTCCAGGATTCTTCCATGTATACAACCTTCTTCTTTGATTCTTGAACCAAGTATTAGCTATGATTAAGTTAAGCTCTGTGCAAAATTCTACCAAACGGCTTCCTCTTTCATTTCTCTCCCCCAATCCATATTCACCCACTATGTTCCCTCCTCTCCCTTTTCCTACTCTCGAATTCCAGTCACCCATGAATCTTAAATTTTCGTCTCCCTTCACTACCTGAATAATTTGTTTTATCTCATCATACATTTCATCAATTTCTTCATCATCTGCAGAGCTAGTTGGCATATAAACTTGTACTCCTGTAGTAGGCATGGGATTCGTATCTATCTCGGCCACAATAATGCGTTCACTATGCTGTTTGTAGTATCTTACCCACACTCCCATTTTTTATTCATTATTAATACTACTCTTGCATTACCCCTGTTTGATTTTGTATTTATAACCCTGTATTCACCTGACCAAAAGTCTTGTTCCTCCTGCCACCGAACTTCACTGATTCCCACTATATCTAACTTCAACCTATCCATTTCCCTTTTTAAATTTTCTAACCTACCTGCCCGATGAAGGGATCTGACATTCCACGCTCCGATCCGTAGAACGCCAGTTTTCTTTCTCGTGATAACGACGTCCTCTTGAGTAGTCCCCGCCTGCAGATCCGGATGGGGGACTATTTTACCTCCGGAATATTTTACCCAAGAGGACGCCATCATCATTTAACCATACAGTAAAGCTGCATGCCCTCGGGAAAAATTACGGCTGTAGTTTCCCCTTGCTTTCGGCCTTTCGCAGTGCCAGCACAGCAAGGCCGTTTTGGTTAGTGTTGCAAGGCCACATCAGTCAATCATCCAGACTGTTGCCCTTGCAACTACTGAAAAGGCTGCTGCCCCTCTTCAGGAACCACACGTTTTCTGGCCTCCGTTGTGGTTGCACCTATGGTACGGCCATCTGTATCGCTGAGGCACGTAAACCTCCCCACCAACGGTAAGGTCCATGGTTCATTTGGGTAGGGAAAAATTGATAGTTGGCCAAATACGCATTACAAGTAGGATGATGAACTATTAATATACTTGCATATCTGATCTTACAAACTCTCAACGACTGTAATTTATTGCAACTGATTTGGATGCTTTTGAAATACTCGTATAAAAGAGCTATTAGTCAGCTGTTATTCAACATGCGTTGTTAAATTACTAGAATGTGAACTAAAAATATCTTAAGTGGGGCAATAAATTTTAATTAATTTGGATAACCATATTGTAGCTCGGAGCTTATTTCAAGTCACTGCCCTGCAGATGTTGAGCGTTTCGGGTTGTCAAACAATGCTTCAGACAACGTAAATAATCTTAGGAAATATTAATTGAAAGTTTTTAATTGCAAGATGTCAGATGTGATTGTTCCATTATTTTTTAAACATTAGGTTACGTTCCATTCGGAAAGTGGGTGCACTCAGCGCCTGTTATGTGACTTACAAATTATAGACTGCAGCAATCAAACGTCCTTTTTAGATTTTACTATGCAAATCCAGATTTCGGCTAGTAGCTAGCCATTCTCTATGCAGTATTCAAACAACTGTGACTGACGCCCGAACAACAGGGACTTACACATCATTTTAATATCAGAAAACAAGAGCCATTATTCACAGTACAATATGAACACCAGAAATTGCAGCAATATTTGAATATTTGAATAACTGTAGTTTTCACTTTCTTCAGCCTTACATGTACAATTTCAGAAAAATATCTCGCAGATTCGGCAACATAATCGTGAAAAAGTAATTTTACAACTAATAGAAGAAAAGAAAATGATGTACTAAAGTACTTGTAAACAGTTACATTTGTTCAGTGTAAATGATTAAATACTTTACTCGATCTTCTGTAGACTATATCTTTCCGCAGAAAACACTCAGGAATTATGGCGGAACAATTCCAGCACTCAACGCCATGTCACACACACAACAACAGTTTTAAAGTGAAACAATAATACACTGCCGGAAAAAATTAGTACTCCCTTTTAGAGGTTTCCAATTCATTCAAGATTTGCTGTTGCAACAGTGCATAAGAAGTACATGTACAGATTACAATTACAGATCGATACCACACGCGGTTCTCGGGTACCAGGTATCAACCCATGCTGGTACACCTGTATTAGAACGTGGGGGGAAACGGAGGCGTTGACTCTGACATCCGATCGATAGTACAGGTGGCGAATACCGTCCTGGGATACGTTATTCCGCGCACACTCGAGCTGTTCACCCGGTTGTGTAAGAGTTATTGGTTGACGACTTCCAAGACTCACTTCTCGTCACATCATATCCCACACCTGCTCCATTGGAGTCAAATTCGGAGACCTTTCTGGCCAGGGAAGTTGCCACATGTGTTGCAGACCACGTTGACTGTGAGTGGGCGAGCGTGATCCCGTTGGAACAACACATCACCATCCTGTTACAAGAACTGCAAAACAACATGGCCAACAACGTTCTGCACGTACCGAACACGGCTCAGCGTTCCCTCCAGAAAGCCCAGAGGTGAACGAGAGTTGTAGCTTATCGCAGCGCAGACCATAATGTCTGGACTAGGACCAGTGAGTGTTGGACGAATGCACTCTACGAGACAGCCCTCACCAGGTCTGTGTCATACACGCTAACAGAATCGTCTCTGATCGCTGAAGACCATGGCGAGCTATTCCAGCTTGCAAGTGATCCTCCAACGGCACTAGCTTGAGCCAAGCACGTCGATGCTGTGGCGTGAGTGGAAGATGGGCTAGAGGTGTGCGTGTCCCACTGCTAATAACCGGTTCGCAACAGTTCGTGTTGACACGTCTGTGCCCACGAGCCTTCCTGTCTGAGCTGTGGCAGCTGTACGATCTGCCTCTGCTGCCCTCACAGTACGACGATCCTGACGGGCGTCTGTGGTGCGTGGGCGTACAGGAGCTCACCTATCGGCGTGAGGATATTCACGTGACCACTGATACCAGCAAAGTTGCACAAATGACGCAGCACGTCCAACTTGCGTGGCAATTCTCCGAATGGATCATCTCGCCACTCGTAAGGCGACAATGTGACCCCTTTGAAACTCGCTCAGTTGGCTGTAGGAAGCAAGGGCGCGTCTCCGTGGGGTGCTAGCACGTCATTCAGCATTCTGGCTGTGAGCATTCGCTGTTACAGGTTACACACAGATGGAGCTCTGGCAGCTATGACACTACGCTATCTGTTGGCAGACATCTGATATCCGCAGGTGGCATATGCCGTCATAGGCCTAAAATCGACGTCGTTTTTGGAAGTGCACTTTATTCCCGGCAGGGTACAAACAACGACTCTGATTCCAAAAATATAAAAAAAAATCAAATCCACGGCAGTCCACCAGACGGTGAGACACATTATTGAAAGTGTGGCCGGCCGAGTGGATGCACGCCATATTTATATCGAGTAATGCATGTCAGCATCATTTTAAAAAGACAGTACATACGTAGTCTTAGTTGTTTATAATTTTACTTGGCAAGTTAGATGGTTTTACATTTCGCGGAAGAGGGTATGAACAGGGGGCCAGAACATCCTCATGTTGTCGCAGCGTAATGACTGCTTTAGTAAATTTCGGACGTGGGGCAGCATTAATTCCACTTTTTTATCTGATATTTCGGCTCTATACTCTTCAGCCATCTTCAGAGTGAGCCGGAACGAGTGCGTTCCTTTGACTCTCGAACCGTAAAGAAGCACACACATGGGTGAATTACAGCTGCCGCTACCTAACCGAGCCACGTAGGGAAGTCGATGTAGCACCGTGAGCTGCACTGTAGGGACGTCTTCGCCAAGTTTGTTAAAGAAAGCGCCTGATTTCATGACTTATCCAAGCTAAAACAGCTGCATTAAATTGATCGTCAAACGAATTTTAATTATTTCTTTTGAAACCGAGTCCTGAGCAGATGAAATTTACGCCTGAACTTCGATGTTTTCGTACGACATAGTGTTCCCAGTGTCAATGTAGTACACTGTCACAGCAGATTTTTTGCGCTGCGACAGCCGAATGTACCCACGGTGTTCCGTGCAACTTTCACGCTCTGCACTAGACCCCTGTCCGATGTAAGAAAGGCCACTCCCACCATGTATCTTGGGGAACCCAGCCTTCCAGATCACCAGATCGTCTTCAGCGAAACTCAACAACGCTGCTGTCTTCGCTGGAGGGCAAAAAGTCACATTTACGAGGGTTGTTCAACAAGTAATTCCCCACTTTTTTCTTTTACTGAAAGGTCCTTAATATACATACAAAAACGTCCTCGTTGTTGCTTCACATCTGATGTTTGTTCTGTGCGTCGGCGAATTTTCTTACCGTTCTGGCAGATGCCAGAACCGTAGTAGTGGGTCAAAGTGGCGTCTACATTCGACTCACGTTACAAGCTGCGTGTTGTTATTGAATTCTTGTGGGCAGAAAAAGAAACCGTGGTGAACAATCATAAACGTTTAAGTGCAGTGTATGACGGTGCTGCAGTTGATAGGAGTACAGTTAGGCTATGGGTAAAGAAAGTTATAGCCTCAGGAAATGCAGAAACAGAGCTGTACGATCAGCCACGCTCGTGCCGACCGATGCTTAAAGATTATTTTTGGGGAAAGTCTTATTAAGGCGTTCAGTAAACCCGTTATTTTGCGGATGGTGGACAGTCGTCATGTGATGAGTAACGTTGCACTCACGGTTTCTCTCTGTCACAAGATTCGATTGAAAAACTTTCCCTCAATCCGTAATTAACGACCCTGGGGCACCGTGTTTTAGTACAATGTCTTCCACGATGAATTTGGCTACCTCGGATGCTTCGGCTGATTTCACGGCTTTAGTAATGGTATAGTGTGTCAGATAATCAGTGCACACAATAATCCATTTATTGCCACTAGCAGACGTCGGAAATCGTGCCGAGGAGGTCAGTCCCAACACGCTGGAAAGGCGTTTCGGCTGGTGGTATTGGTATGAGTCAGCCAGATGCTTTCTGAGGAACAGCCTTTCTCCTCTGTCACTCTCGACAGTGCGACACATATGTCTTAATAAATCATATGTCTTAATAAATCCCAAATGTCCCGCCTCAGGTGTGTCATAGAATTTGTGTAGAGAATCTCAGCGCGTGTGTTTAGGAATCACTGGTAGCCACATCTTTCCAAATGGATCAAAGTTTTTTTTGAAAAGTAATCCATTAACTACCTTAAATTATCCTTTCACATCCTCTGACCGATTTAAGGCAAGCATAATTTGAGATATCTTGGCGTCCTTCTTCTGCTCAGCAGAGAGATCCTGGACTGCTGCGAGACAGTCACTATCTTCATCAAAGACTTGAAGGCCTTGCACAGGGTTTCATGAGAGACAGTCGGCATCTTGGTGTTTTCTTCCACTTTTGTACGCTATGGTAAAGCCATACTCTTTAATACGTAGTACCAGGCTGGCGAGTCCACGTGTTGGATCCTCAGGACCTGTCAGCCAACAAAGTGAATGATGGTCTGTAACAACCGGGTATGGCCTTCCATAGAGATAACGTCGAAATTTGCACATGGCCCAGATCACAGCAAGACATTCTCATTCTGTAATTCAGTAGTTTCTCTCGGCTTTTGAAAGTGTCCTAGAAGCATTTGCTACAACCTTCTCTTTTCCATCCGAAATTTGCACCAGAACATCACCGATCACATATCCACTGGCATCTGTGTGTAGTTCTGTAGGTGCTCTCTCATCATACAGACCAAGTACAGGGCAAGTCGTCAGAGCTTTTCGCAGCACATCGAAAGAATCTTGTTGAGCACCATCCCAGATAAATTTAGCATCAGCTTTAAACAACTTTTGCAGTGGCCTGGCTTTGATACAAACTTCTTTGATAAAACAACTGTAATAAAAACATAACCCGAGGAAGCTTCTCACATCTCTAATACTTTTAGGAATAGGAAATTACGTTGCAGATCTCATCTTTTCTGGGTCTGGCCGCACACCTTCGTTTGACACAACGTGCCCAAGTATTTTGACTTCTTTTGCTCCAAAGAGTCACTTCCTTAGATTTAATTTCAGTCCACCTCGTTGGAGACACTTCATAACGGCCCTCAGTCTCCATATATGTTCATCAAATGTCTCTGTAATGTCATCTAAATAACAATGATACATAGTCCACTTCAGGTGACATAGATTATCAATCATCCGTTCAACAGTTGCTGGCGCATTACACAAACCAAACGGCATTACCTTAAATTCATACAGGCTCCCAGGGGTGATGAATGCAGTTTTCTCACGATCAGCCTCATCTACTTCGATTTGCCAGTATCCCGAGTACATGGTTGAGAAAAACTTAGCCCCCTTCAGACAATCTAGAGTATCGTCAATTCGTGGAAGAGGGTAAACGTCCTTTCTACTTAACTTATTAAGCTTCCTTTAATTAACACAAAAGCGCCAACTGCCATCTTTCTTCCTGACGAGGACCACCGGTGACGACCGTGGGCTCTGCGAAGGCTGAATGACGTCAATGTCCATCATTTTCTCTATCTCGTCGCGAATTATTCGACGTTACGTTGCTGACACACGGTATGCTCTTTGGCTTATTGGTTGATGGTCTCCAGTGCTAATCCGGTGCTTCACCGTCGATTCATCTAATTTGCTCTTCACGTGTGGATTGAAGAATGGCAAGTAGCTTGTTCTGTTGTTCCTTGGTGAGATCTGGTGATAGTCGAGCTAGAAGATATTGTCTCGCAGCGCTAATTTCGCCCACAGACTCAGCATGGTAGGTTTCTACGACGCTCAGCTGTTCTTCAATTAACAGCTCAGCTTTCGCTACGCACATGCATCTTGGAAGGATCTTCGGTTCTCGGCGACAGGTAACTATCCACAGTTCACCGAATCCATTCTTAAACAAGACGACAGATGCTTTGATGACCAAATTATTCTTCAGTGGTATGATTCTCTTACATTCCACTACAAGATACATGAATTGATGCTTGGCATCACACGTGACTGTTACCTTTCTAACACTGACTTCATCCAGCACACATAGTCTCCACACACTTGGTTGGTTGGTTGGTTTGGGGGATTAAAGGGATCAGACTGCTACGGTGATTGGTCCCTTTTTCCAAAACTTCAAAACACCCACACAGAATAAAAGCGAACAAGGAAAAGATGACAGACGACGCAGGACAAGAGAAACGTAGACAAAGACCAGACAAAACGAATTAAAATCACACAGAGTGTGGCGGTGGTTGGCCGACCATAGAGAAAAAAAAGGAAAAGCCAACCACCAAGAAACACATTAAAAACTCATTCTAAAATCGTAGGCCAAAGGCTAGACTCAACATAAAAAAGCATACAAACACTCAGATTAAGTGACAAAAAACCCCTGCCCGAATAAAACGCAAAACTAAGCCTGCCATGGCAGTGTCATTTGGTAAAAGGGCAGGGAGCGTCTCAGGCAGTGTGAACGACTGCCCGATCATAGCTAAAAGTGGACACTCCAACAAAATGTGGACCACCGTCAAAACGGATCCGCAGCGACATAAAGGTGGGTCCTCACGTCGTAATAAGTGGCCGTGCGTTATCCGTGTATGCCCGATGTGCAGCCGGCAGAAGTCAACAGACTCCTTGCGAGAGACCCGCAAGGAGGAGCGCCACACACCAGTATCCTCCTTGATGGCCCGAAGTTTGTTTGGTGAAGGCAGGGCGCGCCATTCAGTGTTCCAAAGTTCGAAAACTTTGTGGCGTAAGACAGCTCGCAAATCAGTCTCCAGGAGGCCAATGTCCAAAGTCGGTTCACTGGTGGCCTGTTTGGCCAAGCGGTCAACATGTTTATTGCCCGGGATGCCCACATGACCAGGGGACTACACAAAGACCACAGAGCGGCCGTAACGGGCAAGAGTATGGAGTGACTCCTGGACAGCCAGCACCAGACAAGAGCGAGGAAAGCACTGGTCGATAGCTCGTAAACTGCTCAGGGAGTCGCTACAGATAACGAAGGACTCACCTGAGCAGGAGGGGATATACTCTAGGGCACAAAAGATGGCGACCAGCTCAGCAGTGAAAACACTGCAGCCAGCCGGCAAGGAATGTTGTTCATAGTGGTCCCCTACAGTCAGAGCATAACCGACACGACCAGTAACCGTCGAACCGTCAGTATAAACTACGCCAGAGTCCCAGTACGTGGCAAGGATTGATAGAAAGCGGCGGCGGAAGGCCTCCAGAGGGACTGAGTTCTTCGGGCCCTGTAGCAATCAGAGCCGAAGGCAAGGGCGGGGTACGCACCATGGGGGTGTACGCAGAGGGGCCCAGAAAGGAGGTGGAAGAGGAAAAACCTCAAGCCCTGAGAGAAGCTCTCTGACTCGGACCGCGATCGTACAACCCGACCAGGGCCGACGTTCTGGGAGATGGACGACCGACTGTGGGAACAGAAGACGATAATTTGGATGCCCGGGCAAGCTAAAAACATGTGGAGCATAAGCGGCCAGTAAGTGTTGGCACTGTAACTGCAGTGGAGGGACACCTGCCTCCACAAGTAAGCTGTTCATAGGGCTGGTCCGGAAAGCACCAGTGGCAAGGCATATCCCGCTGTGAAGGATTTGGTCCAGCACCTGCAACGCCGAAGGGGATGCTGAACCATAAGCCAGGCTCCCATAATCCAGACAGGACTGGATTAACGCCTGGTAGAGCCGTAAGAGGGTATATCGGTCGCGGCCCCAGCTGGTGTGGCTCAATCATCGCAGAACACTTAGATGCCGCCAACACATCTGTTTAAGCTGCCGAATATGAAGCAGCCAAGTCAACCAGGCATCAAAAACCACACCCAAAAACCTATGTGACTCCACCTCATCAAGAAGTTCGCCATCAAGATAAGGCCACGGCTCTAGGTGAACAGTGCGTCGCCGGCAGAAATGCATAACGCAGGTCTTGGCAGCTGAAAACTGGAAGCCATGCGCTACAGCCCAAGACTGCGCCTTGCAGATAGCGCCCTGCAGCTGACGTTCAGCAGCGGCAATGCCAATGGAGCTGTAGTAGAGGCAGAAGTCGTCAGCATACAATGAAGCGGAGACAGACATTCCCACCGCCGCAGCGAGCCCATTAATTGCAATTAAAAACAGGCAGACAGTTAAGACTGATCCCTGTGGTACCCCATTCTCCTGAACTTGGGAGGGACTATGGGAGGCTGTGACTTGCACGCGGGAGGTACGATGCGACAGAAAATTGCGTATGAAAATCGGCAGCGGACCCTGAAGACCCCAATCATGAAGTGTAGAGAGGATGTGATGGCGCCACGTCGTATCGTACGCCTTCCGCATGTCAAAAAAGACAGCGATGAGGTGCTGACTGCGGGCAAAGGCCGTACGGATGGCAGACTCCAGGCTCACCAGGTTGTCGGCGGCAGAGCGGCTTTTACGGAACCCACCCTGAGATGGAGCTAGGAGGCCCCGAGACTCGAGTACCCAACTCAATCGCTGGCTCACCTTCCGTTCGAGCAACTTGCAAAGAACGTTGGTGAGGCTAATGGGGCGGTAGCTGCTCACCTCCAAAGGGTTCTTGCCAGGTTTCAAAACGGGAATGACAATGCTTTCCCGCCATTGCAACGGAAATTCACCCTGGACCCAGAGGCGATTGTAAAGGTCGAGGAGGCGTCGCTGGCAGTCCATGGAAAGGTGTTTCAGCATTTGACAGTGCATGCAATCTGGCCCAGGAGCAGTATCAGGGAAAGCGGCTAGGGCACTGTGAAATTTCCACTCACTGAATGGAACATTGCAGGATTCAGGATGGTAGGTGCGAAATTAAAGGCTCCGACATTCCATTCGCTTTTTAATAGAGCGGAAGGCCAGTGGGTAGTTCACAGAAGAGGAACTCAGAGCAAAATGCTCTGCCAAGCGGCTGGCAATTAAGTTGGAGTCAGTACAAACTGCTCCATTCAGTGAGAGCACAGGGACGCTGACAGGGGTCCGATAGCCATAGAGGGGTCGAATCTTGGCCCAGAGCTGCATTCCTGCTTGCGTTGGCGAATGATGCGGCGGGCCCGCGCATGGAGCTGTTTAATGGCGACGAGGTTTTCTAAAGATGGATGCCGCTTGTGACGCTGGAGCGCCCGCCAGCTATCTTTAATCGCTTCGGCGATCGCAGGCGACCACCAAGGCACAGTCCTCCACCGAGGGTCTCTTAATAAATTTTTGAATTTAAATTTTGAGTCAAAAGGCTTAAATTTTTCTTTAGGACGAGAAGACCCAGAAAAACGAGGAATGGCAGATTCTTCGGCAGTAACGATGCCGGTGGTGACCGAGTGAACCACCACATCAATGGTGTCATTAGAGAGAGGCTCAATAGCGGCAATGGAGGAGAACAAGTCCCCGTCAGCCTTATTCATAGCCCAGAAGAGTGACGCTGTGGCAGTGAGAGAAAGATCAGAAAGTGGTCACTACCACACAGGTCGTCATGCACACTACATTAGACAGCCCTAGGGCTGCATATCGAAAGGTCGATGGTGGAGTACGTGCCATGCACCACACTGAAATGTGTGAAGGCACCATCATTTAAAATGGAAAGATTGAGCTGTGCCAATACATGCTCAATGGTGCCACCTCGACCTGTTGCCACTGACCTACCCCACAGAGGGTTATGGGCGTTGAAGTCGCCCAGTAACAAAAAGGTGGTGGCAATTGGGCTATCAGCACAGCCAGGACATGCTGCATGACATCACTATCCAGTGGAAGGTAAAGACTGCAGACGGTAACAGCCTGTGGCGTCCACACCCGAACAGCGACAGCCTCTAAAGGTGTTTGTAGAGGGACAGACTCGTTGTTAAGAGAGTGAAGGACATAGATGCAGACGCCACCAGACACCCTTTCATAAGCTGCCTGGTTCTTATAATAACCCCGATAGCCACAGAGGGCGGGGGTTCGCATTGCTGGAAACCAAGTTTCCTGAAGAGCAATGCACATGAAAGGGTGAAGGCTGATAAGGTGTCGGAGCTCAGCTAGATGGTGGGAGAAACCTCTGCAGTTCCACTGGAGGATGATATTGTCCATGGCTGAGAAAGGCGTGAAGGGACTGGGAAGGCAGATTACGCTGCTGGGTCACCTGCTGCCTCCTATTGAGCACCTGTGCTAGTGCTAGCCTTGTTGTCTGAGGGACTGGCGAGATCGAGGTCCTCAGTGGACGCCAGAATCTCCACCTCGTCCTCAGATGCAGAGCTGGAAGGTTGTGGTGGGGTGGGTGCCACCGCGAGTTCCTTGGGCTTAGAGCTCTTCTTCTTGGATTTCTCACACTGGCTGGGTGGGCTTCACTGATTCAGTCTCCGGGATGGAGGAGGATCGCAAACCCCTATGACCAGCTGATTGTGGGCACATGTGCCACTGTCAGTCGTGAGCCTTCCGCTTGTGGAAACTTGGGAAGGGAGGGACCCAAGGGACCCCTTGCAAGCATGTGAAGTTGGACACTTCTCCGGTTTAGAAGCGGGGATGGATGTCCCCAATGGGTGGGGGGGGGGGGGGGGGTTGCTCCCGAGGTAGGTGGCGCAGGAGCAACAGGGGGGATAGTGGCCCCCATGGGCAAGGGGGCATGTTGAGTTGTACGGCTCTCTGATTTGGCTGGAATATGCTGAACTGATGGGGCTAACACAGTTGTCGTCCAGTCGGTCCAGGGTCTTATATTCCATGATTTTGCGCTCTTTCTGTAAGATCCTGCAGTCTGGCGAGCAAGGGAAATGGTGCTGTCTGCAGTTGACACAGATGGGAGGCGGGGCACATGGAGTATCGGGATGTGATGGGCGTCCACAATCTCGACATGTGAGGCTGGAAGTGCAGCAGGAAGTCATGTGGCCGAACTTCCAGCACTTAAAGCACCGCATCAGGGGAGGGATATAGGGCTTGCCGTCACCCATCGGTAGACCATCACCTTGACCTTCTCCGGTAATGTATCACCCTCGAGGGCCAAGTTGAAGGCACCGGTAGCAACCTGATTATCCCTCGGACCCCGATGAACGCGCCGGACGAAATTAACACCTCGACGCTCTAAGTTGGCGCGCAGCTCGTCATCAGGTTGCAAAAGTAGGTCCCTATGGAAAATAATACCCTGGACCATATTAAAACTCTTATGTGGTGTGATGGTAATGTGAATATCCCCCAACTTGTCACAAGAAAGTAACCTGTGTGGCTGGGCAGAGGATGCCGTTTTTATCAAAACTGACCCACAGCGCATTTTGGACATGCCCTCCACCTACACACACTTGTCCTCTAAATGCTCTACAAAGAACTGAGGCTACACAAATACAAAGGATTCCCCATCTGCTCTGGTACAGACGAGATACCTGGTCGAGTAGGTTTCACTTTCATTTATTGCCTTTCGTTCCTCCCATGGTGTGGCCAGGGAGGGGAACGATTTGGGGTCATACGCATTAGCTTTAAAATGAGCCCTCGAACGCTTAGAGACTGCTGGTGGCTGGCCATCAGCAAGAGATGATGTGCCACGCTTCATTGCGTGTCATCCACCCTGATGCCACCTACTCTGACCAAGGCCCCTCCCCCTGGGCGCCACCCAGCCACAGCAAGGGCCACCTGGCAGGATGGCCATTGCCGGGAGTCATGATGCCCTAGGGAGATGGGCATCTACACCTTGGCATTCATGGGGGGTAAACGGCGCAGGCATCAGCAGAGCGATCCTTGTGTTGTCAGGGGGCTACAACCAACAGGGTACATGGCGGCCCCACCACAACGGACTGGCTACCGTGCTGGATTTTAGGTGACATGTAGTCCATGGTCGCCGTCAGTGCAGAAAGTGGCACTGCACATTGCATTGCGGAAACTGCACGCTGGAACGTATCCATGCCCAAGGGATGGAGAGGAGGCAGGACTACAATGCAACAACGGTTAAGCTGGCGAAAGTTCTCAACGCAAGATGGACACAATGCACCAAGTAAGGCGCCCTTCCCCAAGTGGCTCGCTCTTCGGAAAAATTTTGAGATATGGAGGTCAAACCCAACCTGGGACCATCACATAAGGCCGAAACGTTTGAGACTCCTTTTAGTCGCCTCTTACGACAGGCAGGAATACCACAGGCCTATTCTTACCCCTGAACCCACACACTTGGATGCGCATCATCCTGTCCACAGTATCGCATCTCGTCCAACATAAACTTTGAGCGACCTCAATCTATAATTGCCTGAGAAGCTTTCATAAAGTCCCATCCAAGACTGACGTCATGACAACGCTCTTGTAAGACGAAGAATTTTAAGGGCTGTATATGGCTGTGTATGGCACATCTTCCTGAAGGTTTTATATATTCCCCATTAGCCACCTTCAGCAGAGATGTTTTGCTGTCGACGAATTCAATTTTCTGCAACTGGCGACGGTACCTTCTCCGAAATGACTGAATATGATGCTCCAGAGTCCACGAGAGCTTGGGCTCATCGGCCATCCATGAGGACATCGACATAGTTTCCTATCATTTTTGTAGTAATCGACGGCGGAGGATATTTCTCTTCGGCGGCTTCACCTCGAAGGAAGGTCACACCCTTTAGTTTTCCAGGTGGTGGAGGCTAGGTGATCGGCTGGAGCTTCTAAGCGGCCCTGGAGGCTTAGGTCGGGACGTTGGTGAGCGTCCTCTCCAGTGTCTAGCTTGCGGCGATTGTGACCTACGTCGTCGTGCACCCACATCTTCTTGTTCATCTTCGTCGTCCCGGAGTTGCCTTCTGGCGCAGGCGTCATCAAATATCCGCCGCCTTTCTCGACAGTAGCGCACCACATGTCCCGGTCGTCCACAGTGGAAACATACTGGTTGGTTATCCTGGGTCCTCCAGACGTCAGACTTCCTTGGTGCCCAAACAGGTTCCTCATGCGGCATTGTCTGTGTCTCAATTTTTTCACCGTTTTAAAGGGAAATGAAGGAGGAGAGATTGGGTTCAATGTCTGTTCCACTTCCTCCATTATAACCTCTTGAAGCGTCTTCGCGTGCAAAATCTAGGTTTATCTGAACTCCCTCTCTCACCATCTGACGAAGAACACTTGTGAAAGCAGTTGCTTCCTCCATCAGAGACATCGATCCGACATTTGGAAGCCGTTCAAACTTCTTGCGTGTAATTCTTTTTTGATGCAATGTCTCGATATACTGGCACCGTTTTATGAAGTCGTGTGCTGTCGAAACCTCCTTCAGGAGTAGGGCTTGATACATGTCCTGCAAGTAGAAAAATACGTTAACCAAACACACAGTGCCATCCCATTTGTTAAATTTGGCTATACACTCATATACTTTCAGTCACTTGTTTGGGTTTTGGCCATCGTTACCAGAGAACCCGGAAGGATGTCTCATGTGGTAGCACACAGTTGCTGTTATCGTAACGTCCTCTTCTTCTTCTGTGTCCGGTAGACTGCGAGCTGTTGAATATGGCTCGAACTCGGGTTTCTCGCCACGTAAACGGCGGCTCTGTCGTGGCCTGATGGCAGCCACTGTGTCGTCGATAATGCGCGCTGTCACAAGTTCCAGTACCCAGCGCCTCCACCAGAATAATGTCACGTAGAAGAAGGTGTAATTTGATGAATGACGAACACTAACTTTGTTGTGGACTGGCAAGACAGCCAATCCACAGTGACGGGTAACCGAAAGGCACACGCTTAAACTAACGCAGGCTGGCGTGAGGTCTGAAACAGGATACGTAATGAATGCTATAAAGAAAAGTACGTAGCTGGTGGAATACTTAACTTTAATCCACAATTGGTGAACATTGGTCTTGTTACTGTACATGCTTCATTAGATACATAGCAAAGGATAAATGGCGCCTTGCTAGGTCGTAGCAATTGACTTAGCTGAAGGCTATGCTAACTATCGTCTCGGCAAATGAGAGCGCAATTCTCAGTGAACCATGACTAGCAACGTCGGCTGTACAACTGGGGCGAGTGCTAGTAAGTCTCTCTAGACCTGCCGTGTGGCGGCGCTCGGTCTGCAATCACTGATAGTGGCGACACGCGGGTCCGACGTATACTAATGGAGCGCGGCCGATTTAAAGACTACCACCTAGCAAGTGTGGTGTCTGGCGGTGACACCACAAACTTCACTTAACGAAGCTTTATCCAACACTTGCACGTACAAGAGGGCGTAGCGAACTGCCTCCGGCCAGAACACATACAGTACATATACAGCTAAAGAACACTCCAGTACAATGATTCTTGACATTTCTGGATACTTCTAGAATGTACTCAAACCGAATATAGAAATTAAAATTGTACAACATCGGTGTTTTTTTTTTTTTTATTGTGGTGTACGCGTATGTGGAGACAGTGTTTGCGCAGCAATCGGCGACATAATGTAACTGATGTGGAATGAGGGGAACCAGCCCGCATTCGCCAAGGCAGATGGAAAACATCCTTTTAAACCATCCTCAGGCTGGAAGCACACCAGACCTCGACACAGATCCGCTGGGCGGATTCGTGCTTGCGACCGGAACGCCATCCCGCCGGGGAAGCAGCGCGTTTTCTTTTTTTTTTTTTTTTAACTGCTTGTATCTCTTTCACAGAAGGAATAAAATGGTTTCTGCCAAGCGAGACCGGAACCTAAAACCATATCACACGCATTTGTACAGGTCAGCACGTTACCACAGAGCTAGTTTTTTTGGTTTTTTGTTTTTTTTTAATTGCCCGCGTGTCAGACGCTCTATCCATCTGAGCCACTTTTTTTTGTTTTTTAGCCGAAATGTGAAAAAAAAATAAAAATTGTTAGAGGCGAACACATGACTACAGGTTCAGAATGCACAACGATTACCTCTTTTTTTTATAAATATGTATACAACGACACAGACAAAATTTTTAATAAAGTGAAAAAAGAGAACTAATATTGGCACCAGGGAGGTTTTTTTTTATTTTTTTTTATGAACCAGCCAACCGTGAAATGCAATAATTTATCAATCTATCACGCTGCCGATTCCGTCTTTTTTTTTTTTTCACAGGAAACACACCGAAATATACAGGGTGAAAAGTATTGAAACAGACAAACTCTGGGAGGTTGTAGAAGACATCAAAACAAATATTTTTCCCTAAAGTCATTTTTTCTTATAAGGAATATTTAAACCGGTAGAGGAAGATTTCTCTGGCGGCAAATTAATTAAACCAACAAACATTTTTCCATTTTTTATGGCCAAGAGACAACAAACAGGTAGCAGATACGGCCCAATCAAACAGTCCACAACAACACCGACCCACACATTAAGGAAGAACCGCACTTGATGAGCGCTAGTAACTGTGGCATGTGGGTTATCCTCACTCCAAACATGCGAAATGTGCATGTTGAAGGCTCCATCAGCCTCGAACGTTGCTTCATCGGTAAACAACACAGAGGATGGAAATGTAGGATGCATTTCACACTGTTCCAGGTACCGCCGCGAAAACTGTGCTCTGGGTGGATAATCAACTGGTTGCAGGTTGTGGACACGCTGCAAGTGAAATGGACGTAACAATTGCTCTCGAAGGACTGTTCTTACATTCGTCTGATTCGTCCCCATGTTACTTGCAATTGCACGAGTGCTGATTGAAGGATACCGCTCCACATGCTGCAAGACAGCTTCCTCAACTTGCAATGTTCTTACCGTACGACGGCGTCCCTGTCCATGTAATCTGCAAAATGACCCGGTCTCACGCAGACGTTGGTACACAGCAGCAAAGGTCGTATGGTGCGGGATACGGCGATTAAGATATTGTTGTTGATAAACCCGCTGTGCAGCTCGTCCGTTGTGGTGCGCTACGAAGTACGTGCCAACCATATCAGTGTACTCACTCCAGGTGTATCGCTACATTAGTAAACAGAGACAATGCACTACTACACTGGTGGACAGCAGTTGCCAACAACTGAGGAGCGTAATACGGCCTCCACAGGTTTAAATAATCCTCATACGAAAAAATGACAGTAGGTAAAAATATTTGTTTTGATGTCCCCTACAACCTCCCAGAGTTTGTCGGTTTAAATACTTTTCACCCTGTACACTCAAATGGAAGTGTATTCCTTCAAAAAACGAAAATGTTCTCGTTTTCTCCTAAAAAAAAACTTATTGACGGCAATCACTTAAAATAAAAGAAGTCATTTCGACAAAAACAAAACGGTGAAATCAGAAAAACGTATAGGAAGGAATGGGGCGTCAATTTTAACGTTCCCACACATATTTCTTCCGCCACTTCGACATCGCGGAAGTGTACACAAAAATAAAATAAAAAAATAAAGTAAAACTAAAATAGGGGGGCCTGGCAACTCATCCAACGCCGTGGCGATGGAAAAGAAGATACAACGTATTAGAAAAAAATTCACGCAAACGGGGCATCCGGAGCTACGTCCAATGTGCGGTGGCCATATATTGGGAAGGGGCACACGGATCTGCGTCATCACGTAGTGGACACAATGGCCAACAGGCCACATGACGGTATTGTCCTTCGATCGAGGAAAGAAGGTGGAATCGAGACACACGAGAATCTCCCCCGAGATAGCCCCCTCCGACGTCCTGAGGAGAAAAGCCAGTTGCCGGCGAGGCCATCTTCAATGGTCATGACCGCAGGAAATCAACCGATGGGATAATGTATCAGTTTCATGGCAACGACTGCAGCGATCCGTTACACGGACGCCAATACGAAAAAGTCGCACGTTGGTAGGCACGATACCAGGAACAACTCGGTACCACGAGGACACCACTTACATCGGGAAAACCGGGAGGCTGATGTTAGACCAAACAATCTTCCAGTTCGTTTCTGGCGACAGGGCTTCCACAGAGGGAATACTATAAGGAACTGGCCAGCGGCTTAACAGCATTTTTAGGGGGAGATTCGCTCGGGAAGGGATATTTACTCCTAAATAACTGACCTAAAGAAAAAATTCCCTGACATGCCGTAATTTATAACTAATCCTACCAATTTCTACTGGAGGTGTTAAACGCACCGGTCGGATAAAGTCATAAAGGCGAGCTGTAAGTGACTGGGGGGGAGGAGGCGCTTTGACACGCTAACACGGTGCGACGGGTGAATAAGGCAGAAGCCTTAACCCGAATGTCAGGGAGGCCCAGACCTCCCTGCAAACGGGGCCGCGCCAGATAAACCTGCCAGTTAACCTTTGCAACTTGCGGGACACCATCGCAGGAAGTGGAAAGAATTGTGCAATAAAATAAGCCTTACTTAACACATACGTTTCCATGGCCCGAACCTTATGAAGAAGTGAGAGGGAGCGACGCTCGTGTTCAGTGATTGCACCCTGAATCTTATCCGTGACAGACTTCCAGTTTATCGTAGCGATATTTAGCGGACAGCTGTCAATTATAGCACCCAACGATCGATATCGGGTAAACTTCGAAGCCCATGGAATTTCAACAGCGTCAAATCCTCACAAACTGAATAAACGACGTTTCTGGTCATTAACCCGCGCTCCCGTAAGACGACAAAAAGCATCCAAAACTTCCTTCAGCAGTGGTATATCATCATGGGTACGGAGAAGAACCATAACGCCATCATCATATGCACGAACGGAAAACATTTCTCCCAGCAGCGACCAGCCACTCAAACGAGCAGCTATAGTTCGCAATAATGGTTCCAGAAACAGCACGTAGTGCGACATTGATAATGGACTCCCTTGAAGGACGCCCTGACACAACGCGATGGGGGAAGTAAGACGGCCATTTACGTCAGTGGACGCCCGAATAACAGTGATTAGAGAGCTAAACAACCATCGTGCAGCATTGTTAAAACTAACAGTCGTCAATACTCGCATAAGGAATCCTTGAATGACGCTGTCGAACGCTTGGTGAAAATCAATGAAAAGCAAAGCGCTTGGCATGGAAATGGTGGAAGCAATCGAAATTAAGTCTCGACATTCAGCAACGGGAGTCAGGAGAGTACGACACGGAAGGCAACTTTGATGACTCGCGATGATGGTAGTCAACAGTACCGATAGTCGACTATTGACCGCTCGCACCACTATTTTATAATCATAGTTGAAGAGGGTTAGCGGGTGGACCTGATCCACACGCAAACGTCCCGGCTTTTTCGGAATCAGGACTATTTTAGCAACCTTAAAGCTGGGCGGGAGAAGGCCTCCGTGGAACACTTCACTCACTATGGAAGTTATCGTATCCCCTATCAGGGGCCAAAATCGAATATAAAATTCTTTGGGAAGGCGATCGGGGCCAGGTGATTTGTGGGAGGGAGAACGAGCCACAATATCATCATCGCGGTGGAATACAAAGAAAAACTCTTCCAGGAGAGCTGGTGTAACAACTCGATCAAGGAGGGAGGTGAAACCAACAGAGGGTGGACCGTCTGAATCCACTTCAGCATAAAGCTCGGAATAGTACTGGTAAAGTTCACACATGATATCAGATTGGGAGGACCACTCACGCCCATCTGGAGAACGAATGGTAGCAAGACACGTCCTTTGACTGCTTGTGAAGCCGGAGAAGATGATAGAGGTCAACCCATCCTGTACGATTGAACGAGGCTGGGAACGCAGTCGGACCCCTTCCATTTGCCTGTGTTTGAGTTGGAGAAGTTTTGCCTTCACACGGTGGACGTCGACGACCCTCAAGGGAGCATAACGAGCATTATCGTAAACATCGCGAAGGACTGCATAGTAAAATGCCTTATTTCAGCCGCCTTTTCAGCGCTAAAGTGCTTGAGTGTATTTCGAATCCGGGGTTTAGCAAAGGTAACCCACCATTCTAGAAGTGAGGAATAACGCGTCTGGGACTGGGTTGTCCGCCGCCAAACGCCTGCGACGATGCCTTTCTTGAGAGGAGTCCGTGAGAGGTAGAGTGTTTAGCTTCCATAAAGGGCGCGAGAGATGGATCCGCTGCGGGACGTGGTTAAAAGTCATTGAAACAGCACAGTAATCAGTGAAGCTGGCAGGAATTACATCAATCGATAGAAGCTGACTACATATTGTTCTTGTTGTTGTGGTCTTCAGTCCTGAGACTGGTTTGATGCAGCTCTCCATGCTACTCTATCCTGTGCAAGCTTCTTCATCTCCCAGTACCTACTGCCACCTACATCCTTCTGAATCTGCTTAGTGTATTCATCTCTTGGTCTCCCTCTACTATTTTTACCCTCCACGCTGCCCTCCAATGCTAAATTTGTGATCCCTTGTTGCCTCAAAACATGTCCTACCAACCGATCCCTTCTTCTAGTCAAGTTGTGCCACAAACTTCTCTTCTCCCCAATCCTATTTAATACCTCCTCATTAGTTACGTGATCTACCCACCTTATCTTCAGCATTCTTCTGTAGCACCACATTTCGAAAGCTTCTATTCTCTTCTTGTCCAAACTGGTTATCGTCCATGTTTCACTTCCATACATGGCTACAATCCATACAAATACTTTCAGAAACGACTTCCTGACACTTAAATCTATACTCGATGTTAACAAATTTCTCTTCTTCAGAAACGATTGCCTTGCCATTGCCAGTCTACATTTTATATCCTCTCTACTTCGACCATCATCAGTTATTTTACTCCCTAAATAGCAAAACTCCTTTACTACTTTAAATGTCTCATTTCCTAATCTAATCCCCTCAGCATCACCCGACTTAATTTGACTAAATTCCATTATCCTCGTTTTGCTTTTGTTGATGTTCATCTTATATCCTCCTTTCAAGACACTGTCCATTCCGTTCAACTGCTCTTCCAAGTCCTTTGCTGTCTCTGACAGAATTACAGTGTCATCGGCGAACCTCAAAGTTTTACTTCTTCTCCATGAATTTTAATAACTACTCCGAATTTTTCTTTTGTTTCCTTTACTGCTTGCTCAATATACAGATTGAATAACATCGGGGAGAGGCTACAACCCTGTCTCACTCCTTTCCCAACCACTGCTTCCCTTTCATGCCCCTCGACTCTTATAACTGCCATCTGGTTTCTGTACAAATTGTAAATAGCCTTTCGCTCCCTGTATTTTACCCCTGCCACCTTCAGAATTTGAAAGAGAATATTCCAGTTAATGTTGTCAAAAGCTTTCTCTAAGTCTACTAATGCTAGAAACGTAGGTTTGCCTTTTCTTAATCTTTCTTCTAAGATAAGTCGTAAGGTTAGTATTGCCTCACGTGTTCCAACATTTCTACGGAATTCAAACTGATCTTCCCCGAGGACCGCATCTACTAGTTTTTCCATTCGTCTGTAAAGAATTCGCGTTAGTATTTTGCAGCTGTGACTTATTAAACTGATAGTTCAGTAATTTTCACATCTGTCAATACCTGATTTCTTTGGGATTGGAATTATTATATTCTTCTTGAAGTCTGTGGGTATTTCGCCTGTCTCATACATCTTGCTCACCAGATGGTAGAGTTTTGTCATGACTGGCTCTCCCAAGGCCATCAGTAGTTCTAATGGAATGTTGTCTACTCCCGGGGCCTTGTTTCGACTCAGGTCTTTCAGTGCTCTGTCAAACTCTTCATGCAGTATCATATCTCCCATTTCATCTTCATCTACATCCTCTTCCATTTCCAAAATATTGTCCTCAAGTACATCGCCCTTGTATAAACCCTCTATATACTCCTTCCCCCTTTCTGCCTTCCCTTCTTTGCTTAGAACTGGGTTGCCATCTGAACTCTTGATATCCATACAAGTGGTTCTCTTCTCTCCAAAGGTCTCTTTAATTTTCCTGTAGGCAGTATCTATCTTACCCCTAGTGAGACAAGCCTCTACATCCTTACATTTGTCCTCTAGCCATCCCTGCTTAGCTATTTTGCACTTCCTGTCGATCTCATTTTTGAGACGTTTGTATTCCTTTTTGCCTGCTTCATTTACTGCATTTTTATATTTTCTCCTTTCATCAATTAAATTCAATATTTCTTCTGTTACCCAAGGATTTCTATTAGCCCTCGTCTTTTTACCTACTTGATCCTCTGCTGCCTTCACTACTTCATCCCTCAGAGCTACCCATTCTTCTTCTACTGTATTTCTTTCCCCCATTCCTGTCAATTGTTCCCTTATGCTCTCCCTGAAACTCTGTACAACCTCTGGTTCTTTCTGTTTATCCAGGTCCCATCTCCTTAAATTCCCACCTTTTTGCAGTTTCTTCAGTTTCAATCTGCAGTTCATAACCAATAGATTGTGGTCAGAATCCACATCTGCCCCTGGAAATGTCTTATAATTTAAAACCTGGTTCCTAAATCTCTGTCTTACCATTATATAATCTATCTGATACCTTTTAGTATCTCCAGGATTCTTCCAGGTATGATTCTTGAACCAAGTGTTAGCTATGATTAAGTTATGCTCTGTGCAAAATTCTACAAGGCGGCTTCCTCTTTCATTTCTTCCCCCCAATCCATATTCACCTACTATGTCTCCTTCTCTCCCTTTTCCTACTGACGAATTCCAGTCACCTATGACTATTAAATTTTCGTCTCCCTTCACTACCTGAATATTTTCTTTTATCTCGTCATACATTTCATCAATTTCTTCATCACCTGCAGAGCTAGTTGGCATATAAACTTGTACTACTGTAGTAGGCATGGGCTTTGTGTCTATCTTGGCCACAATAATGCGTTCACTATACTGTTTGTAGTAGCTAACCCGCACTCCTATTTTTTTATTCATTATTAAACCTACTCCTGCATTACCCCTATTTGATTTTGTATTTATAACCCTGTGTTCACCTGACGTAAAGCCTTGTTCCTCCTGCCACCGAACTTCACTAATTCCCACTATATCTAACTTTAACCTATCCATTTCCCTTTTTAAATTTTCTAACTACCTGCCCGATTAAGGGATCTGACTACATATGGGGACAGATAAATAAAAGCGGTCCATTCGGATACTTTAAGTAGCTGTAAAGAACGTAAACCGCACCAACGTAGGATATCTGCAAACCCAAGTATCCTGGAGGTACAAGGACGTCACCAAACCATTAAGTTCACGACAAAATGTATAATTGGGGGTCTGATCAACACGGCGTAAGACGCAGTTAAAATTGCACCCTAACAAAACCTTGTGAGGGTTCCGTCGGAGTAAATAAACAACTTGTTCCTTATAGAGCCGGACGTGATCAGATGAACGACCGGATCCAGATGGAGCGTAAAGAAAAATTAAGGCGAGGTCATAAAAACTACAGCCTATACCGGAACCATCATCTAGCGTTTCGAACTCCGTCAGCGGGATTCCATCTCGATAATGCAAAGCCATACCGGTAGAATTTTCAGGCGCGACATTGAAAAACATAGAATGTACAGGAAGACAAAACACATCAAATAATATCTCTTGTAAACACACGATATCAGCTTGGGAATCGTAAATAAACTGGCGTAACGCAGCAAGCCGTAATTGGGAACGTATCGTATTAACACTGAGGGGTAGAAATGTATACGGCTGCATACGTTAACATATGTAAGGTCAATAAAACAACATTAAGGAAAAGGCACTATCACGTCCGTCTCTCCCCAACGTCCGGAGGCGGGGAAAAGACGGTACAATGCTAGTCCTCCCCATCTGACGCCGAGGAATCCTCGCTTTTCTTTTCACGACGCGCCGCGGCACGGGCAGGTTGAAAATGCTGTTTCGCACCACTCCGTGAAAACACACACTCTTGATGTGGAGTGGTTGGGGGCACGTCAAGCTGCGATTTGACAGAGGAGCCGTCGTCACCGCACTGATCGGAAATCGGGGAACACAGCTCAGAACGACCAACAGCAACATCAGGTACAGAAGAGGCAGGTAATGCAGTGCCGGCATCTCCTGAACATCAATAAGAGAACCCGTAAAATCCTGTTGCTCGACCGTCTCAGCGTGAAGGAGGGGTGGTACTGCACTGGAACACTGTAAAGGCTGGCCAGCAGGCAACGTCTATGAGGGAACAATGGAAACCACGGGAACCGTCACGTCGACGGGTGAAGTGGGGGACGCAGAGTGAACGCACATTTCAACATCAACAGAAGCAGCTACATCATCTCTGGTAACATTGGAATCACAATCAACTTCAGTAGACAACGCATTACCGCCAGAAGGTGCTCCCTCTGTCAACGCCGAGTCAGAAGAACGAGACTGGAGTGGGCCGTCCTCGGAATCTGTACCGTCCTCAGCCCGCCGGCGTTTGACGTGCGCTGCAGGAGCCGCCGTCCCCTCGTGGACAGAGGCCGCACTGGGACGCGTCAGTAACGGCGGAAATCCGCGAGGAGTAGGGGGTGATGTTGCCCCTACATCGCTTAAAGCTGGAGACCGACTGACAGCTCACTGCCAAGTTACTACGTCTGCTAACGTTAAAGGAAGACGTTTTTGATAAGACGACGTCAGAACAGTAGTACGGCGCGGGCAGTTAGATCTGAGACAACCGCATTCGTTACAGAGAGAACACGTTCCTTCTTGCCCTGTATACGTAACATGGATGCGGTAACCACAAATAGTTAAGTGGGTAGGAATATTATTTTTGACGCACATGTCCGCAGTCCGGATACCATTATAACACTGGAAGCGATGTTGTGCTGACCAGCGTTCCCATCGAATATGCTGTATGATTCCAAATGGAAGCAACGCTGTTTTAAGAAATGAATCGTCCACTTCAGGAGGAAGGTTATAAATTCTAACCGGAGTATACTCGAGTGCCGCATTTTCAAGGATGACATGACTAACAGCACCATCGCGATGTATAAACAACACTGTAGAACCAACCCGGGAGAGAAGTCTTTCTACTTGAACGGGATAATAAAACTTCACAAAGAATGCATACAAATCATAATCGTAGTAAGCAGTGTCTAGCTGATCAGGTCAAACACGGCTAACATCAGCCAACCAATCGTGAATTTCTGAGGAGCCAGGTTGAACATGACGCGTGTTCATGTCAAAACTGAAACGGACAGTAGCTCGACGAGGAACATATTTAGGAGACTCGACAGACACCATGGCGCGGGCAGAAAACTCTGCCGCCAAGAGGAAAACAACAACAAACTCCGCTAAGCAACTACGATGTGACTCCGGCCGATACACCAACAAGACTGAGTAGCTTCAACACAAGTGGCGCTGCGGCACGGGCGGAAGTTAACGACAATCAGTTCGCTTGCAGACGCGGAAGTGTTAAGACGTGTTACGCGGTCGCTCTTCCGTATGACTTGTGTTTACCTACTAATGCACGCGCGTAACAGCTTTCGTTTGCTACGGTTTTCTGTTAGGCACATTAACACCTGACATTACTATCGGTGACGGCAAGCCCCACCGTGTATGGTGGGGTGTATGGAGAAGGGGGTGGTGACCGTCGCCCCTATGGGACAACATCAATAACAACCACCTGCCCAGCGGCTACATCAAGATGCAGCACTCTTACCAGCTCCTCCAGGAACTACATTGGACAACACGACGGCTGTGATCAGCCACTCGTTAGCAGTTGTTCGGGGAGAATCTGGAATACAGCCGGCAGAAGAGCATATGGATCTATCGGAACAGGATTTCTCCAGCTACTCCGCTACGAGAAACAAGCGACAAAGTGAGGTCAGTCTGGATTTAAGAAATTCCAAAACCTTCATGGCAGACGCTAATCAACTCTTACCTGTAACTGACGTTTCAAATGTCGCTGACCCCCTGTAGCAACTGCTTCTGTGCTCACTCCTAACCAACATGCTGCAACTAACACCCCTCCTGTGGGACCTGCACCTACTCCGAGGTCTCTCAACTTTTACAAACGTACAGATAGGGGACCATTCGTAGTTTACATGGAATATTTGGACAAAAACTTAGGCCGCTTGTACCCTATGGCACTAGGGAAATTGTTGCATATTTCCTTGCCAGAAGTGAAGAATTCTATACTTAACATCTCTTCAGCAGGAAAAACAAAAGGTGGAACTGAAAACACCAGACAAGGCTAATTTCCTAGTTACCAGTGAGGTATTAAAGTCAATAAATATAGAAGCTTACATTCCTTCCTTTGTTGTCCATAAGCTGGGAGTAATCAGGAAAGTAGACACCAACCTTGAAGAAGCGGAGAATTTGGAAGTCGTACAATCTCCCTTCCCTGTTGTAGGCGTTCGGAGGTTTACGAAGAGATACGGTAAAGATCAAATCGTTAAATTGCAAACCTGTTTGTTAGCCTTCGACTCTCAAACCTTACCGGAAGTCGTGTCTATTCACGGAACAAGATGTCCCGTAGACTTTTATGTACCAACTGTCAGGCAGTGCTTTAATTGTCTTCGTTACGGGCACATCAGCAAACAATGTCGATCTCAGATGAGATGCATTAAATGTAGTACTCCACATAATGCTGAATCCTGTGTCTCACCTATCACTATTTGCGCTCATAGCGGGGGACAACACGCATCCACGGACCGTTCCTGCCCGGAATACCATATACGGCGACGAGCTCAAGAATTAGCTACGTTCGACAACATTGACTTCCAGGGATGCGCTGTCTATTGCTCGTATGCCAGCCTATGCATCCGTCACCGGGGTTCAACAACATCACTTGCCGGCTCCGATCATTCCTGCTCCAACAAATTTGAGCCCTCCGGACTTTCAAAACCCACAACTCTTCCCGCCGCTGCCCGCCGCAAGTATGCAGAGTCAACAACGCGGAAGCGGGGACGCAACTCAGTGTGCAACTGTGCCCCAGCAGACACACGTCGCTTACCGGCCTCCCCGGCGGCAGGCGCAAGTAAACAACCAAAGTAGCGTAACCGCAGCCTGTTATATCCCATGCAACATTCATTCACTCCTATCAGCCAAAATCCATACCAGTCTGCTGCTCACAGATTAGCAACCTCACAAGCGCCGAATCAACGACAGCCTCAAGGTCATGCTGAACTTATAGATAAGATAATAAATATGATTGATATTGTCATCCAAAACTTGAGACAAAATAGTGCTATGAACAATTCAGATATCCGGCACCTCGTTACTGTCATATTTCGATCTCTCTCTCCCTAAATTATGACGGCTTTAAAAGTATTGCAGTGAAATGCGAAATCGGCTAATTCTAATGGAGAAAGCTTGCAACGAGAACTGTTCGTAAGTCAGCCTGACATCGTTCTGTTATGTGAAACTTGGTTCAAATTCGAACGAACTGTTCGCTTTCAAAATTATTCTATAGTAAGGGAAGACCGTCTCGATGGGTGGGGCGGCGTTGCTATACTGGTAAAAACTTCGCTGCCGCATCGACCACACCCGTTATACGTACCAGTCACCAACCTTGAATTAGTTGCTGTGGAGATACGAACTGCCCACAAAACCTTTACAGTTGTCTCGTTGTATAACGCTCCCCACCACAGTATCGTGGAAGACGACTGGAGACGCTTAATAAGTCAGCTTCGTCCTCCCGTTATCGTAGCTGGAGACGTGAATGCCCACCATGTAGCGTGGGGAGGAGACGTGACAGACAGGAACGGCAGGACCTTGATAAGCGTTATCGAAGATAATAACCTAGTGATACTCAACGGTGGCTCTCCTACTACGATAACTTCACCTCTCCGTAGACCCTCCGGAGTTGATGTAACTCCTTGCACCCCCCTGCTTTACTGAAATATCTAATTGGTGCGTTAAATAGGATTCAATGGGATCCGATCATCTCACAATAGAGTTTCACATTAACATCAACGTCGATACTACGCACATCTGTTACTCTAATAGTACGTGGAAAATCAAGGAAGACAATTGGGCTCTTCAATATAGAGCCATTCGTACCTGTCTTGGAGCCATGCGATCGACGCCCACCAACGCCCTTTTAATAGAAGCAGGGGAGATGCCCTTGAGCATTAGGCGCCAAATGTTATCGGACAAATTCTACATTCAAGGCATGGCCATTATGGACAGTTCCGTCTATCAAAGTAGAGACTACATTTATCGACTGTGGATTGCATCCCACAGAAGGAATAAAGTGCCAGCCGTTTGTGCCAGCTTTTACACTTGGTCACCTGTCATACATTCTATACGGCGTTCAGCGCATCTATCTGTTTTTGAATATGATCTTCAAACGCTCTACTCCCAGATCCCAGTCCATTATTTAAGTACGACCTGGCTGGACAGTACTAATGTCAACGTTGCCTTCAATCGTCTCGTTCAAGCACAATGGCCGGGTTTTCTCTGTGTATATACCGATGGCTCCAAAATTCCGCAAGAAGAGTGTACAGGATGCGCTTTTTTCTGCCTTCAGATCCAGATCCGCAAAACCTTCAAACTGCCTACGAGCACTTCTATTTTTACGGCGGAGACAGTGGCAGTTTGGAAGCACTTAAGTTTGTCTGTAGCACTTCCTTCCCCAAGATATTGATAGTATCTGACTCGCAAAGCGCCCTTAAAAACATTCAGTACAGTCGATGGAACAAAACAACCAACAGTTATATCTTGGATGTGATATCTGAATATATTCGCAGCACACGCACGGGCCGGACGATCCATTTGTTGTGGGTACCTTCCCACTCTGGTATCCTCTATAATGATGAAGCTGATGCATTAGCCAAACAAGCGGCAACCGTAGGCACCGTCCTGGATCTGCACCTTCCTTATACAAACTACTTACGTGAAGTCAAGGATCACGCAAGACAACAATGGCAGGAAATGTGGAACGTTTCTCAACAGACAAAAGGCGGTTATTACGCAATGCTACAACCTCGGATTCCTTCACAGCCGTGGTTCATGAGGACACATCTGGACCGATCCACGATTTCCACCATCATAAGACTCCGCTAAGATCATGCCTCTTTCCCACAACATCTACAACGGATCAACGTTTACAGTTCACCAGCATGTGAGTGTGATCCTGAGTCGTAAGCTGATGTCAACCACATCTTATTTATGTGCCCCAAATTTGAACGTGAACGGTTGGTCTTTCTGAAGACATTGCTGAGTATGGGCTACCATCTTCCTGAATCAGCTTCTTCTCTTTTGTGTACTAAAGGCGTTCGTCTATATAAAGTGACAGTTAACTTCATCAAGAGTACTGGTTGCAATCTGTAGGTTTTAATGGTGTACGTAAATTATAAATATGTCTTGCTCATGAAGATATTTCAGAATTGGTGTGAATTGTAAGCCAAGACGCTTTTAATTATTTTACAATTCAATTCAATTCCATTTTTAAAACATTATGTACAAAATTGTAACAGTTAAGCTTTTTATTCTCGTAAATATGCATTTCTGTATTTGTTTATTCAATTATGTGTACATTGTCACTATGTGTTGCCGATGGCTAAATTGAGTACACACTCAAAGGCCAAATAAACAAGAAACAAAAAACAACAAGTTAACGACAACCTGCTCGCTCGACGCGCAAGACGACGCTATGGGCATCGAACTCTCCACCCTCCATGCAACAGGTTATCATCATAACCACTGCACAGCTTGCTCTGCGACACTCTTATGTACTAGGTAAACAGCGTGAAGCATTCTGCTGAGGTGGAGGGCACGTGGAAAATTGTCAGCTATGTTTCTGCAACCTGCAGTCGTACATTCATTATCTATATTCCCGTTCCGGGGAGACATTTTAATTGAAAGACGCTTGCCCGGTGTCGGAGGATAACTACGATATTGCACTGCATGTATCGTTCGGAAGTACGATTCATAGTTCATTCGGACACGCATGCATCTCCAAAGGGATTTTGCATAGTACTTCTGAACAATACAGGTACTGCAATATCGCATGTATACTGAGGTGACAAAAGTCATGGGACGGCTCCTAACATCGGGCTGGACCTCCTTAGACCGGCGTAGTGGTGCAACACGACTCGTCATGGACTCAGCAAGTCGTTGAAAGTGACCTACAAAAATACTGAGCAGTGTTCACTCCATAGCCGTCCATAATTACGAAGGAGTCGCCGATGCAGCGTTTTGTGCTCGGACTGACCTCTAGATTATGCCCTATAAATATCCGAACTGTCTAGAATGTTCTTCAAACCAATCGCGAACGATTGTTGCCCAGTGACAGGGCACATTGTCATCCGTAAAAATTCCATCGTTGTTTGGGAACATGAAGTCCTTGAACAGCTGCAAATGGTCTCCAAGAAACCGATCATAACCACTTCCAGTCAGTGATTGATTCCATTGCGTGTAAACACAGTCCACATCATTATGGAGCCACCGCTGGCTTGCAGAGTGCTTTGTTGAGATCTTGGGTAGACATTTGGGGGACCTGCGCCACACTCGAAGTCTACCATCAGCTCTTACCAACTGAAGGCGGGACGGATCGACCAGGCCACCATTTTCCTGTCGTGTAGGACCCAACCGATGAAGTCAGGAGATCAGGACAGGCGCTGCAGGCGACGTGGTCCTCTTAGCAAAGGCATACGCACCTATCGTCTGTTGCTACAGACCACTAACGCCAAATTTCGACGTCTCCCATTGTCTTATGCTGTTATCCCACTCAGTGTTGTTTGTATGTCAGCACCGACAACTCTACGCAAACGCCGCTACTCTCGGTCGTTAAGAAAAGGTCATGGTTCCCTCGCTCCATTTGTGAGTGGAATACGGATGGAAATGATTGGTAGTGGTACATGGTGGCCTTCGGCATACACCGTGAGGTTGCGTTGTCCGTGGTGAGGTAATGCTTGAACTTTGGCATTCTCGGCACACTCTTGACACTGTGTATCACTTAATATTGAATTCCTTAACAGTATCCGAAACGGAATGTCACGTGCGTGTAGTTCCAACTACCATTCTACGTTCAAAGTCTGCTGATTCCGGTCGTGTGGCCATAATCACGTAGGACACCTGTACTCGTGAGTAACCTCAGCAGAAATGAAAGTTCCGGGAGTGCACTGTCTTTTTATAGCTTGTGTACGAGCTACTGCTGTCATCTGTATACGTACATATCGCTATTCCACGACTTTTGTCACCTCAGAGTGTATAGTAGTACAGTACTGGCCATTAAAATTGCTACACCAAGAAGAAATGCAGATGATAAACGGGTATTCATTGGACAAATATATTATGTTAGAACTGACATGACATTTTCACGCAATTTGGGTGCATAGATCCTGAGAAATCAGTACCCAGAACAACCACCTCTGGCCGTAATAACGGCCTTGATACGCCTGGACACTGAGTCAAACAGAGCTTGGATGGCGTGTACAGCTACAGCTGCCCATGCAGCTTCAACACGATACCACAGTTCATCAAGAGTAGTGACTGGAGTACTGTGATGAGCCAGTTGCTCGGCCACCATTGACCACACGTTTTCAATTGGTGAGAGATCTGGAGAATGTGCTGGGCAGGGCAGCAGTCGAACACTTTCTGTATCCAGAAAGGCCCGTACAGGACCTGCAACATGCGGGCGTGCATTATCCTGCTGAAATGTAGGGTTTCGCAGGGATCGAATGAAGGGTAGAGCCACGGGTGGTAGCACATCTGAAATGTAACGCCCACTGTTAAAAGTGCCGTCAATGCAAACAAGAGGTGACCTAGACGTGTAACCAATGGAACCCCATACCATCACGCTGGGTAATACGCCAGTATGGCGGTGACGAATACACGCTTCCAATGTGCGTTCACCGCGATGTCGCCAAACACGGATGCGACCATCATGATGCTGTAAACAGAACCTGGATTCATCCGAAAAAATGACGTTTTGCCATTCGTGCACCCAGGTTCGTCGTTGAGCACACTATCGCAGGCGCTCCTGTCTGTGATGCAGCGTCAAGGGTAACCGCGGCCATGGTCTCCTAGCTGATAGTCCATGCTGCTGCAAACGTCGTCGAACTGTTCGTGCAGATGATTGTTGTCTTGCGAACGTCCCCATCTGTTGACTCAGGGATCGAGGCGTGGCTGCACTATCCGTTACAGCCAGGCGGATAAGATGCCTGTCATCGCGACTGCTAGTGATACGAGGCAGTTGGGATCCAGCACGGCGTTCCGTATTACCCTCCTGAACCCATCGATTCCATATTCTGCTAACAGTCATTGGATCTCGACCAACGCGACCAGCAATGTCGCCATACGATAAACCGCAATCTCGATAGGCTACAATCCGACCTTTATCAAAGTCGGAAACGTGATGGTACGCATTTCTCCTCCTTACACGAGGCATCACAACAACGTTTCAGCAGGTAACGCCGGTCAACTGCTGTTTGTGTATGAGAAATCGGTTAGAAACTTTCCTCATGTCAGCACCTTGTGGGTGTCGCCACCGGCGCCAACCTTGTGTGAATGCTCTGAAAAGTTAATCACTTGAATATCACAGCATCTTCTTCCTGTCGGTTAAATTTCGCGTATGTAGCACGTCATCTTCGTGGTGTAGCGATTATAATGGCCAGTAGTGTATATAGTAGTACGTGTAAAACATATGGCTGTCTGTCCAGCACTGTAACTGATGACAACTAGTGCGAGATAGAACTTACAAAACCTCGTATACTGTCTTGGCTCCAACCTAAGCACTGACGGTGGAGGATTTAGTATGCTGCAGAATTGCTGGCATATGTTTGTAAAATGCAGCGGCCAGTCATTCAAGTTTATCTACTGTACCGTTCTCGATCATTCCACTGCGTTTTTCTTTCTTTTGAGAACTTTAGAAAAGACTATAAATCTGATTGTAGTCTTCCCGTGTTTGTGTGTGTATATGCAAATAAGTAAGATTCCAATACCCGTTGACTTTTTAGTAAGTTCCATTTTTAACTACTCTTGAATCAGAAGACACAGTAGATCTACCGGTAAGAAATGGCTGCCACAACACTCGGAGATGAATAACCATTATAGGTTCCGATAGGCAGGCCCAATTCTTAAGTTTCTAGCTGGGACGACTCAGTAACTACCAAAGCACTTCGTTTTTATGGGAGGCTTTTGTTACGCCCAGGACAAAGGGTGCTCAGTCCCCCAGTCATAAAGTTTAGAAGATCCTTTACGGTATTTGTAAACCAGAATATTACCTTCGTTATTTCTTATCCATGTTTTCTTAATCGTAAAATTTCTCAATGCTGTAAAACAAACGTCGATTTACCATCAGAATTAGTCTTCAAAGCGTGGGTACGCTTTATGGACTGATTTCATAGATGCTTGATTGCCAGGGAATATTTGCTGGTGACACGACCGCAAGAAGCTGACTGTACCAATAATTTTGCTGGTCATTTAATGCAGGAGTGGCATTGGCTCCAAAAATGTGGAAATCCCCCTGACGCGAGATCTGGACTGTATGGAAGATGTACAGGGCGTCCCAATTCATCTGCTGCAGCGTACTTGAAACAACCTGAGAGGAAGCACATGGCGATTAATTATGAAATAATGAACAGTCCACTTAGTTTTTTTTACTTGTCTCGTTTTCATCTCCCCAGGGAAGCGTCCTGGGACCTCTGCTGTTCCTGATCTATATAAATGACCTGGGTGACAATCTGAGCAGTCCTCTTAGGCTGTTTGCAGATGATGCTGTAATTTACCGTCTAGTAAGGTCATCCGAAGACTAGTATCAGTTGCAAAGCGATTGGCACGTGGCAGTTGACGCTAAATAACGAAAAGTGTGAGGTGATCCACATGAGTTCCAAAAGAAATCCGTTGGAATTCGATTACTCGGTAAATAGTACAATTCTCAAGGCTGTCAATTCAACTAAGTACCTGGGTGTTAAAATCACGAACAACTTCAGTTGGAAAGACCACATAGATAATATTGTGGGGAAGGCGAGCCAAAGGTAGCGTTTCATCGGCAGGACACTTAGAAGATGCAACAAGTCCACTAAAGCGACAGCTTACACTACGCTCGTTCGTCCTCTGTTAGAACATTGCTGCGCGGTGTGGGATCCTTACCAGGTGGGATTGACGGAGGACATCGAAAGGGTGCAAAAAAGGGCAGCTCGTTTTGTACTATCACGTAATAGGGGAGAGAGTGTGGCAGATATGATACGCGAGTTGGGATGGAAGTCATTAAAGCAAGGACGTTTTTCGTCGCGGCGAGATCTATTTACGAAATTTCAGTCACCAACTTTCTCTTCCGAATGCGAAAATATTTTGTTGAGCCCAACCTACATAGGTAGGAATGATCATCAAAATAAAATAAGAGAAATCAGAGCTCGAACAGAAAGGTTTCGGTGTTCGTTTTTCCCGCGCGCTGTTCGGGAGTGGAATGGTAGAGAGATAGTACGATTGTGGTTCGATGAACCCTCTGCCAAGCACTGAAATGTGAATTGCAGAGTAGTCATGTAGATGTAGATGAAGATGTAGACATCTGAACACCACTTCACCACTTGTACATCACATGACTGTGAAAACTTTATTTAAAAGATTCTGAATTGAATTTTATCGTGCCATACTTAAGCACATATCTCCTGAGTCTAAGTTAAAAATAAATTTTGTTGAACACATTCTCTTTTAATAAATGTAATAAAAAACCGTAATGTGAACACGGTTATGAGGTTTCGAAGTTTTCATAGCGAAATTTGATATTTATTTAACGAACAGATACTGCTATTTTATGGTAATAAAATCGAAGATTCCAAAAGTATGTAGTTTTGTAAAAATTATTGTTTCGATTAGAAATGTGTACTGATTAGGAAACTACAAATGTCTAGAACACTTGTGCACGAAGCCACGAATTATATAAGCACCCAAAATGCGCCAGTGCGTCAGTCAGCTGTTAGTTAATTTTTAGACACGTAACCTACACTTGATTTGCCTGCGTCATGTGAACTATTTTCGAGTCTTTAAGTACAGTTCAGCTTTTGTCACGTAAACATGAGATTCTGTGTTGTGTTCTCAATATGTACGATGTTATGAAAATGCATGAAAGTCTGTCAACAAAATGATACTTTTTGGAATAAATATGTTCTTGTCTGCCCACATCAAATGAATGTCGTTTTGGAGAAAAAGTGACACTAATAAATACGCAAAAATCATATAAATGCAGCATTCACCCCACACAGACATTGATGCCAGTGGTGTGCAACAAATAATATTCAACACCATGAGAGAAGACAGATATTATCTTCAGAAACTTGTAATTATCATTCTCCTACATTATTTTCAGTGTCAAATAGTGGTTTTCCATCCACCTGACTTTCAGGAAGACTGAAGTGTATTTTATATACCTTAATATATACCTTAGTTTGGAAATGACATTTATAATTGTGTTTGCTCAGCTGGAATATCTAGAATGCTTAGATACCATGTCGTACGAATAAATACTAATAATTTCAAGTTTGTATAATCTAGGCTTATACAAGTATATGGTCCATTAGTAATTATGTGGGAACTAAAGCTGAAACATAGTTAAGTAAACTAGACATAAAATTTCATCTTCTTTTTATTAAACATCCCAATGAAACGCGAATATTTAATAAATTACGTTTGCCTGAGTCAACCCTTTAACAAAAGTCTAACTATATAAGTACATTGATATATGAGAATAATAGGAGAAATCGACATTTTCCACACATGAAAAGGAGGTTACTCGACGCAGGAAACTCGTTGATTGCAAAAGATAACAGTAGACGATGAACTAGCATCATTTATATCATACTTACAGTATTACCCGTGTATCGTTAACGAATAATGCACTAAACAAAACACCTACATTCACATTAAACAGTAACATACACAATTTTGACCCATACTGGGAACGAGAACCACATTTGATTAAAACCATGCTCAGATATCCTTCCTGCATGTCCCAGAAGGCAGGCACGGGACTAAACCTAGTCAACAGTGTGGCTCAACTTTTACTATACTCATCTTCTTCCAAAATTAAATCTACCTCACTGTGGGAATTACTAGCAACAACACGAAGCACCCTCTACCATGTTGTACACCATTATTTGCGCTGCGTGTGTGCGTGTGTATGCGTGTGTAGAACCTCTGAGTTACATAAAAAGATCCAGATATATTACGTAAGCAAATTATCTGCAAATTAGTGTGGCTGTTATTTTGCACAGTTTTGTGTAATTTTTCTTACGCTACCACAGTTTAGTTCCATTCCGCGTTAAAATGGGCTCCACTTAGTTTGAGCATATTTGGATAAAGGAAAGGGATGTCCTTAGCCCACAGATCTACAAATACAAAAATTTACATCGAGACAAACAAAATTAAATCTAGAAGAAATGATCAGATGTCGATGTAACTTCGTATGTGCACGCCTCATTAGCTGGTATGTAAAGAAACATCAGTGGCCTGTCATTAAGTTGTTTGCATTTTGATCTACTTGTAGATCGAAAAACAGTTCGTTAAGAATATGTTGATTTCTACTTAGGGCGATTTTCGCTTTATTTCTCGCTTGCATGGTGAAATGCCGTCTGCTAGCATATCGCTATTTTTCTGCATTGGACATTGATCCCTTTGGTCTAATTTTTAGTTGTTCTACAACATTATGCATTTCTTATGCTTTTCAAAGCACACTTTTATGCACACCACTATATTCTGTTTGTTTTTGTACTTCTAAGTATGAGTTGTGGTTTGTGTCTTGAAGTGTTGCCAACACTTCCACTTTCCAGTACTTTGTCTTTGACCTACAATCTTTTTCTTTTCTTTCTTTATTACATTATTGTATGCAAGTAATTCTATTTAAGTATGTTGCTATATATTTATATACTGCATAAGAATAAAGAAGGAATAGTGATGGAGGGACCCTTTTTTTCCAGTGTAGAGGAGAGAGAAACCACGATGAGTGGGCAGTGTGATGGAATGTGTGTTAGAGGAGAAGGTGTGGAGCAAAAAGTAAAATGTAAAATAAAATTGTGTTGCGGTGGGGGGGGGGGGGGTGAGGGTTATGTGAGAGTGGGAAGGGATGAAGGATGGAAAAGGCTCTTTTCTTTTTCATGTAATTTCATCAATTATTTTATATAGAGTCTGGTTTTGGAAATTTTCTTGGAAAGGGAGGAGATGTCTGTCTTCATTGATTTTTGTGATATTCATATCTTTTTGAATATTTCTTGGTCTGTGGCAGGGGTCGGCAACCTTTTGAGTCGCAAGAGTAAAAAATTACAATTTATAAAATTTCAACGTTTTTAAAGAGCCTCAAAAATATTTCTTGCCAACAATAAATAGTACTCGCATGCATAAAGTTTTTTAACGAAAAAATAATCTATTCATTCATAAGAAAAATATATATTTGTTCATATACTACAAGTAGTGTTTTCTTCACAACAAATTAGATCACATATATAAGGAAAATATTAAAACAATTAAACATTCACTTACAACACTAACTTGTACTTCAATAACAAACAATTGAGCAAACAAATTCAATGGGAGCGATGGCTTTGCATGGTTATTCAAGCAGAAAAATTGAACTTCACTAAACAATATAACATGTGCTTAAAAATGAACAAAGAAAACGATAGTTGTTTTAAGTTTCAAACACGACTCTAAATTTTCATTCGTTAGTTGGCTCCTTACTTTACTTTTAATTATGTTCATGCAAGAGAACTCTTAATCGCACGAATATCCCGATCCGAAGATAGTCAGCACTCCAAATGCCAACTTCTTCACCTCAATGTAGCAATCTGGAAGACTATTCTATGCGTCGAATACAATTGCCTCAACTTGTGGCATTTTTTTTAAAGCTGTCCACTTTTGTTGCATTACGTACATTCATTTCCGGACTTCCAACTCTTCCAGTTTGCTTATCAACTCTGTGAATTTTCCACTCCACAAAGCTTTACTTTTCAAATCGATCAGTTGCATTCCTAGAGATCCACTATCAGCTCCAAATGGCTCAATGTGGATTTCGTTACTATTTGCGATGAAAGCATTTACTATGAATGCTAAAGTGGTTTGCTGGCTTTGAATTGCTGAAATCTTTCATTTTTTTTAATAACTGTGCTGAAGTAACTCGAGTCAGCAGTTGCACTGGTTTTATTGCGATATTGCTTTAGAAATTGAAAATGACATAATTTACCGCCCTGAATATCTTCTGCAAAAATAATTAATTTTTCTTCGAAACAAGCCAATTCTTCTACCAAAAAATAGGCTGGGTTTCCCTTTCGTTGCAGTTTTAGATTCAGCTCATTTAATTTTGCAGCCATATCCACCATAAAGTAAAATTTTTGCAGCCATTCGCTGTTCTCTAACTAAGGGTGATTGATGCCTTTTTCATTGAGGAATGTATTTACTTTATTCAAGCACAAAGCAAAATGTTTCAACATCTCACCCTTGGAAAGCCTTCGCACTTTATTGTGAAGGAGGAAGTCGGAACACTGAGTCTCCATTTCGTTTAAGAATTCTTTAAACTGACGATGGCAGAGTGCTTTTGACAAGATGCTGTTAACAATCTTGATTACCAAATTCATGACCTCAACTATTTCGGCCGGAAACGTTTGCACACAAAGCGCTTCTTGGTGTATTACGCAGTGAAACGTAAGAATTTGGTGCTTTATTTTGCTCTGAAGAATCGTTGTTGTCCCTTCATTTTTTCCTGTCATATTTCTGGCTCCATCAGTTGCTATTAAAACAATTTTATTTGAATCGATCTTATTATCGTCGAGGCATTTCTGCACGGCGCTCGCTATGTCTTCCCCTCTAGTTTGTACCAAAAGTGGTAGCAATCCTAGAATTTCTTCTTTCCGACCTTGGTAAGACATATACCTCACAAAAAGGGATACTTGTGCCGTGTCTTTTATATCGCAAGACTCAGCAAGCGATAACGCAGATAGTTGTCTTCCACCTGCAAATGTGTTACAGTTGAAGACATTTTACTTATTCTCTCTTGACTGTTTTAGCGGATAGTGGCAGATCTTTGATTTTTTCAAGATTTTTGGTTTGTTTTTGAAATTACGAAATAGTTCTTCAGATGCACGTATGAAGCAATCTTTGACATACTCGCCACCTTTTTTTTGCCATTTCTAGTGATACCACGAAGCTTGTCAGATTAACATTGCTTGTAGATTGCGTCCAGTTGCTTAACATGGGACTTGATTGCTGTACTTGTTTCTGGAGCTCGTCGACACCTTTATTTCGTTCTTCGTCGGCTGGATATTTACTAGCAAACTGTGTACGTTTTGTAGTGAAGTGTCTCTCTAAATTTGATTTCGTATTGTGTGCGGGTTTTTCGTGGCAAATGAGACAAGTCGGAAGGCCATCTGAGTTGCATATAAAAGCAAACGACTCCTTCCAATCCCGATTGAATTCTCGATGATGCTCTCTTCGGTTTTTTTTTTTCTTTTTTTTTTTTTTTTTTTTTTTTTTTTTTTTTTTTTTTTTTTTTTTTTCCCCCTTAGATGCCACGCTCGCGGTGAAGCTGTGATGAAGAATTTTTAAAATCATTGTTCATGTATCCAAAACAGCAGATGACAAGTTTTGCCGTTATTTACTATGTCAATGTATACCTGCGTAAATGCATACGAAAAGCTGGGCTTTAAAATACTTCCCAATTAAAGATACTTACCTTGATAGAATAAATGATTCTCCAATAATTGAATTATTAAAATGAATAATTCAGACACGAAACACTGTTTGTCTCACGCTGCGGTCGCCTCCCGTGTGCGGTGATCGCCGACTGGCACCAACGGACTCGTCAGAAGTCAGAACGTGCTGCAGTGACGAGTGTCACGGGCGAGGCGTGCGGTGAAAAGTGAGAACAGTGGGCTGATTGTGAGGATTAGAAATGGTGCCTAATCCTCGTTAGTCGATTCGGAACGATTAAAATTTTTTTTTCTTATAAAATAAATAATATTTGCGCATGGAACCAAAGAGCGGCAGCTTCACATCCAAAGAGCCACATGTAGCTCACTAGCCGCAGGTTGCCGACCTCGGGTCTATGGTGATCCTCTTTTAGATGATCTGCAAATGTTGAATGGTTTGTACCCTATTTAAATGCTCTGGTAGAACATCTACATCTGCATCGATACTCTGCAAATCACATTTAAGTGCCTGGAGAGGGTTCATCGAACCACCTTGAAAGGTGGCTACACTGAGCCACAGCGCCAGAGATTGCGCCAAAGAGTATTATTCCGCCGCCTCCACTGGCAGTGCTTGTCAGAAGTCGTGGTAGGGAGTGCTTGTTGAGATGTAGCAGTGGTGAGTCGTTGTTGAGAAGTTCCCATGGAGAGTGCTTGTTCAGATGTTGTCATATTGTTTTGATGGGCAAGACACCAGATATTGTTGGATTGGGGATGCTGCAATGATCAGAGTGTGCTTTTCGTCAATATATATGAAGGTAAAAAATTCATTTCTTTTTTATTATTTCAATGTCTTAAACAATAATGCCTCTTGGTCACAGGTTCAGTCAACAAAGCATCTGGCTCGTGTTCTTGTATTAGACTGTATTTCTGGTTTCTATGTGCAATTATAGTATTTCTGTTTTTTTTTTTAATTACTTCAGTATAAATGGTGTTTAAAATATCTGGTCTTATTGAGGAAGAACCGTGCCAGATGTGTACGTTGAATCACACTTCCACACACAGAACAGCTACACTTGTGTTTTGTTGTTTCCTAGGTTTTAAAGTTGCTGGGGACTTAATTAATTAATTGTGTTAACGGAAATTTTCTTTCATTCTTTGTTGTTATTCTATGCAGTCAGATTGCGGAGTAATACTAGTCAGGGCCTACCGTTTACGAGACCACGTAATCAGACATTCAGCTACTAAAAATTTTAAAAGTATTTGCATTAAAATTAATTAAGCCCCCATGCATGTGGCGACCGCTGCTTCGGATCGTCCCTTGGAATTATTCTGATTGTAAAAACAGCAGACAGTAGTATTGTTGTAGTAATTTGTAGTTTAGTAATTGTAGTCTATATTGCATGTGTAGATTTGGTAATTGTCATTCTTCTAATGGTATTTTTTGCAGAATTTAATTTTTGTTGTCTTGTATACGCGTTTGACAATTTTGTGCAATTATGAAGATTTCAATTGTTCGTTAATCGTGTTTGAGGGAAGCATTTCGTGTGAATGGTATTGTTGGTGATAAAGTGTCATATTGTGTTTATTTTTCGTATAGTGACGAGTTTTGTACGTTTTGTAAATGATTACGCGATCGATGAAAAAGGCAAAAATGATAGATAGTGAGATTGACGAAATTGTTAACATGGCGAACTCGCCAACAGAGGAAAACAGTATCATGAATAATGAAGTAGAAAGCAATTTAATAAGCAGGGAAAATAGTCCAGAACCAGTTCAAAACTTTTCACAATTAAAGAAGTTTCAGAATACGAGATTAATGACAGAAGATTCTGGAATAGTATCGAACACAGATAGCTTTACAGCTATGACGAAGGAAGCTGGTTTTGCGGGAAATGTTAAGGGCGAAAGTAATTTCGAACCAGTCAATGTGGAGCAGTTGATGGGTGCAATATTAAATCTAGGATCACAGTTGGGATCTGAATTAAAAACAGTGGGATCACAGTTACGATCTGAAATTAAAACAGAGATAGGAACAATTAAAACCGAGAATGGCAACACGGTTAGGCTCACAAATAAGAACATGTTTCAAAAACATGAACGATAAATCAAAGAAAGAAATTAGAGAAGTACAACCGATTTTGAATGCTCACAATAATAGATTAATTTCAATAGAAATCAGACAAAAGGAACAGGATAGAGAACAGGAAGAAAGAGATCGCGCGATAGTACAAAAATTTTCAGAGTTAAATTTACAACGTGCACACGATAAGGAAGAAATATTTGAAAGAATCGAGGAATCCGTACCAAATGACAGATGTTCAAAAAGGAACAACACTACGACTTTACACTACGTACGCCTGGAAGACATGAGAGACATTTTGCTAACGAAAAGGAAAACAATGTAGACGCATTTTTACATCCTGTTATTGAAGTATGTGTGGGTAAGAATAAGTTCACTGCGGTTTTAGATTCTGGGAGCCCACTGAATGTCATCAGTGAATCAGTTTTTCGTATATGTGTAAGAACTATTGCTTGTCCTGTGTTACCTGTTTCTAAAACTACAATTCGAGGAGTTGATTCTGGAAAAAGTGTGGAAGTCAAACAACAGACCAACCTAAATTTCATTTGTCAAGGATACGAATTTCCTTCTAATTTTATTATTGTTCCATTACTCAGTACACAAATTTTGTTAGGTATGGAGTTTCTTAACACACATAAGGCAATTTTGAACTTTAAAGAAGGAAGTGTGAATTTGACTGTTGCCGGAATGCCGAAATGTATGAAATGTTTCGAGTGTTTAGCAAGATCTGAATCAGATACAAAATGTTTAAGGTTTCTTACTTCTGATGTTTTCGTTGAGCATTATGACGACAATGTGTTCATTCATGACAACGACAATAGATACAGAGACGCGATGGATGATATAATTAATAGCGAAGAATTAATTAATGAAAAGGTTAAGAAAGCTGAAGTGCCAGATGACGTTGCAAGAGAAGAACTGCACCAAATTTTGACTTCACATGCTACAGTATTTAGTCATCACACAGGAACTATACAAGGCTTACAATATTTATTTAAAGTAAAAGAACACACACCATTTCGAGGAAAAACGTACGCTATTCCTTTGGCTTACAGAGACAAGGTTAAGAGTGAACTTCAATACATTTTAGATCAAGGCATTATTGAGCCAGAAGTCAGTCCTTATACCAGCCCATTACACGTCGTTCTTAAAAAGGATGGGTCAATTCGTTTGGTTCTGGATTCCAGACAGATAAATAATATCATCATTCCTGAAACTGACCGTCCACAAAATTTAGATGAACTTCTCCAACATTTCCATGTAATTAAAGTTTTATCCACGATTGATATGCGCGCAAGTTTTTGGCAAACAGAACTCCACCCGGATTGTAGAAAATACACAGCCTTTTTAGGCTTTGGTAACTGTTACCAATTTCGGAAATTACCGTTTGGACTTACTGTATCTTCAGCAACATTCATTCGTAGTTTAAACGAAATTTTACCTGTTTATCTTCGTGACAATATTACTTCATATGTTGACGATATTCTTATTGCTAAACGTTCTTGGAGTGAGCATAACAAAATTTTGGATTCATTATTACGTATTTTTGCAAGAGTTGGCATTACAGTGAACTTGGAAAAATCTGAATTTGGTCGTTCTCAGGTGAAATTTCTTGGTCACATTATTTCTACAGAAGGTATTCTTCCTGATCCAGAGAAACTAGACGCTATTCGTAATTATGCTGTTCCTACCACAAAACGTGATGTTCGTAGTTTCCTTGGTGTCTGTAATTTTCTTAGACGCTTTGTTAGATTGGACGATTTGGCCACACCTCGTTTATGTGAACTATCTGGAAAGAATTCTAATTGGTGTTGAGATGAGGAAGCTCAATCAGAATTTGAACAACTTCGTGATGCTTTAGTCGCTGCTCCACTTCTTTCACGTCCGGATTTATCAAAAGATTTTTGTTTGGCGACGGACTCATCATACAAAGGCCTAGGTGCACATTTATTTCAAGAGATAGAAGAAAACAGCGTTGTAGTACAGAAAACTATTGCACTTGGAAGTCGTGTTCTCTTGAAATCAGAAAAGAATTATTCGATTACGGAACTTGAAGCTTTGGCTGTTGTATGGGCTTTTACAAAATTTCACACATTTTTGTTTGGCAGACATACTAAGGTTTACACCGATCATCGAGCTCTGGAATTTCTTATGTCAACAAAATTAACTCATGGAAGATTGTCACGATGGACGTTGTATCTACAGGAATTTGATTTTAGTATTGTTTATGTGGTGTCACCGCCAGACACCACACTTGCTAGGTGGTAGCTTAAATCGGCCGCGGTCCATTTAGTACATGTCGGACCCGCGTGTCGCCACTGTGTGATCGCAGACCGAGCGCCACCACAAGGCAGGTCTGGAGATACGGACGAGGACTCGCCCCAGTTGTACGACGACATTGCTAGCGACTATATGGACGAAGCCTTCCTCTCATTTGCCGAGAGACAGTTAGAATAGCCTTCAGCTAAGTCCATGGCTACGACCTAGCAAGGCGCCATTAGCCTTACATAGTTTGAGAGTTATCGTATGAAATGTCTCATCAAGAACGTTGTAAACCAACAAAGAATTAAAGTTAAGTATTCGAGGAGCTGCATACTTTTCTTATTAGAATCAATACGTATCCTGTTCCAGACTTCACGCCAGTCGGTGTGTGTGTACGTGTGCCTTTCTTTCGGCTACCCGTCACTGTGGACTGGCTGCATTGTCAGTCCACATCAGTTTACATACAGGGTTCTTCAAATATTATTGCTGATGCTTTATCACGTGCACCTATGGGTTTGAAACAAAGTGCTGAGGAGGACTGCAAGGAAAACAATTATTGTTTGATGTATATTAAAGGCGTTGCGTTTGAAAATTTTATTTCTTCTTCGCTCCAGGACATCGCTAAGGAGCAAAATAAGGCTCCAATCTGGAAGGACATTAAGGAGAAGTGGAGGAGAAAGGAAAGCGTAGCGATTAGACAGTATTATTTCGTTCGCAGTGATATTTTTTTTAAACGAAAATCAGTCGACAACTCTGTTTGGTTAGTTTGTATTCCCGATGAGTGGGTCAATAAATTGATTTGGTACACACATTTCAGTTATGCACACTTTGGTCCCAGAAAATGCTATCATAAATTACGAGAAAATTGCTACTTCAGTAATATGGAAAAACGTATTCGATCTGTTCTTGCCAAATGCACATTATGTCAAAAGGCTAAGCCGCCAACTATTTCTCACAGAGCACCGTTGTTTCCTATCGTTCCAGCGAAATTAAAGGAGATGGCTGCAGTCGATTTGCTCAGTCCAGTGGTTCGTTCTACTAATGGTTTTGCGTACGTTTTGGTAGCAGTGGAATTGACATCAAAACATGTGTGTTTTACACCGTTACGCAAAGCAACAGCTCGTTCAGTATCTAACGCTTTTATCAAATATTTTCTTAAAGAAGTGGGTCATGTTGATAAGGTTATATCAGATAATGGATCACAGTTTCGCTCTAAAATTTGGCTTCGTACTCTACGGCGTCATAAGATTAAACCAATTTTCATTTCACTTTTTCACCCTCAATCTAACGCATTAGAGAGATGGATGAAGGAAATCAATAAATTGTGTCGTCTTTATTGTCATCAGAATCACAGAACGTGGGATCAGTATCTTCATATTTTTCAAAACATTCTGTATGAACTCCCTAATGATTCAACTTCTTTACCGCCTATATTGATATTAAAAAACAAAGCACCGACAAATCGCATTTCTGAAATCGTTCCTTATCCGCCTTCACGGAAACTGCGGCATTCTGAAGTTGTCAACCTGGCTCTACAAAATATTGCGTCTGCGGCTGCTAGAAGAGAGAAATCAGCTAAACGTCATGGTCGTTTAAAAATCTTGTCAGTTGGTCAAAAGGTGTTAATTAAGTCTCACCGTTTGTCTCACAAAGGAAAAGGCTTGTGCCGCAAATTTTTTCTGCTTTATAACGGTCCATATAGAGTTCGCAAAATTATTCATGATAACACTGTCGAAGTAGAAACTCTTAAATCTCGGCGCTCTAAGGGAATACATAATATATATCGAACGTTAAAATTTTTGTGGAATAACATACTTTTGAGACATCAACAGTTATACGTAAACACACGGAGAATGCAAGGATACCGCGCCGTGTTCCGGCGGCGGCACACACTCAAAGCAACAGTCAAGTCTGCGCGAACTAATGCTTCTGTCCATCAGCTGTGTTGTCTTCTGCTGCCACTACCAATTTATGACTAACAGTTATACGTAAACACACGGAGAATGCAAGGATACCGCGCCGTGTTCCGGCGGCGGCACATACTCAAAGCAACAGTCAAGTCTGCGCGCCGCACAAGGCAGTCGTTGACCGCAAACAATCACTTCCTACGTCACGCGCCTACAGCTGATCGAGCGCTCAGTGCGAATGCACTGACAGACGTAAACAAATACACAGTCTAATTTCTCTGATTAAATTCAGTATAAAGCTATAGTGACTTGATAAATTATGTTATTAACGTTCAGTATTTTTCAGGATACGGTTGTATAAAATATTTAAGAACTTCAGGTAGATTCTGTGTGTGTCCGACGTTAAGAGGACTTGCTATCGAGAAAATTTCAGGAAGAATGTAATTTCGAAGAAGAAAGTAATAAACTAAAAAGGTAACTATTAATTGAGTTTATTTTTCAGGTAACAAATTTCCACTTAGGTACGTACTTTAGACGTAATTTGCTGCTCGCGATTACGTGATTCATACATTGTGCTAAATTTCATGTTCTATGAATTTACTTGTGAAGCGACGTGCTTGCGTACATTAACTGATTTTGACAATGATTGATTGATGAACGGGGTTGTTACTTGTGTATATTATGCATCGCTTGACTGCAATGCTTTTTCACTGATGACACTTTTTTTTATTATGTGCCTGCTGTGCTTATTTATTTAAATTATAATTGTCACCTGATAAATTGTGCTGATATGGTTATGTATGTAGGTTATACTTTGTGATTTATCTGCTTGCGCCTTCATGTTTACTTATTAAGATTACATATGAACATTTATTTGCTTATGCTGATATTATGCTAATGACCTGTTTATTATGTAAGATACATAATTGCTGCTTGCGTATGGATTGCATATTTACACATTTCTGTTTGTTGTCATAACTATTCTTTAATTTGGTATATAGAAATGCTGATATACTGTGTACGAACATAGAGTTTAGGTCACACTATGGTATCAGTTATAGATTGTTTGCTTGGCATAGCCTTGTTGTAGGGATTGTGCTGCATCCACTTGTTGACATTGTGTTCTCTACTGGTATATTTACTCGCTATTGCATGTTTTGCTTATGCTCAGTGCCTTATATTTTTAAGATAATTCGACGAACGACATTAGTACAAGAAACTTCATTGAAGTCACATGAGCTGGAGGTTTTATGAAAGCTGTATAAATTTATGCTAATAGGAAGGAAGCTAACGACATGACATACCAACACTAGGTTTAGACCATTGACAGTTATTACACTGCATTCTTCGTGAGCAATTGAAATAGCAAGTGACACTTGACACAAGAAATACTTCACATGTTTTCTTCTGTTTTGCCATAATTCTTGAAGTGGTGTACACACTGTGAAATATTATGATCATTAACACTCCGTACTCGTACTTACTTACTGAGAGTTATTCAAACTAAAGGCTGTTAGAGGTCATGTATGCATTTCTTTTGTTTAATGATGGACAAGGTAACCAAAATGTATTTTATGATTCATAATGAGTAGAAGATTTGGATTAGATGGATTACACAGAGGTTGTGTGTGGACATTGTGTCTTCGGATTGTATGGGATGATGAATTGAAGTTTGCACTAGGATTTTATCTGTACTTGTTCAAGGAGACTGACTAGAGGAAAGAGTTGTTATGGAAGTGAAATGATATTGGCGATAAGGTTTATATGTATCGACGTATTGAAGAGATATTATTGAGGTATTGAGATTGTGTGAAGTTGATTATTATTGGAGTTTTGGCGGACAAGAGATAAGGTAAATGATATTGATGATAAGGTTTATATGTATCGACGTAAGAGGTATTATTGAAGTATTAAGATTATGTGATGCTGATGATTATTGGAGTTTTGGTGGATAAGAGGTAAAGTAAGTGAGGAGCATATTTTTTTTTTTTTGTTGTTGGTTTATATGGAACAAGGAGAATGAAGATGGCAGACTAGAACACTCAAGTGGAAGGAAGATTGTCTACACACACACTTTGTTAAGTCACTAAGCAGTATATATATATATATATATATATATATATATATATATATATATATATATTTTTTGAGAGAGGAAGTAATTGCATATCTTGGCACACTGACAGTTGTTCTGCAACCGTACATTTTGATTTGGCTTGGCAAACATTGGTCTTGACATGATGACTACGACATTGACTAACTATCATTGACTGTTATACATTGCTGCCACTACTACTTGATACACAAGTTGAACATAAAATTTTGGACAGAATTGCATTTACACAGTTAACACTATTCAATTACACAGTAGTACTTAATGTGGATGAAAGATGAGTGAGTGTGTTTTGTGTGTTTTCCTTTCCTAATCCCAAATAATTGGTACCGATCTATCTCCTAAATATTATTTTACTTGTTTGTTGTGGCTTGCACTGACACCCATAAATATTATAGGTTTACTGATATTTGTGTATTTGTAATGTTTAATATGACAATTATCTGATATCATTTGTGTGTTTATTATAATTTGTATGTTTAGTGTAAGAGCATTGATGATAATTTTGTAAAAGCAATTGCGTGTGCCTTCAAACTGTTGTACATGCTTGCACCTGTTCAACATTATGGGTGCCACTTGGAAATGTTTAATTTATGCTGAGAAACTCTGAAGAAGTGTCTGATTAGTGATAGTGAATATTATGGACTGTTACCTGCACTTGTTCAACATAATGGGTGCCACTTAGAAATGTTTAATTTCTGCTGATGAACTCTGATGAACTGTCTGATTAGTGATAGTGAATATTATGGACTGTTACCTGCACCTGTTCAACATTACTGGGTGCCACTGATGGAACTACTTCTAGTGAAATGATGTCACTTGTTGCTGTCTGCACCTGTTCAAAATTACTGTGTGCCACTGTTGGAACTGCTTCTACTGAGATGATGTCACTTTATGCTGTCTGCACCTGTTCAAAATTACTGGGTGCCACTGTTGGAACTGCTTCTACTGAAATAATGTCACTTGTTGGTGTCTGCACCTGTTCAACATTGCTGGGTGCCACTGATGGAACTACTTCTAGTGAAATGATGTCACTTGTTGCTGTCTGCACCTGTTCAACATTGCTGGGTGCCACTGGTGGAACTGCTTCTACTGAGAAGATGTCACTTGTTGGTGTCTGCACCTGCTCAACATTGGTGGGTGCCACTGATGGAACTGCTTCTACTGAGATAATGTCACTTGTTGGTGTCTGCACCTGTTCAACATTACTGGGTGCCACTGATGGAACTGCTTCTAATGACATGATGTCACTTATTGGTGTCTGCACCTGTTCAACATTGCTGGGTGCCACTGATGGAACTGCTTCTACTGAAGTGATGTCACTTGTTGGTGTCTGCACCTGTTGCACATTGCTGGGTGTGACTGTTGGAACTGCTTGTACTGAAATAATGTCACTTGTTGGTGTCTGCACCTGTTCAACATTGCTGGGTACTATTGCTGGAACTGTCAACTACTTGTTTATTGATATGTTGACAAGATTTTATGTGAATATTTGTATAAACTGATTTTTTTGTGTATTTACTGTTTATGAAATGTTATGAGACTCTTACCAGTACATACATATTCGTCATTGCTGACGCTATTGATTGAATTGTTTAACCACATGATACTTGTGTAAACTATTATGTAAAATCACATGTATGAAAGCATTTGTATTCCTTACTGTATTTTATATATTAGGATATGGAACGGTCAGTGCAAAGCCAAAATTTTATCTAGTTATGTGATATTTAATTATTAATATTATCTTTTATTTTTGTCTGTATTTTGTTTTGGACGAATTTGGTGGTATTTTCACCACCAATGCTGGCAAAAATACCATCAAATTCTGGCCCGTGGAGGAGGGGCATATGAAAGGCGGCTACACTGAGCCACAGCTCCAGAGATTGCGCCAAAGAGTATTATTCCGCCGCCTCCACTGGCAGTGCTTGTCGAGAAGTCGTGGTAGGGAGTGCTTGTTGAGATGTAGCAGTGGTGAGTCGTTGTTGAGAAGTTCCCATGGAGAGTGCTTATTCAGATGTTGTCATATTGTTTTGATGGGCTAGACACCAGATATTGTTGGATTGGGGATGCTGTAATGATCAGAGTGTGCATTTCGTCAGTATATATGAAGGTAAAAAAATTCATTTTTTTTTATTATTTCAATGTCTTAAACAATAATGCCTCTTGGTCACAGGTTCAGTCAACAAAGCATCTGGCTCGCGTTCTTGTATTAGACTGTATTTCTGGTTTCTACGTGCAATTATAGTATTTCTGATTTTTTTTAATTACTTCAGTATAAATGGTGTTTAAAACATCTGGTCTTATTGAGGAAGAACCGTGCCAGATGTATACGTTGAATCACACTTCCACACACAGAACAGCAACACCTGTGTTTTGTTGTTTCCTAGGTTTTATAGTTGCTGGGGACTTAATTAATTAACTGTGTTAACGGAAATTTTCTTTCATTCTTTGTTGTTATTCTATGCAGTCAGATTGCGGAGTAATACTAGTCAGGGCCAACCGGTTACGAGACTTCGTAGCCGGACATTCAGCTACTAAAATTAAAAAGTATTTGCATTCAATATTTAATTAAGCCCCCATGAAACCTTCACAATTCTCTTTTATTCCAATCTCGTATAGCGCGCGGAAAGAATGAACACCTGTATCTTTCCATACGAGCCCTGATTTCCCTTATTTTATCGTGGTGATCGTTCCTCCCTATGTAGGTCGGTGTCAACAAAATATTTTCGCATTCTGAGGAGAAAGTTGGTGATTGGAATTTCGTGAGAAGATTCCCTCGCAACGAAAAACGCTTTTCTTTTAATGATTTCCAGCCCAAAATCCTGTATCATTTCTGTGACACTCTCTCCCATTTTTCGTGATAATACAAAGTGTCATGCGTTTCTTTGAATTTTTTCGATGCACTCAGTCGATCCTATCTGGTAAGGAACCCACCCCGTGCAGCAGTATTCTAAAAGAGGACGGACAAGCGTAATGTAGGTCTGTCACATTTTCCAAGTGTCCTGCCAATAAAACGCAGTCTTTCGTTAGCCTTCCCCACAACATTTTCTGTGTGTTCCTCCAAATTTCAGTTGTTCGTAATTGTAATACCTAGGTAGGAAAAGGGAGAGAAGGGAACATAGTAGGTGAATATGGATTGGGTCTAAGAAATGAAAGAGGAAGCCGTCTGGTGGAATTTTGCAGTGAGCATAACTTAATCATAGCTAACACTTGGTTCAAGAATCATGAAAGAAGGTTGTATACATGGAAGAATCCTGGAGATACTAGAAGGTATCAGATAGATTATATAATGGTAAGACAGAGATTTAGGAACCAGGTTTTAAATTGTAAGACATTTCCAGGGGCAGATGTGTACTCTGACCACAATCTATTGGTTATGAACTGCAGATTAAAATTGAAGAAACTGCAAAAAGGTGGGAATTTAAGGAGATGGGACCTGGATGAACTGAATAAACCAGAGGTTGTACAGAGTTTCAGGGAGAGCATAAGGGAACAATTGACAGGAATGGGGGAAAGAAGTACAGTAGAAGAAGAATTTGTTGCTCTGAGGGATGAAGTAGCGAAGGCAGCAGAGGATCAAGTAGGTAAAAAGACGAGGGCTAGTAGAAATCCTTGGGTAACAGAATAATATTGAATTTTATTGATTAAAGGAGAAAATATGAAAATGCAGTAAATGAAGCAGGCAAAAAGGAATACAAACGTCTCAAAAATGAGATCGACAGGAAGTGCAAAATGGCTAAGCAGGGATGGCTAGAGGACAAATGTAAGGATGTAGAGGCTTATCTCACTAGGGATAAGATAGATACTGCCTACAGGAAAATTAAAGAGACCTTTGGGGAAAAGAGACCCACTTGTATGAATATCAAGAGCTCAGATGGAATCCCAGTTCTAACCAAAGAAGGTAAAGCGGAAAGATTGGAGTATATAGAGGGTCTATACAAGGGCGATGTACCTGAGGACAATATTATAGAAATGGAAGAGGATGAAGATGAAATGGGAGATATGATACTGCGTGAAGAGTTTGACAGAGCACTGAAAGACCTGAGCCGAAACAAGGCCCCAGCAGTAGACAACATTCCATTAGAACTACTGACGGCCTTGGGAGAGCCAGTCCTGACAAAACTCTACCATCTGGTGAGGAAGATGTATGAGACAGGCGAAGTACCCTCAGACTTCAGGAAGAATATAATAATTCCAATCCCAAAGAAAGCAGGTGTTGACAGATGTGAAAATTACCGACTATCAGTTTAATAAGTCACATCTGCAAAATACTAACACGAATTCTTTACAGACGAATGGGAAACCTGGTAGAAGCCGACATCGGGGAAGATCAGTTTGGATTCCGTAGAAATATTATCTATTTATTTATTTATTTAACCTGATCAGATTAGGGCCATCAGGCCCTCTCTTACATCGGACCAGTGTTCCCCACATGCAGCATTTCACACATCAGAGTTACATCATGACAATACTTTAAATAAGAAAATTAAATTACTCTAGTCACAATATGAATAAAGAATAATGACTACTGGCAGTATTTTTACGACAGGTGCTATACATACAGATTATGATAAAAGTAATAATAGTAAGAGTAAAAAAAAATAAATAATAATGATACACATGAGAAAAATGGGCAATAGTAATGAAGATTTGTGCAGATGTACATTAATATCTTGGTGTGTAAAGTAGATGTTTACTAGTATAGCGAGTTTTGGGGGAGGGAGACTTAAGGAGGGGGAAAGAGGGAAGTAATGAGGTGAAGTGCATTCGTGTACAAAGGAAAGCATTACTGTTGCTTAAGTAGATACGTCATTAACTGTTTTTTGAAGCTGGACATGTTTTTAAGTTCTCTAACATACCGAGGGAGGTTATTCCAGAGTCGGGTTCCCGCTACTGTAAAGGACTTGGAGAAGGTGACTGAGCGATGCAGTGGAACAGAGAGGATTTTATTATGATGGGAACGTGCGTTTCTGTCATTTTGTTCAGACATAAGCGTTAAGGACGAGGAGAGATATGAGGGACAGTGTACATTTATAAGGCAGTAGATGAGACAGAGTGTATGGAAATCTCTGCGTTTGTCTGCACGCAGCCAGGACAATTTTGCATATGCTCGTGAAATGTGATCAAAAAGTCGAACGTCACAGATATATCTGACGCAGGCATTCATAACCAGTTCCAGACGTCGCGAATTTCCCTGAGAGAGGCCTTGTAGGATAATATCGCTGTAATCAATGATTGGGAATATAAGCGTTCGTACTAATTTCTTTTTCAGATCGAAAGGGAAGAGTTTTTTATATTTTTGTAAGACATGAAGGGATGCTGATGCTTTTTTGCACACTGCAGTTTGTGCTCTGTCCAATTTAGATTTTCATGTATTATTACTCCCAAACTCTTTGCTGAGGGAGAGAAGTTAATATTTGTTCCATTTAGGATAAGAGATGGTACAGATTTCCGATGTTTTGGGCTAATGAGCTTAGAGTGACCAACAAGTACCGCTTGGGTTTTAGATGGGTTTAGTTTTAGTCCTATGTCCTGTGGCCATTTTGATAGTGCATCGAGATCAGTATTGAAGTTTTCAATAGCTTTCTTCAGATTGTTTGGTTCCGCACTTAGATACAACTGAAGGTCATCAGCATACGTATGATATTTGCAATAAGTCAGAACCGATGACACATCATTGACATACAGAGAGAAGAGTATGGGACCTAGTACTGAGCCTTGGGGAACGCCTGACACTACCTGCCGCCATTGTGATTTTATATTCCCGGACAGGACGCGTTGCTGACGAGACGTCATGTATGAGCGAAACCATTGTACTGCACTTGGTGAGAAATTTAGACCGCTAAGTTTGGCTAGTCAGATGTCGAAGTCGACAGTATCAAATGCTTTGCTGAAATCTAAGAAGCAAATGATAGTCGCTTCTTGTCTGTCCATGGCAAGTTTCAGGTCATCTGTCACCTTTATCAGTGCGGATGTTGTGCTTCGATGTTTACGGAAACCTGATTGGTATTCGTCTAGTAGGTTGTTAGTAGTTAGGTAGTTGGTGAGCTGGTCATGGACTATATATTCTAAGGCCTTTGATAGTGCAGGAAGAAGGCAGATGGGGCGGTAGTCAGAGGGTGCTGTGGCGATGTCCTTTTTAGGCAGTGGCTTAATTTGTCCCAGTTTCCAGGCCTCAGGGAAAACGCTTGTGATTAATGAGTCGTTGAAAATGTCTGTTATAGAGGGCAGTAGTTGATCAATAATAAGTTTTACCATCTGGATAGTGATGCCATCATGTCCAGTAGATGCTGATCTAATCCGCATTATGGCTTTCTTGACAGTATTGCAAGTGACGTGCTATAGATAGAATTTTTCATTGCTACAGTCGTTCATCCCCATGAAGTAATCAATGATTCTCTGTTCTCTCTCTCTTTTTTTTTTTTTTTTTTTTTTTTTTTTTTTGCGGTTCAATTGTGGTTGCAGGTAATGTGAAGAATCGGTTTAGTTCTTCAGCTGGGACCATGGGATTTTCTGCAACTTTTATTTTGCCTAAACCGAGACTACGGAGATTTTTCCACAGGATAGCTGGTCTACATCTATTGTCAGCTAATGTACGGACATGTCTGAGCTTAGCGTTTCTCACCGCTTGACTGACTTTGTTTCGCTTCTGCTTGTATACAGTATGATTTTCAGGTGTAGGGTGTATCTTGTATGCTCGATGAGCAGCGTCTCTGAGATTCATGAGCTGTTTTAGTTCATCAGTCAGCCAAGGTGTAGGTTTCCTTTTTACTTTTCTGGTCTTTATTGGAGCGTATTTGTCATATAGTTTAGTAATTTTGGTAGTGAAATCTTGGAGTTTGTCGTTTATGTCCATGAGGGGAGTAGAGGTCATCCTCCAAACTATTTCTTGTGCCTCAGTTTCGAGTTCAGGCAAATTTATGCGTTTGAAGTCTCGGTATGTAGACAGCTTTTGTTTCTTTCTAGGACATTCTAGTGAATACGTCATGAAAATAATGTCATGGGCCGACATGCTAGGTGCAAATATTTGAGAGGTGCGGATTATTCTGTTTGGAGATTTCGTTGCGAATATATCTATGAAAGTGTGACTGGGAGTCGTGTGATGAGTAGGTGCCAGCTGAAGTAGCGTCATATTTGAGGAAGAAAGCATCCTCTTAAATTTCCCAGTGGAAGGACTATTGCACAGAAAATTAATGTTAGTGTCACCTGCTATAATTACATGTTCATATGACGATTCGAGACTGGAGAGGGCAGTTTCGAAGCAGGCGAACCCGCCTACTTTAGGAGGTTTGTAAAGGACACATATTAAGCACTTTCTGTTAAGGGATTTGATCTCTATGAACATATATTCCTCTTGTTTATCTACAATGTTGTCGGATGTGTGTAGTACAGTAGGTGACAAATCAGAGCGTATGTACGCCCCTACTCCGCCCCCTCGTCTGTTGCATCTGTCGTGCCTAAGGAAGATATAGCCATCTAGGTTTACGGAATTTGTAGGAATTCTTGGTTTCAGCCAAGTCTCTGACAAAAGTATTACGTGTATATCAGTAGTCTGAAATATATATTTGAACTTGTCGAAGTGAGCTGGCAGAGATTGGACATTTGCATGTGCAATATGCAGCTTGGTGCGTTCGGGTGTTGATTTCCCGAGGAGACTGCCGACAGATGTTTGCGGGTCGTGGTTATCGGTGACAAGAGAGTCTGGCATGAGGAATGCGGAAGGCGTGTGAAGGAGAGGGGGTGAGGGAGTGTCCACCCAGTTCTGAGCAGGGAGAGCGGCCATGAGGGGGAGGGGGTGGGTCCCCGGGGAGGCAACTTGAACTGCGGCCAAGGTCAGCGAGGTCTGCAACGGTTCTGGAAGTAGCCGTGGGCCGGCAGGGGAAGGAATTTCGCTAAACACAACGGGAGTAATCTGCACGAAACGGTAGAGTGTGATATTAATTGCACTTATGAGGATAACAACTAAAGTATGATGGTGGATTGGTAATTAAAGATGGAAGTGAGACTACCTTATGTAATAATTAACAAAATTACATGAGAAAACAGTTATAGATTAAAATAGTTGTGTGGAGGAACGAAAAGTTGATAATACAAATAATAACAAAATTACATTAGAAAACAATTAGAGATAAAAAAAATAGTTATGTGGAGAAACGAAAAATTTGATGATATAAGTTATGGTTGACAGTGTAAACAATATAAACATACAGGTTAGTGGCAGCAAGATTGGACTGATTTAGCTTCTAAAGCATAGGCTTTCGAGTTCATTAACACTGCAAATTGTTCTCTTTCCGTTTTCGGTCTTAACCATTATCCTGCCGTCATTTTCCATACATTCTGTAGCCCAAATTTCGAAATCGCTCTCTTCAAAATGTTTAGTCTTTCAGATGTCAGATCCTCGCGTACTGTCAGATCCGACTTCGCGAGATTCTTCTTTGCTCTGAAGATTTCAGATCTTTTCCTATAGGACACAAATTTCACTATTATAGGTCTTGGTTTTGTAGAACCTGGCGACCTACGACCCACTCTATGACTTCTGTCAATGTCACTCAGAGTCACCTGCACGCCTAGCTTTTCTTGGACAAGGTTTATCACTTGTTCATCTGTGTTCTCTCTGCTGCTCTCTGGAATGCCGAACAGTCTCTGATATTGTTCGAGCTCGTCCGTCTTCTCGACCAATTTCTGTTCGAGCAGTCGTGCTTTCTCCTCACTTGCTTTTAACGATGCGTCCAGTGCACGGATCTCGCTCGCATCCGCCTCCAGAGTTTTCTGTATTTTGTCCGTCACTGCCGCAGTGACAGCATCAGTGATGGTTTGAACAACGAGCCCGAGCGTCTCCTTGGCCTGCAGCGCGGCACTCGTCTCAGCCTTCACGAGTGCGGCGATGTCAGCGATGCCGGGCGAAGCGGCCGCAACTCCCGGTGTAGACTCCACGCCTGCGCTGTCTCCGGCCTGGCCGTTGGCTGCACTGCGCGTTGTTCGGCGATTTTCCATTTTAAGTGCGATTCCGTGTAATTGGTGCTCAGTATGTGATGTAAAATACGACACTCGGCAGTAGATATACGGCTTTAGTATATGTAGACTAGCCTAACTGCTTAAAACACCTCCAGATTTTACGTAAACTTGCGAGCCAAGCCAACGCACGTCACTCACTCGCCGCCATGTTAGTCACGAACACGTGAGGCAATACTGACCTTACGACTTATCTTAGAAGAAAGATTAAGGAAAGGCAAACCTGCGTTTCTAGCATTTCTAGACTTAGAGAAACCTTTTGACAATGTTGACTGTAATGTAGTCGTATTAAATCGGGTGATGCTGAGGGAATTAGATTAGGAAATGAGACACTTAAAGTAGTAAAGGAGTTTTGCTATTTGGGGAGCAAAATAACTGATGATGGTCGAAGTAGAGAAGATATAAAATGTAGACTGGCAATGGCGAGGAAAGCGTTTCTGAAGAAGAGAAATTTGTTAACATCGAGTATAGATTTAAGTGTCAGGAAGTTGTTTCTGAAAGTATTTGTATGGAGTGTACCCCCGATAAATAGTTTGGACAGGAAGAGAATAGAAGCTTTCGAAATGTGGTGCTACAGAAGAATGCTGAAGATTAGATGGGTAGATCACATAACTAATGAGGAGGTACTGAATAGAATTGGGGAGAAGAGGAGTTTGTGGCACAACTTGACGAGAAGAAGGTAGGACATGTTCTGAGGCATCAAGGGATCACAAATTTAGCATTGGAGGGCAGCGTGGAGGGTAAAAATCGTAGTGAGAGACCAAGAGATGAATACACTAAGCAGATTCAGAAGGATGTACGTTACAGTAGGTACTGGGAGATGAAGAAACTTGCACAGGATAGGGTAGCATGGAGAGCTGCATCAAACCAGTCTCAGGACTGAAGACGACAACAACAACAACAACAACAGGTATTTAGTTCAATTTAAGGCTTTATCCTTGGTTAGTTTTGCCCTCGAAACCACTGTACAGCTTTTCTTCATTTTGAGATACATTCGGTTCGACGTCTTCACTTCCTGTAGTCTTTTCCATCATATCTCGTATCTTAATGTTAACCATGTCCAATTTCATAAAGGACACTTTTCGGGTGATTTAGTACACAACCGAGCACAACTTTTTCAAATAACAATCTTCTTTTACTCAACAACAGTAAACTGATACCACGTTAAGAATATTCGTTAACGACAAGGCAAATACAATTTACATCTATCTTTACACAATGAACATACGGAATGAAAGCAACTGCCTGTTTTCAGTCACATACTGTAGATACAAATGTATCACATTCCAACAACTAAAGTATCAGAGTTATCGTTTTCCTGTGCTATTATCACGTTTTCAATACTAAAAATCGGTGTTAATATATTTTCCCCAATAACTCATTTTCTGAAGATAAATTGATTCCCCTCTTTTCCTCCCATGACTTGATGCTCATCAGTGTTACGAAACATAGAAACACTTGCTTCAGTTTCTACGAGCTGAGCTTTGGTGTATCCTGCATATTCAACATTTTGCAATAAATTTGCTTCCGCATCGGCGCTCGTTACATAAAGTGGAAGACACGGTAGGGTTGAGTGCATCAGTACTACAGACATTACAGTGAGCCTGCAAGTTTCCCTCTACTTAAATCATCGTCTGTACCTACAGTATCACCAACATCAGATGACAGATGAACAATACGCTTACTGTTATCGGCCTTTTCAGCTTTGCCTCGGACCTGCAATAAAATACAGGTAGTTGATGAGGTCCTGTATGGCTTCAAAAAATTATAAGTTGGAAGCTATTCGTGAAAGATCATCGCGGTTTGCTGTAAAACGATTAGCTGCTCTAAGAGATTTTTTTTTCGATTGTGTCTGACTTACAATGTGTGCCCCACTCGTCGCTCGTAGCACATTAAGGCGAATTCAATTTCTGCCCATTCAGGGTCAGTTCAAAATGTTTCAAATGGCTCTGAGCACTATGGGACTTCACATCTGAGGTCATCAGGCCCCTAAGCTTAGAACTACTTAAACGTAGGCCAAAACAGAATTCGAACATGAGATCGTAGCAGCAGCACGGCTTTGGACTGAAGCGCCTAGAACCGCACGGCCACAACGGCCGGCGGAGGGTCAGTATTGTATCATCAAGACCGGATTGCATCAGTGATGCTAGCACGAAGGGTAGGAATGTCGTCGACCAGCGTCATCTACACGGGATCCTTGACGTAACACCACAAACAGGAGTCTGATGGTGTGACATCCAGGCTGTCACGGTTCAGCCACTCCTCAGTAAGCGCGTCGTCCACGTTTCATCTCCCGAGTGAAGTCGCAGCTCACCACCATTCTGGCAGCTTTCAAGATGACAACATGTGCTTCAGGCACTGGAGCAGTGTGTGTGTGGTAGGGTGCGGGCTGCGTTTAGAGAAAGGTCTGCCTTTTAAGGTTTTTGATCCATCTCACTGTGCTAACTTTTGAGGTCGTGTTCTGCTAAAATGGCGTCTATAATTATGTGACACCATTATCACAGTTTTGAATTCTGCATACCAGATTACATACTGCACATTCTCCTAGTCTATCATTTTGATGGATTCCAAGTCAAATCTAAGATAGAGCTGAATTTTAAATAACTGTGAGAGCTACTCGATGTTTTACAACGAAGTATAAGAATAGTGCATAAATTCGTAGCGTTGTTGTTTAGCGTGTTGCTATGGGTTTATGTACTGATTGTCATTTTCCATTTGTGGTTCATTGTTGCTGTTTGAGTTTACATTTTGTCATTTTATCACCTTGAGGTACTGAGTGGAGCTCTGGATGCTAGAAAATGGAGTTCCAACTGGGGAAATCGGAACATTCTTCAGTTTGAGTTCAGTAGTGAGTGACAGCAGTGAAGATATCTACAAATATTTTCGCCGTGTACGGGGATTGCGCCAGTGGACACAGAATGGCAAAGAAAATGGACAGGACAGATAAGCCTCCAAACAGTACTTTGTATGAAGAGTCATGGGCGTCCAACCATTTAGCGACTAGTGGTATTTTCGCTGTCCTGCTTCCTTCTGACGAAGCTTACGACAGTAGCACGTGAACATTCGACAAGCTTCGCCGTTTTCGAGTACTCGTTCCCGGGCCCTGCCTTATAGTAACCTGCCCTCTGCCTTCGCCCGGGTGCCCCCGCCCTCGTGTGCTGCTCACACACGCCTGTTTCGGCACGACGCCGCCAGGTGGCTCGCCAGTGCGCGAGGCTCGCGCTGCCGGGCGGTCGCAGTAGCGGCAGCAGAGCAGGCGGCGACTGCGGCAGCCATGGCCACGCGCTCCCACTGTGCGCTCGCGGCTGCCCTGCTGGTGGCGATGGCGGCGACGAGTGAGTCAGTCAACTGGTTTAACACAATGTTTTTACACATTCTGTCTTCGTCATCAAGCGTTAACCAATGCATCATTTAATTTGTGTTCTTTTCTCCTGACTAGTTTATAATGGCCTACTATGATTTCCTGCCAATCTGTTAATCTCGGAGCACCATTTTCATCCTCTGTTATTTGCTGTATACAGGTGTGTTCAAAAAGTAGCGGGAACTTTTAATTTCGAGGATTGTGTTAGTCAAATTCTCGCGATTTTTCGTTGTTTATCGGCCATCATGTCAAACTAAGTGTTCACTGATCGCTGTATTGAACGTTTAGTGGGTCCTCAGTTGTCACGTAAGTGAGCTGTGTTCGCTTAGGAGTGACGATTGCTGATTTGTCTCCAAAATGAGTCAGACAGTTTGCATTATATTTTGCTACGAAAATGGAATAAAATGTAACAAGGTTTTATATATTATAATTGTTGCTTTTAGTGACTCTTAGGAGTGAAACAAGGGTTTATGTGTGCTATAAGCGTTTTGGTGATGGTGGTGAAAAATTTGAGGATGACGAACTTTCTGGCCACCCCACCACATCAAAAACCGACGGAAAAAAACGAAACAAATCATTATTTGGGAAGGTTTTGCTCAGTGTTTTCTTCGATTTTAACCGTGTAGGGCATCTCGACCTTTTGGCAATAGGTCAAAATCAGTTAGAAGTACTACTACCCAAAACATCAGTGCCGTTCTCTAGAAGTAATCCGAAAAAAACTCCAGGATTTGTTGCGAAACAATTCGTGGCTTTTGCACCACAATTTTTCACTTGTTCACACTTCATTGCTTGTTATGAATTTTTGGCAGAAAGCAAAATTGTAATGATGCCCAGTCTCCAAATTCGCTACACATGGCCACGTGTGGCTTTTTCCTGTTTCCAAATGAAACGAACGTTAAAGCGCCGTCGTTTTACAACCTTAGATGAGCTTAAAAGCGCATCACTGAAAGAGCTACGTGCTGTGGCAAAGATAAGTGTTCTGGAAGTGTTCAGGGAATATGAAAAAGCGGTTGCGTAAGCGTATGTCATGTAATGAGGACTACTTTGAAGAATATAACATTAATGTAGATGAATAATAAAAGTAATTCTAGAAAATGAAAATTACCGATACTTTTTGAACACACCTTGCATGGTTAGAATATATCACACTCAATGAAAGATAGCGTTAAAATTGTTCAGATGTTCTACAACTATTAAGTAACGCTAAGTAAAACAAGAGGAAAACTAAAACAGATTCAGAGAAGTATGTAGCTGGCTGATAATTGGCAAAAAAGCAGGAATCAGACAGCAACCCTCATAACACGTCAAGAACGTCACCCTAAAATTTTGGTGAACGTATCGAATGTTCAGAAAACCCTAAAGGTCGTGTCACATTCGATTGACCATCAATTACAATAGAGCAAATCTGTTGGCAAAGAGTTGCCGCCGTTTCATCTGAAAATAATCTTCATTCTAGTAAAAGGTGGTGTACTGTGACCTGTACGCCAAAAGGGCCACAAACTGGAGAGTCCTCTCACTAGAGCGAGGAGCCATGCGGGGTGGTACCTTGTGGGTAGATGGCAAACTGAAATGTCTTTTTCACGCACCCTGGTTCCAAGTAGAAAGACACTTCCTTCCCCAGCCTGCGTAGGTTGAGGAGAGCGTCCTGGATATTCTGGACAACTTTATCCACACTGCAGAGAGTGATGGGCACTCAGGGAGTCGGAACACACGATGTGTTTATCACTCCCAACATACGACTATCTGATCTGCTGCAGTGCCCACAAGATAGCATATATTCCCGTCGAGGACACTTAAGTCTGAAGGCAGTCGGATCTTGACAACCTCATCTACTTATGGACAGGGACTGTCAAGCACTGTGGAGGACAGTTGAAAAAAATCACAGGAAATCAGCAGAAGAAATCAGTCGTGATTTCGAAAGTGCTACCAGAAGTCCATCTAGCACACTGCCAGCCTAAAAACAACAGGGCACAATGTTGGAGCAGCTCCTCATAGGACTCACACCTCTGTAGTAAATGTCTACGGTGCCAGACAGTATATGGCTGGGAACTGGAATAGTAGGGTAACAGCGGCATCGCCACACATTGTGGGTTGCCTACATCAGGGGCAAGTACACATTCAGGGGCAAACGTATTGTTCTCTTTTGAGGGATGGGTAATTACACCCTCACAGATTGCTTGAACATATCTCTAACACCTTCTCTCGTCTCGCCATCCATGCAGCCTGTCCGAAGTCTGGGTGGGCCCCACAAAGCGACGTGTCCACCAATGGGCTCACCACAAGCTGCCTCTTGCACCGCACAGAATGGATGTCACGCTAATCCCTGGAATAAAATCACACATCCTGTCAGTGTCCTCTGCCATCTCAGGTGGTCTGTATGCATGCAGATACCAGCACATGCAAGAGATGCTTTCCTTCAAAGCAATTACCTGTCTGAGAATCGATTCAGAAATATTGCTGGAGTTAATAAATAGTTAATTTCTGATCATGATGCAGGGGATACATGACGAACATGGTAACTATTTCACCCACCCACCCACACCCACACACACACACACACACACACACACACACACACACAAACACACAAAAATTGATGACATCACAAAACTAATAGCAGGCTGACTGGAAATATAGTAAAAGAAAAAAAGTGATTGTTGGCTACAAAGAGAGAGACAGCTAACTGGTTTGATCATGAATGAGCATGGGATATTCTAATAACTGCAGCACTTTTTCACTCCACCCATGGTCTCTAAACTGCCCCAGCCATCCTGGTGCAGATTCTTGTAATACACTTCATGAAACGCTGCAGTGCTTCAGAAGTTACTAAATCTGGAGTGGAATATCATATTTTGAAAATGTCACAAATGTTGCTTCAGAAGATGTGCCACAGGAAATATTAATTAAATGATTAATATAAGCACTTACATAATTTGCTTCAAACACACACAGTTTAAAACTAATAACGAACAACACTGCACCATATTTTGCTCGCATAAACAATTGTATAATGCTCTTGGCGAGAAATGTCATTAAATAATCTAAACCTATTATTATTTGACATCACAACTGGAAGTGGTGATGTATGAAATATCTGGAATTTCAAATTTCGATGTGCATTCCGTAATGGTTTTGGGTTCCCTGAGGACTACAGGCCTTCCATGTGTATTTTCTTTTTCAAAGGTACTACAGAATTACTAAACTGACAGGTTCTCTCAGCTACACCAGGAAGAAGAGTGCAGGAGGAGGCGGAGGAGGAGGAGAAGGAGAAGGTGCACGAGGAGGAAGAAAATCTACCACATGATGGTACAGAGACAACAACAACAAATACCTCTGCAAGACAGAGTCCACTGTGATGTACTGAGAGACACTAAATATAACACACTTAAACCGCGATCTAATCAGGAGTAATAAGTCGTCATGGCTAGATATCATTGTCAATCGGGAATTTGATGCTAGGAAAACCTAAATTGGTTCTCTCCACTACATTGAGAAGGAGGAAGGGCCTATTGCGGATAGTATAGAGAAAACAAGCAAATACCACTGCAAGACAGAGTCCATTGCGATGTACTGGCAAGCACTAAGCATGACACACTTAACCACAAATCAGTCTGTAGCAGCAGCTGCCATGGGAGGATGTCGGAGATCGCCGAAACACTGGCAGATTCCGCACGTTCATGTCCTGATGTACACACACAGTGCACCAATTTCGTCATACACCGCCGACGCTAGTACCCAGAGATCGGTGAAAACTACACTGGCGATAACTTCCACTTCTGCTACAGCTGCAGTCGTGGACGCGTGTGTAAGCAATACCACCAGCCATGGAAGGCATCCAGGGATGGTTGGAATGGTAGGAATTTGAATGTTATCAATATTGCCAGCGCAAACACCTGTTATTTTCAATCTCCTCTCACACTACACACACATCCGCGTCTATCCCCACTCACCCAGCACACTTCCCACTTCTGGTCGGTGCGCTCTGTACACTAAAAAGCCTGTCACAGACTGAGCTAATCCATTACTTCTGGTAGCTGGCTCCTTGTGACCACCTCTGCAGCCAGCTGCAGTGTACCGCCAAACAAACAGCTGCAGCTTGGTTTTGTATAGTAGTTCTAACCAATTCCACCCCGACATACCGCACCCCCCCCCCCCCCCGCCCCAGATTAAAAGATCCACTTTACCCAATCTGTGATGCCTATATTGTTGACCACATGCCTAAAATTTCTCATGTGAAGTGTAGATTTCTACTTTTATACAAGTTATTTTCAAGGACAGAAGAAATCAGGGCATGCACATCACTAACGTATCGTTACATGTTGTGAAGATCCTGTAATAGTGACATAGGCTACATTGCAAGTATTTTTCTCATCAGGTAGAAATAAATCTGTACTAATCAGCCTAATATCTATTACATCGTGTTGAGGGTTGAATTACACTTAGGCGCTTTCTTGTTCTACTGATTTTATTTGTATGAACTAGTTTTTGGCTTATTAGGCCATCTTCAGATAACTACTGACTATTGTTTACAAGGAGCTTGTGTTCGAACCAAACATTCTGGGCTAGGATACAACTCACTTACATACAATCTTTGGTTGTAGTATTGTCTTTGGAGTTGTCAAAAGGGTCTTTTGACTTTTTGTTCTGTAAAACTGTTCTTTAACGTAATAAATCACATTTTATGGTTTGTCAGTACCATGTATGACAAGATTTGGATTATTTAGACTACACATTGTTACAAAACTACAACTGTTTGGTGTTTATTGTGAACAGTTCAAAAAAATGGTTCAAATGGCTATGAGCACTATGCGACTTAAATTCTGAGGTCATCAGTCGCCTAGAACTTAGAGCTAATTAAACCTAACTAACCGAAGGACGTCACACACATCCATGCCCCAGGCAAGATTCGAACCTGCGACCGTAGCCGTTGCTCGGTTCCAGACTGCAGCGCCTAGAACCACACAGCCAATCCGGCCAGCTGTGAACAGTTGCACTGGACACTAATTGTTAGTTGTACAACAGCAATGTTTGTTTGGGGGTTACATATATTCCAAATATTACATGGTTACAGTTGAGTTACAGTTAGAAATGTAAACACATATGGGATATTACTTTATATTGGGATGTCAATTTGTTTACTATTGGGACACTTTGTGGTTAGTAGTAGGTTTACTTTATTGTGTAAAGTTTAAGAGTGATGATGTGCTCAGTTGCAATTGGTCATTTAGAACCAGCTGGGGATTTAGGGCTAAGTGTTTGTTAATTTCAAGTGCTTCTAGTAGGCTGAGTTCACTGCCTTTGTTGGCTATGTGTAGCACTTCTGTGTGGGTTAGATATTCGTGTTCTTCTTTGAGTACATGTTCAGAAAAGGTGGAGTCTGATTTATTTAATATCGAGCTGAGTTCATGTTCAGTCAACCTTGTTGATATGTCCCGGCCCATTTGACCAATGTACAGTTTATTGCAGTCAGTGCAGGTTATTTTGTAGACCCCACTGTTGCTTTGTTTATCTGTTTTGTCCTTGCTGTTGAATAGCAGATTAGCTGTAGTGCCTCTTATATAAAATGATATCTTATAGTTTTGGGATTTCAATGTTTTGGGTAGTTTGATAGTTTACCTAGATATGGAATAGTACACCAGTTGGTTTTTGGTGTGGTTGTTATTGCAGAGAGAGCATAAATGTAGGGCAAGATTTTCCTTCTTTGTTTCTTCTGCAGGATTTTGTCAACTAATTCAGGGTTATAGCCATTGTTATATGTAACATAGTTAATGGTGTCTACTTCTGTTTGGAAAATCTGTTTTGACATTGGTATGGATGTGAGGCGATGTACCATGGAATGCAAGGCTGCATGTTTGTGTGTTATTGGGTGTTATGAACATGAGGGTATTACCGTGTCTGTTTTTGTGGGTTTTCTGTAAATGCTAGAAGTACGTGTATTTGTGTTGATATATGTGTTAAGGCCTAAAAGTTAATGGATTTTTCACCTAGCTGCATGTAGAATTATATGTTTTTATGTTGTGAATTTAGATGTTCTAGGAATGTGTTCAGTTGTCTGTTGGTACCTGTCCGCATACACAGTACATCATCTACATATCTCTACCAGTATTTAATGTAATTACTGAGGGGTTCATTTTCTAGGAACTGTTTCTCGATTGGAGATGTGGTGATCGAGCAGGCCAAGTAACACGTCGACACACTGTAGAGCGTTTGGATTACGACAGCGGTCATTGGGTGAGCGACAGCCTGTTGGAAAACACCCCCTGTAATGCCGTTCATAAATGTGAGCGTAACAGAACGAATCACCAGACTGACGTACAGATTTGCAGTCAGGTTGCGTGGGATAGCCCTGAGAGTGTCCTCTTGTCATACGAAATCTCTCCCGAGACCATAGCTCCAGGTCGGGGTTGGTTGCTAGTCCTCAACTGGTCTCGTCGTAAGTGACACACGGCCATCGTGGGCACCGAGGCCCAACCAGCTTTCATCAGAAAGTACAAGCGACCTCTGCCCTGCTCTCCAACGAGCGCTCGCATGACACCACTGAAGTCGCAAACGGCGGAGGTTCCGTGTCAGTGGAATTCACGTTGCAGGGCGCCTGACTTGGAGAGGTCCTTGAAGTAATCGATTTGTAATTTCGTTCTGTCCCTGCCGTGCCCGCTGCTGCTGAGGCTTGTGCTGCAGGTGCAGTACGATGCGCTGGAGCCATACGCCGTCACGACAGTCTTCCCTGTCGGTATTGCCATGCAGTCATCCCGTCCCTAGTTTCCCTACGACCATACATTTTCGTGACCACCACTACCAGCAAACACGTGCAGTGGCTACCTTCCTGCCATGTCTTTTTGCAGCAACGCAGAAGGAACATCCAGTTATCGTAGGCCTCGTCCAAAATCAGCGAGGTGTTGAGAATGGCGTCTTTTTAGCGTTAATCGCATTCATTCACTAGCTTCAACTCACCACGTCCAGTCTCAAAAACTCTCATGACCGACAGAGCGTGTATTTAAAGCAAGCTTGCTCTGCACTGTCATAGTGGCACTAGTAGCTCCACTCTTATGCGACTGGCGCAAAATTGTAATAGACATCATCTTATAGACGTAGGAACGTGCCTACTAACTTTCGTCTGTGTCAGAGAACTCCTTCTTGGTGCTGCGATTTTTTTCCGTCGGTGTGGATTGAAGCTATGCAGCCCCTCGAACTGGGCCTCATACGATGTGGTGTCGCTCCAGCGTCAATTATTGTCGCTGGTGACACCGCTGTCAGTGTTCTGTTCAGAACCGATTCAAATGGCTCTGAGCACTATGGGACTTGACTGCTGAGGTCATCAGTCCCCCAGAACTTAGACCTACTTAAACCTAACTAGCCAAAGAACAACACACACATCCATGCCCGAGGCAGGATTCGAACCTGCCACCGGAGCGGTCGAGCGGCTCCAGACTGTAGCGCCTAGAACCGCTCGGCCACTCCGGCCGGCCAGCGTTCTGTTCTCCTCCGTTGGTCAACGGAAGCCACAACAATGATATTCCTCCTGGCAGTTCGTATCGCTCCGTACTTCATCGCACTACCCATTTGCATGTATCACTTGCTACTAACAAGCCCGTTTGCCGACTCCAGGTACGATTTGTGTCTTACAAGATTGCGCGGTACAGCCAATAACGTTGCTGTCATCTCAGCGTTAGGAGCGTCCGACTGTTGGGTTTGTACAAATTCCACAGAACTCACCGATTCGTCAGTGAAGTGACTAAAGTCATTGGATAGCAATATGCACGCCTAGAAATGGCGGTACGTACAAGGTACAAAAGGGTGGTGCCATGGCGGAGCTGTCGTTTCTTCTCAGGTGATTGGAGACCATTTGCAGTCATGTTCCCAAGCAACGATGTCATCTCACCGGACAACAACTGTTCGTTCTGGACAATTCGAGCGAATTATTTGGCCACCCACATTGCCCGACCTCCTCCCCATGATCCATGGACCTTGCCGTTGGTGGGGAGGCTTGCGTGCCTTAGCGATACAGATAGCCACACCGTAGGTACAACCACAATCGAGGGGTATCTGTTGAGAGGCCAGACAAACGTGTGGTTCCTGAAGAGGGGCAGCAGCCTTTTCAGTAGTTGCAAGGGCAACAGTCTGGATGATTGACTGATCTGGCCTTGTAACAATAACCAAAACGGCCTTGCTGTGCTGGTACTGCGAACGGCTGAAAGCAAGGGGAAACTACGGCCGTAATTTTTCCCGAGGGCATGCAGCTTTACTGTATGATTAAATGATGATGGCGTCCTCTTGGGTAAAATATTCCGGAGGTAAAATAGTCCCCCATTCGGATCTCCGGGCGGGGACTACTCAAGAGGATGTCGTTATCAGGAGAAAGAAAACTGGCGTTCTACGGATCGGAGCGTGGAATGTCAGATCCCTTAATCGGGCAGGTAGGTTAGAAAATTTAAAAAGGGAAATGGATAGGTTAAAGTTAGATATAGTGGGAATTAGTGAAGTTCGGTGGCAGGAGGAACAAGACTTCTGGTCAGGTGACCACAGGGTTACAAACACAAAGTCCAATAGGGGTAATGCAGGAGTAGGTTTAATAATGAATAGGAAAATAGGAGTGCGGGTAAGCTACTACAAACAGCATAGTGAACGCATTATTGTGGCCAAGATAGATACGAAGCCCACTCCTACTACAGTAGTACAAGTTCATATGCCAACTATCTCTGCAGATGACGAAGAAATTGAAGAAATGTGTGATGAAATAAAAGAAATTATTCAGATAGTGAAGGGAGACGAAAATTTAATAGTCATGGGTGACTGGAATTCGAGTGTAGGAAAAGGGAGAGAAGGAAACGTAGTAGGTGAATATGGATTGGGGCTAGGAAATGAAAGAGGAAGCCGCCTGATAGAATTTTGTACAGAGCATAACTTAATCATAGCTAACACTTGGTTTAAGAACCATGATGGAAGGTTGTATACATGGAAGAACCCTGGAGATACTAAAAGGTATCAGATAGATTATATAATGGTAAGACAGAGATTTAGGAACCAGGTTTTAAATTGTAAGACGTTTCCAGGGGCAGATGTGGACTCTGACCACAATCTATTGGTTATGACCTGTAGATTAAAACTGAAGAAACTGCAAAAAGGTGGGAATTTAAGGAGATTGGACCTGGATAAACTGAAAGAACCAGAGGTTGTACAGAGTTTCAAGGAGAGCATAAGGGAACAATTGATAGGAATGGGAGAAAGAAATACAGTAGAAGAAGAATGGGTAGCTCTGAGGGATGAAGTAGTGAAGGCAGCAGACGATCAAGTAGGTAAAAAGAAGAGGGTTAGTAGAAATCCTTGGGTAACAGAAGAAATATTGAATTTAATTGATGAAAGGAGAAAATATAAAAATGCAGTAAATGAAGCAGGCAAAAAGGAATACAAACGTCTCAAAAATGAGATCGACAGGAAGTGCAAAATGGCTAAGCAGGGATGGCTAGTGGACAAATGTAAGGATGTAGTGGCTTATCTCACTAGGGGTAAGATAGACACTGCCTACAGGAAAATTAAAGAGACCTTTGGAGATAAGAGAACCACATGTATGAACATCAAGAGCTCAGATGGAAACCCAGTTCTAAGCAAAGAAGGGAAAGCAGAAAGGTGGAAGGAGTATATAGAGGGTCTATACAAGGGCGATGCACTTGAGGACAATATTATGGAAATGGAAGAGGATGTAGATGAAGATAAAATCGGAGATACGATACTGCGTGAAGAGTTTGACAGAGCACTGAAGGACCTGAGTCGAAACAAGGCCCCCGGAGTAGACAACATTCCATTGGAACTACTGACGGCCTTGGGAGAGCCAGTCCTGACAAAACTCTACCATCTGGTGAGCAAGATGTATGAAACAGGCGAAATACCCTCAGACTTCAAGAAGAATATAATAATTCCAATCCCAAAGAAAGCAGGTGTTGACAGATGTGAAAATTACCGAACTATCAGTTTAATAAGCCACAGCTGCAAAGTACTAACACGAATTCTTTACAGACGAATGGAAAAACTAGTAGAAGCCAACCTCGGGGAAGATCAGTTTGGATTCCGTAGAAATACTGGAACACGTGAGGCAATACTGACCTCACGACTTATCTTAGAAGAAAGATTAAGGAAAGGCAAACCTACGTTTCTAGCATTTGTAGACTTAGAGAAAGCTTTTGACAATGTTGACTGGAATACTCTCTCTCAAATTCTAAAGGTGGCAGGGGTAAAATACAGGGAGCGAAAGGCTATTTACAACTTGTACAGAAACCAGATGGCAGTTATAAGAGTTGAGGGACATGAAAGGGAAGCAGTGGTTGGGAAGGGAGTAAGACAGGGTTGTAGCCTCTCCCCGATGTTATTCAATCTCTATATTGAGCAAGCAGTAAAGGAAACAAAAGAAAAATTTGGAGTATGTATTAAAATCCATGGAGAAGAAATAAAAACTTTGAGGTTCGCCGATGACATTGTAATTCTGGCAGAGACAGCAAAGGACTTGGAAGAGCAGTTGAACAGAATGGATGGTGTCTTGAAGGGAGGATATAAGATGAACATCAACAAAAGCAAAACGAGGATAATGGAATGTAGTCGAGTTAAGTCGGGTGATGCTGAGGGTATTAGATTAGGAAATGAGACACTTAAAGTAGTAAGGGAGTTTTGCTATTTGGGGAGCAAAATAACTGATGATGGACGAAGTAGAGAGGATATAAAATGTAGACTGGCAATGGCAAGGAAATCGTTTCTGAAGAAGAGAAATTTGTTAACATCGAGTATAGATTTAAGTGTCAGGAAGTTATTTCTGAAAGTATTTGTATGGAGTGTAGCCATGTATGGAAGTGAAACATGGACGGTAAATAGTTTGGACAAGAAGAGAATAGAAGCTTTTGAAATGTGGTGCTACAGAAGAATGCTGAAGATTAGATGGGTAGATCACATAACTAATGAGGAAGTATTGAATAGGATTGGGGAGAAGAGAAGTTTGTGGCACAACTTGACCAGAAGAAGGGATCGGTTGGTAGGACATGTTCTGAGGCATCAAGGGATCACCAATTTAGTATTGGAGGGCAGCGTGGAGGGTAAAAATCATAGGGGGAGACCAAGAGATGAATACACTAAGCAGATTCAGAAGGATGTAGGTTGCAGTAGGTACTGGGAGATGAAGAAGCTTGCACAGGATAGAGTAGCATGGAGAGCTGCATCAAACCAGTCTCAGGACTGAAGACCACAACGACAACAACAACAACATTGCCCGACATGAATCCCATCCAGTATTTTTGGGTAATAATCGAGAGGTGACCTCGTACACAACATCCTGCTCCAGCAACACTTTCCCAATTAAGATCGGCTGTGAAGCAGCATCGACCAGTACCTCTGCAGGGGACTTCCAACCACTTGTTGTGCCCATGCCACGCCGAGTTATTGCACTGCGCCGGTCATAAGGAGTGTCGACACGGCATATCTAATTTCTGATGACTTTGGTCACCTCACTGTATGTTAAAGATCCCAGCCACTGAGAAAAGCACTACTGTGGAACGACAAATACACTGGCTGGTGGACGTTCTTCCTTCTAGAAAACAACCATCACTCAAGTATGTTCCTGAATGAGTGACCCATTGTATAATCTTCACATACGTGTAGATTGTAAATGGTGTTAATGTACCTACCTACAGCAGCTGTCTTCAGATGCTTATATACATATAAGTATGAAGCACACTTCAGGTATTTCTTGCTTGCTGTACTCATCATGATGGAATAGTAACTGCCAGCAGTTTGTTTTAGAGCTTTCTATATTCGTGTACAAAAGTGCATGGGTTGGATAAAAATCGTGGCAACACAGTTATGATCCATACCAGACGTTGCTGACAGACGTTCCAAATACTCCAAGCCATCAGTGTAAGTGCCCCGCATCTCGATCACCTTCCCCACACCGATGGAAGGCGTCACACACTGTCAGCAAGTCCACCTCTGCCGACTTCTTGCAAGGACTGCCCTATGGCACGTGCCAAGAAGACATTCCTTCATTTTGGCGGACAGCTCGTAATCGCACAGACTGCTATCGGGTGAATTCGGTTGATGTTCCAGTATTTTCCACTTCCATGTATGCAGGAGCTAGTGCATGTTGTTCGCCATGTAGCATCATGCATGATGGGACGCTGTGTCATGAGGCTGTTGTGCTCTGACTATGTGCCATTTCAGTCTATATCCATGCACTTTGTTTGTCTTTCCTAAATATGCTGCTAGGGCGCTCGAACTGCCCTTCCGCAGTTTCAGACAGTATGTACAGAAACTGACTCAAACACAGCCGTCGCCGCTCACTGCGCTATTTGTACAGATCGTTTGCTATCAGAAACACACAGTGCCCATGGCATGTGATACACGTCCTTTATTTTATGGCGGTTTTGCCACTACTTTCCATCCAATCCATGTACCCCTCAAACACTTACGTCGGAAGTGTGGTAGCCTAAGTCTTCAGCTACAGTGGAGCTGACAGTCTGCTGCGCTGGCTGCCATCAGTCGCTGGTAAACAGAAACATGTCTGTCTGTGGGCCTTCAGAGGGCTGTGTGTGAGCACATGAAGCCAAATTTGTCACCAGAGGCGGGACAGTCATCTCAATATTTTTCAGTGCCATTCGTGTGCTAACCTTGTAGAAGGATGACCAATCTTCAACATCTGGAGTAGTTGAGACGAGACGACACGAAACCTAACCAGTGAGTGCCTGCTTAAAATGCACTCCAGAAAGTCAGTAAGAAGCCAAGCTGTCACTAGTGGGAAGACCTCTCCCCCACCATCGACCATTCTCTCCTTGGTCTTCACTACCAGAGGAGGAGTCAACTAGAAGCCTAGCGATAGCCCTTTGTTAGCTATCACTCTCACCATTGTACAGCCGCAAGCATTTTAAGGGCAGATTACGTGTGAAGCTACAGTGGAATACTGTATTAGCCACCAGTAGCTAGTGAACACAGCGTGTTGTCATTTGGGTTGGTGGTTTATTACTAGATGGACAAGGCCTGATCGCTATAACCTGACAACGGGGGTGATGCATGGCACAGGCGAAAGGGTATCCCGAACATCAGGGTTTCAGTGATATTGCCGAATACGTGTCTAGAAATGGTGAACTGCCCTAACAGGTGAGCTGGTATCTGGAACAAATCGCTGTCAAATTTGTAGCAGAATCATTCACAGCCACCAACAGCAGCTTGAGGTTCGAGTCTCCATGTTGGTACCAACTTCCTGCACTAAGTCCACACTTCAGACTTGGTGCCACACTGCAGAGAAACCTTCCTGGCTCACTTCAGCAGCAACCAGATTGCAGAGCAGAGGCAACAGGGCACAGCCCAGGCGCAACAGATGGCTTTCGACAACGTGCTCGACACACCTGCTTGATGAACGATTGTCCACCCGTCTGCGGTCGTTAATCGCGTAGTTGGCTACATCTGCAAGATTCCTGGCTGTTTCCACATTCAACTGACGCCAGTGCTGTGGCTTACGACACAGGTGCACAAGCCAGGTGCTTACAGCAATCGTCAGCAAAACAGGACACGAGCACGCATTGTAGTCAGCTGTCCGATCACTAGCAAGTACCTGCCTTGCTGCCAGCCCTTTTTTCTGGGGAGACAGAGTGATCACGTCCCCATTTCGACACAGTGCTGATGTACAAATAGAGAGTAATTTATTGGTTTTGACAGCCGTTTCTATGTATTCATCCAACCTCAGCTGTGCGTTGTTTGACAACCTGACAATATGGCCATCCTGCCACTCTCAGAGTCGGCTATAAATTGCCTCAGAAGTTGTGGCATCATCTTCAGTAGGTATCAGAACTTGCGTCATCCACGCAGCACGCAGAGTGGACCTCAACCTACAATGCTAACAGAGCGGGGTGAGTGGAGAAACTGTTGGTTATTTTCGATATGTGTGATACACATGGATCTAGAATAGAGTGTCACCAAAGCGTAGAGGTTACTTTGGATACGCCAGAGGAACTGGCTGATGTGTCTGAGTTTTGGGGCAACAAGAGGGAGCAGAACCTGGGACTGCTAGATGTTTACAGTATAAATACCGGGTGATCAAAAAGTCAGTATAAATTTGAAAACTGAATAAATCACAAATTAATGTAGATAGAGAGGTACAAATTGACACACTTACTTGGAATGACATGGGGTTTATTAGAATCAAAAAAATACAAAAGTTCAAAACATGTCCGACAGATGGCGCTTCATCTGATTAGAATAGCAATAATTAGCATAACAAAGTAAGACAAAGCAAAGATGATGTTCTTTACAAGGTAATGCTCAATACGTCCACTATCATTCCTCAACAATAGCTGTAGTCGAGGAATAATGTTGTGAACAGCACTGTAAAGCATGTCCGGAGTAATGGTGAGGCATTGGCGTCGGATGTTGTCTTTCAGCATCCCTAGAGATATCAGACGATCACAATTCACTTGCGACTTCAGGTAGCCACAAAGCCAATAATCGCACAAACTAAGGTCTGGGCGTCTGATAATACAGCTTCACTAAAAGCGCCTTTTCAGGTAACGTCAACATGCTGCGACTGCTGGCGCATCTGATTCTCTCTCTCATTACAGCTCCTTTTATACACGATTGTCATGCACAGTCACTGACGTTTTGCTGTCCACTGCCATCTGTCGGATATTTAGTGAACTTTGTTTCTTTTTTTTTTTGTTCTAATAAAACTCCATGTCATTCCAAGCATGTGTGTCAATTTTTACCTCTCTATCTACATTATTCAGTGGTTTATTAAGTTTTCAAATTTATACTGACTTTTTGATCACTCGGTACTTGAGCATTCTGCATTGTGCGCTGAATCTGTACCTGTAACTTGTTTCATGCGACATAGTTTTGGTTATGTTGTGAGGCAGTACAGGGATTCTGGGTTACTCGTTCTTCAGTCTGGCAACTGGTGTGTATTTGTATTGTGTGTGAATGAGCAGTAAAGGTGTTGAAATGAGATACAGGATGTTACTGTCCAGAAGACAGCTAAAGTACTGATTGATGAAGTAACACAGGGTAGACCAGATAACACAGAATTATGGAATAAGCTTGTAGCGAAACATGAGGAAATACAGTTGTTCCAGACACTGAACCATCTAACAGATCCATCTGCCACTAGCCTAGTCAGTACCTTTTGCGGATGTGATGTTGTTCGTGGAGAACCTGACAATGTCGCAGAGACTTGGTGTTTGAGCAGTTGTTGCAGGTAGCAAAATTAGGTCTAGGAAGAGAGGCAAAAACTTTTTGTAGATACACGGAAACACTGAGAAAGGGGGACACGTTTGAACATATAAAATGGAGACTTCTGTAGAGGTTCAGAAAGTAGAAGAGTGCAAGTTTCTGTCAGGAACATTTGAGTGATATTACAAAGAGGCAAGTGGAAGGTATAGAGGATTTTGCTGACAGAATAAAGAAAGCGGACGTACATATGTATGAGCTGGATCAGTTTTTCTACAGGAGCAGAGCAATGAATTTAATAGACAGAAACTTGACTGCGCTGACGGGGACTTGCCTCATTGGTCATAGAAAAGTCAGACAGTGCTGGACATAGTTCTTCAGAACCAAATGTTAGGGAGCGCGATACTGGTTAACTGCCTGAAATCAGAATCCAGGAGAGGACCAGGTTCTTTTAAGGCATCTTTTTGCTGGTTAGCACTCAGAACACTAGTCACAACTGAAATGACATGGTGAAAGAAAACGTAAAAATACTAGTCTTCCTTTTTGTGAGCAGATGAACCAAAATAACTTCTCTGGCAGATTTCTTCGCCGCCGGGCTCTTCTCTGCCACGCTTCTCCACTGAGGTCCTTCTCTGCACGTCATCCACTGAGCAGTGAGGTGTCTCTGAGCATATGGGCTGGGGACCTGAACAAGTTTTCTAATGAGCTGAACTTGCAAGGAGAGGTCCCCAGCAGTGGGACAGACTTTTTGAAAGATCTATGTGTTGATGCAGGATGAGATCCCAGGTATCACAACTTACAACGATTCCCCATGGTGGGTCTTCGTTTGCGAGTAATCGAAGAAAATTGTTGTTGTTTTGAGTGACAATTAACAGCGTTAAATAGATAGTATGGAACTGACTGGTTGTGTAGCATAATGGATAGGGTAAGGACTTTGCATGCAGTAGGTCGTTGTCTCGAAACTTGTCAAGTGGTTTAAGATTTTTTGTTTTTAAACCTTTATCAAAAAGAATTTGATCATTAATTTTGTTCGATTAATTCATTTAAATGTAGTTTTTTATTTCTGTTTCTTTGTTACTTCATTTTAATCATCCTATCAACTTCTTCATTTGCTCTCATATTTCTTCATGTCATTCTTTTTCTGCTTGAAATTTTTGGTCATGTGATTTTAATTGACTTTGTGTATTAACTATGCATATTAATTTCTTTCTGTTAATCATACTATCTTTTGGTTGTGTTAATGCTTTCATTCTTTCTACTTCTCATTTTGCTTGAATTTCATTTTACTTATATTTCGTTCTTTTCTTTAAATCTTCATCTGCATTATTTTGTCCATAATGCAGCAGGAATGCATGGTATGTTTTAAATGTTTGTATAACGATTACCAACCAAAACAATTCGCTGCTTGTAACAAAACATACATTTTTGCTACCATTTCACAGTCAATACAAATGGATTATTTAATCTTTTGTTTCTTAACTGATAGATCGGAATTTTTAAATATTTAAATATTATAATAGATAGTTACAATTACATTCCCACTCTCAAAAATTCCGAATGGACAAAGAAATACATAAAAAAATCTGAAAGAGTTGTGGTTAAAACGACGTAACAAAGAAACATAAATAAATAAATAACATTTAAACCAGTTAACTGATTATAAGTGAGAATTAAAGTCATTTAAGTAAAGACTTAAGAATAATAAAATTCAAGCACCTGATGATAACCAAACTCACGATTTTTTACATTTGAAGCCCTTCTCATTACGCTACACAACCAAATTACACATTACACGTGTTTCAACATTACTGAGGGCCAGGTAAAGTTGTGGCACTCCTCTTTCTCCAATTAGTCGCAAAAGAGGGCCCACCTGGGTGAATGGCTGGCGCGTGTGATACCTGGGATCTTAACCAACATTGCCGTATAGATGGTTCCAAGTAGCTGTTGCGACCACTGGGGATCTCTCCTTGTTAGTCGCAGGCGTGACAAATGCCTATAGTCACTGTCACCTTCAGATTAAGATGGCAAGTTGTAGGGACACCGAGCATGAGCCACAGGGACAGCCAAATCATTTTTACTGACTTCTTCATTTAGAAGACTTTCTTGCAGATTTTACGATCAGTATTGCTTCAATTCTGGCCACAACTGCAAGCCTATATTCTTCTGTAGAGTTATCTGCCTTTTGATACTAACACTCTGGCAATGATAGCACACCTTCACAATTATAATTGCATTGTACTGATACAAATTTATTAGAATCAGACCACAGATCCCCCAAACATATTTACAAACGTATTAGTTTTGACTTGTCAGTTTTTGTCACATGCTTTATTGTAAAGTTTGATAATGACAAATGGAATTAATTCTGGTTCTTGTTTAATTTCATAGATGACGAATTCCATATTGATTTTTTTAGTGGTCAGCAACTAATTACGCCGGATCAGCATGGTCACTTCACATTCTTCTAGTCAAACACATCCCACATGCCCTTGAATTTTGGCGACTACTACGAAGAATTCGTTGAGTGCTATCTTGTGGCACTGCAGTCAGTTCCGTGACAGTTCTAATTTAGAGGAGAACTTGCATTTGGTATCTAAGAAATCATTAAACTCACTAAGGTAATAACGAAATTGTAAATTGTTTGCACATCACCATTTATGTATTCCTTTCACAGAAGTGAGGTTGTATGTGTCCATTGATGTCCAGCTGAAGAATCATCATTATACTTTTCAACAGGGGTTTATTTATTTTTTGTCTACTATGTGTGTCGGACAATGACGGGAATCCAATCATTAGGTGTGCAGGAGACTTGAGAAATTTTATTGTAGGTTGATTAATTCCTCATTCACACATTAGGTGTGTTTAAATTCCAGCGATTGCATATGTCATGCCGAAGTTTAGCAGGGCAAGAGTTAGAAGTTTAGCAAGAATGAACGAGGTAGACAGTGGGTCAGATATGGAGGTACAACAAGAAAACGTCTGATGTCATGATGCTTTCCAAATCAGAGAGTAACGATACTTTAGAGAGGTTCTTACGTGAGATGTAAATTATTCACTGATTGAGATTCGCTTCGTTGATGTATATTTTCACTGTCCTTTTATGGTTCTGACACACTGTAATCCAGTAGCAAAATCAGTGTTTGAGAGCTGAAAATCGCAATTGTCTGGCCAGAAATCTGATCCTCCCCTATTCTATCCTACAAACAAACACACGCACACACACATCGGTGATGGCGTGTTATGCAATGAAAGCGACTGGTACCATCAGTTTTATATTGCATGATTAATAGACATCGAACGAAATCATAGACATTCTGTTACATTCATAACATTTATATATAGTCCAGACGAAATTGTAATGATATGAAGCGAAATCCACTTCTTTCGTAACATTTTCATCGATTTGGCAAGAGAAGCCGACTTTAACTTGGCAATAAGAGAAGCTACGTATTACTCGAAACTCATCAGTGCTTCATGATTCCATGTCCTAGCAACCACCTTATTGGTATGGCTGGCAACTCGAAGGTAGTCCTGTGGTGTAACATTTGCAAACGCTTTTTTTGTTAGCATTTCAGCCTCACTGAGCATAAACTTCTTCTCGTTTTTTGCCACGTTACTTTTACCACTGCACATTTATTCCCACTCGGATTTATCTGAATCAGATATACAGGAAGCCTGATTTAAAAGTGCTCTTTCGCTTTAGCTACAGTAGTCCATCGGCTTGGTAGCCTGGTGTTTTTCGCCTGTACGGCACTACAAGTTCCGTTAACTCCGTCTTATGCTCTCTGGGTTCAACTTTATTCAGTGGAACATTTCTTGGTACACAAAGCAAAATATCCACTTTCCTCCAGTGCATTGTTGGAGCTTGGTCTACCTCATCTGAGTCTTATGGCTTCATTACATCTGTCGTATTCGGAGGAATATTTTGCAGCATTTTCTTAGCTGGTGAGCGTGTTCCTGGACGACCACTTTTATTTTGAATCTCGTATTCAGAGATGATACATTGTTATTATTAATTCAGCGCTAACATGAAACACTCGAACACAAAACCTGAAGAGCATAGAACACTTCAAGGCCAAAAACTGCTACTTTAAAACGAGAGTTGACGAACTTCATCCATCTAATGCGCGACTCCACGTGTTACTGTTTATCTGCGTCGTGATAACAGGGGTGCTTTACCAATCGAACCGCTAGCGGCGCAATAGGGAAAGCTGGCTCACTGTTGGTGTTACCCAGGCAACAGTATCGCGTTACCTCTGATGGGCCAAACATCACAAGTCGCAACTAATTTTAAACGCACTGTAGCGTTTGGAATCAGAACTTCTATACTTCTGGGCTAGGTTATCATATCGCTAGTATACAGGTGCTTTCTTTCTGAACGGAGCTGTCAACGGCATGACTACAGGTTGACTTGGTTCCTATGGGGGTATCACAGATGGGATGGTGGCGGACTTCTCGAACTGTCCAGTGATCATGAACTTCATGGCCACGGAAGCAGTAGGTCAGCAAGGACGAGACTCAACTCTGAATTGCTGCCAAAATTATTCAAGATATCGGATCCAAGATGACGGCGATAGATATAGCAATGTAGCAATAACATCATGGAGAGAAGTTCAAATTTTGGTGGGAAAACAGGTCAATTGGCCTACCTCCACTAATCTAAATCATCCTACCGCCACCTCTTCCTAGGGATTGGTGGGGAAAGGACTCAGCCTGTGCTGGGCTACTGGATAGGATGGACTTAAGTCTTTATTTTGTATGCAGTGTTTATTCAAACAATATGAGGCAGTAGCTCCATCCAGTGTGTTCACTGTGAGGTCTGGAGTTGTAGTACACAGTACCGCCACCAGAGAGCACCGTTGTCTCTCCTGTGATGTAATCCAAGATTGCAGTCGGAAAAATTGTGGGATAAGGACTCAATGTTTTCTGGGCTGCTGGAGAGAGGAAGGAATGTACTTTATTTATTTTGAAACAATTTATTTAGCGATCGATTTCATGTGGTTTATTTTACTGCTACAAAACACTCGCTTTGACGTGCATGGGTCACAATACACAGCCTACAGAACTGCAAACTACTCGTCTATTATCTAAATAACGCAGTACACTGATGTACAGACAGTCAAACAACTCATAAATTATCGAAATAATGCACTGAACAGTCTACAGAACTGCAAACTACTCGTAAATCACCGAAATAATGCAGCACAAAGGTGTGGAGATACGCAACAACTCTTAAGTTGTCAAAATAATGCCTGTAAAAGGCTCTACAAACACGCCCGCTAATCATCAACTAATGAAATCATGCATTGCACGGCGTGCACACCTGTTCACAAAATAATGTAACAGACACCAAAACAACTCATAAATCATCAAAAGAGAATGCATGCGTAACGCTATGCAAACATGCTCACAATGCTTAAACAGCCAAAAATAATGCAGTGCACGAACACTCATTGCATGTGGAAAAATGCTCTCAAACTGCGGTCAACAGCAATGTATCAGCAAACTGCCCCCTACAGGACTTCAGGGCATGCAAACCAGGGGCACACTCACACCATTCCCATACGTGAGGCACCTCTGTGCCACATGTGCATTTACCCATGCGGTGCAGTACCTCCCTACCTGTGGATACTGATGTCACAGGTCACACTGTAGAAATCTGTTCCAATGCTTCCCAGAATAGCACAGGGTGAGTTGTTCCTATCATTCCTAATGGGACATGTGAGCTGCGTCTAGCCATGCATGCGTTTTCATGCCTAGCATGGCTGACGCAGTGCTGCAAAATGTTAGTGTAGCAACTCACCATCGCAGGGGCATCTAAAAGGTACTGAATGTTATACTGACATCACATGGCTATGTAAAGGAGAGCCAAGTTGGCCTCTTGGAAATTTTAAAGTGTCACAGAAATAGTTTTGTAAGAGCTTTCATGATGTCTCAGCCTGTCTGCATGGAAGTCCTAACAGAACCTGTTAACGAAAATAGCCGATAAAAACACTGAATGCATTCCTCCTGATGGTCCTAACTTGTCACCCCATCCATCCCATGTTACCATTCCTAGAAATCATTAAGTCCTGCTTTCAACAAACATCTCTGAAACACAAACGTTCTCCCTGCTATGGAGGGGCTCCTATGCCTCAGCACGAAGGATATCTTGTGAATGAATAGAGCATTCTGACTGGCTCTTATCAAATTTACTCAACAAATTACTGATGCTGCCAGTGTGAAAATCAGTGATGGGTGGACGTGTCTCATGAGTTTTTCTTGTGAGTGGTACCACTGTGTCTTAGAAAGAGAGGCTGAATCTTCTTAAAATCCGCTTTATGTTAAAGAAACACAGTCAGAATGACCACATTACTGTCACAAGCAGTCTTGGTTCTTCAGGGGCAACCCTGTATCCATGTTAAAAGCTATAATGGTTTTATAAATCGAGGTATGGCATTACCTTCAAATGAAGTAGTTTTTCCAGAGAAATACCGCTACAGTGAGTATAGACGGTGATTGCCGGAATGTACACTCCTGGAAATGGAAAAAAGAACACGTTGACACCGGTGTGTCAGACCCACCATACTTGCTCCGGACACTGCGAGAGGGCTGTACAAGCAATGATCACACGCACGGCACAGCGGACACACCAGGAACCGCGGTGTTGGCCGTCGAATGGCGCTAGCTGCGCAGCATTTGTGCACCGCCGCCGTCAGTGTCAGCCAGTTTGCCGAGGCATACGAGCTCCATCGCAGTCTTTAACACTGGTAGCATGCCGCGACAGCGTGGACGTGAACCGTATGTGCAGTTGACGGACTTTGAGCGAGGGCGTATAGTGGGCATGCGGGAGGCCGGGTGGACGTACCGCCGAATTGCTCAACACGTGGGGCGTCAGGTCTCCACAGTACATCGATGTTGTCGCCAGTGGTCGGCGGAAGGTGCACGTGCCCGTCGACCTGGGACCGGACCGCAGCGACGCACGGATGCACGCCAGGATCGTAGGATCCTACGCAGTGCCGTAGGGGACCGCACCGCCACTTCCCAGCAAATTAGGGACACTGTTGCTCCTGGGGTATCGGCGAGGACCATTCGCAACCGTCTCCATGAAGCTGGGCTACGGTCCCGCACACCGTTAGGCCGTCTTCCGCTCACGCCCCAACGTCGTGCAGCCCGCCTCCAGTGGTGTCGCGACAGGCGTGAATGGAGGGACGAATGGAGACGTGTTGTCCTCAGCGATGAGAGTCGCTTCTGCCTTGGTGCCAATGATGGTCGTATGCGTGTTTGGCGCCGTGCAGGTGAGCGCCACAATCAGGACTGCATACGACCGAGGCACACAGGGCCAACACCCGGCATCATGGTGTGGGGAGCGATCTCCTACGCTGGCCGTACACCACTGGTGATCGTCGAGGGGACACTGAATAGTGCACGGTACATCCAAACCGTCATCGAACCCATCGTTCTACCATTCCTAGACCGGCAAGGGAACTTGCTGTTCCAACAGGACAATGCACGTCCGCATGTATCCCGTGCCACCCAACGTGCTCTAGAAGGTGTAAGTCAACTACCCTGGCCAGCAAGATCTCCGGATCTGTCCCCCATTGAGCATGTTTGGGACTGGATGAAGCGTCGTCTCACGCGGTCTGCTCGTCCAGCACGAACGCTGGTCCAACTGAGGCGCCAGGTGGAAATGGCATGGCAAGCCGTTCCACAGGACTACATCCAGCATCTCTACGATCGTCTCCATGGGAGAATAGCAGCCTGCACTGCTGCGAAAGGTGGATATACACTGGACTAGTGCCGACATTGTGCATGCTCTGTTGCTTGTGTCTATGTGCCTGTGGTTCTGTCAGTGTGATCATGTGATGTATCTGACCCCAGGAATGTGTCAATAAAGTTTCCCCTTCCTGGGACAATGAATTCACGGTGTTCTTATTTCAATTTCCAGGAGTGTATATTATAAGACCAATCACCGACGATACAACTTATAATAAAATTACCAAATTTAGAAAGTGATTCGGCTAAAGAGTGCGGTATGAAACTGGTATTTGCAAGTTCCACATGCTGCCATTGCAAGATATTTCTCCAGTATTTCTAATGCATTCTGTCTCGATGCCATGTCAGAAGTTCTGCGATATATCCACTGGGTTACAGGCGAAGGTCGATTGAGAAGGATAACAAACAGTAGTAGAGGCTGTGCTGATTGAGGTTATAAGAAATGTAGACAGGCTTTTCAGATCTCTAGTGTTACGCTATCCACTAGAAATGCTGTCTGGGATTTGGAATACAGTCTTTCCATTCAAATACATATTTCCAACCGAGTCACCTTTCTCGAACTTATCTGCTACAGTGAAATTTCAACTTGTTTTTAGGTAGGCCCTTTGCAACTGCTGCTATCTCTGTACCTTTAAGTATGCGATGGTTCCAATTTATTTTGGAACTGATTGGAAGTTGGAGAAAGCTATATCTACCACCTTCTGCAACCTATGTAGAAACAGGCTAAGCTGCGGTCATGTACTGCATTGTTTGAAACCGAGTCAATGTTGCACACAACATCCTTTACTACAAAGCTAGTGTCATCAGCAAACAGAAACATTTTAGAGTTACCCGTAATAGAAGAGGGCATATCATTTATATAAATAAGAAACAGGAGTGGCCCCAACACTGATCCCTGGAACACCCCTCACTTGACAGTACCCCACTCAGATCCCACATCACAGCCCTTATCAACTTTGTGAATAATGACTTTTGCTGCCTGTTGCTAAAGTAAGAGGTGAATCAATTGTGAGCTACTCCTCATATTCCGTAATGGTCCAACTTATGGAGCAATATTTTGTTATAAACACAATCAAATGTCTTAGTTAAATCAAAAAATACGCCAAGCGTTCGAAACTTTTTGTTTAGCCGATCCAGTACCTCACAGACAAAAGAAAATATAGCATCTTCAGTTGTTAAACGACTTCTAAAGCCGAACTGTACATTTGATAGCAAATCGTATGATGGAGAATGGTCAATTATCCTTACATACTCACCCTTTTCAATAACTTTTGCAAACACTGAATGCATAGAATTAAGTCTAAAATTATTCCTTTCTTCCTTTTTATAAAGTAGCTTTACTACTGAGTACTTTAATCGCCCAGGAAACTGACCATTCCTAAAGGAAAAATTACAAATATGGCTAAATACAGGGCTAACATGCGCAGCACAGTACTTTAATATTCTGCTTGACACTCCATCATAACCATGAGAGTCCTTAGTCTTCAGTGATTTAATTATTGACTCAATCTCCCTCTTGTCTGTATCACAAAGAAGTATTTCAGACATCAATCTCGGAAAGGCATTTGCCAAGAAAGTTATATGATTTCCTGTTGAAATTAAATTTTTATTTAATTCACCAGCAATGCTCAGAAAATGATTGTTAAATACTGTACAGATATCTGATTTATCAGTAACAGAAATATTTTTCCTGCGAACTGACTTTATATTGTCGACCTTGTGCTGCTGACGAGACACTTCATTCACAACTGACAATATGGTTTTAATTTTATCCTGTGAATTATGTATTCTATTTGCATACCACATACTCTTTGCCTTCCTAGTAACATTTTTAAGCACCTTACAAAACTGTTTGTAATGGGCTACTGTAGCTTGATTGCGACTACTTCTAACGTTTTGATATAATTCCCGCTTTGTTCTACGTGATATCCTTATCTCACTAGTCAGCCACCCAGGCTGTCCATTACTGCTAGTAGTCGAAAACATGACGTTATAAAGCGTCAATAGATGACGCTACATAAAAACCAAACGCCCTGGCGCCTCCCGTCACACAATGAGAGACCTTATGAGACGACCACAAGTATTTTGGTATGTAGCTGCCGCTGGCAGAGCTAAAACCTCGCAACATCGTTCCAAATATTTGAAACCCTGTGAATGTGCATGTGGTCCTGAATTGTTCCGCTAAATTTACTTCCCATTCCCTTTCCACTTTCTGTCTACGCACCTTCATCGACTTTCCACAATCCACCTTACGGCGCGTGATGGTGGGTACCCTACACCACAACTAGTCATTTGCTTTCCTGATCCACTAGCAAACAGAACGATGGAAAAGCGACTGTCTATATGCCTCTGAGTGAACCCTAATTTATCGTATCTTATAGTCCTTACGTGCAATGCATAATCGTTACGTGCAATGAATCTTATAGGCAACAGAATAGTTCTGCTGTCAGCTTCAAATGTCGGTTATGGAAATTTTGTCAATAATTTTCATCGAAAAGATCGGCACCTTCCCTCCAACGCTCAGGAATAGATCGCACTAGCATTCTATCTGCGGTCTCCTTTACAGATGAATAATACTTTCTTAGAATTGTCACCGAACGAGGTGGTGCAGTGGTTAGCACACTGGACTCGCACTCGGGAGGACGACGGTTCAAACCCGTATCCGGGCATCCTGATTTAGATTTTCTGTGATTTCCCTAAGTCACTTCAGGCAAATGCCGGGATGGTTCCTTTGAAAGGGCACACCCAATTTCCCTCCCCGTCTTTTCCTAATTCGATGGGACTGATGACCTCGCTCTTTGATTTCCTCCCCACAATCAACCAACCCACCGACCAACACTAGAATTCTCCCAATTAACCGAAGTCGACCACTCGCCTTTCCTACCACAGTCCTCACATGCTGTGTCCATTTCATGTCGCTTTCGTGCGTTTCGCTCAGATATTTAAACGATGTGACTGTGTCAGCCAGGGCACTAGTAATGCTGTATCTGAACATTATGCGTTTGGTTTTCCGAGTCATCCGCATTAACTTACACTTTCCTACATTTAGAGCTAGCTCTCAATCATCACAGCAACTACAAATCTTGTATCCTCCTACAGTCACTCGACTTTGACACCTTACACCACAGCATCATTAACAAACAACTACAGCGTGTGCCAAGTAGTTTATGTATATAGAGAATAATAGTGGTCCTCCCACATTTCTCCGGGGCACTCTTGGCAATACCCTTTTATCTGATGAATACTCGTCGTGGAGGAGAACATAGCGTATTCTATAACTTAAAAAGTCTTTGAACCACACATTGTGAACCTATTCCATATTCTCATAGCTTCTTTAACAAGCTGCAATGGGGCACTGTGTCAAAAGCTTTCCAGAAATCTAGAAATGCGGAATCTGTCTGTTGTCCTTCATCCATCTTTCGCGCTCTATGAGCGATGCTTTCTAAAATCGTGCTGATTCAATGACATAAGTTTCTCTGTCTCAAAAGAAAATTTATTAATTTCGAACTGAGAATATGTTTAAGGTTTCTACAACTAATTTATAGTCATTGAAACGTTCAAGATTCAAAATACAATCCCTAAAAACACATCGCCCATCAAGGGCAGTATGGGAACCAATGCCTTTCATCTTCACTTTATTTTCCCGCATGGTCCTAGTACTAATTTCAATTTTCAAGGATTCTGCAGCAAATTTAACATTATTAAAAAGTGCAAAATTCAAAATATCACGTACAAAAAACACAACGAACATAAAGGACTGCATGGGAACCAATACCTTTCATCTTCAATTTATTTTTCTCCTTGGGCCCAGTAGTAATTTCAAATCAAGATGAAACTACTTCTGTATGGTGTAAAGGATCTGGTGTATGTGAAAATGTAAAACTTGTTGGAGATTTGACTGTGTATTGACATAAATAAAGAATCCTCATTCCCCCCTCCTCCCAAAAAAAAACTACACATTGATATTGCCAAAAGGTGAGATGCAACTCTTGGGATTGTAGCTGTCAGAGTACTGTGTGATGCTCTCTGTTTGAGACACCCCTGTACATCTCTGTCTCACCTCGATTAGGATTATTAACATAATCGATGAATTACGCTACATATTCCTCATGTAAGATGAGGCACTGAGAATGGAAATTTTATTTTTGGACTCCAGGAATTCTGTACTTAACATAGGTAACAAATCTTTCCTTCTCTCACGTTGTGTTATGTAGCTCAACAGCTAAAATTGCGATCAGAGAGAGCACCTCCCATGAGGGTCCCACTAGCTCAGTGATAGACAAAACTGTTGGAAAAGGCGTAGGGACAGTGCCTGAAGTGGTGCAATATTCTTGTTTTTAGCGCCAGAGAGGCCGTGGCAAATAGATCTTTTCATTCAAGGTTCCTTTAGAATAAGGAAAGTGAGGGAGAAAAAATAAAAGAGGTAACATCTCTGAGAAAAAAAAACTGGTTCCACACATGACATGTAATTTGAAGCTGGAGTGAGCTCTCAGTTCTAATCCGAGTGCAGACCAATGTCCTATAGTTTTCTATTTTCTGTTTTATTTAATAGAGTTGAAAATTTTTGGAAGAAATTCCTTAACAAAATCTGAAAAATCTTTTACACATAAAGTCTTTCCACAAGGTTGATCCAGTAAGCTGTGTTAATCATCATAGATGTATGTTTTGTCAATAACAAACTTCTTCACCGTACAAAGGTTTCTGAAGAACTTCAGCTTTAGTGTCAACGAAGCGAATCAGACTATTTCATCATATAGGAGTCATATGTCAGGGGAATAGTTATGTAGCGAATACAGTTCCTCTGCACTGAGTCTGTGTAATATCAATTAGACACTCCTGTGCGCTCAGTCCGGAACCGCGGGACTGCTACGGTCGCAGGTTCGAATCCTGCTTCGGGCATGGATGTGTGTGCTGTCCTTAGGTTAGCTAGGTTTAAGCAGTTCTAAGTTCTAGGGGACTGATGACCACAGCTGTTAAGTCCCATAGTACTCAGAGCCATTTTGAGACACTCCTGTGGACGCTAGCTCCACCAGCTAGTCTTGATAACTTACAAAATGGGAAACTTTGTTCATTTAATTCTAATTCATTATCGTAAATATTAACTTTCGATCAGCTTAAGTTCTCTCCATACATGGACCTCAAAATGAACACTGTCCCTGATTTGCTAAAGAGCATACATTGCAATGTATTCACACAGTTTATCGCATATAATTTCCATAAGAATGCAAACAATGACAGTAAAATTCATTACATCACAGCTACATACTGTGGCTTGACGAAAACATAAGAGGTCTTGGCGAAATAATTGCATGAAATAAAAAAACGAGATATAAATGATTAACAATTACTTTAAATAAGTAAATATTCTGATTGGAGCACAAATCATGAAACTGATTTTGAGCCACACTTGTGTCTTGAACATTAGTGTAAAGCAGGGGTGGCCTGGAATTCAGTTCAAGAGCCATGCACTACTGTGAGTGCCACTGCACTCAGCATTGCTGCACACTTCCCCCACCACCACTCCACACTGTCTGACCACGAGGAAGGGAATGAGGGGGAAACTGTCAACGTGCCTCAACTAAATGGTACTGCAGTCGCAATGTATACGAATTGGTTTTATATTTCACTTTTTGCAACAATATAGACCACAACCATAATAAATTTTCAGTATTACTTATTTTGGCGCACTGAAGACGTAATACAATTTTTATCTAGTACAAGCTGTCGACCGAGCGAGGTGGCGCAGTGGTTAGCACACTGGACTCGCATTCCGGAGGACGATGGTTCAATCCCGTCTCCTGCCATCCTGATTTAGGTTTTCCGTGATTTCCCTAAATCGTTTCAGGCAAATCCCGGGATGGTTCCTTTGAAAGGGCACGGACGATTTCCTTCCCAATCCTTCCCTAACCCCAGCTTGCGCTCCGTCTCTAATGACCTCGTTGTTGACGGGACGTTAAACACTAACCACCACCACCACAAGCTGTCGAAATGTAGATCTGTGCAGGAAATTTCACAGTATGTTGCATTGAGGCTGCCACATAATTTTGTCTTATTTAGTTTCATAATTCAAAAATGTCTTTCACCCACATTCATTAATCGAAATATTGTAGAACTTTTGCAACATCATTATGAATACGTGGGAATGCTACCTGAGGAAAATAATGTAGATGTCCTGGATAGTTTTAACGTGAAAGGATTTGTGATTAAAACAGGAACTATCTTGCAACCCAACTAGTTATGTATGCCCATGCGCAGGACCACTTTCAATTGAAATGGCAAGCGATATCTGAAACAGAGGTAAAATTAATGGTTTCTCAAAACGTTTAGGAAGCTAACCTTGTAATTTTTTGAACCCACAATGAATTATTGGACCTCGCGGTGAGGCATAGGGCAGTGTGCAGTCAAATCCACTTAAAATGCGAGGTCTGAAATCCATTCTGGAAGTTCTGATTTTCGTTCTTGCATTCCTTTTTCCTTCATTAATTCATCAGTAGCGAGTTTCAAATCGATAAATGGTCCTGGCATGCCTCTTGACTTAAGTAACATACTTTGCAGAAAGGTATAACGTCTCCATACTCCTAATTCAGTTCCACGGAAAATTGTTGAACTGAGGGTGAAATAATGTTTGTGACTTCAGAAATGTTATTACTGACACCATCAGGTTCTTCATGTGTTGGATAACAATAAATTTAGCATAACGTGCTTCGTGACGTACGGGACAATGAATCTCGTCTGACGATTGTTGTAATTTTTGTCTCTTACATTTTCAGTTAAACTTTTAAGATCTGTCTGCACAGTATTGTAATATTGTTTTAGAGCAAATTTTCAATACCCACCACTTATGTGACTGCATGATATATATTGAGAATTCTCATCCCTCTTTTCTGCCTTTCCCATTTATTTTTAAGGGCTTGTGGTGATAGATCTGTAGATTGCATTTTTTGTGTAAACTACCAATGGGCCTGTAAATGTCCTTCATACCACGAACGAACAGACCAGATACCACTATTCTGCCGAAGTGAATGAAGTTGTGCCGACCGAAGAACGCAACACCACAGTATTAAAAGACGTGTCACGCCATACTCGGTACATCCGGGAATGAAGGAGCAAAGCCGAGACAGGCTGACGCTTGGTTCACGGGAGGGGCCTGCGCGCCTGGCCCACGTGAAGTTCGGCACGCCGTGGCCGGCCATGGTGTAGCACAAATCTCATCATACAAAAGTGGGTCGTCTGCATCTGTTACTATCGAGCGCGACATGAAAATCAAAGATTTCTTATATGTAGCACCACTCAACAACAGCAAACAATTTTATACTCTCCAAAGTAGTGAGCGGTGATTACCGCCTTCGACAAAGGGCGAGGGAGTGCACTTCCTACTCAGCAGACGCTGCCAGACACCAGGAAGTGGGTCCTGGAGGTGTCAGGTGCGTGCGGCGTCCAAAGGCATACAGACTGCCAAGATTTCTGTCGCAAGCGACGGCAGACGAGGTGCTATCTGCTGCTAGATCAAGTGCGTCAGTGTAGAATACCACAGCGGATAAGACGTCCTTCAGGAACCGCCGCTGCCTACTGGGTTGCCACACTTTGTAGATAGCTGGACTCATTAGGATAACACGGCAAGTGCCATAACTGGATTTCCCAGATGTTTCGCTATGTGGAATAGGAGCTACAATAAGCGGAAAACTGTCTCAACTTGTCTGTTCATACTGGACACTTTCTGAGAAAACGACAGTCAGTTTTTTGACGTCACTTAGGTGCCACTTTACACGCAATAATCTCAGCCCACCTGCAAGCACAGTAGCTATCGCACAATTTCTCACATTCTACGTCCTGCCTCAAAACCTGATTCTTTTATTTATTTTATTTTTCCTTCACCTACCCGTCTCTGTAGAAGGTTACTACACAAATGTTCCTTGCCAAAATACGGGATACAAGGGTATTATATTAACTGTAAAGTTATAATTGAGTTTCACAATAAGTGTCATATATTTATTATACAATATTTCTGTGTATCGTATTTTCAGGCCCCACAAACGCTTTAAATTCTCATATTCTCATATTTCATTCTCATATCAACTCCTATATTAATTCCTTTATTTTATTCTTGGGCTTATTCTTCAGGGCGATTTGATGCATTTTCTTGGAGCAGGATTTAGTTCTCTTAATATTGTTATCAGTTCAATCCACCTACCTCCTCTCATCTGCTCGATGCCCCCACACTATGCCACAGCAGGTATCATCTAGATCGTCCAAAGAAGAGTTAAAGAAATCAACACCTAATACGTACCAAACAGAGGCCACGAAACTCTATTTAAAAATCAGTTCCTGATAGTTCAAGATAATTATCAGGCGTCCGGTTTATACCTTCTCATAGCAAAATATTTAAAGTTGTATTGACTATGTGTTGCCTCTAAAACTCATGAAATGGCTGTCAAATCCGTACTTACATCTGCGCTAACACTTTCTCCCCATGTTTACAGTCATAAAGAACTGCTACACAAATGTTTTCATTGTGGTCTACAGTTCAGAGACTGGTTTGATGCAGCTCTCCATGCTACTCTATCCTGTGCAAGCTTCTTCATCTCCCAGTACCTACTGCCACCTACATCCTTCTGAATCTGCTTAGTGTATTCATCTCTTGGTCTCCTTCTACTATTTTTACCCTCCACGCTGCTGCCCTCCAACACTAGCTTGGTGATACCTTGATGCCTCAGAACATGTCCTACCAAACGATCCCTTCTTTTAGTCTAGTTATGCCACAAATTCCTCTACTCCTCGGTTATATTTAGTACCTCCTCAGCAGTTGCGTGATCTACCCATCTAATCATCAGTACTATCCTGTAGCATCACATTTCGAAAGCTTCTATTCTCTTCTTGTCTAAATTATTTATCGTCAATGTTTCACTTCTATATGTGACTACACTCCATACAATTACTTTCAGAAAAGCATTCCTAACACTTAAATCTATACTCGATATTAAGTGATTTCTATTCTTCAGAAACGCTTTCCTTGCCATTGTCAGTCTACATTTTATGTCCTCTCTACTTCGACCATCATCAGTTATTTTACTCCCTAAATAGCAAAACTCATCTACTTCTTCCAATGTCTCATTTCCTAATCTAATTCCCTCACCTGATTTTATTCGACTATGTTCCATTATCCTCGTTTTGCTTTTGTTGATGTTCATTTTATAGCTTCCTTTCAAGACACTGTCCATTCCGTTCAACTACTCTTTCAGGTGCTTTGCTTTCTCTGACAGAATTACGATGTCTTCAGCAAACCACAAAGCTTTTACTTCTTGTCCATGGATTTTAATTCCTACTCCAAATTTTTCTTTTATTTTCTTTACTCCCTACCCAATATACAGATTGAATAACACTGTGGATAGGCTACAACTCTGTCTCACTCCCTTCCCAACCACTGCTTTCCTTTCATGTCCCTCGACTCTTACAACTGCCATCTGGTTTCTGTACAAATTGTAAATAGCCTTTCTTTCCCTGTATTTTTCCCCTGCCACCTTCATAATTTGAAAGAGAGTATTCCAGTCAACATTGTCAAAAGCTTTCTTTAAGTCTACAGTTGCTAGAAAAGTAGGTTTGCTTTTGTTAATCTATCTTCTAAGATAATTCAGAGGGTCAGTATCGCCTCACGTGTTCCAACATTTCTAGAGAATCCAAACTTATATTCCCCGTTTTTCCATTCGTCTGTAAAGAATTCGTGTTAGTGTTTTCCAGCCATAATTTATTAAACTGACAGTTCGGTAATTTTCGTGTCAACACCTGCTTTCTTTGGAGTCTGAGGGTATTTCACTTGTCTGATACATCTTGCTCACCAGGTGGTGGAGTTTTGTCAGGGTTGGCTTTCCCAAGGCTATCAGTGTTTCTAATGGAATGCTTTCTACTCCCCGGGCCTTGTTTCAATGCAGTATCATATCTCTCATTACATCTTCATCTGCATCCCCTTCCATTTCCAAAATATTGCCCTAAAGTACATCGCCCTTCTATAGACCCTCTATATACTCCTTCCACCTTTCTGCCGTCCCTTCTTTCCTTAGAACTGGATTTCCATCTGAGCTCTTGATATTGATACAAGTGGTTCTCTTTTCTCCAAAGCTTTCTTCATTACTCCTGTAGGCAGCATCTATCTTACCCCTAGTGATATAAGCTTCTACATCCTTACATTTGTCCTCTAGCCATTACTGCATAGCCATTTTGCACTTCCTGTCGATCTCATTTTTGAGACGTTTGTATTCCTTTTTGCCTGCTTCATTTACTGCATTTTTATATTTTCTCCTTTCATCAATTAAATTCAATATTTCTTCTGTTATCCAAAGATTTCTACTATCCCTCGTCTTTTTACCTACTTCGTCCTCCGCTTCCTTCAGTATTTGATCTTTCAAAGCTACCCATTTTTCTTTTACTCTGTTTCTTTCCCCCATTCTTGTCAATCGTTCCCTAATGCCCTCCCTGAAACTCTCTACAACCCCTGCTTCTTATAGTTTATCCAGATCCCATCTCCTCACATTCGCACCTTTTCGCACTTTCTTCAGTTTTAATCTACAGTTCATAATCAATAAATTGTGGTCAGAGTCCACATCTGCCCATGCAAATGTCTTGCAATTTAAAGCCTGGTTCCCGTCTTACCATTACGTAACCTATCTGATACCTTCCAGCGTCTCCAGGCCTCTTCCACGTATATAACCTTCTTTCATGATTCTTAAAGCAAGTGTTAACTACGATTAAGTTATGCTCTGTGCAAAATTCCACCAGGCGGCTTCCTTTTTCATTCCACCTACTACGTTTTCTTCTCTTTTCTTTTCCTACTATCGAATTCCAGTCCCCCATGACTATTAGATATTCGTGTCCCTTTACTATCTGAAAAATTTCTTTCAAATTAATATACATTTATTCAATCTCTTCGTCATGTATGGAGCTAGTTGGCATATAAACTTGTACTACTGTGGTGGGCGTGGGCTTCGTGTCTATCATGCCTACAATAATGCGCTCACTATGCTGTTCACAGTAGCTTATCCTCGCCCCTATTTTTTATTCATTAATAAACCTACTACTGCGTTATCCCTATTTGATTTTGTATTTATAACCCTCTATTCACCCAACCAGTAGTCTGATTCCTCCTGCCACCGAACTTCACTAATTCCTACTATGTCTAACTTTAACCTATCGATTCCCCTTTTTAAATCCTCTAACCTGCCTACCCGATTAAGGGATCTGAGATTCCAAGCTCCGATCCGTAAAACGCCAGTTTTGTTTCTCCTGATAACTACGTCCTCCTGAGTAGTCCCCGCCTGGAGATCCGAATGGGGGACTATTTTACCTCCCGAATATTTCACCCAAGAAGACGCCATCATCATTTATTCATACAGTAAAGCTGCATGCCCTCGGGAAAAATTACGACTGTAGTTTACCTTTGCTTTCAGCCGTTCGGAAGACCAGCACAGCAAGGCCGTTTTGTTTGATGATATAAGGGCAGATTAGTGAATCATCCAAACTGTTGCCCCTGAAACTGCTGAAAAGACAGCTGCCGCTCTCAGGTACCAAACGTTTGGTCTGGCTTCTTAACAGAAACCCCTCCATTGTGGTTGCACCTACGGAACGGCCATCTGTATCGCTGAGGCACGCAAGCCTCCCCACCAACGGCAAGGTCCATGGTTCATGGGGGGGAAGCTACACATACTACACATAGTTTCACAAAAGCAGTAAGAAATTTTGGAAGTTTGACCCGGATACTATTTGCGAACAATCATCGACCCATAACTTTACTTGAGTTAAGCAGTCGGTCGATTCAGTGGTCTTCCTTTACAGAAGTGCTCGTCACACTCTTCCGTCATGTATACGTAATATGCCGCGTGGGTTTTCTGAGTTCGAGCAGGATATTTCACACGCGATTTTCTTTCACACGGAAGCACATAAAATTACCAAACGTTCACCGAACCGAGTTTAGGTGTCTAATTCTTCATTTTACATTCTCTCAGGGAAGAGCGATCTAAGATCATGTGTTCAGCACAGTGGTCCGGAAGCGACTCTTCCAGGCAGTGTCCTCGAACATACAGCACTACTCTCTCGACAAGGGAAGCTCTCAATTCTGATTGACTGTTGATCTGAACTACCAACGAGAAATTTCTTCTAGATGACTCTCATGGCCAGATCCTGTCTTATCCAACCAGAATTCAGAAAGTAAATTTTCGTAAGCAAAATCTCAATTTATTACATTGCTTTTTAATTATAAAGCAAATAAAGTATGAAGTAAATCCAAAACTAAACAACAAAATTACTACGTTTTTATTTTCTCTTTTGGTTGCCTTTCACAAAACAATGCTCACTCACATTGTGTCACATGACTTGTGGTTCTTCCCAGGATTTGCATTTCACATAGATCTTCACAAAATAAAACCTTCCCAATTTCAATACTCTCTTATTCACTCTCTCAATCACTCCCACTCACTCACATAAAAAATATAACTACCAATTTTAAAATGTTTGAATATCACATCAAATAAAAATTACTAATATTATGTTAACTGAATTGAAATTTTCATTATATCCATACGATATTGAAGGTGGCGGCGAGTGAGTGACGTGCGTTAGTTTCGCTCGCAAGTTTACGTGAAATCTGGAGGTGTTTTAAGCAGTTAGGCTAGTCCACATATACTAAAGCCGTATATCTACTGCCAAGTGTCGTATTTTACATCACATACTGTGCACCAATTACACGGAATCGCACTTAAAATGGAAAATCGCCGAACAACGCGCAGTGCAGCCAACTGCCAGGCCGGAGACAGCGCAGGCGTGGAGTCTACACCGGGAGCTGCGGCCGCTTCGCCCGGCATCGCCGACATCGCCGCACTCGTGAAGGCTGAGGTGAGTGCCGCGCTGCAGGCTAAGGAGGCGCTCGGGCTCGTTGTTCAAACCATCACTGATGCTGTCACTGCAGCAGTGACGGACAAAATACAGAAAACTCTGGAGGCGAATGCAAGCGAGATCCGTGCACTGGACGCATCGTTAAAAGCAAGTGAGGAGAAAGCACGACTGCTCGAACAGAAATTGGTCGAGAAGACGGACGAGCTCGAACAATATCAGAGACGCAATAATCTCAGACTGTTCGGAATTCCAGAGAGCAGCAGAGAGAACACAGACGAACAAGTGATAAACCTTGTCCAAGAAAAGCTAGGCGTGCAGGTGACTCTGAGTGACATTGACAGAAGTCATAGAGTGGGTCGTAGGTCGCCAGGTTCTACAAAACCAAGACCTATAATAGTGAAATTTGTGTCCTATAGGAAAAGATCTGAAATCTTCAGAGCAAAGAAGAATCTCGCGAAGTCGGGTCTGACAGTACGTGAGGATCTGACATCTGAAAGATTAAACATTTTGAAGAGAGCGATTTCGAAATTTGGGCTACAGAATGTATTGACAAATGACGCCAGGATAATGGTTAAGACCGAAAACGGAAAGAGAACAATTTGCAGTGTTAAAGAACTCGAAAGCCTATGCTTTAGAAGCTAAATCAGTCCAATCTTGCTGCCACTAACCTGTATGTTTATATTGTTTACACTGTCAACCATAACTTAACTAATGTATTATCAAATTTTTCGTTTCTCCACATAACTATTTTTTTATCTCTAATTGTTTTCTAATGTAATTTTGTTATTATTTGTATTATCAACTTTTCGTTTCTCCACATAACTATTTTAATCTATAATTGTTTTCTCATGTAATTTTGTTAATTATTACATAAGGTAGTCTCACTTCCATCTTTAATTAGCAATCCACCATCATACTTTGGTTGTTATCCTCATAAGTGCAATTAATATCACACTCTACCGTTTCGTGCAGATTACTCCCGTTGTGTTTAGAGAAATTCCTTCCCCTGCCGGCCCACGGCTACTTCCAGAACCGTTGCAGACCTCGCTGACCTTGGCCGCAGTTCAAGTTGCCTCCCCGGGGACCCACCCCCTCCCCCCTTCGGCCGAACGCCTTGCTCAGAACTGGGAGGACACTCCTTCAGCCCCTCTCCTTCACACGCCTTCCGCATTCCTCATGCCAGACCCTCTTGTCACCGCTAACCACGACCCGCAAACATCTGTCGGCAGTCTCCTCGGGAAATCAACACCCGAACGCACCAAGCTGCATATTGCACATGCAAATGTCCAATCTCTGCCAGCTCACTTCGACGAGTTCAAATATATATTTCAGACTACTGATATACACGTAATACTTTTGTCAGAGACTTGGCTGAAACCAAGTATTCCTACAAATTCCGTAAACCTAGATGGCTATATCTTCCTCAGGCACGACAGATGCAACAGACGAGGGGGCGGAGTAGGGGCGTACATACGCTCTGATTTGTCACCTACTGTACTACACACATCCGACAACAATGTAGATAAACAAGTGGAATATATGTTCATAGAGATCAAATCCCTTAACAGAAAAGTAGGCGGGTTCGCCTCCTTCGAAACTGCCCTCTCTAGTCTCGAATCGTCATATGAACATGTAATTATAGCAGGTGACACTAACATTAATTTTCTGTGCAATAGTCCTTCCACTGGGAAATTTAAGAGGATGCTTTCTTCCTCAAATATGACGCTACTTCAGCTGGCACCTACTCATCACACGACTCCCAGTCACACTTTCATAGATATATTCGCAACGAAATCTCCAAACAGAATAATCCGCACCTCTCAAATATTTGCACCTGGCATGTCGGCCCATGACATTATTTTCATGACGTATTCACTAGAATGTCCTAGAAAGAAACAAAAGCTGTCTACATACCGAGACTTCAAACGCATAAATTTGCCTGAACTCGAAACTGAGGCACAAGAAGTAGTTTGGGGGATGACCTCTACTCCCCTCATGGACATAAACGACAAACTCCAAGATTTCACTGCCAAAATTACTAAAATATATGACAAATACGCTCCAATAAAGACCAGAAAAGTAAAAAGGAAACCTGCACCTTGGCTGACTGATGAACTAAAACAGCTCATGAATCTCAGAGACGCTGCTCATCGAGCATACAAGATACACCCTACACCTGAAAATCACATTGTATACAAGCAGAAGCGAAACAAAGTCAGTCAAGCGGTGAGAAACGCTAAGCTCAGGCATGCCCGTACATTAGCTGACAACAGATGTAGACCAGCTATCCTGTGGAAAAATCTCCGTAGTCTCGGTTTAGGCAAAATAAAAGTTGCAGAAAATCCCATGGTCCCAGCTGAAGAACTAAACCGATTCTTCACATTACCTGCAACCACAATTGAACCGCAAAAAAAACAGAGAATCATTGATTACTTCATGGGGATGAACGACTGTAGCAAAGAAAAATTCTATCTACGGCACGTCACTTGCAATACTGTCAAGAAAGTAATAATGCGGATTAGATCAGCATCTACTGGACATGATGGCATCACTATCCACATGGTAAAACTTATTATTGATCAACTACTGCCCTCTATAACAGACATTTTCAACAACTCATTAATCACAAGTGTTTTCCCTGAGGCCTGGAAACTGGGACAAATTAAGCCACTGCCTAAAAAGGACATCGCCACAGCACCCTCTGACTACCGCCCCATCTGCCTTCTTCCTGCACTATCAAAGGCCTTAGAATATATAGTCCATGACCAGCTCACCAACTACCTAACTACTAACAACCTGCTAGACGAATACCAATCAGGTTTCCGTAAACATCGAAGCACAACATCCGCACTGATAAAGGTGACAGATGACCTGAAACTTGCCATGGACAGACAAGAAGCGACTATCATTTGCTTCTTAGATTTCAGCAAAGCATTTGATACTGTCGACTTCGACATCTTACTAGCCAAACTTAGCGGTCTAAATTTCTCACCAAGTGCAGTGCAATGGTTTCGCTCATACATGACGTCTCGTCAGCAACGCGTCCTGTCCGGGAATATAAAATCACAATGGCGGCAGGTAGTGTCAGGCGTTCCCCAAGGTTCAGTACTAGGTCCCATACTCTTCTCTCTGTCTGTCAATGATGTGTCATCGGTTCTGACTTATTGCAAATATCATATGTATGCTGATGACCTTCAGTTGTATCTAAGTGCGGAACCAAACAATCTAAAGAAAGCTATTGAAAACTTCAATACTGATCTCGATGCACTATCAAAATGGGCACAGGACTTAGGACTAAAACTAAACCCATCTAAAACCCAAGCGGTACTTGTTGGTCACTCTAAGCTCATTAGCCCAAAACATCGGGAATCCGTACCATCTCTTATCCTAAATGGAACAAATATTAACTTCTCTCCCTCAGCAAAGAGTTTGGGAGTAATAATAGATGAAAATCTAAATTGGACAGAGCACGTAACTGCAGTGTGCAAAAAAGCATCAGCATCCCTTCATGTCCTACAAAAATATAAAAAACTCTTCCCTTTCGATCTGAAAAAGAAATTAGTACAAACGCTTATATTCCCAATCATTGATTACAGCGATATTCTCCTACAAGCCCTCTCTCAGGAAAACTCGCGACGTCTGGAACTGGTCATGAACGCCTGTGTCCGATATATCTGTGACATTCGACTTTTTGATCACATTTCACCAGCATATGCAAAATTGTTCTGGCTGCGTGCAGACAAACGCAGAGACTTCCATACACTCTGTCTCATCTACTGCCTTATAAATGTACACTGTCCCTCATATCTCTCCTCGTCCTTAACGCTTATGTCTGAACAACATGGCAGAAACACACGTTCCCATCATAATAAAATCCTCTCTGTTCCACTGCATCGCTCAGTCGCCTTCTCCAAGTCCTTTACAGTAGCGGGAACCCGACTCTGGAATAACCTCCCTCGGTATGTTAGAGAACTTAAAAACATGTCTAGCTTCAAAAAACAGTTAATGACGTATCTACTTAAGCAACAGTAATGCTTTCCTTTGTACACAAATGCACTTCACCTCATTACTTCCCTCTTTCCCCCTCCTTAAGTCTCCCTCCCCCTAAACTCGCTATACTAGTAAACATCTACCTTACACACCAAGATATTAATGTACATCTGCACAAATCTTCATTACTATTGCCAATTTTTCTCATGTTTATCATTATTATTTAATTTTTTTTACTGTTACTATTATTATTTTTATCATAATTTGTATGTATAGCACCTGTCGTAAAAATACTGCCAGTACTTACTTTATTAGGTCTTAGTCATTATTCTTTATTCATATTGTGACTAGAGTAATCTAATTTTCTTATTTAAAGTATTGTCATGATGTAACTCTGATGTGTGAAATGCTGCATGTGTGAAACACTGGTCCGATGTAAGAGAGGGCCTGATGGCCCTAATCTGATCAGGTTAAATAAATAAATAAATAAATAAATAAAATAAATTACCGTAACTAGATCAATTTTGAAACACCAGAATAGTATTTTTCCTGATATTTAGGAAGAATTTTTTGTCTTAGAAAGTATGAAACAATGAAAAAAAATTTGGACAGTATCTTTTTGGCAATAACAATGTGTAAAGTCTCAACAAAATCGGAGAATAACTCACTTAGTTCACCTAAATTCGTATGGAGTATAAATATTCGTAGCATTCAGGCCGAGTCACTGCCACAGGCGGCATCTTACACAGATGCGTCAGCTGCGTCCTGACTAAAGGAGAAACAAGAAAAGACGATCGAATATCCTGCAGCCACTGGACCGGTGGCGTTCCCTGGTCCATACTTTACAGCACCTTTGATGACACGGAATGACTCGCTACGTTACAATACCGACCGTAGTAACATTCGAAACACGAATATTTCGAACACCTCGAGCATCACACGAAGGTAGGTTTCTCACACCGACATTTGTTCTTACGATTCTCACCCGGGAAAGTAACGTCGTCAACATTGCTGAAGATTTCACAAATTGACAGTAATTTCGCAGAAAACCTCGCATAACGAATCACTTTTCCAAATCCCGCCACTTGCAGTTGATTATGAATCAAGATATGCCACAGGAATTTCAGCGAAACAATTTCAGATAATTTTTCCATTCATTAATTTTTTAAATTCATTCACCTGACATACTATTAGTGGAAAAACAAGAACAACGTTATTTCTATATACAACATTCGTGTATCAGTCTTTTACGGACATGGATAGATGAATGGAAAACTAAAAAAATACATAAATAATAATCACGTTTCGAAAACGAGGCACAAAGGGCGTAAAAGTGTGAAGTTGCGATGCTAACCAATGTGCCAATTACATTGATGAACCAAAACGTTATAACCAACTGTTTATCACTTTGTTTGTCCATCTCTGGAACGAAATACATCACTGATTCTGCGTATCAGGGATCGGACAGTTTGTTGGTAGGTTTGTGGAAGTACGTGGCATTAGATGTCTACACACGCCGCTGATGGCGCCTGATGGGGACCCAGATGGGTTCCATTGGTTTTTCTCAAGCGAATTTGGTGGCCGACAACGATGTGTTCGCTATAATGATCCTCAAACCACTGAAGGACGATTTTGCCTCCGAGACACATACTGCTGAAAGATGACATCGCCGTCGGGAAGACGTCAAGCATGAAGGGATGAAGGTAGTTTGCAGCTGTCAGTGTGTCTTCGATTGCCACCGTAGGTCCCATGTCAGCACAGGAGAATGTATCCCATAGCATAATACTGCTTCCACGACCTTGCATCTGTGGAGCGAGGCACGTTTCTAGCTGCCGTTCACATCGATGACGGCGTTTGTGGAGGCGACCAGCGATCTAATGCAGCAAGAACGTGATTCGCCCGAAAAGCCAACGCGTTTCCATTGGTCGACGATGGAATCCCGGTGCTCTCGTCCCCACTGCAGTAGTAACTGACGATGTCGTTAAGTCAACATGTGAACACTTACAGGTGGTCTTGTGCAGACTAAGTGTTCAACAATGTACGATGAACGTTGTGCTCCGAAACACTTGTGTGTGCACTATTATGACGACTGCTCACCGCCGCCTCTTTCGGCAGAGATGCCACGGATCACCATCTTCCCCACTGTACAGTCAGGCGGCCTCCGAACCTCACGCTCTGTGACGATTTGTAGGCATCCACGCTCGGAGTGGCCGCGCGGTTTGAGGCGCCATGTCACGGACTGCGCCACCCCTCCCGCCGGAGGTTTTAGTCCTCCGTCGGGCAAAGGTGTGTGTGTTGTCTTTAGCAGAAGTTAGTGTAAGTAGTGTGCAAATCTAGGAACCGATGATCTCAGCAGTTTGGTCCCTTAAGAGTTCAGACACATTTGAACACATTTGTAGGCGTCCAACCATTTGGCGCGAAGTGGTAGATTCACTGTCCTTCTACCTCCTTCGGCAAGAGCTTACGATCATGGCACGTAAACATTCGACCAGCATTGCCGCTTTCGAGATACTCGCTCACAGACACTGCATAGTAATACTCTGTCCTCTGTCCTTTGCTTATCTCAATGGATTTCCCCAATTACAACCAGTGTCTTAGCTGGGGTAAATGGAAATGTCGTGTGGCTAGGGCCTCCCGTCGGGTAGACCGTTCGCCTGGTGCAGGTCTTTCGATTTGACGCCACTTCGGCGACCTGCGCGTCGATGGGGATGAAATGATGATGATTAGGACAACACAACACCCAGTCCCTGAGCGGAGAAAATTTCCGACCCAGCCGGGAATCGAACCCGGGCCCTTAGGATTGACAGTCTGTCACGCTGACCACTCAGCTACCGGGGCGGACTTAGCTGGGGTGATCCCCCGTCCATGTGTGCTTCGTTCACATGCTTTTTGTTACAGCGTCACGTGGCCGTAACACAGACCAGATGGCATCCAACGTAGTGGTCAGTGGTGATCATAATGTTTTGTCGTATCAGTGTAATTAGACGCTAAAGGACACCGAAAATACTCGAAAACTTTGATCGTCGTTTCCTCAGAGACGTAGTAACATCTCCGGATGGCGTGTCTTCGGTAATTTTGAGCCCTCTTCCACAGAGCGGAGTGTCTGGGAACTCGTCCGCCGCCTTAGCTGAGTGGTCAGCGCCCCTGCCTACTGAGTAGCAGGCGTGTGTTCGATTCCCGGCCGGGTCGGAGATTTTGTCCATGTGTCTGTGTTGTGTTGTTCTCATCTTTCTTTCGTTATCGTCGACACGCAAGTCGCTCAATGTAGCATCGACTGCATAGATTAGCTCCTGGTGATCAATGTTATACAGTCATTTCATTTGAGTTTTTCCTGGAAAATCGGATTGTGAGTGTTCTCATCGTGAGATTAGTATCGGCGTGGCCTGTTCACTTGTTCCATGACGCGATGGCCTCGGGCTTGGAGTGTGCAGCTGCTCGCCGCTGCCGTGTTTCAAGTGACTGCGTTTGACTGGGGCACTTATGAACATGAAATGAGGCTTTGTCAAGGCTTTGCATCTGCTCGACTTTTGTTGCTACTATGATTTAATACATGTTCATTAAGGTGTTAGTAGACACATGAATCGGAATTTTTTGATGTGCTTCGACTGAGATGCCTCAATGGTTTCAAAATGCTTCTCTTTAAGAAAAGAAAATAAAAAAACTCTGCCACAAAATAAGTTGAGCAATGCTGTCATACTGGGCTTGTTGGGATCATTTTATTTTGGCTCTCTCACTAAGTGCTTTATGTGACGGGCTAATAAGAGAAGATTTTTGTCTTTTAACAAATGTTAGTAATTTTAGACATAATTTCTAAAAACGAAGCAGAAAGCGAAAACAAGTATAGCACTATATGAACTGTCAGAGTAAATATAAGCGCACTGAATGGCATAAAAAGGCAGAAATAATTTCAAACAACTCTATGTTGTAACCAATAGCTTCTGTAACGTTGCACTAGAAGTAATTTTAATTTTTGAATTTTTCCGTGTGTACCTATCAATCAGATGTAGATTGTGTGTTGGCATTGGATCTCAGATTAGCAAAACGCCCAGAGAGTTCAGCAGAACAGTACCGCACCTTGCTGTCCTGTTTCAGGCACACAGTCGCCGCACGGACAGGGGAGTGCGCGCATCACCGACGGCAAAGCCGCTAGGCTCGGCCAGTTCCCACACCAGGCTCTCGTCCTCGGCGACGGGAGCCACATATGCGGCGGGTCGCTCATCACCAAAACCGCAGTCCTCACCACCGCCTACTGCACCGTCAAGTGAGTGGCGGCGGCAGCTGCAGCTGGGCTAGGAGGGCGCTTGTCTTGCGGGCGCAACAAGGGACGCCGCTTCATGATGTAATGTCTCATTTAGGGGGCTGCAGATGTATGCTCGTCTGGGAGAACCGCGTCCTACGTTACACTTCAATAAACTGTTGTTTCCAGTATTCGCAGCTATGATTCCGATACTTCGCTATTTAACTATTACATGTGATTGTCACGACAAACGGAAGTGCGAATTAGTGCAAGGCTTCCAGTTCATCAAGCGAGCTCACAGTACTGTCTTCCGTACACAGTTTAGCTTTGGACACGGACGACGATCCTACATTACAACTCCAATGAAGTACGTTCAAAGTTAAAAACTGTGATACTTAAAATTGATGATTACTTTTCGGCAGGGTCAGGAAAAAATAGTTTTATTTTAGTGCCAGATTTGGTGTTATTTCTGGTCAAGCTCTGTGCGGTTTTTTGCCAGTTTCAGTGCTATTTTTTTGCGAAATTTGTTTTTTGTCGATTTCGCAGTTATTTTTAGCCAATTTCGATGTTATTTTGTTCCCTGTCTGTCTTAATTATCTGCCAATTTCAATGGTTTTTTTGCCAAATTCGGTATTTTTTTGGCAAACTCTGTGTTATTTTACGAGTATGGTGGTTACTTTTTTTCAGTTTACATTTCACATTTTTCCCTTTTCGATGCTCATTTTTTCCGTATTCGATGTGATTTTTATCTAATGTCGGTGCTTCTTTTTTGCCAAATACGGTTTTCATGCAAAATTCGATTTACTTGTTTCTGCCAGTTTGGTGTTACCTTTTTTTGCCGAAATGTGTTTATTTTTCCAAATACTATGCAATTTTCGACAAATTTGATATTTTTACTAATTTATTAGCGATTTCGGTATATTTCTTACTACTTTTCTTGTTGTTTTCGCCAATTCCCTTCTTACCTTTATGCTAAATCCAGTTATTTTCTTGTCTAATTTCGTGCTAGTTTTTGCCAAATTCCATGTCTTTTGTTTATGAAAGTGGATGTTGTTTGCGCCACTTTCGATGTTATTTTTTGCCAAGTTTGGTGAAGTTATTCGCAATTTCCGTGCCATTTTTGAAGTCACATCGTATTTCTTTACGCGAGAAAGAAAATGTTAATTTGATATTGCATATAAAGCTCAGGGGAAGAGAAGGCATAATGCAATTTCAGCATTCAGTAACTATCAGTTACGTATATTGTTCACGGTCGCTCTCAGATTTGTAAATTTTCCATACGGAAAACGCCAAATTCTACGGAATTTCGTAAAAATCGCCGAATTCGCGCTATTTACCTAAAACTGTCAGTTACGCGTTATCGGATACGCGAAGTTTTCCGGTCTCTTCCTATCGGTGAAACCAGTTTCAGACACGTCAAAGCCATTTTCAGCTCGTCTAGTAACATTTGCTTGTCACATTGTGAAGCACAGCCAGTGTTTATAGTTGACGGATTGGAACCACAGATATAATGAAAACGCTGATCAGTGGTAAGGTTTTATGCCCTCAGGCTGAAGTGAATTCATCTGTCATGTATATAATGCGTCATTTGTTGCGGGTAAATATGAATACTTACCACAGCATAATTTTCAACATGATTTCTGTATTTGTCGTTTAGCAACGTCACGTTCTCATGCATGTTGTCACAAATCTACTCGCTCAACCTGAGTGAAAAGCTGGTAGTGTATGAGATGATATCTAAAAACCGAAACGCACGGATACGTCACCACCGATTTCGTCAAAATTTATGATGGGTGCAGCGTTTGGACAGAAATGCAAGTGACAGAAGCGGCAGATAAAGGTGGCCAAGTGTTCTGAAGAAAATTGCACTTTTTGTGCGGGTCAGGCGATGCATCGGTCATGTGTGCTGTCTCGATTTCCAGGGAGCGTTTCACTGACCGGAAAGAGTACAGCACACTGATTCAAGGGCCGTGGAGTCAAGTCGCCCTACAGACGCTTTTTTTTTTTTTTGCATTTCCAGTTTTTATATTACCTACACTGCGAATAAGCAGAAGTAATGCTCAATACATTATATTCGTTAATATGTTAATAAAAGGCAAAGGAAAATTTGGGATTGCAAATAAAATTCGAGGAAGGCATTCTAAAGCATACACGACAACATCATATATTAAATAAGATATTTTTATTATTTTACGGTTGTTTTACACGTGCTGGGATGACTTTCATTGCTAAAACATGGGAGGCAGGGATTTTCATTCTTGCCGCAGTCTTATAATTACGCGTGGTTGTTTTAAAAGTTTGTATAGACAAGTGTGTTATGACGATATTCTCCAACAGCGCACGTTACTCGGTCGAGAGTTACGAAGCGAATAAGCTCTGCAGCCGTAGCTCACGTTGGCTCCATCGGCCGATGGGTCTGCTTTACCTGGATCGGGAAACTAGTGTGCATGTGCCACTGCTGAGGGCTGCTCGAAGGTAAAAATGATTGTAACGGAATACGAGGACCTGTGCGTTTTAATCGTAATCCCTTCTTGGAATGTCATTTTCTGAATCTTCGTAGACGTCGTAAGTAGGTACAAACCTTTCTTAGAAATTTATTTACAATTCCATATTTTCTGTTGTGTTTCTTGTTTATACCGTTTATGAAAAGATTAATAATTACAACACATTAAGCATTATTTCGATTTATTTGCAGTGTGCATAATGTAAAAATGGAAAATAAGAAAAGAAAAATATTAATTCATATAGGGACTTATGTTTCATCACTGATGAATATTCAACTCGAGTTCATTTACAATTACGGCCTATTGCGAACCGTTATCATTCAGTGCGTGTTTATTTCAAACAGACCTGCACAGCTGAGATGTCGTAGTCATCTCTATATCGCTGATGGATACTCCATTAATAGAACACAAATTCGTTATGGGACTTCAGGTGGCCAAGACCGAAAAAAAAATGCTTGCCAATTAAAAAACGCCAGTGGCCTTGCCGCAGTGGCAACGACGATTCCGCTCAGATTAACCAGGTTAGCGCTATTACGCTGGAAGGGTGACCATATGGGTCTGAAAAGTGCTGTCAGCAAGTGGGCTGCATGCAGCCGTTGTGAGGTCAGTTGAGGAGCTACTTGACAAGTAGCGGCTCTGCTCATGAAAATTGAGAACGGCCAGGAAATGGCGTGTCGACTACAAGCCCCCTCTGTCGACGTCCAGTGATGCCTGCTGGCTGAGGATGGCCTGGCAACAGGATGGTACAATTGGCTTTCTGACACCTGTTCGAACGATGTTATTAATAGAATGCACTCCCAATAACTAATGAATAATGCCAGAAGCTATGCCTCTTTTGCTCAACACGTCAGCAGTTGACATGCGTATCGGTTTAGATTTATTTTGGGAGAGGGTTCGACTATTTTCCTTTTCCTTTTTATTCCCCAGAAATGTTTTGCTGAAGTTTCAGTATCACCATCGAGTTTCTTGTTATCTTTTATAACACAGGACAAATTCTTATTATTACTCGTACACTGGGCCGTGCTGCACCTCGTGTTGGTGCTGTTAGTAGGTTTCAGTCCTCTTTTGGAGGCCACACCGTACCCTTTAGTTGGCACGGTTCCGGGTGTTTGTCTTCTTGTTGACTGGCGACACTCGTTTCGCAACCGTTGCCTGTCCGCTAGTGGCAGCAGCAGCTGTTATTGATATGTAGTAGCTGTTGCCCTATCTTTGGGGCGACGTGTTTTATTTTCTGTGTCGCGTGCGTGTGGCAGTTCGGTTGGGGACTCAGGAGGAGCCAAGTCCGGGCAGTGCCCCAACACGCCGGGACCGTTGACGGCGCGCACAGCCTGCCGGATCGAAGACTTGTGGTCACGAGGGTGCACGACCTCGTCGTAAACCGGATCCTGCAAGCTTTAAGTTGAGTGCATTTGGTTTCAAGCAGAGAAACCTCCACCACTGCGAAATCTTGCGCTTCTCCAGTGACTTGGGTTCGTGTTGCTGCTCATAGTGTTGCTGAGGCAAAGAGCAGCGACTGAAGCGCTCGAGGAAGGCGGGTCTGGTAAGCTTTCCTCGACTCCTTATTACTATTTACTGCGTTCAGCTTGTTACAATTTGTTAAGTTCAGCCAGCGGCGTTTTTCCTGCCTGGTGGCCTCTAACGCCCCGGGTACCTCCCCTCGGGGTCAGTGTATGTAACGGCAGTGTGCGTTTCCTCGCCTTGCCGCTGCTGTCCAGTAAGGCGTGTGGTTCTGACAGCTTTCTTGATTGTAGGCCGTTTTTGATTCTTCTACTCTGGTGGTAGTGATTCCTTTCTCGTTCTGGGCGCTCTACGTACAGTGTTCTATGGGCGTAGTGCAATCCACCGGTTCCGGCTTTGGCGTATTGTTCCATCGTTGCATTTGGTTTATCGGACGTCAGGTAGCTTCAGCAATATATTATTACTCATTCGTCGGACTGCCACTAGTCTGAGTTACCATCTTGTGAAGTGAATGCAAGTCTTGGCTGCCTATCCCATCGCTCGCGGAAGTGTTTGTTGCCGGACGTTCTCAGAGGTCGATTCCTGGAGCACTGTCTGTGACCGGTCCTTGTGTTTTATTATTGTATTATTTATTACCATGCCTTGTAATGCATACAATAAAGGTTATTTATCTCTAGTTAATAGTTCCGGTCGCCTTCTGGAATAAATCTAGCAGTGTAAGGGTTGTGTTACAAGGTTGCCATCATCTTATTTCACCCGTTTGGTGGTCAGTTGCTTGTTTCTTTTAATTAACCTTTGCTGTTTTACAGCAGGTTTCTAATTTTTTTAATGTAATTGCCGTTCCTATAGTGTAAGGCTTTCAACCATGATTGCGGTCATTTGCTTTGAAAAAATAATTCGATATTTGTACTTTAGCAATAAGCCTTAAAACCTTATTTACTGCCATTCCTGGCGTCTATACGTTCTGCTGCTTTGTGGCCACTTACTTTTAATATTTTAATACCTGTAAGTTGTAATTGGAGAGAGTTCTTAAACATTCTTAATTTATTGCCATTCTTGGCGTGTAAGGCCTTCAGCCGTGATCAATATGGCTTGTTTTTTAAAATATTATTTATATCTGTATTTTATGGTGACTTGCTAAATTGTAACGCACTGAAAACTCTATTATTTACACAGCTGTTTATTCCATCGTTAATGACGTGTGATATTTTTTACTTATTGTTGAGTCCAGAATTAATGTTTTAAAAATAAATTGTGTAACTGTAAAAGGCAGCCAATAGTAACTGGTTACGGCCCCGTCCACAATCGTAGCAGAATCCTGCCTTCCCTCGACTATGAACTCACATACACATATATATTTCCGTTCATAGGATAGTATTTAAATATTTAAAAAACATACAAAATTTCGTATATATACCTTGTTACCACATGCTGTGGATTTCATTGATTTTGTCTAATTTAATGTAGTTGTTGTTGTTTCACAGTTTGCCATCTGAAACCATATAGAACCTAATGTAGAACAGTCATTTACTTCGAAAATTATGACTGGTCATGTTATGGTTAAGCCTACCGTTAACTATTACTTTGTGGAATGTTGTGTGTGTGTTGGTATGAGTGTATATATATATATATATATATATATATATATATATATATATATATATATATATATGGTGTTACAAAAAGGTACTGCCAAACTTTCAGGAAACATTCCTCACACACAAATAAAGAAAAGATGTTATGTGGACATGTGTCCGGAAACGCTTAATTTCCGTGTTAGAGCTCAATTTAGTTTCGTCCACCTACACTCAATGGAGCACGTTATCATTATTTCATACGGGATACTCTACCTGTGCTGCTAGAACATGTGCCTCTACAAGTATGACACGACATGTGATTCATGCACGATGGAGCTCCTGCACATTCAGTCGAAGTGTTCGTACGCTTCTCAACAACAGATTCGGTGACCGATGGATTGGTAGAGGCGGACCAATTCCATGGCCTCCACGCTCTCCTGACCTCAACCCTCTTGACTTTCATTTATGGGGGCATTTGAAAGCTCTTGTCTGCGCAACCCCGGTACCAAATGTAGAGACTCTTCGTGCTCGTATTGTGGACGGCTGTGATACAATACGCCATTCTCCAGGGCTGCATCAGCGCATCAGGGATTCCATGCGACGAAGGCTGGATGCATGTGTCCTCGCTAACGGAGGACATTTTGAACATTTCCTGTAACAAAGTGTTTGAAGTCACGCTGGTACGTTCTGTTGCTGTGTGCTTCCATTCCATGATTAATGTGTTTTGAAGAGAAGTAATAAAATGAGCTCTAACATGGAAAGTAAGCGTTTCCGGACACATGTCCACATAACATATTTTCTTTCTTTGTGTGTGAGGAATGTTTCGTGAAAGTTTGGCCGTACCTTTTTGTAACACCCTGTGTGTGTGTCTGTATGTGTGTGTGTGTGTGTGTGTGTGTCCTTTGCAATACGATTCACTTCTTTTTGCTGGTTTCCCCGTTTTCTTCACTGTGAAGGCCTGCATTAGAACTTTTCGTGTCACTGTTTACAAACCGCGGAAACAAGGTGTCAGACAGTTGAACAGTTGAATGTATATCAATTGTTATTATCGCAGTGACACCATCTTTGAACGTCCACAAGCATATATCAGTACATCAGTAATTTCCAATAAATAATATGAAATTGCCCACGTGCAGTCAACTGCAAGGTGTTCAGTGATACAACCTTATGGAAAAATAGCACCATTATGGGATCCCTATTAATAAATTCGTCGTTACATGTTCTTAGGAGCATGATCCGTTAGTTGTCGAATCGCAGAAGGGTCCTTAAGTTTCTTTTACAATTCGAGAGTAGTGCGAATCTTTAAGCAGCAGTCTTAAGGGAATCGCACAGGACAAAACCACCTGTACTTTAATCTAGAGACCGAGGTTATTGCTACCCTCTCACTTTTCCATGGACAAACTGATCCACATAAAATAATGGTGCTGTTGACTGAACGAGCTGTAGCATTTTCGTGTGGAAAACATGTATATTGTGTTGTTGCACAAGTGTAGTCACTATGAACGTGGTGCAGGCTGTTTACTGAACCACGGACGAATCTGGAAGAACATCCTCCCCCCTGCTACTGCACACCAAATTCGTGCCTTCTGCGTCTGCTCATGGCACTCTCGCAGACGTGGTGAATTTTCCATTTCTCAGGTGCGTGAGTTTTCTGCAAGGTGCAAAGATACCTCATCAGATCTAAACAACTCGCCCCTTCTATCGTTACACGTGACATATGCGGAAAGGTAAACATTTTCGATTGTGTTTAACTAAGACCTGATAACACGAATACGGTACGGACGCATCTTTAAATACAGAGTGGCATGTGGGCAAGTAGATATTGCGATACAAGTCACTTTTCTAGTGTTGCGGTATCAAAGATGGCATCATTGGCTTGTGGTGTTCTATTAAAGAAAGAATCTGTGTCGAATAATGAGACGTCGAAGAAATGGCATGTAACAGATAGTCTCGCACTATCTTCAATTTCATTGTTGTGTATTTTAAGCTACTGATGTATTTCGAATTGCCACTTAATTTCCTTAGTATTTGTTGACTCTTTGACATGGTACAGAAGAAACTGTGCGTAATTTCCTTCAAACTATAACACTTCCATACTGGCTAGAATTCCGAAAACGATTTCATGTGCAATAAAATTAATTTTTGTGAAACGTATGACAACGTTAGTGCTATTTGTGTATGTCTTCACATTTCTTTATGGATCCAAAGTGAATCAGATTAAAAGGAAAATAAAGGAACTTATAAACAAATGAATACAACTTTATACAGTAAAGCAATTTTATATCCAACTTGAAGGTTAGTTTGAACACAGCAGCGCTTTACTAAGCAGTGTCGTGCTCTTGGCTGTCTGCCCTGCCTACTTCCATCATAATAACGGATTTACTCAGCCAGTTGTTTTGGGGTCAATGTTTGACATCGACTCAGAGCCCCCAGGGGCTCAGCATTCAGGTGCCGGGTACGGGCTTGGCGACCCCCGGGATCCTGAGCTGGGGACTGGTAAGCGCCGCCAGTCCCCTGTCACCGTAAGCTCTGGGCATACTTCAGCGACCACCGTGCGGCGCAGCGGTCGAATGTTGTGTGTCTCAGGGAGTGGGGATCTTGGCTTGACCGCCCGGATCGCGAGGATGGGATAAACCTCTATAAACAACCCCTCAATCTCAAGGTGTGCTGCGTGCTGATGAGATGCATGGCTGTTGAGGTGGAACAGTCGATAGCGGGCAACCTCTGGGGTACCTGCCGCACCTCAGTTGTATAAGGCTTACCTAGGCAAGCGGGGCTCTGTCTAGCTGCTCGTGGGACCGAGATGGGACCCTCGAACTTTTCTTCTCCTCCCAGCGGAAAGGGTGGGTCGCTGGTAGGTTCTAACACCCAATCTAACTAGAGGGCTCGTGTAGCCAGTCCTCCTGATTCCGTTAGTAGTAACAGAATGCACGCTGCTTTGCAGAATGTGTTTCTTATAATTAAAAGAAAAGATGGGAGTTTTGATAAAGTTTCACCATTTTATTTACAGAAGGGCTTAGAGGGTATTTCTGGCACATTAAAATCTGTAAAGCGCTTGTGTAATGGCGCCTTGTTGGTTCTAGCAAGTCCAGAACCTTCAGAAGGCAAAATTTCTTGGGGACTTTGCGATAGAAACTGAATTTCACAACACCTTGAACTACAGCAAGGGTGTCGTGACTTGCAGAGATCTCGTTGACATTCCCCAAGACGAACTGAAGGCTGAATGGTCCCGGGAAGGAATTGTCGACGTGCAACACGTTATGAAACGGGTGGATGGTGCTCTCATGAAATCTGACTCTTTTATCCTTACGTTTAACAGCACCAAATTGCCTGAGCATGTGAAGGCAGGTTTCCTACATCTCAGTGTACGACCTTATTACCCCAACCCCATGCGGTGTTTTAAATGCCAACACTTTGGACACACTACTCTCGGCTGTAAAGGGGAAGCCACTTGTGGGAAATGTGGTAAAGCTGCCCATGAGGGAGTTGGTTGCTCCTCTCCTCCCAAGTGTGTCAACTGCTCTGGGGATCAGCCTGTGTGCAGTAGGGAATGTAGAGTTTTCCTTGAGGAACGGAAGATCCAGGAACTTAAAACCACGAAAACGCATCCCGTATGGTGAGGCAAAGAAACTCTATATGTCATGCAGCTGCCCACGTTCGCTACCTCCTTTTCTTCCGTTCTCAAACAGCCAGGTTTGAAAACCGATGCCGTTACACAAACGGAGGTTGCTATTGTCAGCACTAGCACCTGCGTTTGTCAATGTTCCTGTGAAGCCTGCTGCTCCCCCCCCCCCCCCCCCCCCAGCCTTCTGACCAGGCCGTGGTAGCTGACATCATGATGGAACTTCCTGCCCCTTCCCGGGTCCAGTCTTGTGCACTTCCCAGCGCTGCTACACCCCCTACTGCTTCTGAGGTTTTGGCTCCAATGCCACCTCAGGCCGGAAAATCTAAACCAAAGCCAAAGGTAAAGACTCGCCCACTGAAGGATACTGAAGTTATACAGTCTGCTGACGTTGATGTCATTCTCTCTGATGTCTCTCTTGACTCCTCTTCAGAGGCGATGGAGGTTGATGTCAGAAGGGGGCAATCGTCTCGCCCCAAAACTGAGCCTCCACCTGTTGTGGGCTGTCCTCCCAGACAGAAAGTGAGGATGAAGGTACTCCCACCCTGATAGCTGGCTCCCATTATACAGTGGAACATGAATGGACTCCGGGCACATGTGGAGGAGCTGAACCTCCTAGCACGGCAACACCCCCTGTGCTTGTGTTTACAGGAAACGCATTTAAAACCATCTGATGCTCCTGTACTAAGGGGCTATACGTTATATCGCAAGGATGACCTGACTGGAGAAAGGGCCAAAGGCGGAGTCGCCGTGTTTGTCAGTAATGACCACCACTCCTCTGCTCTCCCCCTGGATACTGACCTGCAAGCAGTTGCAGTTGCAGTTGAATTCATTCACGTCGGAGACTTACCGTTTGCTCACTTTATTTACCTCCTCTGGATACAGTGAATTTAGAGGCTCTCACAGATCTTATCGCACAACTCCCCCGCCCATTTCTCCTCCTGGGCGACTTCAATGCCCATCATGTCCTGTGGGGCTCCACTTCTCTTTGCGCTCGAGGTCGAGTTTTGGAGAGCCTCCTAACGTCTGAAGTGCTGTGCATCCTCAACACAGGTACTCTGACTCATTCCTCTGCTGCTACTGGGTCATTCTCAGCCATTGACCTATCTTTCTGCTCTCCAACCCTCACTGACTCTGTTCGCTGGGAGGTCATTGACGACCTTCATTCCAGCGATCCCTTCCCCATCCGCATCAATCTCCTGGATTGTGTATTGCTGGAGCAGAGGCCGCCATCGTGGATGACTGGCAGGGCTAACTGGCCACTGTTCAGTCGGTTGGCTGTCTTTGAACGCCGCAACAGCGTACAGGAATGGGTGGATCACATCACACCTGTCCATACCAAAGTCTTCTGGCCCTCTTAAGCGGCGCCTTGTGCCTTGGTGGACATAAGAGTGCCATTCAGCCATCCGGGACAGGCGTGCAGCTCTTCGACGATTTAAATGCCACCCAACAGCGGTAAATCTTACCGCCTTTCGAATCGCGAGATCCAGGGCACGCTGTGTCATTTAGGAGAGCAAGAAAAGGTCATGGCAGTAGTTCCTGGACTCCATCAACCGTTCCACTTGTTCCACAAAAGTATGGGAAGCCATCCGGAGGATTTCCGGTAAACGCAGCCGTTTACCAATAGCTGCAGTCCTGAACCAGGGATGCCTCCAAACGACACCCAGATCTATTGCTGAGACGCTGGCAGAGCATTTTGCACGAAGTACTGCCACTGCAAATCAGGATCCAGCGTTTCGTCGCTACGGTGCGACTGTCGAGAGAGCGAAATTGGACTTTTGGTCGAACAGCTCTGAGGCCTACAACTCGCCTTTCTCCCTGTGGGAACTTGAATCAGCACTTACTGAGACTTCTGATACTGCACCAGGTCACGACCGCATCCGGTATTCCATGCTTCGTTATCTGCCAGTGGCGTCATAGGAAATCCTCCTCGAATGTTTTAATCTCATATGGCAGACAGGACTGTTCTACACCTGGTGGAGGGAGGCAATCCTCATCCCTCTCCTCAAACCAGGAAAGGACCGCACATGTCCCAGTAGTTATCGTAGTATCGCCTTGACAAGCTGTGTCGGAAAGACCCTGGAACGGATGGTTAACCGTCGTCTGGTCTGGCTGTTAGAGACTAGAAAGCTCATTAGCTGCTCTCAGTGTGTATTCCGAAAATTTCGGTCCACGGTTGACAACCTAACCCTCCAAGAGGCGGCTATTCAGCAGGTTTTCCTCCGTTAGCATCACTGTATCGGTATCTTCTTTGCTGCCAGTAAGGCATATGATACTACTTGGAGACACTGTATTCTTGCACAACTGCATCATGGGGCTTTCGTGGCCGCCTCCCCATTTTCATTCAGTCTTTCCTGTCTCAGCGTTTTTTTCGGACCCGAGTTGGTAACACACTGTCTGATCGCTTTGAGCAAGAGAACGGTGTCCCCCAGGGCAGTGTTTTAAGCGTTACCCTCTTTGCCGTAGCCATCGACAGTATAACGTCTACAGTGAGGAGTTCAGTACAGTGCTCCTTATTTGTGGACAGCTTTGCTGTTTTCTGTTCCTCCTCCAGTGTTGCCACTGTGAGCCGTCAGTTGCAGCTAACAGTGCGGCGGTTAGAGGAGTGGCTGCAAAGACGGGTTTTCGGTTTCTGCCGATAAGTGTGTTTGTGTTCATTTTAATCGTTCTCGTCGTCTTTTTACTTTGCCTGCTTTGCATATGGGGGATACTGTCCTACATTTTAGAGACACAGTGCGGTTCTGGGCCTAATTTTTGACTCCAGGTTGTCATGGCTGCCACACCTACGCGACTTGAAAGCCAGAACCCTGAAGGCACTGAACATCCTCAAGTACCTCAGCCACAGGTCTTGGGGAGCGGACAGGACGCGTCTCCTTCAGTTTTATCGAGCTTTTGTGCGTTCGCGGCTGGACTATGGGTGCACAGTGTATGGGTCAGCGAGGCCATCTTATTTGCAGATCCTTGACACTGTCCACCATGCTGGGATTCGACTGGCCACAGGTGCTTATCGGACCAGTCCCATACCCAGCCTCTGTGCTGAGGCTGGGGAACCGCTCTTGCTGGTGCGCCAGGTTTGTAAGTTTCTTGCAGCTCCCACCTCGCCTGCTCACCATCTTGTTGCTCATCCACCTCTGGACCGCCTTTTTTCCCACCATCCCCGGGCTACGTTGCTGTTTGAGATCCGAGTGCAATGTTTGCTAGAGTCCCTCAGTGTGGAGTCTGTACAACCACAAATCCTGGGTTTTAACCGCCTGCCACCCTGGTTACTGAAGAGGCCTGGAGTGATTTTAGATTTATTGTAGTACAAGAGAGATTGCACTCCTGCCACCGTCTTTAATTCAGCATTTTATGCCATTTTACCTGAGCACCACGACTACGTAGCCATTTTTACGGATGGGTCGAAACAAGGAGATTCCGTTGGTTGCTCTGTTGTTTTTCCGGATCGTGTCCTCAAGGTCCGACTGCCTAAGACTTTTACTGTCTTTGATGCAGAATTGTCTGCGATCTTGCTGGCACTGGAGCAGATGAGACATTCTTCCTGTCCTAAATTTCTTGTCTGTTCCGATTCACTAAGTGCCCTTCACTCATTGCAACGTTTGTATCCAGCAGATAAAATAGTCCAGACCATCCTGGATGCCCTCCTCCAACTACAGCGATTGGGGAAGGTGATGGCTTTCTGCTGGGTTCCGGGGCATGTCGGCATTCCTGGGAATGAAAGGGCAGATCTCGCAGCCAAGGAGGCGTGTCTCGAGCTACAAGTATCTCAGTGTGCTATCCCCTTGCACGCACTCACCTTGCTGTTGAGCTCACGGGTCACGCGTCGGTGGGAGGATGAGTGGCTGGAAGTGACTGACAATAAGCTCGGTGTAGTCAAGCCCACAACGCGTGTGTGGTGTACTTCTTTTCAGCCCCATCGACGGGACGAGGTTCTCCTCACTCGGCTTCGGATAGGCCACAGCCCTATGACGCATGGCTTCCTGCTCTGGCGGGAGGACCCTCCAATTTGTGGTACTTGTGGCGTTCAGGTCACTGTGCGCCACGTTTTATTGGATTGTGTTTTATTTTCTGACCAGCGGGCCGCGGCTGACTTGCCAGCGGACCTGCCATCTCTTTTAGGCAACACTCAGACGAATGTGGTTAAAGTTTTAAAGTTCTGTGCCATGTCAAATGTTTTTACAAAGATTTTAGGGAGAGGATCTTAATTTGCTCACTGTGTGACAAGCTCGCCCATATTTTATGTAAGTGGCCAGCCAGTGACAATTTCGTGTGGCATTATTGTTGCTATGTTTTCCCTTTCCTTACGTTTTACTTTCTTATGTAGCATTTACCTTCTTTTCCTGCTTTCTTTGCGTGTGTGCTTAAGTTTTATTAGGTCTGTCCACATTCGTTCCTTTTAATGTGTGTCAGGGCGCTGATGACCTCGATGTTGAGCGCCCATAAGCCCCAACACACACACACAAACACTCGACTCAGAGCCACAGCACACCAGTAGGTGGAACAAACTTAGTTCTGGTGCATTTTTTTAGTGTGGATTGCCTACATCAGGGGCAGGTATGCACTCAGGGGGAAATCTATTGTTCTCCTTTGACTGACGGGTACTTAACCTATTGTTCTCCTTTAAATGACAGGTCATTAACGTATTGTTCTCCTTTGGTTGACAGGTTCTTAGCCTATTGTTCTGCTAAAATAATCCTTCCTTTTGACTGACAGGCACTCACACTGTTGCTTTCCCACCCTCACCCACTCCCCTCCTTTCAGGAAATGTTCTCCCTCGCTGCTACAGGTACACTTTCAGGTCTGAGTAATTGGAATAGCCCCTCTCACTCTTATCAATTTGTTTGACTACTGACTTAAATTGATCAAGTAGTTAACCTCTTCCCATCCGGTATACCGCCGTCACCCTCTGTCCTAGAAATTGTCGGGAGAAAGACTCAGTTGATCGGTCATTTGGAGGGAATTCGGTAGCGATGTGTGGAATATTGTTTATGCACTTTAGGCAATGTATAGAATATTATTTAATTATTTATGGCGTTGTATGGAATAAGAATTTTTCAGTAAATCGATCACCACACCCGCCACGCCATCCCCACCCACCTTGCGAGTTACCCTCTCCCCCTTCCCCCTTCTACCTGGAAATTGGCGGCTCTGCAATGGAGAGGAAGGATCTCATGAAGGAAAATTCAAGGGTATATCGTTTATTTACAAAATGTTCAGTTTATAGTTCTCTGCTATTTGGAAACATGCAGGTCTTGTAAGAAGTAATTACATGGAGCAAACATGTTGCATAACCTAATGTTTGGCAATGTACTCTGGGTGTCTTAACTTAATGTTTCGCCCTTTGTCGGCATTTAAAACAGTGTTATGTTATGTGGCTTTCCATGTCACCCCTATTTCTTTAAACTATTGTACCGCCTTTGATACCAAATGAAGTAATTAGTTATGTCCTTCCACCATTTTCTGGTGCACTTTTCGAATTTTACATGCTTTTGAACGGCTTTTCTGGCGCATTCTTCTTGTCTCCTACCCCCTTAAACTATTCTACTGTGTTTTACATAAAAATAATGGTTCAAATGGCTCTGAGCACTATGGGACTTAACTTCTGAGGTCATCAGTCCCCTAGAACATAGAACTACTTAAACCTAACTAACCCAAGGACAACACACACATCCATGCCCGTGGCAGGATTCGAACCTGTGACCGTAGCGGTCGCGCGGTTCCAGACTGTAGCGCCTAGAACCGCTCGGCCACCACGGCCCGCTTTTACATAAAAATTATGCAAATTAACCTAGTGTTCTGCACTTAAACTACTTTTCTACTCCATGTCACCCACTCACACACACCCTCCCGTGAAGTATAGTTGCGCTAACACCACACTGATATAAAAACACTATGCAAATTAATTAAATAGATATTCCACACATGTATTTGATAGTTTCTTTTTTAATTCGCAGCATCCTGTTCGTCGACGAAATCGATGAAATATAGTTTAAACAAAGGATCGCAGCTAAAAAATACATCCTGCCACCTGCCACCTGACGCCAATGCAGCTGACTCTGCAGATGCCCCCATGAGTTAGGGCGCACAGCCGGCCCCCGTGAAGTGATGATGCGATCATCAGCTGCCGAGCCACACTACAGGCGTCTGTTCCATTCCCGCAAGCATGAGGCTGTGGCATCCCTTTGTTGCTTGGCACCTGATAAATTCTAGTCGAAATACGTGTTCATCTAGGTGCCATTGCTGGCACAATGACACATAGTTGCAATTCCTAGCAGCCGTAATGGGACAGCCAGTTCATCACTGAATTTACCCATGAAACTGCTGCTGTTACCGGTGTGGGAGCACCATCCCCCAACGTTTTCTGCAGACGAGACTTTCAGCGGCAAAATAATTTTCTACAGATCGCCACATTGCAATGAAAGTTAAACCCCGCAAAAGTTGTCTACAGATCGTAAAATAAATACAAGACTCGCAAGAATATTTGGAAACAGGAACATATTTACCAGTGTAGCTAGAATTATATATTAAGATTGCTGCTGCAGCCTGCCACCGATTGATGTACAGTCTGCTCTTGATGGCTGTGGTCCTGGATTCAATCTCAGTATCTATAGTGCACATAATTTCCATGTTTAAATATTTCTCATACCTTCACGGTTATTGATGTGCTGAATCTGTATGTCCCTCACAATATGACACACACTCATTTTCTGTGGCCATGCTGGAACATAAGCCACAATAACATTACACTGCAATATATACACATTTTACACAAACAGTGCAGTTATCTCTTATATCTGTAAAGTGCCAGAAAGAATTATGATATGCCTACACTCACACTGGCTATATGTCTCGATTCTCCTCAGTCCTAAGAAATTATTTGACAAAGTCTTCGAATCAGAGCTTCTGGAAGGTGCTCCATCCTGCCAAGATTCCCTCAGACAAGTGTTTTGAAGAACAGCGTCTAGCACTATGTGATAATGAATACTGCACTCACAGACGTAATGCTTGAGAAGACATCACTGATGCGGCCTGGTGTACTCTAATCAAGGTCACACTGTAATCAATTTCACAATGTAATCAACATCACAAGGAAAATGTGAGGGTGGACCTAGGGGTGCCGATGACGGGAAGTATTGTTACGGCCGTATTGCTCATCCTATTTGTACACTATAGCAGGTCCAGTTCAACACTTGCATTGCTATATTGTGCAGCCGTTTACAAAATGAATCTATCACCATTTACATTCGGTCATACTCCTCAGTGCATTATAATCACAATTCACCACGTCAAATCTATCCTTCTATTATGACTAGACGTACGTAATTTTTTGTTTGTTTTTTGTTTTTATGTGAATAGTAGTTTGATTGCTTCCCACAAACATATGTCGGACCATACGCCACAGCCCTTATGTTCAAGCAGCAGCATAACATTTCTATCAATTATAGGTGTATAAAAAAAATTATGATACGTTCTCACTTACAACAGCTGGGTGTCGTTTTCGCACTGCAAAAAATCCTCCCGCCATGTCATACGTGTCGATGAATAATGGAAATAATAACAATTAGAAAAAAAGCCCTAGGGTCTTTTCAGTTTATCGATTTCATCACTTCCACGAAAGCTTTTGCTTATTAGGCACATAGCAGTATTGCTTGTATACCAGTAATGCTCGCACAACAGAATTCCGAAGACATAGACTGGAAATTACTTCTCTAGAAATCCAGAACTTTAGCGAGGTGGAGCGTACTGAAAACCACAGAGTAACTGGAAACTTATCCCATCTGTGAAGACCTTTACTTGGAAATGCGAAAAAATGGAGGAAACTGCTATTTCCATTCACGAATACCGATGTCGGTGATGTAACAGATTCCAAATCATCCCTATAATCTACAAAGTCAACTATGGTCACTCGCATGTCTGGAGAACCAGCAAACGAGTCTTCCACCTGTCTTTCACCTGCTAGATGGACACAACAGAATCGATGTTCCCTCAGCTAAATAAAGGCGTGAAACGTGTAGAAGCAATGAATGACACAATTTACATGGGAGGCAATTTTGGTCCAGAGCAGACACACGTCTATATTGAAACTTCTCAAATTCCCACGCGATCACGAAAGCTATCCAAAACATTCTGTTAGTTCGCTATTCGTGCTTCTAGAGGACGACATGGTTGAGTCCGCTACACTCCTGCATCCCAACAGCCCTGTCCATTAGGACAGCTGCTACCGTTAGCCAGAAACATGAATCAACATGAATCATTCCCGCCACAGGACACCGCCGGCGCGCCACGCACCGTAGACAGAATCATCCTAGGAAACCAGTCACAAACATATTTGATCGCTACACTTACAATTAAATGTTACAGTAGTGGTCCCAATTGGACGACAATCGACAATGAGCGAAGTGTCGAAAATACATCCCGCTGATGCTTGTGGCTCTGGAAATAGATATATCTGTACCATTCTTATTGCCTGACATACTTTCCCCTTTGCTATCACAGTATACCACGTCAAATCCATACCTTCCTTACAACCGGACATAGTCATTTCCTTTGCACATGTCGCAACTCAAACACATACTTTATAAGGCAGATGCTCAAGGCGAACCTATCATGCAACTACTACCACTTAGTATATTACTCTACCAATAACTGATTGCTCGCGATGTGAAATAATACTGAGAGAAAATCAGAGATTGGTGGACACGTCTCATAAGCTTTTCCTGCGAGTGCGACAACTGTGTCTTAGAAAGAGAGGCGTAATCATGATACAAACCGCTATATGTTAGAGAAACATAACCATATTGCTATCTCAAACGGTCTAGGATCTGCAGGTGCACACAAGCATTCATGTTAAAAGCTACACCCGCTTTATGTATCGACTTATGACATAACCTCCGAATGAACTGGTTTGTTTTTCCAGACAAATAACGCGACACTGAGTACAGACGGTCATCGCTGATGTGTATATTATCAGACCAGCAATGCAGTTACACGTAGCACACGATGCAACCTCGTGAAAAAACCACGGAATTTTGAAAATGATTCGGCTAAGGAACGTGGTACGAAAGTGGTACTTACAACTCCCTCGTGCCTTCGCTAGATATTTCTCCAGTATTTGTAACGTATTCTATCTCGATGCCCTATCAGAGGTTCTGCGATTGATCCAGTGGGTTATAGGTGACGGTTGATTGAGCTGGATCACAAACCATAGATGGTATGCTGATTGAGGTCGTAAGAAATGTACTCAGCCTTTTCAAATCTGTAGTGTTACGCGATCTGCTAGAAATGCTGACTGGGATTAGGAATCAAGTCTTTCCATTAAAACACATACCTGCATTGGATACTGTGGAGAAGTCCTTTAATGATTACTATCGCTACTAAATCATATTTCTGGCACTCACATATTTCGAATGGATTCAACTTTCTCCAACCTATTTGCTACAGTCAAATTCCAAAGTCATGTCAGGTAGGTCCTATGCCTCTTGCAACTTTGTATATGTGATCACTCCAAGTCGGAACTGAGCAGACATCGGAGAGAGCTACTACATCCACCAGCTTCTGCAACTCGTGTAGCACCAGAGTGACCTGAGTTAGTGCGACTGGACTGTGTTTTGACCACTCGGTGGAAATGGGAAGATGTTGTCGTAGCTCCACCATCAGTGTACAATGTGTAAGGTTAGCGCCAAACGAACCATTCTCGTGCAACTCGAGGTAGTATAAAAGACAGTACTGGAACTGGGGGGAGGACGAGGATTTTGCTGCTGCATTGTGGTGTGCCCCCAAACTACATACAGGTGCTGCTGTTCGAAGCAGATCCGCATCCCCCATGGCCCATTCACGTATATCAGCCGAACATGCTATATTCGTTATTCTGTACCATCGAACAGAGAAAAACTACGAACTATTAAAGCTCCACTAGCTTCATCCGTTAGAGAACTTGGTAAGATTTTTACCGCATCTCTCCGCTCCCATATATCGCAAACAAATACCGTCTGCGCGCATGCAGCTATTGATCCATGGCACAGACCAATCTAAAGTTTCTTTGCCTGCACTGTAAGAGGATGACCGTATTCCACAAACTATACTATATCTCGAAGAGACCCTCCCTGTGACCCTGTGTCGTTGTTTGAAACATAGTTATTTTTTTCTTTTCTACTGTAACACGCTTTGTACACTGCCATACATCTTGTTTTTCCCGTCATGACTTGGATATCTGTGTCAGGTTCTAAGCTGACATTAACACGTTCAGGTCCATTGCTTCTCACAGAAAACTAGACGTTACACGGTGTAAGTCATGCTGTTACTGCAGCTACCATAACACACCACACAAACTGAATGATCTTAAATAAAAGATAGTTACAACATAAGGAAAGTGGAAGAGTGTGGCGGCGTTGTGGAGAGTTTCCAAACTGCCGTCCGAAGGTGATTGACTCATCTGCCGCAGTGATGCAGTAGCTGATGGCTCTGCATTCCGTTTCGCCTGATTTCTCATATTGCAGCCTTGTGCATGATCATTGTTTTAGTGCTAGCCATCCCCTGAAGGTGTTGCCCAGCCACCAAAACTCTTTCTCCAACTCAAACAAGCGATGTCAGTGAATCATTATGTGGTAAGCAACAGCATACCAGTGGACAGATGGGGTGGAAAAGATGCTGTCGATGTACTGTAATAATAAGCACCACATTTGATAGTGCGAACAATTTTAGCAATTTTAGAGTAATTTCAACACCGACCAATGATGTGACAGCATGTTTCCCAATTTCAGTATCACTCGTAAGCCGCCCCTTCTCTACTTTTCGAGTATCATTGCGAATGTGGTTAGATGACTGTGGAGTACGTCCTTCATCATCAAAGTATACCAGACAGCGCTCTACATATTTCTAGCACCTCGATCATAGTGCTTAATTTGCGATCTGTCTCTATGCCGATGGGAGTCACAGAGCATTCTCACAGTCATAGGACAAAATTAGAGACTGAAAGACCCCCTCGCACTGTCTTTGAGCAACCCGCCTTGCAGCACCGTTATCGATTTAATCTGCAGCCAACCAGAAGTAGACCGCTATATTCCACGTCTCGTCAAAGAATGGAGCATGCCGAATCATCGCCCATCCAAGTGTACAAGATTTCTCGAGATGCGCCCATGTCGAAGAGGTTAGCATTCCTTATCTATATACAGTAACAGATTTGAAAGTGTTGTGATGTTAAAACACATGCAGTCAGAAGCCTACATGGTTCTGCACTTAAAAGAGGCTATAATGTTAGAGCTCTTGAGTTTCCAACCTATCAGTTGTGTGGAATGCAGTGCCGTTAATATTCCAATGTAAGAAATATATTTCCAGCACATGACATACATCCTTCTTGCAGGTTTCTCTACGATAAACTACAGTAACAAACCGTAAAACGAAAAAACTACTTCCTTGAAACAGTGACTCTGTATGATATACGCACAATATAGCTATCCAGAGATGTATGGCGTCGATTGTTCACTTCCGATCGCGGTTCAGAAGTTATAGTATGCCCATATCAGCCCTATACCAAATAATCGTTAGTAACAGACAATACAAGGAAGCGGCTAAACGTATAGCAGCAGCGTCCTAAATGTCAAATTACAGGTCATGCCGCCACTAACTATGTGAAAACCACATCTGTTAAGCATGTTTGTGAAACACTGTGGTGCCCAAGTATACATATACATGGGCATCGCAGTGTTTCACAAACACCTATCGCTAACTTAGTTATGAAGCTGAAGTATCGATTTTACACCAAAGATGCGACAGGGGAATGGAGTGCGTCGCATAAATCTTCATTTGTGTAGACGAATGTGTCACATTTCATCACACATGAGATGGAAGTCCTCTGATGACAGAGAGGTTTACTGTTAACTATCGCAAATACACACTGCTGTAAGACCCACACAGAGCACGCGGTTGTATACGTACCTAATTACAACACCGTCTGAACCCAACACTCCATCCACTCTACGTCATTCTTTAACGCAGATGCAAGTAAAATTAAAGGCAGATAGATATCTGTATTCCTGATTAGCGGAAAATACAATAGTCAACTTGCGTGTATCACTGTTACCTCAATATACTTACAGTAGAATGCTGCCTCGATGGAAAAAAGTGACTATTTCCCTGGTTCCCTTCGCTTCCATGTCGACGTTTCCTCTATTCCTCTAGCTGTCGCATATTTGTTCCCATGTACAAATTGTCCAGCGCCAACCAGAAGGCACGCAAGTACTTTCTCAGTTTCCCCATATTTCAGTGTATATTCCCTCAATTTATACAAATAATTCTATCGATTTTATATCAGTTCCTCCCATGCGATCATGACCTAACCTCTTGCTCTGTGTTCTAAAATTATTGCAAATGTAGTACAGCTGCCAACACCTAGTGCTAATACGCTGATCGGGAGGTGTACTGTGATGAGAGTGCCAGAAATATGATTCACTACTGACAGTAATCATTAAAGGACTTCTTCATGGGATCCAATGCAAGTATGTGGTTGAATGGAAAGACTTGATTCCTAATCCCAGACAGCTTTTCTAGTTGAAATGGGTGTGAAATCTTATGGGACTTTACTGCTAAGCTTACACCCTACTTAACCTAAATTGTCCTGAGGACAAACACACACACCCATGCCCGAGGGAGGACTCGAACCTCCGCCGGGACTAGCCGCACAGTCCATGACTGCAGCGCCTTGGACCGCTCGGCTAATACCACGCGGCAGCTTTTCTAGTAGATGGCTTGAAAGGGCTGTGTACATTTCTTACGGCCTCAATCGCACACCATCTATGGTTTGTGATACTTCTCAATCAAACTTCGTATATAACCCACTGGATATATTGAGGAACCTCTGACATGGCATCGAGATGGAATATGTTACAAATACTGGAGAAATATCTTAGCGGCGGCATGAGGAAGTTGCAAACACCGATTTTATACCACGTTCCTTAGTCGAATCACTTCCAAAAATGGTTCAAATGGCTCTGAGCACTACGGGACTTAACTTCTGTGGGTATCAGTCCCATAGAACTTAGAACTACTTAAACCTAACTAACCTAGGGACGTCACACACATCCATGCCTGAGGCAGGAATCGAACCTCCGACCGTAGCGGTCGCGCATTTCCAGACTATAGCCCCTAGAACCGTTCGGCCACCCCGGCCGGCTACTTCCAAAATTCCGTGATTATACCACGAGGTTGCAACATGGGCTACGTGTAACTGCACTGCTGGTCTGTTAATATACACTCCAGCATTCATCGTCTGTATTCAGTGTCGCGGTATTTGTCTGGAAAACAAACCACTTCCTTCGGAGGTAGGGTCATAAGTCGATTTATAAATCGGGTGTAAGTTTTAACATGAATACTTGTGTGCACCTGTAGAACCAAGACCAACTGTGATAGTAATAAGGTCGTGTTTTTTTTAACATATAGCGGTTTGTAAAACGATTATGTCTCTCTTTCTAAGACACAAGTGTCGCACTTACAGGAAAAACTGATGAGACGTGACCACCAAAGGCTGATTTTCTCTCAGTATTATTTCGTATCGCGAGCAATCAGTTATTGGTATAGTATTATACTTACTAGTAGTGGGTGCATGATAGGTTCGCCTTGAGCATGTGTGTGCATGTTCCGACATGTGCAAAGGAAATAACTATGTCCAGTCATAAGGATGGTATGAATCTGACGCGGAATACTGTGATAGCAAGGAGGAAAGTATAAGAATGGTACAGATATATCTATTTCCAGAGCCACAGCCCTCAGCGTGGTGTATTTCCGATTCTTCGCTCATTGTCGAAAGTCATCATTTGAGACCGTGATCGTAACACGTAATTGTAAGTGCAGTGATCAGATATGTTTGTGACTGGTTTCCTAGGCTAATTCTGTCTACGGTGCGTGGCGCGACGGCCGTTGCCTGTGGCGGGCATGATTCACGTTTGTGGCGAATGGTAGCAACTGTCCGAATGAACAGACATGTTGGGATGCAGGAATGTAGCGGACTCAACCATGTCGTCCTCTAGAAGCACGAATAGCGAACTAACAGAATGTTTTGGATAGCTTTCGTGGTCGCGTGGGAATTTGAGAAGTTTCAATATGGACGTGTGTCTGCTCTGGACCATCATTCCGACCCATGTAATTTGTCTGGCTGACTACTTCTGTACATTTCTTCCTTTAATTGAGCTGAGGGCACATAGATTGTGGTGTGTGCATCTAGCAGGTGAAAGACAGGTAGAAGACACGTTTGCTGGTTCTCTAGACATGAGAAACACCTTAGTTAACTTTGCAGATTATGAGGATTATTTAGAATCTGTTACATCAATAACATCGGTATTCATGAGTGGAAATATCAGTTTCCTCTATTTTTTCGAGTTTCCGCATAAAGGTCTTCGCAGACGGGATGAGTTTCTAGTTAGTCAGTGGTTTACAGCACGCTGCACCTCTCTAAAGTTTTGGATTTCTAGAGAAGGAATTCCCAGTCTATATTTTTGGAAGTAGGTTACACCAGTGAAACTGCTATTCAAGTGATATTGCTATGTGCCTGATAAGCAAAAGGTTTCGTGGGAGTGGTGAAATCGATTAACCGAATAGACTCGAGGGCTTTTTTTAAATTGTAATTACATCCTTTACTCATCGACAAGTATGTCATGGCGAGAGGCTTTTTTTCTGTGCGAAAACGACACCCAGATGGAGCAAGTGTGGACGTATCATAATTTTTTTATACACCTATAATTCATAGTCAGAAATGTTATGCTGTTGCTTGAACATAAGGCTTTGGCTTACGGTCCGACATACGTTTGTGGGAAGCAATCAAACTACTGTTCGCGTAAAAACAAAAAAATGTTACGTATGTCTAGTCGTAATGGAAGGATAGATTGGACATGGTGAATTGTGATTTTCATGCACTGAGGAGTATATTCAAACGTAAGTGGCGATAGATTCATTCCGTAAACAGCTGCACAATATAGCAACACAAGTGTTCAACTGGACCTGCTATAATGTACAAACAGGACAGACAATACGGCTGTAACAATACGTCCCCTCATCAGCACCTGTAAGTGTACACTTGCATTTTCCTTACTGTTCTATGAATAGTAATGTTAATTACAGCACACCAGCCCATATCGGGCTTTCCAAGCATTATGTCCACGCGTGTGTCATTCATTATCACATAGTGCAGGACGCCTGTGCATAAAACTAGTCTGAGAGAATCTTGGCAGCATACAGCAGCTCTCAAAAGCTCTGATTCAAACACTTTGTTAGATAATTTCCTGAGAAGAGTCGATACGTATTGCTAGTGTGAGTGTAATTTTTTTGTACACTGTACAGATATAGAAGACAACTCCACTGAATGTGTAAAATGTGTATATATTGTAGTGCAGTGTTACTGTGGATGATGTTTCAGCATGTACAGAGAAAGTGAGTGTGTGTCCTATCATGAGGGACGTATAGATTCAGCACATCAATAATTGTGAGGCTGTGAGAGAGATTTTTACATGGAAAATTATGTGCTCTATAGACACTGAGATTCTTTCCAGGACCACAGCCATCAAGAGCAGACATTGCCTGTACATCAATCGGTCTGTAGACAACTTTTCTGGGGTTAAACTGTCAGTGCAATGTGGCGAGCTGTACAAGAAAGTTTTGCCGCTGAAAGCCTCATATGCAGAAAACAATGGTGGATCATGATCCCACACTGGCAGCAGCAGCAGTTTGATGGGTAAATTCAGTGACAAATGGGTTGTCCTATTAGGATTGCTAGGAATCAGAGTTATGCATCACTGTGCCAGCGACAGTGCCTGGATGAAAACTTATTTCGACTGTAATTTCTCAGGTGTCAAGCATGAAAGGGATGCCACTGCATCATGCTTGCGAGACCTGAATGGACACCTGTATGTGGCTCGACAGCTGATGGCCGTGTCATCACTTCATTGGGGCCGACAGTTCACCCCGTCTCCTGGGGGCATGTGCAGACTCAGCGGCGTTGGAGTCCGGTGGCAGGGTGTATTTTTTAGTAGCATATCTTTTGTTTGAACTATATTCCATCGATTTCACCAAGCAATAGGATGCTTCAAATTAAAAATAACTACCTCATACGTGTGAGGAATATCAATTTAATTAATTTGCATAAGTTTTTTATATCAACACGTTGTTAGCAGCACAATAGTTAAGTAGAGAGTATGCTTGAGGGTGTAACATCGAGCAGAACAGCAGTTTAAGTGCAGAACACTAGTTAAGTGGCATAATGTTTATGTAAAACGTAATACAATAGTTTAAGGGGATGGGTGACAAAGAACAATGCGCCAGAAATGGCTTTCAACAGCATCTGAAATTCGAAAAGTGTACCGGAACTTGGTGGGAGGACGTAACTAATTACTTCATTTGGTATCAAAGGCGGTACAATAGTTTAAGGAAATGGGGTTGACATGGAAAACCACAGAGCCATAGGTTAAGTGCTGACAAAGTGCCAAGCATTAGGTTAAGACAGTGCCGAACATTGGGTTATGCAACATGTTTGCCCCGTGTAATTACTTCTTACCAAACCTACACGTTTCCAAACAGCAGAGAATGATGAGCAAGAGAAATGCAACCCCCACAAACTGAAATTTTTATAAATAAACAATATACCCTAGAACTTCCATTCATGAGATGTTCTCAGCGTTCTCAGTTGTAACCACATATATTACCATAATTTGCCAAAAATTAATTATTTTTTTAAAATGACAATTTCGCCATTCTTCTCCTTAACTATACTTTAGACTAGATTAAGTACACACACATTCACTTTGTTGGATGCTGAAACTGTAACTTCTGTTTGGAGATTAAGAGTGTTTTTATGGGGACAACACAAACACAAATAAATGCATAACATGCATAACTTCAAGGCCGGGGTGGCTGAGCGGTTCTAGGTGCTACAGTCTGGATCTGCGCTACCACTACGGTTGCAGGTTCGAATCCTGCCTCGGGCATGGATGTGTGTGATGTCCTTAGGTTAGTTAGGTTTAAGTAGTTCAAAGTTCTAGGGGACTGATGACCTCAGAAGTTGAGTCCCATAGTGCTCAGAGCCATTTTTTTGAGCCATAACTTCAAGTACAACTGTCACTATAACAGACATTGAAACAATAGCATCTGACAACAGGGCTCAGCAAGATAGGAGTACTTGGAACCACATTTAACATTTTCTTCATCGTATTCTTTAAACACTGAAGAGCCAAAGACACCTTCCTAATATCATGTAGAGCCCCCACAAGCATGCAGAAGAGCTGCAAACACCACGTGTCGTGGACTAGACTAATGTCTGACGTAGTGCTGGAGGGAACTGACACCATTAATCCTGCAGGGCTGTCGACAAGTCCGGCAGAGTACGAGGGCATGTAGATCTCTTCTGAACAGCAGATTGCAAGGTGTCCCACATATGGTAGACAATGTTCATGTCTGTGGAGTCTGGTGGCCATCAGAAGTGTTGAAGCTCGGAAATGCGTTTCTGGAGCCTCTCTGTAGCAACTCTGGATGTGTGGGGTGTCCCATTATCCTGCTGGAATTGCCCAAGTCCTTCGGAATGCACAATGGACACGAGTAAACGCAGGTGATCAGACAGGATGCTTACGTACATGTCACCAATCAGGGTCCCAAGTCTCGCCAAATGCCTATGCGCCACACCATTACAAAGCCTCCACTAGCTTGAACAGTCCCCTGCTGACATGCACAGTTCAGGGATTCATGAGGTTTTACACATCTATCTGTTTGACACAATTTGAAACGAGAATTGTCCGATCAGGCAACATGATTCCAGGTATCAACAGTCCAGTGTCGATGTTGAAGAGCCCAGGGGAGGTGTAAAGCTTCATGGCATACAGTGATCAAGCTCCAAAAGCCCATATCAATCATGTTTCATTGAATGGTATGCATGCTGATACTTGATGATGGTCCAGCATTGAAATCTGCTGCAAATTTCGGAAGCCTTGCACTTCTGTCACGTTTAAAGATTCTCTTCAGTCGTCGTTGGTCCCATTCTTGCAGGATCTTTTTTCTGCCGCAGTGAAGAGTGCCTTGATATGAAGAGTGGATACTATCAAATACCGATTGCACCACATGACAGGCCGAAAACAACGTTTGTAGTTCCCTCCGGTCTTTTGAGAATGCCATTCGGGCTGTGCAATGCGCCAGCCACTTTCCAAGGCTTCGCTGACTTACTTTTAAGAGGACTCAAACCTACAATGTGCTTAGTTTATCTAGATATCATTTTTTCCAGAAACATAGATGAGCATGTTACCAGGTTAAGGAATGTTTTGTCTAGACTAAGAACTGCCAATTTAAGTTTGAAGATTGAAAAATGTTCCTTTGCTGAGAGTCAAGTACAGTATCTGGGGCATATTATTAGTGCTGATGAAGTAAAGCCAGATCCCTGTCTAATTGAAGCAGTTAGAACATTCCCTTCCCCTAAAAATGTAAAAGAATTGCAAAGATTTCTGGGACTCAGCAATTATTATAGGCGTTTTGTAAAGGTCAGTGCCACAGTAGCCAAACCCCTACCTACCTGTTGAAAAAAGATGTACCCTATCAATGGACCCCGAGTGTGAAGCTGCTGTGCAGCATATCAGAGATTTTCTGACTAGTTCCCCCTATTGATTTATCCCGATTTCGAAAAACCATTCATTCTCTCCTGTGACACGTCCGATTTTGCAGTGGGGGCTATTCTGAGTCAAATAATTGATGGTGAGGGAAGACCAATTGGTTATGCATCCCGTCAGCTGACCAAGTGGAAATTAATTACAGTACTACGGAGGAAGAATTGCTGGCATTAAAGTTTGGAGTCGACTTTTTTTGAGGCTATCTTTATGGGAGAAAGTTTACAACAGTAACAGATCATGCAGCATTTCAGTGGCTATTAAGCTTAAAAGACCCTAGCATCCGTCTCACCTGCTGGGCCCTGAAGGTGAGTGAATATGATTACCAAGTGCGACACAAAGCTGGAAAATTGCACCAGAATGCTGATACCCTTAGTAGAAAGGTGAGAGTAGCTCAAACGGACAATGTGTCAATTGACAAATGAAAAGACTCACAGGAGAATGACACAAAATGTTGCCAGTATCGCTGTATCGCTTCCATCCAGATTTTGTTATGGAAGATGGAATTCTATACTGCAAACCCCCCCAGGGTAAACGTATGGTAATACCCGAAAACCTACAATCAAGAATCATTGCCCAGTGCCATGACAACATTCAAGCTTGCCCTAATGGACAAAGAGCCACAAACACCAGCATTTCCATGAAGTATTGGTGGCACAAAAGATGGCGAGATGTTGCTAAGTATATAAAAACTGCCTACCATGGGCCCAAAGAGCACCACCTCCGAAAATCAAAATTCCCCTACAGTCTCTTCCTGAGGCATCAAAACCCTTCCAGTTTGTGGTTTTGGACATAGTTGGGCCACTTTCCGTAAGTACACAAGGAAGTAAATGCATCCTATCCATTATCAATCACTTTTCTTGATACGTTATTTTGGTACGCATTGCTGACATTTCAGCAGAAACAGTAGTACGAGCGTTTGTGGATCATCTTGTCCTTCCTTTTGGAAGCCCTGAACAGATCAAGGAACCAATTTGATGTCCACCTTATTTGTCCGAGTTTGTAAATTTCTGAGAATTAGAAAATGGAGAACCACCCCTTTTCACCCCCAAGGCAAATGGCCACACTGAGTGTGTCCACCACACTGTGAAACGAATGCTTTCCTATTACATCAACTCAGCACACAGTGATTGGCGAAGGTATGTTCCGTACATGGCAGGTGCATACAACAGCCGTATCCACAAAGCCACTGAACGTACCCCTTGAGATAGTATTTGGCTGCCCTATGGAATCTGCGTTAGAGATCGATAAATTACCTCTGGGAATCGATCACATAGCTGTTATGGGGCTAGCCCGCTGTCGTAAGGCCTTTTGGAAGAAGGTGCAAGGGAACAACTGCAAAGCAACCAGGAAACAGATGGAACGAAGTAATAAAAATGCCATTCTCCCCCTATAACCCTGGTAATTTGGTTATGCTAAAAACACCTAGTATAAAGAAAGTAAGAGTGAAGAAACTTACCCCTGTGTATGACGGACCATATTCAATCATTCGGCTCACTTCCCCTGTCATTGTAGAATTACAACTGTCTGACCACAAGGTGGTCGTCCATTTTGATAGAATGAAACCCTATTCAGGAACTATGCCTCTCCCATTGCCTTCTGAGACAAGCGCCAGACCTTCATCAGGTTCTGTCCCCCCCCCCCCCTCCCCCCTGTGAAGTGGAGGGAAGGAAAAAATCACCCACCCCTAAACACCCATATGCCCTTAGATCCAGGGGCTAAACACCCAGGTACTTCTTACTGAGAAGATTCCCAGTCATAGCAACCAAAAAGAAGTAACAAGGCTGTAGCAACCACCTTCTTACTCTCCTTTGCAAATGAAGGTGTCACCCTAGCCGCCCTCTCTGAAAGAGTTTATCAGAGCCTTAGCCACCCAACCTGTTCTGCAATGCTAGCCTAGCCTAATTAATCCCAAGTTTTAACCAGTATTTATTATGTTATTTATATGTTATGGCATGCCTAGTAGTCGGACAACAGCTCCATTTTCAATACCAGTACATTTAATTCCAAATAAGAGCATCATATGGAGAAGTTATGGATCAATATTAGGATATTGCATTAAGTCTCTACCTTTTCATTCCAAAGGCTTTCTCCCTGAAATGGCACCATGTTTCATTAAATAGTTTTCCCATTTGAACACCCAGTGTGATAATTAATAATATGCAGTACTAACTGCAAAATTTGCTGCTAACAAAGATACATAACCTGTATTTTTGACACCAAAAGAAATGTTAGATGACTCAAAAATTATTCCTGTACCATGGCCACGTGGCCTACACACAACAGTGACACTCTAAATTTTCCCTACCACCCCTACAGATGCCCATAGTTTTGTCAGGTTACCTCAGAAGGTAAGTTTAGCGGCTCGGTGGTACACATGCGCTCCAGCTGTCAGAATCAGGTGGACCTGTCAACAAGGAGTCACACGTGCAGCGGCCATAGTGTGAGGGGAGGAGCCACTTCAAACACCTGACACTGATACCTCTGTGCCCCTCCCCAACCCACAGCATCCCACTAGCCACGCCAGCTGTCGCTGCCTGATTCCTCCATCCCCTTTCCCTCTCTCTGAGCGCTGACGGTGCTCCTGCCTGCATTGTTAAAGGGATCTTACAAATATTGGAATGTACTATCAACCAAGGAATGTCAACTTAATACAGAAAGGTACCATCTTCTTACGTAATACCTATTTCAAACGTAATTTCTTCCATCCTTCCATATCAATACCAAGGTAACTTCAACAACTTCAAAACCCATCCTTAAATTTATTTTCACACCTAAAACCTTATCATGCCTGCTGACCAGACTATCACTCTGAGAGGAGTTTGGAATCATGCGACCTCCAGCTGATGGAACACAAAGCGGAAAAGCATCACAATAACGAAGAGCGTCATTATGGGGTGTCTTCCCATGCACCACCATTTAATTTGGTGGCACTCTGCATTTCCGAGCCACCTCTGAAGTATAGTACCACTATACCACCTTGCCTCTAGTCTGGCACATCTTAAAAATCGAATACCTGCTCCCTTTCCAAATTTTTAAATGGTTTCACCATTATGTGCCCATCACAGCCTATTCACGTTTACCACCATGAAGGTAAAAAAAAATTAAAATTTCTTTATACATGAGTTACAGCAGTTTTACCCAACAAACCCATATAAATCGACTCGTTTCAGAAAGGAATTAGAATACTATTGCAACAGTCACTAATCACACTCTAATATTACACACGTTGCCCAGCAGCTATCTTAGCACTACATGCATTGGGCCACTGTTGTGCTATCTCAGTGCTAATCTGACACCTGCCTGCATCACAGCACGTCTGCCTGTGTCTCTCGTCAGATTCATAACGATACCTGCTACACAATGAACCGAGTCTGATAAATTGTTTTACCACCCAGTTTTGGCAGCACCCTAAAAACTCTTACCATATGTGCATCTCCACCAATGAGAGAACCCCCAAATAAACATATTTAATTATTAATACCACGAATTAAATATTATGTATCTATTCACTATACCCCACACCTCGAACATAAGATTTATGAAAACTGACTATCGAATTGTCCTCTTTATAGTGTCGATAGCTTTACAGGTATTAGGTGAGAGCACACGACCCAAGAAAACCTAGTTTCAAGCCTCGGCCACAGCCAACAAGAAAAATGATGATTACAGTTAAGTCCGTCCCATCACTACAACATGATACACCACCAGAACACTAAAACAAGTATACCCCGCCAGTAAACGATGCCTAACCTCTTCTTCCCCACCCAGAGATATACCAGAAGGCTCAGTATTGTGTGTATTTTGTGTGATTAGAGGTGTTGAGCGACATCCGACCCACTATGCACTGCCAGTTGCTAGGTGTTCAATAATTGTTACCCAATAACTTCTATTTTTCTCCCCTTTTGATTTTATGTTACATTCAAGCATTTTACAATCATTGCTATACTGCTATACTGTATATGTTATACCATACATGTATTTTTATAATTTATGCCATTTGTGTTGTACAATATGCATTTGTATTTTACAGTTGTGACTCCAGTATGTAAAGGCCCACCACAGACCGGAATTCTAGATATGTTGCACTATAGCAACAATCCCATTATGTAAGATTCCCCTTCACTCATGATACATGATTCTGTGAGTTAGCGATTCCAGAATCCCATCATGCGCCATGTTCGTGCCCAGAGCCAGACTGGTATGTTTAGAAGAAAATGAAGCACATATCTAGGATACTCAATAGAGAAGAGTCGAATGCGCCCCTGAAGTTGAGAAGAAGTGCGCTACTTTCGCGCTGCAGAGCGGTAAGCGAAATAGATTTTGTGATAGGATAAAGAAGTTTCACCCAAGTAACTGTAGAATTGTGGTTTGCACCTTATGTGCATTTTTAAGAGTTCACCCAGACGATCACAAGTTTCGTTATTACTCACCCTACTTATTACGAAATAATTTAATGATGAATGCAGATGTTACAGCAGTGCTACCATTTGGATAGAGTGCAACGCCGTGTGTTTAGGAAGTGAGAGACACCCATTTGTTTATTCAACCAATCACACCCATGAGATAATAAGATTGAAGCACCCTCTGAAAAAAACACTAGATTGTTGATGGTTAGCACCGATGATGTAACGTCATCACCGAAGCACAGTAACGTGTTATCTCGTTGTAAATATAGTTAGCAAGAGACTTCCACCTAATGAATAAAAGTTTTATTGTGCAATGCTCCAGTAGTTTGTGCCCTCCTTTTCTCGTAGCTCACCCTGTTACTTCATGGATTTTGGGAATTTTGTATTAGTTAACCACCATGAGAGGAAATCGTCCCTATGGAGACACAGCACAGTTCTTCCCTCGCCCATGCATTGCACTGGGTTACTAACATTACTCTGAGTTGCTCATCTACTCTTTTCAACATCAACCCTTACTTTGTACCTTCCTCCTCGACGGCTGTGTGCCTTACACGGTGTGGTTAGTGCCTGCAGAGTGCGCAGCTGATTGGTTTATTCTTTCAGTTTTCGCTTTCATAAACTTGTCGCCTACCTATCTCTTTCATCTATACTTCATTGACACTTCACGAGGCTTGTCTTCGTTTACACCCTGTTTGGTAGCCAATACTACTCAGACATATTGTCTCCCTCCAGAGGGAGGGAGAAGAAAAAACCCTGCGATCGTGGAAAGCTGTCCACGAATATACCCAGAAAAACCTCTGCATTAACTGCAACATAATTTTCTCATTGGTCAAATACCTTTCCCTCCTAAGCCACAACATCCATTACTTAAGCTTCCGATTCAGCTAATCACTTACGAAACCACTAAATAATGCAAACGCCGCCTATGCATTGATTGCAGGCATTGATTAATGCAACCCAACATTTTTGCACTCATGCTAATCTGGATGACGAGTAAGCTTCTTTGCGGCACGACTGTAGCCCCCCTCCTTGCTGTGAATCTTGTTACCAACTTATGCCCCATTTTAAATTGCCCAGTGACATAGTGCACATGAGTCGCTTAACCACCGTCTTTCCACCCGCCACTACAACCTCAGGTAATTACTTACTACTTTTTCATCCACTGTAACCCTTTCCTTTCATAACATAACTAAAAGCTGGAGCTAACAAGATTAATTAGTGCTTACAGGTAGGTACTCAAGCTAAGCACGTGCACTCTGTACTACCACCTGTCGCCACAACGCGCACTATTAGTGTTTTAACGTCTTCTTCTGTGTGTTAACACAATGGCTTATTATTTGGTGCTCGCCCTTGTTGCTATTGTTGTAGGCCTTCCAACATTTCAGAATCACCCATCCAACTCAGGAGTTACGTTCAAAAGGTTGAATAACCCGCTGTATACCATGCACCAGGTAGTAATTTCTACCAACTTGGGTTCAGCTGTGCTTCAAAAAACGTTTGTTTCAAGATCGCCTTAGCAAGCGCACGTGTGCTGTGCTGAATGATTAATGAGTCACCTCCACCTTCCCCTCCCCCCCCCCCTCCTCACGCCATTCCTCATCCCTTGCACATACCTCTCGCTCTTTTCCCTCCCGCAAGATGTGCATTACGCTGCAGATGATACCCCACCCCCCATCACCCAACTAGAGAGAAGCACCATTTAAGTTTGTCGACGTGACATGCTTCTCTCTCCTTCCCTGCTGGACAAGCCATGTCCCCATCTCCCATCAGTCAGTCGCTCCTTTGTCGCGCAGAACCATGTTCTAGCTGTGAATCTTTTCGTATTTTATGATCTAATTATACACTCACTGCATTCTTTCCCTTTTTATGTGATGTATTATGAATAGGACGAGGATATTGTTAGCTGTTTTGTCACTGTGGACACGCATTTTATTTATCTTTTGTAGAGTTTTGCCTGTGTGTTTCTCCATGACTACAACGTCGTTTTACAAGCTTATTTTACCTTGATAATCTCAAAACGGTAAACTATACGAATCGTTGACGGGAAATATGTTTTTCTTGAACTTTGTCATTTTAGAGCGAAACATAAGGCTGTAACCGATCTTCACTGTTAATTGAGAGTCCAAAAAGTGTTTTTTTCGGCCCTGTCCTCCAGAATTTCTTGTTGTGATTTTAGTTATAGAGAACAGTTTGTTAATAATTATTGTAAAAGGTTTGCAAAACATTATGGTTGAGTGGCACTATTGGGAAAAAACATTAAATCCGTGGGTTCCATGCTGAGCACTAACTTATGAGAAATATTGATTATAGATCCCCATTAAGAGAGACCTATTGTATTTGTTGTGCAAACCAGAAACCATTTAGACCACAATGTGGTCACATTTCAACCTTGTTAATTTTTATTTGCCTTACTTTTAACTAATTAATTTACACGTAAAACTAAGTGATGTACGTGAGCAGTATTATTCCGTGAGGTAATGTAAAGTAGTTTTTAAATGAATAGGTGTGTCTTATCTTTTGCTTTTTCGAGATTTTCACTACTATTTGGCTGTACTGTCCATTTCGAATGATGAATCCAAGTTGAGGTAGTGACAGCACATCATGTAGTCTGGCTATGTTACAATTTTTACAGTTGAAACTACTGAGTAATTTTGACCTAGGTGTAATATGTCACTATCTTCTTCTCTTACTGTGTGTCTGTACGTATTCCATTCATGTTTTGGAGGACGATTGATTAATGAAGTGATTTAAGGTACTTTAAAGTGAGAAGATAGCATTTTGGTATTAGATATTCATGGGTCTTGATGTGTAGCCTTTGTTGTCCCCTGAATTCATCCATAATTCCAGTATTCCACAAGAAAACTTTTGTACCTTGTATTTTAACATCAGTTAATATAGTTAAAGATTTTCATCTGATTTATGGAACACTATCTCTTCAGCTTGCTAACTGCATCCACCATTCTACTGAAATGTGTTAATATTTTGTAGCCTGTGAAACTTTGTGCAACTGTTACCCGTAACTAATATGTGGAGGATATAGCACAATTTTACGTTTGTTATCACTTCTTTTAGATGTACTTCACCCAGTTTTTACCCAAGTCAGATGTTAACGATTGCATTAAACTGATTTATTATGTTTTCTACCCAAATACTTTGATTGTCATAGAACTGAGTATTCTGTCATGTTGTTGATGCTTTCTATTTTTGGTATTAGTTCCACTATCTGGCAATGAGATTAATATTTGCCAAACAATACAAACAACGCCTGTAAATCATTAAAAGATCGGTACTGATTCAGTTTGGCCACCATCTACTCCCTATGACAACGAATTTGTACTGCAACAGCAGATTAATAACCGATTTTTTCCCCAAACCTAACCGAAACCAAACTAGTTCATCCCTCTTTTGAGAAACTTTAACATCGCATGCCTTATCTGATCATATGGACAGTGGTGATTTTAACCATTACAGTAGATATTGTATTGTAATTTGAATAGTTAATATTTTGTTATTTTCTTGACTCATGAAGTTTGATAAACTTGACTGTATGTTAGTACCTGCCCTTACACTAAATGAAATATGGTAACAGATCCCTCCATAATGTCTCTACTAGGGCTAACCGTCTTTCTGGGGACTGATTGACGCCTTTTTGTAAGCAATGTTTGTCACCACTTCTCTGGAAGGGGGAAGGAATGTACATGGTGGCACCCAGTCAAGAAATATTTCAAGAAATTGGTTTAAAAAAATTCTTTCAGAGGACCAGTCAAATCTTCACAAGTCTACTCCCAGAGTAACTTACGCTGTGCCTACGTCACACAAGTTGCCTGTCTTTCAAAACCTAGGCAGTTCTGTCCAGTTAAAGCTGCTGACAAGAGCTGCCCAGAGACCTCTGCTGAAACTGTTAGCGAATTCACGCCGTTATTTTCAGCCAATAGCACGCGTGCGATACAGGCCACTTGTGTGGACGCTGGAGTGTTCTGCGGTGCGGAACACAGTTGCCTTTCTCTCTTGTAATCCAGACCTCGAACACAGCAGGTGTCTTTTTGGAAGGCAGAACCTATTTCAATTAATTATTCAACCAGCTAGACTGGCCTAAAGCTGGTAACTTCCGACCTTAGGAGCGCCCCTTGTACACCATACATTGAAATATATCCTCTTTATTGTACCTAATAACCTGTTTTGTCATTTAATGGCAGCCCTGGATGTGCGCTCTCAAATCCTGACCGCTCGACCTCCTGCACACTGTCCTCACGAGGCATATGTAACAACCGTCTCCCCCCTTCCCTCATCATACACATTAACATTGGTGACCAGAAGTGGGCCACATACCGAGTTTCTGGTGCCACAGGTAAGCCAAGAACATTTGTTAGGGCCAGTTAAACATTGCAGTTAGGACACAATAAGATCATTTACAGCAAAGTTTATTATCAGCAGTAGAATTTTGAGCAATTATTCTTCCATAATTTTATTTGTAATTTTACGTAGAACTTTTATTCTGTGAGCTTTGTGTGTTAGAACTACAAGTTATGTACCGGTACTGTGAAGTCACGTAATGTAGCACTGTTTGCTTGACTGCCCAATACAAAATTTCACAGGAAAGTTCCTTTAATATAAAATGTTAGATTTTCCAATTATTTTTAGTCAAATTTAACTGTAACACAGTTATATAATTTCAGGCATTTGGCTACTCTTTTACCAGTTAACATTTATGTGATAAAATCACTTGCGTTGTTCAGATTCACATTCAATACAGTCACACATGAAAGTAAAAAAGTAGGAAACCTGTTTAGTTTACAGTTCACAACAAGAAACGCAATTTACTCTTGGGGAACCATCTACCTAGGACGTGAGGTTTTTGGAACTTTCTGCGATTTTCGTATTCAGATGTTCTGTCTCAATAATGGAATAACAACAACCACCATTGACCATAACTTGCACTCGCACTGCTTTTCTGGCTAATATCAGTGTAAGAATTTTGTACATGTTTCTTTATGTACTCTCGTTTCTATTTTCGTGATGAGTACTATTTTAGACAACTCTTTTGGGATTGTTACATGACGTTAGAAGAAAAGAATTGTGCAGTCTGAGGTCATTGTAGTGCAGCTATTACGTGTTAATATACTTTATATATTCAAGAATTTCATTAGTTATGCATTAAGAGGGACAATTTATCTTTTCATGGACAGCTAGTGAGTGAAAGTTTCATATTTTCGTGGGTAATAGTAACTTTTTGTTGCATTTTATTTTTGCAACAGATCACCACTGTGGCTAGCAAAATTAGATGCAGTCATTATGTGAGACAAATGAAAGGATCTCAAAATGAGAATTCATCACTGGGTGCAATTACTTTTGTCAAACATTTATCACAAATTGAAAATTACAAAAATATCAGAGACATGCTAGCTCACACTAATTCACTGTCGAATCAAAGTAATGGACAGGAAATTACTAGGCAAAGTTTAGGTTTAGAGAAAGAATCTGTGGGAACTGAGACATCACGGGTTAGTGACATTTTACAACAAACTCAAGCAGTAACAACAGAATCCAGTTTTGTGTCAATTTCTTTCGCGTCCCAAATACTCAAAATCTACTTAATTTTCTCCTGGACTATGAATGTTAACCTCATCACCATTCAGATTTCTTAGTTTCCGTTTTGTCTGTACAAGACTTCATCACCATTCAGATATCTTAGTTTCCGTTTTGTCTGTACAAGACATTCATACAACTCACTGGGCAATTTTCAGTGTGAGCTAATAGTTTCATAATGCCCTCACTTAAACTTTAACAATTGTGTAACCTCGTCTACGTCTGAAATCAGAATGGACAATGTGCCTTTACCACTTCTCCCTGCTTTAGCAATACTTTCTTTGCCAGCTTACCTAATTCATCTGTTAAATTTAAATTTTTGTATATTATGGTGCATCTTAGAGACGTGAATTTTACTTTCAAATGCTTCAGTTGCAATGGCCTGTTTAGAAACTTGCCCCCTGTGGCTCCCAAAATCTCCTAAATTTTCACTACCGACTTTAGTTTCAGTCACTTCCTTATATTTTCTCTGTTGTGCTCTCAAATTTTGCAGACTCCACCTTATCTTTTCTTCACTGTAATCCAGCTTAATCTGTTGCCCTTAATCCTTATGATCTTCAAGTCTCGTATTCTGTGCTTCACATTCATTCCTTAGCTCTTACAACAACTGTTCAAAGTTTCCTATCTAAATCATTTTGTACTTTCTCACTCCTGGTCAAGAGCAGTAACAAATTTTACCAGACTTTGTTGCACAACTTTCATGTTTTTTGTTAATTTTGTCAACATCTTGTTAAAATCTTCATTCTGTCTCCCTAACCTTTATCTCACATCTCTATTCAAAACCATTATTATACTACAGTTCCTGGCTAGCAGAACCACTACCCAATCCATCCTGTTCAAATAATTGTGTGTGTATTGTTGCACTGATAATGAATGGAGAACCCAATGCATCATTTAATTTATCTTTACAGTTTAAAAGAGTTGCTAGTGTACAGTTTAATTCTACAATCGGACCATATTTTTAGTCACTATGCTAACATTTTGCGGCGATGCATCAGCCATGCTGGGCGAGTAAACACACGTGCAGGGCAAGACGCAGCTCGAATGTCTCGTTAGGATCGCTAGGAAAAGTGCACCCTGTGCAATTCTGGGAAGCATTGAAACAGATTTCTATAGCGCGACCTGTGACATCAGTATCCACAGCTGGAGAGGTATTGCACCAGCAACGGTGAACACATGTGCGCGGCTCAGAGACATAGTCGTGTGACGTCAGTATAACACTCGACGAATTCTAACTGTATTCCTGAAAATAGACATGACTTCCAACTACTTGCTGTGGGTGGCAGCGGAGTGATAATGATTGCTTGCGCTCCAGCGATGGCTTGCATCCCGCTGGCCTTGCAAAGCGTGTGTGCACATTGGTCTCTGATACGTCGCGGTAGACGATAGTTCGAAAGCGTTTTTACGTGCACTGAGTGTTTGTGCATTATTTTCGGCTGTTTAAGCACTGTGAGTGTGTTGCAAGAACGTTTTACATGCTTTATTTCGAAAATTTACGAGCTGTTTTCATGTCTGCATGCTGTGCAATGCATTATTTCGACGTTTATAGTTAGCGGGCGTGTCTGCAGAGCGTTTTACATGCATTATTTGGCAATTTACTAGTTGTTTGCGTATCCGTAGGCTGTGCAATGCTTTACTTTGGCGGTTTACGAGTAGTTTGCAGGTCTGCGTGCTGTGTACTCTATTATTTTGGTTATTTACGAGTTATTTGCAAAAAAAAAAAAATGGTTCAAATGTCTCTGAGCACTATGGGACTTAACATCTGAGGTCATCAGTCCCCTAGAACTTGGAACTACTTAAACCTAACTAACCTAAGGACACCACACACATCCATGCCCGAGGCAGGATTCGAACCTGCGACAGTAGCGGTCGCGCGGTTCCAAACTGACGCGCCTAGAACCGCTCGGCCACTCTGGCCGGCAGTTATTTGCATCTCTGTACATCAGTGTACTGCATTATTTCGATAATTTACGAGTAGTTTGCGGGTCTGTAGCCTATGTAGCGTGACCCAAAGCGTGTCAGGGCGGGTGTTTTGTATCAGTGTAATACATGAACTACGTGAAATTCACCCCTAAATAAATTCTTCCAAAATAAATAAAGTACACTCCATTCTCTCTTTAGCAACCCAGCACGGGCTGAGTCCTTTCCCCGCCAATTCCTAGGAAGAGGTGGCAGTTGGATGATTTAGGTTAGTGGAGGTAGCCCAAGTGAGCTATTTTCCCGCCATTTTCTTATGTTAGTGGAGTTAGATATGGTGTGTTGCATTGCCCTGCTAGAACTTGAACTTCCCACCATTTTCTGGGGGAGGGAGGGGAGAGGGGAGGGGAGGGGTTTAGGTTAGTGGAGGTAGCCCAATTAACCTATTTCCCCCCCCCCCCCAAAATTTGAAATTCTCACTATGATGTCATCGCGACATTGCCATATCTACTGCTGCCATCTTGGATCTGCCACCTTCAATACATTTGGCAACAATGGAGAGCGGAGTGACATACTTTGTTCTACTACTCTCACGATTCGAGCACCAGAGATGTTCTCACATTCGAATTCACAGATCTCCGACATAATGCACTCAGAACCACAAGAACACTGTTCTGACAATGAGTGACAATTGCAACGTATAGAGGACATTGCTTAGGTGCCGTTAATGCTCAAACACAACAGCAAAATTTGCAGGCTCTACTAGTATCGTTATTCACTTTCAAGCATGATTTCTTGCAGTATTTCCATATTTTGGCGCAACCCATATATAAATGGAATCAAATAGTCATGAATGTTACAGTGTACTGGTCTGAGGGTCCCTTGTACCTTTCATAGGAGGCGGCACCTGTTAGGATGTATTGTGATAAATTAAATAATATGGAGGTTCATCAGGAATCGTAGTAATACCTTGTGTGTTGGTCTAGCAAACTATTTTCCTTTACCTTTTAAGGGGTCAGCATATACGTGGTGTGTATTAACGTAGTGCGAACGAATGGGGACTCAACCAGAGTCTACCAATATTTACCTTGGTCTTTATACACTTTGCCATCTATGTAAGGAGGAACCCTTTCTTTCCTTGCTACGGCTAGCCTCCTGTTTAATGGTAATTACCGGGATGTTTGTGGCCTTTGGATGCTATGAAGGAATACAATATATTTTCCTTGCTACAGGGAACTACCTTTTCTGGTTGGAATTTCCTCAGTAGAGAGACACTGTAACTGTACCAGCTATTACTAAATTACCAACTCACCAATAATGTTACTCTTGTGGAAGGATTTTAATCTCACCGCGATCATGTGTAGACTGGTTAAGTAAGATATCGGACTATTTCCGTTCCTCTAAAGATTTTTGTTAAAAGAAAGCAGTAACACACAAATGAGAATCGAACCAACGTTCTGTTAGTAATCATGTAAACCATAATTACGTAAAAGCAAACGGTCATCCTAGCTACGGGAAGTTGTACCAAGTAAGAGCATGGTTCGTTAAAGAAAGTTAACAATTTGGATTAACTTTACTTATTACTGAAATTCTGCTTTAATGATGAGCTACAAGGAAGTTGTGCAATTTAGTAACTAATGCACCAGTGGTCTGACATGAAATCAATAAGTGGAGTATTAACACGTTTAGGCAACAAATGTCTCTCAACAACAATTACTATCTGTACATTACCGTAGGAACCTAATGATCGTTATAGGTAAATGATTAATAATGCTGGAACACTACTAACTTGGACAAAGGATTCCTTTGTCGGTTTAATTTTCAACCATTGAAATAGTTTTCAAGTAATTGTATCAGTTGTACTGATTATCATTTGCATTCTCAAGGAGTATCCACTTCCTTATGCTGTTTGGCTTAGATGGGTTATATGATACCTGAATCTTGCATAGTTTGAATAGTTATAGCTATTTGCTTACTGTGGTAGACACAAGTTGTAAGAATGATAAGTTGTATGTCTTGAGTACTGTTATTGTTACATGAAATTTAAATCTGGCTCATCAGTTATCATGAAGATCCAGAAAGTAGTCTGTCAGCAGAACCGGATCGAGGGTAATTATTTTAGTCACAACACAATATTACAAACACTGGTAACTACATAACACATGAAATTATAAACACTGTTATTTCAGTAAGAAGAATCTTTAAACTGAGTACCTTAAATCTTCTTTCAGTAACAGTACTTTGATGAAAGTTTAACTGTCCTTTTATGAAAATTACGTAGAGCATTTCAAAACTTATTCTCACTTCATAATTGTGCACTTTACAACTCCACAAATTTTATTAACTTTTTTGAGGAAGATAATTGCTTTACAGTTCAGTAAAATAGGATACTCAGAAATATCATGGCGCTTTGCACACACTATGTCTAGGTAAACGACTAAGGATTAATAACGTGTGGTCAACACAACGTTTGCAGAACACAAGCTTATTACCGAAAAAGAAACCGCATAACTGGTCAACTCAGTTATACGTTATTCAACTGGTAATTTGAGATGAAGGCGGTGGAAATGTCGGTGTCCTGTGCTGTTCAAAAAAGGTGGAAAAGGTGTCCATGGCTCTTGCTGTGTAACTCGCTCCCAATATTTTGTTCTTAGCGTCGGATTTTCAAACCACAGAGCCAGCTAAAATATTTCATCAGTAATAAGCCAAATTACGTCCACATCGAAGGCTATATATCCTATAATCTTGCCGTTTTTTTCGCCTCATCCACTTCATAAGATGGCCACATTTGTCTGATAGCCGCCGTATGACTCATGTCACAAAGTAGCTTTGCAGTTTGATCCACAGATCCAAGCCGCTTTCCTTTCAGAGGGAGCCTCTGCATGTTTTACATCATTACATATCTGAATGCCCTACAAATAATGTTTCAACATATCCATTCTTTCACAGTATATTAGTTTTGAAATTACATCCATACATTCATTACAATTATGTAAAAGATCATAAATAATGAATAAAACACTTACATAGCTATTACACGATAGAGCTTGTTTATACAGAAGTCACATTGAGTACAACAGACAAAGAAGTTAAATAAATCCGTTTTAGGTGGTATAGGTGATAGGGTTATAGCACCACCAAAAAGAGTAATGCCAATAATGGTTTAAATACTGGAGGAAAAAAAATATACTTTAAGTTCTCCAGTATGAGTAACATGTCATGATTAATAATGCCAACTCCCCAAACAAATTTAGATTATTTTCTGAATAAATATCGCTGTCCATTCAAGGATAAAATATAAACAATATCATGAAATATAACTTCGCTTCATTTTACAATGGGAATTCCACTGATCACACATTATCCACTCTGCTTCTGGAGAGGCCGTGTGTTACTCTCCACGAAGTGGGCAGGTGATTACAGTCTTCACAGCTGTTGCTCTTAGCAACTTCTTCTTTGGCGCCTCCCTTTTCACTCCTTCTTTTTGAATGACTGTTTCTCTGCTAGATATCTGTTAGAAGGCGAACTTGTTAACATACTAGACTGGTTTCCTTTGCGTTCCATCTTCTCTCCAGTCTGCTTCACACGGCGATGAATGTCCATTTGTGGATAGGTGGGAGGGTCCTCGCTCCTGGTTCGGCGTAGAGGAAGTTATGGCTTTGGAAGGTCCTGGCTTTTGGTTTGGTGCGGTGGGAGTTATCTGTGGAAAAGACATTCATGTTCAGAAAAAACAGAACACCTTGAACGACTGGTGATAGGACGTTCACATTCACAGGAAATGTACATAAGTATGTTCTGCAGAAATGATCAGCATTTGAACCATGTCAGCTCGCGGGTTCAGTGTCAACATCGATTTCGCGTCGCAACACAACCTACCGGTAAAATTTGCCTGCGGCTCTCGTTGTCGCTATAAACCAAAGACGTGCAGGATGCCTCGCAGAAGTCTGTGCGAACTGTACCGTCAAATCAGTGAGTTTGGAAGAGGGCGAATTATTGGAATGAGAGAATGTGATGGATGCAGCCAGGAACCTGCTTATAATGTGGAACGAAGTGTTTCGGCAGTGCAACGGGTGTGTGCAGAATGGTTCACGGAAGACCGTGGAATACGACGAGATGGGTCAGGCCGCAGCAGCCAGGCCACACCCCGAGAAGACGTTCATCTCGTCGGAACGGCATTGCGGGACAGATATGCGTCTTCCTCGACTGTGGCGCAACAGTGGAACAGTAAACTATTAGGGATTGACAGTCAGCGGCCGTTTATTACAGCATGGGTTACGTGCGCATCGTCCACTTCTCCTCCTACCTTTGACGAATGTACAGAGACATGCTAAATGGCATTGGTGTATGGAACGACGTCACTGGGGGCAGGAATAACATCAGATAGCATTTTCGGACGAATCTAGTGCGTTTGTTTGAAAATGATGGCCGCATTTCGGTTCGCCATAGACAGGGGGAGCGGCATCACAGTTACTACATTAACATGAGACATACAGCGTCAGCTGAAGGCCTTGTGGCGTGGTGTGCTGTTGGGTACAACCACAAATCACAGTTGGTGCGTGTCCAGGGCAGTGTGACCAGTGTGACGTATGTGAACGACATCCTGCATCCTGTAGCCACACCCTTTCAGCACAACACGCCAGATGCAATTTTTCAACAGGACAATGCACAATTATGTGTTGCTGCACGAAAACGTGCCTTCTTGGTGCCACAGGATGTCAGGTTTATGCCCTGGCCCATCAAATCACCACAATTGTCACCAATCGAAAATGTGTGGGATGTGGTTGGCTGGCGGATTTAAAGAGGGGGCGAAGGGACCAATCTGCTAGGTCATCGGTCCTTTGATCCTATTAAAACAATTCCACAATGCTAAGAGTAAAAGAAAAGAATCTTACAACACAGTACTGGGAGAATGAAAGACCCCAAAAACGACAGTAGGGCAACAAACACTACAATCGACAAAACAGGAAAACAAAACAACAGAGGCGCAACACACAGGTAGCAGGGATTAAAACAAGAGAGCAGATGACCATGGGTTCCTGATCAAGACAATAAAAAAGATAAGCCAGCCACTTTGAACACATTAAAACCTACTGCCTAAAAGCACTAGGGAGGAGGACACACAGGGACAAATGACATGCGCTAAAACTTATATAGAATGATAAAAATGGTTCAAATGGCTCTAAGCATTATGAGACTTATCATCTGAGGTCATCAGTCACCTAGACGTGGAACTACTTAAACCTATCTAACCTAAGGACATCACACACAACCATGCCCAAGGCAGGATTCGAACCTGCGACTGTAGCAGCAGCGCGGTTCCGGACTGAAGCGCCTAGAACCCCTCGGCCACAACGGCCGGCGGATGATAAAACCCACCCTCACGTATAAAACGCAAAAATAAATCAGCCGATGAGGCGTTGTCAGATAAAATTAACGGTAACGAGTCCGGTAAGCGGAGATTGTGGCGCATGGCAGCCAAAGTAATACAGCACAACAGAATAAGGGCCACTGTTAACCAGGCACCACACCAACACCGAGGTGGGTCTTCATGGCACAGCCTTTGGTCACCCAACTGTGATCAATGCAGAGCCAACAGGGAACCACAGAGCCCCTGCGAGAGGCCTGCATAGAGGAGTTCTACAGATTCGTAGTGGCATTTAGTTTGTTATACATACTGAGGGTACGCCATTCCATCTTGCGGGGTAATTTGGAATGCAGGTCAGTTACAGGGATGCCGATCTCCATAAGTGGTTTCCATGTAGCCTCTTAGGCCAGCCTGTCAGCAAGTTCATTGCCGGGGATTCCGATGTGTCCTGGGGTCCAGACAAACACCACTGAACGACTGGACCGTTTCAGGGCATAGATGGGCTCCTGGACAGTCGCTACAAAAGGATGGCGAGGGTAGCACTGGTTGATAGCTTCTACGCTACTCAAGGAATCACTACTGAGAAGAAACGACTCACCAGGGCATGAATGGATGTGCTCAAGAGCACGAGATATGGTCGCCAGCTCTGCAGTGAAAACACTGCAACCATCTGGCGAGGAGTGCTGTTCAATATGTCCTCTGTGAACGTAGCGAAGCTAATATAACCGTAAGCCATCTAGCCATCGGTGTAAACCACTTCAGAGCCCCAAGATACATCAAGAATCGAGAGGAAGCGACAGCAGAGAGCCGCAGGATTAACTAAGTCCTTAGGGCCATGCGAAGGTGCTAGACGAAGCTGCAGCCTAGGTTTACACCACAGAAGTGTATGTGAACGAACTTGGAGTAGAGATGGTAAAGGGGAGGACTCCAACTCAGACAGAAGGGATCGGAAATGAACCGCAATCACAATCCCTGACCTGGACCACCAATGTGAGATATGAACTGCAATGGTTGGGATAAGGAGACGGGAATTGGGATGCCCAGGAGAGCTACGAATGTGTGCAGCGTAACTAGCCAGCAATTGTGCACGCCTCATTGCAATGGAGGGACTCCAGCCTCCACCATAACACTGGTCACTGGACTCGTCCTAGAAGTTCCAGTCACTAGTCGAACTCCGCAGTCCTGCACTGGGTCCAGTAAATGCAACGCTGAGAGCAGCGCCGAACCATAAACCACACTCCCATAGTCAAGGCGGGATTGAACAAGGGCTCTGTAGCGCTACAGCAGCGTAGAGCGATCAGCACCCTAGCTGGTGTTGGTCAGGCAGCGGAGGAGATTGACATACTGCCAGCATTTCTGCTTAATCTGACGAAGATGAGGAAGCCAAGTTAAGTGGGCCCCGAAAACCAGTCGTAAGAATCGATATGTCTCCACTTCAATGAGTGGATCGTCATTAAGGTACAGTTCTGGTTTCGGATGAATGGTACAACGCAGACTAAAGTGCATGTCACACGACTCCACGGCTAAAAACTGCAAACCGTGGGCTAGAGCCCATGACTGTGCCTTGTGGATGGCTCCCAGTAGGCGCCACTCAGCAACACCAGTACTGGAGTAGCAATAGGAAATGCTGAAGTCGTCTGCACACAGAGAAGGTGAGACAGACGGCCCTGCAGCTGCATTTAGGCAGCTAATGGCCACTAAAAATACTCCCCTCCTGCGCATGGGGGGAACTATGCGAGGCACCAACTTGGACATGTAAAGTACGGGACGACTGGAAGTTTTAACAGAAGTCGGGAACAGTCACTCATATAATGTAACAAGGATATGATGTCACCAGGTCTTTTCATAAGCGTTCCTTAAATCAAAAAAGACGACAAGCAGGTATTGGTATCTGGAAAAAGCTGTCCAGATGGCAGACTCGACGGACACGAGATTATCAGTGGTAGAGCGGCCCTGGCGGAAACCACCCTGGCATGGTGCCAGTCGGCCCCGTGACTCCAGGAGCCAACACAACCGTTGGCTCACCATACGTTCTAGCAGCTTACAAAGAGCGTTGGTGAGGCTGATGGGCCAATAACTTTACTCATCTGGCTGGTTTTTACCAGGTTTAAGCACTGGAACGATGGTGCTCTCCCGCCATTGCGATGGGAGTATGCCATCACTCCAGATGCGGTTGAAGATGACGAGGATATGTCGCTGGTAGTATGACGAGAGGCGTTTAAGCATCTGAGTGTAGATCCGTAGCCCCGGAGCTATGTTGGCAAGGTGCAAGGGCACCGAGGAGCTCCCACTCAGTAAATGGAGCTTTATATGGGTCGCTGTGGTGTGCAGTGAATGAGAAGAGTTTCACTTCCATCCGCCGTTTGAGGGTGCGAAAGGCTTGGGGGTAATTCTCGAAAGCTTGGTGGAGGGGGGGGGGGGGGGTAATTCTCCAAAGCAGAAGCTCGAGCACAGTGCTCAGCAAAGTGCTCGGCGACTGTGTTTGCGTCGGAAGATAACACACCATTGATGTTAATGCCAGGGACACTCGTTGGGGATCCAATGGTTGAGACGTACCTCTCCCAACGCTCCTGTTTACATCTTTTTATGAGCAGGCGAACACGGGCATGGAGCAATTTAAAGGTTATTAGGTGTTTCAGGGCCGGGTGCCACTCATGTAACCGTAGAGCTTGCGTACGCCCTTTAATGGTCTCAACGATTTCAGGCGACCACCAAGGCACTGTAGAGTAGTGTGCTTGTTCTTATCACAAAACTATGTGTAAACAGTGTGTACTATGGTATTTACATGTATGATTAGTTTAATTTGTGCATATAAAGGAAAATAATTTACTTGCAGTGCTCAACATAAATGAATAGACTAAGTTTGAGTTTTATAGAGGAAACAGAATGTCGAAAAAAATGTTCAAATGGCTCTGAGCATTATGGGACTTAACATCTGAGGTCATCAGTCCCCTAGAACTTAGCACTACTTAAACCTACTGTAACAGGGGTCCCATGGTCAAGTCCCCATATGGAACCATGAGGGCTACCTTTCGAATTTTTCTTCGTTATTGTGGCGCATGAACAACAACAATGGAGTTAAGTTGCTTGAACACTTCCATATCTATAGCGACCAGCAATGGGGAAACGAACACATGGATCACCAGACTAACTGCACTGATGTCGACTCGTGCGTGCAGCAGTCTGAGCTATGCCCACTGATATCACTGCATGCTGAAGCCACACAGTGTGGGATCGGGTATTTAGGGATGGTACTTGTCAATACCTCGACACTTCACTGCAAATCTATTGCACTCTTCGTTTCGCTGAGTTTATTATACGGTTCATCGACGTTGTTACTGATTTTGTATTCCTCTCTTGGTTCTTGCTTTTGAATGTTTGCACTAACTTACCACATGTTGACTGCTATCACACTTCTTTGAAGCATAAGAGTCAAACTTCCATTTGTCAGTTCTTCTAAAAAAGTATGATATTATGAACTTAGGGGCAGCATTTTTGCTCTTCTGTCTGTTGTATGCTGAACTGACTAGATTCGTCATACTTTTCATTCCATAGATTCACAGCCAGGAGATCCTCAAGAAGTTACAAAAATCAGGAAACAATAATACATGTTTACAAAGAAAATAAGATATTGTAATGACTGTGCCACATGTCCAAAGCGAAACTATCCTCATGAGTGTGGAATAAATCAGAAATTCTTAAACATATTTTCACTTAAATAGTAATAAGGAACTTGTCAGACACACAAATTTACAACATTATGCGATACATACGATAATTTTGGGCTATTGTAGCCACACATCACTAAAGTGAAAAAAATTGTGTGCGAGGTCTATTTACATTGACTATATTACTGCACTGAAAACCAACAGTGGCTAGATGTTACGAGACCTTTAGTCTATTTATAATATAAACACATCAGTCACTTCCTCTAAGATATTCTGCAACGTTGTAGAATGACTGATTCCCTGATAATGCGTCAGAAACCAAACATTATTAGTATTTAAAGTGTGTGTGGCTGCTGGCAAGCTATTAAAATGTGTGCTCTGAATAATGTTAATTTTTCTGTACCAAACTAGTGACATTAAATATTTAGAAGAGTATTCTCTTTTCTCTTACCAATTGCATAAGCTGATCACTCGGAAAGAAAGAGTGTATTTTATTTATGACTAATTTCATTAACGAAAACACATATTCGGAAGCAGTAGTTAGTATCTGCACTTGTCTGGACAGACCCATGTAGGAAATTCTTAGTTGACACAATAAATAATTCGTGTCATATGTTTTAGAACATGGAAAACTTAGCCTGGTGTGGTGAGTTACCCAAAGAAGATCCTGGATTACATTATGAAATGAAATTAAGCAAATCGTGGAACCTATTTTTATATCATCCATGTGTGGCAACATCTGCATTGAAAATAAAAATTTGTAGAGGTGCTTCAGGTGTTTCATGTTAGATTCCTAACAGTTAAATATATTATTAAACTTCAGTCCTAATAATTTAACAGTGTAGATCTCTTATATCTGCATGTCCTCATAATTTAGGAGTTTACAGGTATAGAGCACAATATCTGAGCAGTTTAATAACAAAGAATTGGTTAGGGGCTATTTATTAATTAATGTGAACATTTCATTAACAGATTGCCCTTAAACTATACTCCAGTGGTAATTTACTGAAATATTTGTATCAACTGGAAACAAAACGAATTTCACATATGGGAATGTCAGTGATGAGAGTTTATATATACGAGTACATATGAGAAAAGTAATGGTGCCATGTAATAAATTCTCAGTTGTATCACGCCGGATAGCTTAATCCAAGACTCATTCCTAATGACACACTGTGTTCCGTGTCAGAGAGATATGATACAACCATTCTCCACCAGTTCCTGTTGCACCAAAGTATCTTAATTTGCTTATAAGCTTATTGTAATTCCCTTTGTCAAATGCTTTGAAAGACCATAAAGTATACTAGTAATCAGTACTTTGTTGACTACTGAATTAAGTAAGGACTCGCTATATGTGTACATACTAAGTGGTTATAATTAAACCCCACTACTCTCAGGTGTCCGGCGGCGGATATAATTATCATACAGCAATGAAACTTGGTAGATACTATAATGCGGTAATGGAGAACCGACGTATGCTGGATACCAATTAGTTCCAGTTTCGGCTACCATTTATAATCAGGCCCTGTGAATTCATGGAAAACTTATAGAAATGTTTTCATGTGTAGTATACTGGCAGACTCACTAACTATTGCCACCAAGAATAGCTCCGAAAGTATGCTAGGAGCTACAAAGTTTGTGGGACAAAAGTTGCATGGGACAACGAGGGCCATAATATAACGTTGGTTTTTGTTGCTAGGTAGCGTCGCGTCAGAGATATGCAGGACAACTTTTTTTTTTTAATGGGCTGCTACAGTTTGGTACTTATTTTCTGATAGTGGCTATCGAGACGAATCCAATGATGTGCAACAGTAAGGTCTTTGAAGGTCAACGAAGGTCACAAAGGTGGCATGAACGTCCATTTACAGAAGGTATCAAAGCGGTGCTGCAATCTTCTTATCATGGATTGAGCGATATTCCTTAACACATCAGCACTTATGAAAGCACAAGCTCTGACAATTCAGTCTCTCATATCTTCAGGTGTAGTTGGAATGTCTTTATAAACAATGTCTTTTACGAATCCCTACAAAAAAAATCTGGTGAATGAGCCGACCACGAAACATCTCCTCCGCTTTCAATCCAACGATTTGGGAATTGTCTCTGGAACTCATTTCTAGTCATCAGCGAAAAATGTGCCGGACACCCATCATGTTGATACCACATTCTCTTCATTGTTGCTAAAGGTACTTCTTTCAATAATAGACCTAATGTTTCTTCCAGGAATGTGGTATACTTCCTACAATTAAGATTTCCTTCGATGAAATAGGGGCATATAATTCTGTCCGCCAGAATCCCACACCGTACATTCACCGACCACGGTTTCTGGTCTGCAATCTTCCGCATCCTTCATGGATTTTCAGTTGCCCAGTAACGCATGTTATACAAATTAACATTTCCATGGTTCGTGAATGTAGCCTCGTTAGTAAATAAAATCAATAATAAAATTATAAACAGCCGACCAGTTGCAATGGATAAATAAATCTTTACCTAGGTTTCAACAAATTTAAATTTGTCTTCTTCAGAAGGTGGCAATTTAAATTTGTTGAAACCTAGGTAAAGATTTCTTTATCCATTGCAACTGGTCGGCTGTTTATAATTTTATTACGTGGAACCGTTGCTGTTGTGCAGCTATGTTTAAAATACTGAAATAAAATCAAATTAATAAATGTGTCATCCCTCTGAAGCTGAAGTTGAGCACATTGACAGAATTCAGTGCGACACATACAGTCCGTACCAGTTAATTCTTGGTGGAGACTGATATGGTAAGGATGATATTTATGGCGATACAGAGAACGAACAACACACTTTCGCTCATTCCAGATTCCCTTTCAATTTGACGCAAACTAATATAAGGATCTGGAATCACAGTGGCAAGAGTACCAATTTCCGTTTCCTCGTTAGTAACTTTCCTTTGCCGGATGGGTTAAAGATCCAGTTGTTCTCAATTTACCACACACATATTTAAATGTACGACGTGTAGAGTGAGTACGGTGAGGGCATCTTTCAGCGTTTAAGTCTCCAGCTCGCACTGAATTTCGTTGGTATTCTCCATAAATGAGAAACATATCGACTTTTTCTTCGAAGGAATCCATCATTTACATTCGCTTGATTCGACGATAGCAGTCTTACCGTTCCTATTAGTGTTGTATTCCAAAACTGTGGAATGCTGTTTACATGTCAATGGCACGAGATGGATAAGCCATATTCGTCGAATATTTACTATTTGCACGATATACGAGACAGAATTGTCAGAGCATGTGCTTCACTAAGTGATAAGGAATACCACTCAATCCATGATAAGAAGGTTGCAGCACTGCATTGATACCAATGGTCATAACTTCGAACTCCTTCTGTTGAATGGACGTTTATGCCACATTTTTTACCTTCGTTGACCTTCGAAGACTTTACTGTTGGACATCATTGTATTCGTCTCGATAGCCGCTATCAGAAAATAAGTACCAAACTATAGCATCCCATTTAAAAGAAAACAAAGTGTGCCTTCATATCTCGGACGCGACCCCATCTTGCAGCGAAAAACCAGCGTCATATTACGGCCCCCATTGTCCCATGCAGCTTTTGCCCCTCATAGGTCTCAACTCCTATCATACTTTGCAGTTATTAGTGACTCACCCTGTATTAGGAATGGGACGTGGACAGAAAACGTCAAAAAAGCGAGGAAGGCCTAATGCTGATATTATTTTTAACCAACACTAACAAAATTTGTCCAAGTACCAGAAACGACAACGAGATGCTGCATCCGTAAAACAACATGGTCGACAGTTGCTCGCAGCAGTTCTGGTGGATGCTGAGCAACGTGTGTCTGTGTAACGGCCTTCAGATCAGACAGACACTGAACGTGTCCCAGGCAAACACTATCTTTTAGATATCCTCAGAGTCAAAAGTCTCACGGATTCAGATCAGGTGATCTTGCAGACCATGCATTTGGAAAACTTCTGGAGGTAACACGTTTTTTTGAAGGTTACATTAAGCAGATATTTCACTGGTGACCGAAATGAGGTGTTGCCCCATCTTGCATGGTTGGTTGGTTGATTTTGGGGGGGGGAGGGGGGGTCAAACAGCGAGGTCATCGGTCACATCGAATTAAGGAAGGAAGGGGAAGGAAGTCGGTCATGCCATTTCACAGGAACCATCCCAACATTTGCCTGAAACGATTTAGGGAAATCGTGGAAAACCTAAGTCAGGATGACTGGACGCGAGTTAGAACCGTCGTCCTCGCAAATGCGACTAAGGTGTGCTAGCTTACTGTACGACCTCGCTCAGTGTTTTTGCGTGAAAACAGGATATCCACACAGTTGTGCTCTTTCAAAGCCTGAGTGCGATGCTGCACAAGTAGGTTTCCAGAACATTGAGACATCGTTGTTCACCAGACAGGCCCCCTTGGTGTATTCTCTCCAAAGAAGAATGGACCAAGGATAAAGCCGCTTGTGAATCCATGCCATACAGTCACATACGGCAAGTGCAATGGCTACTCGTGCACAACACCCAGCTTAACGGTACCCAAAATACGGCAGTCCTGTGTATTCACTGTATCCTGCAGCGTAAAATCTGCTGTGCCATTCCTTAAAATATTTCCTGACCACATGTCATTAACTTCGTTCCATGCCATAAATCAATTCAGAACGTTGCTACAGATCGTGAGGTTCCAGTTGCTACACAGTATGTATCTTGTAGGAGTACCAATATAAAGCAGACTGTAAAACTTTCCATACTGTTGACTGTGGGGTGGACAATTCTCGTGACATAGCACAGGCACTAACACTAGCCAGAGTACATCCTGTACGTTCAGTTACAGCAACCGCAATCTCACCGGTAACCTCAGCGGGATATGACACCTTCATCTTTCAGGAGCCATTGCAAGTGCACCCGTGTTTTCGAATTTCGCTGTCGTCTTCTTCAAACCATTGAAAGACATTTGACGCCTCCTCTGATCTTTCAGTCAGTCATACCCTCTCAATGTAGCACAGTAATTGGTGCTGTTCACATAAGACAGTTTCACTGAAAGTGCACGGATTCTCTTCTCGATAGCCGTACTGTCCACTCACATCATGGTTTTGTCAAATGAGAGTGTGGATGTCGTGCCGTCATACAAACCATCTGCAGTGCCAAATCTGCCTGTGACTGTCAACACTGGAGTAACTTCTTTTCCAGTTTTCGGAAATTTTCCACAGATAAATAACTGATTACACAAGTAACTTATTGTGTTACTAAACTCAGAATAACATTGTTAAATTAACTTTGTTGATATTGTATTTTGTTTGTGAATGTTTTTAGATATAAGAAGAGACATCTAGTACAGCTTTATAGAGAGTAGCTGTGTTTTCTCCTGCTCTGTTATGTCCGTGGCTTTGGTTACCATCAGCTATACATAAAAATTATTTGCATCGCTTGTTTGCTTTACAATTGAAAATAGATTTATTCTTGCAGTTGGAAGGAGTTTACCATTCGACTGGGAAGCGTTCGTCGGGATAGGAACGAGAGCACATCCTGGATCGTGGTCGCGAGCTGGGTCGTGGCCCACCCGGACTACGACACGGAGGGCTACTACGGCCACAACGTGGCTGTCATATTCCTGCCCCAGAGCGCCCCCCTCAGCAGTGAGTAGCGAGAAAGCACAGTAGCGCTCTTGCTTCATAGTGAGAGCGACAGACATACACATGTACAGGGTGTTACAAAAAGGTATGGCCAAACTTTCAGGAAACGTTCCTCACACACAAAGAAAGAAAATATGTTATGTGGACATGTGTCCGGAAACGGTTACTTTCCATGTTAGAGCTCATTTTATTACTTCTCTTCAAATCACATTAATCATGGAATGGAAACACACAGTGTCCGCAGCTCGTGGTCGTGCGGTAGCGTTCTCGCTTCCCGCGCCCGGGTTCCCGGGTTCGATTCCCGGCGGGGTCAACGATTTTCTCTGCCTCGTGATGACTGGGTGTTGTGTGATGTCCTTAAGTTAGTTAGGTTTGAAGTAGTTCTAAGTTCTAGGGGACTGATTACCATAGATGTTAAGTCCCATAGTGCTCAGAACCCTTTTTTTTGAAACACACAGCAACAGAACGAACCAGCGTGACTTCAAACACTTTGTTACAGGAAATGTTCAAAATGTCCTCCGTTAGCGAGGATACATGCATCCACCCTCCGGCGGATGGAATCCCCGACGTGCAGATGCAGCCCTGGAGAATGGCGTATTGTATCACAGCCGTCCACAATACGAGCACGAAGAGTCTCTACATTTGGTACCGGGGTTGTGTAGACAAGAGCTTTCAAATGCCCCTTTTCTTTATTTGTGCGTGACGAATGTTTCCTGAAAGTTTGGCTGTACCTTTTTGTAACACCCTGTATACATAGATAAATTGATAGACAGAGGAAGAGAGAGAGAGAGTGTAGTGACTGAGTGAATGTCATGTATGGCAGTCTTGCAAATCAATATGTGCATTCTAAAAACTTATAGTTTGTTTTTACACAGTCAAGTGACATTAATGTGATCACCACCTATGTTCAGCGTCAGTACAATAACGAAACACAGATGGCAGGTCGCAGCATTAGCAGTGCAGGGCACATAAAGGGTATTGGGGGGAGGGAGGGGGGGGGGGGCAGGGGGATGTGGAAACAGTGCAAATGTTATAATGCGGAAGTGAAGCGATTTGCCTGACAACCAGTGCCGATGTCATAATGTGGAAATGGAGCGATTTGCCTGCTTTTTGGGACAAGGGTGGAAGCATTCCAGGAATGTCTAAGTTTGTTAAACGTTCACTTGCAGCCATTGTTAAGGTACAACATGCATGGCATAAAGGTGCTATCCAAAACTGATGATAAGGCGTTTGCCGTGAACCATGGACCATATATGAACGACGACTGCGGAGATGTGTCTGGGCAAATAGATGTGCATGTGTTGAGCAACTGGCCACCCAGATTACGCAAAGAGCTACCAACAGGGCTGCATATGGGCCTCTGCAGCAGACAGCTGGTTCATGCACCCATGAAGACTGCTGTCCATTGGCGACAAAGGCTGGAATTCGCACGCCAATACTGCAACTGGACGTCCGAGTGGCGACAGGTTCCCTTTCCAGATGAAAGTCGTTCTATATTCGATCAGGCAAATGGCTGATTGGCTGTACAGCGTGAAACGTCTGAAAGTAAATACCCTGCAACAATCAGCAGAAAGGTCTGGGCCAGAGAATAGAGCGTAATGGTCTCACGAGCGTTTTTTGTGGCATTAAATGGGTGATCTCGCCATTCTGGAAGTCACACTAGATCAACACAAGTATGCTTCCATCCTTGGGAGCCATGTCCACCCCTCGATGCAGTTCCTTTTTCCTCAACACGATTGCATCTACCAGTAGGGCAATGCAACATGTCACACAGCTCACAGTGTATGTGCGTGGTTCAAAGAGCAGCAGAGTGCGTTTACTGTATCCCTTGGCAGACAGGCTCCTTGTATATGAAACTCAAAGAGGAACTGTGGTAACTAACACATTGGACTGTTGGCACAATGGATCCTCAACTGAGAAACATCACGCAACTGGCCACAGCACTAGAGTTGGCATAGCGCCACATCGCTGTCAGTGCTGCGCAGAACTTCATTCACTGTCTTCCTGCATGCCTCACAGTCGTCCACACTGCAAAAGGTGGTTAGTAAGTATTTTGACAAGTGATCACATTAATGAAACGGCACGGTGTAATATAATACATAGTTGCTTTTCTTTCAGTTCTTTGTTTATTCAGGTTATTTTTATGATCTTTCATAGAAATTATCTTATTGTTCCACAATGATTAAATACCAGATGACATTAGAATAAATGTAGCACCTGACATGGTTGCATATCTGAACACTGTAAATCTTGGACGAATCTACAGATACACACATTTTTGTGTATCTGTGAAATCATGTTCACTGCTCGGTTACCTCCAACAAAGTGTTGCCGCACGTTGTGCGTTGGGACATGTCCACAGTGTTGTCGAGGAGTTGCTGTTGAAACCTGTCCCACTCCTGAATGCTGGCTCTCCTGAAATCATCCAGTGTGTAAAGGAAGTTCCTGTAATAATACACTGCAAGTGTCATTTAAACCTAAGCGCTTTAGATTGGGTGTATGTCATCATACAACTGAGACCATTCCACAAGCAGTGAACTGTCATGAGAATACAATAAGTTTTTTAATATTTCTCTGAAGAGTGACAGTGTGAAACCAAGGAAAGATCTCTACTTCCTCCAAGGAAAGAGCTACCACACGATAATATGTCCCCTTCCAGTCCTTCATAGTGCCCAGTTCATAAACAGAAGGAAGCATCTAATATGGTTTCCATGATAATGCTGCCACTGGACTGCACCACCGGATGCTGTGTCACGCAAGTCCAAGTGGCCTAATACTATGCCTTTGAAATCCACTGATGGTGTTCTTTTGCCCCTCCCCCCACATCATCTCTACTTATAAACTGAACGTAAATTCGAATATGCGAATGATACCTTCTCTACAACAACAAGGAGGTGATATGAATTGCAAAGTTGTTCACTACCTGGAGCTGTATAGCTCTGTTTTCACGAGTGGCTTGCTGTACTGTGTCGCAGCTGTTACAGTCTGCAATGGTTGATGCCAAGCACAGTCGTAATTGCAATTGATGATCCTGATGGAGCCATTTTCCATCATACCTAGGTCCTCACAGCATACACCAGACAAGGCGGCATGACGTAATCCCAATGCTTGAATGACAAAGTTAAAGTGTGCATCGCCTTGAGCCACCCTGGAAACGACTGTGAACCAAATGCGTTGATTTCACATTGTTTGCCCATGTTATACCCAACTGTCACACATCTTGTGCAAGGTCCACCCACTCCAGCTACAGGGGGCTGATGACCAAGGACTTAGGTCCCCCCCCCCTCCTTAAACCAACCAACCAACCAGTTATAAGGGTAGTGTAAATATAGTCATTCTGACACAGTCAGAAACTCTACAGACGCCCAATGACTTGTAAATCAGTTTTTGGCTTTATTTGAAAGTCATGCATGATATCATCGATGATCTTGAACTATTGATATCAACAGTGACATCACCGTTATCAGTGGGAAGGCGCAATCCTACCTAATCTCTAACGAATGATAGTGCCTTTCACTGAAACTGAAACTGAGCCAGTGAGACTCGCTTCATCTGTTTTGGGGTAAGCTGTTTTGTCCAGCTTAAGGAGGAAGCAAAAGTAAAAGGGTAGGTTCTATTAACAGTCGGCATCTGGAACACACAGCGAATGATGGCAACAAGGGACAGCAAACGACACCAGGTACACTCAGTGTGTATGTCTGCGAACCTCATTCACAGCGGCCATTGAGGGAAAAGGGTGCAACCAACTGCAGCTTATGGCACAAAAAATGATCGCTGTCGTCTGTGCTCTGAGGTAATTCTTAAGTCATTCCAGGAAATGGCAGAGAAGGTCGAGACGGCCAGTCTTGCACATGGGCTTCCAAAGAAGCTCACAATTTGCAGCATTCTCTCCAGAACTGATTATGGCCATTTGGTAGTGAGTAGAGTGGAAGGACTGAAGCAGAGACTTTGAAAGTTCTGTGAAAAACTAGGTTGTCACTTCCTGGACTTGCTCCATAGGGTTCAGAACTGTAGGGTCCCCCTAAATGGGTTTGGTATGAACTACAAATCAGGGGCTGCTTCTCAGGTAGCTGGCTATATATGTAGTGCACACCAAGATTTTTTAGATTAGGCGACTCTCCATCTAATCCAGATAACGACAGCTGTAGGAAACCCATAACTATCTGTGTAGGATCGAAAGAAAGGCCTTCCACATGTGAGAGTATTAAAATCCTAATGGTAAACTGCCGCAGCTTTAGCAACAAAGTGCCACAGTTTCAAACGTTCATGAAAAGCAGTAAAGCTCACATAATACTAGGTACAGAAAGCTGGTTGAAACCCAAAATTGATAGCAGTGAGATTTTCGGGGTGTATTTAAGTGTATATCGAAAGTATAGGTAAATGATAAATGGAGGTGGTGTATTTGTTGTAGTAGTCAAGAAACTCATATCCACTGAGGTAAAAATTGAAGGTGCATGTGCGATTGTTTGGGCAAGACTCAATATCAAGTATAGGCATTAAGTTATAATTGGATCCTTCTGTCGCCCACCACACTTATCTACTGATGTAGCCGAAAACTTTAAGGAAATCCTCAGTTCAGCTGTAGGTAAGTTCCATAATCACACTGTAATCAGTGGCAGAGACTTTGATCATCCAACAATTAATTTAGAAAATTACAGTTTTGTTAGTTGTGAGCGTGATAAGACATCCCGTCAAACATCACTAAATGCCTTCTCTGGAATCTCCATAGAACAGATATTTAGGGCCCCATTCACGAAGGAAATATTGGAATTAATGGCAAGAAGTAGACGTGACCTCTTTGAGGATGTACACATCGAAACTGGTATCATAACCATGAAACGGTTGTGGCAAGAATAATTACCAGAGTACAAATGACAGATAAAACACGCAGAAAGGTACATACGGTCAGTAAAGTAGATAAAAAATCGGTAGTGTCATATCTCCATGAGGAACTAGAAACTAACAGCACAGGGCAGGAACATGTAGAGGAACTATGGCTAAAGTTTAATAGAATGGTTGACCATGTTCTGGATAGATAAGTACCCAGTAGAACAGTTCATACTGGGAGTGATCCTTCGTGGAATACACTCACTATAAAGAAAATTGTAAAGAAACAGAAATCACTGCATAATTGGTGTAAAACAAAGCGTAGGGCTATAGATTGAGAGATGCCCAGTGAAATTCATTTGGCTGTCAAGAGGGCAATGTGTGATGTCTACAGTGACTATCGTAGCATAACATTGTCAAGTGATCTTTTGCAGAATCCAAAGAAATTCTGGCCATACTTACAGGTTGTTTTTTGCACCAAAGTTAGTGTCCAGTCCCTAGTGGATGAGACAGGTACTGAAATTCAGGACAGCATAAAAAAGGCTGAATGCTTAACTCTGTTTTCAAGTATTTATTTACCATGGAAAACTCAGGAGGATTGCCCCATTTTAATCTTCGTACCACTGAAAAGATGAATTTGTCAGTGGCGTTGAGAAACTACTTAAAATTGAACAAAGCTCCAGGACTGGATGTAATCCTTGTCAGATTCTATACTGAATTTTCGGCTGTGTTGGCCTCTCTTCTAATTACAGTCTATCGTAGATCCGCCGAACAAAAAACCATGCCCTTACCTGGAAAGAGGCACAGGTCACACCTGTCTACAAGGGGGGTAGTAGAAGCGATCAACAAAACTACCATCCAAATTCATTGACATCCGTTTCTTTTACAATCCCAAAATATATTCTGAGGTCAGACACAATGACGTATCTTGAACAGAATGACCACTTCAATGTCAACCAGCATGGATTTTTGAAACATCGAAACATGTGAAATCCAACTCGAAGTTTTCTCACATGGCATACTAAAAGCTTTGGATCAAGGCGATCAGATGGATGCTGTGTTTCTTGATTTCCGAAAAGCATTTGACTCACTACCACACCTACGCTTATTGTTAAAAGTGAGGTCATATGCGCCATCAAGTGAAATTGATGAGTGCATTGAGACTTTTTGGTAGGGACGACCAGACATATACGACGCAAAATACAAATAATGACTTAAGAATATGTGACTGTCGAACATGGGTTTTACCTCCAATAGTATTCTGTAAACACTGAAATAGCGCAATGAAATCACCTTTTGTTTCACATCCCAATTGCTTACTGTCACGAACAGATGGCCCACTGTTAAAAAGCGACAGACGTTTGCCCTCTGTACCATAGGTGTTCTTATTGTTAACAACTGGAGTCTGTAAAGATTGGTTGTATGTATGGACTGCACACCTTTTAAGACACAACAGAGTCTTAAATTAATTTTTCTGCACATATATGACGTCACAAATTTCCAAAATGTTTTTAAAATTCGTCGGTAATACAAAAGTGGTATGTTTGAAACGATGTTTTTGGGAACTAGTTTGGTATGAAATTAATTACTTTACCTCATCTGTGACGTCACAATATTCTTAAATACGTCAGAAGATGTAAGGTTTATGTTGCAGCAGTTTCAAAATGCCTAAAGTGTATTCATTATGTTGCAGCGGTATCTAAATGCCTAAAGGGTATTCAGTCTGTGCCAACAGTGTGATGTGTTATCTTTACATCAGAATTATTTTCCAAAGATGCCTTGCATGACTGTGAACTTAAGTATGAGTCAGGTAGAGAAGAGGAGAATGAAGACAAAGTATTACTAGAAAAATACAATCGTTAACAACTAGTACCCAAAATTATTGGGATCTAGCAGAGGTTAAGTATAAGGAAAACGTTGTAAGGATGACATTATTTACTTCACCTCAGCTATGATATCACAATATTCTAAAAATGTATTAGCAGTTTACGTTGCAACAGTATCAGGGATGCGTATCCAGAAAGTAAGTTTTCTCATGTTGTTTTCTTCAATGTACACGTGCACTATATGATCAAAAGTATCCAGACGCTAGGCTGAAAATGACTTACAAGCTAGTGGCGCCATCAGTTGGTAATGCTGGAATTAAATATGATGTTGGCCCACCCTCATCCTTGATGATAGCTACCACTCTCTCAGGCATACATTGGATCAGGTGCTGGAAGGTTTCTTGGGGAACGGCACCCCACTCTTCACGGAATGCTCCACTGAGCAGAGATACCGACGTCGATCGGTGAGGCCTGGCACGAAGTCGGCCTTCCAAAACACCCCAAAAGTGTTCTAGAAGATTCAGTTCAGGTCTCTGTGCAGGCCAGTCCATTACAGGGATGACATTGTCGTGCAACCACTCCGCCACAGGCCGTGCATTCTGAACAGGTGCTCGATCGTGTTGAAGGATGCAATCGCCATCCCCGAATTACTCTTCAACAGTGGGAAGCAAGAAGGTGCTAGAAACATCAATGTAGGCCTGTGCTGTGATAGTGCCAGGCAAAACAACAAAGGGTGCAAGCCCCCTCCATGAAAAACAGTCCCACACCACAACACCACAGCCTCCGAATTTTGCTAATGGCACTACACACACTGGCAGATGACGTTCACCGGGCATACGCCATACCGACACCCTGCCATCGGATCGCCACATTGTGTACTGTGATTCGTCACTCCACACAACGTTTTTCCACTGTTCAATCGTCCAATGTTTACGCTCCTTACACCAAGCGAGGCGTTGTCTGGCATTTACCGGCGTGATGTGTGGCTTATGAGCAGCCGCTCGACCACGAGGTCAGCGTGTACGTTTTTGTGCTGTACGTGTCCCTCCACGTTTCCACTTCACTATCACATCGGAAACAGTGGACTTAGGGATGTTTAGGAGTGTGCAAATCTCGCGTACAGACGTATGACACAAGTGACAACCAATCACCTGACCACGTTCGAAGTCCGTGAGTTCTGCAGAGCGCCCCATTCCGCTCTCTCACTATGACTAAGGACTACTGAGGTCGCTGATATGGACTACCTGGCAGTAGGTGGCAGCACAGTGCACCTAATATGAAAAACGTATGTTTATGGGGGTGTTCGGATACTTTTGATCGCGTAGTGCGTTTATCTGGAAAAATTGCACATGCCTCACAGATCTATGCCGCCTGGACAAGTACTATCTGATGCCAGTACAGCGCCAACAGTGCTACGAAATGGCGTCTTTTGCTCTCTCTCCCGCCGTCTTCGAGGTTCTGTCAGTGACAAGGTTCCTTAACGCACAAAAATTAACGCCCATCGAAATTCATCGTCAGCTTTGTCAGGTCTACGGGCAGAACACCATGAGCTGATGGTGCGTCGCTGGTGTAGGCTTCTTTCCGACAGGTCATCAAAGTGCCCACGATGGGGAGCGAACAGGGTGACCGTCCCTCGCCATTTGGATGAGATGGTGCGGCAGCGCATCCTGGTGAACCGTCGCTTCGAGATTACGGAGCTCAGCAGCCAGTTTCCGCACATATCGCGATCCTTGATGCGCGAAACTGACACTAAGCACCTGCTGCTCGATTAATTGTGTGCCAGGTTCGTACCGAAAAACCTGACACTCGAGTACGAAACGAAGCGCTTCGGATCAGCACCGACCTTTCTGCAGTGGTATCAAGATGGTGGCGACGAGTTCCTCGACAGGTTGGTAGCAGGCGACGCGGCGTGGATTTCTCACTTGACGCCGGAAACCAAGCAGCAGGCAAACCGCTGGCGTCACAGTGGAGCCCTCGTCAAGACGAAATTCAAACAGGCTCTGTGGGTGCAGAAAGTAGTGTGCAAGGTGTTCTGGGGACAGGAAGGGCATTCTGTTCATTGACTTCCTGCACAGAGGTGACGCAGTGAACGCTGACCGTTACTGTGAAAAATGCGGAAACTGAACTGTGACGTGCCGTTCAGAGCAAGAGGCGCGCAGTGCCTACTGCACGTGTTGTGATGCTCGGTTCCAAACGGTTCGGCGCACATCACTATTATGCACAAGTTCGGATATATAAAGGTATTCAACCTGATAATGTACGTATTGTCATCAAATAACGTTGTTTTTCCATTTCCAGAAAATAATGTTCCATAAAAATAAAACGCAAACGATGAAAAGCCACACTGAGAAACTTCTAATGCCTTTTTTGAAACCATGGCTTCTTAAAAAACTTGTAACCCAGCACACCTGCATCTAATAAAAGTACGAACAAAGACATTACCACCGGCCGGTGTGGCCGAGCGATTCTAGGCGCTGCAGTCTGGAACCGCGCGACCGCTACGGTCGCAGGTTCGAATCCTGCCTCGGGCATGGATGTGTGTGATGTCCTTAGGTTAGTTAGGTTCAACTAGTTGTAAGTTCTAGGGGACTGATGACCTCAGAAGTTGAGACCCATAGTGCTCAGAGCCATTTGAACCATTTTTGAGCCAAACACATTACCAAACGCGATTTATTATAAGGAAGGAAGGAATAAGGTGTTCGATTTTAGAAAGAAATAAATTGTTTAATCATGTTATATCATTTAAACTGCACAATGTCATCGTTTGTTTATAAATATACACACACGTGGCAGGCGACCAAAGACTGTAACAGTGAGAGACGTGATGTTTCAAAAGGAAATGTCAGAATTGATATTGCGAAACTAAAGGAAATTATTCAATTTTTGTCAGATTTCTCATATTTTGCAAGCACAAATAAGCTTCAAAAACAATATATTTCAGCATCTTCAGCACTCGCAGTATATCTACACTAATGGCCATTAAAATTGCTACACCACGAAGATGGCGTGCTACAGACGCGAAATTTAACCGACAGGAAGAACATGCTTTGATATGCAAATTATTAGCTTTTCAGATCATTCACACAACGTTGGCGCCGGTGGCGACACCTACAACGTGCTGACATGAGGAAAGTTTCCAACCGATTTCTCATACACAAACAGCAGTTGACCGGCGTTGCCGGTTGAAAAGTTGTGATGCCTCGTGTAAGAAGGCGGAATGCGTACCACCACGTTTCCGACTTTGATAAAGGTCGGATTGTAGCCTATCGCAATTACGGTTTATCGTATCGCGACATTGCTGCTCGTGTTGGTCGAGATCCAATGACTGTTAGCAGAATATCAAATCGGTGGGTTCAGGAGGGTAAAACGGAACGCCGTGCTGGATCCCAACGGCTCCGTATCACTAGCAGTCGAGACGACAGTCATCTTATCCGCATGGCTGTAACGGATCGTGCAGCCACGTCTCGATCCCTGAGTCAACAGATGGGGACGTTTGAAAGACAACAACCATCTGCAGGAACAGTTCGACGACGTTTACAGCAGCATGGATTATCAGCTCGGAGACCACGGCTGCGGTTACCCTTGACGCTGCATCACAGACAGGAGCGCCTGCGATGGTGTACTCAACGACGAACCTGGGCGCACGAATAGCAAAACGTCATTTTTTCGGGTGAATCCAGGTTTTGCTTACAGCATCATGATGGTCGCATCCGTGGTTGGCGACATCGCGGTGAACGCACATTGGAAGCGTGTATTCGTCATCGCCATAATGGTGTATCACCCGGCGTGATGGTATGGGATGCCACTGGTTACACGTCTCGGTCACCTCTTGTTCGCATTGACGGCCCTCTGAACAGTGAACGTTACATTTCAGATGTGTTACGACCCGTGGCTCTACCCTTCATTCGATCCCTGCGAACCCCTACATTTCAGCAGTATATTGCACGACCGCATGTTGCAGGTCCTGTACGGGCCTTTCTGGATACAGAAAATGTTCGACTGCTGCCCTGGCCAGCACATTCTCCAGATCTCTCACCAATTGAAAACGTCTGGTCAATGGTGGCCGAGCAACTGGCTCGTCACAATACGCCAGTCAGTACTCTTGATGAACTGTGATATCGTGTTGACGCTGCATGGGTAACTGGCTCGTCACAATACGCCAGTCAGTACTCTTGATGAACTGTGGTATCGTGTTGACGCTGCATAGGCAGCTAGGCAGCTGTACCTGTACACGCCATCCAAGCTCTGTTTGACTCAATGCCCAGGCGTATCATAGCCGTTATTAAGGCCAGAGGTGGTTGTTCTGGGTACAGATTTCTCAGTATCTATGCACCCAAATTGCTTGAAAATGTAATCACATGTCATTTGTAGTATAATATATTTATCCAATGAATACCCGTTTATCATCTGCATTTCTTCTTGGTGTAGCAATTTTAATGGCCAGTAGTGTATTAACATATTCACAGCTTGCATGCCCATCATAGCATATTCAAGACAATCACAAAAATTTTGCAAAATAAATATTTTACCAGCATATTTGCGATTTGTCACATATTGCACGTGCTGTGAAGCTTCGCACTGAACATCTCTGCATCAAAATTATCTACATTATTTATTAAAATACTCACGGTTGATGGGAACCATATGTGTAGCACAGTTACGAGCCTACAGACGTATAAATCAAATGTTTTGCCTTTCTAAACTGTCTGTGTACCCCAGTAAAATACATCTTGCATTCTTATAATAACATACAACACCTCCACGACAATTCGATCAAAAATAAAGTCTGATAATATGTAAAGTTTCACACACTTTCCATCCTCATTGAAGCTTTAAATCAAATATTTCTGTATCTACATTATCTATATTACTCATTGAAATGCAGACAGCTCCCATGCTTACCGTAATACATGGAAGACCTCTTTGAAAAATGAACAAAAATGAAGCTGTAGTTTATGAAGGATTTCCCACACTTTACAAGTAGAATGACGCATCAAATCAAATATTTCTGCATCTAAATTATTTTTGTTACTTATTAAAAACGCAAACAGGTTGCATGCTTATCGTAATACATGCAAGACCTTTACTAAAATTTTAGAAAATTCCGTTTTATCTCAGATTTCTCACTCACTAGTAGGATAAAATGCTTCCACATCTAAATTGTCTATATTATTTATTAAAATACTTACAGCTCATGTAGTACGCTAGAGGTTTGTGGAACTAGGTTAAAGAACGTATGGAAATCTGGAAATTAATTCTATAGGAGCTTGCTAAGTTTAGAACTGAGGCATAAATACTCTTTTAGGGCAAGTTCATGCAGTTTTTGGGGAAACTGGGTACAATTCTGTGCCAACTAGATACTGTTTTAGAGGTAGTTTGATATACTTTTAGGGCAAGTTGATGTTCTTTGAGACGAAAGTTCATACTCTTCTAAGGGACAAGTTTGTACACTTTTGGGAGATGTTGACATAGTTTTGTGGGGAGGGGGGGGAGGGACTAGATGCACATTGGGCCACGTTGATACAGTTTTGGGACAAGTTGACACGTTTCTGGATCAAGTTGGTACTGTTTTGGGGCAATGTGAAGTTTGAGTGTCAATTTGATACTCCTTCAGGCCAGACGTTAATGGTAAATGCAAATGGTAAACAGTAAATGCTGGATGATAAACGCTAGACACTAAACTGTTAGCACCTAACAGTAGATGTTAAACAGTTAATGGCTTATGCATAATGCATGGCACTGAATGCCTAATGAAATCAACTAACACCTAATGGCTAACAGCTAACAACTAAATGCTAATGCCGAGTGCCTAACAGTGCGTGTCTAGTGCCTAATGGCTAATGGCCAACAACAGCTAATGCCTAATGCTAATGACTAATGCCTAACACAACATCTAATGGCTATTACTTGTCACCTAATGCGTATGGCTAATGTATATTGATCACTGACCATCGTTGATCAGTCGACATCATTGATCACTGACCACCATTGTGTACAGGGTGACAGCCAGTCAAGGAATATTTCATGGAATTCCTTTGAAAAATTTATTTCAAAGGCCCAGTCCAATCTTTACAAGTTTTCTCCCAGAGCAACTTCCGCTATGCCTAAGTGACACAAGTTGCCTGCCTTTCAGAACAAAGACAGTGATGTCCAATTAAAGATGCTGACCAGAGACACCTTGAGTGCTCTGCTGAAACTGTTGGCGAATTCACGCCACCGGTTTTAGTCAATAACGTGCATGAGATGCAGGTCATGTGTGTGGACTCGGGAGGATTCTGCAGTGCAGAACACAGCTGCTTCAGTCTCTTGTGATCCAAACCTCGACTAACACAGGCGCCTTTTTGGGGAGGCAGAGACCCTGGTTATGCATCCCGTGACCAGCTGCCAACGTAACTTAAAATGAACCACCATGCCTTCCGTTGCCCACTTATTTAATTGTTTGTCCGCCTAGACTGGCCTACACCTGGTAACTTCCTCCCTAGGCTAGCCCCTTTTGTGCCTGCATTGAAATATATTCCCTTTATTTTGCCTAGCTCTCTGTTCTGTCACTTAACAGCTGCCCTGGATGCTCACTCACACGGCCTGAACACCTGATCTCCTGTTCACTGTCGTCGTAAGCCACATGCAGCAGCTTTCCTCCCCTTCCCTGCACATGTACAATTGATCACTGTGCATGAGATATCTCAAAGAAACCCTAAAACTGTAACAGAGTTACCCAAATGTGTATCAACTTTGACCTTAAACCCAATGAGCTTACCCCTAATCTGTATCAACATGTCCCTTAAAGTGTATCAAATTGCACCCCAATCTTTGTCACCCTACCCAGAAGGTGTATCGACTTGACTCAAAAGTATTCCTATTCGTAGCGCCAGTATGAAAGCTGAGAATATTTTAATAAATCATACAGACAAATCTGAGCGGAAATATTCAGTTTTAAGCTCTATTGTGCTTGCAATATACGACAAACCTTACATATAATGCTGCCATATTTACTTTGAACGAATCTTTGTAGGCATCTCGCACATGATGCAATAAGCATGCAAGCTCTGTGCATTTTAATAATTAATGCAGACAGTGATGAAGATGCTGAAAGATTTAATTTGTGAAGCTTCATTGTGCTTGCCAGATGTGAGGAATCTCGCAATAAACGATAAATAATTTAATTTGGTTTTGAGATATGAATTATTTCACTGTCTTTGGAGATGTCTCATCGTTCACTGTTAGCAACTTTGGCTATATTTCTCGTGTGTGTGTTTGTAAACAGTCCAGATTGTTCTGCAGTTTTGGTGATATAACGTAATAAAACACTTTATTTCTTCCTGAAATCGATCACCTCATTACTACCTGCCCCAAAATAAATCATGTTGTGTATGTGTTTGATGGTGATGTACTTGACAGCACTTTTTTAAGCAGTCATAGTTCCCCAAAATGCAGCAGAAGTTTGATCGTAACACTTGTCAACGATTTTTTTTTCTTATGATCCATTACCTTCTGGTGATTAAGGAACAACGTTATCTAAAGACGATACACACGTTATCAGATCGAATACATATTTAGATACTGTTTCAATGTAAACAATACATTGCCTGATGCAGTTTCGGAATATTGTGGCATGATATCTCAGGTAAAGTAATTAGTCTGCATCTTACAGCATTTTGTTGTACTTAACTTGAACTAGATACCAATAACTTTTTGGAAATAATTGTTAAAAATCACACTTTTCTGGTGATACAACTTAATTCTTCCCCTTACTCCTCCTGACACATAGTTTGGAATCTGAATTCGGATGGGACACGCAGGGAAAAAAAATTTGATGTAAGCACACTCTGGCAATGCACACATAAAACATCGCACTTTTTCCACAGACTTATTATGCTTTAGGTATTTAGATACTGCTTCAATGTCAACAATACATTTTCTGATACTTTTTAGAATATCGATGTAGTATCGATTTTAACATCGCACATTCACGTTTCTGATGTATTTTGTAGATATTTTAGAATATTATGACATCACAGATGTCCAGAATGACTCTTTCACGGCTCTGTTGTGTGTTAAAACAAGTGTGTACAGACGCCTGTTGGTAACAGTGAAAACAACTTGTGGTACAGAGACTGAACTTCGTCGTTTTTTAACAGTTGAGCCATCCATATATGAGAATAAGCAACCGGTATGTGAAACAGGAGTTGATTTTATTTCGCAGTTTCACTGTTTATGGAATAGTATTTGATATAATAGTCATGTTCGATTGCCACATATTCCTTATTCATTATTTGTTCTTATCAGCAAATGTCAGTTTTTGTTATTTATAAAGGTCATGTTATATACTGGTTCCAATATTCCATGGTGATTAATACATATATCTTAAAATGTAATTTACCAATATGACTGGTGAGCCAGTCTGTACACGTGTTTTCGGAAGTCAATAACTAAACATAGTTGACAAAATTCTTGGTGTTTTAGGCAAGTCAGATACTTTGATGTATTTTTGGTAATATATTTTGGATATTTCTGAGAATATGCCAGATGGAATTACGTTGTAATGGTAGTATTAAACTCTGATTGGAGGAGGTAAGAGAGGTATATGATGTACTTTTTCATTAATAATTCCAATTGGTTGAATACTTCGGATAACAGCCCAGATGGGACACTACACTATAATTTGCTCTTTCGTTTTAATGGTGACTAAAATTCTAGGCTATGATAGAAAGAGATTTTAGAGAGTCGTTATATTATGCAGTGTGTCTTCAAGCAATGTAAATTTCATGTACATCTTGTACATCTTGCTTTTTAATATTACACTCTGACTTTTGGAAAGAAAAAAAGACAGGGATGTAAAGTACACAGTTAATCAGTACATAAATTGTGTCAGTTGACACCATTTTAAAGCCAGAAATAATAAATATCTTTGATTATAAATTGGAGGTTATGTAATTTTTACTACATATCTAGCACTATATTTTCTCATTATTTTGCTACTAGACCCTGAGATGTTGGAAAAAGGGAGGGGGAGGGGTATAAAGCACACACTTCATCTATTCCCACCATCCTGTGTTTTCAATACTGTGTTAGGAGTTGTTAGAGATACAGGGGGAGCCCTTCTGATTTCCTAATTAACACAACTGCAACATTGGCTTTTTGTTTCATTTTTAACAATGCGCTAAACTTTGCTTCAGCTAAGGGGTAGGGACTTCCAGCTTCCCATTAATACAACTGTGTTATTTCCACCATCTTGGAATTTTAATATTGTGCTATGAGTAGGCGTAGTGCACCATGATTGTTTGGCGATAGGGAGAGGAGTACATGGTTTCTAATTTCCCACAAACACAAATCGGCTAGTTCTGCTATGTTGTTGTTTCATTGGCTCTTCCGTATTTAATTCTATGTGCAGCAAAATGCGTTGACCTATATTACACATTGTGTAAGGCTAATAATTCCAATAGTCATTGCAAAAGGAGAAAATTCTTTCTTCAACACTTTGAATGCAATAAGTCAATTGTGTAAGATAGTAACAAGAAATGTTATTTTCTCGTGATTTTTATACTGCATTGAGTTACATAATTTGTTATACGATCTTTCACTAGCAGCCAACAGTCAGCTGAAGTCCAACTGGCGACCTGTGTTCTGTGTGAGAAGGGTGAGCTAAAGTAATGGTGGGTGGTTAATCAGGTAGTACGTATTGTAATAAATTTAAAGAATAAAATTGAGGAAATGCAAGTGACAAACGTAGTGAATTATGAATATGGCGAGCAAGGTCACAGTGATTAAAAATGATTAAAGGATTAAAACATGCGACCTTTACGTGTCTTATTGTATTATTAACTCAAATATGTATCTGAGAGCTGATCTGACCCGTCACTGTAATGACCCAATAATTGGAAATCAGGAAGCAGACCATGATGGGTAGATCACATAACAAATGAGGAGGTATTGAATAGAATTGGGGAGAAGAGGAGTTTGTGGCACAACTTGACAAGAGTAAGGGACCGGTTGGTAGGACATGTTCTGAGGCATCAAGGGATCACAAATTTAGCATTGGAGGGCAGCGTGGAGGGTAAAAATCGTAGAGGGAGACCAAGAGATGAATACACTAAACAGATTCAGAAGGATGTAGGTTGCAGTAAGTACTGGGAGATGAAGAAGCTTGCACAGGATAGAGTAGCATGGAGATCTGCATCAAACCAGTCTCAGGACTGAAGACAACAACAACAACAACAACACCATCTCATTTCTCAGTCGAGTCACTTTTGGCACGAGAGTGTTGCTCGAGAAGCGAGTTCTTGGCGACATATTGCGATCTTGTTGTTTTTCACGGTGATTTTACAGCCAGAAGCTTTCTTCTTCTGTGTTATGTGGCTTCTAGACAACGGCTCGAGGCAGCATAACGCCATCTACCTACACATCTACGCGATTACTCTGCTATTCACAATAAAGTGCCTGGCAGAGGGTTCAGTGAACCACCTTCATGCTGTCTCTCCGCCGTTCCACTCTCGAACGGCACTCGGGAAACACGAGCACTTAATTATTTCTGTGCGAGCACTGATTTCTCTTATTTTACCGTGATGATCATTTCTCCCTATGTAGGTGGGTGCCAACAGAATGTATTCGCAATGGGAGGAGAAAACTGGTGATTTAAATTTCATGAGAAGATCCCGTCGCAACGAAAAAAGCCTTTGTTTTAATGATTGCCACTCCAATTCACGTATCATGTCTGTGACACTATCTCCCCTATTTCACGATAATACAAAACGAGCGGCCCTTCTTTGTATTTTTTCGATGTCATCCGTCAGTCCCACCTGATGCGAATCCCACACCGCACAGCAGTACTCCAGAATAGGGCGGACAAGCGTAGTGCAAGCAGTCTCTTTGGTAGACATGTTGCACCTTCTAAGTGTTCTGCCAATGAATCGCAGTCTTTGGTTGGATCTACCCACAACATTACCTATGTGATCGTTCCAATTTAGGTTATTGGTAACTGTAATCCCTAAGTATTTAGTTGAATTTACAGCACTCAGATTTGTGTGACTTATGGCGTAGTCGAAATTTAGCTGATTTCTTTTAGTACTCATGTGAATAACTTCGCACTTTTCTTTATTCAGGGTCAATTACCACTTTTCTCACCATACAGATATCTTACCTAAATCATTTTGCAAGCCATTTTAATCATCTGATGACTTTACAAGACGGTAAATGACAGCATCATCTGCAAACAATCTAAGACGGCTACTCAGATTGTCTCCTATGTCGTTAATATAGATCAGTAACAATAGTCCATGAACCATGGACCTTCCCGTTGGTGGGGAGGCTTGCGTGCCACAACGATACAGATAGCCGTACCGTAGGTGCAACCACAACGGAGGGGTATCTGTTTAGAGGCCAGACAAACGTGTGGTTCCTGAAGAGGGGCAGCAGCCTTTTCAGTAGTTGCAGGGGCAACAGTCTGGATGATTGACTGACCTGGCCTTGTAACACTAACCAAAACGGCCTTGCTGTTCTGGTACAGCGAACGGCTGAAAGCAAGGGGAAACTACAGCCGTAAGTTTTCCCGAGGGCATGCAGCTTTACTGTATGGTTAAATGATGATAGCATCCTCTTAGGTAAAACATTCTGGAGGTAAAATAGTCCCCCATTCGGAACTCCGGGCGGGGACTACTCGAGAGGATGTCGTTATCAGGAGAAAGAAAACTGGCGTTCTACGGATTGGAGCGTGGAATGTCAGATCCCTTAATCGGGCAGGTAGGCTAGAAAATTTAAAAAGGCAAATGGATAGGTTAAAGTTAGATTTAGTGGGAATTAGTGAAGTTCGGTGGCATGAGGAACAAGACTTTTGGTCAGGTCAATACAGGGCTATAAATACAAAATCAAATAGGGGTAATGCAGGAGTAGGTTTAATAATGAATAAAAAAATAGGAGTGCGGATAAGCTGCTACAAACAAATAGTGAACGCATTATTGTGGCCAAGATAAACACAAAGCCCACGCCTACTACAGTAGTACAAGTTTATATGCCAACTAGCTCTGCAGATGACGAAGAAATTGAGGAAATGTATGATGACATAAAAGAAATTATTCAGGTAGTGAAGGGAAACGAAAATTTAATAGTCATGGGTGACTGGAATTCAAGAGTAGGACAAGGGAGAGAAGGAAACATAGTAGGTGAATATGGATTGGGGCTAAGAAATGATAGAGGAAGCCGCCTGGTAGGATTTTGCACGGAGCATAACTTACTCATAGCTAACACTTGGTTTAAGAATCATGAAAGAAGGTTGTATACATGGAAGAACCCTGGAGATACTAGAAGGTATCAGATAGATTATGTAATGGTAAGACAGAGATTTAGGAACCACGTTTTAAATTGTGAGATATTTCCAGGGGCAGATGTGGACTCTGACAACAATCTATTGGTTATGAACTGTAGAATAAAACTGAAGAAACTGCAAAAACGTGGGAATTTAAGGAGATGGGACCTGGATAAACTGACTAATCCAGAGGTTGTACAGAGTTTCAGGGAGACCATAAGGGCACAAAGGTGAGGAATGGGGGAAAGAAATACATTAGAAGGAGAAGGGTAGCTTTGACGGATGAAATACTGAAGCCAGCAGAGGATCAAATAGGTAAAAAGACGAGGGCTAATAGAAACCCTTGGGTAACTGAAGAAATATTGAATTTAATTGATGCAAGGAGAAAATATAAAAATGCAGGTAATGAAGCAGGCAAAAAGGAATACAAACGTCTCAAAAATGATATCGACAGGAAGTGCGAAATGGCTAAGCAGGGATGGCTAGAGGACAAATGTAAGGATGTAGAGGCTTATCTCACTAGGGGTAAGATAGATACTGCCTACAGGAAAATTCAAGAGACCTTCGGAGAAAGGAGAACCACTTGCATGAATATCGAGAGCTCAGATGGAAGCCCAGTTCTAAGCAAAGAAGGGAAAGCAGAAAGGTGGAAGGAGTATATAGAGGGTCTATACAAGGGTGATGTACTTAAGGACAATATTATGGAAATAGAAGAGGATGTAGATGAAGATGGAATGAGAGATATGATACTGCGTGAAGAGTTTGACAGTGCACTGAAAGACCTGAGTTGAAACAAGGCCCCCGGAGTAGACAACATTCCATTAGAACTACTGACAGCCTTGGGAGAGCCAGTCCTGACAAAACTCTACCCTCTGGTGAGCAAGATGTGTGAGACAGGCGAAATACCCTCAGACTTAATACTTTCAATCCCAAAGAAAGAAGGTGTTGACAGATGTGAAAATTACCGAACTATCAGTTTAATAACTCACAGCTGCAAAATACTAACGTGAATTCTTTAAGGACGAATGGAAAAACTGATAGGAGCCGACCTCGGGGAAGATCAGTTTGGATTCCGTTGAAATGTTGGAACACGTGAGGCAATACTGACCCTACGACTTATCTTAGAAGAAAGATTAAGGAAAGGCAAACCTACGTTTCTAGCATTTGTAGGCTTAGAGAAAGTTTTTGACAATGTTGATTGGAATACTCTCTTTCAAATTCTGAAGATTGCAGGGGTAAAATACAGGGAGCGAATGGCTATTTACAATTTGTACAGAAACCAGATGGCAGTTATAAGAGTCGAGGGGTATGAAAGGGAAGCACTGGTTGCGAAGGGAGTGGGACAGGGTTGTAGCCTATGCCCGATGTTATTCAATCGGTATATTGAGCAAGCAGTAAAGGAAACAAAAGAAAAGTTTGGAGTAGGTATTAAAGTCCATGGTGAAGAAATAAAAACTTTGAGGTTCGCCGATGACATTGTAATTCTGTCAGAGACAGCAAAGGTCTTGGAACAACATTTGTACGGAATGGACAGTGTCTTGAAAGGAGGGTATAAGATGAACATCAACAAAAGCAAAACGAGATTAATGGAATGTAGTCGAATTAAGTCGGGTGATGCTGAGGGAATTAGATTAGGAAATGAGACACTTAAAGTAGTAAAGGACTTTTGCTATTTGGGGAGCAAAATAACTGATGATGGTCGAAATAGAGAGGATATAAAATGTAGACTGGCAGTGGAAAGGAAAGCGTTTCTGAAGAAGAAAAATTTACTAACATCGAGTATAGATTTAAATGTCAGGAAGACGTTTCTCAAAGTATTTGTATGGAGTGTAGCCATGTATGGAAGTGAAACGTGGACGGTAAATAGTTTAGACAAGAAGAGAATATAAGCTTTCGAAATGTGGTGCTACGGAAGAATGCTGAAGATTGGATGGGTTGATCACATAACTAATGAAGCGGTACTGAATAGAATTGGGGAGAAGAGGAGTTTGTGGCACAACTTGACTAACAGAAGGGATCGGTTGGTAGGACATGTTCTGAGACATCGAGAGATCACAAATTTAGTACTGGAGGGCAGCGTGGAGGGTAAAATTCTTAGAGGGAGACCGAGAGATGAATACACTAAGCAGATTCAGAAGGATGTAGGCTGCAGTAGGTGCTGGGAGATGAAGAAGCTTGCTTAGGATAGAGTAGTATGGAGAGCTGCATCAAACCAGTCTCAGGACTGAAGACCATAACAACAACAACAATAGTGGGCCTGTAACACTTCCTTGGGGAACACCGGATATTCCTTCTGTTTTACTCGATGAATTTCCGTCTATTACTACGACCTGTGACATTTCTGACAGGAAATCACGAATCCAGTCCCACAACTGAAGCGATACTCCGTAGGCATGCAATTTGATTAGAAGATGCTTGTGAGGAACGGTGTCGAAAGCATTCTGGAAATCTAAAAATATGGGATCAATTTGACATCCTCTGTCGATAGCACTTGTTACTTCATGAGTATAAAGAGCTAGTTGTCTTTCACAAGGAAGATACTTTGTGAATCCGTGCTGTCTATATGTCAATAAATCGTTTTCTTCGAGGTACTTCATAATGTTCGAATACAGTATATGTTCTAAAACCCTACTGTAAACGGTCGTCAGTGATGTAGGCCTGTAATTCAGCCGATGACTCCTACTTTCCTTTTTGGGTATTGGTGTGACTTCAGCAATTTTCGAGTCCTTAGGTACGTATCTTTCTGTGAGCACGCGGTTGTATATAATTGCTAAATATGGAGCTATTTTATCAGCATACTGTGAGAGGAACCTGACTGGTATACAATCTGGACCGGAGGCCTTGCCTTTATTAAGTGATTTAACCTGCTTTGTTACAACGAGGATATCTACTTCTATGATTCTCATCTTGGCAGTTGTTCTTGATTGGAATTCAGGAATATTTACTTCGTCTTCTTTGGTGAAGGAGTTTCGGAAAACCGTGTTTAATAACTCTGCTTTAATGACACTGTCATCAGTGACTTCGCCATTGTTATCGCGCAGTGAAGGTACTGATTGTGTCTTGCCACTGGTGTGCTTTATGTATGACCAGAATATCTTTGGGATTTCTGCCAGATTTCGATACACAATTTCGTTGTTGAAATTATTAAAAGCATCTCTCATTTAAGTACGCGCCATATTTCGAACTTCTGTAAAACTTTGCCAGTCTTGTGGATTTTTCGTTCTTTTAAATTTGGCATGCTTTTTTCGTTGCTTCTGCAACAACGGTCTGACCCGTTTGTGTACCATGGGGGATCAGTACCATCACTTATTAATTTATGTGGTATACATCTCTCAATTGCTATTGATACTATCTCTTTGAAAACATTCCACAACTTTTCTACACTTACATGTTCGAATCGGAAGGAGCGAAGACTGTCTCTTAAAAAGGCATTAAGAGCATTTTTATCAGCTTTTTTAAATGGATATACTTTGCGTTTCTTTTTGATGGTTGTAGGTGTTACGGTTTTCAGCCTAGCAGCAACTGCCTTGTGGTCGCTAATCCCTGTATTCGTGATAACACTCACTATTTGTCCAGGATTATTTATTGCTAAAAGGTCAACTATGCTTTCGCAACCATTTACGCTTCGAGTGGACTCATAATTTTCTGAGAAAGCATTCAGTACAATTTCGCATGATGTGTTATGCCTGCTTCATATCGAGGGTAGATTGAAGTCACCACCGACTATAATTGTATGAGTGGGGTACGTATTTGAAATGAGACTCAAGTTTTCGTTGAACTGTTCAGCAACTATGTCTTCTGAGCCGGGGGGTCGGTAAAACGATCCAATTAATAGTTTTGTCCGATTGTCAGGTATAACCTCTACCCTTACTATTTCACATGAACTGTCTACTTCAATTTCGCTACTAGGCAAACTACCTCTGACAGCAATAATTACTCCACCACCAACTGTATTTAATCTATCCTTTCTGAACACCGTTAGATCGTTTGAAAAAATTTCGCTGAACTTATTTCCGGCTTAAGCCAGCGCTTTGTACCTACAACTATTTGAGCTTCAGTGCTTTCTATTAGGGCTTGGAGCTCTGTTTCTTTCTCAACAAAGCTACAACAATTTACAAGTTTCTACAACTACATTACTGTGTTTTATTGCCCTCTTTTAGACGGACGCACTTTCTGTTGTTCCCTGAGGCCCTGTAACGTAAAAAACCACCAAATCCCTTCCACACATCCCCCGCTACCCGTGTAGCCGCTTCCCGTGTGTAGTGGACCCCTGACCTATTAAGCGGAAACCGGAAACCCACCACCCGATTGCGCAAGTCAAGGAATCTGCAGCCTACACGGTCACAGAACCGCCTGAGCCTCTGATTCAGACCCTCCGCTCGGCTCTGCACCAAAGGACCACAGTCTGTTCTATCGACGATGCTGCAGATGGTCAGCCCCGCCTTAATTTCGGAAGCAAGACTGGCAGTCTTTGCCATTTCCACTAGCCGCCTGTAATCAGACAGAATCTGCTCTAATCCAAAGCGACACACGTCATTGGTACCGACATGAGCCACCACCTATAGTTGGCTGCACCCTGTACTCTTTATGGCACCCGGAAGCAGCCTTTCCACATCTGGAATGACTCCCCCCGGAATGCACACAGAGTGCACACTGGCTTCCTTCCCCTCCTTGGCAGCCATGTTCCTAAGGGGCCCCATTACGCACCTAACGTTGGAGCTCACAACTACCAGCAAACCCACCCTGTGTGAATGCTGAGACCTTGCGGGCCGAGAAGCTTCCTCTGGAACGGGGTGGAGGACTGCATCCGGCTCAGAGACATCGTCAGCCACAGATAACGCCCGAAACCTGTTCGTCAAACGAACCGGGGAGGCCCTACTATCGGCCCCACGGAAAGTTTTCCGCTGCCTGCCAGACTTTGGAATGATCTCCCACTCGACCACGGGTGAGGAGTCAAGCACAGTGCAGGCAGTACCCGGGGAGGTCACAGCAGGTGAGCGACGGCTCGCCAGCTCAGCTCGCATCTGTACACAACAGTCACAGCTCCTACCCATTACTGGACTCCTCCTGTTTGAAGCTCGTAAAAATATGTAAAAAGTGAACGGAGCACTCGCCTTAGTAGTAGCAGGAACTAGCGATGCGCTCTCTCTGACGGTCTAACTGACACTCTACTGGTTCCATCTTTCGAAGTGGTGATTGAAAGTCTTAATCCTACTCCGGTAGTTTATTGAGTAATTTGGAAACGGGTGCTGCTGCACTCGCATTATTGGTGACTGCATTCCACGGTAAATGTCTCTTGGAGGTGATATTATCGTAATGCTTAGAGGGAAAGGTTGAACAAGGAATGTGTACCTCTGCATTCTGGTGCTTGAAGACTCAGCATTTGCCCATGGAGAGAAAAGAATGTGTTACAAAATGAAAGAAAACTCTGGAATTGAAGTAGGAGTCTGTCTCAAAGTCGAGAGACACTGTTGGTGATGTGCTGGCATGTTTCCAGATGGCACACTCATTGTCTGATCAGTCTCCTCACTGTTCCCCTCACTGTCTTAATGTTCGATTGGTTTCTCAGTGTCTCACCAACTGGATCTCTTTCAATCTCTTGTGACTCTTCGCATTGCTCACAGACTATCTGAATTTTCCGTTCTCTCTGTCCAACCCCTCCTGCCGCTCATCCGCATATCACTCCTCTCTGACCATGCTCCCCTGTCACTGACAAGTGGCAATTGCAATTCCACTCACTGGGTGTCCAATGTTTCGCGACCCCCTACAAAGTCTTTGTGTAGGGTGAAAATATCTGATTTAGCATTGTGTGACATGGGACCTCTCATCTTGTTCTTATGTGATCCACATTATGGCTATTTCCAGAATTGGCAACAACCCCTTGAGCACTGTCCATCTCCTTCTCTCCCCTCTCTCCCCACCTCCCCTTTCCTCCTATTTCGGTCCATCTGCACTTCGCACTCCTCTCTCCATCTCATTATCCCCATCTGCCCATTACCTCTTCCCCTCTTTACATCCAGCTCCTCCTCCTCTGTCTCCCGGGCCATCGCTAATCCCCTCTCCCAGTCAAACTACTACTGTTCATCTTTGACCCGCCCCCCTCACTCTCGGTCCATCGTCTCCTGCCCCTCTCCTCTCTATCACATCCTACCCCACCTCTCCCATTGACACCCCTCACTATACCCATCTCCTTGTGCCCCCCTCTTCGTATCCATGTCCAGTCCACTCTATCTGTTGGTAATTCCCATTTCCCAAACTCTCTGTCCAATCCTCCTGCCTCTCATCCTTGTTACCACTCCTCTCTGGCCATGCTCCCCTGCTCACCCCTCCTCAATCCATCCCATCCTTCTCCCAAGCCATTCCAACCCCATGTGGGAGACCTGAAAAACAGGTCCATAAAGCACACAAAAACTATACCCATGGCATACTTGTATATGAGAAAGGTCTGAAGTCGATTCTTGCGTTTGGCATATAGGCAGCCACGATAAACAGGTCGATAAAGCAGGTCAATACTACTCCAACAAACTACACTTACCACGCAGGATAACCTACATTCCAGGGGCTGGAATAACTACACCTGTCCCCGATACATAGTTTGCATTGAAGAGCAGGCCAGCGCCTCTCCCATTGCTATCCCCTCATTATACCCATCTCCTGCTGTCCCCTCTTCGTATCCATGTCTATTCCACCCTATCTGTTCGAATCTCCTATTTCCCAGCCTCTCTGTCAGACCCCTCCTGTCTCTCATCCTTGTTATCACTCCTCTCTGGCCATGCTCCCCTGTTCACCCCTCCTCAATCCAGCCCACTCTTCTCCCAAGCCATGCCAACCCCATGTGGGAGACCTGAAAAACAGGTTCATAAAGCACACAAAAACTATTCCCACGACATACGTATGTATAAGAAAGGTCTGAAGTCGATTCTTGCATGTGGAATACAGGCAGCCATGATAAACAGGTCGATAAAGCAGGTCAATACTACTCCAACAAACTACACTTGCCACACATGACAAACTACATGCTAGGGGCTGGAAAACTATGCTTGTCCCCGATACATAGTTTGCATTGAAGAGCAGGGCAATAAGGCAATACTATTCACAGATACATCTGTCATGCAGGGCAGTGTGTATGGCAGGACTGAAGAAAAGACTTTCGTGCCCCGAACTCCACTTCTATTAGAGTTAGGAGTTGATGCTGCTGAATGTTACTGTCATGTTGCGAAATTTGGCTGCTTTACGCAGTATACAGTACGTATTTTACTAGATTTCCTCCCCCCCTCTAGCTTAGCACACATCTGCATTCGACATATATATCGCTCACAACTCCTCCACAGCATATTTATCTGTGTCATTCTTCCGCTTTATTTTTGTCCACCTTATAATCCCACTTACATCTGTTTATCTCCTACTCTTTCTTCTCGTTATCTATCTCCTCCACCCTCTTTTACTGACTAGTCCTTCCTCCCCTCCTTCCCCTTCCCTCTGTTCTTATCCACATCTAACACTCCATGTCTGTCTCCTACTCTTCATGACTTCCTTATTATTTTTTCTTCTGGATCCCTCCCTTCTCTCTGCACATGCCATCTTCCTCCTCTCTATATTCATCGCCTCCTCCCCCCTCTCTTTGCACCTCCCCTATCCCCTCCCTCTGTAGGCCTCCTCTTGCCCCAATCACTTCATGCACCCTCCTGCTGCTCTCACTCCATCCTCCTCATGCTGCAACCTTTCTCTCTTTCAATATACCCCTCCACTTTCTCCCTATCCATTCACTCCTGCCCCCCCATCTCTGTCGATTCACTCCTCTATCCATCACTACCTTCACCGAGACAAGCACATGTACATGCATGGGCTCCACAAAACAGTTTGATAAAGCAGCCCAGTACTGTTCCCAGATCATGCTTCTTATATAGGGCAGGCTGTGTGTGAGGTGCTGCAAAACCATATTTGGCCAATGATATGTAGGCTGCTTTGAAAAGCAGGATGACAAGGAAGGGTGATACTACTCCAATGCAACATACCTGTTATGCAAGCACTCTTAGCATTGGGGCCTGGAATTCCATTTATCGCCCCAAAAATGTAGGCTGCTCTATAAAGCAGGACAATATTCTAGGTCAATACTATCCCAACACACCTTGTCTGTCGCTGTGGACAGGCCATATGCCAGGGATAGAAAGACAGATCTTTGCCCATTTCTACACTCCCATTGCAGCTAGTATGTTATAAACACCAAAGTTCTGATACTTGTGGAAATTCCAATTTGTGTGCTGTATTTACCTCAAATTTATCGAAGGCTTTGGAAGGAGATCGTGGACCTACATTCATATATGTTGCTGTATGTATATTATACTAGCCTTTTCCCCACAGCTCCACTCACATATATGTTTGATATATATATATATATATATATATATATATATATATATATATATATATATATATTTCCTCCATATTCTCTCCTGACCATTCTATCCTCAACTTCTCCACCTACTTCTGTCTATATTCTCCTTACCCCCTCCATGCCCATATACTCTTCTGCATTTCCCCCTGCCTACTTCATCTCCGCCTCCTCACTTTTTATATCATTGCTCCTTCTATCACCTCCTCACCCTCTCATACTAAATTATCTCAGTCCCTGTAAATCAGCTATGTCTCCTCCTCCTCTCACTGTGCGTCCTCTCTGACCCACCTCTCTCCCAATCCATCCCTTACTGCCCCTGTCCCACCTTTCTCTCTGTCCATCATATCCTGCCACCCTTTCTCACTGTAGATTCCACACCTACACATCTCACTCTGTCCATCCTCTCAACTTGGATGTCAGACCGCCCCCAGATGTGACCATCTGCATGTGTGGCCTTAGCTAAAGAGGTCAATAAATAAGATCAATATCTGTCACATAATATGCCTGTTGTTCAAGGTTGTTTAATTTTAAGGGCTTGAAAGCCATTTTTTGCCCCAGATGTGTAGGCCACCTTCCAAAGCAGGGTCAATAAAGCATGCCAGTACCAATTCACTACAACAGATATGCCATCCAACGAAGCATATATGGGAGGGACTTTAAAAAGTATGTTGTTGCCCATATCATCACTCTTGTTGGACCTGAGAGGTTCTGATACTTATGAAATTTGTTGTTTGTAGGCAACATTTGGATAGAATCAACCACGGTTGTGGGCGAAGATCAAAGACATACATGCATTCATACAAGCACACTTATATACAGTCTGCTTTACATTTACAGTAGTCCTTTTCCCTATGGGTTAACTCGTATATGCATTTCACATGTGTATAACACACATACCATCCACACCCACTTTGCATCCACCTCTTCATGCCATCTCTCTTTCAACTTCATCCTCCTGCCACAATCTAGATATTCCACCTGACTTTGCTTTTCCACCCTCCCTCTATGATGATATCTTCCTCACCACTCCGTGTGTCCATATGCTCCTTCCCCTGTCTCAATCTATCACCTCCTCCCACATCCTGATTTTCCACTTGCTCACTACCTCTCTAGAATTTACACCTACATTCTTTTCCTCTCCCTCCCCTCTCTGCCATCTTCCCCCATACTGCACATATCATCACACCTCCTCTATTTGCCTGTCTCCTTACGGATCATCTGTCTGTCCTCATACCCCCGTCCCTATGACCATTTTCCTCTTCACCCCCTCTCACTCTACATAACCTCTTCTATCTATGCCAAATCCCTGCAACCATCACTGGCCAAACTTGTAGCCCATGCAATATAAATCGATAAAACAAACTGTAACTGCTCTGTCAACACATTTATCTTTTAAGGTGGCTGAGCCATGTGTGGTTTCCGCTCATACCATCTCTAATTTTACATCCTGTTTTTTTTTCGTGTTGCCACCTCGTTATGTTAGTTTCAAATTCTATTGTCACTGAGTTGCTATTTTGTCTGCCCATCAGCGGCAGCAGCAGCGCCTATCGATTGCTGCACTGCTATTACTTCCTGGTTGTCATCTGTTGTGGAGTCAATTGGAACGTGCCAGGAGGGCAGTTCAGACCTGCCAGTTGTGGAATTGAGAAGGGACACTACTTCAGTTGGATTTGAGGAGCAGTGAGGCCAGGATGCCCATGGCTCACAAGACCATTGCTGCCACGCATCACTTGAGCTGGGACAGTCTTCGGGGATGGTCGGTCGGTCGTCCCACTGGAGGACATGAACTGGCTCACTGGTCGATTATGGGTTAGCTGTGTGTGTGTATCGAATCCCAATTTGTCTTCGTGATTGCACAGCCACTGCTGAGTGTCATTCAAGTCTTTGTGCAAGTCTTTGTCAAACTATGTGTGTAGTTGGTGTCATTTCCACTGACAACTTGTTTTAAATGTTGTCGGCATACTGGCAGTGAGTCGGTCGGTTGGAGCGGATGAGCAAGAAAGTCTCAGTGCGGATGGGCCTGCTGGCAGTCTCTATGCAGTGTTGGAGCATGTGGGTGCTGTTCCGAGAGCTACAAGTTTCGTGGATCACCGAACCAGGACGTGAACCTAAACTAACCTAACCTAACCTAACCTAACCTATTGAGTGGTGATTTAATTACCGAAGTGACATATTGTTCACGTTGTCCCCTTGGTTGGTGGTTCGCTGTTGGCGGTATTCCTGGGAGCAACAGCGAGTGTTCAAGTTGGTGAAGATTTAGCCGCCGTGTGGTGCAATTAACTATATTTGTCGCTTTGAAATTCGAGTGCATCAGCGGAATTTTCTGCCTTATATAGCAGCTATCCTTCCCACTCTCTTTCCATCCTCTCCGCCCCTCTATTTGTTCATCACCTCTACCCCTTTTCCCCACCACATCTTCTTACCCTCTCCCTCCATCTATATCCTCCTCCCCTCTGTCCACATCCTCCTGCCCCCAATTATTTTCCACCTACCAATTACCTCTCCATCCTTTCCACATTACCTCCTTTCCCTCCCCATGTCCATCGCCACCTCGCCAAATTTTTGTCTATCTCCTCAGCGCTGCCATCTCACTGTCCATTTCCTCCTCTCCAATTTATCTGCCCAGCTCATTTTCCCTCGTCTCACTTTCCATCTCCTACCTCCTCTCTGGTGAACCATGCCCCTATGAGGCATGCAGATGCTACCTGTGCCATATGCATTCTCCCGTCTATATTCTCCTCCTTCTTTCCACCCAACCGCTCCAACCCCTCTCTGTTCATCACCTCCTCCCTCCCTCTTCTTCCTGTCCACTTCATATTTCCCCTCTCTCAGAGTCCATCTCTTTCCTCATCTAATTGCTCTGATGTAACCATCTGCACATGGAGCCCCTGGAAACGAGGTCAATAAAGCAGGGTGACGCTATTTTCACACAACACATCCGTCGTGCAGGTAAGCCTCCATATTGGGTAGAGAAACTGTTTCTTACCCCTGATGTGTAGGCTGCACTTCAAAGTGGGGTAGTAAGGCAGGCTGATACTATACACTCAAAAACTGCCTATCATGTATGGATACTTATACACCTATACATCAGTGGCTGCAGAAACACGGTTTTACTCACAAGTCCGCTCCTATTCGAGTTAGCAGATTATAAACACAACCATGGTGATGTTCTTGAGCCCTGCTGTCTCTGGGCCAAATTTGATTGAAATATGTCCAGGGTTTTGGTCGTAGATCCCAGCTATATATTCTACTTTATGCTTTGTGCAAGGTGTACACTCTGCTTTACGCTTTAGCCACACATCACCAGCTTCATTCTCATAAGTGTCCAACATGTATTATCCTCTGCACTCTTGGACCATCTTCACTTTCACACATCCCACCTTCTTATCCTCAACTCACTCTGTCCCCTTTGCACAGCCTCCTCACTCTGTCTATTCAATCCTGCCCCATCCCTCTCTCTTGATCCATCAACTCCTGCCCCACTCTCTTCCTATCCAGCCTCCATTGCACCCATTTTCTCTGTCCATCTCCTTTGTCCACCACAAAATTCCATCAGCCATACCCAACTTCACTAAGTACTGGCAAAGTAAGTCAGTAAAGTAGGTTGATAATATTGCCACAACATACCTGGGTGGCCTAAGTATAGGACTGAAAAAGAGTTTGATACCCCTGAAATGCCGGCTGCACTGCAATGCAGGTCGACTAAATAGGCGGATACTGTTCCCACACATCACACCTGTTGAGCAGGGTATCACACGTAGTAAGTGCTGAGAGAAACACGTTTCCCATGTCTCCACTTGTAATGGCACTGTGAGGTTATAAATTTCATAGCGTTGATACTGATGAAGTTTTGTGTTTGGGTGTCAAATTTGGTTGAAATTTAGCCAAGTGTTTAGATGGAGATACATACCTATATATTAGAGAGAGAGAGAGAGAGAGAGAGAGAGAGAGAGAGTGCAGGCTGGCTTCACTGCTGTACAAATTTGACATGTAGCTTGCAAACGTCTCCTCCTCTCCTCCAGATTTCTCTCCATTTCCATCACCTCCTTCCCCCTCTCTTTCCATCTCTTCCTTCACTTCTCTCTTTTCATGTCGTCCTGCACCCATGTATTTATCCACTTCCTCTTACCACCTCCCTAACTGTTCATCTTGTGTTTCCTCTCACCTCTGGCCATCTCCTCCAGGCCCTTCTGCCTCTCCAGCTCCTTCTGCCCTTGACTCCTACACCTCCTCCACCCAACCTCTCCCCAACTCTCTCGTTCCCCACTTCCCCATCCAAACCTCCTGCTCACCTCCCCCCATCCATCTTCTCCTGTCCCTCTTGTTATCTATCTCCAGTTCCCTTTGTTTTCCCGCCATTACCCCTCTCCCATTCGATCAACACCCATGTCCCTATTCATCCCCTCCAGCATCTCTTTCTCTTCCCCTTCTGTCCTGTCACTCTCTGTGTATGACCTCCTACCCCTCTCAGCCTATCTACTCCAACTCCCGCCTCTCATTCTATGTACTCTTGCCACACACTCTCAATACATCCCCACCTCTGTCCATCTCAACCAAGCCATGCCTATCTGCATATGAACCCATGCACAACAGGGTGATGAAGCGGGCCAATACTACTCCCACAACATGTGTGTTGTGCAGCGCAAGCTACACATCAAGGGTTTGAATCCAGGTTTTCAAACGTGATAGAATTGCCTGCCGTACTAAACAACTCGATAAAGCAGGCTGATACTATTTCAACACGATATGCCTGTTGCGTAGACAACCTACGTTTCTGGAGCTGGAAAGCATTTCTTGCCCCCTGATGTGTACATATGCTCACCTGCAAGGATTGTTGATTGGGCAGCCTTATACTGTACCAATGCAACACCTGTTGTGAAGTTCAGCCTACATGGTAGGGACTGAGAAAACAGGGGTTTGCCAATATCTCTGCTCCAATTGGCGCTTTGTCCCCACAGTCATGATATGCATAAAGTTTTCTGTCTGTGTGCCAAATTGGGTTTTATAAAGACATACATGCTGTTTTATATACACACACCGATTTACACACACACACACACACACACACACACACACACACATATATATATATATATATATATATATATATATATATATACAGGGTTATTACAAATGATTGAAGCGATTTCACAGCTCTACAATAACTTTATTATTTGAGATATTTTCACAATGCTTTGTACACACATACAAAAACTCAAAAAGTTTTTTTAGACATTCACAAATGTTCAATATGTGCCCCTTTAGTGATTCGGCAGACATCAAGCTGATAATCAAGTTCCTCCCACACTTGGCGCAGCATGTCCCCATCAATGAGTTCGAAAGCATTGTTGTTGCGAGCTCGCAGTTCTGGCACGTTTCTTGGAAGAGGAGGTTTAAACACTTAATCTTTCACATAACCCCACAGAAAGAAATCGCATGGGGTTAAGTCGGGAGAGCGTGGAGGCCATGACATGAATTGCTGATCATGATCTCCGCCACGAACGATCCATCGGTTTTCCAATCTCCTGTTTAAGAAATGCCGAACATCATGATGGAAGTGCAGTGGAGCACCATCCTGTTGAAAGATGAAGTCAGCGCTGTCGGTCTCCAGTTGTGGCATGAGCCAATTTTCCAGCATGTCCATATACACGTGTCCTGTAACGTTCTTTTCGCGGAAGAAAAAGGGCCATAAACTTTAAACCGTGAGATTGCACAAAACATGTTAACTTTTGGTGAATTGCGAATTTGCTGCACGAATGCGTGACGATTCTCTACCGCCCAGATTCGTACATTCTGTCTGTTCGCTTCACCATTAAGAAAAAATGTTGCTTCATCACTGAAAACAAGTTTCGCACTGAACGCATCCTCTTCCATGAGCTGTTGCAACCGCGCCGAAAATTCAAAGCATTTGACTTTATCATCGAGTGTCAGGGCTTGTAGCAATTGTAAACGGTAAGGCTTCTGCTTTAGCCTTTTCCGTAAGATTTTCCAAACCGTCGGCTGTGGTACGTTTAGCTCCCTGCTTGCTTTATTCGTCGACTTCCGCGGGCTACGCGTGAAACTTGCCCGCACGCGTTCAACCGTTTCTTCGCTCACTGCAGGCCGACCCGTTGATTTCCCCTTACAGAGACATCCAGAAGCTTTAAAATGCGCATACCATCGCCGAATGGAGTTAGCAGTTGGTGGATCTTTGTTGAACTTCGTCGTGAAGTGTCGTAGCACTGTTATGACTGACTGATGTGAGTGCATTTCAAGCACGACATACGCTTTCTCGGCTCCTGTCGCCATTTTGTCTCACTGCGCTCTCGAGCGCTCTGGCGACAGAAACCTGAAGTGCGGCTTCAGCCGAACAAAACTTTATGAGTTTTTCTACGTATCTGTAATGTGTCGCGACCATATGTCAGTGAATGGAGCTACAGTGAATTTATGAAATCGCTTCAGTCATTTGTAATAGCCATATATATATATATATATATATATATATATATATATATATATATAAGAAAAATTCGTGCACTCAGACTTTGCAGCGCAGTTCCCCACATACAAGCAATACCAAAATGTCGCTCACAAAATTTCATCATGTACATACTGGGTGATCAAAAAGTCAGTATACATTTGAAAACTTAATAAACCACAGAGTAATGTAGATGTTGTTGTTGTTGTGGTCTTCAGTCCTGAGACTGGTTTGGTGCAGCTCTCCATGCTACTCTATCCTGTGCAAGGTTTCACTTCCATACATGGCTACACTCCATACAAATACTTTAAGAAACGACTTCCTGACACTTAAATCTATACTCGATGTTAACAAATTTCTCTTCTTCAGAAACGATTTCCTTGCCATTGCCAGTCTACATTTTATATCCTCTCTACTTCGACCATCATCAGTTATTTTACTCCCTAAATAGCAAAACTCCTTCACTACTTTAAGTGTCTCATTTCCTAATCTAATTCCCTCAGCATCACCCGATTTAATTTGACTACATTCCATTATCCTGATGTAGATTCCATTATCCCATGTAGATAGAGAGGTAAAAATCGACACACATGCTTGGAACGACATGGGGTTTTATTAGAACAAAAAAAAACCACACACATCCACCGTCATCGCGCCTTTTTTCTTCGAGGAAATGTGTGATTCTGGTTTTGTAACTGCTACCGTGACGGGTGAGAGGTACGCCGATATGTTACAGAGTCGCATCATCCCCAGCCTGGCTGACAAACACCTGCTGGAACGTACGATGTTTATGCAGGTTGGCGCTCAATCCCATATTGCTAGACGCGTGAAAGATCTCTTGAGCAAGTCGTTTGGTGATGATCGTATGCTCATCCGCCACTTTCGTCATGCTTGGTGTCCAGGGTCCCCACACCTCAGTCCGTACGATTATTGGCTTTGGGGTTACCTGAAGTCGCAAGTGTATCGTGATCGACCAACATCTCTAGGAATGCTGAAATACAACATCCGACGCCAATGCCTCACCATAACTCCGGACATGCTTTACAATGCTGTTCACAACATTATTCATCGACTACAGCTATTGTTGAGGAATGACAGTGGGCATATTGAGCATTTCCTGTACAGAACATCATCTTTGCTTCGTCTTACTTTGTTATGCTAATTATTGCTATTCTGATCAAATAAAGCGCCATCTGTCGGACATTTTTTGAACTTTGTATGTTTTTGGTTCTAATGAAACCTCATGTCATTCCAAGCATGTGTGTCAATTTGTATCTCGCTATCTACATTATTCTGTGATTTATTCAGTTTTCAAGTTTATACTAACTTTTTGATCACCCGGTGTTTTCGACAGTAAACAGACGTCAAATATTGGAAATCTGGTAGACCATAATCATGAGTACTGTCACTACCTCTTTTAGGATATTGCAATAGTGCTATGCATTTGGTGCAGCAAATAGCGTTTTGGGTTACGATGCAGGAGGTAGGGGTTCGGTTCTGGTTTGAGGCTTACTTGTTTTTATTCACCAAAAGTAGTCTGCATGGTATGGTATCATTTGTCTTAAGTGTTGTTATGTAGCGTTTACTCTTCGCCACTCGGTGGCCCAAACGTTTTTGCTCCCAATGTAACACACCTACATCCACCATTGCAGAAATGGCAGGAAAGCGAGCTATTAGGTCGTGTACATGATTGGGTAGAGTGCAATAAACTTGTTCTTTTTAGTGGGCTCTCAAATAAAAATCTATTCGTTTAAGGTCTGCGGAACGTGAAGACGGAACATTGGACCTCCACGACCAATTCATTTCCCTGGAAACACTTCATTTAAACAGCTCCACACTTTCATTCCAAAGTGCGGCAGTGCACCAACATGCTGAAACAATATCTTCGCCGAACACCAAGTGGAAAGTCTTCTGATGCCTCTTGCATGATATTGCAAAAAGGTACAGGATACAAGGGCGTATTCAACGCGCCCAGCTGCGGCTAAGAGCCCAAAAACACTCCTCTCACGGTTCAGTGCACTGGTTTATGCCAAAGCGCGCCTGAAAGCCCTATTCATGAGTGGCATGCAGTTTGTGTTCCAACCAATAATGGCAGTTGTCGAGGTTCAAAATGCCTTCACGAGTGAAACAAGATTCGTCATTCCATATCACGTTATTTATATATATTCGTTATCTTTCACTTGGTGCAAAATTGTAATCATCTAATGCAGTCTCCTGGCTGCTGATGTTGACATTTAATGAGATGCACGCAGTTCTTCACTGTGCAACACTTCAACAGCCAGGCTGGAAATGCCCTGCAATGTCACGGGTAATTCATTGAGGTGATTGATGTGTGGTTCCAAGATTCGTGTACTGTGTTTGCGGAGTGTATCCAGTCCTCGGATGACCTCTGTTCATTACTTTTTGACGAATATTACCAGTTTCCCTAAGGTGTTGCTCCAGACGACGAAAAACATTCTTACTGCGATTGCGTCTTTGGGAGTACCATGCAGTGTATGCCCAAGCAGCAGCAGCAGCTTGGTTATCGAATGCACCCAGCACCAAATGGATGTCGATGTATTCATCGTCTGTGTACTCCATCGGAAAGCCACTCTACGTGGCCTCGACAGGATCAGTTATGGTTAGGCGACACGTTCACGCAATTTAACGGATCCGAAAGTCAAGTGATTGGCTATTGTGATGTGACAAAATGACGTCCTGCTTCAAAGAGAGAAGAAGTAGGGAATGAACTTCTAAAAAATGCAAAGGAAACTGACGAAGATTCTAACTGTAGCGCCTTGGTGGATGTGGGTTTGATGTCTGAGCAGTCTGATCAGTGATCTACGCTGGCTGGTACGGTATTGTAGGGTGCTACACATTCCTCGATACATTCCAATACACTTTACGACGTGAGAGTGCTGCCAGTTCCTCGTTTGCATTCATGTGTTTTCAAACTGAATGCAAGTTGATTTAGATAGATAACTTTGTGTCTTGAATCTGAATGAATCCGCAATCCCCTTTGCCACTGATTTCTTTGGGGTTTCATTCTTTCACCTAAAATTCCATTTTCACATCTTGTCTCTGTACATGTTTCCGTCTTCAACTTCTATTGTATCGGTTTGTGATTTTCTAGGAGAAGTCTGACTTGTGTGATCCATGCCGTTGTTGACTTAACCCTTTGTATCTATTTCAGAATCCTGTAGCTGAGTCTCGTTGCTGGTAGCGTGCTGCTAGGTCTGACATCTGAGTGTAGTCTGTATCCCCTTCTGCCAGCTTTGGGCAGAGTATTCTTATCATGGTTTTGCGTTGTCGCTTCAGCGTGCTTTCCATGTCGCTTTTGGTATGGAATGTTAGCGTCTCACTTTCGTACTGTATTTCAGGCCTGATTAATGTGTTGCAGTGCAGATCTCTGTTTGAATGGACATTAGTTTGTTATAATATATGTCTTATGTTCCGCCATCTGCACTCTTCATTTCCTTTAGTCGAGTCTTCTGTGAGATATTTTCTACTTCTGTAGGTTCGAGGAATTCACCTAAATATTTTAAACGTCTAACTTTGTTTATATTGATTTACTTTGTGTCTAATTTTGTTTAATTTTGAGCAGAAGGATTCAGACTTAAGGAAACAGATTTGCAGACCTACTCTTTGTGCACGTTGTTTTACTTTTTCTATTTGTTTGGTTGCTGTAGCTTCGGTATTAGAGAGTATGGCCAGGTGGTCTCTGAAAGATATCTTGTCCTGTGATCGTCCTAGTCATGTTGATTTCCAATATCCTTGGGTTTTCAGTTATTTTTCCATTCCCTCATACGTTGTCCAGGAGTAGATTCAACAATAGTAGGATAATCCGTCACGTTGGTGTACTCCAGATTTGATCATGAAGGGGTCAGAGATTTTACCATGGATGTAACTTTGCATGTAGTGCCAACCATTGTCAGTTTGAATAGTCGTAGTGTTTTTGGCTGTTCTAATATGTTGAGTGAGGATAGTCAGTCAACTGAATCGTATGCTTTCAACACATCTATGAAAGTGCAAGTGATTGGAGGATTCCTGATGACCTTGTATTTTAGAACTGTTTACAGATTGAAGGGTTTTTTTGTGCATGACGACCCAGCTGGAAGCCTGCCTGGCGTTCACCAATTTTGTGTTCTTACTGTTGTTGTGTTCTCTGAAGTAAGCACATTGACAAAAATTTTGTAGGTGACTTGAAGAAGAGAGATACCTTTGTGGTTGTTCACAGTAGTCCTACCTCCTTTATAGTGTCACGGGTGGTTAAGTGCACATTTACAGTGCCCAGTAAATTTTTCTGTTTGCCAGATGGTTGTGATTATTCGTAAAAGTTCCAGTAAAGAGTTTGGTCCGGCGTTCTTTAGTAGTTTTTCAATGATGCATTCTTCAGTGGATGTCCTGTTGCTTTTTAATGTAAGTTCATGTTTGTGTATCTCTTCACGTGTTGGTGGGAGTGATTCTGGGTGAGTGGAGATGCAGTCCTCTGTTGGGAATCTTGTTCCTGTTTCAGTAAAACTAAGGAGACCAGAGAGGTAGTGTGCCACTTTCCGACAGTTGTGTTGATTAGTTAACACGAGTTTTCCATCTTGTTTCCTGCAGCATAAGTGTTACGTGTGTATCCACACACCTTTACTGCGAAAATGCTGTACAATTCTCTTGTGTTGTTTGTGGAAATTTTCCACTGTAGCGTCCAGTTGCTCCTTTATGTAGTTTCTCTTGGTTTGCTCAATGAGTTTTGCTGCCTGCTTTCTGCACTAGTTGACACGATACAGGTTTTCGGCTATTTTTCACTTCTTTATTCTTGGAGAGCTTGTTGCGACTATCTAGTGCATTTTTACTTTCTGAGTCCCGCCATCCCTGTGTAGAGTCCTTTTTCCATGGTACCAGTCCTTTTGCTTTTTTTCTATTACTACTATGGCCCTTTTCGTGTCAAACTTCTCTACGTGTAGTCTTTTCTGAGGGATTTTCTACGGTGTAAATTTGATTTTAATTCAGGTTAGGTAGTGGTCTGAACCAGCCTTCGCACCTCTGCGAACTTGAATGTCGTTGGTCTCTTTCTGGACTGGATAGGATATCGCTACATGGACCATTTGGAACTTTCCCATCTGTTGCATAGGTGACCTCTATGTTTTCTGTTTCCGCGGGGATTTCCTCAGGGATATTGATATAATTTTCAGGTTGTTCTGTTAGTTTCGCTATATTGTTTGTATATTTGTGTGTGGGGAAACTTTCCAACAGTTTCATGACGACTTATTTCTCTGCCTATTCCTGCGCTTAAATTACTCAGCAAAATTTGTAAGTCGTCTTTGCTGATCTTGGCCATCGCTGTCTCTAATTTTGCCCAGAATTTCTCAGTCCAATTATGAGGACTTGCACGTTGATTATGGTAGAGTTTGTGCACGGCAGGTGGATTGTCACTATCCTGTTGTTCGTAGGAGTGACTTCTTCGACTGAACTGATTATCTTCTTGTGTATCATGAACGCCATGCCCACGATTGGAGCACCCCTGGCGACTTGTTTCTCTGCCTTGCACTTGAGTGTTTCCTGCAGGGCAAGTATAATTACCTTTCGTTTACCGTGCTTTAATGTTACATCGCGCAAGTTTCCTAGTTTGATCAGTGTGTTTAAGTCGAAGGTCCCAAGAAATGTAGGAGTTTACTGTGGAAGTTTGCGAGAGAACACCGACTTTCATTGTGGCTGTGTACGTCGAGATTCCCCAGAGTCCATATTCCTGGTTGCCGTCCATTGATGGGTGAACTCGTTACCTCCTATGGTATTCCTATTACTCGTCACACAAGTGATTGTTCCTTGTAATCTTATCGTTGCATTGTTTCACAGGGAAATTAGCACCAGAGGTTGTTGGGCCCTGGAGCATTTATTTGCAGCCTCAGTGGACAGCTCTCAGTGGACATACGCCGACCATGAACCCGCCCATTCCGGATACCGACACGCCTGGATTTGGTACCCATCATATCTGACGACTGTTCCTCTATCCGGCACCTGGAGAGGCGCCCAGTATGGAAACAGAAAGCCACGCCCGCCCTCGCGCGCCCATATGTCAGAGTCGTATCTAGACGTACCAGGGATCCTACATCACTCCAACTGCACACGCCCTACACCATTACGGAGCCTCCACCAGCTTGAACAGTCCCCTGCTGACATGCAGGGTCCATGGATTCATGACATTGTCTCCATACCCGGGCACGTACATCCACTCGATACAATTTTAAATGCAGTTAGTTCTTCCTCTGTTTATGCCGCAAGATATACCAATAAACGTCAAACATCTCGGCAATTATTTATCAAACTCTTCAACCACTTTAGTTAAAGTCGTAGTGTAACACCTATACAACGCAACAGAGGGAAATACTTCACGACAGAAGCAGGGCAAATGAATATTCTTGCTGCTGTCGCAATTCACACGCATCTCATCTCGAGGAAGTCCTATGAGATAAGTGTCCTATCCATTCTTCATCGACATCGGTTCCACCCCCACCACATCTCTCTCCTTCAAGAGATGCATACAAAAGATTATGAGACTAGTGTTAACTTCTGTACATGGGGATTGAGACAGGATATTCCACATGTATCATGCAAATAATCAAGGTTCTTCGATATATACAATCTCCTTCCAAGCAAATCACATAAGTTCATGAGTCAGTGCTATAGAGCTCATGTCACAGCTGCTGTAGAGTTTATATCAATGCCCATCTTCCAGGGCGACTCCTCTAGTGCGCCAGATGCTAGCTGGAGCGGCGCTTGTATTCTCCTCGTGTAGGCGCCGCTCCAGCCGTTGTGTCGTCCTAGAAAGCGTACTACTGGCTGACGCCGTCTCACAGCCTTCTCTGCGCTCACGTTCCAGGCCGACGTGCCGGAACAAAAACGAAGTAAATATTCCAGAATTCGAATCAGGAATAGTAGATATCATCGAAGTTGTGAAGCAACTTACATCACTTAACAAAACCAAGTTTTCTCGACCAGACTGTATACTAGTTAGGATCCTTTCAGAGTATGCTGACGCAATAGCTCCATACTTAACAATCATATACAACTGCCTTCTCGACAAGTGATGCGTAGCCACAAAGTGGAAACTCAGACAGGTCACACCGATATTCGAGAAAAGCAATAGTAGTAATCGTCAAAATTACAGACCCATAGCATTAACGCTGATATGCAGCAGAATGTTGGGTTCGAACATATCTAACTACCTCGAAGGGAACGGTCTATTGACACACAGTCAACACGGATTGTGAAACACAACAAGCTCTTTGCTCACACAAAGTGCTGAGTGCTATCAACGAGGGATTTCTAGTAGTTCATTCCGTAATTCTAGATGTCCAGAAGTCTTTTGACACTACCTCACAAGCGGCTTGTAATCAAATTGCGTGCTTATGGAATGTCATCTCAGTTATGACAGTGGATTCGTGATTTCCTATCGGAGAGGTCACATTTCGCAGGCATTGACGGAAATTTATCGAGTAAAACTGAAGTGATTCCTGGCGTTCCCCATGGCAGTGTCATATTCCCTTTGTTGCTCAGTATCTGTGTAAATTATTTAGGAGACAATCTGAGCATCCGTGTTATGTTGTTTCCAGATGATTCTGTCATTTATCGTCCAGTAAAGTCAGCAAAGGATCAAATTACAAAACAATTTACAAAATACGTACGAATGTTACGAAAACTAACAGCTGACCATAAATAATGAAAAGTGTGATGTCATCTACATGAATGCTACAACGAATTCGTTGAACTTCGGTTACACAAGAACTCAGTCAAATATAAATTCAACTAAATACCTAGGAATAACAATTATGAACAACTTAAACTGGAAATCACACATACAAAATGCAGCAGCGAAGGACTGCGATTTATTGGCAGAACACTTAAAAGATGCAACAGATCTACTAAAGAGACTGGCTAACTATACTTGTCCGTCTTCTTTTGGAGTACTGCTGCTTTGCGTGGGATCCTCATCAGTTAGGATTAACAGAGTACACCGAGGAAGTTCAAGGAAGGGCAGCATGTTTTATATTATCCAGAACAGGGAGAGCGTATCACAGACATGATACAGGATTTGGGGGTGGACATCATTAATACAATGGCGTTTTTCGTTGCTCTGGGATCTTTTCATGAAATTAGTCACCAACTTTCTCCTCCAAATCCGAAAGTATTTTGTAGATGCAGATCTACACAGGGAGAAATGATCATCATTATGAAATAAGAGAAATGAGAGCTTGGACGGAGACATGTAGATGTTCGCTTTTTCCTCATGCTGTTCGAGATTGGAATAATATAGAAGTATTATGAAGGTGGTTGATGAATCCTCTGCGAGCCACTTACGTGTGATTTGAAAAGTTTCTGTGTAGATGTAGATGTGTGGTGTGGGACAGTGAACCAACAACTCATAGGCCCATATTTCATACACGGAACACTGAATGTGCCTCCCAACAGAAAAACTTGTATGGATGGTAGTAGACCGTCTTCTGCAGACTAGGAGGAACCTATGAAACCAACATGATGGATGTCCAGGCCATAGTGCACGAAGTAGAACAGCGTATCTCCACAAACTATTCCCAAGTAGTTGGATTTGATGCATAAAACCTGTATCTCGGCCAGCTTCTTCCCAAATTTGACGCCAGTGGACTTTTTTCTCTGAGGAAAGCTGAAAGTCGTTGTCTACAAGACATAGTAACTACAACCCATGATATACAACGGCGTATTACTGGAGCCCGTTTAGACATCTCTGCTGAAATGCTAGCACATATGTAACAGTTATTCCATACCGGACTGGAAGCGTGTATCGCAGCTGCCAGTGGTAATTTTGAACACAACCTATGGTGGTCAGTTCTATCGTTACTGCTCAGAATCCATATAACCAGTATGTGAACTTGCGTTGTTCTTTAGCGTGTGCTACCACAGGTACTGTTCAAGTGTCAGTGTGGGAGCTTATCAAAATACGATATCTCGTTAACGACTTGCACTAGAATCTTGCAGCAAACAACATGGACATTCTAATTTGTTCTACGTTTAGTCTGTAAATGTTAATAGGCATTGTTCCAGGCCAGGGCGGTGCTGTGGCTGCTGCAGTACTGGCTGTTCTCCGTGTCCTGCTGTCCTCGTATATATATATCGACAAACACATTATTGCACAAGACTGATTGGTGACCACCCCATCGAATGGGCTAGTAAACTTTCGCCTTAAAAATCATTTGTAACTGGAAACAAACAGACGGTTTGCGTTGATACAAGTGAATGCGTTTTACATCGATATTTTGAAGCACTTCATGTTTGAAATGTATAAATTACGAATACCCAACCTCACAAAAACTTTTAGCAATTGTGAGTGAGAAAATGGCCTGGTGCAAAGAATTTTAAGAGACATTGGTTTCAAATGAGTTAAAATAGGGTTTGTATTTGAAATAAGTGACACTGGAGCAGCACAAACCTCATCCCTTATAACGATACACGATACGAGAGAAGGTACAGCAGTTCGACAGTGTTTTACCTTGATGAAACGTTGTTGAATCACAATCATTCCAGGAAAACCATCTGAAAAATGAGTAGTGGTAGAGTAAGAGTAGTAAGTGCGTAAGTTGAGCGCACTTGGCATGTTTTTATTGCACATACTTTTTTCGAATTATTTTATTATATTATACTTATAAATATTTTCGATGTGTAAATTTTTCAGCGAAACTTTATAATATAATGTAGTATAATAAACTAAATTAACTCATATAGAAATTATGTACAATAACAACATATCAAGTGTGCTTAATATATCCAGTTATTTGTGGTAAAAACTTCTTGTGATCTACGCAATTGCTACTACATATATAACTCCAAGACAGCTATGAGCCCACTAAGGAATTGCAGGTGTCACATGAAACGTGTTAAAAGCATCTAGATATTCACTGAGCTAGCTTATCTGCAAATCATACGTAAGTGCCCAACAGAGTGTTCATCGAACCGCTTTCACAATAATTCTCTATTATTGCAACCTCGAAGAGCACGCCGAAAAAACGAATATCTATATATTTCAATGCGAGATTTGATTCCCTTATTTTATTATGATTATCGTTTCTTCCTATGCAGGTCGGTGTCAACAAAATATTTTCAAATTTGGAGGAGAAACTTGGTGATTGAAATTTCCTGAGAAGATTCCTTCTCAAAAGAAAATGCCTTTGTTTTAATGATGTCGACCCCAAGTGGTGTATCACGTCAATAAGACTCTCTCTTCTATATCGTGATAATACAAAGTGTGCTGCTCTTCTTTGAACTTTATCAATGTACTCCCTTAATACCAACTCCTAAGGATCTCACACCCCACCGCAGTACTGCAAATGAGGGCGGACAAGTATAATGTAGACAGTCTCTTTAGTACATCTGTTACATTTTGTAAGCATTCTGCCAATGAAATACAGTCTATTGTTGGCCTTCCCCACAACAATTTCCATGTGTTCTTTCTAATCCAAGTTGTTCGTAATGAGCATTATTTGTTAGCTACAAAATGCGAAAACGAATCTGTAAATATCTGCTGAACACCAGAGATAATGGACCTGATGAGTCTGAGCAGAGACACTCTGTGTATGTATTACAACACACAGCTCTGACGCTTTCGTTTAAATTGTCTCTTCGTTTCTCTTCCCAGTATCACAATCGATAACTGAATAAATTATTCGGTTGTCACAAAGTATGGCAACTGCAGGGGAGAGCTTCTCACCTCATAACTGTTACGTCGCGGCCAGCCGCTCGACAATGAGGCTTACTGGCTGCTAGTGCTTAATGGAGGGGTTGTATGGAACGCCGAAAATTGAGCCGCCATCCTACATGATGTGGACTTTAGTGGCGTCAATTTTAGCCTGATGGACCTGCGTGCACGTACGATTCCTAACTGGAACACATGCTGTCAGTCCCACAGTCCTTCACTAACTTGTTGCAGCAGCATAGTGACCTTCATGTTTGTTGCAATATCTTAAACTGAGTTACATTTTAATAAGTAAATAAATATGGAAGCACCAAATGAGGTACATCGAGAAGTGAGGGAAATGAATAAATTATTCCAAAGTTCAATAAATACTCCACATAATTTCTGAGATTGAAAGAAAATCAGGAATCTGAGATGATACAACAAGAGCGTATCTTCACAAGCTAGAGAGACTGCGTTTTGAGTACAATACAATAAAAATTTATGCTGTGGTGCTAAAAAATAAAATAGCTTCACCACATAAGTATCAATCAACTTTTTATTAGCTTTTATATCATAAATTGGATAATCTGCAACATCAGCTCCAATAGCACTGAAGCTCAGCTACAATTGAACATGATTAGAGTGAAGTCATCCAAGTCCTATATTTATGTCAATTTCGGTATCCTTGTTACGAATATTTCAATTATTTTTGATTTCACATTCACAGGGAATGAGTAGAATTGATAGCTCTCAAACCTGTTCATTTAATAAGGATAAAAGTTTATTAAGACATTTCTAAAACTTTCAGCAGAAACATCTTTATGACTACGATTATTCCCGTAAGTGAACCTTCACCAATCAGCCAAAAACCTCCAAGACTGCTGTAATTGCAAGACTCCTTCAATGTACCCAGAGGAAAAAATACATACTGCTAATTAGAATTTGCCATCATTGGCAGTAGTTATTATTACTTAAAATTTTCATGCTTTATTTGTAAGTTCAGTTGATTTGCAAGGCAGATATGTACACTGGATTAATTTATTGTTAAAAAGGGGAAGTAACCAAAACAGCGTCAGACGAAAGTAAGATATAATGATGACAAGCCCGCAAAGAGAAAGGTTAAGAATAAATGGACTGCTATTACTATTAAGGTAGCAACACGGAATGTCAGAGGTTCAGCAAGGAAACAAAAGAAGTTAGCAAAAAATTTTAAAAAATGTCGAGGTAAACAGAGCTTGCATAATAGAATCGAAGAGAAAGCTACAGAGTAACAAGTATGAAGGAAAATATTTGATTTTATATAACAGAACACAGAAACAGGAGAGAACAGGCAAAGGGTTGTCATTTATATACATAAGAGACTGGAAAAGAGAATCATAGAGTACAGTTGCATAAATGACAGAATTACAGGTTTAACTGCGAGAGAAGAGAAACAAAACTTGACTGTCATTGAAGTTTATACTCCTGATGAAGGGAAAAATGTGAAGTCTACAGATTTCTATGCTAAACTGCATTTGGTTTTGAATGAGTATAATAATAAACATCAAATACTATTGACAGGAGATTTAAATGCAACAGTAGCCAATAAACATAACCCAAAGAGTGTGGGAACGATGAGAGAAGATGTCATAAATATAAATGGAAGATTACCTAGAGATTTTGTCTCTTTTAACAAGCTAAATATCCTTCCACGACAAATACTTAAATATAGACTATGAGCTCGAAGGTTTATGCCTATTATTGACTACATTAAGATTAACAGAAAATTAAAAAGCAAAGTAAGAGGCACAGGTGTATATAGGGAACAAGACATAGGTTTCATCATTTCTTAGTGGTATCTCAAGTACATATGTATACAAAATCGAGAAAGAACAAATGGCTGACATAAGAAAAGATGAAGGAATAAATCTACAAAGAATATCTACGAAATAAAAAAAGCATACGATATCTGTGCCATAAGAGACTTAATAAAGAGCTAGAGAAGAAAGAAGCATTGAAAGAAATAGAGAAAAATTGAAAAATATAGAAAATGGCGTGAAGAAAACTGCTGAAGAAGCCTTAAGAAAAAGAAATAGGTGAGAAGAATGGAAGAGTTAAAAATCTAGACACCAAAATTGCATGAAATTAAAAGGAGAGAACAGTATGCTCTTATTAAGTGTCTCAATGAAGCAACAGAAGTGAAACATCAAATTTACAAATGAGAGAAAGGCAGGAAATTAAACAGTGAAATTATTGTGAGAGTCTTGGGATATGTTTATAAGCACAATAGAAGGCAGTATTGAGAAAAGACAAATGATGATTTATAAAACAATGAAATGCTAAATCGAACAGGATAAGAGGTTTCTCAGACAAATAACATCCACCAGAACTTGTGGTACTAAGGTACATGCTCAACAGGGAATACAGTAGATGGAATTAAAGTTGGATATGTAAAAGTCAAGAAAGTCATATACAAGCAACAGTTGTAAGGTCTATGAGTAATAAAGGGATGCACAAGAACCAACAAATTTATAAATTCGGAAGAACTGGATGTATTTAACATCTTCGATAAAATACAATGGAGTAGGAGTAACTGGAATGAATGTGCCGAAAGAAAGAGTGAAGAAAGGTTACTTCTCCAGATAAGAAGAATTAAACCATTTGGGAGAAGAAAACAAGGAAGGCTGACGAAGTGATAGGTACCGTAACAAGCAAAACAAAGAAAAGTCTAATCCTTGAAGTGAAGATTATGATGATGACGACTGTGTTGTCTGACAATAATTCACCTCAGGTTTACCATCTGTTTCCTGACTCCTTATTTGTATTCTGCACTCAAGATATCACACCTATCTTGAAATAGCTGCAACACTTGAATATTATTCTACATCCTACCTATTAGTTTCCCTTACCCACCCTAAATAACTAAAAATTAATATTTCAATCAAAAGTGACTAACAGTCCTTTCATCCAGATATTTGGTTTGGTTTTTATCTCACTCTACAAAAATTTGTGAATTGGGTTGACAGTTCGGTGTTGATATAAAACTTGTACACCCACATGAGTAATAAAGGGATGCACAAGAACCAACAAATTTATAAATTCGGAAGAACTGGATGTATTTAACATCTTCGATGAAATACAATTGAGTAGGAGTAACTGGAATGAATGTACCGAAAGAAAGAGTGAAGAAAGGTTACTTCTCCAGATAAGAAAAATTAAACCATTTGGAAGAAGAAAACAAGGAAGGCTGACGAAGTGATAGGTACCGTAACAACCAAAACAAAGAAAAGTCTAATCCTTGAAGTGAAGATTATGATGATGACGACTGTGTTGTCTGACAATAATTCACCTCAGTAGAGAACTCAGGGTAGAATGAGAAACAATATATATACCTTGCACCTACACATGCTCTACAGTCACACAAAATGTCGACTTTGGTTTTCCTTGTTGTTTTTCAACTCCATTTCCCATTTACTACTGTTCTGCCTCACTTATATCAAATTGCAACAATTACACCTCTAGAATTGCAATCTAGAATCATAATTGAATATAAGACCAATCATGGTAAGAGTGAAATTATCTCCTAAGTAGATTTACCGTCTACCACCTAAAATTCAGCCATCTTACCACAAAAATGATTATTCTCAACAAACTATAAGGACATTGGTACTTTATATTTTCTATTTGGGGCATGAGCAGGAGGCCGGCCGCGGTGGTCTCGCGGTTCTAGGCGCTCAGTCCGGAACCGCGCGACTGCTACGGTCGCAGGTTCGAATCCTGTCTCGGGCATGGATGTGTGTGATGTCCTTAGGTTAGTTAGGTTTAAGTAGTTCTAAGTTCTAGGGGACTGATGACCACAGATGTTAAGTCCCATAGTGCTCAGAGCCATTTGAACCATGAGCAGGAATATCAATAAGAATAATTATTCGTGCTGAATATGGTCAACCAGGATCGCTAATTGCCTAAATATATAAATGTAAATAAAATTTTAAGATAATCTCTTTCTGTTATTATAATATGCAAACTGAAGTTCTCTAGTACTAAAAATCTACTTTTGCAGCAGATCTGAAGATATGGAATCTTTTATGGAAGTAATCCCATTTACGTCCTGGACTTTACTATTATTCATTTGTCAAGACTTGTGTTAAATTACGTCATTTTTCTGAGACCTACTGCCGTCCAGTTCAAGATACATTGTCCAAACCTCCTGGCAGTACTCTCCAGTAGCCTACCTCCTGCAGGTCTCAGTCATAACCATTCTTTTTGTGGTGGATGGAAAAGGGATTAGTGCAATTCTAGTAGAGAACCCAGGGTAGAATGAGAAACAAAGATAAAAATATATTTTTAAAAATACGAAATGGTTAATTAAGTGAACTGCAAGTTTGTCTGTGAACTAATTATTGTCTAATAATAATTAAAATACAATAATATCGTTGACAAACAAAAGAATAAAGCTTCTTCATTGCAAAAAGAGGAAGTATGTCCCAGGCATTGGGCACATTGGGGCAGTAAGGATAAGCAGTTATAAAAACATACAAAACTAGTGAAAATGCAGAATTCTCTTCTTTGCTCTACATTTCTTTCCTTTTAAAGGAGTATGAAGTTTTAATAACAGCATTCAACGCCAGTGTCCTTTTCTTAAGCCTGTTCATAGCCTGACATAGCAACAAAATGACACTCTCCCTCTCGTATACTGTAATTTCAAGGTTCCAGGTACGTGTTGAGCGGACATTTAATAGAAAAGCCGGTAAGTCTTTTGATGTCTTAGAAAATTCTACAAAAAATGTCTCTGGAGCCATCCATCCAATGCTGTGTACCTCACCCAACCACCTGGTGGCAATTGTATCTCAGATTCTTTCTGTTGCTTCTTTCGAGGAATGATGAACATCGAGCTCCACTTGCCGACAAACAAATAAAGCATGCTGCAATTTCAATCCTTTCTGTGGACAGTAACTATGTAACTTGACGTTTCCCCTTGCAAGCTACGAATTTTAATTGGTTTCTAGGATTCACTGAGACGCCTGTATCATCGCAATTAAATATCTGAGAAGCCTTTAGTTAGTGTTTCTTAAGTAAACTTGTTAGCAACGAAAAAAGGCACCTACAGCTACTTTATTAAAGCCCATGGTTCTAGCACCAGATGTTGCTTTGGGTTTGAGAACAGATGAAACAGGATGTATCTTAACGAACCCGTTAACCCGATTTCATTTTTAAATCTGTGGGCAATGCCATTTCTTATAGTGATACGAGAAGGTAAGATAGGCAAGTCTCTTATTGTTGGATCGAATAACTTAGCTGCCATTGTTTTTAAGTAGTTAATGAGCCCAACTTCCTGTTCATCCATAAATTCGTTTATATACTTTACAGCCAATTTTTTGAACTTTGTAGTCAGTGTTTTCTCTTCTTTTCCTAATACGTATTTGCTGAATAAACTGGGGAAGAGCAAATTGTTTGAAACTTTCAAATACCCCTACTGGTCGGAAATAAGAACATCGACATGATTGTCAATTGCCTCATTGTATGTATACATTACCTTGGTTAAAAAATGATCCGGAATTCCAAGACAGGAGTAAAATATCACACAATGGAAACTTCACATAACGGTGCTCAACATGAAAACACATGACTGCTTTAGTTGAAGAGCACCAAGGTGATATAGTTCAACTTATTGCTGCTAAGTGGCACCATCTCCTTGACACCTAAAAATGTCAATCTTGATTCCGTCTCAGAACCCCATTCTACCCACGGTTCCACTACTTAACATTGAGTGTTTGCTAGCAACTACCTTATGTGGCTACTGAACCAGACTTTTATTTATCAGACATGTGCAATGCGCAGTAAATACTGCCATGAGAAATGAAAAAGATGTTTCAGTTTGATTAACACTGTGGCAATGATACAGCTCAAGATTCACATTAAACCAGACTCTTATTAAGCATTAAAATATTGATATAGCACAATTTTATAGTAATTAAGTAACTAACATGAGGACTGCAAAGGGGTATTATTTCAATTTATCTCCTTCGTCAGATGATACTGCTTTCTAGATTTACAGAATCTAAACATAAAATATTGCCAGTATAAAGAATTTAATATTTTTTTCCTGAAGGTTTCATTGCACTGGTGACGTTACCTTCCTCCAGCGAGGTCAATGAAACCTTCGTGGGAAGAACTGCCTTGCTCAGCGGTTGGGGAAGACAGTTTGCCGGTAAGTTGCTGATTTAGCTCAATTTGTGATACAGTACTGAATTAAGTTTGTTCCTGTCATTCAAAACATCTTGCGTACCTTGCCATTTCGTGGAAAGTATAGTATTGTTGGGCATTTCTGATTATTTGTGCAACGAAATATCGCTGCAAATGGCAGTAGGGGGACAAGGGGGTGTCAGCTCACGCTGCATTGTTGCCAAATTTATTCAAGATGGCGGTGATGAAGTCATCAAAGATGGCGGCATGTAGACTTGGCAACAGCGCATGACGTCATCCAATATGGCAGATTTTAGCGGGAAAATAGGTCAATTGTGCTATGTCCACTAACCTAACCTCAATAAAAAATGGCGGGAAGTTTGAATTTTGGCAGGAAAATTGGCCAATTGTGCTACGTTCACTAACCCAAGATTCCAGAAGAGAAAATGGCGGGTAGTTTGAATTCCAACAGGATAATGCATGCAAAACCATAATTGTCTTTATTATTATTGATTATCATTTATTAACATTCACTATCATTTATTATTATTTAAATAGACCAATTGGGCTATGTCCACTAACCTAAGCCTCCAGAAAGAAATAGGTGCCAAATTCAAATTCCAACAGGATAATGCATGCAAAACCGTACTTCTCTTTTATTATTATTATTCATTATTATTGATTATTATTTATTAACATTCATTATCATTTATTATTATTTATTGTCATTTATTATTATTTATTATTATTGACTTGCCTCCACAAGAAAATTCCCTCCAAATTCAAATTCCAATACGATTATGGCTGCAAAACTTAACTTTTGTTTATTATTAATTATCATTTATTAACATTCATTATCATTCATTGTCATTTATTATCATTCATTATCATTTATTATTATTCATTTTCAGTTATTGTTATTACTTATTATTATAGGCTTACCGCCACTAGAGAATTGCGCCAAATTCCAACACGATAATGTCTCGAAAACTGTACTTCTATTTATTATTATCATTTATTATTTATTCAAGATGTCCGATTTTCTCGGCGAGAAAGCCATTTTCCTTAAATCCATAACAAAAATCTATCACAAGTTCAAATCCCAACACGATAATTGATCACACGTACGAACTTTCTCGGTCACTTATCTTTTTTTCACTATGAGAATCGCGTCAAATAATAAACTGCACTTATAGTAACGTAACTCACGTCCTTTGATTTTGCAGGGGGGGAAGGGACTGAAGACTTTATTTCAAGCAGTACGGTCATCACTTGTTCTCCAACACAGTCAGCACACACATCTTTGATATCGCAGTGCAGTGCTGCGGTGTAATGATTGACAACACTCTATTTATTTTTGCAACAACTTATTTAACCAAACAGTATATCACACAATCATCCTGGGCCATGTTGCACAGCCCACAGACACGCACCCAATCATAATTTCAGTACACACTATAGCAAACTGCTACTAAATAATTCCTCACACAGATGTGTAGATACCCTACGTACTCGTAAACTATAGTAATAACGCATTGCAGAGCCTGCAGATCCGCTTGCAAAATAACTCAGCAGATGTGCGCAGGTACCCCCCCACTCTGCACCCTGCCCACAGGGTCGTGAAGTCACCCATCCGTCTGGTTTCAGACCTCACACAGCCCCTGCTCGGCTTCCGCAAGCGTGAGTTGGCGCGGTCAACGCGCTCGTCAGCGGTCAAAGAACACACATACGACCGTCCAGGACCGCGATCCGTCACAATCCCGAGCCTCGACCACCGCTCGCTTCGATATCATCGTTTTCCTGCATTCCTCTTGTTGCCGCATACTTGACTCCATGTACAGATTCCCCCTTGCGAACCAGAAGATAAGTGTTTGGAAATTCCCGTTACATCGTTCTAGGTCTTGTAGAGGGGAGTGAATTCGTAACACTTTGAATGGGAATTCATGTACGGAAACATACCGCTTTCATTCTACGATGGTTTCAATTCAGATGTCAAACTCAGCCACCTCTTTAATATCTGAATTAGCCTGATACAGTACAAGGCAACACGAATGAGAGTTTAGTATACTACTCCAGACTAAACACTGAGCTGGACGAAGAGGTACACTTGTGACATCAAATGTAATACACACCCTGCGTGATTGTAATGCATCGTTTACCTTTCCTGCACAGTGTGCCATTGAATGCCTGGGACGCCAGATGATTGTCTGTACTCCACACAGCCTGTCAACTTAGTGAGCTGCTTATTCTTGACCGAAGAGTGAGTCATGACCTCTTACCGAGTTCTCCAGTGAAACAGAAGACGGTTTGTCCCCAGCCTGTCTACAATGGCTGCGGGTACACTCGCCTGGTTGGTGGGGCGACGTGCTCAGTGATGCCCTTACAGTTCTCGCAAGAACGTATTAACTAACATGACTCTTCTGTCCCATTTTCACTAGTTGGAGGATATACGAGACTCTCAGCTTATTTATGCTGCACTATTTAGAGCCAATTGTTATCAAAATGACCACAGAATAAAATATTCCATGTATCAACACAACATTTTGGAGAGAGAGAGAGTACTTCCTTGTCAGCAAATTGCGTATATCGAACTACCTCTCCTCTGTTAGTGCCGAATATTGACACCTTCCAAATTTGGAGTCTGCCAAGCAAACTACTACACACGTGAATTATTTCAACCACCCTCAAAACATTGCTTTCAATCGTCCTATCTGTTAACACCATCTCCAAAAGAAATGACGGGAACACTGCGATCTCCCTCAGCTCGAAATTTTCAGACTGTTCCGAAAATGAGAGAGCGTTCTAAGAGAGAACCGCCCTTTACTGTCACTCATTTGTGTATGTGAGATCACGCACAACTCACATGAGCACCACGTCCTGCTTTAATTACATATTCCATTCTCCGCTTCCGAAACTGCGGCCCATACAATTAGTGTGAACTGCGCAGTTGTCTCTCCCTTGCCAGCCGGTGTGGGCATGCGGTTCTAGGCGCTTCAGTCTGGAACCGCGCGACCGCTACGGTCGTAGGTTCGAGTCCTGCCTCGGGCATGGATGTGTGTTTTGTCCTTAAGTTAGTTAGGTTTAAGTAGTTTTAAGTTCTAGGGGACTGATAACCTCAGATGTTAAGTCCCATAGTGTTCAGAGCCATTTGAACCATTTTTTGTCTTTCCCTTGGGATGCCTGAGGCAATGAACACACCATTGGCTCCCTATGGCGAAACAAGCTAAGCAGCTCTGTCGATGCCTGTGCTGCGCCCCTCTCGGCCGTGATCTTTATGACCCATCCCTTTACTCCGACGGGTGTGAAAAGTGGCTTCTAATCTCCGTTCCATGTTTGCATTGCTACCGAAATGAACGCACATGTAAATGGGAAAAGGGAGCTGCCAAATACACATTCATTACCATCTGATATGCAAATTAAGTCTCTTACATTCAAAGTATAGCGTGTAAAATATCAATCGAATCGTCTCATCGAGAAGAAGCTCATGAAAGCTGTTAAAAGGAACTGTCACCTTACCTGTTGCCTATGGAAGGTGGTAAAAATGGACTTCCACATTACACTTCTATTCTACGCTTCTCTCAGATATTTTTCTTTTGCATTTCACTTCCACAGAGGGCAAAATTCTTTACTCCTGTCTTCAGAAAAGACCACCTTACATTGAACCTCATACTTAACATTAACAAAATTCTATTTTTCAGAAATGCTGTTGTAGGTATTGCCACACTGGCAGCAGTCCTCATTATAACCTGATTTAGTTCAGTTATATTCTGTTACCTTTTTCCAAGACATTATCCATTCCATTCAGTTTGTTTTTCACACCCTTTGTTATCTGTAACAGATTTAAAATAAGATTACAACATGAATCACATTTAAATAAGAAAATGGTTACTATGTGCATACAACGTAAGTGTGTGAAAGCAGTTTACTGGTATATTCACATTTACTTCGACCATAATGGCTACAATATCTCAGATACTTAATGATACAGTGTCACTGTTTAATTACTTCATTATTAATTAAAATATAGCCTTTCACATGCATTTAACTGCCTGCACTCTGGTAGATAGATAATCTGCGACGTTTGCACTAGAACAATCGCTGTGATATGTGCTGTAGTCAACACAATCAGATTCTCCATATTTCAGGTATAAGGGATAAGCGAGATGTCCCTTCCTTATGTCTCTTATGTCATCATGAACTGTGTATCTTCCCATCTTCCAATTCATGATGGAGTGATTTGTTGCTTAAGCAAGACTGAGAAATGACTGTGTACACAGAACTGATACCTATGCACGTATGCATATAATATGTTTGGAACCAAATAGATCACTAAATTATGAGAAAAAATAAGATGTTAGAAGTAAGTTGTGTGCAAGGAAACATAACTGGGATGTTACATAAATTACCATTATGCCACCAAGTGTACAAGAAGCAGCTCCTTAGCATCATTGTGCATTGAACTGATGACTGACAACAGATAAGACAGAATTATATCACATTACCGAACGTATGTTGATCAGCCACCGATGCTGCACAATCTTGCCCTTCTGTGTACAATAATAATAAAGAAATTTTTCATGGATGACTGCAAAAATCTGTACGATCTATAAGTTTCAAATATTTTTATATGTTGGCAGTCACTTTTTAGGTGCTGCAGATTTTTTCACAAATTACAAAAATTACTCCAGATAATTAAGGTTTCTTCCAATTTAAAAACACGTTCCATGGTACTCTGTAAACATGAACGATGATGGATAGACTGGGCAGCAGTGACTTTTCGTTGATGATGTTGTACTTTATGGGAAAGTGTCGTTGCTGAAAAATGGCTGGAGGATACAGGATGACTTACACAGAATTTCTAATTTGTGTGATGTATTGCAGTTTGCTCTAAATTTAGAAAAATGCATGCTAATGCAGATAAGTAGGGTAAACAGCTCTGTAAATTTCGAATGCCATGTTAGATGCGTCCTACTTGACTCAGCCATTTCCATCAAATATCTCGACATAAAACTTCAAAGCAATGTAGAGCAGAACAACCACATAAGACAGGTAGTTGATGCGAGAAATGTATTAAAGAGTAACTCATCTACAAAGCAAACCCATACAGAACACCAGAGTGACATGCTGTTGAGTACTGATCCAGTGTTTGGGGACCCCACCAGGTAAGTGTGGATGTAGGTATGTCTTGTTAATAGTTGCAGTAATAGTCTACCACAGTGCTTTAAATGAACTGTTAGTACATGGCATTGCTGTGTTAGGGAGTGACTGACTTTTGGCTTGTGATAACGTGTCTTGAGGACAGAAGCAGTGAATGGTATGTGGTGCGAATTCTGAAATATGTTTTTTTCAGAGTAATTTTGTAGTTTATAGTGTTGGTATAGATGAGCAGTGGGACAAAGTTCGTACAGCTCCACTCTCCATTGTTGTCAAATGTATTCAATATGGCGGATCCAAGATGGCAGCTATAGATATTTCAACATTGCAATGATGTCCTGGTGGGAAGTTCAAATTTTGGTGGGAACATAGGTCAATTGGGCTACCTCCACTGACATAACCCCATCCACCTCCCTACCCTCCCCAGAAAACGGCTGGAAGTTCAAATTCCATCAGAACAATTGAATACACCACGGCTACCTCCCCTTCCCCCCGCAGAAAATGCGGGGAAGTTCAAATTTATGAGTTGAAAAAAGGGCACTTTGGCTACTTCCACTAACCTAAGTCATTCGACCGCCACCTCTTCCTAGGAATCGATGGGAAGAGGACTCACACCGTGAAGGATAGGATGGACATATGTCTTTATTTAAACAGCTTTTATTTAGACAATTTGAGGCAGTGCCTCCATCTGGTGTGCTCAGCATGGGGTCTGGAATCCTAGTACACAGTACTGCCACCAGATGGCGGTGTTATCCCTCCCATGATGTACTCCAAGATGGCAGCCTGGGGTGGGGGAAAATGGCGGGAACCATTAGGCACCCTCAATCCAGTGATGTGCTAGACTTCAGCCAGTAGGATGGCAGTACATGGTAACGTCATTGGAGGGGATATAGGGCAGTCTCAGCACCTCTGGAATCTCAGTCTTGCTCAATCAGTTAGCACCAGCAGAAGAAGAAGAACCATGAAGCCTAACAGCAGTCTCAATCCATCACAGCCCTGCAGAACAGGAGAAGCGGAAATGTAAGGGTCCCTTATCACATCTTTCTCTGTGGATAGCATTATTATTATTATTATTATTATTGATTGTTTTCGCATCTTGGCCCATGTGTAATACTTCCTAGACTTTGTTCAGCAGTAACCCTCGACGCATCCAAGCCCACAGGGTAGAGCGCCAACATGCCGCTCTCTGCCGCATCTGGACCTGTAGCGACATTGGCTGCCATCTTGTCCAGACCTGCAGCGACCTCTAGACCTGCAGCAGCAACAACCTCCAGCACGTCTGAACCTGTAGCGACCACGTGGGATCCTGTAGCGCACACAGCCCACTTGCTGGAGCAGGACAAGGAGCTGTTGTTGTCTGTCGCACTCATCGATTTGTGTGATGAGGACATGCGATCTGCTCGCAACACATCGAACGCTGCTGGTGGTCCTAAACAATAGCAAGATGGAGGACAGTACTGGTCACCAACATATGACCCATCCCAAAAGAACATCCCTGTGTTATTGCAGTCACAGAGTGCAGATGCTGTGAATACGAATGCGTGGAGTATACCCATGCTTTTCAGTTCCACATACAGCTTAACTCCCAGTGGAACGAAACTTGTAAGTGTTGGTATAGAAGCACATCATGTTTGAGGCTTGCATGCGAGAAAAGAAATTGAAAATGCATCGAAGGGTGTTAATGTGCCAATTTCCGAGTTCGACTGAGACGAAATATGTCGTGCAGAGCGCTTCATAACTCAGCAGATTGCAGAGTATTATCCAACTCGTTCTCACCCAGACATTTGCCTTACTGGTGTGACACTATTACAACAGTGTATGATGACTGCACACTATGTGTGAAATAGGGTGACCATTGCGTTTACCTAAGGCACGCCTCAGTTATGAAATTATACGATCTGGATACTGCACTACGTTCTACATTGTAGAGAGTGAACCCCTGGTTACCGAGCATAGACTCTGCATACAATGATGTTGTATACTTCCTACGTGTGCACAGTGTATATGTTGATGATTTGAAGCAGCACCTTTGTTTGAACATGAACGCTGAACCGAAAGAGAACCAGACTAAATGAGCATTTGAAAAATCTGAGACACTGTGAGACATCCATTGGCCTGAGAGAGATACACGGGGAATTTATTGCATGTCAAAGAACTTTGTTTGGGAAATACTGTACAGGTGCAAAGAAGAAGATACAGAAAGAGTCTGATGATTTTCTTGAAATACTACATCCTATGTAAGATATTTAAATAAAAAAATATTGTACATATGTATAATGTCAAACCGTGTTTGTGTTCTATTTCATAACTCTCTCATTACACTCAAAGTATTACTCTTATTAATATCATTATTTTTCAAAGCTAGACCAGTTATTGACATAATGAATGATCAAGTTAGTCTTCATGGTAATATATATTTCTCTGTAACCAATATAGCTCATACAGTTAAGTGCTTGAGCTATAGTGGCTACACAAGTTATTACCCTCCCTTCCAGTGTATCTTTCTATATATGTCAACTACTTGTCAGTATCTAGCGTGGCGTAGTCAGTATCACAGCAAGGTGAGTGAAACATCATCATCACAAGGACTTTGTTGTATGTGACTGATCCTGTGGAGATGCAAAAGAAGACCTGTAGAAGAACGGAATTCTCCTACCTGATGTTGCTGTTGCTGTCTTCAGTTCAGAGACTGGTTTGATGCAGCTCTCCATGCTACTCTGTCCTGTGCAAGCTTCTTCATGTCCCAATACCTACTGCAACCTACATCCTACTTAATCTGCTTAGTGTATTCATCTCTTGGTCTCCATCTACGATTTTTACCCTCCACGCTGTCCTTCAATACTACATTGGTGATACCTTGATGCCTCAGAACATGACCTACCAACCGATCCCTTCTTCTAGTCAAGTTGTCCCACACATTTCTCTTCTCCCCAAATTTATTCAGTACCTCCTAGTTAGTTACGTGATCTACCCACCTTATCTTCAGCATTCTTCTGTAGCACCACATTTCGAAAGCTTTTATTCTCTTCTTGTCTAAACTATATATCGTCCACGTTTCACTTCCATACATGGCTACAGTCCATGCAAATACATTCAGAAACGACTTCCTGACACTTAAATCTATAGTCGATGTTTCTCTTCTTCAGAAACGCTTTGCTTGCCATTGCCAGTCTACATTTTATATCATCTCTACTTCGATCATCAGCAGTTATTTTGCTCCCCAAATAGCAAAACTCATTTACTACTTTAAGTGTCTTATTTCCTAATCTAATTCCCTCACCACCACTCGACTTAATTCGAATGTATTCCATTATTCTCGCTTTGCTTTTGTTGATGTTCATTTTATAGCATCCTTTCAGGACACTGTCCATTCCGTTCAGCTGCTCTTTCAGGTCCCTTGCTGTCTCTGACAGAACTGCAGTGTCATTGGTGAACCACAAATTTTTACTTCTTCTCCATGGATTTTAATTCCTACCCCGAATTTTTCTTTTGTATCCTTTACTGCTTGCTCTATATACAGATTGAGTAACTTTGGGGATAGGCTTGAACCCTGTCTCACTCCTTTACCAACCACTGCTTCCCTATCAGGCCCCTCGACTCTTATAACTGCCATCTGGTTTCTGTACAAATTGTAAATAGCCTTTCACTCCCTGTATTTTATACCTGTCACCTGCAGAATTTGAAAGAGAGTTTTCCAATCAATATTGTCAAAAGCTTTCTCTAAGTCTACAAGTGCTAGAAACCTAGGTTTACCTTTCCTTAATCTATCTCCTAAGATAGGTTGTAGTGTCAGTATTGCCTCACGTGTTCAAATATTTCTATGGAATCCAAACTGATCTTCTCCGAGGTCGGCTTCTACGTGTTTTTCCATTCGTCTGTAAAGAATTCGTGTTAGTATCTTGCAGCTGTGACTTATTAAACTGATAGTTCTGTAATTTTCACATCTGTCAACAGCTGCTTCCTTTGCGATTGGAATTATTATATTCTTCTTCAAGTCTGAGGGTATTTCGCCTGTCTCATACATCTTCCTCACCAGATGGTAGAGTTTTGTCAGGACTGGCTCTCCCAAGGCCGTCAGTAGTTCTCAGTAGTTCTAAAGGAATGCTGACTACTCCCAGGGCCTTGTTTCGACTCAGGTCTTTCAGTGCTCTGTCAAACTCTTCAGGGAGTATCATATCTACCATTTCATCTTCATCTACGTCCTCTTCCATTTCCATAATATTGTCCTCTAGTACATCACCCTTGTATAGACCCTCTATATACTCCTTCCACCTTTCTGCTTTCCCTTCTTTGCTTAGAACTGGGTTTCCATCTGAGCTCTCGATATTCATGCAAGTGGTTCTCCTTTCTCCAAAGGTCTCTTTAATTTTCCTGTAGGCAGTATCTATCTTACCCCTAGTGAGATAAGCCTCTACATCCTTACATTTGTCCTCTAGCCATCCCTGCTTAGCAGTTTTGCACTTCCTGTCGATCTCATTTTCGAGACGTTTGTATTCCTTTTTGCCTGCTTCATTTACTGCAGTTTTGTATTTTCTCCTTTCATCAGTTAAATTCTATATCTTTTCTGTTACCCAAGGATTTCTACTAGCCCTCATCTTTTTACCTACTTGATCCTCTGCTGCCTTCACTGTTTCGTCTCTCAAAGCTACCCATTCGTCTTCTACTGTATTTCTTTCCCCTAGTCTTGTCAATCGTTCCGTAATGCTCTCCCTGAAACTCTCTACAGCCTCTGGTTCTCTCAGTTTATCCAGTTCCCATCTGGTTAAATTCCCACCTTTTTGCAGTTTCTTCAGTTTTAATCTATAGTTCATAACCAATATATTGTCGTCAGAGTCCACATCTGCCCCTTGAAATGTCTTACAATTTAAAACTTGGTTCCAAAATCTCTGTCTTATCGTTATATAATCTATCTGAAACCTTCCAGTATCTCCAGGCCTCTTCTATGTATACAACCCTCTTTCATGATTCTTGAACCAAGTGTTAGCTATGATTAAGTTATGCTCTGCGCAAAGTTCTACCAGGCGGATTCCTCTTTCATTTGTTACCCCCATTCCATATTCACCTACTACGTTTCCTTCTCTTCCTTTTCCTACTATGGAATTCCAGTCACCCATGACTATTAAATTTTCATCTCCCTTCACTATTTGAATAACATACGAGCAATTATTGTAGGTCCATCCAATTGTGGCAAGACTAATGTCCTCATGACGCTGCTAACACATGTAGATGGAGTCCGATTTGAATATATTTGTGTATTCTCAAAAACACTGTTTCAACCCAAGTATCAGCTATTACAGGAGATATTACACGGTGTAGATGATAATACATACACGATATTCAGTGAAAGCGGTGATATCCCTCCATCTGAAAAACCAAAGCCAAACACTGTCTTCATATTTGACGATGTTGCTGGGGTAAACCAAGACCAAATTCGAAAATATTTCTATTCCCGTCGTCTTATGGGTGATGATGTATTTTATCTAAGCGAAATATATTCCAGAATCCTAAAACAGCTGGTTAAGGATAATGCAAACCTCATTATAGCCTTCAAACAAGACAATATGAATTTAAACACATTTATGAGCACGTGTCGGAATTGACATATCGTTCAACAATTTTGTAAAGAAATGTTCTGATTGCTGGAATCATTCAAAGTATGGGTTTCTCGTTATCGATGAAACAAGAGAACTGAGTGATGGTAGGTACAGGGGAAACTTTCAAGAGTTACTGCATATACAGCACGGTAAGAGAGGATGGTACATGAGTATAAGCTGCACCATGGACAAATTCGCACTCATGTCTAGCTCTCAACCCGAGAGAATGGGTGTACACAGACAGAACATTCGCCTGTACATGGATGCGGAAATTTAGGCTGTTGTGCGTAAGGATGGAGGTATGCACAGAGAACTAGAGACGTATTACCAGACTCTTCTGAGAATGGTGAATTCGTTAAATGTGTTAGTTAATGAAGTCGGTAAGAAAGTAACCGACCTAACTGAAAAGGTCGAGGGCCGGCCGAAGTGGCCGTGCGGTTAAAGGCGCTGCAGTCTGGAACCGCAAGACCGCTACGGTCGCAGGTTCGAATCCTGCCTCGGACATGGATGTTTGTGATGTCCTTAGGTTAGTTAGGTTTAACTAGTTCTAAGTTCTAGGGGACTAATGACCTCAGCAGTTGAGTCCCATAGTGCTCAGAGCCATTTGAACCATTTTAAAAGGTCGAGGCTATTGAGGGGAAAATATATGTAGAGTTCCTTGTTGCTGAGAACGGAGAGCAGGCAGATAGCAAGAGGAAGAAGAAGAGCGAATATATAAAGTCTCACGCTGCGGAGATGTCTGATTACTCCGAGATGTCAACGAAGCAGAAAGTGATTCAGGAGCGGAAAAGTAGTTCGTGAGCAATTACGGTTTCTGGGTTTACGGTATATGGATCGACAGCAAACACTAAGAGAGACCTTTAAGCCGGTTACTGAATCTCTCAGACACCTATCAGAAAAAAACAAAAACACACGATAACGGTGGTATTGCCATGAACGAATTCATTATCCGTCCCGACCCTGGTCAAGTAGAACATTCGGCGCAGCAGGGCAAGACCGTACATGTCGGGCATGCATCTTATAACTGTAACTGATGACACAATACAGATTGGTGATAGGCGCTTTGAGAAAACGCCTGGCTTAATGAATGTTACTTCTCTAAGACCTACCAAAAATCTTAGATATTATTCAGGGAAACGTACCGTTAAATACGGCACATGACTGATCTACATAAGATCGAGAAAAACCTGAGCAACAATAAATATAAAACCATTATAAAACGGATACGTGTTGGCGAAAACAACAACAACAACAGCACAGTAGCGGTGATGTTATTGATATTTAGCATAAAGCAGTGAACAATCGAATCCCGCAGTATATATATTATAACGAACCTATCGAGCTAACAGATCGACTACCGCCGCTCATGGTATCAGCTGGTGCAGGTAATACAGTTCGTTCGAATGAGGCTGTTTTAGGAATCTCTGAGCTTAGAGAGAGAGATATCATCGAATAAGTATGGAGGCAGTAGTTCGAGAACTGCACAAACCAGCACGCAAAACACACCTTCGTAGACATGTTATGATTAGATGACTTATGGCAAGTTGATCTTGTAGGCATGAGGGAATATTCACATGAGAATAATGTATTCAAATATATTTTAATGATACATACTCCAAATTTGCCTGGGCATTACCTGTTAAAACAAAACCGGGTAGAAATGTGTTTTTGAGCGTTTGCTACATATAGGGACGAATCGATGCCCAGACAACCTCCAAACCGATCACGGTGGGGAGTTTTACAATAGGTTCAAGTGTGTGTGAAATCTTATGGGACTTAACTGCTAACGTCATCAGTCCCTAAGCTTACACACTACTCAACCTAAACTATCCTAAGGACAGACACACACACAAATGCCCGAGGGAGGACTCGAACCTCTGCCGGGTTTTCAATAGGTATCTCAATACCGTGATGCAGTGGTATGGGATACATCACTACTCAACATTCACTCACCTGAAGGCAAGTATCGTGGAGCGTCTGAAAAGGTCGAATGTGGATGCGTTATAACCTTCGCAGCTCGTACAAATGGACAGATATCCTCCTAGAATTAATTGCTCAGTATAATCGAACCAAACATACCACAATAAAAATTAGACAATCGACGTTCGTGATAATGGACTCAAGGATACGGTGTACTATCGCATTAAAATGCTGGATCCACGCAGACATAAATTTAATGTAGGTGATGTGGTGTGTATCTCAAAACACAAGACCGGATTTGAGAAATCATACCTACCGAACTGGTCAACAGAGATATTTACAGTTTCACAGGTGCAAAGAACGAATCCGAGAGCTTATGTATTGAAGGATAGTAAAGGTGAAGAAATTGCAGGCTGCTTCTACACCGAGGAGTTGCAGAAAAGCTCAGAACCGGATGTGTTTCTCGTGGAGAGAGTCATAAGATGTCGAGGAAATAAAGCACTAGTGAAATGGCTTGGTTTTCCTGCTACGCAAAACAGTTGGATTGATGCCGACGCGGTCTAGGGCGCTGCAGTCATGGACTGTGCGGCTGGTCCCGGCGGAGGATCGAGTCCTCCCTCGGTCATGGGTGTGTGTGTTTGTCCTTAGGATAATTTAGGTTAAGTAGTGTGTAAGCTTCGGGACTGATGACCTTAGCAGTTAAGTCCCATAGGATTTCACACACATTTGAACATTTGATGCCGACGATTTGCTATGTAATGAGGGTGCCCAGTCCACAGCCACCGCAGTAGCATAACATGCATGCCAGGAGACGCATTCGAGAAGGTGGTGGTATATTAGACAAATTGCCAGTGGAATTATACATCCCTGGGTATAGGTACTGTGTGTCTGGGACAAAGCTTGGTTCAAATGGTTCAAATGGCTCTGAGTACTATGGAACTTGACATCTGAGGTCATCAGTCTCCTAGAACTTAGAACTACTTAAATCTAACTAACCTAAGGACATCACACACATCCATGCCCGAGGCAGGATTCGAACCTGCGACCGTAGCGGTCCCGCGGATCCAGACTGAAGCGCCTAGAACCGCTCGGGCACAACGGTCGGCGGACAAAGCTTCAGAAGTGTTCCGCTTGAGGTGATAATGGGGTTAATCTGTTCGACGTCGGGTGTATGGGACATGAGATTGCATACGCTGCAAATGAAGATCTATCAAGTCGTCACATTGCACACAGGATTTTAATTGCTAAGGCTAAGGAGATACGGAGAAGAAAGAATATTGGTGTAGGTCAACGCACCGCAGGATTTGCAGTCGACAAAATCATGTGAGGAAAAATTAAGTTGGGTTAAGAGCGATGAATTTCAAGAGAGTTATAAATGCCACAAGTTGTGCACTAAACAAAAAGAGGGACAAGGGTGGGAAGCAGAGCTGTCTGAAGAACTGTATCCTGACAGCGATGTAAGCGGCTAAAAGCGCAGTGAAGCAGAAAGGTGCGTGAAGAAGAAGAAGACTAAGAGGATCGGTGGGAGCATCTCGAGTTCTACCAGTATTCAAGACATCTGGGGGTTTTCTTCCACTTCTCATCCCGGCCCTCTCCGCGCTCTCGGCGTAGGGTCCCTCGCTGGTGGTGCTGCAGCTATCGCTCGAATGGTCAAGAACGCACAAGACTCCCAAGCGCATTTAGAAGAAGCAAGAAGCTATAACCGCATGATGGAAGCCGCAGCCATAGGAAAAGGACTATACTTGAAAGTGTACAGGAAAGGGCTTGCTCCATTCATAAATTTAAAAAAGCCCATTAACGGTTCTACTACATCGACCACTCACAAATACGCATCTTCTTAAGTTTGTTATAAAGAAATTCAACTTTCCGAGATCCCGTGGTGCGTTTATGCGGGATACATTACCGAAGACTACGTGGAAAACTGGTGAACGTGGTATTATGAATTTAGATGTTACTCGAGGCCCCGGCTCCCACTGGGTATCACACGTATGAAAAATGCGGTTACCGTCTACTATTTCGACCCATTTGGTGACCAGCAACCGTCGGAAGAATTGCAGCGATACTTCACTCACAGAAAACGTGTGTTCTACAATGATCGGCGCTATCAGGACTTTAATACATACCTCTGTGGACATCTATGCATCATGTTTCTCTTGCCGTTTACAAAGCAGAAGAAGAAGCATGCTATATAAGAAGGAGGTTTAAACATTCCTTCATCAGTTTGAGATTCAGATACAATGTCATGCTTGGCCTACCAGGTCCACAGACCTCAGTCCGAGCGATTATTGGCTTTGGGGTTATCTGAAGTCGCAAGTGTATCGTGATCGACCGACATCTCTAGGGATGCTGAAAGACAACATCCGACGCCAAAGCCTCACCATAACTCCGGACATGCTTTACAGTGCTGTTCACAACATTATTCCTCGACTACAGCTATTGTTGAGGAATGATGGTGGACATATTGAGCATTTCCTGTAAAGAACATCATCTTTGCTTTGTCTTACTTTGTTATGCTAATTATTGCTATTCTGATCAGATGAAGCGCCATCTGTCGGACATTTTTTGAACTTTTGTATTTTTTTGGTTCTAGTAAAACCCCATGTCACTCCAAGCATGTGTATCAATTTGTACCTCTCTATCTCCATTATTCCGTGATTTATTCAGTTTTCAAATTTATACTGACATTTTGATCACCCGGTACTCAGAAAATGCTAGGTGATACGGTAAGATTTCAGTTAGATTACATCACGGTCAGACAGAGATTCCGAAATCAGATAATGGATTGTAAGGTGTACCCAGGAGCAAATACATACTCAGATTACAAGTGGTAGTGATCAAGAGTAGGCTGAAGTGTAAGAGACTAATCAGGAAGAAACAATACGCGAAGAAGTGGGATGCCGAAGTACTAAGGAATGACGAAATACGCTTGAAGTTGTCTAAGGCTATAGATCAATAAGGACTAGCTCAGTAGACAGTGCAGTTGAACAGGAATGGACATCTCTAAAAAGTGCCATCTCGGAAGTTGGGAAAGAAAACATAGCTACAAAGAAAGTAACTGCGAAGAAACCATGGGTAACAGAAGAAATACTTCAATTGATCTATGAAAGGAGAAAGTACAAAAATGTCGCGGGAAACTTAGGAATACAGAAATACAAGCCGCTGAGGAATGAAATAAATAGGAAGTGCAGGGAAGCTAAGACGAAATAGCTGCAGGAAAAATGTGAAGACATCGAAAAAGAAATGAATGTCGGAAGGACAAACTCAGCATACAGGAAAGTCAAAACAACCTTCGATGGCCGGCCGCGATGGCCGAGCGGTTCTAGGCGCTCAGTCCGGAACCGCGCGACTGCTACGGTCGCAGGTTCGGATCCTGCCTCGGGCATGGATGTGTGTGATGTCCATAAGTTAGTTAGGTTTAAGTAGTTCTAAGTCCTAGGGGACTGATGACCACAGATGTTAAGTCCCATAACGCTCAGAGCCATTTGAATCAACCTTCGATGACATTAAAATAAAGGGTGATAACATGAATAGTGCCACAGGAATTCCACTGCTAAATGAAGAGGAGAGAGCGATTGGTGGAAATAATACACTAAAAGCCTCTATGAGGGGGAAGATTTGTCTGATGTGATAGAAGAAGAAACAGGAGTCGATTTAGAAGAGACAGGGGATCCTGTATTAGAATCAGAATTTAAAAGAGCTTCGGAGGACTTAAGATCAAATAAGACAGAAGGGATAGATAACATTCCATCATAATTTCTAAAATCATTTGGGGAACTGGCAAATAAACGGCTATTCACGTTGGTTTGTAGAATGTCTGAATCTGACAATTAACTAGTGTGGTCTAGGGGTAGCGTCTTTGATTCATAATCAAAACGTCTTCGATCCCCGCCACTGCCTAAATTTTGATAAATAATCAGCATTGGCGGCCGAAGATTTCCGGCATAAGAAGTCAGCCCCATTCTGCCAACGGCCTTGTCAAAGAGGGCGGAGGAGCGGATAGAGGTTCAGGGCACTCTCTTGTCCTAGGGGTGGGAAATTGCCCCTAAAGGCGGAAGAATCAGCAATGATCAACGACATGAGGATGCAGAAGGCAATGGAAACCACTGCATTAAAGACACGTAACGTGTATCCACAGGACATGTGGCCTGTAATTGAAGAAGTGTCATGATGATCTCTCCATTGGCAAAAGATTCCGAAATAGTCCCCCATTCGGATCTCCGGGAGGGGACTGCCAAGGGGGGGGCGGGGGTTACCATGAGAAAAAGATTGAATAATCAACGAAAGGATAACGTTCTACGAGTCGGGGCGTGGAATGTCAGAAGCTTGAAGGTGGTAGGGAAACTAGAAAATGTGAAAAGGGAAATGCAAAGGCTCAATCTAGATATATTAGGGGTCAGTGAAGTGAAGTGGAAGGAAGACAAGGATTTCTGGTCACATGAGTATCGGGTAATATCAACAGCAGCAGAAAATGGTATAAGAGGTGTAGGATTCGTTATGAATAGGAAGGTAGGGCAGAGGGTGTGTTACTGTGAACAGTTCAGTGACCGGGTTGTTCTAATCAGAATCGACAGCAGACCAACACCGACAACGATAGTTCAGGTATACATGCCGACGTCGCAAGCTGAAGATGAACAGAAAGAGAAAGTGTATGAGGATATTGAAAGGGTAATGCAGTATGTAAAGGGGGACGAAAATCTAATAGTCATGGGCGACTGGAATGCAGTTGTAGGGGAAGGAGTAGAAGAAAAGGTTACAGGACAATATGGGCTTTGGACAAGGAATGAAAGAGGAGAAAGACTAATTGAGTTCTGTAACAAGTTTCAGCTAGTAATAGCGAATACCCTGTTCAAGAATCACAAGAGGAGGAGGTATACTTGGAAAAGGCCGGGAGATACGGGAAGATTTCAATTAAATTACATCATGGTCAGACAGAGATTCCGAAATCAGATACTGGATTGTAAGGCGCACCCAGGAGCAGATATAGACTCAGATCACAATATAGTAGTGATGAAGAGTAGGCTGAAGTTCAAGACATTGGTCAGGAAGAATCAATACGCAAAGAAGTGGGATACGGAATGACGAGATACGTTTGAAGTTCTCTAACGCTGTAGATACAGCAATAAGGAATAGCGCAGTAGGCAGTACAGTTGAAGAGGAATGGACATCTCTAAAAAGGGCCATCACAGAAGTTGGGAAGGAAAACATAGGTACAAAGAAGGTAGCTGCGAAGAAACCATGGGTAACAGAAGAAATACTTCAGTTGATTGATGAAAGGAGGAAGTACAAACATGTTCCGGAAAAATCAGGAATACAGAAATACAAGTCGCTGAGGAATGAAATAAATAGGAAGTGCAGGGAAGCTAAGACGAAATGGCTACAGGAAAAATGTGACGACATCGAAAAAGATATGATTGTCGGAAGGACAGACTCAGCATACAGGAAAGTCAAAACAACCTTTGGTGACATTAAAAGCAACGGTGGTGCAACGGGAATTCCACTGTTAAATGCAGAGGAGAGAGCAGATAGGTGGAAAGAATACATTGAAAGCCTCTATGAGGGTGAAGATTTGTCTGATGTGATAGAAGAAGAAACAGGAGTCGATTTAGAAGAGATAGGGGATCCAGATTTAGAATCGGAATGTAAAAGAGCTTTGAAGGACTTACGGTCAAATAAGGCAGAAGGGATAGATAACATTCCATCAGAATTTCTAAAATCATTGGGGGAAGTGGCAACAAAACAACTATTCACGTTGGTGTGTAGAATATATGAGTCTGGCGACACACCATCTGACTTTCGGAAAAGCATCATCCACACAATTCCGAAGACGGCAAGAGCTGACAAGTGCGAGAATTATCGCACAATCAGCTTACCAGCTCATGCATCGAAGCTGCTTACAAGAATAATGTACAGAAGAATGGAAAAGAAAATCGAGAATGCGCTAGGTGACGATCAGTTTGGCTTTAGGAAAAGTAAAGGGACGAGAGAGCCAATTCTGACGTTACGGCTAATAATGGAAGCAAGGCTAAAGAAAAATCAAGACACTTTAATAGGATTTGTCGACCTGGAAAAAGCGTTCGCCAATATAAAATGGTGCAAGCTGTTCGAGATTCTGAAAAAAGTAGGGATAAGCTATAGGGAGAGACGGGTCATATACAATATGTACAACAACCAAGAGGGAATAATAAGAGTGGACGATCAAGAACGAAGTGCTCGTATTAAGAAGGGCGTAAGACAAGGCTGTAGCCTTTCGCCCCTACTCTTCAATTTGTACATCGAGGAAGCAATGATGGAAATAAAAGAAAGGTTCAGGAGTGGAATTAAAATACAAGGCGAAAGGATATCAATGACACATCAATGACATTGCTATCCTGAGTGAAAGTGAAGAAGAATTAAATGATCTGCTAAACGGAATGAACAGTCTAATGAGTACACAGTATGGTTTGAGAGTAAATCGGAGAAAGACGAAGGTAATGAGAAGTAGTAGAAATGAGAACAGCGAGAAACTTAACATCAGGATTGATGGTCACGAAGTCAATGAAGTTAAGGAATTCTGCTACCTAGGCAGTAAAACAACCAATGACGGACGGAGCAAGGAAGACATCAAAAGCAGACTCGCTATGGCAAAAAAGGCATTTCTAGCCAAGAGAAGTCTACTAATATCAAATACCGGCCTTAATTTGAGGAAGAAATTTCTGAGGCTGTACGTCTGGAGTACAGCATTGTATGGTAGTCAAACATGGACTGTGGGAAAACCGGAACAGAAGAGAATCGAAGCATTTGATATGTGGTGCTATAGACGAATGTTGAAAATTAGGTGGACTGATAAGGTAAGGAATGAGGAGGTTCTATACAGAATCGGAGAGGAAAGAAATATGTGGAAAACACTGATAATGAGAAGGGACAGGATGATGGGACATCTGCTAAGACATGAGGGAATGACTTCCATGGTACTAGAGGGAGCTGTAGATGGCAAAAACTGCAGAGGAAGACAGAGATTGGAATATGTCAAGCAAATAATTGAGGACGTAGGTTGCAAGTGCTACTCTGAGATAAAGAGGTTAGCACAGGAAAGAAATTCGTGGCGGGCCGCATCAAACCAGTCAGTAGACTGATGAAAAAAAAAAAAAAAAAAAAAAAAAAAGAGTCTGGCGACATACAATCTTTCGGAAAAGCATCAGCCACACAATTCTGAAGACGGCCAGAGCTGACACGTGCGATAATTATCGCAGTCAGTTTAACAGCTCATGCACCCAAGTTGCTTGCAAGAATAATACACAGAAGAATGTGAAAGAAAATTGAGGATACGCTAGATGACGATCAGTTTGACTTTAGGAAGTAAAGGCAAGAGGCTATTCTGACGTTGCTGTTAATAATGGAAACAAAACTAACGAAAAATCAAGACACGTTCATAAGATTTGTCGGCCTGGAAAAAGCGTTCGACAACGTAAAACGGTGCAAGATGTTCGAAATTCTGAAAACGTAGAGGTAAGCTATAGGTAGAGATGGGTCATATAAAATATGTACAACAGACAAGAGGGAGTAATAAGAGTGGACGACCAAGAACGAAGTGCTTGTATTAAGAAGGGTGTAAGACAAGGGTGTAGCCTTTCGCCCCTACTGTTCAATCTGTACATCGAGGAAGCAATGATGGCAATAAAAGTAATTTTCAGGAGTGGAACTAAATTCAAGGTGGAAGGAGATCAATGATACGACTCGCTAATGACATTGGTATCTTGAGTGAAAATGAAAAAGAATTACATGGTCTGCTGAATGGAATGAACAGTCTACAAATTATGAACTGAGAGTAAATCGAAGAAAGACGAAGATAATGAGAAGTAGTAGAAATGAGAACAGCGAGAAACTTAACATCAGGACTGATGATCACGAAGTAGATGAAGTTAAGGAATTCTGCTACCTAGGCAGTAAAATAACCAATGACGGACGGAGCAAGGAGGACATCAAAAGCAGACTAGCAGGGGCAAATAGGGAATTCCTGTGCAAGAGAAGTCTACTAATATCAAATACCGGCCTTAATTTGAGGAAGAAATTCCTTAGAACTTACGTCTGGAGTACAGCATTGAATGCTAGTGAAACATGGACTGTGGGAAAAACGGAACAGGAGAGAATCGAAGCATTTGAGATGTGGTGCTACAGATGAATGTTGAAAATTAGGTAGACTGATAAAGTAAGGAATGAGGAGTTTCTATGTAGAATCGGAGAGGAAAGGAACATTTGGAAAACACTTATAAGGAGAAGGTACAGGATGATAGGACATCTGTTAAGACATTTAAGACATGAGGGAATGACTTCCATGTTACTACAGGGAGCTGTAGAAGGCAAAAACTGTAGAAGAAGACAGAGATTCGAGTACATCAAGCAAATAATTGAGGACGTAGGTTGCAAGTGCTACTCTGAGATGAAGAAGGTAGCACAAGAAGTTAGCACAGGAGAGGAATTCGTGGTGAGCCGAATCAAACCAGTCAGAAACTGGCGAAAAAAAAAAAAGGCGCATACAAACGATTACTGCACTGCTTGTTTGAAATGTGTACATGTTGAATAACTGTGTGTGGATTTCACGTGGAAAAGTGCGATAGCCGTAAGGGGAATGAAAGATTTTTTTTTTTCCTTGTGTGGAAAATTATGTGCAGTGTAGATATCGAGATTCGTTCTAGAACTGTGGTATCAAGAGAAGACATTTCCAGTACATCTCTCGGTGTGAGACTGCAGCAGAAATCCTAATGTTTAACTGCACTTAATGGATGCCTAATTGCCTATACTCTTGAGTGTCTCGAGAAGGCCGTAGAAAGCACAGCAGCAAGCAAGCAGTTCGGTGCCGGAAACAGCATCTCAGCAGACGCCTTTGTCCGGGCTGGGGCTTGCCAGTCCTTCGTACACCAGTGCAGAGAGTCCCAGAAAGCTTTCGTCCTGACGGTTTGGCTTACTGCTTCCCCTCTATGTGTGAATAGTGAACTCATACCCTGTCTGCACTGAGTCACTATCGGGACCGCTTGTGCCGTGTGTATACTCTGCGGGAATTTGAGAAGAGTCAATACGACGATTTGTTTTTTCTGGGGGATTATTGATAGCGTTCGAAGTCCCACACTCGGGTCCTCCTGGGACAAGGGGTGTTCCACGGTCGGCCGGCCTCTCTGGCCGACACACGCTTCCGCAGCTGCAGTCACGGGACACGTTTACCGCGGCAGTTACCTCCGTCGGCGCTGCACTGCGGCACGGCGAGTACGTGGGATGTTTATTTCCTACGATCTCAGTCATCTAGCCGTGAATGGATGGTGTTCTCAATACATCGTGACGGTATTTGTTATTGTTAATATCCTCTCACGCTGTAGACCCTTTTCCTCCCTCCTTCTTCGCCCTGGTGTAGCTGAGAGAACCAGTCATCGTAGGAATTTTATAGCACTTTACAAGACCAAATACGCTTAGCAGATTGTAGTTGTCAGGAGGTCTATAGCCGTGACAGTGTAAATTCACGTCGAAATTTGAAATGCGAACTATCATTTCATACATCACCACTGCAATAGTGCTGTCAAATAGTGATAAGTTTTTATTATTTAATGTAACTACTCGCCGATAATGTATCACTGTTGTTTATACATGCAAACTAATGTGCAGTGTCGATCTTTTTTTTATTTAAAGTTGTTTTAAACCGTGTGAAGGAAATTGTTTAAACGCTATATTAACGATTTAATTAATATTTCGCATGGCACGTCATGTGAAGTAACATTTGTGACATCTTCAAGATGTGATACTCCACACGAGATTTAATAACTCCTGAAGCAGTTTGTGAAATGCAGCACAGGAAAAGTGCACAGGAAGGCTGGAGGCAGTTTAGAGTCCATGCCAGAATGAAATATCTCGTGCTAGTTCCTACGTCATCTGCAAAGCAAACTAGAGCTCTCTCTCTGTCTTTGTATGTAACGATCTCTTTTTGAAAGTGTTTTCGTGTGAGCCGGCTACTAGTTTTGTGACATCGCCAGTTTGTGTGTGAGGTAGCTACGGCATCCACCTTATATCCCCTACATCATGATCATTGAATGAGAATTAATTATTTATTAACTTCAGCAGTATTTCTCGTATGATTCCTAATCAGCCATTTGCCTTGGGAGGACTTCTCCCGTGCGTGCCCCAGCCCGACTGCAACGGCGGCGCATGCAGGCCCGGCAGGTCACGGGCAGAAACAGAGAAAGAGCACGTGTTCCTGCAGGAGATCCTCAGGTGACAAGTATGAAAGGGATGCCGCTGCCAGATGCTTTCGATGGAGAATTACTGTAACACCCAGTCTGTCTGTCGCGAGACCCGAACGGAAACCTGCGCTTTTCTCGGCAGCTGACGGCCACGCCGCAACTTTCGCAGGGGCCGCCGATGTACCACCAGTCCAGGCGGTCTGCACGGGTGTCGCTCTGTGCGGTCCTGTGGACTGCGCATGCTTAACGAGCGGCAGATTCTTGGCAGTCTAATTACGTATGATGGGTGTTTCATAACGGTATTCCTTGTGCGATCGCATTGATATTAGTTATTTATTTTATGTTGGTACTGAAGGGTAAAGTAACTAGATGCTCACGGTCGTAAAGAGACTGGAGTATGACATGACTGAATTTTTTTTGTTACAGGCAAGCCATTTTCTGACGTTCTTCTGTTTACTGAGGTGACGGTTATTCCCAATTCAGTATGCGAGCTGCAGTTCGAAGCAGATACCATTCTTGAAAGTACGCTGTGTGCCGGAAACAAGCACAGTGGCCTCTGTTCTGTGAGTAAAAGTGTGCTGCACACTCACGACTTACTAATTATCAGCATCTTATTCTGTGGCTTTTCATAAATGCCTTTTACAGTGCTAATTTGTAAGTAATTAATACTGTAAAAGTATATTCCATTCAATTAACACAATTTGCTTTTCATAACTGAGTCATGCTCTCTGCTTGCAAACATTGTCAAACTATCCACATATTTTATGATCTAGCTATGAGCGGCCCCTAATGTCCTACGCTTTTCCGTTATTAATTTGTTACTGTCAGCAGATATCTGTGTGACTGAAACTAGAGGGAAATGAAACCGTTCATTGCATCTCTTCTCCAGGGCATCTGATTGATGGGTTTGTTGATACCTGCATTGGCAAGCAGTTTACATGGTGATGGAAATACCTGTAGTCAGACTTTGCAAAACTAATATACGTCAATAACTTTGAAAACATTCATGCCTGAAAGTGCCATTTCGAATCAGTAACAGACAGAAGGTATAGGTGCACCATCTTCGGGAACATAAATATAAATTAAAACAGTCGTTTTATTTCCGGAGAATAGGTGTATTTAGGATCGGTTACAGATTTACTGCAGTGAACACTTACAAGGCTTATTCTCATACAGTTAATAATTTTCCATCATACAGTACAATTACGAACGAACACAACACAGTAATTTCCCCACTGCATTAATGACAACCTCAGGACCACTTACCTCGATCTTCGTAATTACAGACCTTTCATCGTAATGCTGTGCTGTCGCACATTTCATTGTTAGCGTCTGTAGCGATGCTGAGTTGTCACTGTGATACTCGTGGCAAGTTCATCAAGTTCATGAGGCCACTGCCCTCCCTCCGAAGCGAAGCGCCCACCAACAACCTCACAGAAAGTGGTCTACAATACGTAGTAGCACGGTTTCTAAGCTCGTACTCTTTTGTTAACATGGTACATGCGCTAGCCAGCGAGTCTGACAGTGGGGAACACTCAGCACGCTAGGTGCACCTCTTAGCAGTGGGGGTACTGTGGAGTCTGTGTTGCAGTCTTTCAGTATGTAAAACGCTGGCCTGGTAGTCGCTCCTCGCCAGGAGATCGAAGAGACTGTAAAATGGGGGCTCGGTCACAGTGAAAGTTAGAGATTGTGCTGAGAGTAAGATTTGTATTATACTGGCTATGTTGACTGTTTCTACGATGTATGATGGAATGAGGTGGATTGTGGGCAGGCTGCCAGAGTATCACCACACAATACGAGAGCTCTAATAGAGTGGTGAATGAGTGCTTGGTACATGCTGCGCGATATTCCAGAGTAACAGCGGAAAGTCATTTATTTTTTACTCAAAATGCATCCATAAGCAGTGAGCACCCAACCAGAGAAGATACTGCAGTCAGCATGTAGTGCAAGGCCACCAGCAGGCGGCGTAGTGGTGAAAGCAGTCGCAGTGCAAAAGCTCTGACCCAGCAGGCCAGCAACACTGCATCGCTTCTACCAACTTGATGCCATTACAGCCCAGGGTGGAGACAGCAGAGGAGCGGATGATCACGCTACTGGGCCATGCAGAAGGGACAGCTCACAACAGCAGAGTCTGCTCAGTTCAGCAGTAGGACATGGTGGATGAGTGGCTGTACATCACTGGATGGGAATTGGAGACCCTCAGGGTGGGGGGCAGAAGCAGCTGAAATAGGCCATGCAGGTGGTCCAGTGATTGGAAAGTGTTAAATCCAAATCTTTGGTCTTGTCATCAACACCAGTGCCACAGCCAACAACATCACAGTCTGAAGACGGTCACTGATCGAGCCATTTACACTGCTATACTGACTGGCTAGTAGACTTGTAAACTTGAGGGCCGGCATGGGTCCCTTATCGAGAATGGCGGTTGGCTAACTGCGATACCTTTGACCAGAAAACGTGCAGTATGTGAACTGGCTCGGAGCCTACTTGTATTGGTAGTGCATCAGTTCTGACCGCGCGCGTCTTAACACGCCTTTGGCTTACATGTGAAGTAACCGTGCCATCGACACTGCAGTAGCTCTGCCTCCCTCTTTCGTCACTGATATTGCTATTCTGGGTGCACCCTGTGATGCACGAGTGGCGTCCAATAAACAACGCAACACCTTTTTTCTCGGCCAGTCTCGATTGAGAAAATGTGGAATTTGTCGTGGGACGTGGTGGAATATTCCCACTTCTGTCTCTATAGTTTCATGAAGTTCTGATGAGTAGCGGGGCTATACGTAGCCTTCAAAATGGCGTCTATAATGGAAGTGTTCTCCGAGCATAAAGCTGTCATTGAGTTTCTTTTGCCAGAAAACCAGAGACATTCGTGCGTGCTTGCAGAATACCTCTGTAGAACTGGCAGTGAAGAGAAGAGCAGTGAGTTGGTGGGCGAGGCGTCTATCATCGTCGCTACGAGGCCGCGCAGGCCTGTCCGACCCCCTGCCGTGCATTCCGGCTGGCCGCACACAGCTGTCTCTCCGGCAGTGTTGAACGTGCGGACACTCTCACTCGAGGTGATCGATGGATCACAGACAAACACCTCACCGATCAACTGAACGTCTCTGTTGGTAGTGCTGACACGCTCGTCCTCCAGCTGAGGTACTCAAAGGTATGTGCCTGCTAGGTTCGTCGCCGCCTAACAAAAGACCGTCTGTTCGGCCCACTGAAGGATGCAGTCTGCGGGAAGCAGTATGTCAACCACTGAGAGGTTTTATGTGCAGCCAGGCGTTGGCTCTGACGCCCACCATTAGAGTGGATCCGTGCGGGCGTACTCGCACTCCCAGTAGAGTGGTGTAAGCCCATCGCACAGAAAGGAGATTATGTTGCAAAGTACGGTTTTGTAGCCAAAAGAGTCAGGAATAATACGGTGTATTGAAATCCTAAATAAAACCAACCTCATTTTGGAGAAAAATGTGTTGCCTTACTTCACTTAGTGTGACCTTTTCATGTGGCCCCTTGCATTAGACGTAGAAGATGTCTCCATTTTTCCCGAGCCGCACCAGTTAAGCAGCGCAATACGCTTCTCTCCATTACAAAATCCATCTGTGGTATCAATAGTTTGAAAAAAAAAATTTTGTAATTGAATACTTTTAAAGGTTTCTTTGAAAACATCTGAGTATAGCTTGGAAATTAGTTCTTAAAATATTGCATCGGTTATGAGCCTAGCTCTTTCGTTTGTGACGTAAATTACAGGGCAGTTCTTAGCCACATTTACTTTAATAATAATGAATCGAGTCTTCCCTCTAATTATTGTCACTGATTGGCGTAAATGCTGTTAGAAGCAATGGTCAAGAAAAACACAATCTCGTAACGATAGTCGTACGACATTACGTCCATATGAAGTAGTTATTTTCGCACCACAAAAACAACTATACCACTGTAAATGACTATCATTGTAATTATTTCTCAATGTATTGGTTTAACAGTGCATAGTTCCGGAACTTTCCTTTACAGCATGTCTTGAAATTATGTCTTTGTTGGTTCGTAGCCATCCCATTGAAAAATCAATAATTTATTGTACACCCCCTTGTTTTCATATAAATAAGATCTTCTCCAGGTCCACAGACTCCTGTGGAATAGAAATGTTGCGCGAATGTACAGAAAAGTGTTAAAATTAATATTTGCCCGTTAATGGCGGCTGTCCTGCAGCTCCTGCGATGCTACGTTGCTTCGACTGCCCAGTTTACTACACTTGTTATAAATGCTATGTTATTTGATACAGGGCGATTACAATTACGAAATGAAAGCGTTAAATGACAGTTTAAGTTAAAAATCTATTTCACAATTAATAACACTTTATGCAGTCGTGCACATCTGGAAGACACAGAGAAATCGTACAACAACGACAGTGTGAGAGATAAGGCGCCAGAGAGAAAAAGCTAAAAAGAGAGACGCTACGAAACTGGCGCTCAAATATATAATTGTAACAGTCACAAATATAAATATAAAAATACTGTTTCATAGTACATTATATCAAGTGCCGCGCGGAGTGGCCGCGTGGTTTAGGGCGCCATGTCACGGATTGCGCGGCCCCTCCCGCCGGAGGTTCGAGTCCTCCCTCGTGCATGGGTGTGTGTGTGTGTTGTTCTTAGCATAAGTTAGTTTAAGCAGTGTGTAAAGCTAGGGACCGATCACCTAAGCAATTTGGACCCTTAGGAATTCACACACACTCAAACACACACACACACACACACACACACACACACACATACACATCAAGCCTCTATCGTCACTGGTTTTGTCCAGAGTAACATTTCGTAGAATTTACAGTCTTCTATCCCATGTTCATTGATTTTATTTTTCACTAGTTATTAAGTTGTACAGAGTTTCTTTTATTACTGTCACTCAATTCATTAATTTGTACCAAATACAAAAATTTTCGTGACAAATACACATGGGGAGGCTATATACGCCCTGGAACGGCCATGCATTCATCTGAATATTTTCTGTAATGCACATTCCAGTTGAGTTCTTGTTTTTTATAACACTCGCATGCACTAACAATTCATGGTACGAGCATTGTTCACCGATTTTTACGCATAACGTCATATATTTTGTTAGTTAATGTTTATTTTATGAAAATTTGCGTTGCATTTCATCATATCTGCCTTATTACAGGGTGAAATTAAAGTTTTAGAAACTTATAAACTACTATTTGCTGCTGCTTGTTATTATGCACATTATGACAGATGTGTTCTTATAAAAGGCACTTGTTTGGAGTGGAGATTTGCTAGTTTGAGCCGTTAGAAAGCGTATGGTCCTCGAATTAGGGTTCGGCTCACATGAGAAACGTCTCGGAAAACCGGGAAAGAACCTATCTCCACTCCAAATTCGCTCAGCTTTTACTTTTGTCTAGCATTTGTAAAACATTTAATTCAATGAGAGCTATTATGCTGACACTTTAGATTCGTGTATAAATATACAGATCAAACACGAATGCATAGTTATTTTTGGCTACAAGCATTAAGTTTTATAGAATTTCTCAGAGTTTGTCTTTCCACTTGTACGATGCAAATATTTCAATTTTTTCGAAGGTGTTTTCTGTCGTGTGAAGTCTCAAACGACGTTGGCGACGTTTTGCTACCGTGACGTTGTAGTCTCGGTGAAGATGTTGAGAAACGCCCTGCAGGAGCATCGGGTCCGACTCCCAACCCCCCCCCCCCCCCCCAGGCGACGACTGCTTAGCTACTGCCGCCAAGTTAACGCTGACTCGTTCCCGGGCACTTGGACTGCTTTCGACTGTGCAGCTCCGTAATGTGTGGCTATGAAAATGTTTAAAGTACATCACTACACACTGATTAACTTTGACGTTACGTGCTGCGGGATGAAACACATAAGAATCATGCATTATTATTGTTTACTCAGGACCAGTTCTGAAGATTATTTGTGTTGCCGATTTATTCTCACATATCTTCCACAGTTATTGAGCATCCATTCATTTTTTTATTTTTTTTTTCAAACAACATCATGATACATGAAAAACCCAACACCTAAAATATTAGTGGTTCCTAATTTATACTATGGATTACAGTTACTGCAGCATTTGTTAATTGGTTACTAAGTATGTTAATTATTTTACTTCCACTATGGGCATTCTAAGTGCTACCATTGTTAGTTCTACTATGAATCTACCCCACCTGCAGCGTCACATGCGTGCCAGCGTATTATAAACCTACTTTTTTGGCTGTCCCCAGTGTGCATGCCCCTGGCACTGGGCTGGCCCAAGATGTTTTGAGCCACCGAAGTTTTGTACTAATGGTGTTACCCTAACTTGTCCTACGTCTTAATCTAATTATAATACTACTGTCAAAACCGGTAGTGTCCAGTTCGGTCTGAGTGTGCATCCTCCTCCTAGTCCTGGACGTGGCAGATCCCAGCCGTGAGCCAGCTGGCAAAATCCACACCCTGGCGGAAAGGGACAGGTGCTCAGAGTCTGGTCGGGTTGAAGTCTGGTTTAATCTGTTATTGATTGTTCCTTAGGTTCTCTTTTAGTGGTTTGCTTGATATCTCATTAGCAAGGTTGTTTAAGATTTGAAAATAGTCCTCATGCCTGAGCAAGTGGTACGTGTCGTTCATTGTTTGGTAATTGAAGTCTTAGTTGTGATGTGACATCGTCGTGGCACTCATACGCCACAATTTCCGGGGCCCCACAGTCACACGTTGGTGTAGCCTGTTTCCCAAATTGTCGTAGGTATCCTGGGTAGGGTCCATGTCCAGTATGGAAGTGCAGCAGTCCTCTTGATGGCTTCAGATCTTTGAGCTGGAGTCGCTCCTTGATATTAGGCGGCAGTTCGTGTGTTTGACGACCTGGTTTGTAATGATGCCATTGCTCCTGCCATAGCTCCTCCCCCTGTGTTTAATTTTTGATTTAATACCCAAGTGTGTCCCCATTAGTTCAACTATTTTATCCCTTTCTCCCTTTTTAAGCCAATACCATGCAGACTGTTCCCTCATTTTGATATCTAGGGGACAGAGACCCATTAGAACTAGTAACGCCCCTCCCGGAGTCGTCCTGCATGCCCCTACAGAACGCAGGAGCATACTTCACTGCACTCTCCTAACGGTCATGGCGGGCATGACCCTCGTGAGCCTGTGAGCCCAGACTCCTGACCCGTATCCTACAATTGATGTCAGAATGCTGTTGTGATACGATTTTATTAGATCAGGTGCCAAATGAAATCGCTTATGGCCAATCCCAATGAAGTTGTTTAATGTTTCCTGAGACCTCTGTGTCAATGTGTCGATATGTGTTGTATAGCTCCACCTCTCGTCGACGACTACGCCTAGGTATCGGGCCTCATGGCGAGCTGTCTATTCTTACCATAGGATTCCTGATTACTTGTCCCTTGAGTAGCAAGTATGTAGACTTACTAGGCGATATCGTCATTTTGGTATTTTGACACCATGTAGTTAGAATGGATATTGACCTTTCAATTTTAGGTTCCAACTCTTCACGGGTGCGACCGCTAACCAGCAGAAGGTCGTCTGCGTAGGGCTATTCCTTCTAGCCCATCATCGCTATTCTGCAGGTTATCTAGGAGTGGTTCCATAGTTATGTCCGACAAGAGTGGCCCCAGGACAAAGCCCTGTGGATACCCCTTTGTGTTGTGTTTATTGATTCTCCCACTACAGGACGATAGCCAAACCTTCCTTCCCTCACAATTGCTCATGAAACAACCATATAGCGGCCCTGGACACTCTTTCTCCCACAAGCAGGAGAAGAGCGAAGGCCACCACAGATTGTCAAAGGCGCCACTGATATCAACCTTGATGCCATTTGTGTGGGGCTTAGTCAAAGACCTTCGCAGCCAAGGCGATGCCGTTAGACGCTGATCTCCTGGACCGATAACCAAACTGCCTGTCACTCATCCTGCTGCCAGTCTGTCTGCTAGCAACCTCTCAATAAGTTTACCCAGTAGGTCCAGCAAGCAGGCAGCTCTATAAGATTTATCTTCCTTTGGATCCTTGTTTGGACCTTTCTTAATTATTACTACATTTGCCTTCTCCCAGATGGATGGGAATTTCCTGAGTGTTAGGCACTCATTATATAACTTAGTGAGAGGTGCCACCTCCACTGTGGTGCCATCTGGGCCAGGAGCTTTGCCCTTCATGAGGGCCTTTATCTGGGCGCCCACCTCTTCTTCACAGAAGGGGTGAACCATGCTGTTGTTCTCATAGTCTAGTTGGTCTTTCCTTCTGATTTCTTGTTGTGCTTCCGAGTCATTTTCCTCTTCGTCAACAGGCAACAGGACCCACAGAAGGACCTCAACAGTTTCCTGCCAAGATTCCGTCATACAACCCCCATCTTTGATGGTAGACAACACCGTAGGTGATCTTATTTTCTCCCATACTAGCTTGTATGGAATGCCCCATGCGTCTATAGCCAGTTGGTTTTGAACAAATTTTTCCCAGTTAGTCAGTCTAACTGCCCTTAGCTCCTGCTGAAACTGATCTTATGCCTCTCTGTATACTTGCAAGCAAAGCTGCTTTTCTTCCCAGATGACCCTTTGCTGGTAGTGCCTCCTGGCCCTCCTTACGAACTGGCGCATCTGTCCCAGTTTGCGGGGAGGTCGCAACGGCCCTCCTCGTTGCTACAGCAGCTTTCACCGCCCTGATCACTGCTTTTAAAAGCTTCTCGGCGTATTGTTCCACGTTCTCGTCACCTTCTGGTAATTTTGGTACATCACACTCCCTAGCCAAGCGATCCGAATCAGTCTTATTGTATTTGAACTGTGACTCCTACCCCATGCCCCAGCAGCAATCCCTCTCTCCCAGTGAGAATGTAATTATGATCGCTAGTTGTTACTTGCTCCCAAACCGTCCAGTCTGTTTCGAGGCTGGGCGTCACCAAGGTAATGTCAATGTTTGTGGCTTCTCCCCCACCACATGTGTAGGTAAGGGGGTGCCCTTGCTTGTTGGCGATCATTAGTTGTACGGCCATGATCGTCTCTTCAGCCTTCTGTCCTAGTTCATCTCGAGTGCCGCTGAACCACTTGGCGGACTTCGATTTATGTCTGCTGTGATTACAATTCTGCGCCCCCTGGGTTAATTTGTCAAGAAATTCATCAATTTCTCTGCAGTATAAATAAAGTACACTCCTTCCTCTCTCCAGCAGCCAAGTGGAGGCTGGGTCCTTTTCCCAGCAATCCCTAGGAAGAGGTGGTGGTCAGATTGGTTAGTGGAATGTAGTTCTCAGTGGGGGCGCCCTCTGATGGTGTTATTGTGTACTAGACCTCATGGAAAACACACTGCTTGGAATAGATTAAAGAAAGACTTATGTCCAGCACAAGTCGAGTCCTTTTCGTGCAAATCCCTAGGAGGAGGCAGTGGTCAGATGACTTAGGTTAGTGGAGGTGGCCCAACTGCCCTTTCTTTCTCGCCTTTTCCTTAGGTTGGTAGAGATAGCCCAAGTGATCTTTCCTTACTACCAAAATTCAAACTTCCCGCCAGTTCCTAGGATGAAGTGGTGGTTGGATGACTTGGGTTAGTAGGGGTAGCCCAATTGAACTATTTTCCCGCCATTTTCTTAATTTATTAGAGATAACTATGGTATGATGCGGTATCCTGTTGGAATTTGAAATTCCCGCCATTTTCCTGGGGAAGGGGATTTGAGGGGGGTTAGATTAGTGGATTTAGCCCAGTTGACTTGTACTCCCACCAATATTCAAACTTCCTGCCAAAATCTGCGATCTTGGATGACGTCATGGCCGCTATTTTGGATGACCTCATCGCCACCACCTTGGATGATGTCATCGCCGCCGTCTTGTATAACGGTACTTTGGTGTAGAAAAGCTTTGTCCCAATACTGGCGTTGCCAAACTGGGGGGGGGGGGGGGGGGGGGGGTTGAGTGTATCTTACAGGGATCCCCTACTGTTTAGTTCATGCCCATAGAAACGCTGTACCCCTTAAAGATCATGCCACAGGAGGGTGCAAAACAGGAGGGCTGAAATGCTGGGATCCCCTTTGCTGCTTTTGGATTATGTTCAAATTTCGTCTTATGCTTGAATCCACTCTGTCTGCCAGAACAAAAATTTTGGTCATACTACACTCCAAAGTAGTCAGATCACGTTCAGGCGGGTTGTAGCTGCACGTTGTCCCTCTGTCGGGCACGTAATTGTGACTTACTGACTAATCATGTTAATGTGGATGTAGATGTAGAAGAAGAATCGGACTGATACGCCCAGGGGGTGGGAGCAATACTGAACATTGTCAAGAATGTTGTCGTGCTACTCATCGCACTAAGAACTGTCTATTTCGACTTCTAAACGTGTGTCAATCAACTCCCCGAGGGAAGGGGTGGTTTCATTGACGCCCTTTATGCCACCTTCTGAGAACGTTTCGTATCGATTCTAATTGGCGATGTGTGTCAAACGTTTTTCTTGGCCACCTATTAGAAGACCTCGTGATTTCGGTGCTGTGTGTTGTGGTTCTTGCGTCCATTGAAGAGGCGTCAAAAGAAGGGGTGAAATGCCGGTAACTGGGTGTGTGACGACGTTCCCATCATATGATACGTCCAGGCTGGCACTGGGCAAAACTGTGTGAAATTTTCTTCCATTTTGACGCCATTAACCCACCTTGCAACTCACTTGAACTTCTGAACTGTGCCTTTTTCCCAAATGTGTCGACATCATGCTGTTGAAGCGTCTCGGACTCGAAGGGTTACGTCCCACTGACCTACACTTTTGCACCATTACAGAGGAAGTCTGTAGGCACATTTTGGGCGTAATGGGAGTCATCCCTTAATTTTATTGTGCAGTTTAGGAGTAGTCGTATGGGTGGACTGTGTAGGAATAACCACTTGTCAAAGAACCCTAGAACCGCCGAAGGCTGTCGTCAGTAAAAATAAACGCAGGAAAAACAAATGCAGAAGCGGAATGTCCAATAGTTGATGTAACAGCTGGTAAATGGTATGCTTTTTTGTTAGACAAGCATCCATTAAACGGTCCCCAGTAGAAAGGGACACAACAAAAACGAATGCAGAAGTGGAATCTGCAATAGTGAGTGTAATATCTGGTAAAGTGTATAAGTTTTGGTTAGGCACGTGGGCGCATGTTTCGGTAGCTTCGAGAGAGTTACTCGGTAAGAGGCAATGAAACCCACTGCATTATAGCTTCAGTGTGTCAGGGGACAGGGATGTTCAGCCACTGGGGTCGGAAATGATGAAATTTCAATTGGAGGCAACCAAGTTTAGATAGTGTGACTGAGTGGCGTCTGATGTAAGCGGCGGCTACAGCAAGGTCCTAGACTGAGAGTTTCTGCGTCAGCATCATGCCGTAATTGACCTACAGTGCATGTGGTGGAGCTCAGTGGGAAAAACATTACGGGCTAGGCAAAGCTGTCGTCACTTACGATTCATCGCAAGGGGCATCTGTTGTACGAGGCAACCCAGTTAAACTGTGAACAACGACATTAAGCCTTAATTGGCATGATTGGGTGCTGAGTGATACCATTAGACCCAGAAGAAGGCCGCTGCAATCGTGGCCGAAACGTTGGTTTTTCTCCAGCAGTAGTAGTTTTTACATTATGACGCGGTACCATACCCAGAAAACTTTTATGTCGACTGATACCGAGAAATCGATATGGATGAATGTGGAGCCAGAGTTATCAATAGGTACGTTGCGTGTAGTGGAACCTCTAGAAGATAGTGACATATTAGAGGCAGCGTCTTGTTTAGTAAGGCGAAGCATAATATGTGCACAGAAGGAGGACGGAGGCAGGGTAATACCTGTCAATGTGGATAAATTTGGAGCTGAGAACGTTATGTTGTTAAAGAGAACATTGGTGACGGGAAAGAAGACTGCTGCGCAGGAGGTGCAGGATATGAGGGGCCGAAGGTGAAGCATTTGAAGGGTACGGAGGGAGCGCAGGTGGAAGAGCTGCTTTTGTTTCTTCCACGAATGCCATTGCCTGAAATACCCGTGAGGCAACACAGGATTGCGACAGCGAAGGAAGCACTGGTGTACAAGAGGGCATATGGAATACGACAGTCTCTGCACCTGAGTTTAGAACAGTTTATTTATCAACACTTGGCAGACAGCATACTAGAACAGAGAAATAGTCCATGGGAGAGATGGGAACTGTAATTGTATCAGAGAAGTCGGTGGGTGGTTTGAGGCAATATCGACTCTGTTGCAGTTATCGCCATTTAAATAATAAGATTACGACAGATGCCTACCCAACTCCAGGCATCATCATAGAGGCGATTGACAATCTTGGGCACCACTCATCAGTGGGACTGAAGTGTGGGATCATCAGTTACAAGTGGCTCCAGAGGATAGAACGAAGACCCCATCTTCAGCACCTTGGGGAAATTATCGATATTTCCTTTTGGAAACTATAGGTTTGGTTTCAAGAATGCACTAGCGACATTCCAGCGTCTTTTGCATGAGGTGTTGAAAGGACTGAAGCTTTGTCAGTGCCTAGTGTATCTTGATGACACTTTTTTTTTGCAGTGGGTATGCAGGAATATAGACAAAGCCTGACAGAAATTACAAACTGCATGTCTATCACTGAAGAGTGAGAAATGTCATTTTGTGTCGCAAGAAGTAGATTATGTGGGTCACGTAGTAAGTGAGATTTGTGTGAGGACTGATCCGAGCTCAAAAAGGTGCTCCAGGCAAGGAGTGAACATGGAGTTATAATCTTTTCTGGGCCTCACAAATTTTTGTAGGAAGTTCACGAGAGGTTTTGTGGATATGGCACGGCTGCTTATGCAGTTATTATACAAAGATATCGAGTATGTGTGATAACATTTCCACCGTCGTTCGGCGATTTAATGGAGTTAAACTAACGTTGAATCCAGTGTTGGTGTTCTCAGATTTTCGTAAGGAGTTTGTATTATTACTTGATGCATCAAATCATGCCCTCGGGTGTGGTCTGAGGCTGGGGATCATACAGATGAACACCCTATAGCTTTTGCATCAAGACAACTTAATGTAACGGAGAGAGAGATTCTTAGTCTGCTGTATAGAGTAATGTACAATCTGTGTTACCTGTCTGGAAAGAAGTTCAAAGTGGCTGCCTTTAAATGGTTATTATGTTTGAAGCTCCTATCCAGTAGGCTGACAAGGTGGGCGTTAAAGCTCAGTGACTTTGAGTACGAAGTAAAAGCGATGTTGACGCTCTAGGCTTGCAAAATTCACCACAAATTTGTGCATGAAGTGGACGGCAGAAACATAACCGACATCACAGAGCCATACACAGGTCCGCGCCGCCGCCTGTAAGGTAAAGTGCAGACTGTACACTCCAACACCGGAAGACCACACCTCGAGTCTCTGTGGCCAGAGCCCCCGCACCGTCTGCGAGCACAGCCCGTGTATCGGCTTTGTCAAGCTAGCGGGGCGGGCGAGAACAAGTTACACTATGTGATCAAAAGTATCCGGACACCTGGCTGAAAATGACTTACAAGTTCATTGCACCCTCCATCGGTAATGCTGGAATTCAGTATGGTGTTGGCCCACGCTTAGCCTTGATGACAGCTTCCACTCTAGCATCCATATGTTCATTCAGGTGCTGGAAGGTTTCCTGGGGAATGCCAGCCAATTTTTCACGGAGTGCTGCACTGAGGAGAGGTATCGATGTCGGTCGGTGGGGCCTGGCACGAAGTCGGCGTCCCAAGACATCCCAAAGCAGTCGTACAGGACAGAGGTCAGGACTCTGTGCAGGGTAGTCCATCAGAGATATTATTGTCGTTTATCCCCTCCGCCACAGGCCGTGCATTATGAACAGGTGTTCGGTCGATTGAAAGACGCAAACGCCATCCCCGAATTGCTTCTCAACAGTGGGAATCAAGAAGGTGCTTAAAACATCAGTGCAGCTCTGCGCTGTGATAGTGCCACGCGAAACAACAAGGGTTGCTGCCCCCTCCATGAAAAACGTGACCACACCGTAACACCACTGCCTCCGAATTTTACTGTTGGCACTATACACGCTGGAAGATCACGTTCACCGGCCTTCGCCATATCGACACCCTGCCATCGGATCGACACATTGTGTACCGTGTTTCTTCACTCCACACACCGTTTTTCCACTGTTCTATCGTCCAATGCTTACGCTCCTTACACAAAGCGAGGCATCGTGTGGCATTTACCAGCGTCATGTGTGGCTTATGAGCAGCCGCTGGGCCACGGAAGCCCAGTTTTCTCACCTCCCGCCTAGTGTCATAGTACTTGCAGTGGATCCTGAAGCAGTTTGGGATTCCTATGTGATGATCTGGATACATGTCTGCCTATTATACATTACGACCCTCTTCAACTGTCGGCGATCTCTGTCAGTCAACAGACGAGGTCGGCCTGTACGCTTTTGTCCCGTACGTGTCCCTTCAAGTTTCCACTTCACTATCACTTGGGAAACAGTGACCTAGGGATGTTCACGAGTGTTGAAATCTCACGTACAACCGAATGACACAACTGACACCCAATCACCTGACCACGTTCGAAGTCCGAGACTACCGTGGAGCGACATACTCTGCTCCCTCACAATGTCTAATAACTACTGAGGTCGCTGATACGGAGCAGCTGGCAGTAGGTGGCAGCACAAAGCACCTAATATGAAAGACGTATGTTTTTGAGGGTGTCCGGATACTTTTGATCACATAGTGTATGTGCATCTACAAATACATCGCAGTCGTATGATTCATGCGACATGACGCACTTCTGCTTACCTCTCCTTACACGCCTACACCGGCCATTGCAAGTGCGGTATCCGCCGTCGGGGGCCCACGATTTTCGCTGTAGGTGCGCCTCGGTGTGATGAAAATTTCGACAACAGAGAATTTTCACGATAATTTGAAGGTGAAGTGAATGAGTAATGCTTCGAAATAGGTAGAAGACAGCAAATATCCATTGAATACTTACCTTAACGTCTACCTGTGGGGCAGGAGAAAGTATTGTACACTACTGGCCATTAAAATTCCTACACTACGAAGATGACGTGCTACAGACGCGAAATTTAACCGACAGGAAGAAGATGCTGTGATGTGCAAATGATTAGCTTCTCAGAGCATTCACACAACGTTGGCACCGGTGGCGACACCTACAACGTGCTGACATGAGAAAAGTTTCCAACCGATTTCTCATACACAAACAGCAGTTGACCGGTGTTGCCTGGTGAGACGTTGTTGGGCTGCCTCGTGTAAGGAGGAGAAATGCGTATCATCACGTTTCCGACTTTGATAAAGGTCGGATTGTTGCCAATCGCGATTGCGGTTTAACGTATCGTGACATTGCTGCTCGCGTATGTCAAGATCCAATGACTGTTAGCAGAATATGGAATCGGTGGGTTCAGGAGGGTAATACGGAACGCCGTGCTGGATCCCGACGGCCTCGTATCACTAGCAGTCGAGATGACAGGCATCTTATCCGCATGGCTGTAACGGATCGTGCAGCCACATCTCGATCCCTGAGTCAACAGATGGGGACGTTTGCAAGACAACAACCATCTGCACGAAGAGTTCGACGACGTTTCCCGCAGCATGGACTATCAGCTCGGAGACCACGGCTGCGGTTACCCTTGACACTGCATCACAGACAGGAGCCCCTGCGATGGTGTACTCAACGACGAACCTGGGTGCACGAATGGCAAAACGTCATTTTTTCGGATGACTCCAGGTTCTGTTTACAGTCTCATTATGGTCGCATCCGTGTTTGGCGACATCGCGGTGGACGCACATTGGAAGCGTGTATTCGTCATCGCCATACTGGCGTATCACCCGGCGTGATGGTATAGGGTGCCATTGGTTACACGTCTCGGTGACCTCTTGTTCGCATTGACGGCACTTCGAAGAGTGGGCGTTACATTTCAGATGTGTTACGACCCGTGGCTATACCCTTCATTCGATCCCTGCGAAACCCTACATTTCAGCAGCATAAAGCCTTTCTGGATACAGAAAATATTCGACTGCTGCCCGCGCCAGCACATTCTCCAGATCACTCACCAATTGAAAACGTCTGGACAATGGTGGCCGAGCCACTGGCTCTTCAGAATACACCAGTCACTACTCTTCATGAACTGTGGTATCGTGTTGAAGCTGCATGGGCAGCTGTACCTGTACACGCCATCCAAGCTCTGTCTGACTCAATGCCAAGGCGTATCAAGGCCGTTATTACGGCCAGAGGTGGTTGTTCTGGGTTTTTCTCAGGATCTATCCACCCAATTTGCATGAAAATGTAATCACGTGTCAGTTATAGTATAATACATTTCTCGAATGAATACCCGTTTATCATCTGCATTTCTTCTTGGTGTAGCAATTTTAATGGCCAGCAGTGTAGTACAACTATGTTCGGTGCTCTGTTTGGAATCAAGCTGCATGTGCCGGAGAAGAAATTCCTCAAGACTATTTTTATTGTGACTGAATTGAGAAACGTAAGGACTTTTGTCTTGCGAAACATTAATGTTAAACTTTGCTGTACCTGATGTGACTCTTCAAGCTTCACGGGTTTGCCGCCGGATCAAGTTGTGCAAATTCCACAATATTTCCTCGGAGCAACTGTCCGACATCTTCAGGTGGTTCAGCCTCGCTCGTGGCTAACTAGGTACGACTGACGGGATCCGCACACCGACGCCTCGTTTTCAGAACACGCGCGCGAAGAATGCAGTGATTTGCCGTATTCAAACTGCCGCTGGTACACTGCGTTAGCCAGCAGTGCGGCCAGGCGTTACTCTCCAACGGCCGTACTGGGCCAGTGTTATGACAGCCCTGTTAGCGAAGAATCTGGATTTTCGCGTCGTGATTTAATACCAGCCAACTCAGGGTTCCAGGCTGTGCTCGGTTGAAGTCCCGCATCCTTGTTGACGAGATTATCGGCTGTACGGATATATATTGCTTCCCTAATGACGCAGTCCCAGAAGGATGATGTTGCTGTTGTGGTCTTCAGTCCTGAGACTGGTTTGATGCAGCTCTCCATGTTACTCTATCCTGTGCAAGCTTCTTCATCTCCCAGTACCTACTGCAACCTACATCCTTCTGAATCTGCTTAGTGTATTCATCTCTTGGTCTCCCTCTACGATTTTTACCCTCCACGCTGCCCACCAATGCTAAATTTGTGATCCCTCGATGCCTCAAAACATGTCCTACCAACCGATCCCTTCTTCTAGTCAAGTTGTGCCACAAACTTCTCTTCTCCCCAATCCTACTCAATACCTCCTCATTAGTTACGTGATCTACCCACCTTATCTTCAGCATTCATCTGTAGCACCACATTTCGAAAGCTTCAATTCTCTTCTTGTCCAAACTAGTTATCGTCCATGTTTCACTTCCATACATGGCTACACTCCATACAAATACTTTCAGAAATGACTTCCTGACACTTAAATCTATACTCGATGTTAACAAATTTCTCTTCTTCAGAAACGCTTTCCTTGCCATTGCCAGTCTACATTTTATATCCTCTCTACTTCGACCATCATCGGTTATTTTACTCCCTAAATAGCAAAACTCCTTTACTACTTTAAGTGTCTCATTTCCTAATCTAATTCCCTCAGCATCACCCGACTTAATTAGACTACATTCCATTATCCTCGTTTTGCTTTTGTTGATGTTCATCTTATATCCTCCTTTCAAGACACTGTCCATTCCGTTCAACTGCTCTTCCAAGTCCTTTGCTGTCTCTGACAGAATTACAATGTCATCGGCGAACCTCAAAGTTTTTACTTCTTCTCCATGAATTTTAATACCTACTCCGAATTTATCTTTTGTTTCCTTCACTGCTTGCTCAATATACACATTGAACAACATCGGGGAAAGGCTACAACCCTGTCTCACTCCTTTCCCAACCACTGATTCCCTTTCATGCCCCTCGACTCTTATAACTGCCATCTGGTTTCTGTCCAATTGTAAATAGCCTTTCGCTCCCTGTATTTTACCCCTGCCACTTTCAGATTTGAAAGAGAGTATTCCAGTTAACATTGTCAAAAGCTTTCTCTAAGTCTACAAATGCTAGAAACGTAGGTTTGCCTTTTCTTAATCTTTCTTCTAAGATAAGAAGGATGATGCCGGGGATAAAACTTCCGTTATTTCATAAATCATACGATGTCCTGTATTCAGGCAGTGTCCCGCAATTGCCGACTTTTCCGGTTGACGAAGGCGTGTATGACTGTACCTGTTGAGAGAAATGTGTCAACTGCAGTATAATGCTTCGCCCTCGCCGGTGAAATTTTAGAAATCAGAGTCTAGGATTGATCTTTATAGTTAACAACAGCGCCCAGCTTCCCTCAGCCAGGATGAGATAAAAATAATTTTTGGGGCGTGTGTGGAGGCACACCCAAGCCAAATCGCCAAACTATGCGCTTCAATCGATAAGAATTTTACGAGAGAAATTCGATATCTGTTTGTTATGCACTCTAAAAATCCCCCCATGAACCATGGACCTTGCCGTTGGTGGGGAGGCTTGCGTGCCTCAACGATACAGATAGCCGTACCGTAGGTGCAACCACAACGGAGGGGTATCTGTTTAGAGGCCAGACAAACGTGTGGTTCCTGAAGAGGGGCAGCAGCCTTTTCAGTAGTTGCAGGGGCAACAGTCTGGATGATTGACTGACCTGGCCTTGTAAAACTAACCAAAACGGCCTTGCTGTTCTGGTACAGCGAACGGCTGAAAGCAAGGGGAAACTACAGCCGTAATTTTTCCCGAGGGCATGCAGCTTTACTGTATGGTTAAATGATGATGGCGTCCTCTTGGGTAAAATATTCCGGAGGTAAAATAGTCCCTCATTCGGACTTCCGGGCGGGGACTACTCAGGAGGACGTTGTTACCAGGAGAAAGAAAACTGGCGTTCTACGGATCGGAGGGTGGAATGTCAGATCCCTTATTCGGGCAGGTAGGTTAGAAAATTTAAAAGGGGAAATGGAGAGGTTATAGTGGGAATTAGTGAAGTTTGGTGGCAGGAGGAACAAGACTTCTGGTGAGGTGACTACAGGGTAATAAACACCAAATCAAATAGGGGTAATGCAGGAGTAGGTTTAATAATGAATAGGAAAATAGGAATGCGGGTAAGCTACTACAAACAGCATAGTGAACGCATTATTGTGGCCAAGATAGGTACGAAGCCCACACCTACTACAGTAGTACAAGTTTATATGCCAACTAGCTCTGCAGATGACGAAGAAATTGAAGAAATGTATGATGAAATAAAAGAAATTATTCAGATAGTGAAGGGAGACGAAAATTTAATAGTCATGGGTGACTGGAATTCGAGTGTAGGACAAGGAAGAGAAGGGAACATAGTAGGTGAATATGGATTGGGGCTAAGAAATGAAAGAGGAAGCCGCCTGGTCGAATTTTGCACAGAGCACAACATAATCATAGCTAACACTTGGTTTAAGAATCATGAAAGATGGTTGTATACATGGAAGAACCCTGGAGATACTAAAAGGTATCAGATAGATTATATAATGGTAAGACAGAGATTTAGGAACCAGGTTTTAAATTGTAAGACATTTCCAGGGGCAGATGTGGAATCTGACCACAATCTATTGGTTATGACCCGTAGATTAAAACTGAAGAAACTGCAAAAAGGTGGGAATTTAAGGAGATGGGACCTGGATAAACTGAAAGAACCAGAGGTTGTACAGAGTTTCAGGGAGAGCATAAGGGAACAATTGACAGGAATGGGGGAAAGAAATACAGTAGAAGAAGAACGGGTAGCTTTGAGGGATGAAGTAGTGAAGGCAGCAGAGGATCAAGTAGGTAAAAGGACGAGGGCTAGTAGAAATCCTTGGGTAACAGAAGAAATATTGAATTTAATTGATGAAAGGAGAAAATATAAAAATGTAGTAAATGAAGCAGGCAAAAAGGAATACAAACGTCTCAAAAGTGATATCGACAGGAAGTGCAAAATGGCTAAGCAGGGATGGCTAGAGGACAAATGTAAGAATGTAGAGGCTTATCTCACTAGGGGTAAGATAGATACTGCCTACAGGAAAATTAAAGAAACCTTTGGAGATAAGAGAACCACTTGTATGAATATCAAGAGCTCAGATGGAAACCCAGTTCTAAGCAAAGAAGGGAAAGCAGAAAGGTGGAAGGAGTATATAGAGGGTCTATACAAGGGCGATGTACTTGAGGACAATATTATGGAAATGGAAGAGGATGTAGATAAAGATGAAATGGGAGATACGATACTGCGTGAAGAGTTTGACAGAGCACTGAAAGACCTGAGTCGAAACAAGGCCCCGGGAGTAGACAACATTCCATTGGAACTACTGACGGCCTTGGGAGAGCCAGTCCTGACAAAACTCTACCATCTGGTGAGCAAGATGTATGAAACAGGCGAAATACCCTCAGACTTCAAGAAGAATATAATAATTCCAATCCCAAAGAAAGCAGGTGTTGACAGATGTGAAAATTACCGAACAATCAGTTTAATAAGCCACAGCTGCAAAATACTAACACGAATTCTTTACAGACGAATGGAAAAACTAGTTGAAGCCGACCTCGGGGAAGATCAGTTTGGATTCCGTAGAAACATTGGAACACGTGAGGCAATACTGACCTTACAACTTATCTTAGAAGAAAGATTAAGGAAAGGCAAACCTACGTTTCTAGCATTTGTAGACTTACAGAAAGCTTTTGACAATGTTGACTGGAATACTCTCTTTCAAATTCTAAAGGTGGCAGGGGTAAAATACAGGGAGTGAAAGGCTATTTACAATTTGTACAGAAAGAGTCGAGGGACATGAAAGGGAAGCAGTGGTTGAGAAGGGAGTAAGACAGGGTTGTAGCCTCTCCCCGATGTTATTCAATCTGTATATTGAGCAAGCAGTGAAGGAAACAAAAGAAAAATTCGGAGTAGGTATTAAAATCCATGGAGAAGAAATAAAAACTTTGAGGTTCGCCGATGACATTGTAATTCTGTCAGAGACAGCAAAGGACTTGGAAGAGCAGTTGAATGGAATGGACAGTGACTTGAAAGGAGGATATAAGATGATCATCAACAAAAGCAAAACGAGGATAATGGAATGTAGTCGAATTAAGTCGGGTGATGCTGAGGGAATTAGATTAGGAAATGAGACACTTAAAGTAGTAAAGGAGTGTTGCTATTTGGGGAGCAAAATAACTGATGATGGTCGAAGTAGAGAGGATATAAAATGTAGACTGGCAATGGCAAGGAAAGCGTTTCTGAAGAAGAGAAATTTGTTAACATCGAGTATAGATTTAAGTGTCAGGAAGTCATTTCTGAAAGTATTCGTATGGAGTGTAGCCATATATGGAAGTGAAACATGGACGATAAATGGTTTGGACAAGAAGAGAATTGAAGCTTTCGAAATGTGGTGCTACAAAAGAATGCTGAAGATTAGATGGGTAGATCACATAACTAATGAGGAAGTATTGAATAGGATTGGGGAGAAGAGAAGTTTGTGGCACAACTTGACCAGAAGAAGGGATCGGTTGGTAGGACATGTTCTGAGGCATCAAGGGATCGCCAATTTAGTATTGGAGGGCAGCGTGGAGGGTAAAAATCGTAGAGGGAGACCAAGAGATGAATACACTAAGCAGATTCAGAAGGATGTAGGTTGCAGCAGGTACTGGGAGATGAAGAGGCTTGCACAGGATAGAGTAGCATGGAGAGCTGCATCAAACCAGTCTCTGGACTGAAGACCACAACAACAACAATATACACTCTAAAATTGATCGAACTTGAGTATTTTTTTACAGAACATGTCATTACTGACGTTTGTGTGCATGTGTTTGATGTAGGACAGAATAAGGCACGATCAAAATTCAGCAGAAATTACTGCAATGTTCAACCCTCAAGTGCTGATAGTGTTACTGGATTAAAGTGTGTAAGAATCATCCAAGTACTGTGAAAATATACGTCAACAACGAGAATAACATGCTGTGAGCGACTCACATTTCACGTAAGAAACTCGCTAAAGTATCGTTACTCTACCGTTTTACGAAGGGAATAATGACATCAGATGTTTGCACTTGATCTATGACATCACAGTCGAAGATGATGACGCAATATGGCTGATCTCTAATACTGGTTCTATGATGTTGGAATCGAAGACTTGGAGTACTGGGACAGGCTCCATGACTCACAATATAGGTCATTCGTGTCGAGCTATTTATAATAGTACGGAATTCAAGCATACTGACCCCTCAGAGGCGTAAGAACACTGTGTACTGCTTATCCTAACTCTATGTTTGTATATCACCACTCTATATCTTAAACTAACAGTGGGGAGGGGCCGGCCAGTGTGGTCGAGCGGTTCTAGGCGCTCCAGTCTGGAACCGCGCGACCGCTACGGTCGCAGGTTCAAATCCTGCCTCGGGCATGGATGTGTGTGTTAAGTAGTTCTAAGTTCTAGGGGACTAATGACCTCAGATGTTAAGTCCCATAGCGCTCAGAGCCATTTGAACCATTTAGTGGGGCATCTCACTCTCCCACCCTAAGATCACTTGTGCTATTCTCCAACAACCTTCCACACCCACTCTGACATTACAGTTTCAACGATTTACCCCTCCACACTAGCTACCATGAGTTCAAATGTTGAGGAAGTTCACTTACACAAGTTCGAAATGATTGGAAGTTTACTAGCTATCTATAGAGCGCTTATCCTAACAGGAGAGATATTCACCTGCATATGTATTTAAACACTGCTATATCCGTACCACTGCCAACGCCAGTCACTGTCCTGAGATGCTGGAGTTGGCAGACGTATGCGCATTAGATGTGCATCCTTGTGTATTTGGATGGTGTTTATTTCTTTTTTGCTGATGAACACTGTGGCCAAAAAGTGTATATAAGTGTGATTTAACTGTGCATGTCTGCAACTTACTGTGTCTTCTTTAGGTAAGTAGCAGTTTGTCTTTTCCTACATTATTGATGTTCTTACTTGCAGTTTGCATTGTTTTATTATTCGTTACACATGTATCTGTACGTGTGTGTTTTCCACGATTTTCTTTTATTTCTTCTTCAGTTTAACAGCTCCATCACATGGATGATGCGATGCCTGACACATTTGAGGAGGAGCAGGAGATATGAAGCTAGCATGCAGACACACATCTTGATGCAGGTCTGAACAAGTTGCAGTGGAAATCAAGTACATCTGAGCAGCAGCAGAACCAGAAATCAAATCAGCATGCAGACAGGCTTCCTGACACAGACCCCAACACAGCAGATTAGAAATTAAGTCAGCATAGAGAACTATTTCCAGAATTCGAGTTTCCATTGTATCTATCACTGTCACCATCATGTCACCATGCAGACTAGCTCTCTGGTGCAACATCTGGTAATTCAGAGCAGGACAGGGAATTTTTTACAGTCTCCATTACATCCAATATCTGCACCACACACCATGCATCAGCTAATTCATTACATAGTGCTGTTGGTCAACATTGCTTATTAATTGACTGTCAATGGATGAAATTGTATTAATGTTGGTTTAGCTCCTGACTCAGATTTAGAAGTTGTAGTGGAAACAGAGCATGCCCAATGGATCACAAAGGTTCAGTTGGGTGATATGGAGTGGACCAGCTGCGCAGCACACTGTAATACAGTGGGGATGGCATGACAACCGAGAACACTCCATTCCCTTCAGACATCAGTATCTTTGGCAGCAACAGTGTATCTATCATCGACTTGTTTGGGGTAAGATCTCAAGACCTGATGCGGTGTGTATCTTTAAAGCATTCACTTCAGATTACCATGGAAGACTCAGTCTATCGTAAAGGTACATTAAACCGCCTTTTGATACTATTACAAAGTTTATATTGAAGCATGAAGTACGTGGTGAAGAGGAGAAGTCAAATGTGTGTACAGGAGTGTACACATTTGCTATATTCAAGTCTGTTGGTAATACTCCTATAAACAGAAATTCTATGTAAGCACAGCTTATAGATGGACATTTGCAAGTGTATTAGTGATCCAACCGCAACGGGTGAAATACACTGATGAGCTAAAGAAATTGGTGTAGGCATGCACATTCAAATTCAGAGATATGTAAACAGGCAGAATACGGCTCTGCAGTCAGCAACACCTATATATGACAACAAGCAGTTGTTAGATCGGTTGCTACTGCTACTATGGCAGGTTTTCAAGGTTTAAATGTGTTTGAACGTGGTGTTATAGTCGGCGCACGTGTCATGGGACACAACATCTCCAAAGTAGCGGTGAAGAGGGGACTTTCCCGTATGACCATTTCGCGAGTGTGCCGTAAATATCAGGAATCCGGTAAAACATCCAATCTCCAACATCACTGCGGCTGCTAGAAGATTCTGCAAGAACGGGACCAACAACGACTTAAGAGAATCGTTCAATGTGACAGATATGCAACTCTTTCGCAAACTGCTGCAGAGTTCAATACTGGGCCATCAACAAGTGTCAGCGTAAAAACCATTCAACGAAACATCATCGATATGTTCTTTCGAAGTCAAAGGCCCACTCATGCACTCTTGATGACTGCATGACACAAAGCTCTATTCCTCACCTGGACCCATCAACACCGATATTGGACTGTTAATTACTGGAAAAATGTTGCATTGGTGGACGAGTCTCGTTACAAATTGTATCGAGCAGATGGACGTTTGCGGATATGGAGACAACCTCATGAATCCATGGACCTTGCATGTCAGTAGAGGACTGTTCAAACTGATGGAGGCTCTGTAATGGTGTGTGGAATGTGTAGTTGGAGTGATATGGGATCCGTGATACGTCTAGATACGACTCTGACAGGTGACTCGCGCGTAAGCATCCTGTCTGACCACCTGTATTCATTCACGTGCATTCCGATGGACTTGGGCAGTTCCAATGCGACACCCTACACGGGCAGAATTCCTACAGAGTGGCTCTAAGTACACTCTTCTGAGTGTAAACACTTCTGCTGGCCACCAAACCCACAAGACATGAACATTATTTAGCATATCTGGGATGTCTTGCAACGTGCTGTTCAGAAAAGATCTCCATCCCTCCGTACTCTTACGGATTTATGGACAGCTTTGCAGGATTCGTGGTGTTGATTCCCTCCAGCCACACTTCAGACGTTAGTCGAGTCCATGCCATTTCGTGTTGTGACGCTTCTGCGTCCTTGCCGGGGCCCTACACGATATTAGGCAGGTGTACCATTTTTTTTGGCTCTTCAGTATACATGATGCATGTAAAGCATTTAAAAATAGTTATTTGGAAAGTATTGCTGAATGATGAATAGGTTTCGTCTAGAAGAAGGAAAACGAAATTGTTGTTTTTTTTTAACGATGGTGGTTTTTTTCGCAGTTCACAGAGTACCACATACGTATTTACAATGTACTGAAGGTGTAACAAAAATACATATAATAATAAACAATATTTTTCTTTTACAAGTTGTATGTTTTATTCTGTCATACACATATGCTATGAGGCTTGCCAGTTCAGATGTTGCAGAGAGAGCTTTAGTAGTTGGAAGGAAGATGGAGTTCATGGGCCCTCAAAATTGTGGTTATCTGCACTTTAGTAGTTCGTATATTTGCAATGTCGAAGAGACTACAGTTCAATTGTTGCTATACCAGAGAGACTTAGAACAATTATAGCCTTGACAATGGCATACCGTTCAGATGACATTACACCTAATGCTTTAGGAATAGTAGCCATTACATATTTCTGAAGTTTAGTATTAGCTGCATCCCCTGCAGTACAACAGCCAAAATCCCAAGCAGTTAATATATAAACTCACTTTGTCCTTCTACTGCAATCTGCATCCTCTGCTACTTCTTGTTACACAATGCAAAGTACATATTCTTCATATAAGACTTCTTACGAACACTTCAAAATCCAACACGACAACTCCTCCTGTGTAGATGGTTAACCCTATACAGGGTGTTACAAAAAGGTACGGCCAAACTTTCAGGAAACATTCCTCACACACAAATAAAGAAAACATGTAATGTGGACATGTGTCCGGAAACGCTGAATTTCCATGTTAGAGTTCATTTTAGTGTCGTCAGTATGTACTGTACTTCCTCGATTCACCGCCAGTTGGCCCAATTGAAGGATCGTGAAGTTGACTTCCGTGCTTGTGTTGACTTGCGTCTCATTGCTCTACAGTACTAGCATCAAGCACATCAGTACGTAGCATCAACAGGTTAGTGTTCATCACGAACGTGGTTTTGCAGTCAGTGCAATGTTTACAAATGCGGATTGGCTGATGCCCATTTGATGTATGGATTAGCACGGGGCAATAGCCGTGGCGCGGTACGTTTGTATCGAGACAAATTTCCAGAACGAAGGTGTCCCGACAGGAAGACGTTCGAAGCAATTGATCGGCGTCTTAGGGAGCACGGAACATTCCAGCCTATGAATCGCGACTGGGGAAGACCTAGGACGACGAGGACACCTGCAATGGACGAGGCAATTCTTCGTGCAGTTGACGATAACCCTAATGCCAGCGTCAGAGAAGTTGCTGCTGTACAAGGTAACGTTGACCACGTCACTGTATGGAGAGTGCTACGGGAGAACCAGTTGTTTCCGTACCATGTACAGCGTGTGCAGGCACTATCAGCAGCTGATTGGCCTCCACTTCTGCGAATGGTTCATCCAAAAATGTGTCAATCCTCATTTCAGTGCAAATGTTCTCTTTACGGATGAGGCTTCATTCCAACGTGACCAAATTGTAAATTTTCACAATCAACATGTGTGGGCTGACGAGAATCCGCTCGCAATTGTGCAATCACGTCATCAACACAAATTTTCTGTTAACGTTTGGGCAGGCATTGTTGGTGATGACTTGATTGGGCCCCATGTTATTCCACCTACGCTCAATGGAGCACGTTATCATGATTTTATACGGGATACTCTACCTGTGCTGCTAGAACACGTGCCTTTACAAGTACGACACAACATCTGGTTCATGCACGATGAAGCTCCTGCACATTTCAGTCGAAGTGTTCGTACGCTTCTCGACAACAGATTCGGTAACCGATGGATTGGTAGAGGCGGACCAATTCCATGGCCTCCACGCTCTCCTGACCTCAACCCTCTTGACTTTCATTTATGGGGGCATTTGAAAGCTCTTGTCTACGCAACCCCGGTCCAAATGTAGAGACTCTTGGTGCTCGTATTGTGGACGGCTGTGATACAACACGCCATTCTCCAGGGCTGCATCAGCGCATCAGGGATTCCATGCGACGGAGGGTGGATGCATGTATCCTCGCTAACGGAGGATATTTTGAACATTTCCTGTAACAAAGTATTTGAAGTCACGCTGGTACGTTCTCTTGCTGTGTGTTTCCATTCCATGATTAATGTGATTTGAAGAGAAGTAATAAAATGCGCTGTAACATGGAAAGTAAGCGTTTCTGGACACATGTCTACTTAACATATTTTCTTTCTTTGTGTGTGAGGAATGTTTCCTGAAAGTTTGGCCGTACCTTTTTGTAACACCCTGTATATACCAATCTGATATATGCCCTGTATCATGTGATATTATGCATCACAATAGTGCATAACGGGAATTATACATATGGAGAAGGTAAATCGTACAATCTCTTTGTGGCAGAAAGGGAAGCTGGCTCTTGTGAATGTCACCCTACACTAGATTGACACTACAGCCCCCCAGTAGCAGTCAGTTGCCACAGGGTGACAGGGGTGGCAGTAGGAGTTGGAAAGTCCTTGACCTTCCTTCACAAGGGTGAAGTGGAGTGATCCAAACTGTTATGAGAAGCATGTGTAGTGCCCTCTGAGTGAACAGCAGCTTTAAGGGGAAAATGTGTTCAAGTAGGTTAACAAACTGACCTGGACCTGCACAAACATCCTTTGTGTAAGATGTCATAGAACCTGTATCAGCTTGACAATTCTGGTAGAGAACTCCACTCTACTATGAGTAGCACGACAAGTCCGAGGCGGATTTTGACCTCAAAGAGCCAGTGACAGTATTCTGGGTCTGAGAGACTGTACCAGAATTCTGCCACCTGACACCTTGCTGTGTGCACCCTGCATGCTCACCCCATATTGCCAACTTCCCCTGAGGTATATGCTAGCGGGGGGACAAAGCCGGCATGAGTGCATTTTGTTAGTGTGGGTTGCCTACATCAGGGGAGATATGCACTCAGGGGGAAAACCTATTGCTCTCCTTTGATTGACAGGTACTTAACCTATGGTTCTCCTTTGATTGACAGGTACCATTTGTTCCACTAAAAGGATCCTTCCTATTGTTTGACAGGTCCTTAACTTATTGTTCCCTCCACTTCCACCCCCTCCACCCAGGAAACCTCAAATACAGCCCCTCCTCCTCGTTACTACAGATACTTTTAATATCAGTGTGATTAACTATTTAATTAAACTGATCAATTAATTATCTTCTCCACCTCTGGTAAACCCGCTCTGCTTCTTCTCTCATCCAGAAAATGGTGAGAAGGCCAAATTCCAGCAGGACAATGCAACACACCACAGCTACCTCCACTAACCTAAGAAAATGGCGGGAAAATGGGTCACTTGGGCCACCTCCAGTGACCTGAGTGATCTGAACGCCACCTCTTCCTGGGAATTGGTGGGGACAGGACTCAGCCTGTGCTGGGCTGCTGGAAAGGATGGATGTAAGTCTTCATTTTGTATACAGTGTTTATTTAAACAATTTGAGCCAGTAGCTGCATCCAGTGAGTTCACCATGAAGTCTGTAGCCCAATTGACTTAGTACACAGTACCACCACCAGAGTGTCCTATTGTCCCTTCCGTGATTTAATCGAAGATGGCTGTCTGGGGGCAGAAAAATGGTGGGAAAAGGACTCAGCCTTGTCTGGGCTGCTGGAGAGAGAAGGGAGGGAGTGTACTTCATTTATTTTGGAACAATTTATTTAAGGATGAAGTTCACATAGTTCATTTATTACACTGTTACAAAACACTCGCCCATACTTGCTTGGGGTCATGCTACATGGTATGCAGACCCGCAAACTACTATTAGGTTTTCGAAATAATGCAGTACAATGATGCACAGACACGCAAACAGCTCGTAAATTACCGAAATAATCCATTACACTGATGTACAGACACACAAGCAACCCGAAAATTACCAAAATAATGCAAAGGTTCTGAGCACTATGGGACTTAACATCGATGGTCATCAGTCCCCTAGAACTTAGAACTACTTAAACCTAACTAACCTAAGGACAGCACACAACACCCAGCCATCACGAGGCAGAGAAAATCCCTGTCCCCGCCGGGAATCGAACCCGGGAACCCGGGCGTAGGAAGCGAGAACGCTACCGCACGACCACGAGATGCGGGCCAGAAATAATCAGTACACAGCATACAGACCTGCATTATACTCGGAAATCACCTAAATACTGCAGTACACTGACGTACAGACACGAAAGCAACTCGTAAATTATCTAAATAACGCATGTAACACGTTCTGCAGACACACTCACTAATTCTAAACTGTCCAAATAATACCGTACATAGCTTGCAGACCTGAAAACTACTGGTAAATCACCGAAATAATGCGTACATGACGATGTACCAATACGCTCACAACGCTTAAACAGCCGAAAATAATGTCGCGAACAAACACTTAGTGCACGTAAGAAACGCTTTCGAACAGTCGTCAACCGCAACATATCAGAGGCTCCAACACATGCACACGCCGAAAACCCAGCGAGCCTCTGCAGGGCAGACGAGTGCACGGGTGGTCGTAGGTTGTGTTCCATAAATGAGCAGCATAGACAGAAGTGACGACACTGTCTGCGGGGCTGACCATCATTCAGCAGGACAATGTTCAAGCACGTACAGTGCAAGCTGTTACTGATTTTGTGGTGTCACCGGCAGACACCACACTTGCAAGGTGGTAGCCTTTAAATCGGCCGCGGTCCGTTAGTATACGTCGGACCCGCGTGTCGCCACTATCAGTGATTGCAGACCGAGCTCCGCCACACGGCAGGTCTAGAGAGACTTCCTAGCACTCGCCCCAGTTGTACAGCCGACATTTTCCTAGCGATGGTTCACTGACAAATTGCGCTCTCATTTGCCGAGACGATAGTTAGCATAGCCTTCAGCTACGTCATTTGCTACGACCTAGCAAGGCGCCATGTTCAGTTACTATTGATATTGTAAATAATGTACAGACAAGAGCTACGTTCAACATTAATGGATTAAAGTTAAGTATTCCACCAGTTACCTCCTTTTTTCTGAAGTCTAAATTCCTTGTCCTGTTCCAGACCTCACGCCAGCCTGCGTGAGCTTAAACGCGTGCCTTTCGGCTTCCTCTAAAATTCGTGGGTTGGCTCTCCTGCCAATCCACAACAGATTTATTTGAATGATGGGGCTGCTAAGTGCTATACCACCTACTGCACTCCCCTGACTTAAGCCCTCGTGAGTTCAACTCGATTTCTAAACTGAAGGAAACACTTCTGGCATTCGCTTCAGAACTGCTACAAATTCGTCGGGCAATAGACCGCGCCGCTCGAACTGTCAACACAACTTGCACTGCTAAGAGTATCCGACGACTTCCGCATCGTTGGCAATGGGCTATACACTATGCTGGGGACTACTTTGAAGGTAAGTAAAACTTTGAAACACGTATCTGTTTTGTATCAGCAGTAAATAAATAGTTGCCACCTTAAAAGTCCCAACCCTCGTATATTTTATCACTGTACTTACAATTAAATATCACGCTCCCAGTCTCAATTGGACAACAGTCGACAATGAGCGAAGTATCGAAAATACACCCTGCTGACAGATGTGGTTCCGCAAATAAAATATCTCGACCATTCTTATTACTTGATTACTTGACATACTTTCCCCTTTGCTATCACAGTATTCTACATCATTCCATACCTTCATTATGACTGGACATAGTCATACCCATTGCACATGTCAGAACACACAAACTTATAAGCCTTATGCTCAAGGCGAACCTATCATGCACCCCCTACTATTAAGTATAATACTTCGCCAATAACTGATTGCTTGCGATAAGAAATAATACTGACGGCAAATCAGCAAAGGGTGGGCATGTCTCATAAGTTTTCTAGCGAGCGAAACAACACTGGGAGAAAATCTGTGATGGGTGAACATGTCTCTTTAAGTTTTTCTTGCGAGTACCACTATGGCTTAGAAATAGAGGTGTAATCGTCTTAAAAACCACTATATATTTAAAAAATACTATCGCTGAAGGGTATATTACCAGAAAAAGAGGACGGTTACAGCTCGTCGACGTTACAACCTCATACTAAAATAATGAATTTGGAAAGTGATTTGGCTAAGGAATGTGGTATGAAACCGGTATTTGCAACTACCTCATACCGCCATTAGATATTTCTCGAGTATTTGTAACAGATTCTGTCTTGATGTCATGTCAGAGGTTCTGCGATATATCCACTGGGTTATAAGCGAAGGTTGACTGAGAAGGATCACAAGCAGAAGATAGCGTGCTGATTGAGGTCGCAAGAAATGTACAGGTGCTCTTCAGATCTCTAGTGTTACGCTGTCCTCTAGAAATGCTGTTTGGGGTTTGGAATCAAGTCTTTCCATTCCACCACATACCTGCTTTGGATGTTATGGAGAAGCCCCTTAATGATTACAGCCGCTAGTGAGTCATATTTCTGGCACTCTCATATCTCGTAACGAGTGACCTTTCTCTAACCTGTCTGATACACTAAAATCCCTCAGACTCTGTACTACCATCCCTGCAACTTTGCACATGTCATCGTTCCAATTTAAGTCGGAACTGAGTACAAGTCAGAGAAAGCTACATCTGCCACGTTCTCCAACCTGTGTAGAATCAGGCTAAGCTGAATTAGTGTGACAGGACTGTGTTTTGACCATTCGATGGAAACAGGAACATGTTGCTGTAGCTCCACCAACTGTCTGCGATGTTTAAGGTCAGCACCAAACGAAGCCTGCTCCTGCAACAGGAAGTAGTACAAACGAGAGTACAGTATCTGGGAAACGGACGAGGATTTTGCTACTGCACTCTGGTGCTTCTCCAAACTATATACAGATAGTGCAGTCTGAATCAGATTCGCACCTCTCAGGGCCCATTCAGGATTTTGCTACTGCACTCTGGTGCTTCTCCAAACTATATACAGATAGTGCAGTCTGAAGCAGATTCGCATCTCTCAGGGCCCATTCACATCTATCACTCCAACATGTTATTATTGTTATTCTGTACCATCCAACAGAGAAAAGCTGAGAACTATTAAAGCTCCACTAACTTCATCCAACAGAGAACTCGATAAGATTTTTAACACATGTCTCCTACCATACATCGAAAACAAATAACGCATGCATGGCGGTACCGAACACATGTAACAATCCTATTAAATATACAGGTATTGATCCACTGCACAGATCACTTGAAAGTTTCATCACGTGTACTGCAGGAGGATGGCTGTATCCCACAGATTATGCCATAAGTGGCAAGACACTCCCTGGGACCCTTTGTCATTGTTTGGAACCTTACTTTTTTTCTATTGTAATACGCTTTGTTCACGTCCATACATTTTGTTTTTCCGCCACGACTTTGAGGTCTGTGTCAGATTCCAAACTGACATTAACACGTTCTGATCCATTGCCTCCCGCAGAAAACTAGACATTGCACGCTGTAATTCATGTTATTACTGCTGCTACCATATCACACCACACACACAGGATTATTTTAAATAAAAGACAGTTACAACATAAAGAAACTGGAAGAGTTTGGAGGCGTTGTGGAGCGTTTCCACACTGCAGTCCGAAGGTGAATGACGACCTCTACATTTAAGCTCATCTGTCTCAGTGACTGTTTCGTTGCTAGTAATCCCCAGAAGGTGTTGCCCCTCCACCAAAAATTTTTCTCCATCTCAAAGAAACGATGTCAGTCGATCATTATGTGGTGACCAACAGTCTACCAGTGAACGGATTGGATGGAAAAATGGTTCAAATGGTTCTGAGCACTATGGGACTTAATATTTGTGGTCATCAGTCCCCAAGAACTTAGAACTACTTAAACCTAACTAACCTAAGGACATCACACACATCAATGCCCGAGGCAGGATTCGAACCTGCGACCGTTGCAGTCGCGCGGTTCCGGACTGCGCGCCTAGAACCGCTAGACCACCGCGGCCGGCAATTGGATGGAAAAGACACCGTCGATGTAGTGTAATAGCTAGCATCACAGTTGAGAGTGTGAACAATTTGAACAATTTTACAGTAATTTCAACACCGAACAATGATGCACAACATGTTCCCCAATTTCAGCACCATTGCTAAATAGCCCACTCTCTACTTTGTGTGAGTATCTTTGCGAATGTAGATAGACAACTGTGCAGTACGTCCACTCACTGTTTATCCTTGAACATATACATCATCAAAGTATACCAGACAGCGCTCTACATAGTTCTAACGCCTCGAGTATAGCACTTAATTTATGATCTATCTCAGCCGTGGCGCGGCTCTCGGGCGCAAGACGCTATCGATGACTCCTCTGGTTGAGGTTGGCACTATGTGCAATCGCGAGCGCCTCCTGTCGGAGCGGGTCCTAACGGGGGAGTGAGTGCGAGTACGGGAGGAGTCTGGGGCGGACAGCAGGGGAGAACGGACATGGCGGCCGCACTCTGAGGCGACAAGAGGAGAGTAGTTGTGCACGGCCGAGAAGGGAGCGTCGAGCAAGGCGGCAGTCAGCATCGCTTTCCGGGGGACAGAGAGTTGCGGCAAGCCGGCGAGCAGACACCAGCTCCGGGAGCAGTGCTCCGGTTTGTGGACGTGACGTGGGTCGTATTTTGGCGCACTATAGTTTGCTCGGTACGCATCTGCTGCTCCCTTTATGCCGGCGTGTGTTGTTCTGTCCGTATGTGCATTGAAAAGGTTACGCTCCGGCTGGAACTGTGGCTCGTGCTTTACGTTCATGCACCCTGACTCATTTGTTTTGCTGCAGGCAGCTGTAATTTCAGAGATTTTTTTTTCCGTCGCGATTGTCTTAGCCCGGTGGTGCCTAGTATCCGAGAACAAGACAGCTAACGTGTGACGTGTTTTGGGTTTTGGAGCCCTGTTTGGGTAACTTAGTTATCATGCACACAAATGTACTGCTGCCGAGTGAGGTTAGCCCTAATCTTGTGAAACTGAGCTTTCAGTGACTGGCTCGTCTGCAAATTAATTAAACCTTCGTGGTGTGTGTTTTTTTTTTTGCTTTCAATGGTGAATTTCTTGTCATTCATTGGTGTATGTTTCGCCGTTAATGATAACTGTAAGATAGCAAAGTCTTGAAGGGCTTGCGTATCGTGACTGTATTTTTGGCAACTGTTTAATTTGATTTCTTGTTTATCGGTCTGGTGAAAACTTATGCCAAGTTTACTAATTTCCGCCTGTGATCCGGAAGTTGGTTTGAAGGTAAATCCGTGGGTAAATCTTTACTGGACCTGAATGTTAACTGATCTTGCGTTGAACTAATGCCATTATTAAATCGTTTCTTTTGTGCTATTACCATAGACAAGGAGACAGGGCACATTCTGTGGTCGAGGGGTAGGCACGGTTGCTGCTTTGCGCGTGGCGTCTTTTCGCTCGCTATCATTTCCCGCGTTAGTACGGGCGCCGTAAGAGTTGTTTGCTTGGGTTGTACGGCCGCTAGTCAGCTGTGCCTGCTCCCGCTTCGGGGTGTGCCGTGTTTCGTATGTCACTGCTACTCCTGTGCTGCTGTCGGTCGCTTACCGAAATGCTAGTCTGTTTTAGCACGGTGGCCACTGGGCCGTGACGATGTCGGTTGATGACCAGCGTTGGGGCGGTCGTCCGCTCTGAGTGGCTTCGGTCGCTTGGACTTGGCAGTTACCTTCCGATTAAACAGATCAAATTTGTTTATTTGCAGTAAATTCCTAAGTATTTGTGAGAAAAGTTGTAACTGAGTTTTTCATGATTTTACAGAATTCAAGCATTTCGGCAACGCATTTTCCTATCTATGTTTTATTTAAATGAGAATTCTTTATTGGGGTTATTCACCTGTTGAAGCTTAACATAAAATTTGTAGCTTAACTTTCATGATTTTATTTAATTTAAGCATTCTTGTAAAGCAGTCCTTTATCTACGTTTTCTTGATTGGTAATTCTTTATTGGTGTTATTCACTGGTTGAAGGTTAACATATGTTTGTAACCAAGTTTATGTCCTTGCTTAATTGAGATTGGTTAAGAGCCTTATTGCTGGAAGATCATTAAAGCTTGGGTCCTTGTAATTGCGAGTACTGTTGTCTATGTTCTGGGCTACCCTTCCACTTCCACAGCCAAGCTGTCCTATCTACCAGTACACTATCTATTTGTGGATGGGAGTCACAGAGCATTCTCATAGTCTTAGGATAAAATTAGAGACTGAAAGACCATCTCGCAGTCTTTGACCAACCCTCCCTGCAGCAATGTTACCGATTTAATCCGCAACTGCCCAGAAGTAGACCGCTACATTCCGCATCTCGTGAATGAATGGACCTCGTCGAGTCCTAGCCCATCCAAGTGCACAAGATTTCTTCAGATGCGCCCATGTGGAGGAGGTTAGCATCCCTTATCGGTGTATAGTAACAAATCTAAAAGGGTTGTAATAGCAGACGATTAAGAACAAGAAATGTGTGGTTTTTATGCATGATGGAGCTTCAGACGGACGGAGTTCGAAGCATTTTACGTAAATCCACTACGCTGTCAATTTTAAAGTATTGTTCTAGTGTCTGGGTTCAGTACCAGCAGGGTATTGGTAAGAGAGAATATAAACGCATGCAATGCTAAGGCTGCACAGCTCTGCACTTAAAAGAGGCTATAATTTTAGATCGCTTCACTTTCCGCCCTATCAGTGATGTGGAATGCAGCGTTGTTAATATCCACGTCCTTCTCCCAGTTCCAGTACTGTCTTCTAAACTACTTCGTGTTGCAGGAGCTGGCTTCATTTTGCGCTGACCTTGCACATTGTGGGCAGTTGGTGGAGCTACAACAACATGTTGCTGTTTCCGTCGAATGGTCAAAACACAGTCCTGTCGCATTGACTCAGCTCAGCCCGTTTCTACACGGGCTGGAGAAGGCGGTAGATATAGCGTTTCCGACTTCTACTCAGTTCCGACTTAAATTGGAGCGATGACATGTGCAAAGCTGCATGGATGGTAACGCTGGGTCTGAGGGATAGTTGGAAAATGATTAGGGAATACCGAAAACCACATTAGAATTTTACTGTATCAGATAGGCTGGAAGCAAAGTGACTCGTTTCGAGATATGAGAGCGCCAGAAATATGATTCACTAGTGGCTGCAATCATTAAAGGAATGCTCCATAGGATCCAACGCAGGTATGTGATTGAATGGAAAGACTTGATTCCAAATCCCAGACAGCATTTCTAGCGAATAGGGTAACACTGGAGATCTGAAAAGGAACAGTACATTTTTTGCGACCTCAATCAGCACACCAACCACTGTTTGTGATCCTTCTCAATCTGTCATCGCCTATAACCCAGTGGATATATCGCAGAACCTCTGACATGGCATCGAGACTGAATGGGTTAAAAATACTGGAGAAATAACTAGCGGTGGTATGAGGTAGTTGGTGTTTCACCGGTTTCGTACCACATTCTTTTGCCAAATCACTTTCTAAATTCGGTAATTTTATTACGAGGTGGCACCATCGTTGTCGTGTAACCGCAGTGTTTTTTCTGATAGTATACACTTCGGCGCACAGCGTCTATATTCAGTGTTGCGGTATTTGTCGTGAGAAGCCACTTCATTCAGAGGTAATGCCATACCTAGATTTATAAAGCCAGTACAGCTGTTAACAAGGATACTTATCTGCACCTGTAGAAACAAGACTGCTTGTGACAGTAATATGGTCGTTGCGATCGTGTTTCTTAACATATAGTGGTTTGTAAGCCTCTCTTTCTAAGCCACAGTTGTAGCACTCGCAGAGAAGACTTACGAGACATGACCACCCATGTCCCCGTATCGCAAACAATCAGTTATTTGTGGAGTATTATACATAGTACTAGGTTCGCCTTAAGCATCAGGCTTATAAAGTATGTGTGTGTGTCCCGGAATGTGCAAAGTGACTGACTATGTCCAGTCGTAAGTAAGGTATGGACTTGATGAGAAATACTGTGATGGCAAAGGGAAAAGTATATGAAGTGATAAGAATGGTAGAGATGTTTCTATTTCCAGTCCCACAGCTGTCAGCATGGTGTATTCCCTATACTAGACCTACAGTCGGTGACGTGCAGTTGAGGCTGCGATCGTAATATTTAGTCGTAAGTACAGTGACTGTCTGCACCGGTGACCTGTGGCGGTAATGATTCACTTTTTTGGCTAACGGTAGAACCAGTGCGAATGGAGAGGCCTTTTATGATGCAGGGATGTAGCTGACCTAACCATAGCGTCCTCTAGTCGGCTGAATAGCGGACTAATACTTAGTAACTGTTGGATGGCTTTCGTGATTGTGTGTAAAATTGAGAAGATTCAATATGGACGTATCTTTGCGCTGGACCATTATTCCCTCCTATGACTGCGTGAACACATTTTGCGCCTTTATTTCGTTGAGAGAACATCGATTGCGGTGTGTCCATCTAGCAGGTAAAGGACGAGCGGGAGACTAGATTTGCCGATTCTCTAGACATGAGAAAGAGAAACACCTTGGTTCACTTAGTAAATTGTAGGGATGATTTGGAATCTGTTACATCACCGACGTCGATATTCGCGAATGGGAGTATCAGTTTTATCTATTTTTTTCGAATTTTCGCTCAAAGGTCATCACTGACGGGATAAGTTTCTAGTTACTCATTGGTTTACAGCATGCGCCACCTCACTAGTGTTTCGGATTTGTAGAGAAATAATTTCCGGTCTATGTATTCAGAATTATGTTGCGCGAGCGATCGGTATCATACAGCTATGTGCTTGATATCGAAAAGTAATCTTGTAATCTCAGAGTCTGGAGGTGGGTATAGAAAGATAGCAAACAAGCAAATAGGTCAGGGTCAGGAACAGTGAAGTCTTTGTGCCATGGGGAACCTACCCAGCCTTTGTACAACAGTCTTCGTGGTATATGGTGTCTGGTGGTCACTACTGCATGTCCTATCGTGAAGGAGGTATAGATTCAGCACAGGGGGATGAAAGTTTTTTTTTTTTTACATGGAAAATTATGTGCGCCATAGATACTGAGATTCATTCCAGAACCATGGTCATAAAGAGGAGACACATCCAGTACATTGCTCGGCGTCAGACTGCAGCAGCAATCATAGTATTTAATTGTAGTTACACTGATAAATATGTCTGGTGCCCTATATTATTGTGATTCTGGAGATAGCCGTTGAAAGCATAGCAGCAAGCAAACAGGTCGGAGCCAGAAACAGCATCTCAGAGGATGCCTTTGCTCTGAGGTGGGACTCAAATTCAAATGGCTCTGAGCACTATGGGACTTAACATCTGTGGTCATCAGTTCCCTAGAACTTAGAACTACTTAAACCTAACTAACCTAAGGACATCACACACATCCATGCCCGAGGCAGGATTCGAACCTGCGACCGTAGCGTTCACGCGGTTCCAGACTGAAGCGCCTAGAACCGCAAGGCCACACCGGCCGGCGAGGTGGGACTTCCCCATCCTTTGTACACCACTTCAGAGAGCCAGAGAAAGCTTCCGGCTTACAACGGTTTGGCTTTCAGCTCCCCCTGGATGGATGAATAGTGAACTAATATACAGTTTGCGTTGAGTTGCCTTTGGTACCGCGTGTTTTTCGTGTATAGTCTGCAGAAATTTGAGAAGATTCAATGTGATCAGTGTTTGTTCTAGGAATATTGATAGCATTCGAACTTCTACCACTTAGGTCCTCCTGGGGCTGCAGTCACGAGCCGTGTTTATGGCAGCAGTTTCCTCTGTCAGCGTTGCACTGCGACATGGTGTGTATCTGGGATGTATTTGATGATCTGTAGACCACTTTCTGCAGAGTTTAATTGTCAGTGCAAAATAGCGAGCTGTGCAAAATTCTTTTCTACCGCCGAAAGTTTCGCCTGCAGGGAAAAAAAAGGTGGACAGTGCTCCCACACTGGCAGCAGCAGCAGTTTGACGGGTGAGTTCAATAAGAGGTGCACTGTCCCACTGGGTTCATCAGGAAGGATGCATTCGGTGCTTTTCTGGGCTATTTTCGTGGACATGTTCTGTTAAGACAAGAAATTCCGTGAGGACACGCTGAGACATCACGATAGCTCCTGTACGGTCTTACTTGACGAGTTAGGACCACAATGAGCAATGCACCCCGTGCTATTCTGTGAAGCATTGGAACAGATTTCTACAGTGCGACCTGTGATGTCTCCACAGGTAGAGAGGTATCGTGCCAGCAATGGTAAAATGCACTTGCAGACCAGACGGACAATTGGCTCTTATGTACAGAGACATGTGACCTCAGTATAACACTCGAAGAACTCTAATTGTATACCCGAAAGCAGATGTGAGTTTCACCTGCTGGCTGTTGGCAATAGCGGCCTGAGACCAATAGCTCGTGCCCCTGTACTCGTGTGTCCAGTGGAGATTCACAGCGGCGTCGCCATGTGCATGTGTTGGAGTCTCTGATACGTTGTGGTTGAGGACAGTTCGAAAGTGTTTTTCATGTGCACTGAGTGTTTGTTCACTACATTATTTTCGGCTGTTTAAGAAGTCTGAGTGTGTTGATAGTGTTGTATATGTATTGTTTTGGTAAATTACGAGCAGGTTGCAGGTCTGAAGACTATGTACTGCATTATTTGGACAGTTTAGAATTGGTGAGCGTGTCTGCAGAGTGTTTAACATGCGTTATTTTGATAATTTATGAAATGTTTTCCTGTCTAAACATCAATGTACTGCATCATTTAGATGATTTACGGGTAATTATCTGATCTGTATGCTGTGTACCGCATTATTTCAGTAATTTTAGAGTAGTTTTCATGTCTGTAAATCAGTGTAATGCATTACTTCGATAATTTACGATTAGTCTGCATGTTTGTAGGCTAAGTAGCATGAACACAAGCACATCAGTGCGAGTGTTTTGTATCAGTGTAATCAATGAACTAAGTGAACTCCACCCTTAAATAAATCGTTCCAAAATAAATGAAGTACACTCCTTCCTCTCTCCATCATCCCAGACAAGGCTGAATCCTTTTCCTGCCATTTTTCCCCCTCAGACACCCATCTTGGATTACATCATGGAAGGGATGACTGCACGCTCTGGTGGCAGTGTTGTGTACTGTGTCAGTTGGACTCCAGATCTCATGGTGATGGAGCAACTGTCTCAATTTGTTTTAACACTGAATGCAAAATAAAGGGTTACATCCATCCTATCCAGCAGCCCAGCACAGGCTGAGTCCTTTCCCCGCGAATTCCTAGGAAGAAGTGGCAGTCATATGAGTTAGCTTACTGGAAGTTGCGCAAGTGACCCATTTTTCCGCCATTTTCTTCGGTTGATGTAGGTAGCCATGGTGTGTTGCATTGTCCTGCTGGAATTTCAACTTACCACCGTTTTCTGTGGGAGGGGAGGGGGTTTGGCAGAAGGGGAGAGGTTAATTAATCGATCAATTTAATTGAATAGTTAATCTAATTGGTATCAAAAGTGTACATGTACCAGTGCAGGAGATGGGGCTGTGTTGGATGTTTCCTGTGGGTGGGGGGAGGGATGGGAGGGGAGAAACAATAGGTTAAGGACCTGTCAATCAAAAAGAAGTATCCTTTTAGCAGAACCTGTCTATCAAAGGAGAACTGTAGGTTAAGTAACTGTCAATGAAAGTTGAACAATGGATTTGCCCCTGAGTGCATACCTGTCCCTGATGTAGGCAACCTACACTAACATAATGCTCTAGTGCCTGCCCTGTCCCTCTACTTATACTTCCTCTGTCTGTCTACTCTATCTCTCAAAATTTTATTACATAATGGAAGTTTGTTCTATGTGGACTGAACAAGTTACCAGTGGCTACAATATATTCACAATTAGATTTTTCTAAGTAAATAACTTTGCACTATGAAATACTTTACTCAACTTTCCAGATTAATGACAATAATTTTCTTAAATATAAGGATAATAAAATTAATTTTCTCATAGAAACTGTTGTGTGTTTTGTGTAGAAGAAATTGTAGCTGCATCCAAGATTGTTTGGGGAAGGCTCAATAAGACTCGTGTACATGTATGTACAATTGGATTCTTGTATTTACAACCAAACTCACCACGTAATGTTACTGGAAACTTGAGAGGGAAGTGTTAGATCGCTAGCATGTAAGTTTCTCAATCATACTGTAATCAATGGAGGAGTCTTTAATCATTCAATAACCAACTGGGATAATTAGTTTCGTTACTGGTAGGCTTGACAAGACATCCTGCAAAACGTTACTAAATCCCTTCTCTGACCACTGACAACATCATGTAGTTCGGAAATCCAGTCGTGATGGAAATACTGTATATTGGATCTAATGGGGACAAATATATCTAATATGTCTGAGGATGTCTACAGTGAAACTGGTATCAGTGACAATGAGGTAGTTGTAGCAACAACAATTATCAGTGTAAAAACACCAAGAACAATATGTAGATAGATTTATATATTCAGTGAACTAGAGTAAGAAGTTGTTTCTTTTTGCTCAGGACAGTGGGGTGTAGAGCAACTATGGCTCAGATTCAAAAGAATGGTTGACCATGGCTTGGACAGATACTTACCTAGCAGGACAATTCATGATGGATGGGATACTCCATGGTATATGATCACTGCAAAGAAATTTCTAAGGAAATAGAGACAACCGCATCATAGGTCTAAAAGATAGACTACCGAGGTAGACAGAGAGATGCTGATTTGGCTTTAAAGTAGGCGATACATGACGCCTTCAGTGTGTACCACAGAAAAATACTATCGAATGGTCTTTCAAACAACACGAGAGATACTGGTCGTATGTAAAGGCTGTTAGTGGCATCGAAGTTAGTGTTCAGACACACATGGACAAGATAGGATCTGAAACTCAAGGTTTCAAATGTTCCTTTACAAAGACAAATTCACACGTACTGTCCCAATTCTACTCTCGTACCACTGCAAAGACGACTGAAACAGATATTAGTGTCAGTGGATTTGATGAACAGCTGAAGTCGTTACATTTCAACAAAGCTCCATGTCGTGATGGAGCCCGCGGAAGATTCTATACCAGATTTGTGACTGAGTTAGAACCTCATTTAACCGTCATATATCGAAATCACTTGAATGCAAATCTATGACATGTCGTCTGAAGAAAGCACGGGTCATACCTGTCTCCACGAAGGACATCAGAACTAGTCCAGAAGTTTACCGACCAATGTTTTTGACAGCTATTTGTCGTAGAATCTTAGAACATATTTTATTATTATTTTGAGCTTTTCCTCATTACAGAGGCTTATCTCCAACATAATAATTTACCTGGAAATGACAATACAAACAATAAACATTCTTAAACTATACTCTCAAAATATTTCTCCATGTGTTTCGATCTTGCGTGTCCTCTTCCTCTGCGCCCATTCTCCTCATTGTGTGCTGTACATTTTGGAGCCAGGTGGTCACAGGTCGTCCTCTTCTTCTTCTCCCCTCCGGTTCCCACTCCAGTATCAATTTTGGTATTCTGGCTTCCTCCATTCTTCGTACATGCCCGTACCACTGTAATTTCTTCCTATCCATTACGTCATATATTCTTTCTTTTATTTCCATTCTCCTTATTACTTCGGTGTTCCTTATCTTTTCTTTCCTGGAGATTCTTGCCGATCTTCTCCAAAAGTCCATCTCTAGAGCTTGTAATTTTTTAATGTGCTTCATGTTAATTGTCCAGGTCTCCGTTCCATACAGAACCACACTCTCTAATATGGATTTGTATATTAATTTTTTAGTTCTGCTCATTACATTCCGGCTCCATAAGACTGAGTTAAGCATCCCAATGACCCTCCGTCCGCTACTAATTCTTTTATTGATTTCTGACTCTGATTTTCCCTCGATTTCTAAAACGAAGTGCAATTGTTCTAAAAAGACCTGATGTTAACCATAAGTAAAAGCGTGATGGAATAAAAAGGAAGTTTATTATATAACGCAAAGTAAGATGAGTCCAGACAATAAACAAGCTGAGTAAAAGAACATGTGAGTAACATGGTTTATTATGGCAACTTCACGGTACTATTGAGCATTAGCGATACTGCAAATTCACAAGCTAGCAGAAAATAGAATAAGAATCTCGCCCAAGCTTCACAGGTCGCCACAGCAGTAAACAACAACACTCTACTGAGAGGCTTATAGATACGAATGACAAATAATACCCAAATGCGTAATACATAAACTTGACTTAGTCTAAGAAATGAACAAAGAGTAGTAAGCCAGCTGCAGATTTTCCGTATGTTTCTCCAAAATCTGTCGTAATGTGAAAATATGGTCTACACATGATCTCCCAGCCGTGAATCCACATTGTTCTTCTTGGGTTCTAAAATTTTTTTCCAGTTTGTTTTTAATTACTTTCACAAAAATTCTCATTAATGTGTTTGGACACAAATTCCTCGATAGTTTGAACAAATTTTGCGATCCCCTTTCTTAAATATTGTATTAATGTAACCTAGCTTCATTTCGTTGGGTATTGAATCTCCATGTATCATTTTGTTGAAGAGCTGTGTTATCAGTTTCACAATTTTGTCACCACCATATTTTAGACACTCCAGATTGATATTGCCTGGTCCCGGTGATTTACCATTCTTTCCTGTTCTCAATGCCTGAAGTACTTCACTTTCTAAAATATGGATCTCATCATCTTCATATCCTTTATCTTCCCCTGTTCCTTCTTCTAGATATTCTTCTCTGTCCTCATTTAATAATTTTTGGAAATACTGTTCCCATTCCTTTTGTGTTATCAGTTGGAGATTAGTTTTGCTTTTTGTATCCTGTCGAAGCCCTTTCAATACTGACCATGCTTCTTTTGCTCTCCCAAATCCTAATTTGCTATTCACCTTGGCACATGTTCTTTCCCATGCTTCATTTTTTGCCATCCTTATTTTTTTCGTCACTTCATTCTTCTTTTCCTTGTATATTGATCTTGTTTCTTCTGATTTATCATTCAACCACTGAAGGAACGCATTTCGTTTTTCTCTAATGAGGATCTCTAGTTCCTCTGACCACCACTCTGCTGCACGGTTGTGGTTGCTATCTTTTTTACCCAACACCTCTGTTGCTATGATTTTCACATTAGCTTTTATATAGTCATATATTTCCTCTGTACTTCCTTCAAATGATTCAACCAGTTTCCTTTCCATCCTGGGCCCAAAGAGTGTTCTGATACTTTCGTCTTGTAGGCTGTCAATATTAAAAGGTAAATTTTCATCTTTCTCAGTCTGGTTCGTTTTATTTATGTTACTTGTATCACTCCTTGCATTCTTCCATGGCCAGAAAGACTTCATTTTAACTAGATAGTGGTCTGATCCACACTGGGCTCCTCTATAAGATCTGACGTCTACTGCCTTGAAACTACTTGTTTGCCTAATGATAATATAATCTATTATAGGACGAAGTTCTTTGGTGTTCTGTTGCCAAGTATATTTATGAATGTCCTTATGTTTGAAAAATGTATTGGTAATTTTTAGATCAAATTGTTCACAAATTGCAATCAATCGTTCTCCATTGTCATTATATTCGTCCTCTCCATGTTTTCCTACTATTCTACAAGATTCTCTAATTCCTACCCTTCCATTCAGATCTCTCATGATAATCAGTTCCTTTCTTCTTGGGATTTTTTCAATAGTCTCCCTGAGGGTGTCCCAAAATGTATCTTTCTCCTTATCTTTTGCGTCGTTCGTGGGTGCATATACGCCAATAATCACAACTTCCCTAGCAAATAATGTCATTTCAACAGTTATTATACGTTGATTGATGAATGTCCAATTTGTGATTCTTTCTTTCCATGATTTTTTTATCATAATGGAGACTCCTGCTTTGGCTCTTACTGCTTTTGATACCCCACTCCAGATATGTACATAATTATCCAGTTCTTCTTCTCCTTGGCCTTTCTTCTTTGTTTCAGAGAGTACGACAATATCCATGTTGAACATGTCAAGTTCTGCGGGGAGTAAATTTATTTTAGTGGAAATACCTTGCACATTCCAGCATCCGAACATAATTTTCCGTTTCTCATTGCCAGTTCGTCGTCCAAAGTTGCAATTTTTCCGAGGCATATTATTAGGTTTTTTAGCATTTTTATGTTTTTATGTGAGTGAGGAGCTGGCCCACTGCACAACCCCAAACCTGGAGGACCAGGTAATTTTTACTCAAGGTTTTCTTCCTTTAGCCTTTGATAAGCCAATATCATACTACAAGGCAGCAGTTGCTAGTTTTGGTCCACCCCGGGTATTTTATTTCCCCGGTACCCACCATATCTGGTGAGCATTCCCCTATCCGCCACCCAGGGAGGCGCCCGATGGGAGACTAGCAAACTCCACATATATTCTGAGCTCAAAGACCTCACGGATCCTGTAAACATCGACATTTGACGACCAATTTGGTCTTTTCTTACATGAATATCTGAAAGCCATGGATCGAGGCAGTCCGATAGCTGCAGTGTTTCTTGACATCCAAAAGTTATTTTTCTCTGTAACATACTTAATATTATTATCGACAGCACGTTCATATGGGCTGTTGAGAGATATTTTTCACTACTTTGTGAGTTTGTTTGCAGAATCTTGGATGGAGAGTTTGAACAACACGAATCACGAATAGCAGGTAACGAAGGGCAGTGCGAATGATCCCAGACTTATTTGACTAACTGAAGATATGTGGGAAGATATTAACTGGAGGACACTCCGAGAAAGACATCGTACATATTGCAAGAAACTTGTAAGAAAATGTCAAGAACTGTCTTTCTGGGCAAAAGGTACAAATGTTCTTCAGCTCACCACATCTATATTAAGATAAATTGAGGCAAACAACAGTTCTTACAGACACGTGCAAGAAGCCTTCGCATGCTGCATCCACGGATGGAACACAAACAAACAACCACGTGGGAAAAAAATAGTAGGATTAAGCTAAAGTACAGAAACCCCACAACATTGTGGACAAAGATAACTGGAGAAACGGTATAAGTTTGAAACAAAATGGTATAACAGTTAGGAGATTTTCGTTTAAAAACATATTACTAGCAGAAATATAAATTTGTCGGATAATATATAAGACTTGCTGTATGTTTATATTTTTACAGCCACAAAGTTGTGATTATTCTCATAATGTTCTTACCAGTGCAGTTTTACTCTGGTGGACAATTTTCGTTTTTGTCCATTGTACAGTTTGAGACAACAGTGGTCATCGATAGAATAACATCAATATTGGCTGTATAACAGCGTTGATTTTTATTCAGATACTACTAGCGTAGAACTACACTTGTTTCCTGGATTTCCTAATGTATTCGATACAGCTTCGCGTTTTCGAATGAGAATAGTTGTAGCTTTCCGAGGATCGGCCCAGAACGGTGACTGGGTTCAAGACTTTAAAGAAGATATCGACAGACATAAGACTTACGTTGTCGGGAGTACTCCAATGGTAGTGTAATAGGCCCGTCACTGTTGTGATTACCACTGTTCATTGTACATACATTCCTGCTAATAACTGCAAGTACGATTAGAGAGTATATGTACTGTCACATAAGTTTAATAACTCTAAGGTCATTGAAGAGACTTCTGCAACATGTTGAAATATCAACTTCACCTGATCTTATTTGCCAACCATATCCTTGTGCTGGTATGAGCATCGGTCTGTAATGCGCCTCGATGTCAAAGAACGTCTCACGTGGTGCCCTATCGAGTGTAAAGTGTGGTCCCGCTGACCTCTGCTTGTGATTACTCGATTCCAACAACACGACTTTTTGTAGGAAGGGAAGCTGTCTGTTGGGAATCAGGTATAAACCCTTTACGTTATTCTCTTACTGTTTGCTCCTGGACGCGTTTGTGCCCTTTATCAGCTTACTTATGTCATCGGTAAACACAGAAATTTTGAAGAGGCGTCCATTGTCCCTGGTGGTCAGGTCAAGTTGTAATATTATTCATAAGATTTTGATATTAGCAGCACAAGTCTACTAGATATTTGTAAGGCAATAACTGTCTATGTTGCAGGGAGATTGGGGCGGAGCGCTTGTTCTTAAGTCCACAGACGGCTATAAGCAGATTGGCATTGCCAGTTTTTTTCACAATTGCAATGAGCCTCTACCTGGTGCCTTCTCCAGGATGACCTACTACCTCGACTGGATAAAAAGCACTGCTGACATCACTACTGACTAAGGAACTAGTATTCACTGTGACAAGGTTCCGTTATTTGATCACATTTCATAAGTACCCTAATTAAAATTAAAAAATCGGCACAGAACACTTAACAATTGGCAAAAAAATATGTTCTCAGACAACTGTCAACTGCTAACATGGCATAAATGATACGATCATTGTAGCAGAAACCTTGTACTTACTGTACTTCGGTTGTTTTCCTCTCTGGCTGTTCCCACCAAATGACAATATGTTGTTGAAGAAAACTGTTTATCTCTGTGTCTGTATGCTTTCAAGCAATAAAACTGAGATATGAGTAAATTTCTTTTTAGTAATTTGTGGCTAGAATGTGTTTATAGAGTCTTGTAATATGTTATATACTCAAATCTATCGAATAATTATTACTTGTTTCATGACAACATTGTAGTGTTACATTTTTTCGATGTACCACTGGGTCTACATTTGCCAACGACCTACACTAAAAATTGTAGTGGAACGGTTTTCACAGTATTTTGACGTTGGACATTGATTTTTCTGAATATTTCAATGATTTCACTTATTTCCGATAAAAATACTGAACAGTTTGAACATGTCTTAAAATTTCGTTGAATTACACACTTTTTTTTAAATTTCCTGTTTTCGTGTTATTTTGCCATAGAACACTGCACTGATCACCAGTAAAAATATTCTTACATCGTCACCACACTTCAGTCTGTCAGGAAAGGAGAGACATTGAAGACTGAGCGAAAGTGGCACTTACGGAATGTAACATGGCACTGTGGGTTAAAGTCTTGATTCACAGCTTCTCAGGACCTCATAGTGACTGACACGTCCTGCAGTACTACCAAAGACTGGAAGAACAAGAAGAATGGAACACTACTCTCTGAATAATATATGAGCAATAATTGTAGTTCCGTCTGACTGTGGCAAGATAAATGTCATCGTTCATTGCTAATACATCCAGATGGAATCTGCTTCCTACATGTATATTTTCGAAAACGCTATTGCAGCCTAAATGCCAACTATTACAGCAGATTTGTCCAGCATCGATTGTGTAACAAACACAACATTCAGCGAAAGAGGCAATATGCCACTGCCAGATAGTGTGAAGGCAAACACAGCGCTTAAATTTGGTGATGTTGTAGTGGTATACCAGGTACAAATGCTGAAATATTTGTATGTCCGCCATCGTATGGGAGTTGTTATCTTATGCATGAGTCTGACATGTTTTATGGTTCCAAAGCAGTTGGAAAGGGATAATGCAAACCTTATTATCGCTTTAAAGCAAGACAATATGAATTTAAGATTCATTAATCAAGTACATGTAGGTTATTGTTTGACACTGTTAGGTGGAGTCTGATTGTATCGCACACAGTATAGGTATTTGAATGACAGACAATAAAGATCAAACTTCCAGCAGTTTCTTTACATATAGCAATGAAGGAGTTGAGTACATCAATATACATTACATTATGATTATATTGACATGTATATCACGTGTTGAATCCGAGAGGAGAGGTCTGCATGCAAAGAACATTTGTTCATGTGTGGATGCGCAGATTCAATCTATCACACCATAATAAGTAAATGGGAAAGAAAACATCAGCAGAAGATCGACTGAAATGGTGGGTATGAAGTTCGTGATGGTTAATCAGCTCACTGGTGCAAACTTGCAGAAGAACAAGAACAAGTTGAAAATAATTAATGTGCAGGTTGCAAGGACCATGTTAATTGAATAAAGATTGCAAGATATAAAAAACTAACTTGAAGATATTAAAGGGACAAAAGCTCGAAAAGAAGTGAATGTCCGAACGCCGCTGAAGTTAATCGTTATATTAAATGTAAAGGTTGAAGACAACAACCGAATTTTAGAAATACCGTAAAAATAAGTCTACTGAGGCTATAAAAGTTGCATATTGTATAGAAATCAGTTTAGTATGCAACTGCACGTTGAAAAAACCTAAAGTCATTGATGAACAGAAGGCTATTAGATAGAAATTACGATTTCTAAGGATAGGACACTCAGAATGAGTTCAGTTTCGTGGAGAAAAATGTAATCCAACTGTTAAGTCAAATGGAGATAAAGAAGAAGAACAAGTATATACTGTTGCTGATTGCTTTAGCCATCATGGAGACAGCGAAATAGACTCTTCACGTTGGGTCAATGGAGAAAAACCATAATGTAGGCTGCACAGCCTATAAGCTTAACCAAGCACATCGTATACGTTGAGAGTAAGGAATTTGAAAGAACGCTTGATCTAATGGATCTAATATTCTTAAAAACTTCAAAGCCTGGCAAAGATCTAAAAACGTGTGGTGAAATATTATGTATGACAAACAAATACAAAAACAAAAGCCCTAACGGTAGGGAGTACAGAAACATTATTAAACCTGTGTTAAGCAGTAGAACCAGTAAATGTATTGACGATCAGCATAAAAGGATGAACGTTAGTCTGTGGAATACATATATTATCACACTCCTATTGAAATAATAGCCCAGCTATGGCAGCTCACAGCATGAGCCACCACCAGGAATACAGCCCATATGAATGCAATCGTATCAGTCGTTTCAGAGTTCAGGGAAAGGCAAATCATGAACAATTCTGCAGAGAATAGTTCGAGAACTACACAAATCAGTACACAAAATATGCTCTCTCGGGCATATTATCATGCATGGCAGGATGACTTGTGGCAAGCTGATCATGCAGATACAATACAATGTTTCAGAGTGACAACTGCTCCCATCTCTGTATCCACTGGTGTCTCACACCCGAGTGACTTTAGATGTCCCCATGATAAATAATCAAGGGGATTCAGGTCAGGTGAGCTCGCATGCCGTGGAAAAGGACCTCCCCTTCCAATTCCTAATAATCAGGCTCGTCCTCTTCGTTTTCTTGCAGGGAACGAAGAATATACATGGAAACAAAAAGCACAGTACGTGTAAACCTGTACACATGTTAGTTACAAACAAACTGGAAAACTGTAATGCCAGAAAAAGCGGTAGACAAGTTCATTACATGTCGCCTTAAACTGACTTCTCCGACTGCAGGTTCCCTCAAGTTGTTCAGTTCAGCATTCTCTATGTCCTGTTACATTTTCGCACTCTGTTACGAAGACACCCAGTGTAACAGGGCGTGTAGACATCAAACCGTGCAACAGCGTAACATGAGTGGTAGTATGCACATCAGGACCTGGGATGATGCTTTAAAAAGAGTCAGCAAATTGTGATAAGGGAATTAATCTGTTGGATGAGGCGCGCAAGAAGTATGATATTGCACATTCTACAAATTAGTGTTTGGCAGAATGTCATACATCAGATCAAATATTGGCTGATAAAGTTAAGACAATACATGAGAGAAGAGACATATCTATGCGTTACAGAATTTGCAGCTTATAAAACGATGAGCACCAAGCTAAATAGGGTTTGGAAGTATATATCCAATAAGTTAGGAGCACTGCTCTTCAAACACTAAAGAATAAAAAGGTAACCCAACAGTCATTAAAAAACTTGTTTCCATTCAGTGGTGTCAGCAACAAAAAGTGCAAAGGAGGAAGAAGAAAGAGAAGAAGAAGAAGAAGAAGAAGAAGAAGAGAAAATTAAAATGCCTAGGATTCTACCAAAAGATAAGATCACATGCGAAATTATTCCTGGCAGGTCTTTCAGTAACTGGCTCATTAGCTAGAGAAGTGGCAGTCATGGCCTGAACAGTGAAAATTCTAAATGTGTCCAGGAACAGCTTGATGAGGAGAAATAACAGGACGATGGAATCTATGGTAATTGGGAAAGTATTGTATTTAAAACAACATAGGAAAGGATTTGGCAGTTCATAATAGGAAAGGCTCCTAACTGTACTACCCAATTGACCACTTTCAAGTACTGACTTGTTTAACTTTTCCCAAAAATTCGATATTCCAAGATTTTGTAGAGTGTTTATTTGGAACACATTGCTTAAGACTATATGAAAAACTAATGGCTGCGGGTTTGTGAATTGAGATGTAGCAGGGGAACCAGGAACTGACAGCATGGCATATGTTAAAAACCCCATGAATAGTGTCTACTATTTTGATTTGATTGGTGACCTGCGTACGCCAGTAGAATTACATCACTGCATTACCAGCAGCCACGTGTTCTACATTTTTCGATTCTACGAAAACAGTGATACACACTTGAATGCTCATCTGTGCCTCACGTTCGCCTGAAATGTATAAACTAGAATAATCTATATATCAGTAGTACCCCTCCATTCATCAGATGAGATTTAAATGTGATATCGTACATTCTGACTTTAAAAGAGCGATCCTCAGTATAATGTGCAAATTTTTTTCCATCAATTGATTTAAGCAGAGGGTACTGCAGTATCACACTGATTCGACTAGAAACATAGAACATTATTCCCAGTATCACAAAGGTAAAGAATAAGCCACGTGTAAAAGGTGAAGTTATGGAAATGTTACCGACACACATGACATTGATATTAAAAATGTGGTTTTTAAATGGTCTGGAAAAGGAATTGTGTTACAGGCAAATATGAATGAGGTTGACTCAGAAATAAAGACAACAGTAACTACTCGATAGGACCACTACTAAGTTTCTGAAGGATTTAGATTTAGAATCATTCTGTTGATTTTTATGTCCCCGATAAAAGTAGTAGTAGTTTCCTATACTTCAACGGTAAATTTCGGAAAAGTGATGGTAATGCTACAGTTGGATCGAATGTTGCATGTGATGCTTTAACATTTGTGTTTCAGGAAACAAGATATGAACAGAGCTGATGATTGACCACATATGAAATGTGAGTGTGACATTAGCTCTTAAACATTAACTCTTAAAACCTGAGATTTGAATTTTTTAGAAAACACTGGATGTTTAGAAGATGAACTGATGGGTAGAGTAGCAAAATAGTACTTAGTTTAATGCATATATACCTCTCAGGATGTTGTAGTGATATTTCAAGGACATGAAGCATATAATCATGATTTTGAAGCAGAAATTTGTTTTGGTAAAAAATGCAGTGGATGATAACTCATTCATTCAGGGAGAATGTGGTGATGTGATTGAGATTCTTGTCGATAAAATAATATGAAAGATCTCCCATATCATATCAGTGCAACAGATGAGGAACATTTGATTGTTTTAAATGGAGTAGCCTTTATGGTTAGTGATAAAGTGAGAAAAGCTGTAATGGGATGCAAATATAAAAATGATAGAATGATGTCCATCAGACTTCAAGATCAGCCCCTCAACATCACAGTAATTCAAGTTTATGCGCCAACAACCGATGCTGAAAAGGAAATTATTGACCAGCTCCATGGAGATTTACAAGAATTACTTCTGTCAACACCAAAAAAGGGTATCGTCTTCATTGTTGTATATTGGAATGCAAAAGTGGGAAATCAAGCTGTAGAAGGTATAATAGGGAAATATGGTCTTGCTACAACAAATGAAGCAGGACAGAGACTCCTACAATTCTGCCAAGAAAATTCATTCATAATTACTAATACACTGTTTCAACTACAAAATCGACGCCTATACACCTGGACTTCGCAAGATGGCCAACACTGGAACCAAATTGATTACATACTTTGTAATCAGAAGTGGAAGAGCGCGATTCAGTCAGCTACAACAAGACCTGGGGCTGACTGCGGATCAGATCATGAGCTCCTGATTGCAAAATTTCGGCTGAAACTTCAGAATGTAGCAAAAAGTATCCCAACTTGCAGATACTATCTTAACTCTATACCTTCCGACTACAGTGTAGCGGTACAAAACAAATTTAACGTATTAGAGCTGGAGGACAAAAGTTCACAAGAGATGTGGACAGAAGTAGCTAATACTGTCAAGGAGGCCGCAGAGAAACACATTCCCAAGAAAAGGAACAGCAAGAAGGCTAGATGGCTAACAGTTGAGGCACTGCAAGTTGCAGAAGAACGAAGGAAAGTAAAAATAAATGGAGATAGATCAGCTATGTTTGAATTAAATAAAGATTTTCAGAAATTAGCTAGAAGAGATAAAAATATATTCTTTAATGAACAGTGCGAAGAAGTTGAAGATAGTGACGGAATGGGGAAGACAAGAGATCTTTACCAGAAAATTAGAGAACTTGAAAGAAAATTCCAGGCAAAAATTGGAATGATACAAGATAGAAACGGGAAAGATCTGAGTGAAGCAGAGGATGTTAAGGAAAGATGGGCAGAAGACCTGCAAGAAAGAACTGCATAATGACAGGGCTCCTACTGCTGATGTTAATGTTAATTTAGAACTGGGAGCCAGATATTTTGGAGAGCGAAATGGCTGATAACAAAACTAGTGGACATGATGAAATACCAGCAGAATTGTTTAATGTCACTGGAAAGGATGCAGTGAAAGTGCTGCGCTCAATATGTCAAAAAATATGGATCATGCTGCAGTGGCCAGAAGACTCGAAAAGATCAGTATGCATCCCCATTCCAAAGAAGAGAAGTTCTAAAGGATGCGCAGATTACCAAACAATCGCACTTATCTCACATGCTAGAAAAGTCATGTTGAAAATCTTACAAAATAGACTTCGCCAATATCTAGATCGAGAGCAACCAGAAGAACAAGCTAGATTAGGAAAGGAAGAGGAACTAGAGATCAAATTTGCTAACATTCGCTGGATTATGGAAAAAGCAAGAGAATTCCAGTGTGATGTGTACCTCTGCTTTATTGAGTACGCCAAAGCCTTCGACTCCATCGATCACAACAAATTATGGAACGTACTGAAAAACATGGGTGTACCAGATCACCTCATTCATCTGATACGGAGTTTATACCTTGACCAAGAAGCCACGGTGAGAACTATGTATGGAACAACGAAATGGATAAACAGTCAGAAAGGGGTCCGGCAAGGCTGCATACTGTCACCGTACTTATTCAATCCATATGCAGGACATGTTATGAGGAATGCGAGGCTACGCGGATGATACGATCCTGTTGGCAGAAAGTGAAGAAGAATTGAGAACACTCTTACTGAAGGTGAAAGACGAAAGTGAAAAGGTCGGTCTTAGGCTGAATGTGAAGAAAACGAAAGTTATGGCAACTGCACCGACCAATTCGTGAATATAGCAGGAGAAACCATGGAGGTAGTGACCACATTCAGTTATCTTGGTTCCCAAATCTCTGCTGATGGCGACTGCAACCATGAAATCCGTTGACGCCTGTTGCTCGGCAGACAGGCGATGTCAAACCTTGACAGGCTTATAAGGTCCAGAGATATAACACTAGCAACAAAGATCCGTATTGTGAGGGCTATGGTCTTTCCAGTTGTGATGTAAGGATGTGAGACCTGGACCATTAGAAAGGGTGAACGGCGAAGAATTGACTCCTTCGAATTATGGTGATAGAGGAAACTTCTTAGAGTCCCATGGACTGCAAAGAGAACCAAAAGATCAATATTGGAGCAAATAAAACCAGATTTCTCCCTGGGAGGTCTAATGTTAAAACAAAAGATGACCTACTTTGGACACACAAGGCGAACGCATGCCTCGCTGGAAAAAATATTAATGCTGGGGAAGATTGAAGGAATTAGAAGAAGACGTCAGAGGATGAATGGACCGATGGCATCACAGAAGCAACGTGTGTTCCAACCTGGAAGGTGTACGGAGAAAGTGCAAGACAGGAAAAACTGGCGTGATTTGGTTCATGGAGTCACGAAGAGTCGGAACCGACTAAACGAATAGAGAGAGAGAGAGAGAGAGACAGAGAGAGATTCATCTGTCATCATCTTTCCATTAATGGGAACACTTTGAGTATACTTTTTTACTGACAGAATCCAAGCACACATAGGCTACTAAAACATCCATTCAATTAGGAACAACAAGATTCATTATACTTGCATTTCAAACCAATAGGAGTGGCAACGTGGAGCGTACTTGGCAGCTGTGGTATGTATGCAAGACTTCGTACTTTCTACTATGAGAACGTTAGAGAAAAAGGTTGTCTGCTCACCTGGTGGACAATTAAGGAGCTGGCATCACTTAGCATTATACATTGTTCAAAACAAAGCAATGCAGAAAAATTTGTCTCCCCACAGGCACTTCTGCATTACCGAGTGACTAACTATTCACCATGCACAGGAAGTGTGCAACGAGTTGTATAGATGAACAAGCATTGTGTCTCGTCCAAAGCAGTTCACGAGGGTACATCATTGTAGATGCTCAAGTCTTTTACAATGAATGCAAACAGTTTGTAGTTAAGGATATTGCCTTCACTGCTTTTACAAAAATTGTGGATGTGTAATAATGACGTTCTCAGCAAATAGAGCATCGCCGATACCTCTTAGGGATGTGAAGTATGAAGTATGAGTATGCCAGAACACATAAGATGGGATTATGGTTAATATGCTTTTTCCATGGAATTCACTGTAATGATTCTGGCATATGTTATGACGATGTGATAACATCATTTCAAACCTTCGATCTCACAAACACTGTCGTCTATCCTATGACTGCTCACAGAAGGCTACATGGATGCGTGGTATTGCCCAGCCATCCAGCATGTCAGAAAAATCTGGAAATGCTTTTAAGCTGGGTGACAAATAAATGAATTTAAAACAAATTCACTGTGTTATTAATGAGTTCGTGCTAATTTTACTTTGCTTTCAGCTACCATTGGATGTATTTTAATTCAGCACACATCTACTTCCAGATAGAAGGCCTATGATCTCCTTCAAGCACAGGTGAAATAAATTTAGACGTAGCTTCTATGCTTATGAAGCAGCAGAAATCATGCACTGCCTGTTCCCAGAAACCTACAAGTGGCTATCAACATGTGAAATGCCAAGTGATCAGTCTACTAACATCGTTACACTCGTCTGTAAACTGAACCTTCTAAATAACACTCACCTTTTTTTTTAAAAAAGTGTCTCATACCCTTTATATACTACATCACATTGACAAAGGTGTGACTTGGGCTTTTGTAAATAATAACAACGATTTAGGTCAACAAATTTCTTAATCGTTTATTTGGTTAATTGTATATAGTATTTTATTTAGTTACTTAATTAATAATAAAAAGAGATACATGTATTCAATAACTTGCTTCAGTAATGATAATGAATACTTTTAAAAGATTATACTTTTTATTTATAAAGATTCGTTTCCTATAGTGTGTTTTCGATGAAAGCAGTCATTGGCATAACAGAACAAATTACAGTTCAGTTATTACAATGTCATTTGCCACAGAGTGGAAAAATTTTACACTCTTCGTGTCATTTGATGCAATAGAGAAATCTGCAATATCTTTTGATATACTTCTTCAAAATAGACTGAATTAAAATGGCAACTAGATTACACTAAAAACTAGAGACTCTACCAGCTGGCAGCAGCGCAGGCGAAACACTAATGTAGAAACGTATAGATGCATTTCATTACAGCACACACGTATTGTGCAATAAACTCAGGCACACTAGTGAACACAGCATTCATTTCACTACAGCACACATTTTAAACAAGAAACACACACACACACCCACTCTCTCTGAAACACACAATTTGGAAATAAGCACCTTAACGTGAATCAATAGTGTGAGTACAGCAAAATTTCTACCCCATCGGCAGAAAGGACTTACTTACTATCAAGAGGCACCAAACTGATTTTCAGCTGTGATACAGCTGGATGTGACAGGAGCGAGGGGTCACTCAAAGTCAGCATACACAACGAAGAGAAACCCCTTTTGGTGGTGAGTGTTCTTAAATTTTGAGAATTTATTTTCCTCTATGGGCATATCAATCAACATGTCCCAGTTTCTTTGAAGGACAACCTATAGTGTAAAGTTGATTCTGTCCCTCTGAGAATAAAATCACATATATGTCCATCTTCTGTTTACTCCCAAAACTGGATGAATCAAGAGGTCCAAGAATCTAGTTTGTGACTTTAAAACTATTATCTGGCTTGCTTTTTCTCATGCCATAAATGTGAACTGTTACAGTAGTATTCTGCCTCTCAACTTTCTGTATATCCAGAAGTTTAATGGGGAAATCAGTACCATCAAAGTCTCAATACACACAGATATTATTGTGTACATAGTATCTACCTGGACGACTCAATAATTTCTCTCACATGACAGGGCTGACCATGCAAAACTAATCTCGTCAAGATTGTCGACGTTAGTAAGAGCCTTCTTGTTAGCGACGTCTTGTGGAAGACTCATATAGCTGGACCCTACATTTAATGGATCAAAACATGATATTGGACATCAGTGTGGAGTACTCAGCTTAGTGCCTTATAGCACCTTCTTTTTCTGCATATTGGAAAAGTTGTTTTGGTATGTGTGTCAGTTCACAGCATAATAGTGTGCCACACATTGGGACACAGTGGGACATTGTGGATTGCCAGCCATTTTGGAAAAACTCTGTACCCAGCAGTACCATTATGTATATGGGCAAATGATATCTAGTTTTCAAATGCAACTGCAATCACTGAGTAATTTAAATGTGGCAATCTACTAACCTGATGTGTGTGTACATTATTTTTAGAATGGGACAGAGGTCTGCAGCTAACCATAGTATTACCACAGCTATCAGCAGTCTAGCTTCTAGTCTGTGCTGAGAGGAATTGCCCAGAACTGCTGTGGGTCAGGCTGGTGTTTTGACAGATGCCATGGTGACCATGCAGTGGACTTGGCAGGCTATCAGGGACAAGCTGGACCAGACCAAATTGTGGCGGACATGCCAGTGTTTACTGTGATGTCAGACCATATCGTGGTGATTGAATCCTAAGTCCTCATCTGGATGGTTTAAAGGCTCCTGTAGAAAAAAACGAGATACGTTAGTATTGGATATTCATAATACTGGATATTTATAATACATGTGTAAATACTGAACTTTTTTTCCTTGCCTAAAACAGCATAGATGTATGTGTCACGTTAGTCTGATATCGTTATCTTGAGATCATCAGGCACATTCTCTATCCAAACATGCATATCAGAGTTGCATATCAGTTGTTGATTTTCTACATCATCATCATCATCATCATTATCATCATCATCATTACTGGAGTCCAAAGCAGATACACACACATGTAAAACATGTAAATGTATAGACATGTTACTCCTCATAATCCTGGACGCCTACAGCACTGTGCTGTGGACCAGCTTCATCTTTCCAGATTTCGGAGCAGTTTGTTTATATGTTGGTTTCACTGCACCAGCCCAACCTACTCTCCCTGCAGTGAGTATTTGCTGTTTATGAGGGAAGGCATCAATTACAGACATCTTCACCTGCAAAATATGAAAAAAAATGTGTAACTGCCAGCCATCTCAGTCTATACACCGAAAGTAGCACTAAATTGGAATGCAACGTACATTGATTATATGTTGTTCAACTTTAAATTATTGTTCAAGCTCATCCAGTGTCTGAGGGATGAATGCTGCAACAACAACAACTGTTACTGAATTCCATATAATACATCCACAACAGCTCAATAAGAAGGGTACTTGTCTGGTAGCTCAGATGTTTGTGTCTGATCATCATCAGCTATAGCACCGGATACAACGTGAGGCTGTCATTGTCACTTCCTCTAAGAACTACTTAAGAGTGAAACTGACAAAAATCTCTTCATTGTAGGTGTCTCATGTTAACAGTCTGGAACTGGAATGATTCTCAACTAAAAGGGTTGTGATATTGTATATTGTGTATTTTTCATTAGTGGGGACAGCTGCTAGTATGTGTGTGTTGTCTTGGAGGTGTGTATTGCCCAATCACATCAAAGGAAGCTCACATGAACACCAAATTTATTACAGGACGTTAAGTGCTGTGAAATGTCAAGAAAATTACGTCAGAGCGAGAATAAATATTTTTCTCATTGTGCTGTATTCTGATATATCAAAAGGACTGGGATGTCAAAGTAGGAATTGGGGATTAAAAGAGTGCAGTATCGTAGGAACTCGAATCTTTACGACTGAGAATATATGGATAAGAGAATTCTTTGTCTAACTTCCTGTTAAGTCTGTCCCAGCTCTGACAGGTCCTAATATGTTTGGACAGTAGACTGCAGGTGATGTACTTGCGAGAGGTAGTAAACAGCGTGTGATGTTAATCAGTGCTAGGATCAGGAGCCATCCACACTCCCTCACATTTGACAGGTGTCTACAGGCGTCTTTATCGCTGTGATAGAATTTATAGTCTGTTCCCATCTGAAACTCATTAGCACTAGATCGATAAATTTCAGTGCATTCAACATATATATTTTCGCGAGGGTGCTAGCTGACTTGAGGTTGTTGTGCTCTAAGGACCACAAGGGATTCATCAGCAAGCTGCTAGCTGCTGTATCACTTCTGCACCAGCCTGTCTCTCCTTGCAATTAACGACAGACTGTGCTAGTGCAGTGGTGTGAGAGTGATGCAGAGATGCTTCCTGCTGCGAGGGCTGGGGCAGTGGCACGGCACAGGATGTGCTGTGGAGCGCCACTGGCGAGGCAGCCGCGCACAGGGATGTGTGTGGGGATGGGGACTGTGCATGCCCAAGCTGCACAGATGTCGCACTCTGCCATGTGAAAGTGGTCCTGCCTCACTCAGCACAACAATACATGGAGGCACAGAGGGCAACCACCACAACTCATGTGCAGCATGTATGCTGTGTCCAAATGAAGTGTTTGATCCTTTTTCCCTACAACTCCTGTTATAGTATGGAAAAACGTCTGTTTTGTGGGTTGTCGTTTTGTGATCCGCCTTCTGTGACAGGCATTTGTTTGGGTTGTGCATGCATGTGTGTATGTGTGATTCAAGTGGCTCATTTAGAATAAGTATAATCACAAAGTGTGAATATTGTATTTAAGGAATGTGACTTTTGAACTGTGAACATGTATGGTTCTTTAATGTGATATGCCATGACATACTTTTCTCACCAGAAAGAATATAATTTTTGTCAAATATTCAGTCATAGCATAAATTTGCTACAATTGGATCCAGCCACAACTATTAGTCGCACTGAATGTGTGATACCTCACTTATTATCTGGTCCCACTACAGCTATGTTTTCACCTTTGATATGTGAAATAATTGCTGTCATACATAATGATTTAACATGGGACCAGTATAATTAGTAGCAATATTAAAATTTTCCCAAGTCACTTTTTTCCACTGTTGTGAACAGAACACAAGGGAAGGTGGGGGAATAGTCCATCCTGAAGACGTGGTATGGAGGGGTTGGGGGCACAGATGGGTGGAAGAGGTTCAGGTGGGTTGAGACGTGGTGATGATAGTGATGCCTCTCTTCCTTACACGAGGCATCACAACAACGTTTCACCAGGCAACGCTGGTCAACTGCTGTTTGTGTATGAGAAATCGGTTGTAAACTTTGCTCATGTCAGCACGTTGTGGGTGTCGCCACCGGCGCCAACCTTGTGTGAATGTTCTGAAAAGCTAATCATTTGCATATCACAGCGTCTTCTTCCTGTCGGTTAAATTTCGCGTCTGTAGCACCTCATCCTTAGCAATTTTAATGGCCAGTAGTGTACTTTGAGTCATTCTAAAACGTAAGCAAATATTACTGTTAACACAAACTTAAATGAACACCCTGTGTTATTTCTTAAGTTATCAGTAACACGAAAAATTATAAACAGCCATCATGTTGGTAGCATCGCAGTTCGTCAATTACATCACAAGGAATTGCAAATCGAAGTTGATGCTTGAAATAAACGAAATGTACCACTATTGCACATTTCGAGATGCAGGCGTTTTACCCATAATCGCGATGTGATTGGCGTACAATGGTATGACCAACACTATGCTTATTGCTCTTAACACTATTGTTAAGTGGACTGGAAACAATACAGACGTCAGGTCACAGTGGAAAATTAGTAAAAGGTTTACTCGTTCATGCTTTATTTATCTTCACTACTGTACTAGAATGGACATAATGGTAACGAAATACCGAATGTCACCGGCCAGGGTCAATATGATTAATGGCTGACCTAGGATCAAACAGAGGGATAAATGCTAGTTGTACATCAGTTACATAATGGTACATGACACATACAAAACATTTTAATGGTTACTTACAACTGAACTATTGCACATGACGAAATGCTTAGGTAAAGGTACAAAATACCTGCAAAGCTGACACATGTCTCCTCAGAAACACACAGAATGTTCGCCAGTTTGCAGTCACGTTTCTCACGGCAGAAACGCTACAACCTGTGTTCGATGAGATCATTACTTACGTGGTAACACTGATCGACTCCCTGCTGGCAGCGTTCCTCGTGTTGCTACACGACGTGCAATGGTAATACAGGCTTTCGTGTTGTCCATTGTTGCCGGAACCTGCTGATACACCACATTGTTTACATGTCCCCCAGAAGAAAAGGCCACGAGGGCGATGTCCTGCGACTGAACCGGAAACCTCTGAACAGGACTGCTCCATCCTATGCATCGAGTTGGGAATTGTTGGTTTAGAACATTTCTTGCTACCGTGGCACTATGTGAGGGCATTCATAATGAAAGGGTACAGTACCACCCGACATTGAAAATAGGTACAACATACTTCATTATTTTTGTCAGAACAACATATTTTTTTTGTAAAGCTAACTCAATTTCAATTAATACAGCGAAGCCGGATACCAGTGTGGGAAAGAATGACAATTTATTTATTTAATTGATCACATGTGCACTCCCACAAAGTAAATCCCTACATCCAGTTTGGTGAGATCTGTGAAATGAATGAATGTATGGTCGTCTGCTAACCGCAGATAGTGAATGTGAATATATGATCATCTTTGAGTCGATCCTTTGGCCACCTTTGGTGGGACCAAAGAGATGAAATTTACCAGAGCTTTGAGCGCCTGAAATGTAGCTGACCAATACGATAGCAGGGTGCTTCCCCCACCTCGACAGAGATGGGAGAGGACCTAGAGAACGGCCATGTTTCAGCACTCTGCCACTGGATCTTGTGCTGTTAAGACCTGTTTTAGTTGTGCTCCATAATGACGAAAGAGTGGAGACATGGTATGCATGTGGAATATTTAAGAGTAGTTTGAAATAATAATTTCTCTATTTCAGGAACTTTTGTGGGGACAAATGTCAGGCAGGTAATATTAAAGGGATTGTAGTAATCTTCAGAAGTGACCAACAGTCACAATGAAACCACGTGTAGCAATAGTTGAAATACTTCCGTGTGCTTAAGTTAAGCTGAATTACTAGCGTGTGTACAATAAGTTGAAATATTTAAGAAATAGCGTGTGTACCATAAGTTGAAATATTTAAGAAATGGCGTGTGCAGGACTTCAAATTAGAGACGAGTACTTCCACGTGGTGAGTACTGTGTGAGTCTCAATCTGTGTATGAGACAAAGGATAACGAGAAGTACTCGTCCATGATATCAGTTGAGGACTCGCGTGTGTGATGAATACGTTCTTAATATTATCTTACGTGATATAATTCCGTGTGACGCTAGATTCAAACTCTGAGAGAGAAGCAAGGTGAGTCGGCCGTCTATGCAGCAACGCCACTTGGCTTGCATTGCACAGGAAGACGTGCAAATATCTCCAGAGTGCATAGTAGGAAAGTAGAATTATGAAGTGGGGCAGTGTCGTGTGAAACTGGGATAAATATTAATTGAAGTGGGAAAGCTGAAAGTGATAATGTTGTGACTATTCTCTGTGTAGTATTTCATGTTATAGTGTGGTGTATGTCATGTAATTTGGGTATGTGTGGTTTGCATGGGAGAGTAGCAAGGTAGTTTCAAAAGATTAGTGGGTTATGCCTGTTCCTTCTGTACTGTTCGGTCTGGAGGAAAGTTTCGTGATGATGATTGTGAGAGTCGAAGTGTGAGAAATAATGAAAGATCCACCATCCTATCCAGAAAGTGCACTGTAGCGTTAAAAGTAATTACGAGACCATATTATAGAGATTCACCATTGCAAAGCGATGCCCACTGGGCGGAATTTCTCATGTGTTATTGTTGTAGGTTATAGAATTTGTATGTTTAGGTTAGAGAAATTATCGGAATAAATAAGATAGTGAAAAGAAAAAGATTGGTGGACTTTTCCTTCGAATTGTATGTTGTCATAATGTCCCGAATTTATAATTTGTGCGCCATTCATATTCAGTGCAGTGGCCACATGTTGACAAAAGCCGTTAAATAAAAGGCAAAAAGAAAATGTGGTATTGCCAGTGCGTAGTGTACAATCAGAGTTCTGTAAATTACTGATAGTCAGATGCGTGTTTCCGTTGCGTATTAATCATTTAGGAGGATAACTTGTAACTTAAGTGTGAGTACTAGAGTTCATGTTACTCGATAAATAAGAATGAATCCACTCGCTTGGCAGACCACTCATCTTGCAGGCCTGACTGCTTGATGCCACAATATGAGTAAGGCATGTGGGAGCCTCTCAATAATATTGATACCACTTTATTTGAGAGAAATGAAGAAGTATGTCTTCCATCAGTCCAGGTAAAATATATCTAAAGTACTGCCCATACTGTCACCTATTAAGAGTGGTACAAATCAAGTAACAGCCAATACTATGGACCTGCAATACCACACCGTACTTTGACACTCCACTGACGTTAGTGTTCTACGTGATGAAGTCAATGTGGGTTTCCCGTTGACTAGTAGAGGATATTGTGTAAGTTGATGTTCCCGTGTTTAGTAAATGTGGCTTCATAAATAAACAGGTCGCTACATGAAGAGTCGTAGCATTGCCATAGAACCCACTGACAGTATTCCAGACGAATTTGAAAATCACTGCCATGAAGACTTTGATGTAGCAACACATGAGATGGGTGGTATTTATCTCTGTGAAGAGCGCACGGCACACTTGTTTGAGGGAACCCACTACTCTCTCCATTTCAGGAGAGCTGGCGTGGGGGTTTGTTGCAGTGGCCGAACCGACAGCTCCCTCTGCTGCTCCTTCATGTGTTACTCTTTGCTCTGAATCCGCGTTCATGGAGACTTACGTCCTGGCATACAAGGCTTCTAACAGTATTCGTGAAAGTATGGCGGGTCAGACAACACCTATTAGAGCAACACATGGCATACAGCTGTGTTGTTCATGTGCGATTATGGTGACGTTCTTTGTAAAGCATTGAGATGTTGGTCATTTCTCCATTGGGCAAACCATGTCGAATGGCTAGCACGGATGGCCAGATAAATTAATATCAAGTTCACAACACTGGTATCAATTACATTGTGCAGTGCACTGGCGGCATTTGTCTGTACGTGCCTTCACCTAGATCAGCCTGTGTGGTAGGGAGCCGTTCCCACACACAGTGCTGATTGCAGTCCATTCCGGTACACGGGTGGAGAGATGATAGGTTGTACTAGATAGCATAACGGGTTGATGTACACCGACTGGTACGGTTTCGTAGTGCTTATGTAGATAAATAAAATACCCAGCGAGGGAAACCATTATGTTCGCATCAATGTTTGTCGCTGGTAACGTTGTTGCTACTTTCGGCCCTCGTCATAAAAATGAAAGAACAATTACGTGCGTCAATGACATTGCGACTACAAGCAACACCACGTTCATGCTTGCAACACGGGATGTGCAGTAGCAGCGCGTTTCGTTTATTTCAAGCATCAGTTTCGCTTTACATTTCCTCAGAACATAATTGACGTATTACGATGCAACGAACGCCTCTCTTTTGGTTAATTTTGATGTTATTCACTGCATAAGAAATAATACGTCGTGTCCATTTAAAAAACAAAATTCTTTGTTGAAACTAATAGGCCTATGTGCTTAGGCTTCAGAATGTCTGATGGTATTTATTTTCATGAGCCCCTGCCTTAGATTCATATCCATGGAAGCATTTTTTAAATATCTCTTGCTGCTCCAGATTATTTGCGCTGAAACATTTAAGTGTATACAATGACAATCATACTGAGAATTGCATGATCTCCTCAGGTTTGGAGAGAAATTTCAAGAAATATGCGTAGCAAACGAGTAGATATCACTCGTATGATGGCCATACAGGTAACCTTCGAACATAACAGCCCTTGCGATGCATGGTGTACGTGGTAACTCTTCACCTCAGCCCATGCAAATGACTTACTTCTCATCATCATACGATGATCAGATCGTCCATTGCGCCACAATATGGACTACGCCCCCCTCCCACCCTGCCGCCCCACAGCAAATGAAAATCTGTCTGACATGTATTATGCGATGATTAGGATTACGTTTACATGTGATACGCCAGATCATCTTTCTTTAGGGGTTGGGGGAGAGAGGAATGTGCCTACATCTACTCACATACTCGCAAGTCACTGTGTACTGCATAGCGGGGGGTATCTTGTATCACTACCAATCATTTCCTTTCTTGTTTCACTCTCAAATGGAATTAGAGGAAAACGACTATCTGTATGCCTCCGTACCACACCAGATATCTTTTATCTTATCTTCGTGGTCATTACGCGGTATTTACGTTGGTGGTAGTAGAATCGTTTTGCTATCAGCCTGAAATGCCGGTTCTCTAAATTTTCTCAATAGTATCTCGTGGAAAGAATATCGTCTCTCGTCCAGTGACTCAATTTGAGGTCATTTGCATACTGAGAGAACCTAAAGCTAACAAATCCGGCAGCATGCCGCTGAAATACTTCAAGATCTTCCTTTCATCAGACCAGGTCAGGATTCCGCACACTCGAGGTGTACTCAAGAATGTATAGCACTAGTGTTCTATACGTGGTCTCGTTTATGAAGCCGGCCACGGTGACCGAGCGGTTCTAGGCGCTTCAGTCCGGAACCGCGCAACTTCTAGGGTCGCAGGTTCGAATCCTGCCTCGGGCATGGATGTGTGTGATGTCCTTAGGTTAGGTTTAAGTAGTTCTAGGTTCTAGGGGACTGATGACCTCAGATGTTAAGTCCCATAGTGTTCAGAGCCATTTGAACCATTTTTTTCGTTTATGAATGAACTACACTTTCCTGAAATTCTTCCAATAAAGCCAAATTGACTATTCGACTTGTCTTCTACCGTCCGTAAGTGCTCATTCCGTTTCATATTTCCTTGCAATGTAAGGTGTAGACATTTAATCGCCTGTGTGCAGCAGCACGCTAATAATGCTGTATTCTAAAGTTACAGGATAGTTTTCTTCTAGTCATCTGCACTGTCTTACATTTCATTTAGAGCAAGCTCTCGGCCGCCACACCAACTAAAAATTGGCCTATGTCTAATCCTTCTACATTCACATAACGGCGACACTTCCCATACCTTCTCTATCGTACCATAGGTGAAGTTCTGACTGTCGTGTCATGATGATTAATGGGCCATTTACGTGGATGGACTTGAGGGATTATGGGTGTGTGGCTTGCGGTCATTAGGACTATTATGTTTAAGAAAACTTGAGGTCGCCTTATGGTGATCATATATGCAATATTTATTCGTTATGAGTTCTTTGTAGGTGAGGTTTCCCATGAAATTGGGGGCACCAATGATGTTATAGAGGATCTGTTGGAGGAGGTACGAAACGGAGCTGATGAGGTAGATGATACAGTGTATATGAGGGTGTAGCTCACCTTCCTCATAACTATTTTTTTAATTTATATTCACAATCTGGAATTGTTAGAGATTCCACATGATCATTGTCTGTATTTTTTCACTCAATACCTTGAGTAACGTGGGTGGACAATGACGTTTACGCCAAGCAGCAAGTAGCGCAGCAGATCCCACCACAGCCACCATCACTGTTGCGTGCACAACCTAATTATTCGTTCACTTGTTACAGCAGAGCACATCTTCTTGGAGGCATGGTTCATACAGTGTAGGTGCTCCTGGGTTTGCTTTTTATATAGTTTCATCAATTTCTCCAGCAATGTTGTATTTCATGCTAGCAGAACATTTTCTGAGTGTATATCTTTCCCCTGTGAGCTCTCGTATTTTGCTCTTCATTTCCCATTTAAAGCTGTATATACTTCTTTAATTGGTTGCGAACTGCTAAATTTAGATATTAGATCTCATCCATTATCATTTATTTCTGGTTTTGCATAAGTGACAATTACTTGTAATTGGCTGGCACTATGGGTTGGGGCGTGTCTTTTCATCCTTTGGTTATGATGATGATGATGAAGACTGGCGGATTGTATAACAACAATTCTGGTAATCTTAAAGATCCATGCAGGCTATATATATATATATATATATATATATATATATATATATATATATATATATAAGTTCCACAGTAGTCTGGGGGTGTTTGCCATTGCAGGTGAAGTTATATACAAGCATTCGTCTTGTTTCCTGATATGTCTCTTCCCTAAGAAAACATCCATCTATTTTTATGAGTGGAATTATTTACATTTACATGGTGATTATGATTTTTCACACTCTCTTAATTGGAGTTTGAGTATGATAATGTGGAATCCATGAATTGTTGAAGAGTATTTAGATTCTGAGTAGGACTCAATTACTTTCTATGATATATCACTGCTAACACGGAACACATTCATGCTTACAATAAAACCTAATGATATAGATTGTGTTTTTCAACAATCCATCAGTTTTGGAAACTTTTGTCTGTTTCTATTGTCGACATTATTTTCATTTATCGAATGAAACAAGTTAGCTGTTACCAGTCACTGCTCGTATAATCACAACTAATTGCGCCAAAGGTTTAAATCTCCGTCGTCTGGTGGATTTACATGTGTTAAATCGGCGATAAAGTTTCTGTTGTTGTATATTAGGGGGTGTTTCAGTATGAGGTGTTGTTTGAGATCTACTAAATGTATGTTGTTGTTGACATTCTGTAAGATATCACTGCTATTATAGGATAAAAACTACTTAAATTAAAATGTAATGAAACACATGTATAGTAATTTTTAGCAATTCTTATTGCGGGTAGAACTTAGTCACATTCTATAATATATTACAGCTATCAGTATCATATGCACCGTACACTGGCTAAAGATGCCATTATTAAAGGTAATTTTATTTAGCAGCCAGTCACTAGCGTCCTTACGACGACATGTCCTCCATCTCTTTGATGTGTGAAATTCGCTGCAGTTCAGCTCACAGTCTTAGAATACAGATCGCTTTTCCTCGTTCGCTGTAGGTTATCAACACTTGCCAACTGAGAACCGTGGAAGGTAAACCTTTCTTTAGAATTTATGTGAAGAATCAGTCAAGGAATAGCAAAAAACGTGTTGATGATCATGGTATTATAGTAGTTCCCTCTCAGGTATTAGCTGGACTGCAGCCAGCAACAGGAAAAGTGGAGTTCAACGTCCCATCGACATGAAGATCGTTAGGGACACATTTCGGGTACAGGCGCATGAGGGTATAAAACGGTAGTGATAATGTCAACGAAACGAGATCGGCATTCGTCAAAAATGATTCAGAAGTCCTGGAAATATTTGGTGTCGCAAGGGGGAATACCAACGTAACGACCTAAAGCGTCGTTCTTTTGACATTATTTTTGGACTGAAGGAAAGGTGGTAGGGGAATAATTCTCCGAGAAGTTATTGAGCATATATTTAAGTATCCTAGAGAAATTGTTTGGCATAAAATGTTACAAAATGGCGACACTGCAGCAATTCTCCCAAGGCATGTTGAATTTGAGGCGATCTGTGGGCACCCACTGTAACTGGTGCCAATTCGAATCTCTGAAAAGAAAAAAAGTCGGTGTTATCTTCGTAAGTGTAGCTAGTGAACCACATATGGGATTATAGAAATATTGATTTCTGCGTAAATGGCGAGTATCTGAATAAAGACGTTGACTTTTCACCGAAAACGGTAGTTAATGAAATAAATATTGTTTAAATCAACTAATCGAAAATCTCCCGCTTGGCCGACTGTGAAATGATACCTGAAAATTGTGGTTAAATTTTACAGTAAAGAGACTTAAAATTGTTAGTCACGCTGCATGTCGTTTAGAAAAATCATATTCCGAGAAAAACTGGTTAGAAATTTTTAAATGTGTTGTAGACAAGAACAGATGAAAAAATTCTATTGCTAGACCATTTATCTGCTATCCCAGGACTGGCCTGTTGTACTGTTGCCGTTGCGATCTAAATCATATCCACTATTTTATCATAGAACGATTGAAACAGAGGTCGTGGCATTTCGATGAACGCATAAAACTTCACAATTCCGTTTAGGCCTACTTCAAGCAGGCGCATTGCTAAGACAACTGGACGGTTGTGACTTCACATGGGTTCCGTACAAACTTAACTGTTTGGTATAACAGCTTCTGGACAGTTTGGACAAGCCACATTTATTGTGAACCCTAAGCCTCGAGTACTTCGTTCTTGCTAGTATGTCAAGTCAGAATCGGAAAATGCAATCAGTACCTTCACTGCGCAATAATAATTGAAATGACCGCTACACCCGCTGGTCAGAACAAGTGATTAGGATTGTGGAAGGGGCCAAATAAGGTTGGGGGCAGTTCCACCTTAAACTTGTAATTTATTGTAAATTAGTAGCACATTTATAACCAAAGCGGCACATAGCCGAACCTTTAAAGCTACAAGCTTCAAAATGCAATTCTTTCACGGCTGAAGGCCTGCAAACAAGGAATCTTAACAATCAACAAGATAAAAATGCAGTTAAATAGCAAATAAAATAATTAAAATATAAATCTATCACAGCTAGGCTGAAAGCCTCAAGGCAAGGGTGGATAGACCAACATAAACAAGATGCAATACAAATGGCTGAAGGCCCAAAATAAAATTTTCAAGATTTTAAAATAAATTGCCGCAACTTTTCAAAGGCAGCAGGCCGCTATGTTTAAGCTCGAAAGGTAACTTTAAAAATAAAGTTCCAAGTAGCAATGTTTAAGCTTGCAAGGCAATTTTAAGAATAATGTACCAAGCGGCTGAAGGCCCACAATTGATTTGCCAAAATTAAAATTAAAATATAACGATAAGGCTAAAGTTTTAAATAGCTGAAACCCGACTATAACCTTTCAGCAAATATCCACTTGCCAGAATTCAAACTTACTAACATAAAACACAGCAAAACCAAGAATGTTTTTTTATCATTGGCTATGATAGATTGTAAACAGACAATTACACCAGTGAGAAAGACAGTAAAGACAACAGCACTCATAATCCTCCAGGGGGTCGGTCTACCGTCGTTCACTTACGTGAGACAGGTGGTGAGCCCAACTACATTTGATCCATCGGAACCCAACCAGGGGACAGACAGGGACCGACCGGCACAACAAGTTGCTTGCCACCAATCGTTACTTGAGAATTCAAACACAAAATGTTACGGGCGTGATTATCCACAATCTAATATGTATATGTATTAAGCTGCCAAAATACACACCGGGATGGACTACAACAACAGGTGAGGAAAGGACACTGCCTGAAATTACATTAGTGGCCAGGGAAGGTAAGTGGAACACTAACGACCACAAGGCAGAAAATTCCGCTCGTGCACTTGAACTGTAGTCAAATAATATAGTTAATACCACTGCATGGCGGCTAAATTTCAGCAATAGAAACACTCGGTGTTGCTCACAGGAAAATCCCCCCAACAGAAAACCACCGAAACGAACCACACAACACGAATGGATGTGGACTTGAAACCACTACTCACCTTGACGTCCTGGGTCGGTGAGCCACGAAGCTCGTAGCGATCGGACAGCTCCACACAGGCTCCGACACTGCGCAGGGACCACCAGAGGACCCAGCCGACTGCAGCGCGCGGTGATAACTTCCCTGGTCCACAGCAACTGACCGACCCCTCTCGGAATGCCGACAACATCTAAAATAGTGCAAATAACTCCAACTAAACACAAAACCTGACAAACACTTGCACGAAAGCCTGAACGATACCCAATAGTAACTAAGCACACACGAAGACAAATCGGGAGTTGACACGCACACACACACGCACACACACACACACACACACACACACGACTCATGAATGATCGGAGAGCCAAAACGCGTCGACTGTAGGAGGATCGAGCGTCGATCCACCAAGACCGTGGCCCGGCTCAAGTGATGGGTGGCGGCATCCGTCGCGCGAGCCATGTAGACGCAGACCTCACTGCTGCTCCAACCCGACTGCACTACTCCAGCACTGCAACTCCCCGACTGGCAGGTCCGGACTGCGCTCCAGACGCGTTCCAACTGACTGGCTGACCCGAACTCGTGACCGGAACTCCGTTACGACAGACAATGACCGGGAAGTAATAGCAGTCGAGCAAAGATACTGCGTGAGGGGATATATCGATACGCGCTGCTAATGCCGCTCACAGTCAGGCAAAGCAGCAACTCAGTGACAGTAGTAATTTAAATTAACGTATTGTGAGGTGGATGTACGTTAAAAATGGGTGTAAAGTACATGATGGCGGGAACACGAGCCACGTACGGCTCAATAACGATGATCTTTCGGATGACAATGCTCAATGCAGCCCTCCGAAATTTCTTCATGGAAGAATACGAAATAAATATTACAGAATTCGAATCAATAACAGTTTCTGACATAAGTAATTACATGTAGGTATCTTCGATGTAACACAGCAGTTTAAAGTACTTAATAAACACTTGTCTTCAGATTCAGATAGTGCACCAATTACGTTCCTTCCAGAGTTTTCTGATATAATAGCTCCATACTGGGCAATCATATTCAACCACTCGCTCGACGAAAGATTCGTATCAAAAGAAAGGAAAATTGCACGATAAATACGGAAGAAAGGAAATAGCTCAATTACAGCCCCACATCGCTACCGCAAGATTTTGGTACATGTACTGTGTTGGAACATTGCCGGTTACCTCGAAGAGAAAGATTTGTTAACACGGATTCTGTTTTGTGAAACTCAACTACCTCTTTATTCTCACAGAGTAACGAGTGCTACTGACAGAAGATGTCAAATTGATTCCATATATTTAGATTTCCACAAGTCTTTTGACACCGATTTTCACAAACGACTTCTACTAAAATCACATACCTATTGAGTATTGTCTCAGTTGTGCGACTGGATTCGTGACTTCCACAAAGTTTGCAGTTCGTAGTAATTTAAGGAAAGTCGGCGAGTAAAGCGGAAGTAATATGTGACGTCCACGAAGCAAACGTTGTAGGCCGCCTGCCGTTCTCTCGTACTGAACCACTCAAGAGACATTGTGAGCAGCCCTCTTAGATTTTATGCGGATGATGTTGTCGCTTACCGTCTTATAAAGACATCATGTCATGAAAACAAGTTGCAAAACGATTTAGACAAGATTTCTGTATTGTAATTTCTGGGAAGCCAACGTACCTGGATCGCTTGACAAATAATTAAACCAGTGGTATTAATGAGTTTTATTATAAAAAGAAACTTATAATACTTTGCAATTACACAAATGTGCGATTCATTGGCAGAACACTTAGAAGGTGCAACAGGTCTACTAAAGAGACTGCTTACTCCACGCTTGTCCGCCCTATTCTAGAGTATTGCTGTGCGGTGTGGGATCCGCATCAGGTGGGACTGACGGATGACATCGAAAAGGTACGAAGAAGGGCAGCTCGTTTTGTATTATCGCGAAATAGGGGAGATAGTGTCACAGACATGATACGTGAATTGGGGTGGCAATCGTTAAGAGAAAGGCGTTTTGCGTTGCGACGCGATCTTCTCATGAAATGTCAATCACCATTTTTCTCCTCCGATTGCGGAAACGTTCTGTTGGCACCCACCTACACAGGGAGAAATGCTCATCACGATAAAATAAGAGAAATAAGGGCTCGCACAGAAAAATTTAAGTGCCCGTTTTTCCCGCGTGCCGTTCGAGAGTAGAACGGTAGAGAAACAGCTTGAAGGTGGTTCATTGAACCTTCTGCCAGGCACTTTATTGTGAGTAGCAGAGTAATCACGTGGATGTAGACGTAGACGTAGAAGCAAAGTGCTACATAGAGAGTACAAGCGAAGTGAGCTGGAGCTGACGCTGCTATACAAGCGCCTATTCTTGGAGCTGCTATTGAATTGAGCCGTCACCAGTCGGTGGAGACACTTATGTCTTCTTCACATAGAAGCTACTGCTGTCCTGGAGGGAGGCCCAATGAGTGTGCTATTGGGTGATTACTTCACACAGCCTTCCCTTGTCTTCTGTCTTTGGCGACTGGTGTGCCGGCGCTTGACTTTACTCCGTTAACGTTCCTCTCCGCCCCTGCCCCCCCCCCCTCCCGCCCACCAAAGCGAGGGACCACCATCGTATAACGAGCACAACGGAGGGGAGGCGCACCGTGAACGCTGTTAGGGACCATAAGCTGTGGTTGCAGGGCATGTCGTACTTCCGGTCGTACCCCACCACACGTCCTCTGGAAAACGCCCAGAACAGGGTCCACCTCCTGAGGACCGTAGCAAGGTGTAGAGCGCGTCAGCTGCTGCGGCGTGGGCGGGTCCAGCTCCATCGGTGAGCATGAGGAGGCAGAGGAGGCGAAGGCTCCGTCTCCATGGGGTCGTCCCGCGGTGTCGTGATGACACCCTCTGGCGGCTGCTGTGGCCGCGCTGTCCTTGGGGTTCGTGAGTCTGGGGGAAGAGGCACAGAAGGATCACCGTGCACACGACAGTGGCGAATTTGTTTGCGATGGCGCTGGAATTCGTCAGGGCCTGAAATGAGACACATGGATGTACCAAGTCAACGAAGGATCACGCCCCGCGTCCACCGTCTGCTGCCGCTAAAACTTCTGGAAAAAAAAAAAACAATGTATTCGGGCGCGAAGCGATACTCGCGGCCTTCCTTCGGCGCCGGACGCTCAGGAAGGTGGAGCAGGTGGAGGAGAAGTGTCCGATGGCGGTGGCCGTGCAGCGGTTCCGACGGCGACGGCCCATCTCGTGGATGCGAACGACAGGAGGCGAGAAACAGTTGCAATGCTCGACACCTGGCGTGTGCCATGTGAAGTTCGGCCACCTGCTGCTTGAAGGTTGTGACAAAACGTTCCGCTTCGCCGTTTGACTGTGAATGGAACAGTGCACTAGTTAGATGCTGAATGCCATCGCGTTCACAGAATGATTCAGATTCATTAGATGTGACGCGAGGGCCGTTGTCCGACATTATGACTTCAGGCAAACCTTCGAGGCAAAAAATAGAGGACAACGCCTGAACTATGCTACGTGACGTTGTCGAGTTCATTGGCACAGCCAAAGAAAACATGGTATAAGAGTCTACCACAATCAACCAACGACAGTTCCAGAAAGGTCACTCAAAGTGTATGTGCACACGCTGCCATGGTGATTGCGAAGTAGGCCAAGCAGAGAATTTTGGCGGCGGAGAAGACTAATTTTCCCCACATGCGTGACTTATATAATCGCTCTTTTAATTAAGAACAGTATCATCTGGCTTATTTTAATATAGGGGGGAGGTGATCAATAATATCGGTAATAGTTAATAGCATTGAAGATATCGAAATATAATCTCTCATCACAGTAACACCCACAGCAAAGTGGCGCGTGAGGGAAATCAAAGAGAGTTTAACGCGGCTACTTCTGTTTCTAAATTCTAGTCTATAAACTATGTGTGGGTATTGCTAGTGCTCTTTTTTTCTTTGCTCTGAATAGGTTTACGTAGCTACGACAATGCGATATAGCGGGCAATTCCGTGAGATATACTACGCAAAGGATCGGGGCACTTGTGTTAATTTGTAATTAATCTATAAGGGACAGACTTCCGCCGTAAAGTCACAAACTAAGAATATCTGAGGAATTGGGAGTGCGAGATAAAGTAGAATTCTAGAAAAAGTAGAACACTATTACACGCCGAATAACTGTTAATAGGATCTGTGGACTATACGAAGGGATGTGAATTTGCATATAAGAACACGGATTGGACACTTAGTTTTGTGAAAATAAAAGCGTACGACATTCGAACGACTGTATCGAAGTATGGTAATGGACCATAGTCCTTCCCATAATATCTTTGAGTGACGAATTATAAAAGTCACGGACATTTTAATTGCCGTAATTGCTGGCAGTAATTGTACGATCAACCCTCCTTTCCCCTCTATACTAAATACAATCATTTATGACCATTTATTTATTAATAAACCTTGTTAACAAAAAACTAAAGTGATTTCCATAATATCTTGCGATAATTAACATCCAAAGGCGTTACTAATTGGATTGTCTTCCGTGTCGCAGCAAAAAATGAAGGGTGATCGACTGAACCAAAAAGTTCACATTAATTATTAGGAAAAACTGAAATTTAGTTACCGTTACAGTGAAGATGTTTCTGTCTGCTCCATTAGAAGTACAGATATAACTAAAAGCCGTACATATACAGCAATAACAACATAAATATCGTACGTCAGAGAAGTCGGCGACAACAGATTGACGGAGGGCGGCTACAACTGGCGCCCGACTTGGGGCTCGAAAACAGGTATGAAAATACATATATCGTAATAAACAATGGTGAAACATAATTGTTGTGACTGCGTAATGAACAGTGAGTGAAAATTTCAGTTGTATGTTTCACACTCTCCGCTACGAGAACCCACGACTCACGCGCAATGTCACGATCTGACTGCGGACGGAAAATCGCACTGTGGCTGACAACGAGGTGCCTACCTCCGGGAACCAAAAGACGTCAAAAGCTGTACGGAAGGCAGGGAATAATCGACTTGCGTTGCTGAGGCTCGGACTTGTATGTGTAAAGACATTTTATCATTAGCTGAACAGTATCTCATCGTGCTTACTTTTAATTTTAATTGCGTGGATAAATGAGACAAGTCCGTGACGCAGAAACTGTATAAGGAGTTAGAGTTTTATTTTATTTATTGTGTATTATTATTTTGCTGTTGTTCTGGGAGTGTATACTGATAACAATGAAACGGGGATATCACTTAAGATCCAATCGTGATACGAGTCTAAGGACTTCGGGGAGAGAAGATACGAGCCACAATGAAAATTTAGATAGGATAGGATAGAGGATTTGTTGGAACCTCAAATGTGAAATATGAGTCGAACTAGTTTTGTAAGGAGCGGTGACCATACCGAAAGTGACGAGTTTGAAACTATAGGTACTGGTGAGGAAAGTGATCTTACCAGTGTTGTCAATATGCCATCTGGAGGTATCAGTATCAATAAGCTGTTTGAATTTCTATTGAAATCAAATCAGGAACAACTTGACCTTAGAGATAGAGCCTTTATAGAGGAAATTTTAGAGCAAAACTAACAACGCGAGCTTAGAGAAAGGGAACAAGAGAAACAACGCGAACTTAGAGAAAGAACGACGAGAACTTGCGGAAAAATCTTTTCGGGAGGAGATGCTAGAATTACAGAAACAACGAGATTATCAAGACCAAGATCAAGAATTGAAGAAAGAGGTATTAAAGATTGTTAATGAGCTTGAATCACGTACTAAGAAAAGGGTAAATACTTATCTGCCGAGAGAGATTAATTAACGTTAAGTGTAAAATCTTCTAATGAAATGAACAAAACATTGCAACCTTCGGTCTCCAAATTAGAAGAGAAGGTGGAGGCAATAAATAAAGAACAGACTAAAATAGCTGAAGAGATCGATAACGTAACTAAACAAGTACGAGATTTAAAAATCACAGGGGAGCAGTTTGTTGATGACTATCATATTAAAGAGGTGACTAAGATAGAGGAGGATTTTTCAGAATGGCTGGAAGCAAAGGGGGGAGAAGTTCATTCCCAAGATCGGAATGCTATCGAGAACGCGACGCAACAGAATAAACCAAATGGACCGCGACGCAAGAAGGTAGACAGCATGGAACAAATGAAAGCAAAATTCAATCTTATTAAGGATAAAGTTTCATCCGATACGCCTATGCGGCAGGAATACGTAATCAATAGTTCGTCAAAAGGTGAAGGTAGTCCTAAAGGACAAGACCAATTTGAAAGATATCCGGAACCATATTCCAGAACTCAGTCAACCGTTAGGAAACGAAAGTGGCTAGAGAACGATTATAGTAACAGTAGAAGTAGCTGTGAGTCGGATCTTGGAGATAAATATTATGATCGCAAGGGGATTGTTCCATTTTCTAAGGTTGAACACAGTATTTTCAAAGCTACGCGATTTCAAATATTTTCGAACGACAAAAATTGTATACACTCAGTGGTGTTTATAAAAAGTTTCAGATATGTATTTCCCCGGTCTTGGAAGGAACAAGATAAAATACAGTTTATAGTGTGAAAGTCCAGTGGAGAGGTTTCATTGTGGGCATCTGAAGCAGCTCAGAGTTGCAGAACCTGTAGAGATTTTCAAAAATAATTCATCAGAAAATATTGGTCGCAAAGCAAAGAAAATCGAAGGAGGAATGAAATTCATAGTCCGGACTTTTACGATCCTAAGAAAAGGACTTTACAAAAATACTTTGAAAATTACGTCAGTAAAACTCGTCACTGGAATGTCCCATTAGTCACAGAGAGGTTATTAGAATTCTCAAGGGAAAATGACCTATATGATTACGCAAGAAATTAATAAACATACTGCCTGACGATGTTGACCAATTTTTATCACTTATTTGATTCCATAGACGTAATTAAGTAAGAAGCTAAGAGCAGGAGGAATCAGTTTTACTGTAGTAGTTGTAAACCACTCTCAACAAAAGAATTGTTGTAGTGGCAATAACATTAATGGTAAAACGAAAGAAAATGGAAAGGGTCACTATGTTAATCGATATCAGAACAGGAAGTATAACAATCAGGATAATGATAATCAGTCTGGAGATAAAAATTATAAAAAAAGTAATTCTAATAATAATTATGGGAGAAATGGGCAAAATCGTAGTCATAATGCTGAATATAGCAATAGAAATCAGCAGAATCAGAATGAACACAATTCAGACGGTTTTCATAGAAAACGAAAGTACGAAGAGCGGTCGGGACAGCAAGGACAAGCGCCAGACAGGCGTGTTCAGTGGGGTAAAAATGGAAATGTCGTATGGCTAGGGCCTCCCGTCGGGTAGACCGTTCGCCTGGTGCAGGTCTTTCGATTTGACGCCACTTCGGCGACCTGCGCGTCGATGGGGATGAAATGATGATGATTAGGACAACACAACACCCAGTCCCTGAGCGGAGAAAATTTCCGACCCAGCCGGGAATCGAACCCGGGCCCTTAGGATTGACAGTCTGTCACGCTGACCACTCAGCTACCAGGGCGGACCCTTCAGTGGGGTAATGAACCGCATATTCAGTGGGGGGCTCCCACTAATGTTATTACAGCTAACAGACAGTTCGTACCAACGCCCTGAGACAATCTCTACTAACAGTAACAATGAATGGAATGGTCAGAATTCTGGGGTTCGAATGGTGGTACTGGATGAAGCGGGTAACCACCAAACAGATGCGACAAACTAAAACCAGCTGCCCAGAGCCTTCCCAGTGTAGCTGGCGAAGAGACAGGAGGTAACAAAATCTTAGTGGCGTGTGTTTTGAGGTATAATAATGGTATGATAACCCGGGAAAATTAAATAATAATTCTATTGAAGTGGTGCAAGCCATGGTTAAAGTTAAAATCTTAGATGAAGATATCAGCACCTTGTTGAACACTGGCGCAACTTTTAGTGTGTTGAATATGGGAGTTTACAAGCATCTGAGTAGCAAAGTGAAGTTGTCAGTGTTAGCGGTAGCCAACTCTATTTGTCTGAAGTATTAGGAACGAATCCTGTAACCATAAGGGCCCAAGTACAGGAGGAAATAGTAGCGCAGGGGGAACGACTTATTAGCATATTCTTGTTGGCTCCTAATTTAACTTGCCCACGTACTTTGGGATGGGATTTTATGCGTGAACCAGACGTAACGCTCGACCCTGTGAAGGGTGTGTGCTCCTCAATCAATCAGGAATTGGTTGTTGAGTTACTTTTAGTACAGTAACTGGAATTTCAAAACAAAATACATAATCAAATTAAAGTAAGAAGTAAATAACTTAAACTACTCTACTTCAACAATAAGAATCCCACACATTCGTTAACTGATCAAGAAGCGTCACATACCAACGAACTTATGAACGTTACAAATATAGAATCGGAAAATACTCTACTTCAATAATAAGATTCCCACATATTCACCAACTGATCAAAAAGCGTCACATATCAACGATCAAATAAACTTAACAACGCTCAAATCAGAACATTTAACTAATGGGCAACGGTACGAGCTACGTAAACCACTTCGGAATCATCTTTCCAACTACGAACAAGTGGGAAATATTAGCCGTGGTGTTCGCTCTCAGAAGATATTTTGTATACGCAAAAAGGGTAGTAGTATTTTATGTCCATAAGACTCTGACCATTCTTATGACGTGCAAAATTCTTCATTCGTCTAAATTGTTCTCAAAATGAAGAAGAAAGTATTTGAAATCTTAAGTAAGTGATAACTATGTCAAAAGTTTAAACCTATAAACTACTGTAATGAGCTATGGTTACAGCCCATAGTACCGTCAAAACCTCTTGAACTTGTGTCATGTGACGTCATAGGGCCATTACCAAAAACTAAGGAAGATTGAAATATGTAATAGAATTTTAGGATCTAGTAATGACAAACCTATGTTAAGTAAACAGGAAAATGATTACATTCCAAATGTAGGCAAACCCACTGCTCTATTGACCGATAATGCCTCATATTATGCTAGTAAAGCCTAGCATGAATGTATAGATAATTTACATATAAGACACATCTTTGTATCTCGTTACCATGCCGAGTCATCGCTTATGTATCTGGCATTCCGAGACTTCAGTATGTTTCTTAGAACGTATATTGAGAAAAACCAGTATAGATGGATAGGTATGTTTGAGAAGATCCATAACCAACTGTCTCATTTATATACCCAGAGTAGTCCCGTAGAAAGGGAGCATCCTGGGAATGGTTCAACAACTTACCGAGAATAGCTGATCCTGTGATAGACAGAAATGCACTTATTAGTAAAGTCCAGCCAGCCTTGCACTAAGCTGCGATGTTAAGGAAACGAAAATATGATAAGAAACTAATTAAAGTTAATACTTTTAATTTGAGTGATAAAGTACTGTTACGGAAACATGCCAAGTCGTCTGCATTAAAGAAGATGAATAAAAAATCGCTACATCTATATGCCGAACAATACAAGATAATAAACATTCTACACCCGGGCTGTTATGTATTGGGAGATATCCATATGGGGGTGGGGGGGGGGGAGGAGGCTCGCCGAAGAGTTGCTCCCTCATAAAAACCTGAAGAAATAATATGAATTAGAAGAGAACGAGGAAGAAGAGTTTAGTTATTGTCTTTAGGATAAGTTATGTTTTTTGTGTGGTTTCATGTAAACGTAAGGACACTATCTTAATGTATGTTTCATGCATGGTTATTTGCATTGTTAGCGAATTTACGTTCCAGTATGAAGTTGAATAAATACCTCAGATGTAAAGTCAGGTTCATGAGGCCAATATACGTAAAAGCAAGATGGGTACTGAGGCAGTAATTCAGAATGTAGCGCGAGGAGAACTGTCCTAAACTTAATACTCAATTATTTACTATTTTTATGGAGGTTGATCCTAATTCAGTGGAACAAACTGTGTGAGTTTTTGCAGTGTATGATCACAAGCTGTGACTGTCCTGCTATCAAGAACTGGTTAGAGGACAGGATCTTGGTACTATTCTTAGTGATTTGATGATGTGTGGCTACGTATTTAAAGATAAACGTATCGTAACTGAATCATAACGTGTGAAACAGAGGCTAGGTCAGTCGTATCATGCGTGTTACGCGTTTGGAGCTGGATAAAAGAATCTGGGCTCGTGACGTGCGGGAAGTGGTTACTTACACGTCGTGTTTGGAACTGAAAGGACACAATCTGAGCTCGTGATGGGGGGCGTTGTTTGATCATGTGTTGTGACTGTACGTGGATAGAACTGAAAGTAAGTTCATGTAACTAGTTGCACAATTATTAAATGTAATTAATGTGAGTGTTACTATAAAAGGAATCAGTAAAAATGTAAATGCCAGGTGGCTAGGGCCTCCCGTCGGGTAGACCCTTCGCCTGGTGCAAGTATTTCGAGTTGACGCCACTTCGGCGACTTGCGTCTCCATGGCGTGTGCAATGTTCCTATAATTCAGAGTGAAGGAGTGAAACAATTGAGAAACCTGAGCATCTATGTGCAGTAGAGGCGTCAAAGTCTGTTTCAGGTCCAATCGGAAGACGTGAAAGTGCGTCCGCATTACCATGTTGAGATGTAGGACGCTACACAATCTCGTACTGGTACTGAAACAATAGCAAAGCCCATCTTTGCAATTTTAGGGCAGTTCGTACAGGAACCGGCTTCATGCGATGAAACAAGGACTACAAACAGTGGTGGAATTTGGTGTCACCATACACAATTACTAATTCTTCTTTCTCTATTTTGTGAATAGTTACACAGAGCTTTGGACAACACTTTTGATATGAAAGCAATAGATATCTCTTTATCACTCATTTTGTGCGAAAGCACTGCACAGATTCCGTAATAGGAAGCGAAAACTTGCAACACAAGTAGTTTGTCAGGATCAAAGTGAACCATGCATCGATCACTGAGCAATACATCCAAAAGTTTTTGAAAAGTTACTTGGCATTCATATGCCCAAAAAAGGGGTCGTCCTTGCAACGCAAGAGATGCAATGGAACTGCGATTTGTGCAGCATTCGGTATGAACCGAATATACTATTCATTTTCCCCAAGACTGAGTGCAATTCTGTGACATTACGAGGAACTGGCAGGTCACGTATGGCTAATGTGACTGAAGAGGATGTACAACTTGACTGTTTATGACATGACTAAGACACTGCAACTCAGGTTTAAAAATATCACACTTGTTCAGTTTACACTTTAGCCCTGCATCGGATAACACACGAAACAAGGAAGGAAAATTTGTAATGTGTTCTTCAGGCGTACGATCTGCTACAACAATACCTCCAAATAGATTGAAGAGTTTGGTAATTGGCCAATCAGCTGTTCCAAATACCGTTGGAAAACGGCTGGTGCGGAAGCACTGCCAAAAGGCAAGCGAAAATATTTAAACAAGCCCAAATGAGTGATCACAACACACATGGATTGTGATTCTCCATCTAGCTGTATATTGAGATATGCTTCACGCAAATCTGTTTTTGAAAATTAGGGACCAGCGCTTAGTCTGTTTATGAGATCCTCTGGGCGTGGCAACGGTAAATGTCACTGACAGTTTGTGGGTCGACTGTAGACTCAAAGTCAACACAGAGGCGAATGCGACTTGAAGGTTTGGGGACCAAAACCAATGGACCTGTTCACAGACTAGCTGATACGGGCCCAGTAACTCCGCTATCTTGCAGTTCTTTGAGTTCAGCAGCCACTTTGTCCCATAATGCAGTGGGAACAGTTCTGGCCTGCCAATATTTCGGCTGAACATTGTCTTTCATAGTAATATGTGCAACAAAATTGTTAGCTAAACCTCCAGAAAAGAGTTCAGGGAATTCTTTCAGCAAGCTAGCTATCTACACTGTCTTTGGCATTGAATGCGGTCGCTGACAACACATTGTCCTGAATCTTAAAGACCAACAAATCAAACGAATCAAAGCCAAATACACTCCTGGAAATTGAAATAAGAACACCGTGAATTCATTGTCCCAGGAAGGGGAAACTTTATTGACACATTCCTGGGGTCAGATACATCACATGATCACACTGACAGAACCACAGGCACATAGACACAGGCAACAGAGCATGCACAATGTCGGCACTAGTACAGTGTATATCCACCTTTCGCAGCAATGCAGGCTGCTGCTATTCTCCCATGGAGACGATCGTAGAGATGCTGGATGTAGTCTTGTGGAACGGCTTGCCATGCCATTTCCACCTGGCGCCTCAGTTGGACCAGCGTTCGTGCTGGACGTGCAGACCGCGTGAGACGACGCTTCATCCAGTCCCAAACATGCTCAATGGGGGACAGATCCGGAGATCTTGCTGGCCAGAGTAGTTGACTTACACCTTCTAGAGCACGTTGGGTGGCACGGGATACATGCGGACGTGCATTGTCCTGTTGGAACAGCAAGTTCCCTTGCCGGTCTAGGAATGGTAGAACGATGGGTTCGATGACGGTTTGGATGTACCGTGCACTATTCAGTGTCCCCTCGACGATCACCAGCGGTGTACGACCAGTGTAGGAGATCGCTCCCCACACCATGATGCCGGGTGTTGGCCCTGTGTGCCTCGGTCGTATGCAGTCCTGATTGTGGCGCTCACCTGCACGGCGCCAAACACGCATACGACCATCATTGGCACCAAGGCAGAAGCGACTCTCATCGCTGAAGACGACACGTCTCCATTCGTCCCTCCATTCACGCCTGTCGCGACACCACTGGAGGCGGGCTGCACGATGTTGGGGCGTGAGCGGAGGACGGCCTAACGGTGTGCGGGACCGTAGCCCAGCTTCATGGAGACGGTTGCGAATGGTCCTCGCCGATACCCCAGGAGCAACAGCGTCCCTAATTTGCTGGGAAGTGGCGGTGCGGTCCCCTACGGCACTGCGTAGGATCCTACGGTCTTGGCGTGCATCCGTGCGTCGCTGCGGTCCGGTCCCAGGTCGACGGACACGTGCACCTTCCGCCGACCACTGGCGACAACATCGATGTACTGTGGAGACCTCACGCCCCACGTGTTGAGCAATTCGGCGGTACGTCCACCCGGCCTCCCGCATGCCCACTATACGCCCTCGCTCAAAGTCCGTCAACTGCACATACGGTTCACGTCCACGCTGTCGCGGCATGCTACCAGTGTTAAAGACTGCGATGGAGCTCCGTAAGCCACGGCAAACTGGCTGACACTGACGGCGGCGGTGCACAAATGCTGCGCAGCTAGCTCCATTCGACGGCCAACACCCCGGTTCCTGGTGTGTCCGCTGTGCCGTGCGTGTGATCATTGCTTGTACAGCCCTCTCGCAGTGTCCGGAGCAAGTATGGTGGGTCTGACACACCGGTGTCTGTGTTCTTTTTTCCATTTCCAGGAGTGTATGTTCTCACAATCCTGTGATTGTAGCACAGTGAAAGTTACAGTTCGCGTATGCGAGCGATACGTGGCAGGCAAAGTACATTTTCCGAGAACGGGAATATCTGATCCATTATAAGCCGTCAGTTGTGAGCTAATTTTAGACAGGCGTGTGGAGCCTTGGGGGCCTAACAGTCCATATGTGTTACTATTCAGCAACGTAACAGAGGCACCTGTGTCCAATCGAGGTTTCACATCCTTTCCACTAATATGCAGATCAGCAAAAAGTTTGTTGGACTGGTGTAGCACTGAAGAAACTGTTCGCTTGTTAGTTTTGCAAATGTCTGTAACAGGCTTTGAATACACTGTATTGATTACATTCGGTTTGGTACTAGATTTTTGTGAGTGGACGGAATTCTTATGTTTGTCTTGTTGCAAACATACAGATTCTTTGTGACCTTTGATGCCTCAAGCATAACACTGTGCTTGTCTGGACGGGCAGTCTTGGCGTTTGTGCCTTCAACAACACTAAGGGCATGACGTACTTCTGTTTGCCTGGCTAGAGAACTGTTTAAGCGGCTTGGTGCGCGCATGCTGTTGCTGCTACTAGGCCAGTCGTAAGCAAGGGACGGCTGAACCTGGCAGATTGGTGGACGCTGCAGCACCTGAACCATGTTGATCTCGAATTTGCACTAGGTGCTGAAATGAGGAATGTGGCTGCTTCAAAATCTGTTACATTGTACACGATCGCATCACGAAACATAACATCTCAATATAAAGCACCACAAGTACATTTAAATTTGTATTTCCTCGTCATACCCTGCATATCCTTAGGCCCTCGTGATAAGTTTGTTCCGACCTTTTCTTAAAACAAAAATTTGATACCTAGCTGGTACTACAGTCACTTGTTGGTCATAATAGTTAGTTAGAGGATCTACAACCTTATGATAGGAAAGTACACTTGGAGTGGCATTAGGGAACAATTTACGAATGAGGCGAAAAACTGCGCTTCCTACCATTGACAAAAAGTAATATAGTGTATCTCGTGCTTTGTGGGCAGTGATGTGGGCTTCACACTGTTGCAAGCACTCGAGCCATTTCTCTTCTTTTTCGTTAAACTGGTGAAAAGGCGATATGGGAGTCAGAACTACAGTTGTTGCATTTGGCGCTACATTAGTGGCTTGGTTCACCAGGAACTGCTGTACCATATGTAGTAGTGTTTGTGTCTGCTGCATCTGAAACCGAAACATCTGTGTTAGCGGTGTTGTATCTATCGTTTGCAGATGAGGTTCCTGAGCAGGGAGTGGGAGAGGTGCGTTGCTCATTTTGGAACACACAATACAGGGTGAGTCACCTAACGTTACCGCTGGATATACACTCCTGGAAATTGAAATAAGAACACCGTGAATTCATTGTCCCAGGAAGGGGAAACTTTATTGACACATTCCTGGGGTCAGATACATCACATGATCACACTGACAGAACCACAGGCACATAGACACAGGCAACAGAGCATGCACAATGTCGGCACTAGTACAGTGTATATCCACCTTTCGCAGCAATGCAGGCTGCTATTCTCCCATGGAGACGATCGTAGAGATGCTGGATGTAGTCCTGTGGAACGGCTTGCCATGCCATTTCCACCTGGCGCCTCAGTTGGACCAGCGTTCGTGCTGGACGTGCAGACCGCGTGAGACGACGCTTCATCCAGTCCCAAACATGCTCAATGGGGGACAGATCCGGAGATCTTGCTGGCCAGGGTAGTTGACTTACACCTTCTAGAGCACGTTGGGTGGCACGGGATACATGCGGACGTGCATTGTCCTGTTGGAACAGCAAGTTCCCTTGACGGTCTAGGAATGGTAGAACGATGGGTTCGATGACGGTTTGGATGTACCGTGCACTATTCAGTGTCCCCTCGACGATCACCAGTGGTGTACGGCCAGTGTAGGAGATCGCTCCCCACACCATGATGCCGGGTGTTGGCCCTGTGTGCCTCGGTCGTATGCAGTCCTGATTGTGGCGCTCACCTGCACGGCGCCAAACACGCATACGAACATCATTGGCACCAAGGCCGAAGCGACTCTCATCGCTGAAGACGACACGTCTCCATTCGTCCCTCCATTCACGCCTGTCGCGACACCACTGGAGGCGGGCTGCACGATGTTGGGGCGTGAGCGGAAGACGGCCTAACGGTGTGCGGGACCGTAGCCCAGCTTCATGGAGACGGTTGCGAATGGTCCTCGCCGATACCCCAGGAGCAACAGTGTCCCTAATTTGCTGGGAAGTGGCGGTGCGGTCCCCTACGGCACTGCGTAGGATCCTACGGTCTTGGCGTGCATCCGTGCGTCGCTGCGGTCCGGTCCCAGGTCGACGGGCATGTGCACCTTCCGCCGACCACTGGCGACAACATCGATGTACTGTGGAGACCTCACGCCCCACGTGTTGAGCAATTCGGCGGTACGTCCACCCGGCCTCCCGCATACCCACTATACGCCCTCGCTCAAAGTCCGTCAACTGCACATACGGTTCACGTCCACGCTGTCGCGGCATGCTACCAGTGTTAAAGACTGCGATGGAGCTCCGTATGCCACGGCAAACTGGCTGACACTGACGGCGGCGGTGCACAAATGCTGCGCAGCTAGCGCCATTCGACGGCCAACACCGCGGTTCCTAGTGTGTCCGCTGTGCCGTGCGTGTGATCATTGCTTGTACAGCCCTCTCGCAGCGACCGGAGCAAGTATGGTGGGTCTGACACACCGGTGTCAATGTGTTCTTTTTTCCATTTCCAGGAGTGTATGTATTGTCTAGGTAGTCTGCATACTCGGATCGCTATACAAACAATCAAATCAGTATCATTAATGAGTTTTATTCTAAAAATAAAATTAGAATATTTAATACTGCAATTATACATATGTGTCGCAAGGAAAGGGCGACATACAAAACATCACTCTTCTTCAGTATAGACAATCCGACGCCTGTGCTACATAGAGAGTAAAATTGAAGTGATCTAGTGTTGACACTGTTATAAATGTGGCTAATCATGGAGCTGCTACTGAACTGGGCCATCAACCGCCAGTCACGTCGCTTGCGTCCTCCCCACATAGGGGTCGCTGCTGCCGCGATGTCGTCCTGGAGGGAGGTCCGTCCAGCTTGTGGCATGCTGCAACTTGCCTTCACGCTGTAACATGAATGGCGCGAGAATAACAATTGATTCTAAACAACGAAAAGTGTGAAGTCACCCAGATGGGTACTAAAAGAAAAATTTCCAGCATAAAGGCATACATAAGGAAACATATGCGTCACCAGAAAGGAGGACAGTGACGGGTGCTGCGGTTATGATCTGGCTAGCTGGTCCGACACATGTTCTATTCGTGACACATCTGAAGCTCTTGCTGCGCACAGCACTACCTCAACATAGTTCACACAGTCTATAGAAACATACGTAAAGTGTGTAGGAGCATTGTCCTACTGAAAAATGCTACCACCATACATTTCCATGAGAAGTAACACAGGAGGAAGCTGGATGGCCATGGTGTAAAAGTTGTGTCATCATAGTTTCCGTTCCGCAAATACTACCACTCGTGACCTGAAGTATTACTCGTGTAAACCACCGTGCTGTGTGTAACATGTGGCGTGTGGGATGTGTCGTCGTGTAATGTTGTCTCCGACATGGAATTCTCACGTTCAGAAATGGCTGAGATGACGCTGCGATTGACAGCCTATACCTAGAGATTTCCATAAAACGAAGTGTTGAGTTGCAGTTTTACTTCACTTCAGTTTAGCACATTAAACGTATGATTCCAATCGGGATGCTACTACAATGAATCAAAACGTGAATACCGTAAATATTTATTTTCAAAAATCATCTAGAGTGCAAAAAATTGTATAAATAGGAAGTAGACTATAATAGATTCTATCACGCATGTAATTTCGAGACTGGCAGAACTTAAATTTGACTTTCTTTAGACCACATCCCTATGTTTAGATGGACAGACACTGCTGACCGGTGAGAAACAACGGACCTTCACCTTGACTGGCTCTTTCAGGTAACAAGCAAATGGAACTCAACACATTTACTCCGAGTGTTTACCTATCCGCCAAACCAGAGAACACATTTGAGCTCTTAAAGTGCTGCAGCAATGATCTCTTCGCTGGGTCATTGGCCGCTATGCATATGACTTACGTGGCGCAGCTGCAATTCTCTGCCTGCCCAGCACGGCGTCCACTAATTCCTAGGGCTGAAATTATCTCAGAACACGAGTCAAGATTTCTGTCTGCTTATTAGTCACAAACAGAAATTTTACTCAGGTATTCTCCCATAGGGGAGCACTTCACCGTGTCAGTCTCCACAGAGAGCTAAACGATCTCCACTTCAGTAAACAGACTAACAGCACTCTTATGTAGAAAAGACATCACGCACTTACTGTGTCGAAAGTAACACTTATTAGAATATAACCACCAGATTCACCACTGCTGCTCAGCCTCTGGAGGGAAATGTCTTTGATGGGGATCTAAGTTCTCTGATCACTCCCACAGGGGACTCCTCAGCAGAGCCTTAGCCACAACCTCATGGACACATGGCATCTGTATTGCGTTCAGGCGATGAAACCCTGTGGCCTCCCACCATGTGGGTTACGGATCTGCCAGCCATTCACTTGGAACTCAGAAGATTTTCTGGACGGTTGCATTTCCCCTTCTGCATCTTTAGGACTCCGACAGTCAAAACGCGTCTCTGTTGTTGGGCAGGAGGTGTGTCCCGGTTCTTCCCATTCCTCGGAAGTCAGGTTGTGACTCTGAACATTCATTCGCACTGAAAGAATGTCCATTCGCCTTCTTGCGTCCTCGACACTCTTTCTCCAGGTTAAGATATTCTGAAATTTTTTACTTCCCACCAGAGAGAAACCTCGCACCCGTTATTCTAGGCTACAGGGGCTCTGCCAGCTCCGTCGTCGTAAAACGGCCACGCCCTGGACTCTCTGAGGGCAGTGAGTGTCGAACCTGTGCCGCGTACAGCGAGTCTCTTCCCAGCCCCTCTTCAGCCGCTAGTGGCTTCTGTGCAACACGTAGCTCCCTCAGCTCTTTCTGTCAGTGCTCAGCGTCAATTAACTCCCTGACACTGACATGCAGCCCTACAGAAATTGTTGCATCAGCCAGTGAAATGACTAGTAATCTGATTGTGCATTGTAAATGGTGGTCCAGTGTAAAAGTGAATGTAGAAGAATATTAAATGTATGGTAACAGTATCCTGCCTTCTTACACCCGATGGCTCATCGTGCCTGGATGCCAGGAACAGCACTGATGTGACTGTCCAGGACATTGGGAGAGTGGGACTTCCTACCAGCTAGGCGCCATACTCTCCGCCGGTAATTATCTTGAGAATGCAAAGCGATGATTCATCACAGGGCATACTGTTGAGACGTATTTGTTCAGAACTGCGTTATTACCTGGTCACGGGACCATTCCAAAAGCAGTCGTTTGAGTTCGTGATGTTGGCAGTGGCCCACACGTAATTCCCTAGAGCGGCAGAAGGCAGCCTTCAGCCAAAGCGGCCAGACACATAGAGTGTTGCAGGGAATTCATCACTTGTTATTGGATATCAGGAACAGATGTGAAGAATTTATGAAGTTCTTCATTTGTGTGGCCATGGTGCACATAGTTGCTTTACAGTCCTTGATGGTATTTTTGTTCTGTGGTTGCAACTACAAAAATGCTTCACGTGATTTTAAATGCAACCTCAGACCACCCATAGAATCACAAACAAGCAGAAGTAAGAGACATGTTGAATAGGCTGAACAGGATTCCTCTAAACACTTCTGATTACCAAAAAGAGCTAGCCATTATAAAACAATAGCATTAAAAAATGGACACAAATAATGGTAGCCAAATTAAAAAATAGACATATATTGTGAACATATAATGAAGAAAACTAACCAATCTGCACCAACTCACTACCACAAATGTGTAATATATTCAAAATGGAAGGCATAAACATTGCTTACAGAACAAACAATTCAACACAAAAGCACATCCCAGAACTGAAATCAAAGCCAGACAGGTACAATGTGGTATCTATCAGCTCAGTTGCAGAGACTGTGAAAAGATATGCATTGGAATGACTGAGAGGACATTTCTACATAAGATATTAGAACACACCAGAGAATATAAATACAGCACAAACCATTCAACATTTGCAGACCATCTAAAAGAAGAACGCCATAGACCATTCAATATTGAAAAAGATATGAATATCACAAAAATCAAAGAAGACAAACATCTCCTCCGCTTCCAAGAAAACTTCCACCTACAAGAAGCATTAACACAAAATGAACCGTTATTCAATGGCCAAATAAATATTGGAAACCAGACTATATAAAATAATTGATGAAATTACATGAAAAAGGAAAGAGCCTTTTTCCATCCTTCACGCCCTCCCACCCACTCTCACCCCCCCCTCACCCCCCCCCCCACACACACACTAACAATTTAATTTTACTTCTTGCTCCACACCTTCTGCCTAACTCACACTCGATCACACTGCTATACCCTTATGTCCACTCATCATGGTTTCTCCCTCCCCTACACTGGAAAAAAGGGGCCCTCCATCACTGTTCCTTCTCTGCTCTTACACGGTATATAAATACACAGCAACATAGTTAAATAGAATTACACACATACAATAATGATATAAAAAAGAGAAGAGAAGAAAAGAAAAGAAAAGAAAAGAAAAGAAAAGAAAAGAAAAGAAAAGAAAAGAAAAGAAAATAAAGAAAATAAAAGGAAAAAGGTTGTAGGTCAAAGACAAAGTAGTGGAAAGTGGAAGTGTTGACAACACTCCACAACACAAACCACAACTCATACTTAGAAGTACAAAAACAAACAGAATATAGTGGTGTGCATAGAACTGTGTTGTGAAAAACATGGGAAATGCATAGAGTTGCAGCACAACTAAAAATTAGACCGAAGGGCTCAGTGTCCAACGCAGGAAAACATCGATGTGCTAGCAGACCTAGCAGATGGCATTTCCTCATTCAATCGCCGTAAGTACAAATCAACATATCCTTAACGAACTGTTTTTCGATCTACAAGTAGATCAAAATGCAAATAACTTAATGACAAGCCACTAATGATGCTTTACCTCAATAAAACTAAAACGAAACGTGTCTGGTGAAAAAAATCACACATTTTTGTGGTTGCAAAAAAGGGAACAAAAATACCCTCAAGAATTTACGAGATGCCTGGTGTAGCTCACGGCTCTCATTTCTTGTGATGGCCAGCTGTAGCCGACCAGAGCTTTGACGGTGAGTACTGCTTCCCTGTTCCGCTGCATGCCCAACATCTGTCTGCTATAACATCCGAATACCCCACAAATCTGTATGCAGCACAATTCAGTTAACAGGACAAACAGAGATCCTCCGCGAGACGCCTTCAAGTTATATGGCGTGGTGACAGCGCTGTCTTAAACAAGAGCGCAGTTTCTCCGTTTCCTTGTCAGTGATCAATAAACATCAGGTGCTGTTCACTGCCCTTAGTAACTACACCATACCACTAAACGCAGATGAAAGTAATGGTGTTTGGTGGCCATTCTACATGTCAAAGGCATCTGCTACTCCAGTCATTTACATATGAGCTAATGATGCGTCCACAGCGAAGTTACATCGACATCTGACCATTTCTTCTGGATGCATTTTTTGTTTTTTTGTCTAGATGTAAATTTTTGCATGTATAGATATGAAGGCCAAGAGGATTCCGTTTCCTTTATGTAAATATGCTCAAACTTCATGGAGCCCATTTTATCATGGAATGGGACTAAACGGTGGTAGCCCAAGAAAAATTACACAAAACTATGCAAAATAGCAGCCACACTAATTTGCAAATAATTTGCTTACGTAATATATCTGGATCTTTTTCTGTAACTCACAGGTTCTACACACATATACACACACACACGCAGCTTAAATAAAGGTGTACATCATGGTAGAGGTTGCTAGTAATTATCTTCCCTATTCTACCAGCAAATGGAGAGGGAGCTACCTGGGTTGTTGCTGTATAAACAATAAGGTAGATTTCATTTCGGAAGAAGGTGACTGTACTAAAAGTTGAGCCACACGGTTGACTAGGTTTAGTCCCGTGCCTGCCTTCTGGGACATGCACGAAGGATATCCGAGCATGCTTTTAATCAAATGTGGTTCTCGTTCCCAGTGTGGGTCAAAATTGTGTATGTAGTTTCCATGACCATATTTACTTTTTAACGTGAATGTATATTTTTTGTCCCGTGCATTATTCGTTAACGATACACAGGTAATACTGTAAGCATTATATCGATGATGCTAGTTCATCGTCGACTGTTATCTTTTCCAATCAACGAGTTTCTCGCTTCGAGTAACCTTTTCATGTGTGGAGAGTCATATGAGCAGGACGCAAATGTCGGTTGCTCCTGTTATTTATCAACATAATTATATAGTTAGACTTTGGTTAAAGAGTTTACTCAGGCACATGTAATTTATTAAATATACGCGTTTCATTGGGATGTTTAATAAAAAGAAGATGAAATTTTATGTATGGTTTACTTAACTTTGTTTTAGCTTTTGTTCTCACATTATTGCTAATGTACCACTCACTTGTATAAGCCTAGATTATACAACCTTGAAATTATTAGTATTTATTCGTACCACATGGTATCTAAGCATTCTAGATACCCCAGCTGAGCAAACACAATTACAAATATCCTTCCCAAACTAGGTACATATTAAGGTACATAAAATACATTTCAGTCTTGCTGAAGGTCACGTGGACGGAAAACCACATTTGGACACTGAAAGTAATGTTGGACAGTAATAACTACAAGTTTTTTAAGATAATATCTGTCTTTTCTGGTGGCGTTGAATATTATCTGTTGCACACACTGGCATCAGTAACTATGTGGGGTGTACCCTATATTTATACGATTTTTGCGTGTGTGTCTAAAAGCTAACTAACAGATGACTGACGCACTGGCGCATTTTGAGTGCTTATATAATTCGTGGCTTTGTGCATATACGTTCTAGACATTAGTAGTTTCCTAATCACCACACATTTCTAATCGAAACATTAATTTTTACAAAACTATATACTACTGGAATCTTCGACTTTATTACCACAGTATCTGTTCGTTAAATAAATATCAAATTTCGCTATTAAAAGTTCGAGACCATATAACCTTCTTCACATTATGGTCTTTTATTACACGTATTAAAACAGAATGTGTTCAATAAAAAATATTTTGTACATAGACGCAGGAGATATGTACTTAAGTATGGCACAATAAAATTTAATTCAGAAACTTTTAAATAAAGTTTGACAGTTATGTGATGTACAAGTGGTGTTCAGATGAAAACTAACTGAACTGTTTACTATTTCATAATTAATCGCCTTGTGCGCCCTCTCAGTCTTTGCCACGGTTGTTTCGAGTACTCTACAGCAGCTGAACTGGGACGCCCTCGTACATCTTCCACACAGTCCAGATTTCGCCCCAGGGGGATTTCCACATTTTTGGAGTCAACGCCACTCCTGCATTAAATGACTCCACCAGCAAAATTATTGATACAGTCAGCTTCTTGCGATCGTGTCACCAGTAAATGTTCCCTGGCACTCAAGCGTCTATCAGATCAGTCCATAAAGAGTGCCCACGCTGCGAATGCTATCTAATTCTGATGGTAAACGGACGTTTCTTTTACAGCATTGGGAAATCTTACGATCACGAACACACGGATAAGAAATAAGGAAGGTAATATTCTGGTTTACAAATGCTGTAAAGGATCTCCTAAACTTTATAACTGGGGGAATGAGCACCCTTTGTCCTGGGCATAACAAAAGTCTCCAATAAAAAAGAAATGCTATGGTAATTACTCAGTCGTCCCACCAGACACTTGAGAATTTGGCCTGTCCAACGGACGCACGGAAATACTACAATCATATTTATAGTCTTTGCTAAAGTTCTCAAAAGTGCGCTGCGATAAGTGTAGTGTAACGACGTAAGTTTTTTATAAATGATTTTCTTTTGACATATGACCATGTGTAGACTTCGTCACCTACGTCAGTTACAACACACTTCAAAATTATTTATATTATTTTTAAATTGTCTCAAAATGGTTCTTGAACGAAACTGTAAAACATCATTTGAGTCGTATGCGCAGAATTTCGTCACTCAGTCCAATTGGTTTGCGCAAACTTTTTCAATTTAGATGTCGTGTGTTTCTCCTCAGATATTATATTAATGCACGTTATCTGATTTAATAAATATTAGAACCACATTGAATAAACTTTCGAGATTCAAACGTTGTCAAAATTTAGTAATCTTGTCAAATATGTTATTAATTCATTCACATAATTCTTCATAAATAAATTCTCAGAACACGTATTTAAACTTTTGTAGCATCCACTAGTTTATTATCTTCCTACATATAGACGTGAACCTGAGCCTTGACAAGACAGAACTGAACATTTTCAACATGATTAAACTTTCTATGACGTCATCGTTGTACACACATTACAAATTCTCAATTTTTTAATTTTTGGAAGTACGACGCAACAACTCGGTTTCAGGATCTTCTGTTGCTCTTTGGCTGTCGACCCGCGACGTCTAGTGGCCAGCCAGTGGTCCCGGCAGCGAAAATGCTGTCTCCGTTCGTTGCCCCGCCCTCTCCGTACATGAAACATAAAAAATAAATACAAACTTTAGATAATTCGCAGCTATTACAAATATTACAAAAATACATAAACAAAACAGTAAATTAAACTTATATTCACCTGCAAACTGGGCTGACACTGGTGGATGGGGGACGCTTCAATTTCACGTCCCACTACATAAGCTACAACTCTCGCTCACCTTTGGGGTTTCTGGAGGGAACGCTGAGCCGTGTTCGGTACGTGGAGAACGTTGTTAGCCATGTTGTTTTGCAGTTCTTGTAACAGGATGGTGGTGTTTTGTTCCAACGTGATCACGCTCGCCCACTCACAGTCACGAAACTCAACGTGGTCTGCAACACATGTGGCAACTTCCCTGGCCAGAAAGATCTCCGAATTTGACCCCAATGGAGCAGGTGTGGGATACGATGTGACGAGAAGTGAGTCTTGGAAGTCGTCAACCAATAGCTCTTACACAACCGCGTGAACAGGTCGAGTGTGCTCGGAATAACGTATCCCAGGACGGTATTCGCCACCTGTACTATCGATCGGATGTCACAGTCAGCGCCTCCGTTTCCCCCCACGTTCTAATACAGGTGTACCAGCATGGGTTAATACCTGGTACCCGAGAACCGCGTGTGGTATCGATCTGTAATTGTAATCTGTACATGTACTTCTTATGCACTGTTGCAACAGCAAATCTTGAGTGAATTGGAAACCTCTAAAAGGGAGTACTAATTTTTTCCGGCAGTGTATTATTGTTTCACTTTAAAACTGTTGTTGTGTGAGTGACATGGCGTTGAGTGCTGGAATTGTTCCGCCATAATTCTTGAGTGTTTTCTGCGGAAAGATATAGTCTACAGAAGATCGAGTAAAGTATTTAATCATTTACACTGAACAAATGTAACTGTTTACAAGTACTTTAGTACATCATTTTCTTTTCTTCTATTAGTTGTAAAATTACTTTTTCACGATTATGTTGCCGAATCTGCGAGATATTTTTCTGAAATTGTACATGTAAGGCTGAAGAAAGTGAAAACTACAGTTATTCAAATATTCAAATATTGCTGCAATTTCTGGTGTTCATATTGTACTGTGAATAATGGCTCTTGTTTTCTGATATTAAAATGATGTGACACTGTTATACTAAAGTTACGTAAAATGCGGCGGTGCATTAATTATTCTCATACTATTCTTCCTTTTATTAAATGAATCAACTTAGCATTTTCTTTCCAAATATATATATATATAGCTATAGACTGCAGCAATCAATCGTCCTTTTTTAGATATTGCTATGCAAATCTAGATTTCGGCTAGTACCTGGCCATTCTCAATGCACTGCTTTCTGTTGTCAATGCATGTAAGTCCTTTTTGTTCGGGCGTCAATCACAGTTCTTTGAACACTGCATAGAGAATGGCTAGCTACTAGCCGAAATCTAGATTTGCATAGCAAAATCTAAAAAAGGACGATTGATTGCTGCAGTCTATAATTTGTAAGTTACATAACAGGCGCTGAGTGCACCCACTCTCCGAATGGAACGTAACCGGTTGTTTGGTGTTGGTTGGAATTAAGCAAATCTTTAAAAAATAAGGGAACAATCACTTCTGACATCTTGCAATTAAAAACTTTCAATTAATATTTCCTAAGATTATTTACGTTGTCTGAAGCATTGTTTGACAACCCGAAACGCTCAACATCTGCAGGGCAGTGACTTGAAATAAGCTCCGAGCTACAATTTGGTTATCCAAATTAATTAAAATTTATTGTCCCACTTAAGATATTTTTAGTTCACTTTCTGGTAATTTAACAACGCACGTTGAATAACAGCTGACTAATAGCTCTTTTATACGAGTATTTCAAAAGCATCCAAATGCAATAAATTACAGTTATCGAGAGTTTGTAAAATCAGATATGCAAGTATATTAATAGTTCATCATCCTACTTGTAATGCGTATTTGGCCAACTATCAATTTTTCCCTACCCCCATGAACTATGGACCTTGCCGTTGGTGGGGAGGCTTGCGTGCCTCAGCGACACAGATGGCCGTACCGTAGGTGCAACCACAACGGAGGGGTATCTGTTGAGAGGCCAGACAAACGTGTGGTACCTGAAGAGGGGCAGCAGCCTTTTCAGTAGTTGCAGGGGCAACAGTCTGGATCATTGACTGATCTGGCCTTGCAACACTAACTAAAACGGCCTTGCTGTGCTGGTACTGCGAACGGCTGAAAGCAAGGGGAAACTACAGCCGTAATTTTTCCCGAGGGCATGCAGCTTTACTGTATGGTTAAATGATGATGGCGTCCTCTTGGGTAAAATATTGCGGAGGTAAAATAGTCCCCCATTCGGATCTCCGGGCGGGGACTACTCAAAAGGACGTCGTTATCACGAGAAAGAAAACTGGCGTTCTACGGATTAGAGCGTGGAATGTCAGATCCCTTAATCGGACAGGTAGGTTAGAAAATTTAAAAAGGGAAATGGATAGGTTGAAGTTATTTATAGTGAGAATTAGTGAAGTTCGGTGGCAGGAGGAACAAGACTTTTGAATACAGGGTTATAAATACAAAATCAAATAGGGGTAATGCTGGAATAGGATTAATAATGAATAAAAAAATAAGAGTGGGGGTAAGCTACTACAAACAGCATAGTGAACGCATTATTCTGGCAAAGATAGACACGAAGCTCATGCCTACTACAGGAGTACAAGTTTATATGCCAACTAGCTCTGCAGATGATGAAGAAATTGATGAATTGTATGATGAGATAAAAGAAATTATTTAGGTAGTGCAGGGAGACGAAAATTTAATAGTCATGGGTGACTGGAATTCGAGAGTAGGAAAAGGGAGAGAAGGAAACATAGTGGGTGAATATGGATTGGGGCTAAGAAATGAAAGAGGAAGCCGCCTGGTAGAATTTTGCACAGAGCTTAACTTAATCATAGCTAACACTTGGTTCAAGAATCATAAAAGAAGGTTGTATACATGGAAGAATCCTGGAGATACTAGAAGGTATCAGATAGATTATATCATGGTAAGACAGAGATTTAGGAACCAGGTTTTAAATTGTAAGACATTTCCATGGGGCAGATGTGGACTCTGACGACAGTCTATTGGTTATGAACTGTAGATTAAAACTGAAGAAATTGCAAAAAGATGGGAATTTAAGGAGATGGGACCTGGATAAACTGAATAAACCAGATGTTGTACAGAGTTTCAGGGAGAGCATAAGGGAACAATTGAAAGGAATGGGAGAAAGAAATACAGTAGAAGAAGAATGGGTAGCTCTGAGGGATGAAGTAGTGAAGGCAGCAGAGGATCAAGTAGGTAAAAAGACGAGGGCTAGTAGAAATCCTTGGGTAACAGAAGAAATATTGAATTTAATTGATGAAAGGAGAAAATATAAAAACGCAGTAAATGAAGCAGGCCAAAAGGAATACAAACGTCTCAAAAATGAGATCGACAGGAAGTGCAAAATGGCTAAGCAGGGATGGCTAGAGGACAAATGTAAGGAGGTAGAGGCTTATCTCACTAGGGGTAAGATAGCTACTGCCTACAGGAAAATTAAAGAGACCTTTCGAGAAAAGAGAGCCACTTGTATGAATATCAAGAGCTCAGATGGAAACCCAGTTCTAAGCAAAGAAGGGAAAGCAGAGAGGTGAAAGGAGTATATAGAGGGTCTATACAAGGGCAATGTACTTGAGGACAGTATTATGTAAATGGAAGAGGATGTAGATGAAGATGAAATGGGAGATACGATACTGCGTGAAGAGTTTTACAGAGCACTGAAAGACACAAGGCCGAGGGGGTACACAACATTCCATTAGAACTACTGTCAGCCTTGGGAGAGCCAGTCCTGACAAAACTCTACCATCTGGTGAGCAAGATGTATGAGACAGGCGAAATACCCTCAGACTTCAAGGAGAATATAATAATTCCAGTCCCAAAGAAAGCAGGTGTTGACAGATGTGAAAATTAGCGAACTATCAGTTTAATATGTCACAGTTGCAAAATACTAACGCAAATTCCTTACAGACGAATGGAACAACTGGTAGAAGCCGACCTCGGCGAAGATCAGTTTAGATTCCACAGAAATGTTGGAACACGTGAGGCAATACTGACCCTACGACATATCTTAGAAAATAGATTAAGGAAAGGCAAACCTACATTTCTAGCATTTGTAGACTTAGAGAAAGCTTTTGACAATGGTGACTGGAATACCCTCTTTCAAATTCTAAAGGTGGCAGGGGTAAAATACAGGGAGCGAAAGGCTATTTACAATTTGTACAGAAACCAGATGCAGTTATATGAGTCGAGGGACATGAAAGGGAAGCAGTGGTTGGGAAGTGAGTGAGACATGGTTGTAGCCTCTCCCCGATGCTATTCAATCTGTATATTGAGCAAGCAGTAAAGGAAACAAGAGAAAAATTCAGAGTGGGTATTAAAGTCCATGGAGAAGAAATAAAAACGTTGAGGTTCGCCGATGACATTGTAATTCTGTCAGAGACAGCGAAGGACTTGGAAGAGCAGTTGAACGGAATGGACAGTGTCTTGATAGGATGATATAAGATGAACATCAACAAAAGCAAAACGAGGATAATGGAATGTAGTCGAATTAAGTCGGGTGATGCTGAGGGAATTAGATTAGGAAATGAGACACTTAAAGTAGTAAAGGAGTTTTGCTATTTAGGGAGCAAAATAACTGATGATGGTCGAAGTAGAGAGGATACAAAATGTAGACTGGCGATGGCAAGGAAAGCGTTTCTGAAGAGAAATTTGTTGACATCGAGTATAGATTTAAGAGTCAGGAAGTCATTTCTGAAAGTATTTTTATGGAGGGTAGCCATGTATGGAAGTGAAACATGGACGATAAATAGTTTGGACAGGAAGAGAATAGAAGCTTTCAAAATGTGGTGCTACAGAAGAATGCTGAAGATCAGATGGGTAGATCACTAACGAGGAGGTATTGAATAGAATTGGGGAGAAGAAGAGTTTGTGGCACAACTTGACTAGAAGAAGGGATCCGTTGGTAGGGCATATTCTGAGACATCAAGGGATCACCAATTTGGTACTGGAGGGCAGCGTGGAGGGTAAAAATCGTAGAGGAAGACCAAGAGATGAATACACTAAGCAGATTCAGAAGGATGTAGGCTGCAGTAGGTACTGGGAGATGAAGAAGCTTGCCCATGATAGAGTAGCATGTAGAGCTGCATCAGACCAGTCTCAGGACTGAACACAACAACAACAACAACATCAATTTTTCCTGCCTTTCGTAATCATTCCTCCGTTATGCACATTTTAAAGTTTCATGTAACGGTACCATCATAAACTACTTATCCGTTTTAAAAAATCTGATAAATATTACTGGACTTTAACTATGTGGGCCTACAACACATTGCTACGTATTAAAAATGTTATGTTCACAAACAAGCATGTGTTATTTAATGAGGCTCGAAAAGAAGTCATACATTGTTAGATGAACATTTATCCTATTCTTATCTTTTATAAATTTTACTCACGATCAGCGCTATCACAACACAGCGACACTCATATTGTTGCGAGGAACGGCGTTGCAATCTGCTTTAACCTGGCCCACCACCTCTAAGTCTTATAACCGCACTAGAAGATTAATTTCCTGTTGCCAGGAATCGTCATTGAAAGTGAAATAAACACAAAACACAGACATTTTGCGGTAGTTTGCAAAGAACACTTTATATAACAAAATTAGTTGCCATGCACTGTCATAAATTACGTAGCTTAGTCACAATATATCTTGATACTGTTCCAAATGTTAAAATACTGTAGTCTGAACGGTAAAACCAAATTAAACAAGCAATTATTCAACCAAAGGAGTCCTTCTAAAAACATGATACCGCTACTATACATTTACCTCGAGCTAGGGGGACCAAGTGCAAGTACGTGATTATAAGATGAAGAAATTTGCCTTTTGTTTAATATTGGTGAGTTACTTTCCTTTACAGGAAAAAGTACGTTGAAGGTAGATATCATTAAAGAATATGTGACAATTGATGAGTAACCAATTACATTTTGGGGTCATTCTTCTTCTAAGGAGTATTTTCCTAATAATCAAAAAATCCTGGCTTCGGTAGGAATATTTTGGTAAAATTAATGTTAATTTACTGTTGAGCTTATTGAGATCAAGTTTGCTTGCTTTTGCGAGACAAATGTGTATTGTGTTCACAAGAAGTTTCACTGTTTAGTTTTAATACAGTATAAGCAATGCAGATTGATGCCAAAATACAAGAAGATACAGGCACCCTTTTACATTTACACTAAGTAAGGATTCGACACATGCTAACACACACTCAGCAGTTACAGCATTTATGGCTAAACAAGCACGTTATCACTTGTGGAGTTCTAATTTTTAAACATCTGCGTTTCAAACAACTGTGTCATTTACGAAATTAGCAACAGAAAAAAATACACAGAAAAATTTGCTCGAAGCCAACTTATCGTGAGAAAGATCGGTAGGAAGTTAGTAATAGCATAGTCATATACGAGTATCCAATATCATAAGAGACAGAACTTGTTTCTGATAGAGACAGAGAACCTACAAGTAAGCAGCAGTAGCAGAACCAACTACGACACGACGGTATAAGAAATGGACCACAATTACAACGATATGTTTACGTAATGCGTATACATAAACATACAGTCATAAATGTCCCCGTTCGTAGGCGCTAATTATAACAATATGTTTACTTTTGTGCTGTAACATATAGCTATAATCAGCGGTGGAAATATATTTGCGAACGCCGACCCTGTGCGGCTGTTTCTTGTTGAATCGTCTGATCATTCGGAAGTTGCATTACAGAGGACAGTAAATGCCTATTCAAAATATAATTAATTTTGGGTAGCTCAACATGAATTTCCTAAGGGACCATAGTTTATCATGCATTTACCAGTAGAATATGGCGCGGAGAAAATATTTCGCCGCATGCAACTACCGTCCGATTTCGACGAAAGAATTCGTGACTGTGAACTCTCTGTTTGGCAGAAACATAAAGAAAATTAAATAACTTCATGAAGGAGTGAGACATAGATTCTATACTAAATGAATAGTCCATACACCAGTTCCATTTAACTCTGAATTTATGGCAATTAATACATGAACTTACACTGCAATGAAGGATTTAATATGGATGCCGTTTTGACTCGCACTTCTCGTAATGAAAATAATTCCTTTGACGTTTTCACATACACGTCGCACAATAAATCTACTGCTATGCGGGATTGCACTTTTAGTATTGCACTTTTACTTTACACTAAAATAATATTATTTTTAACAATAATATAACGGGGGCAAAACATGTGCGTCCGACACAAGTTACAAGCGTCAAGAGAAAAAAAAATGAGTAACTGAGTAACTGTTCATCGAGAATATCTCGTACATCAGAAGAATGTGTAAAAGTGTTCTTCTTCTGTCTGTTTTTCGCGCCGTGGTTTTCAAAGTCAGTAACTCACTGCATATCTGACGGCGCTTCGACAATAAACAATTTACGTCATAGGTCATTCACCTTTTACATTCTCGCAACATTATTTGCTAACTGTAGCTATTGCCGAGCGACTGCTCGATTAGTGAATGATTTAAAATGATAAGGCAATCACATAATGTTACATTGCCTTCCATGGGAATCTTGGAAATCAAGATTATCAAGACTCACATGTCGATCAAACACAGTATTCCTGTCATTTGATTATCAGGATTACACAAATATGGTGATCTCTCATTCATAGACAAAGACAATTCTTAAGGTTAAGATAAACAAAAAATTTAAAAACTAAGACAGTAAATCTACAAAGTTTACAATGGAGATTATACATTATGCTCATTACAGTCTTTTTTTCTTTTTTTTATTTACAGAATTCATAACGACCATCTTTGTAGCCTCAAGTTATTGTTCAGAGCTCATAGGCTCTTTGCTCCTGAAAGAAAACACATAGACATTCATCTTTCTGTACACACATAATTCTCACACATGGAATTTCTCACACGTGTCCATTTTCCATTTCTCACTAGTTGTCGTAATTTTTACACTTTCATTGACTGTGTATTTGAAAGGTAAGTTAAAATTTGATTCTTCTCCAGGTGAAGCTTATCCCTTGAGAAGTTGGATCGCTACTTTGCGTTCTCCGAGTAGAAAACTTTTCATCAGCTCTGGTCGGCGAGTCTCGCTCGCACGTTAGGTACACATGTTACATGTACCCATTAGTCTAAGAACTAAGCTTAAATCTAATTTTAGGACTTGGGCTTCATAGGAATTTGACTTTGTCACTATTCGCGCGTGGTTTGCCTGTTCGCATTTCATTCACGGGATATAACATTAGCATAGTAAGTGATATGTTGTGAACTCATATAAGGGTCTTTTGTTTTGGGAGCGGCTTTCATGGAAAGTACGTTTCGTCGAACTGCAGCGGGAGTGCTGTGCTAGTACATCACTTTAAATTTAACGCGTTTGTTGCGTCGATGGACGTTGGCACGGGCTGATTGTTAGAGCTGAATCGCAACTCGAGGCGCTCACCAGCCTCCACGCGGTATTTCAGCTTTTCCGCGCACGGTTCAGTGAACACGTTGCGTCGATGGTGTTGTGGTATTTTGTGGATTGCTGAGCTGGTGCAGAGGTACGAGGATTACCAGGGACAGAGACTCCATTGAAACCATCCCTGCCTCCACATTTTCCAGCCGATTTTGAAGATTTTAAGGTAGGCTAGCGCTCGCACTTTGCAAAGCAGCTAACACTTACACTTGATTTCCGATGCACTGCACTTAATCACATCAACGCCTTCGGTTACACAACCGGACTATCACTGTCCGTTTAACACTTTTTATCTTCATCGTGAATGAAATTATCTCTTACTTATAACAACGACGCATTGCTTCGTGTCTGTGGCAGACTTCCACAGCATTTTAAGAGTTCAATTATACACTACTATGTACACAAATTTTTTACAGTTTATAATCAAATAGTTTGTCTCACTTTGAAGCTTGCTAATTGAGAGCTTCGATTTTCATGTCCATTTCAATTTCTGTTGCTTTGTTGGTTACCGCCTTAACATTTCGCTTTACATTGTTCATCATCTTTCTCTAAGACTAATTATGCTTTTAGTTCACAGTCACAATACATTAGTTTCTCCGACCTCTTAGCAATTATTGTTATTATTTTAATTCATTTGAATCGTTCTTTCTATTCATTAGATTCATTAAAGTTAGGCTATCACTGTAATTTCAACAAAAATTTTCTTTTTACTAGGTGTGAGGATCAATCAATCACATTTGATCGCCTTCTCACATGAGAACAGAACACTATTCCAGAAAATATTCAAATTCCTTATCGCGATCTCGGTTTGCATCTCGGATTGACTTTAAAAGGAAAAATAAAGACATTTCAAAACTAGCTTTTCCCGATTTCGTTCGCGCGTTTCCTTTTGAAAATCGTATGCCAAACCAGCCTTCCACGTCAGCCGCACTTCTCAATCTATGTGACGTCAAGTCTACGGGACGGGTTTAGACGGGTTAGGAAATTTACACAAATTAATATGAAAGACGTAGATATAATAGCACATAGATGAAGAAATCTAGCAGACAACACCTTGCTCCTTATGACTTAGAAATTAATTTTCCTTTGCGCCGTACGTCTGCGTACGCGCTGCAATTAAGAACTAGCTGCTTTGTTTTGCCGGCGGTTTCATTGTCATTTTATTCTCGATTTGACGCCTGCTTGCGCTACACTGCATTGACCTCTATATATGACCTTAAGTCATCATTGCTTTGCCCTTGTCACTTGCGCTCTTATACTTGGTATTTATTTCACTTATGGCTTTGAATGTATCTGACCTGCGTATTGCAATTACAATTAATGCTACTTTGTTTATCTAGCTGAAGGATAGCGCTTTCGTGGTCATGTTGGTACTTACAAGTAACTCACTTGCTTTGTAAACATTACGTTATTTTAATACAGAGATGAACCTGTTCCAGATTTCTATGTACATTAGAACTTAATCTAGACATAGCTGCCTTAGAAACTAGTTACTTGTTTTCCTTTTTAGTGGGATCAGGAACCAATAATTGTCACTCGACCCTTGTCCTTAACGAAAATGAATTTCGTTTCTCGATCATTGCTCCTTGAACTTCAAAAAAATTTCTTACATACTATGTTTTATTTTCACTTCTTTACCATTTCATATCGCAGAAGCCGGTTTGTTAGGCACATCCTTCGCTTTAGATTTCATTTTTCTCTCTTAAATATCACCTCCTTAAAACTAAAGCTTAGAACAAGAGTTCTTGAATTTGATCACTTTCTTTATTAAACAATAATTTTTTTTCATTTGTGAGCTTTCTGTACTTAAATTATGGCTCAAGATAACATATTTTAAATCCTCTGCTGTATAGCAAGATAGACTCACTGTCTTGTAATTTATTCTAAGAATTTTTTTTAACGAAGTTAGATCAGAGTTATGGTATAACCCTTTTATTTTTCCATTTGCGGGATCAGAAATCAGATAACAACCTGTGTGCGGTATTCGAAGGATCTCGTAAGGTCCATCAAAAAGACTTTGCCATTTTCGATTTTTGCGTAAGAGCAACGATGGTTTAAAGTGTGTTTTTAGCAAGACCTCTTCGCCTACTTTATAAGTTAACACCTTATTAATATGTTTGTCATACGCCTTCTTGCGTAAATTGTCTTGGGTGGTCAACGTTGTTAGAGTTTGTCTTATTCTGGCGTCTAAACTAGCGCTTGTGTTGTTACACTTAGGAATTGAATTGACCCATTCGTTTTTCTCTTGGTCAGAAGACATCAACTCACTCGGAGTGAAACCAATAGACAGGTGTGGTAGATTATTCACAATTTCCTCGAAAGGTGACACAAAGACAACCCAGCGAGTCTGCTGATTTGGTATATACGTACGAATAAAACGATTAAACTCCTTGAACACCCGCTCAGTCTGGTACGACTGCGGTCTAAACTTGGAGATAAGGATTTGCCTAATTTGATGACTAGCAAGGAAAAGTCTCCATCTTTTGCAGACAAGGTAGACCAATTGTCTGACAGAATTTATTCAGGTTTTCCGAATCTTAGAAAATAGTCGCGTTCTAAACGACTGATGATTAGTTGAGTGTTTGCAGATCTCATAGCGTACAATCTCAAATGTTTGGTAAATAGATCAATGACAGCTACAAGGTACCTAAATTCCTCCACGACCTCGTGGGAGGAGTCCTGCCAAATCTATGCCTAGGATTTGTCTAGGTTTCTCTGTGATAATTGGATTCAAAGGCAGTATATTCCAGAGTTTAAAAGGTTTTGCCTTTTGACAAATGATTCAGTGTTTCAAGAGATTGTGAATTGTGCTATGAAGGTTAACGATGTAGCAGTACTTTGCTATTTTGCGCTTACACTTTTCTGGACCAAAGTGTCCCCACGAAATATGTGTATACCAGAGTAAGTTTTTACATATTCCTGCGGAATACATACTAGCCAATTTTCTGATGACAATGATGTTCGGTGGAAAAGAACTTGATTATGCAATTTGTAATATTTGCACATGCGATGGGTAGGATTAGTTTCGAGGATCTGTTTCACACCTCTCCATTTTAGATCACTTTCCTGCAATTGGACAATCTGGTTACAAAGATCAAGAAAATATTTCCGATGTATTGGATCCTTCATCAAAAGAATTCTGTAATTTGACATTTGTTCCAAAAGTTCAGTACTGTCCGAATAGCCTTCAGGCATGCGAGATAGAGCATCCGCAATGATGTTATCTTTGCCTTTTATACAGATTATTTGAAAGTCATATTCCTGTAAGAAAAGACACCACCTCGTTAAGCGAGGATGTAGGAGTTCACACGTCAGAAGAAAACTAAGAGCGTGATGATCAGAACATACTTTGATTTTCTTGCCATTCATGTAGTAGTTGAATCCCTTGAACGCCCAAACTACTGCAAGTGCTTCCAATTCAGTAACAGAATAGGATCGTTCAGTTTCTTTAAGAACCCTACTAGCAAAACTAATTGCTCTGATGTCTCGTTTTCCATTGGCTTCATGGAACTGGAAGAGACATGCGCCTAACCCCTGAAAACTTGCGTCAGATGACACACAAAATTCCTTTTCCATACCTGGATGATAAAGAATGTTGCTATTTAACCAAGCTTCTTTGATATCGACGAATGTCTTTTGACAGTCATCTGTCCAATTCCACTGAGTATTTTTCTTTAACAATTTCAATAGATCAGGGTTGTTCATTACTTGCTTTGGGAAAAATCTTCTCAAGAATGAAGCGAGTCCGAGATAACCTTTAAGTTGTCGTTTTGAAGATGGGATAGGACAATTTTTAATGGCACTTAGCTTAGCCTGATCAGGACGGATTCCGTCAGATGAAATGACGTTTCCTAAGAATTTGATTTCGGCTCGGCCAAAGTGTGTGACTTTTGCAAGTTGGCAGTGACTCCGTTTTCCAGGAATCGCTGAAACACTTTCTGTATTAGTTCAACGTGCCCTTTCTAGGTTTTAGTGGCAATTAAAAGATCATCAACGTAGAGAGTGACTTTATCAATAAGATCTGGACCAATAACATGATCTAGGACACAGATGAATACTCCAGAACTAACATTCAATCCAAAAGGCATGACCTGAAATTAATAGGATCTGCCGGCGAAGATAAATGCCGTATACTTTCGTGAGTTAGGATTTAATCTCACTTGCCAAAATGACATTTTCAAATTTATGCTACTCAAATATTTAATTCCATAACGTCTGTGCAGGTGTTCTTCAATCGCTTCAGGTCTCGTTCGTACCGGCACAACAATTTTATTTATGTTTCGTGCGTCAAGTATGAGTCGTACGGTGTTATCCTGTTTCAAAATCGTCAACAAAGGACTACTATATGGCGAATTAGAATACTCTATGACTTTCCAGTTCAATATTTTCTTAATTTCATTACGAACTGCTTCCCTTCTTGCATACGATATGGGATATGTCGTGCGACAGAAAGTTTGGTGCTGCACCACTTCCATAGTATAATCATAGTATTTTATAATACCAGGTCGTTTTGAAAACACGTTGATATAGTGTGACAACAACTTGAATAATTCCTGTCGCTGAGGTTCGGATAACGCTATTGATTCTGCAGTCGTATTGGTTATTTCCTGCTGAGAGGGTAAGTCACTCACTGTTATTGTATCATTAAATGTATCACAGTTACCATAGAACAATTTGAAATGATTACGACAAGGAGGTTTTCTGCCTATCCTTTGTAATCTAATGCTATTTCAAGTGCCAATTTTTTACTCTTTCTTTCATTAACTCCAGTGCAACTTCTGTCTGCTGTAGTAACAGTGTGCAAATGCCTGTATAAAGATCTATTCGGGCTCTATATCGTCGTAGAAAATCCATTCCCAAGAGACATGGCACTGCCAAATTCTTGACAACGAGGAAAATACATTTGATGGGTATTGATTGAATCTCCAGTGGTACCCAAACTTCTATACTGACCTTTTGTGTCTGGGAGCCGATGGCTCCTGTTATTGAACATCCTTGGGCGGGTAATGTTGGAATTTTAATTAATGTACTAATTTGCTTATAGAAACATAAGGACAAAGCATTAATATTTGCACCTGTATCTAGGATTACAGTCGTCAAAATTCCGATTATAGGAAGTTTTGTCATAGCTTGCACTTGGTCATCTATCGGTTCATCACAGTCAGTCGTCTCTTTCTCTTGAAATAATTCTTGTCTCATGTCAATCCCGTCATTGTATCTCAGTACAAGTACGTCATGGTTAGTCTCTCCGTCGAAGTGGTCGCCCCCATTCTGTCTCACAGCATCACTTAGGGAGCTTTCAGATGCTGAACTTAGTTTTCCTGTTTGTGTGGTTTTGATTGGCCTTCATCATTAGAAAGTTCGACCAATCTGACATTATGAGAACACTGAGGAACAAAATTACTGTTATGCACAAACCTTGTGTCAAAATGTTGTTGCGTTTGTTCTAGTGTCCAATACGTCTTACTGTCTTCCGCGTTTGCGAAAAATACAGGGGGATTGTACTGCCTTCGCGGGGTATGATTATTTTTATTATTATTATGATTTCCTGAGTTGTTACGGTGAAATCCACCTTCACACTGTGGCTTGCCGTTAAACTGTGTTTCTGTACATTTCCTGCGCTTGATCTTCACTAGGCGCGGAGTTTGTGTTGGTATGAGTGGGCGTTAACAGCTGTTTGTTGCCGCCCGTAATCTGAGTCTTGGCCGCGCGAGTACGGTGCATTCCATTGCGATCCGCTCTGCTGTTGCCAACCTTTTTGACTGAAAGCATTTCCAAACTTCTGCTTGTACGGTTGATTGCCGTACTGGTTACCAGTCGTGTTATACACGGAATTGAATCGGCTGTGTTGATTATGTCTATTCCTTTTGTCCGGATACCCATTTCCTTTATTTCCGTTTTGCCAATCGTTACTATGTTTGTGACCGTTCCCTGGCTTTTCATAGCCGTTACTCTCGTAATGTTGTGGCGAAGAATTGTGCGGAGAATCCCGCTTTTTGTTAGCTCTCATGTCCTCATAGATCAGGTCTAGGGAATCTAATATCGACAGAAAGGTATCTGGGTGGTCATCCGGTATGGCTATCAGCTTTTCACGAATCAATATGGGTAATTTAGACTTGAGAATCATAATTACATCTTTACTATTAATAGGGGTATCCCAATACCTGATTTTGCCAAGATATTTTTCGAAGTACTTTCAACTCCTCATACGTACGACACTTTAAATCATTTAGGTTCCCCATATTGCCGATTCGCCACCTATATACCGGTAACAAATTGGATACGCTGTCTATCAGTCCAAGAATTTGGAAAAATGCCAGAGAATCCACAATGAAAAACAGTTGGGTGGATATTTCGTTTTTCCGGGTTAAAGGTTTGAAGAACTCGATGCTTAATCGTGCTTTCTTCCTTCATCATTTGTACTACTGAGTCAGATTCTTGGTTTCGGTGATTAACTGAAATATGTGGTGGTGAAGTGTGTTCATTAGATTCAACAGGTATTCGGAATTGCCGAAATAATTCATCTTCTTCCTCTGAGGCTAAAGAGTTAGGATAATTCGGTCTCTGTATTCGGGAACTACTACTCACTTGTGCCTTCAGGTTATTTAGTTGTTCCGTTACCTCTTGCTTCCAATCTGATAATTCTTGCTGAAGGGTACGCCTAACGCTACCGAGTTCAGACATTGCGGTATCTCCGGAGCTTCCAGGAGCTGACAAGATACCAAGAGTGGTTGCTTTCACAGAGTCTACTAGATCTTTGTTAATTTTATTTTCGGCAAAGTTGTCCTTTCCAGCAATCCAGTTCTCATACTTTTCTCTAATTTCTCTCTCGTGATTATCTAGCCTCTCCTTTACTTTCGTTTCAGTTTCCAGAGTCAAATTTGACATTCCCTCGGTTAGTTTTTGTACCTGCTTAGTTACTCTGTCTAATCTGTGATTAACCGTGTATAGGGTGGAGTCAAGATTCTTTGTTGCGTTTCGGATGTCAGCTGTCTCGCTTTGCATGGTAGCTTAAGTGTCATTCAGTTCGAAAATTATTCCACTTCGCATTTGAGAAACAGCATCCTTAACTTGCTTTGCTACTTCTTTGGCTACGTTTTCTCTAACAGTTTTTATTTCTTCGCATACTGTAGAAAGTTTATCTTCAAGCGAGGCTAACATTAGTCTATTTTCCTCTTTCATTTGACGATTTTCGTCTTTCAAATCATTTTAATGGAATTCACCATTTGGCGATTTCCATCCTGCATCATTTGACTTATTTGACTCAGTAGCTGTTTGAATACATCGTCTGTCACTACCCCTGAATTGCTTTCACCTGCCTCCCTTGTAACCGGTATATGGCTACGAGTACTAGTGGCAGAAGCTATGCTGGCATTGTCTAGTTCAGTACCGGTAACATTATGGTGTGAAGCAACAAAGTCCATCAGATTTCCCACTTCACTTTCTACAATTGTTTCGATTGGTGTCTCAGCCCTTCTAATTATCTTGCGGGACCGTAAGCGACGCGACACTTCACTCGTTTCATTCTGTTCATTTGAATCTAGTGATGACATTTTATCGTCTGCCATAGCTCATTTATTTACGAACAGTAAGTCGATGAAGTTCGTTTGCGCTACGGCCGTCAGCTGTCGACAGAGATGTAATTTATCGGTAGCGAGTCGGTTGTCACTGCTACGTCACAAGATAGGAATGTCGGGAGTTGCACGTCACGAGGACAAGAGACTATTCTGGACCGTAAAGAAAGTATGGCTGCACACTGGTCAAAATAAATGAAAACTAGGGCTGGTCAGCTCCGTGAACAGGCAGCGTAATTTAAAAACAAGTGATATGCAATACACAACAATGGAATTTAAACAATATTTAAGGAAATTACCAGTCTACTGAATTCAAAGCAAATTTTTACTGCAACTACTAAAGATCGTCACAAATTGATTACTCTCGGCTGAAATTAAGGAAGCTTGGCTACGGCTAACGAAATTTTAACTTACGTTGCTGATGACTGCCTTGGGCGTTGAAACTAGATTTTCGCACAAATTCAGTTCCAAAAAAAAAAAAAAATCTCTCTTCCGTAATTTTCTCTGAATATCTCGTTTCTTTCGCTCAATGTAAATTTTTTTGGATGGTGTTTGATGCCATGTAACAAATAAAAAGCACAAGGTTAGCTACAATTCTTTATGAATATTTCTACAATGCCTAACTTATATAAATTTTTATTCCTTTGAGTTTTTTTTTTTTTTTTTTTTTTTTTTATTCGCGTCCCTGTTCGTGCGCCAATTATAACGATATATTTACGTAATGCATATACATAAACATACAGTTATAAATGTCCCCGTTTGTAGTCGCTAATCATAACAATATATTTACTTTTGTGCTGTAACATATACCTATAATCAGCGGTGGAAATATATTTGCGAACGCCGACCCTGTGCGGCTGTTTCTTGTTGGATCGTCTGATAAGTCGGAAGTTGCATTGCAGAGGACAGTAAATGCCTATTCAATATATAATTATTTTTGGATAGCTCAACATGAATTTCCTAAGGGACCATAGTTTATCATGCATTTACCAGTAGAATATGGCGCGGAGAAAATATTTCGCCGCATGCAACTACCGTCCGATTTCGACGAAAGAATTCGTGACTGTGAACTCTCTGTTTGGCAGAAACATAAAGAAAATCAAATAACTTCATGAAGGAGTGAGACATAGATTCTATACTAAATAAATAGTCTATACACCAGTTCCATTTAACTCTTAATTTATGATAATTAATACATAAACTTACACTGCAATGAAGGACTTAATATGGATGCCGTTTTGACTCGCACTTCTCGTAATGAAAATAATTCCTTTGACGTTTTCACATACACGTCGCACAATAAATCTACTGCTATGCAGTATTGTACTTTTAGTATTGAACTTTTACTTTACACTAAAATAATACAATTTTTAACAATAATAATACGTTGGCAAGACATGCGCGTCCGACACAAGTTACAAGAGACAAGAGAAAAAAAAATGAGTAACTGTTCATCGAGAATATCTCGTACATCAAAAGAATGTGTAAAAGTGTTCTGTCTGTTTTTCGCGCCGTGGTTTTCAAAGTCAGTAACTCACTGCATATCTGACGGCGCTTCGGCAATAAACAAGATACATCACAGGTCGTTCACCTTTTACATTCTCGCAACATTATTTGCTAACTGTAGCTGTTGCCGAGCGACTGCTCGATTAGTGAATGATTAAAAATGATAAGGCAATCACATAATGTTACAACCAACATTGAAGAAAGGGGACAGATGCTGCGTATGCCCTAGTTCAAAAGGAAATAGTGTGCAAAATTCCTTCCAACGCTTTATGCACGAAATGTTTCGGCGGAGTGAAGCTTAATGCTACAAAACATTTTGTTTTATAGTTATGAAACACTGTTTACGGACGTATTCTTTATTTTACACAGTAATAAGTAAATGTTGCTTGTGGTTAAGGAATTTACAATTTTTTTTACAATTATTTCGTTTTTATCAATGACTAAATCCACTTATTGATTAAAATAAATGAGGTACTGAAAGCCTTAGGGGCCCAAAGCACAGACACAAAGTTTTGAGAAAAATAGATCTTTGTGAAAATCAAATTTATAGACAAACTACCAGTCTCATAAGTCTGAATTTCTTTTCACAAAGTCTCAACATTCTATCCTTTTTATGAAAAAATAATGTACCAAATTAAGGTATGAAATATCAATTAATATTTAAGAATGTTTTATTATTAATGTTATTTCACAAAATTTTCATATTTAATCAGTGACAATAGTATCATTTTAAAGCTTTAAAGTTGTAAAGTAAAATTAGTGTGAAACCTAATCGGAACATAAAGAACAGACACTAAATCTACCACACACACACACAGACACACGCACGCACACGCAGACACACACACACACACACACACACACACACACACACACACACACACACACACACACTTACGACCTATTCCAACACTTCACAGTTCTCGTTATCACCATTTTCATTAACCTCATTATGTGCCTGAATCCGTCAGATTTCTGGTGTATAATAAATGAAAAGCACCAGTTTGCTTTTGTTCTACAATACACTGGTGTATGCCCGTCACTAAGGCAAAGTACAGGCGTTACAGGAGCGTGTGACCAGTTTATGTGATGCAGTCCGACTGGAGCCATATGTATTTGAAAGAGAGCGATATGTTCTGCAAACAAGTGGTGAACGGTCTGTCAGGGTGCGTGACAACCACATGCAACAATATCCGTAGTGTCTGCTTTTACATAACGGACAGATGTGACTCAGAGGAGAGAATTCGCACACAAATCTCAACAAGTGTTGCCTTCCAGACATGTCTCTATACGCACTTTTCTTCTAAATTTATCTAGTACTCTCTCCCGCAAGAATATGTCATAGTTTTTTAAACATGACACCGTCCAGATGGAGCAAAACAAAGAAAAAGCAGAGAGCCGAAGTTCTGGTGACCAGTCGGTGGTCAGCTCAATGGTGAAATTTGTTAATCCTTTCGCGTCAGCAACAACCATTCAGACCACACCTCACTAAAATCAAACGAAAGAAGGCGTAAAATTATCTCAATCCCAGACTGAGTTAGTAGATACCGAAAAAACTGACAGCAGTGACAAAAATGAGGTAAAAGTTAGTGAAGACATGGATGGAGAAAATGAAGAGCTCAGAGCAATGTAGAAAATCCTGTAGGTAACTGTGATATAAACGAAAATAGATTGAAAGACAGCTTATGGATCAACAGGGAGGAAGTGAAAATGAAAAAACTGAAAGTAGCAACAATATTTTGTTTTGTGACTTATCTCAGCAGGTTTTACCCGTTCCAGCAAATCTAAGGGTTATATTAAATAAAATAAGAAGGGAATCATTTCAAAACTGTTGGATTACTTGCACTTTTAAGAGACAAAATGCGTTAACTTCTGATTGTTTCTAGACCAGTCACCCAAATAGTGAGAGACGTATGAGAAACTGGATAGCATACTCAACTGAAAACCAAAGTTTGTACTGGTTCTGCTGTAGACTCCGTAGCATAGTCACAAGTTTGAACAATTTATTTAAATTTGTCTCTGGTTTTCAAGCATTGTGGGAACGTAGTCCGAAAGTTTATAACCAACAAATCCTCTGAAAAACATCGGAATTGTTTAAAAAACGGAAAAGCTTAAGAGGTAGTCTGATTTCCAACAGGACGATTGATCATGTTACGCAGCATCTGAAACAGAAAAACGAAAATGGAGATATTTCAGAAAGACTGTTATACGTCACTGTGTTTTGGGCTAAGCATAATCTTCCATTACACGGCCACAGACAGCACATGTTGGTAGAAAACAGAGGACTTTTCAGCAGTTTATTAGACTTCTATTTAAATGTAATGCTGTACTCTGAGAACACTTGAGCAAGGCAGAACACTCCATTCTGTAACAACCGAGCAAAAGTTTTAGAAGCTTCCAACGCCCACTATACAAAACGATTTCATCTCACTTTTGTGTTGGCTTGTTTAGGAAAACATTTTCAGTGACATTAAAAAGTCGATATAACGTTGTATCATCGTTGACACGAAGAACACACCTCGAACATGGATCAAATCAGTGAAATCTTTCGTCACGTTAACACAGGAAACATAGAATTAGAAGTAAAAGAGTCACTTTTAGGCTATTTTCAGCAAACTAGGAACAATGCGTTGTCATAAGGGAGGATATTTTCCATGTTACTGAACAGCGTGGTCTGGCTGTAACAACGTGCCGAATATAAGAGTAGGACATTACGCCTACGGTGACTGGTGTGCATTCGGAGTTCAAGCAGGAATTTATGGACTTAATCATACAGCCCCCTCCAGCCAACAGCCAAGCCCCTCCCCCCTTCGCCCCATTCCCCAGGATGAACCATAACGGAGGGGTACCTGTTGAGAGGCCAGACAAATGTGGTGTTCCAGAAGAGGGACAGCAGCCTTTTCAATACTTACAGGGGCAATAGTTTGCATGATTGACTGACTTGGCCTTGTAACATCAACCAAACCAGCCGTGCTGTGCTGGTCCTGTGAACAGCAGAAAGCAAGGGGGAAACACAACCGTACTATTTCCCGAGCCCACGCAGCTCTACTGTATGGTTAAATGATGATGGCGTCCATTTGGTTAAAATCTTTCGGAGGTAAATTAACGTTCTACATAGCGCAGCGTGGAATGCTAAAACCCTAAATCGTGCATGTAGGTTCGAAAATTTCAAAAGGAAAATGGATGGGTTGAAGCTGGATATTGTGGTAATTAGTGAAGTTCGGTGGCACGAGAAACAGGACTTCTGGACAGGGTTGTAAAAAAAAAAAATAAGAGTAGATTTAATAATAAATAAGAAAATGGAAATACGACTAAGCTACTATGAACAGCACAATGATCGCATTATTGTAACCAAGATATACACGAAGTCAACATATACTACATTAGTACAAGTTTGTATGTCAACTAGCTCCACAGATTATGAAGAGAGAGACAAAATTTTTGATGAGGCAAAATCAATTACTAGGTTAGTTACGGGAGACGAAAATTTAATTGTGATGGAAGTCTGGACTTCGATAGTAGGAAAAGGCAGAGAAGGGAAAATAGTAGGTGAATATGGACTCTGGGAGATATTTTAATTTGTAAGACTCTGCCTACAATTTATTGGCTATAAGTTGTAGATTAAAACAGAAGACATTGCAAACAGGTAGAAAATTGAGGAGATGGGATCTAGGTAAGAGGAAAGAAGCAGAGTGTGTTGAGAGTTTCAGAGAGAGCATTAGGCAACAGTTAGCAAGAATAGGAAAAAGGAATACAGTAGAAGACGAATAGGTAGCTTTCAGAGATGAAATAGTCAAGGCAGCAAAAATCAAGTAGATAAAAGTACAAGGTCCAGAAGAATTCCTTCGAGAACAAAGGAGATATTGAATGTAATTGTTGAAAGGAAAAAAATATGAATATGTAGCGATTGGAGCAGATCAAAGAGACTACAAACTTTTAAAAAAGAAAATTGACAAGAAGCGCCAAATGGACAAACAGGAGTGGCTAGAAGACAAATGTAAGGATTTAGAAGCATATTTCACGAGGGGAAAGACAGATAGCGCCTACAGGAAAATTAAAGAGGCCTTTGAAGGAAAGAGAAGTAACTATGAACGGAAGAATTATGAAATTCTGTAGACGTATTCCTGTAAACCCAACAATGTTGTCTAAAAAGTAAATTCAGAAATCCTCAATGTAAGCTGAGATATGGGGTAAAGTGCGAGGACGTTTGCATCAATTTTATGTTATACATAGGTAAAGAATTTAAACAGAGAAAATATTGCAGTAATGCATTGAATAGCTTCTTAGAAAAGGGTACATATATTACTCATCAGGTTTACAACGTACCTGCGTTGATTCAGAGCCTGCTTTCATCGCTGAAGACCCCGGAGCGCCATTCCATCTTCCAAGTGATCCTCTGGCGACACAAGTGGAACCGCAATCGCCGATGCAGTGGCGTGAGTGGAAGAGGGGCCAGAGGTCTCCGTGCCCGTAGTGCCTGTGGGCCCTCGACCTGTCACTGCTGCCCTTACAGTACGAAGATGTATGGACGTCCAGAGCCACGTGTATGTCTGTGGGAATGTTCACGTCGCCAGTGACCCCAAATTATCAACTTGTGTGGCAGGACCATCCCTCCATTCGGAGGGACACAATCTGACGCTTATGAAACTGGCTCAGTTGGATGTAGGCGGCATGGCTGCCTGGTTGCTTCACGCGTTTGCACCACGCTGAGCCTTCTGGCTGTGAGCGTTCCCTATTAAAAGGTACACACAGATGGATGGCACTCTGGTAGCTATGCCACTGTGGGTGGACGACGTTGAAACCATTATCAGTGCCTCTGCTATCGACCAGGTGGCGTACTCGGTAATCGAATCGAAATCAACGCCGTCTCTCCAGGTGCGCTGATTTTCTTCTCCAGCAGTTTATACGTTTGAATGCGGGTCTTGGGAATTTGCCCTTAAGGCTCTTTACCAAGGACAACTTATTTCCTGAAACAACTTGCAGTGCACTTTTTTCAGTTCTTCGGTGACAAAATCCGTTTTCCTCTTCTTCCGTGATACAGACTTGCACACAATTAGAAACTATATAAAAAAAAAAAAAAAAAAAAAAAAACGGTAACACATTAAATTCAGCTGCAAGTGAGAACTGGACTGATTAGCAAAAAGATAACTGAGCTATAGCACGGCAAAAACCGTAAAGTAGTTCGTCTTCGCTGAGCGATAGCCGATAGTGCTATGGATATGTAGATAATTTAAATCCATCGTTAGCTTCGTTGATTGCTGATAGTTCATTTTCGTTCAAATGGCTCTGAGCAGTATGGGACTTAACAGCTGAGGTCATCAGTCCCTTAGAACTTAGAACTACTTAAACCTAACTAAGCTAAGGACATCACATACATCCATGCCCGAGGCAGGATTCGAACCTGCGACCGTAGCGGTCTCGCGGTTCCAGACTGACGCGCCTAGAACCGCACGGCCACACCGGCCGGCAATTCCTTTTTCGTCGTATGATTGAAAATCAAAGTATTTCACTACTTGGCAACTGTCGATTGTAATGTCATTTAAGTAATGAGGTGTGTGGATCCCTCTTTGGCTAGGTCATTCACTCCAAATGCAGATCATTAATACAAAGTATGTAAATATCATGTAAATAACACACAGAATGCTGTATAGGGATTTTAACATTGTAGGGGATTACATAGGAAGTAATTTCTTAACTATGGTAAAGTTTACTCAGGAAAATTTCTCTTTTCGTCATTCCACATGTTTCTTTGCCAACATTTGGTATACTGGTTGTTTATGTTTGACTTTACATCGTCATAATATGAGACTAAACGAGATAAGGATTGAAAGAAAGTGCCTTAGTAAGTTTTCATTCATTACATCGAGAAAAAAGAAAAGCTGACCAGGCAATTAGTACTGAATCACGTCTGAATCCATCCACATGAGCTTCAGATTAAAAAAAATGGAGGTTCAAAAATGGTTCAAATGGCTCTGAGCACTATGGGACTCAACTGCTGTGGTCATCAGTCCCCTAGAACTTGGAACTACTTAAACCTAACTAACGTAAGGACATCGCACACATCCATGCCCGAGGTAGGATTCGAACCCACGACCGTAGCAGTCGCACGGTTCCGGACTGCGCGCCTACAACCGCGAGACCACCGCTGCCGGCAAAAATGGAGGTCCTCAAGAAGCAAATAGAGACAATAAGGAACAGAAATATGGCGCAAGAAAAGTACCAATAATTAAACTTATGTATAAAAAAAAATTAGTTATTGTTACATGAAATATAAGGCCGAAATGACTGTGGACACGCTAGACATAAAAGGTCAATAAGAAATGGAAATGGTGTCACGTGGAGTGCAGGAGATACTGCTAAGGTCCTTTCATCAGAAGCAACATCTGCCAGAGTATAGGTACAATTATCTGTGGAGACAGAAGCATTATTTGCTTTATAATCCAACGCTCCAAAAACAAACTGAGGTATTTCACTGTAATAACGGGATTTCAAAAGAGGTTGTAAAGCCAATTACCGCTAAAACAGAATTAATTCTCGAAGTAAAACCAGTAATCATCTTTTACTACCCACAGGAAATGTGAATGTCATTTCTTCCTCTTAATGCTCTGGCCACCAAGGACAAAGTCAGCCTTTTATCTGTAGCTCCGCTTAACTTTCAACGTCACGAGAAGTGAACAACGTAAATTATCTTTTCAATCAGCTATGCATCAGACTGGATTGAGATTCTTCCTACTAAAACGGAAAAGAAAATTTTCTTCAAAACGTTAACTTCAACATAATTTTATACGTTAGTCATAATTATTTCCACTGGCTCCTATCATGTTACGACGCAAGTAAAACGAGAATTGTAGTTCAGAAAGAAAGTTTTGCCTCCATACATGCGTCTAAATAGCTGAGAAGGTCCAGGAATACCCCCAAACTCTACTCACTGATACTTATTCCGGTTCAGATGTAAATTAACTAATTTTGCTGAATTTCATTCGATCAGTATTTCCTCAAAAAACACTTTTTAAACATGCCAACAAAATTTCCCGGTTTCACTGTGTTGTTTTCCCATCGAATGACACACCAAAATAACAGATACATGCACATTCCATATCGTTCTCTGGGAATTAAAACGACTGAATTTACATCTTACGACTGCGTCGTCAGCTGTCGCGTTGTGCAAAAGCTGAGAAATTGTTACTGAGAGCTGAGTCTGTTTTGATACTGTAAGTCGATAGATTACTAATTGCAGATCAACAACATTTTGACGATTTTTGCTCCATCTCATAAGAATTGCGTGCATGTCTCTGTACTTCAACTGCACCAACTGTTTCCTGCGCAGTGCTATCAAAACTGTGGCTCTGTCTATACAACGTACCTCTATGCGACACTATCATTCGGTTAGGCATGACACCTTACAGTACTGTATCCGATTTCCTTTTTCTCAGCAACTTCTAAAATAGTGTTTTTGCGTTTAAAACAATTTGTGTGTACAGCTTTAACTTCAGCAGCTACTCTGACATCATTTTCAACTTGTGGTTGTATATATTCTTGCTTCTGGCTCGGAGTATTGCTTCGAAATTTTCTTTTCCAATTAGGAAATAATTACTACCTTTAGAAATACTTATTGACGACAAGGCAAGGCATTTATCTTCACACAGTGAACACTGTGACAGCACGTAACTAGCTGTTTCTTGCCCGGTAAATATGTTGTTGTTGTTGTTGTTGTTCTGGTCTTTAGTCCAAAGACTGGTTTGATGCAGATCTCCATGCTACTCTTCCTGTGCAACCCTCTTCAGCAGCTCTGAATAACTACTGCAACCTACATCCTCTTCACTCTGCTTACTGTATTCATCTCTACAATTTTTACCCCCCTCCCCCCCCCCCCCCTGGTGATCGCCTGATGTCTGAGAATGTGCTCTATCCCTTCTTCTAGTCAGGGTGTGCCACAAATTCCTCCTGTCTCCTATTCTACCCAGTGCCTCCTCATGAGTTACGTGATATACACGTCTAATCTTCACTCTGTACTGAGCACGCCATCACGTATGTGAAAGTATCTTAACTACAACACCAACCCTGTGTTTCAGTGCTTTAAGAAGATTATTTGTGGCACTGAAGAATTATCTGATTCTATGGAAACTACAGAAATCAAAGGAGATGATCAAACTTTGGTGCCTGCAATGTTTTTATTTATCATTTTTGTGGTTTTTACGTTTATAGGCTATTGTCTTAGGTGAAGCCAACCACTGTGGAAAAAAGTACAACTATGAGCAATAAGAAAATCGTAAGTGGAGTGATAGCTGCAGACGAAACGCTGATATCGCACCAGGAATAGAGAAGGTCAATGTTAGATGCATCGACAGGTTTTTACAAGAAATCGATAGGCACTGTAAAGCCATGGAACGTCTGCCATACAGTTTTGCTGTTTGAGAGACCAGCAGTTTGACTGAAACCTCAGAAACGGAACTTCCCACGACTGTATAAAATTCAATATACAGTTATGATCTGTTAATAAATATTCTGTATCCAACTTCACTGTAGCCTATTTCAGTACTCAAGGCTGCTCTACGAACACAGTTTGATTTCATCAGTCACTCTGGTACATGTACAGAAATACTAGTTCCATATAACTTTAAATGTCTGACATTAGATTTCTTCCCAAAAAAAGCCATTCTTCGTTCAACAGTATTAACTGAACTTCTATTTTTAAGGTATGCAGCTGCACAAACTACTTCAGGCAAAACTGCCCTATTTACTCTTGTTTCAGAGAATAGGCATCGTGACATATTCATAATCGGCTTGTTGTCTTGTAAACCGATAAACATCCGAATTTAACCGTTCCTTCCCCTTTCTCGCACCTGAATTTCTTAATGCTATTACCAGTTAAATTTCCAGTTTCATTAACGTATTCCCCAAAACACTCATAAACTCGAATTTAAAATTTGACAGTGTAGACTGTACCTGCTTTACTACTGTCATCAATAAAAGTGAGAGGGTGGTTCCCCCCACGAAAACTTTCAGTTCACACCATCGTCGATGTGACTGTAGCATGTATGCATGCTTCTGGCATCTGTTTGTCTTACGGTGAGCCAGATTTATCTGTGCTGTATGTCCAAACCGTACGGATCAACGTTCACGAAAAGCTGCCTCACTGGTTTCTCTGGCATTCGCTGTCATGAAGATCTGACGACAGTGTACTTTAGGTCCTTATGGTTCTCAGTGCTTCATTTCATAAATTCTTACTCTAAATTTTTTGGGAATACGTATATGTGCTAACTGTTGTTTATATAATATACTCAAACCTTAAAAATTTACTGCCAAATCTATTCCTCCTTTATTGAGATAATATCCTAACTGTTCACACTATTAACATTAATCTCTTCCTTATAATTTTTAATTGTCATTTTATACAGCCTATCTTCTTTCAGTCTAATCGCTAGTAACTTATTGTGCTTATCAAATCTTTTTGAGATGTTTCCTACAAATAATATGTTTTTCTGTTACTTACAAGTGTATAATGAAACCTCTATCCATGTCTTTGACGCAAACTATATTTCTCATATTGGTTCGAATCATGTCATCATGAACTGGAAAATATCTAATTATACTTCCTATTTTTTTAGACTGCTAAACTTTACTGTCTGCATTTTTGATATTCACAGAAAGCATTAAAGTTATGTATACATATACATAGTTTCCACAATTAACAACATGATCTGTACAAGGACTATCCAGTATCCAGGGAGTCGGGACTACGCTACATGACTTATCATTATTACATGCTTTCGTGGGTTGTACCTCCGTTACAACAATGGCCACGCCGGTTCTGTTCCGTTGATAGCCTCGGCGTTCTGGATGACGACCGCCTCCTGAACCACGCTGATTACCTCTACCATGCGACCAGCTGTTGTTACCCACCCTACGCAGCTCGCTTCGCCCAACTGTCGCGACGGCTGCCCGATGATGTACGCCACGAGTCCATTAATTTCTGCTTCCTTCCGACTGACGTCATTCCCTCTAAAGGTACCTTTTTTGCCTCATCCACAAATTAACTATTCCTCGTACCTCTCACTCGTTTTCTTTTCAGTGTCAAACGCATTTATTGCAAAATGACTTGAGCCTCGTCAGTGTTACAAAATGGGGAATCACTTGCTTCAGTTTCTCTGAACTGATGTTTTGTGTATTCTACACATTCAATATTTTTCAGCTTTAGTTCCATCCTTGCCTTTTAAATCAATAATCTGAATTTTGCTTTTAACGAATTTGACTATTTTATCTTCTTCTTTCTGAGCATGATCAAGTGCCCTACATAGCTGAAATATTCCGGAAACGTTTTCAACATGTACTTGAGCTGTTTCTTTTCCGTCACTTTCGCGCCCCCAAATTTTAATTTGTTCGCTTTTTGTTTCAAAGAAACTGAAAATTAGCTTTAATGATGGAAGCAGAAGTAAGACGAGACTTAAAGGCCTCAGGGAGAAATTAAATCGGAAGAAAAAACTGAACAATTTATTTCTTTATTTATTATTAGTCCTCTAGATCATACATTTTGTACAGTAAAGCACATCACGATACAGGACATGTCAATTTGAAAATTATGTTAAGACGGTGTATGATTAGAGTAGTGGTGCATAACTCACATAGTAGAATACGTATGGGATATACAGACAATATATAACAAGTGTGTTGTGTGATGAGAGATGATAGTGGTGATACATACTTCACATAGCAGAATACATATAAGAGATACAGTTGTTGTTGTTGTGGTCTTCAGTCCTGAGACTGGTTTGATGCAGCTTTCCATGCTACTCTATCCTGTGCAAGCTTCTTCATCTCCCAGTACTACCTACATCCTTCTGAATCTGCTTGGTGTATTCATCTCTTGGTCTCCCTCTACGATTTTTACTCTCCACGCTGCCCTCCAATGCTAAATTTGTGATCCCTTGATGCCTCAGAACGTGTCCTACCAACCGGTCCCTTCTTCTTGTCAAGTTGTGCCACAAACTCTTCTTCCTCCCAATTCTATTCAATACCTCCTCGTTAGTTATGTGATCTACCCATCCGATCTCCAGCATTCTTCTGTAGCACCACATTTCGAAAGCTTCTATTCTCTTCTTGTCTAAGGTATTTATCGTCCATGTTTCACTTCCATACACTACATACAAATACTTTCAGAAACGACTTCCTGACACTTAAATCTATACTTGATGTTAAAAAATTTTTCTTCTTCAGAAATGCTTTCCTTGCCATTCCCAGTCTATATTTTATATCCTCTCTACTTCGACCATCATCAGTTATTTTGCTCTCCAAATATCAAAATTCCTTTACTACTTTAAGTGTCTCATTTCCTAATCTAATTCCCTCAGCATCACCCGACTTAATTCGATTACATTCCATTACCCTTGTTTTGCTTTTGTTGATGTTCATCTTATATCCTCCTTTCTACACAACATTCCGTTCAACTGCTCTTCCAATTCCTTTTCTGTCTCTGACAGAATTACAATGTCATCGGCGAACCTCAAAGTTTTTATTTCTTCTCCATGGATTTTAATACCCACTCCGAATTTTTCTTTTGTTTCCTTTACTGCTTGCTCAATATACAGATTAAATAACATCGAGAGAGGCTTCAACCCTGTCTCACTCCCTTCCCAAGCACTGCTTCCCTTTTATGTCTCTCGACTCTTATAACTGCCATCTGGTTTCAGTACAAATTGTAAATAGCCTTTCGCTCCCTGTATTTATCCCTGGCACCTTCAGAATTTGAAAGAGAGTGTTCCAGTCAACATTGTCAAAAGCTTTCTCTAAGTCTACAAATGCTAGAAACGTAGGTTTGCCTTTTCTCAATCTAGCTTCTAAAATAAGTCGTAGGGTCAGTATTGCATCATGTGTCCCCATGTTTCTACGGAATCCAAACTGATCTTCCCCAAGGTCGGCTTCTACCAGTTTTTCCATTCGTCTGTAAAGAATTTGCGTTAGTATTTTGCAGCTGTGACTTATTAAACTGATAGTTTGGTAATTTTCACATTTGTCAACACCTGCTTTCTTTGGGATTGGAATTATTATATTCTTCTTGGAATCGGAGGGTATTTCGCCTGTCTCATACATCTTGCTCACCAGGTGGTAGAGTTTTGTCAAGACTGGCTCTCCCAAGGCCGTCAATAGTTCTAATGGAATGTTGTCTACTCCAGGGGCCTTATTTCGACTCAGGTCTTTCAGTGCTCTGTCAAACTCTTCGCACAGTATCATATCTTCATCTTCATCTACATCATCTTCCATTTCAAGTACATCGCCCTTGTATAGACCCTCTATATACTCCTACCACCTTTCTGCTTTCCCTTCTTTGCTTAGAACTGGGTTTCCATCTGAGCTCTTGATATTCATACAAGTGGTGCTCTTTTCTCCAAAGGTCTCTTTAATTTTCCTGTAGGCAGTATCTTTCTTACCCCTAGTGAGATAAGCCTCTACATCCTTACATTTGTCCTTTAGCCATCCCTGCTTAGCCATTTTGCACTTCCTGTCGATCTCATTTTTGAGACGTTTGTATTACTTTTTGCCTGCTTCATTTACTGCACTTTTATATTTCCTCCTTTCATCAATTAAATTCAGTATTTCTTCTGTTACCCAAGGATTTCTACTAGCCCTCGTCTTTTTACCTACTTGATCCTCTGCTGCCGTCACTACTTCATCCCTGAGAGCCACCCATTCTTATTCTACTGTATTTCTGTCCCGCATTCCTGTCAATTGTTCCCTTTATGCTCTGCCTGAAACTCTGTACAACCTCTGGTTTATTCAGCTTATGCAGGTCCCACCTCCTTAAATTCCCACCTTTTTGCTGTTTCTTCGGTTTTAATCTACAGTTCATAACCAATATATTGTCGTCAGAGTCCACATCTTGTGTTTCTAGTAGCTTACCCACACTCCTATTTTTTTATTCATTATTAAACCGACTCCTGCATTACCCCTATTTGCTTTTGTATTTATAACCCTGTATTCACCTGACCAAAAATCTTGTTCCTCCTGCCACCTAACTTCACTAATTCCCACTATATCTAACTTTAACCTGTCCATTTCCCTTTTTAAATTTTCTAACCTACCTGCCGGATTAAGGGTTCTGACATTCCACGCTCCGATCAGTAGAACGCCAGTTTTCTTTCTCCTGATAATGACGTCCTCTTGAGTAGTCCCCGCCGGGAGATCCGAATGGGGGACTATTTTACCTCCGCAATATTTTACCTAAGAGGTCGCGATCATCATTTAACCATACAGTAAAGCTGCATTCCCTCGAGAAAAATTACGGCTGTAGTTTCCCCTTGCTTTCAGCAGTTCGCAGTACCACAACAGCAAGGCCGTTTTGGTTAGAGATACAAGGCCAGATCAATCAATCATTCAGACTGTTGCCCCTGCAACTACTGAAAAGGCTGCTGCCCCTCTTCAGGAACCACCTGCTTGTCTGGCCTCTCAGCAGATACCCCTGCATTGTGGTTGCACCTATGATACAGAGATCTGTATCGCTGAGGCACACAGGCTCCCCACCAACGGCAAGGTTAGGGTTCATGGGGGGAATTATAGACAGAATATAAATGACATTCAAGAATTAATTAATCTTACTATGTAGAAATATCTACAAGTGAAAAAACGGCTTATTACAAGTAATTAAAATTTTGTGGTACATACTTCACGTAGCAGAATACATATGTGAGATACAGACAGAATATTAGTAAGATATAGTAATCAAATTATCTTACTAAGTAGAAATATCCACAAGTGAATAAACACCTTATTATAAATAATTAAAATTTTGTTTCAAGAAATTCATATACACAATAGAAACAGTGATTTAGTAGTAACTGATTTAATTTAATTCTCATTATTTTTGGGTTTTTGCTTGTTTTTATGTCTGTTGGGAGGTGGTTGTATGTTTTAACGCTGATACACTTAAATCCATTAGCATATAATTTTGGTTTGTGAGCTATAATTTGTAATTGGGTTTTGTTTATGGTCGCATGTGTGTGGCAGTCTGCATTTCTGTCGAGGGATTCGAAGTGCTGCACTGTAAAATAAACTAGTTCCATTATATAGAGGCATGGCAGTGATAGGATTCTTAGCTGTTGAAGCAGTGGTTTACAGTGTTCAGTTCTTTTTTTTTTACATTTCATTATTCTTACGACTTCTTTTTGTAACCAGAAAATTCTGAGAGATTCAGAGCTATTTTCCCATAAGATCAGGCCAGAGCTCAAAACAGACTCAAAGAGGGTATGGTACACCAGCTTTGAGGTATCTACACTGGCTGTGTCTTTTAATTAACTTAATAAATAACAGATTTTATTAAGCTTTTGTGACAGTGCCTCAATATGTGGTTTCCAATTTAATGTGTTACTGATAGTAAGTACAAGAAATTAGGTGTCCTGCCTGTTTGTAATGTCATCTTTGCCAATAACTATAACTGCATTGAAGGGTATAAGATTTTTTCTAGTGTGGAAGTACATGCTTACATTTTTTAAATATTTATGAGTAGTCAATTTGCTTCAAACCAAGATTGTAATTGACTAGTTTCATTGACTGCAGCTTGCATTGTGTCACCTCTACTGGTTATCAGAATATTTGTTTTGTCGGCATACTGAAAGGAACTGGCATTTGGTATGTGTTTGTAATGTTGCCCTTGGTGGACGAAATTTTTTTTTTAAATGTCGAAAAAGTGAATATTTTGGTGGACCGCTTGGCAACAGAATCAGGGACTGATTACACTATTATAGTAACATGCGTCGAGCATTAAATATCTGAATAAGAGCAGCATATTTATATATATTTGAGATCGTTCGGATGAAACATTATCATTTCTGTGCATTTTTATAGTCGCGATGTAGTCATACCCAGATCAACACTAAGGGACCAGAAGATTTACAGACTTTAAAAGAAATGCAACACTACACAATTAAACAAAATGGTTCAGAAATAATAGGAAAACGATAATGTTCCTTCTGCCTCATGCTGCGTTCGGCCCATCAGCGTGATCGTAATTTCTGGTGATGAAGTAACACAAAATAATTATCCTTCGGTAAATAAGGAGATGGAAATCATCCAGGTTAATTTACTAAAATAAGCATACTTATCTTTAACACACTTTTTTTAATGCTACGTACCTTTTCATATTAAATTACAATAGATCACCATTGTGGTTAAATACTTTATACATAACATTCAAAATGTCCTCTTGATGCTGTCTGTTCGTAATCAGTTACAAGAAACTACATGTTTTCTGATTGGAAAAATAACAATTAGCATATTCACTCAATATTTTCACATGAAATATAAAATACCGTTGCGGAATGCAGCAAGTCCGCGTCCGCCTTTCATAGAATACAAACAGTACAAGGTGAGGCGCCAAATGCCTCATTTGTCTTGAAACAACAGAACTCTTTTTTATACCATTAATTGATACATGTACAGAAAGATTTACAGGCACCGCGCAAGAATGGCAAAGATAAAGAGTAATAGACTCTGTCGCTGCTGTGCGATGGTTCATTTCTTTTACTTTACAATTGTTCGATAACTTTAGGCCATAGGGCGTTTACCATTGAGTATATATTAATGTTCGTGAGGCGAAAATTACTAATATTACACTGCCTCCCATGAGGAGGGAAGGAATACCGAAGTTATTACTTTCGTCCTCATGCCCATTGGAATATTTGTAATTTTCGGGTGTAACATACAGGTTATTAAAAGTTTCATTTCACATTCATTCCAAAATAAAAGAATTAACGTTTCAATTTGTAATTACTGACGGTGGATCATTGTGAATTTGTTCCGTGTTTTATCAGTGTTGGTATGGATTCAGTCTTTCTTGGTGATTGCTAAAATTAAGGCTATAATTACACATATTTACAAAATTTATAAGGAAATAGTCACACTTCATTTTTCATCGTTTGAAAAGTATCACAACTGGCACACACCTTTCTGTTTTGACTGTATTCAGTATATTGTCATCGTCTTGTCAATCGATTGCCTTGTCCGTTATCGCACTTAATTATACATTTATTTTCGCCGCACATACACTACTTATGATATACTTGGATTGTAGAGCGGCCACTGGTCGTGGCTTCGACAAGGAAGTCCATATCTTTCACTTTCAGGGCTCGAGTGTGGCTCTCCGAATTATTTCACATATGAAACAGATAAAATATCTTATATTAGAATAGCTTACAAAACTAATTTTATATACATGTGGGGTGGGATATAGGAAGGATCGGATTCTTTGACGTATTTTCGTGTGCTTATTTTCATTCGTATCATGACCTCTCGTTAAAGTTTACTTTTCAACAGTGTTCAGAGGTGAACTTGTGACTTATCTCTGTGTACAATCAGTCATTATACTAATTACGCTAACTTCTCTATCTTAGAGTCTCTCAGAAGGTTTATGATACATACAAAAATGTTTGCGGTACTGGGTGTGAATGTTTTTGATACAGAATGTAGCGCACAGCAACTGCTGTTGGCGGTTGAACGTTTACATTATTTCGTCACATGATGGCTGTCCGCCTCCACTGTTGCGAGCAGTCTTGAAATTCTGTGCGCGCGCACGTGACCGGAGCTTAGTTGCAGAGCGTTGATTTCGCGTTTGAGGTGCCGTGCGTCGCTTTTGTTCGGCGGATCGTGACTTTGTGCTTTTTAGATTGCTGGAGGGAGCTTCTGCCACCGAAACTGCCTCACATCACTTCCTGTCCACTATCCAATTACGGATTCACACGTAAGTGGTAGCTACCGCTGCAACTGCATCTGTGAAATGACACTGATTATGACACACTGCACACATCAAAGAATTTTTCACACATATGGTACAGTAGAATACTGCCACTGAAAACCGTCGAACTTTAAAACTTCACCTGCACTGTGGTGAGCGTCTGCGTGAACGGTGTATTAAAAGAAATTCTCGCTTCATAACATCACACGGTGTTTAGAAGTTGATTTACATACTAATATTTACAAGAGTTCATTTAAATCGAGAAATAATCTAATTGACCACTTTGAATCAGGACAATTGTTTCTTAATTAGTCTTTTTTTTTACTATTTTTGCCTACGGTCACAGGTAAGCTATTAAAAGTCCTTTTTCTTTTACCAAATTCATTCTGATCTCCTTTAAAAATTAATTTCATTCATAGTAATCTTTATCACGCTTGCTTATTAATTTTGTAGGACCAATACATTTCTTTAATGCTCATCTTATTTAGTGACTTGTGAGAGGAGCTTCATTTATGTCAAAGTTTCTCTCTTATGTGCTTGTCTTTAAAGAAAGTTCGAGGACAGATTTGAAAATAGCAAATCCGCCTCTGGATTTCGTGTAGAAATACAAAGTCGAAAGGGAAAAGTGGGCAAAACGGGCCTACTCGGGATCGTCGACAGAATTTAAATTACTCCTCAACCACGACGAAAATTTAATTTACATTACGCATTACAAAAGCAATTTGCGCATCGCGAACCTACTCATTTTTATACGTAGTGCCTCACTTCCCAAGCACACCTGCATCTTTGCAAGTTGATCCTGAGGAGTGGATAGGATCAAGGATTTTAAAGGATTTGCACTTACTAAACGGATTCAATAATCACATAATCACAGAGAAAACAATAAATATTGCAGTGCGCACTTAAAATCTATCACTTCAAGTATGTATATCTAATATGTATCTTGCTGCAGCTGGCTTACTACTCTTTGTTCATTTCTTAGACTAAGTCAAGTTTATGTATTACGCATTTGGGTATTATTTGTCATTTGTATCTATAAGCCTCTCAGTAGAGTGTTGTTGTTTACTGCTGTGGCGACCTGTGAAGCTTGGGCGAGATTCTTATTCTATTTTCTGCTAGCTTGTGAATTTGCAGTATCGCTAATGCTCAATAGTACCGTGAAGTTGCCATAATAAACCATGTTACTCACATGTTCTTTTACTCAGCTTGTTTATTGTCTGGACTCATCTTACTTTGCGTTATATAATAAACTTCCATTTTATTCCATCACGCTTTTACTTATGGTTAACATCAGGTCTTTTTAGAACAATTGCACTTCGTTAACTATCTGTTCATGCTTAATCCTAGGTATCTGTTGACTTCAAAGAGATGTTATTTTATCTCTGGCACAGCACTGTGCTGGAACTTACAAATTAAATCTACCGACTGTTTTGCGCTAACAGGTGGTGCCTTACTTACGTCACTTTTGAAAATAGGGAATAACCTCATGGAATCGAATCTTTTAACACTACTTTCAAATGGTTCAAATGGCTCTGAGCACTATGGGACTCAACTGCTGAGGTCATTAGTCCCCTAGAACTTAGAACTAGTTAAACCTAACTAACCTAAGGACATCACAAACATCCATGCCCGAGGCAGGATTCGAACCTGCGACCGTAGCGGTCGTGCGGTTCCAGACTGCAGCGCCTTTAACCGCACGGCCACTTCGGCCGGCTAACACTACTTTCCTCTTTTGTCTGGACGTTAAGTATTTTCTTTCAAAACAGGTCATTCATTTGACCTAGATTAAATTTCACTTACTAATACTAAGCACATATAATCATCATTTTCATATTACTGTTTAGCGAGAGAAGTGCATTATTCGCTCCTTCCTGCTCATTTTCAAATTACTATTTAGCGAGAGAAGTGCATTATTCGCTGCTTCCTCTTTCCTCATTTTAGTACCTCGGGTCTAATTAATAGCTCTCGAGTACATCATTTTTCTTACATACTAACTTATAACTAAAATTGAAAATCGCCCTTAGGACATGTCCTCCCATTTACATAAACATTATTCATATAAATACTTGTCTACAACTTATTCTGTATTTTATTTTCCAGACGCATTGTTTTAATACATAGGGTTTCCTTTTAGCTCCGGTTAACGTTCGTAGTCAGTTCAATTCAGTTCTTGTCAGTCATTGGTTAATCGTGATCTCCAATACCTTAGAATTTTCTTACAGCTAAAATTAACTTAATTCCTGGAGTTATAAAATTTTCTTTAATCATGATGGTGGAACAATCCTTTGATTTTATTCGTGGCAGGGTCAGATAACAAATAGCTACCAATGTGTGGTTTCCTCATTATCACAAAAGGACCTTCATAATTGTGTTGCCACTTACGATTCTTCTTTAACAACAGGGATGGTTTAAAGTGAGTCCTGATTAATACATTTCCTCCTTCTTTGAAATCGATAACTCTGTTTACTTTCTTATCAAATGCCTTTTTTCCGAGGTTAGCATACGTTGTCAATGATATGAGGGCTTGCCTGATTTTTGCGTCTAGGTCCAATTCGTTGTCTTGTAACTTTGGAAGGGGGTCTATCCACTCATTCCTTTCTTTTGATCTTGACATTAACTCATGTGGCGTGAATCCGGTCGATAGATGAGGAAGGTGGTTTACAATCTGTTCGAAAGGTGTTAGGCAGTCTACCCACTTAGATTGCTTATTCGGAATGTATGTCCTTATAAATCTGTGAAATTCTTTGAAGATTCTTTCTGTCCGATTCGATTGCGGTCGAAACTGGGATATCAAAATGTGTTGGATTCCATGGCGAGCAAAAAATGCACGCCACGGGCGTGATGTGAAATTTGAAGCATTATCGGACAAGATCGATTCTGGAACCCCGAATCGTGGGAAATAATTATTTTCAAGGCGACGAATTATCGGATGTGCACAAGAAGATTTCACTGCGTACAGTCTTATGTGCTTAGAAAAATTGTCCAGGATTGCTACCAAGTATTTGGCGCCTCCCCTACTGGTGGGTAGTGGACCTGCCAAATCAATACTAAGAAGCTGGTTTGGCCTTTCAGCAATTATTGAGTTTAGTGGGATTGAAGTGGAAATGTTTATGGATTTTGCCTGTTGACATATGACACAGTTTCTCAATAATTTATGGCTTCTCTGATGTAGATTCGGAACATAACAGTAAGTCGAGATTTTCCTTATACATTTTTCTGGTGCGTAGTGACCCCATGAAATGTGAGTGTACCACAGAAGATGTTCAATGAAATTTCGAGGGATGCAAACACACCACCTCTCAGATGACTCAGACGTCTTATGAAATAGCACTTGGTTATGAACTTTATAAAACTTTGAAAACTTATGGGCTGGATTTTCGTGAAGAATTTGTCGAACCTTTTTCCATTTTGGATTAGTATTTTGAATAATCTGAATCTGCCTACATAACTGAAGAAAATACTTTCTGTGAATTGGATCTTTCATTAACAAAACTTTATAATTAGACATTTGTTCCACCAGTTCGCTGGTTTCTGGTAAGCCCTCAGGTGAGCGAGAAAGTGCGTCTGCTATAACATTATCTTTACCTTTTATATATATAAAGTCAAAGTCATATTTCTGCAGGAATAAGCACCATCGAGTAAGACGGGGATGTTGCAACTTACATGTAAGGAGGAATGATAAGGCTTGATGGTCTGAATAGACTTTTTCTTCCATAGATATAATAGTTAAATCGCCTAAAAGCTCATACCACAGCGATTGCCTCCAACTCCGTAGCCGAATAAGACTTTTCACAATCACATAACACTCGACTCGCAAAGCTAATCACTTGGATTTGCTCGTCTCCATCTACTAATTGAATCTGGAAAAGACAAGCGCCGATACCCACAAAGGAAGCTTCTGCAGTAATGCAAAATTCCTTATCCATCTGAGGATGATGGAGGATGTCGCTGTTAAGCAAACTGTCTTTAATTTTCTGAAATCCGTCTTGGCATTCCGGTGTCCAATTCCAATGTGAATTCTTTTTTAAAAGGTTGTGAAAATCAGGATTGTTCAATACCTGACTGGGAACAAAACGTCTGAAAAATGACGTAACACCGATAAATCCTTTTAGTTGCCTTTTTGTAACAGGGGTTGGAAAGTTTTTTATAGCAGACAATTTTTCCGGGCCAGGTTTAATTCCTTCAGGGGTGATGATGTGTCCTACAAATTTAATTTCACTTTTTCCAAACTTGGATTTCTTAAGATTTGCTGTAACACCATACTCTCTGAATCGTTGAAATACCTTTTGCAGAAAGGCCACATGATCTCTCCAGTTTTTCGATGCTACAAGAACGTCATCCACATAGACTGTTACCTCATCTAAAATTTGAGGACCTAGTACATAGTCAAGGGCAGAAATGAAAATTCCTCCACTCACATTTAGTCCAAACGGTACAACTTTGAAACGGTTAGATCTACCTGCAAATATAAACGCAGTGTACTTCCTAGACTCCTGCGCAAGTTTTACTTGCCAGTAACTGCTTTTCAAATCAAGGGTGCTCAAATACTTAACTCCATGAAACTGCTGCAGATGCTCTTCAAGAGCCTCTGCTCTCGTTCTTATGGGTACTATAATTTTATTGATTAATCTTGCATCTGGGGCTAGCCTTACGCTACCATCTGATTTTAGTACAGACAATAAAGGACTCGAATAATGTGAATGAGATACTTCTATCACATTCCAGCGTAACATTTTCGTGATCTCGCACTTGACAGCTTCGCGTCAGCATATGGAATGGAATAGCTTGTTCTACAGTAGGTTGAATGGGGCAGGACATCCAATCGATGTTCAAAGCCTTTTATTAGTCCAGGTTTCTTAGAAAATACATGAACGTAATCTGTTAACAAATTGTAAAGCTCATTCTTCTGTTGTTTGGATAATTCAGTGGAGTCACTAGCTTTTCCGTATAATTCATTCTGACCGGGAATTATGTCTTTATACTCATCGTCATTAACACTTTCAAGATCTGTCATGTCTTCTGTCTGACTGTACTGTTGTCTTTTAGTCCATGGCCGTACTGCTATTTGAAGCACCCCAAAGTTTGTCTTCCCTTACTTCTTAACAAATTTACAGTTACTTGTTGCTGACCCGCTACTAGAGTACAGATTCCACACTCGATGTCAATTTTAGCTTTCGTCTGCCTCAAGAATTCCATACTCAGGATACATGGCACTGATAGGTTTTTAACAATAAGAAAAATGGACGTTACTGAAATAGACTCTATCTGGATTTGAAGCCGAGTCTGAAGATTTACACGTTGTGTTAGTGGACCAATTGCTCCCGAAACGGTGCAACCTTGAATTGGAAGTGATAAAAGTTTGCATGCAGAGGATATTTGCGTAAATAAACATAAAGATAAGACATTTATATTAGCTCCTGTATCTACAATGGCTGTTACTGGTATGTTGGCAATTGATACTCCGACCCATGCGTCATCATTGTCTTTCGTCTCAGTGTCTGCTACTAGATCATCCCGTAAATTTGTCTCTTTGTCATATCTAATTGCTTTAATTTCGTGTGGACTAATGGACAGGGTGCCCCCGTTCAAACCTGCAGCATCCTCTAGGAGGTTCATAGGTGCTGCTTTTAATTTTCCGCTCGACGCTTACTTTCCTGCTGATTTATATTTCTCAAAGTTTCTTCCGTCTCGAACTGGTGTTGGTTCTGTGATACGAACTCGGGTGGAAATGGATCTTGTTGTCCTGGCGTATTCGCTTGCGCATAATAAATTTGCGTATTATGCGGGCGTTTAGGCGTCAGACTTCCCGAAGGTCCGTTCGCTTGTTGCGTGAAGTGTATATTTTGTGTCTGGAAAGTACACTCCTGGAAATGGAAAAAAGAACACATTGACACCGGTGTGTCAGACCCACCATATTTGCTCCGGACACTGCGAGAGGGCTGTACAAGCAATGATCACACGCACGGCACAGCGGAGACACCAGGAACCGCGGTGTTGGCCGTCGAATGGCGCTAGCTGCGCAGCATTTGTGCACCGCCGCCGTCAGTGTCAGCCAGTTTGCCGTGGCATACGGAGCTCCATCGCAGTCTTTAACACTGGTAGCATGCCGCGACAGCGTGGACGTGAACCGTATGTGCAGTTGACGGACTTTGAGCGAGGGCGTATAGTGGGTATGCGGGAGGCCGGGTGGACGTACCGCCGAATTGCTCAACACGTGGGGCGTGAGGTCTCCACAGTACATCGATGTTGTCGCCAGTGGTCGGCGGAAGGTGCACGTGCCCGTCGACCTGGGACCGGACCGCAGCGACGCACGGATGCACGCCAAGACCGTAGGATCCTACGCAGTGCCGTAGGGGACCGCACCGCCACTTCCCAGCAAATTAGGGACACTGTTGCTCCTGGGGTATCGGCGAGGACCATTCGCAACCGTCTCCACGAAGCTGGGCTACGGTCCCGCACACCGTTAGGCCGTCTTCCGCTCACGCCCCAACGTCGTGCAGCCCGCCTCCAGTGGTGTCGCGACAGGCGTGAATGGAGGGACGAATGGAGACGTGTCGTCCTCAGCGATGAGAGTCGCTTCTGCCTTGGTGCCAATGATGGTCGTATGCGTGTTTGGCGCCGTGCAGGTGAGCGCCACAATCAGGACTGCATACGACCGAGGCACACAGGGCCAACACCCGGCATCATGGTGTGGGGAGCGATCTCCTACACTGGCCGTACACCACTGGTGATCGTCGAGGGGACACTGAATAGTGCACGGTACATCCAAACCGTCATCGAACCCATCGTTCTACCATTCCTAGACTGGCAAGGGAACTTGCTGTTCCAACAGGACAATGCACGTCCGCATGTATCCCGTGCCACCCAACGTGCTCTAGAAGGTGTAAGTCAACTATCCTGGCCAGCAAGATCTCCGGATCTGTCCCCCATTGAGCATGTTTGGGACTGGATGAAGCGTCGTCTCACGCGGTCTGCACGTCCAGCACGAACGCTGGTCCAACTGAGGCGCCAGGTGGAAATGGCATGGCAAGCCGTTCCACAGGACTACATCCAGCATCTCTACGATCGTCTCCATGGGAGAATAGCAGCCTGCATTGCTGCGAAAGGTGGATATACACTGTACTAGTGCCGACATTGTGCATGCTCTGTTGCCTGTGTCTATGTGCCTGTGGTTCTGTCAGTGTGATCATGTGATGTATCTGACCCCAGGAATGTGTCAATAAAGTTTCCCCTTCCTGGGACAATGAATTCACGGTGTTCTTATTTCAATTTCCAGGAGTGTATTTTGCTGTGGCTTGTGTTGATTGTAACCGTTACTGAAAGGTGTACGTTGGTCTCCACCTTGATTATGCCATTTATTTCCTTTCCACTGGCGATTTCAATCGTAAGACTGATCGTTTTGATAATTACCGTTGACCGGTTGGATGTTTCCATATTGCTGGGGCTGTGTATTATAATGTGCATTTCCGTACTGAGGTGGTGACGAATTATATATTGGATTGTATCTCTGGCCGTTATTGTACTTATTTTTGTATTTACTGTTGGAGTACGTAGTGTGTTTGTTTTTGAAACCACTGTAGGGCTGGTACTGGCAGTCGCTGTGACGCGCTTTCGCTCGGCCACCATTGTTGCCTGCGTATTCTGTATTGTGCTGGCCGCCTGCACTGAAGTGGGCGTTGCCAACATCAACTCGAGCGTCCTCGTAAATTGGATCTAATAAGTCTAACACAGATAGGAAGGTGTCCGTATCGTCCTCAGATACGTTTAGTAACTTTTCTCCGATCGTAATCGGTAGCTTAGTTTTTAGAATCATAATAACGTCTTTGGTGTGATCGGCGAATCCCAGAACTTGATTTTCGCTAAATACTTTTCAAAATATCTTCTCAAACTACCGCGCTTACTGTTAAACACTTCGGCATTGTAAACCTCTTTTCTCAGGCGCTGCTGCACACCAGACTCCAGAATTTAGCCAAAAAAATCTGTTCAAACTCTTCGTAACTTTCACAAGAGTCGACCATTTCGGTTCCCCATAAGGCAGCATCGCCTACGATAAATCCAGTAACGAATTGAATTCGCTGGCGATCACTCCAGCTAATCGGGAAAATTCCTGAAAAATTTCGGAGGAACACTATAGGATGAATTTCTCTTTTCTGTGGGTGAAAGGTCGGAAAAACACGATGTTTGATCACGCTTTCCTCCTGCATCAAACTGACAAAAGTGGGTGGGCTGGTACTCTGGTTAAATTGTGCTTCTATAGAACTATGAGTTTGAGCATTATCAAATGGTGAACGGTAATGTACGTGCTGTTGCTCATCACATGGTGGTGAATTATTCCACTCTCCTGACGCGGGATGTGGGGAACTTTCAACTTGACATTTTAGTGTACGAACTTAATCAACTATCTGTTGACGCCATTCAGGTAAATCTTGAGCTAACGCTCGCCTTATCTGGCCTAATTCTGACATGACCGTTCTCCTGTTTTTCCAGGGGCTGCCAATATTTCAAAGGTGACATTTTGACAGTTTCCCTGAGTTCGTTCTTGACCTTGTTTTCTATGAATCCGTCTTTGTTTTTAATCCACTCTTGGTAGTGGTTGGACAATCCTTCAGCATGTGCCTTAACAGTATTCTTTATTTGATCCTCTACATTAAGAGTCTCAATCTGTTTGGAAAGATCATCAAAAACATTCTCGATCGTGTCTACTGCTGTTTCAACTCCATTGACCTCATCAGAGATTGCAGTATAATCTTCTTTTAAGGCCGCAGCTTCTTTTTGATATTCCATCACTTTTGAATTTCTCTCTCCCTTGGCTGCTTCGATTTTTTCATCTAAACGTTTTGAAATATCCTCTATTTTTGACTCGACTTGTGTGTCAATTTCTAACCTCATGGTCGTGATCTGACTACTTATTTGGCTTTGGACATTACCCAACAGTGTATTTAAATCAGCTGTTATGTCTGCCTTTAGTTCGGCCTTTACCGAATTTAACCGTGTATTTAGGTCATTTATTTCCGTTTGCAGATCTATTTTTACTGAATTTATGTCCGTTTTTACTGAATTTATGTCTGTTTTTACTGAATTGCACAGGTTTGTAAGGACCTGATCTTTATTATGCCGTCTTTCGGCCTTCTCTTTTTCTTCGCGGGCTTTTTCATCTAATCTTCCTGTTTTTGGCTTTCGAACTTACGTTCCATTATTGCTTCGATTATTGCGGCCAAGTCATTTTCTTCAAAAGCGGGAATAGTTTGCATACTAGGAACGGCTTCTAAAACTTCGGTCGAGGCTGCTTCTGCCTCCGCTCGTGTACCTATCGCGCGTTATCGTAATGGATAGTGAGGTCCATTCGCATCACCGCTGTCGTCTGCTTTTGTTTTTGTCCGCTGTTTACCGTCAGCCATGTTCATGAATAATTTGTCAAACGTCAAAATGCTACAGATATTGTTTGTCGCTGCCGTCAGTCGTTTGTCTGTGACGCAGTGCTATGGCTTACTGGGACCTAAGATGAAATTTTAACTCTGGGATACAACTGACGTTCATTTACGCTAAGAAGACAAGATGGTTCCTACTAATTACAAACAAATGGAATATCACACGTTTTACCAGTTTTTAGCGTAATTATCTCCATATTGTAAAAATTTTTTTTATGCACAGACAACAATTGTACACTTTCACTGAATTTAACTACATAAGAACGGACTATGGACAAATTGAAATAAAGCTGTTTCAAGGCAAGGAGAGACAGGTTTACGTTCTGGTCAACTCGAAATATGCAACGTCACTACGAAAGCTTGGCTACTGCGTATAAAAATTTCACTTACTATGGCTGTCTTGATGGTGATACGGCTGGATACTCGTTTTTTTTTGTAATTTCATCAATCGTTCGTTTGAATTAATTAAAAGGTTTTCCCACGTCTCTTTCTCGGTTGAATTGCATCCACATGAACAAATGAAACAAGTATTAGAACAAGCACTGAAAAATTGTTAAACACATACATGAAATGATTTTTGATCAAGTCCCTGTTCGGGCGCCAAGTGTAACGTTGCCCTTGGGGGACGAAAATAAAAAGACTTGTTATTTTTCTTTTAATGTCGAAAAATTGAATATTTTGGTTGGCCACTTGGCAACAGAATCAGGGATTGATTACACTATTATAATAACATACGTTGAGCATTAAATACCTGAATAAGAGGAGGATATTTATATGTATTTGAGATCATTCGGAAGAAACATTATCATTTCTGTGCATTTTTATGGTGCGATGTACTCATACCCGGATCAACACCAAGGGACCACAAGATTTATAGACTCTAAAACAAATGCAACACTACACAATATTTAAAAAAATTGGTTCAGAAATAATAGGAAAACGATAATGTTCCTTCTGCCTCATGCTGCGTTCGGCCCATCAGCATGATCGCAATTTCTGGTGATGAAGTAACACAAAATAATTATCCTTCAGGTAAATAAGGAGATGGAAATGATCAAGGTTAATTTACTGAAATAAGCACACTTATCTTTAACACACTTTTTTTAATGTTACGTACCTTTTCATATTAAATTACAATAGATGACCTTGTGGTTTAATACTTTATACATAACATTCAAAATGTCCTCTTGATGATGTCTGTTCGTAATCAGTTACAAGAAACTACATGTTTTCTGATTGAAAAAATAACATTTAGCATCTTCACTCAATATTTTCACATGGAATATAAAATACCGTTGCGAAACGCAGCAAGTCCGCGTCCGCCTTTCATAGAATACAAACAGTACAAGGTGAGGCGCCAAATGCCTCATTTGTCTTGAAACAACAGAATTCTTTTTTATACCATTAATTGATACATATACAGAGAGATTTACAGGCACCACGCAAGAACGGCAAAGATAAAGAGTAATAGACTCTGTCGCTGCTATGCGTTGGTTCATTTCTTTTACTTTACAATTGTTCGATAACTTTAGGCCATAGGGCGTTTAAATAGTGAGCGTATATTAATATTTGTGAGGCGAAAATTACTAATATTACAGGTTCTGGGAGACCATTTATGAACAATATGAAAATAACAGGGCCAAGAGCGGATCCCTGAGGGACGCCATTTGTTGTATGTAGTGTATCTCACCTGCAGTGCCTGGATGTCTTTGATTTTCTTGTTTCTATGCATTGCTTTCTATCACTAAGGTATTTATGGAACCAATTGTGGTCTACACCTGTAATCCCACATTTCTCGAGTTACATAAGAAGCAGCTCGTGGTCGACCATGTCAAATGCCTTGGACTGATCAAGAAATATACCAACACCAGGTATAAAATTTGTTGCTCTGTCACTGTAACTTTTAACTTCAGTTTCCCTAATTCGTTTTTGCACACCCTTTGCAATGCTATCGATTCCTTGGAGTATAATACATCCATTTTTTCATTATTTCAAATGTAATTTTCTTATTACTCATGAATTCCAGTTGCTTCTTCGAAATCGTTCCACATATGTAGTTCATTGTAGTCAGATTTTCTTCTTCGAAAGTATTCGATTTGTCCTTGCTTGGTTTTGCCCTCGAAGCCACTGTATAGCTTTTCTTCATTTTCAGAAACATTCCATTCGCCGTTTTCAGTTCCAGTAACCTTCTCCATCATAATCTCGTATCTTAATGTCAGCCATGTCCAATTTCATAAAGCACACTTGTTGGGTGGTTGTCTTCAGTTTAGTACACAACTGAGCACTGCTTTTTCAAATAACAAACTTCTTTTTACTCAACAACAGTAAACTGCTACCGTGTTAAGTATATTCGTTAACGACAAGACAAATATAATTTACATCTATCTTTACACAATAAACGCACGGAATGGAACCAACTTCCTTATTTCAGTAAACATACGTAGTGTCGATATAAATGTACCACATTACAACAACTACAGTATCAGAGTTACCGTTTTCGTTTGTTATTATCAAATTGTCAGTACTACAAATGGGTGATAATAGTACATTTTCTCCAATAACAGATTTTTTCTGAAGAGAAATTTCTTCCCCGTGTTTTCCTGCCAAGACTTGATGCTCATCAGTGTTACGAAACATAGAATCACATGCTTCGGTTTCTACGAGCTGAGCTTTGGTGTATCCTACATATTCAACATTTAGCATTAAATTTACTTCCGCATCAGCGCTCGTTATATAAAGTGGAACACACCATAGGGTTGAGTACATCAGTACTACAGACATTACAGTGAGGCTTAAATCATTGTCTTTATGTACAATATTACCAACATCAGCGCGTCGTTCACGTTCCATCTGCCATGTGAAGTCACAGCTCACCAGCACTCTGGCAGCTTTCAAGATGACAACACGTGCTTGAGGCACTGGAGGAGTGTGTGTGTTGTAGGGTGCAGGCTGTTTAGAGAAAGGTCTGCCTTTTAAGCTTTTTGATCCATCTCATTGTGCTAATTCTTGAGGTCGTGTTCTGCCAAAATGGCGTCTATAATTATGTGATACCGTTGTCACAGTATTGAATTCTGCATACCAGATTACATACTGCACGTTCTCCTAGTCTATCGTCATTTTGATGCATTCCAAGTCAAATCTAAGACAGAGCTGAATTTAAAATAATTTTGAGACCTACTCGATGTTTTACAACGAAGTATAAGAATGGCGCATAAATTCGTAGCATTGTTGTTTAGCGTGTTGCTGTCGGTTTATGTACTGATTGTCATTTTCCATTTGTGGTTCATTGTTGCTGTTTGAGTTTACATTTTGTCATTTTATCACCTGGAGGTACTGAGTGGAGCTCTGGATGTTAGAAAATGGAGTTCCAATTGGGGAAATCGGAACATTCTTCAGTTTGAGTTCAATAGTGAGTGACAGCAGTGGAGATATCCACAAATATTTTCGCCGTGTACGGGGATTACGCCAATGGACACAGAACGGCAAAGAAAATGGACAGGGCAGACAAACCTCCAAACAGTACTTTGTATGAAGTGTCATGGGCGTGCAACCATTTAGCGACTAGCGGTATTTTCACTGGGCTGCTTCTCTCTGTAGATGCTTACGACAGTAGCACGTGAGCATTCGACAAGCTTCGCCTTTTTGAGATACTCGTTCCCAGGCCCTGCCTTATAGTAACCTGTCCTCTGCGTTCGCCCGGGTGCCCCCGCCCTCGTGTGCTGCTCACACACGCCTGTTACGGCACGACGCCGCCAGGTGGCTCGCCAGTCCGTGAGGCTCGCATTGCCAGGCGGTGGCAGCAGCGGCAGCAGAGCAGGCGGCGGCGGCGGCGGCCATGGCCACGCGCTCCCACTGTGCGCTCACGGCTGCCCTGCTGGTGGCGATGGCGGCGACGAGTGAGTCAGTCAACTGGTTTAACACAATGTTTTTACGGATTTTGTCTTCGTTATCAAGCGTTAACCAATGCATCATTTGATTTGTGTTCTTTTCTCCTGACTAGTTTATAATGGCCTACTATGATTTCCTACCAATCTGTTAATCTCGGAGCACCATTTCCAACCTTTGTTATTTGCTGTATACAGGTGTGTTCAAAGAGTGTCGGGAACTTTTAATTTCGAGTATTGTATTAGTCCAATTCTCTCAATTTTTCGTTGTTGTGGCGGACAACATGTCAAACTGTGTGTTCACTGATCGCTGTATTGGACGTTTAGTGGGGCGTCAATTGTTACGTAAGTTAGTTGTGTTTGCCTATGAGTAGCGAATACTGATTTGTCTTCAAAATGCGTCAGAGAATTAGCATTATATTTTGCTGTCAAAATGGAATAAAATGTAATCAAGTTTTATAGAGCACTTGCCCGCGAAAGGCAAAGGTCTCGAGTTCGAGTCTCGGTCCGGCGCACAGTTTTAACCTGCCAGGAAGTTTCAAGTCTTATAAACGTTGAATATTGCTTTTGGTGAGTCTCTTATGTGTGGAACAAAGGTTTCGAGAGCTATAAGCGTTTTGGAGATGGGGATGAAAAATTTCAGGATGACAAATTTCGTGGCCGCCCCACAACATCAGCAACCGACGGAAGCGTGGAAAAATCGAAAGACATGATTATTTGGGAACGTTCTGCTCAGTGTTTTCTTCGATTTTAACTGTGTAGGGGCTCTCGAGTTTTTGGCAAAACGTCAAATTCAGTTAGGAGTACTACTACCCACAACATCAGTGCTGTTCTCTAGAAGCAATCCGAAAAAAACTCCAGAATTTGTTGCGAAATAATTCGTGGCTTTTGGACCACAATAATTCACTTGTTCACACTTCATTGCTTGCTCATCAGTTTTTGGCAGGAAACAACATTCTATTGATGCCCAGCCTCTACATTCGCTATATATCGCCCTGTGTGACTTCCTTCTGTTTCTAAATGAAGCGAACTTTAAAGCGCCGTCGTTTTACAAGCTTAGATGAGTTTAAAAATGCATCGCTAAGAGATCAACGTGCTGTCGCAAAGATATAGTTCCAGAAATGTTCAGGGAATATGAAATAGCGGTGGCATACGTGTATGTCAAGTAATGAGGACTACTTTGAAGAAAGTAACATTAATGTAGACGATTAATAAAAGTATTTCTAGAAAATGAAAATTACCGATACTTTTTGGAAAAACCTCACATACTTAGCAGATATCACACTAGCTCAATGGAAGATAGCGTTAAAATGTTTCAGATGTTCTACAACTATTAAGTAAAGCTAAGTAAAACAACAGGAAAACTAAAACAGATTCAGACAAGTATGTAGCTGGCTGATAATTTACAGAAAGCGCGAATCAGACCACAACCCTGATAACACGTCAAAAACGTCACCCACAAGTTTTGGGGAACGCATCCAATGTTCCCAAAACCCTAAAAGTCGTGGCACTTTCGCTTGATCGTCAATTAAAATAGAGAGCAAATCTGTCTGCAATGAGTTGCCGCCCTTTCATCTGAAAATAGTATTCATTCTAGTAAAAGGTGGCTTACTGTGATCTGTGCACCAAAAGGGCTACACATTGGAGAGTCCACCAGAGCGAGAAGCCAAGCGAGGTGGTAACACGTGAGTAGATGGCACACTGAAATATCTATTTCATGTGCCCTCGTTCCAAGTATCACTTAATTGAAAGAAGAAGTTCTGAGAGAGTTGCGTTATCACGTGCTGTCTCTTCGTGGAGGATTCAGAGCAACGAATCCAAGGGTGGCTGAGAGATACTATAGGAAGGGAAGAAAGGGAAGCGTGGATCAGTATATAAAAAATTTTGTGCAGTGTTCACAGTCTATAGACTCGAGTTTTAAACTGAAAGACTACCAAAGTGTCAAAGTCGTATGAAATGATGGGTGGATGGTTTTTGATGGTTTAGCTAGACTTAAGCAGGAAATTTTTTTGTGCTAACAATAAAGATCACTTACTTCTCTCAGCATTCAGAGCTGACACCTATACCGAACCAGGATGCAGTTATAGTCTCACAAGCAATGGTCAACAAGTGACTAAATGAGTTACAGGAACCAGAGATGATGATTACTGACTAATGAACGAATTTTAAGTTAGATTAGATGAAGGATAGGCTTCACTTGCAGTAAAACTGCAATGCTGAATGGAGACATAGGATAATCAGGAGAATGCTAAGTTACTGTGTGAACTCACACAACAATGATTGGGACACAAATATTTCTTTTGCCTTGACTGTGTAAAGTTGAAGCTCCAAAACAGTACAATATTGTCTCTGTTGGCGGTGGTGTATGGAAAAAAAAATGCAATCACACTTTGATAAGATTAAGGTGAAAAAGGCAAGGGTGGAGAGTCAATACGCGGGTTCACAAGAACAGTGCAAGAAGTCTGGAAGTGGCTCCAGCAGGCGAACCCAAAGGCACTAGTGAAACAGGAGGAAACTGTGCAATGGCTCTGAGCACTATGGGACTTAACTTCTGAGGTCATCAGTCCCCTAGAACTTAGAACTACTTAAACCTAACTAACCTAAGGACATCACACACATCCATGCCCAAGGCAGGATTCGAACCTGCGACCATAGCAGCAGCGGGGTTCCGGACTGTAGTGCCTAGAACCGCTCGGCCACCCCTGCCGGCAGTGTGAAATTCACAGGGATCTTACCCCATTGTAGAATAGGACAGTGGATGATGTTATCCAATCCTTGCATACAGAAGGGGAAGACAAAGAAATTTTGTTAAAGTAACGGTTTCTGTTTGGAACCAGTGACATGAGCTCTCTGAAGGGGGAAAGGAGGATGATGATAGTCCCTGTCATCTGGTTGGTGTACACTGAGGTCGAGGATGGGAAGGATCCTAGTTATGGCAGTGTTGTACCTATTTTTCTTGGGCAGAGTGGAAGTGCTGTGGAACCTACGCCTGGAAAGAGGAGTCCTCTTTGTCAGGCAGGAAGATCTGGTGATTACTAGCCATCAGTGGACGATGAGTCTAGTTTTTAATGCATAGGAATGACAAAATTAAGTAAGGACGCTGGAGGAGGTGTTTTCTGGTTGTCGACGGAAAGCCAAGAACAGAAGAGTACTTGGGGAAATTTTGGGGAGTGTGAGAAGTTACATAAGTCGTATGAGCAATAATGAGAACAGATGTAGTAAGCCGTGGATATTGTATCATGTTGGCTACAGAGAGAGAAGATAAGTAGAATACACGCTGTGGGGAGGGTTTTGAAGACTGTGTTCGGGACATCGGATGCCAATGATGTAAGAGAACTAAATGGGACGATGGAGGTAGTGCAGGGGGTTGACAGAGGTTAATAATTCAGTGGTGAAGTGTCACACGAAGTAGACGGCAATCTTGGAGAGCGGAATATTAAATCGCGTATGCTTTGCAACTCTTTGCAAGCTGAGAAGCGAGATGATGGAGTACACAAAGGCATTGGACGACACTGCGAACCGAGACCTAGGGTCCTTTCAGGCATGAGTAAATATGTTGAATGCAACAGTCACAACGATGACTGCTGCACTAGCGAACAGTGTTTGTGACTTGGGAGTGGAGCTGGCTAGCTTTCATGAGGCTATTCATCACATTTTCCACAGACTGTTGCGTTCCCTCGTGTTGTCGCCAGAATAGCTTCAGCCTGGGTCGAGGAAAGTGCAGGGAGAACTAACGTCAGAACTGGGGTTGATATGGGAGCTCAATCGGCAGAGTTTGCCTTTTTATTATCATATGACGTCGGTAGATCTGAGGGTGGACTAGGCACAGCTGTACGTACTTGTTAATATCCTAGTGACGGGAAGACATGCATAATTTACTTGTTATACCATTCACCCCTGCGCAGTGAAATGGCAAGTGGGGATAAGAGGGGTGCCACTGACTTTTTAAGAGGGGTACACACATGTGGTTATGACAGAGGAGAAGCTGTAACAGTTGTCAGACCGATAGGAATACAGTGTGTCCAGCTCGAGTGTTTCAAACTGGCGCAGACGCATGTATGCTGCAGCTATTCACTGACAGGAGGACAGTTTGTCCAAAGGATTTTGTGGAACTTACACGTCCTCCCCAGAAACCAGAATTGCCCTGGATTTATTCTGTATGGTGGTAGTGAGGAATGCTCACTGGAGTGAGGCAGTTGGAACTGATAGGTAGTGGGTTGTTGTTTAACGGCACAGTATGCCACTTAACAGGGCCAAACTTCTGTCTAGCAGCTACAGTGATAGGAGTTACTGACTTGAACAGACACAGCTGTACTAGTGACACGAACCACTAGAGATATCCTCAAACCAGAATCTAACCTTCCTGAACCATACGTCGAAACCAATCTTGATACATTTCCTGAACCAGGTAAGAACCACACCAGTTAAGAGCCGTTCTGCAGAATGGTTGATGTACCGTGTTGAACAATACTGGGGAGGCCAACAACGAGTGACTGTGACCTCGAGTGCCACGATGCCTAGTGCCATAGTGGCTCTAACTCTACTGTGGACAGCTTTCATCTGTTTGCTCATCCCACCAGACTCTTGTGACATCCTTCGCACGCTCGGTAAGTACAGAAGCGAGAAACAGATGCCATTCGTCGACAGGGAATTCAGATATTAGATTATTTCACATCTAACGTCAAACTGTAAAAATAATACATAAGTTTCTTTCTGAGGTTGGAGCATCTGGTAACAGTAGATTTGAATGTAGAATTGTATACAGGTACAACAGATTTATAAATCTGTCACTCTTCAACACAACCTCTATTCATAAAATGTAGAGACCTATCCCCTATGAAAGCCCATAAATCTTATTCTACTCGCAGACATACAAAAAGGGGTCAGCGCATAAATGTTAGAACTTGAGTAAACCTACTGATGGAGCTGCAGAGAGATCTTGGTTGTACGAAAAGTAAGGTTCCCAATGAGCTACAGCCTCGAGGGAAGGTGCTAGGCTAAATCCGACAACAGTGCGGTGCGCAGTGGTTCCCCCATTCTGGAGCCCGCCCATCCGCGAGTCCGCGGTTCGATACGTCGCTCAGTATTGGTTTGGCAGCCTTCAGAGATGGAAGTGTTGATCGCCGCTCCCGCCAAGTGCAAGGTTCGAGCAGCAATCCGGGTTCTCCACGCAAGGAAGTTACCGCCCGTAGAGATTCATCACAAACTGACTGAGGTTTATGGGGAAGAATGCATGTCCATTCAGCACATCCGCAAATGGTGCAGAGCTTCCACTGAGGATCGCACGGAAGTTCACGATGAAGAACGGAGTGTAAGACAGTTGGTTTCGGATGCGATTGTCCAGAAGATCAACAATAAACAGCTCAAAGGTCAGATGGTCACTGCTGTGAACTTATTAACGCATTCCTGAAGCTTCCCACGGCATAAATGAATGAACTTTAACAGACACGGTGTGTTATCGCAAGGTGTGAGTTCGTTGGGTCCCCAGATTGACTGACGGACACGGGAGCTATGCCTTGACTGTGCTCACAAGTTCCTGCAAAAATGTGAGGGGGGAGGCAACAAGGAGAAGTTGTTGGATTCTATCCTCACAGGAGATGAAATGTGGGTTTTTCATTACATCCCCAGAACAAAAAACCCATCTCATCAGTGGCGTCACTCCGGTTCACTGCCAACAAGCAAATTCAAACAAATGCAGTCGGCAGGAAAGGTTATGGCGACTCTGTTTTGGGATTGGAAGGGGGTACTCCTCATCGATTTCATGCAACCTGGGACGACCATAAACTCAGACAGATATTGTGAATCATTGATGGGAGGCGAGGTCCTCATGCCACGGTGGCGGGTGTAGGAAACGCAGTGGCAGGCGTATTTGGAAGTACGTTCGACCAAATAACAGCCGATACCGCACAGACCAATCCACTGGTAACACAAACCCTAAAGACTGAAACTGAAAGTGAGCCAGTGAGACTCACTTCACCTGTGTTGGGGAAATCCGTTTTGTCCATTGTCAAGAGGAGGCAAAAGCAAAAGGGTAGGAGTCTACACCAGGTGTACTCAGTGCGTATGCCTATGGGCCTCAGTCAACATGTAGAAGAGCCTAGTCCAGTAGCCATTGACGGAACAGGATGAATGCAGCTGCAGATTGTAGCACATGTTGGCAAAAATGATGCCTCTTGTTTGTGCTCTGGGGTAATACTTCGATCATTCCAGCCACAGGCCGAGAAGACCAGCGATGCACATGTAGTTTCAACGAAGCTTCCAATTCGCAGCACTGTCCCTAGAACTGATCATGGTCCCTTGGTTCTGAGTGGAAGTACTGAACCTATAGACTTCGAAAGTTCTGTGACAACCTAGTCTGTGACTTCCTCTACGTGCACCACAGGGTTGAGAAAATTAGGGTGCACCTAAATGGGTCAGGTGTGCACTACACATTAGAAGCTGTTACCCAGGTACCTGACTGAGTGTGATGTGTACACTAGGGTCTTTTCGATTTGGTGACTACACCTCCAATCCAGATAACGACAGTTGTAGAAAACCCATAGGTATCAGCGTAAGATAGAAAGAAATCTCTCCCTCAGGTGAGAGAAAGGTGAGACAATTAAAATACTAGAGGTTAACTCCTAAAGAATTTAGAACAGAGTGCTAGAGCTCAAAGAGATCTTGAACAACAGTGAAGCCCACATAATACTAGGTACAGAAAGTTGGTTGAACCTGAAATTGATAGCAGTGAGGTTTTTGGGGAAAATTTAAGTGTATATCGAAATGATAGGCAAATTAGAGATATCGCAGTAGACAAACTCAAATCCACCAAGCTAGAAATTGATTTTGTATGTCAGACTGTTTTTGGCAAGACTCAGGAGTGGACATTAAATGATAACTGGATCCTTCTATCGCCCACGAGATTCCTCTCCTGATGTAACCAAAAAATTTAGAGAGAACATGAGTTCACTTGTATGTAAGTTCTCCAACCATATTATAATCATCCATAGAGACTTACTCACCCAACAATCAATTGGGAAAATTACAGTTTCCTTAGTGGTGGGTGTGATAAGACATCCTGTGGAACATTTTTAGATGCCTTCTCTGAAAACTACCTCGAACAGCTGGTTCGGAACCTCATTCGTATAGGATGTAATAGCAAGAAATACACCTGACCTCTTTGAGGAACATGACATCGAAGCTGGCATCGGGGATTATGACGTGATTGTGGCAACAATGATTACCAAAGTACAAAGAGCAACTAAAATATGCAGAAAGATGTGTATCTTCAGTGAACTAGATAAAAATATCAGTAATGTCATATCTTAATGAATAACTTGAAACTTTCAGCACAGGCCAGGTGCATGTAGAGGAGCTATGGCTCAAGTTTAAAAGAATAGTTTCCCATGCACTGGAAATATAAGTACCCAGCATAACACTTCATAATGGGAGGGCCCTCCATGATATACAGTCACTCTACAAAAACTTCTAGAGACTAGTGCATAATGGGTGTGAAACAAAGCATAGCGTCGCAAGGCAATGAAAACCTCATAACTCAAATTGGTCAAATTTTACAGGAGAAACAAAAAACTAATTATAGAAATCACATGGGGACCTGATTAGTCAAATGTAGTGGTTTCTGCTACACAATATGGAAAAGGCAATGGTGGATAGTCAGTACGCGGGTTCACAAGAACAGTGCAAGAAGTCTGGAAGTGGCTCCAGCAGGCGAACCCAAAGGCACTAGTGAAACAGGAGGAAACTGTGCAATGGCTCTGAGCACTATGGGACTTAACTTCTGAGGTCATCAGTCGCCTAGAACTTAGAACTACTTAAACCTAACTAACCTAAGGACATCACACACATCCATGCCCAAGGCAGGATTCGAACCTGGTACATAAGACTTTACTATGCATTTCAAATTGTCTGCCGGTTTTTGGAGTTACGAGGTTTCCACAGGTATTTGTTTGGTAGTGACGGAGATAAGAGGCATGTAACGAGTGCACAGTTAAGAATTGAATGAATGTTTAATTTGTTTTAAAAAATATTTACATAAACTTTGCATTATTTGTGCATTTTGAAACATCTGTAAGGATACATTGTTACAGATATAAAGTGAAATGAATAACTTCACATTGATCAAAATATTGGAATCTGGATGTTAATAAATTACAGTGTTTAAAAACATAAAAACAATGTTGCTAGCTTTAATTAAACTTTTATTACTGTACATGCGTAAACTTTTCTGCACTGATCTTTAATTGTGAATTGTAGAGAGGGGGCAGTGTAAATGAGCTGGGTATGTTCGACATCCTTTTTGGAAGTTTCAATTCATATTCCATTTTTGCGGAGGGATCATACTTGAGACACCGGATATCAGTCACTGTTGGATCCCCAATTTTGGATCCTGGACGAATGGACGAATACACCGAGAGTTAATGGCTCAAATGGCTCTGAGCACTATGGGACTTGGTTACTTTTTAAATCATAGATGGTAAAGTTGTGGACCTTTAGTTTGCTCTTATAGTACAGTGCTTTTAGTGTGGGAGAAAGCAGAAGTGCTTGAAGGTCCATAGTAAACACTCTAGCTGGTCGTAATTTATCACTATTTTTTACTTCCCTTGCCTCAGTTTTTCGGGCCGTATGCAAAGAGTATTCATTGTCTGAGAGATTGCCTGTCTGGTGGGAACAACAAAGATCGCACTGATCCTTTTTAGGCGAAAATAAGTTAAGATTATTTCCATCGAATACCTCGCAGAACTCTTTGTAAGCAGCTGGGATTTGTCCTCTATTCTTGCAAAATTCTATATGTTCCCTATGTAGTTCTGATTTACTCTGCCAGTTAGAATCCAAGTAGAGGTTTTTTCTTCCTGATGCACTAGATGTCCATGTTCTGACACTCCATTTGCCTAAGCACAAAGTATTCAGAAACATAGTCTTGCAGACAGGTTTTCCCTGTCCTTCTGTAACAAAATTGTAATATAGTGTGTTAGAACGGTGAGATTTATTAGATTCTGAATTATTTCTGCGTCTTTTAACTGGAACGTAGTAGACATGGCTTCTAACAAAAATTTTTATTTCACCCCAAGAAATAGCCTGCCAGAAATGATTAAATATTAGCTGTCTCTGCTCTTCTGTAATATCCTTGCAATTCCTGTTCCGATTTAAGGAAGAATGTTTACAAATACATCGTAGTTTCATTTCCCTCCTACTTCTGCTCATTGTTGGTCTCTTTTTGCCAAACTCATCTTTTTCCTTCTTAAATAATCCTGTCCCTCCATACGTTTTTCTTTCTGCAAACTTTGAAGTGATTGATTGCTTTTCCTTTTACGGCGCTGCTTAGTGGTTTTTTCTCCCACATCAATTTCGTCATCGTCGTCTTCCGTGCTGTTGTTACTGCTATGGTCATTTTTGTTTTTATCTGGATCATACTCATCACTACTGCCACTGGAGATATCATCCTCGCTGCTGTGTTCGAAAAGACTTTCAAACTCAGAAGTGGAATTCGCGTCTATATTGGCTTCTTTTTCGCATTATCTGTAGTGGAAACAATAATTTCATCAATAATATTTAAATAATTTGATCACCTCAACTTTCAAACAAGGATCTTACTTGAAGTTACAACAATATAAACTACGGTTTACCTTCATTTTGTAGGTCTACTCTTTCTTTTGGTGCAAGACAAGGAGGAACCGGACTAGAATCTTCTTCCGGTGATTTTATACGATGTGACCCCTTGTCGGCTTGTTTCACAAGTTAAAGAGTGAATTTACTCTTTTTACCTATAGCTGAAAACAAAGTAGTTACTGTAGAATGTATAGGATTCTGTTAAGTTCTAAAATTAAAACCTCGTATGTACAGAGTGCAGTATGCTTTACGCGCGATGAATAACTCGTAAATTAACATTGTTTTTAACGAGGTCATTATTAATTCTGTAAAGTAAAATACAATTATAAATACCTAGAAATACTAAGACATACCTGTAGCAATAAAGCAGTGTTGGGTCTGTCAGTCAAAAAGGTTACTATCACATCAAAATAGGTTTAAATCTCGGAGCATGTGTTCGTCCTGCACGTTAACAATGGCGATTACCGGAGATGCGAGGTTTACAGCACAAACTACATATCGCTGGAGATGTGAGTTTTCATTATTGCCGGATATAGATGGCGACACCGTACATCTCGAAGAAGGAAGGTTTCAACAGGCTATGTTGCATAATTGTCTACATTTGGTACTGGAGTTACGTGGATTCCATTGTCAGATGGAGTTACGAGGTTTTCATTGCCTAGCGACGATAGAATTATAGATAGGAAGATACAGAATGACTCACGTCTGGTTATGAATAAGTCACTGTATGATGCCTACAGTGATACCATAGCAGAATATTGTCAAACGATCTTTCACAAAACCCAAGGTAATTCTGGTCCTATGTAAAGGCTGTTAGTGGCACCAAAGTTCCTAGCGAATCAGACAGGAACTGAAACTGAGGGTAGCAAAGCAAAAGCTTACATGCTTACATGCTGTTTCCAAATGTTTCTTTACAAAGGAAAACTCAGGAGAATTGCCCCAATTTAATCCTTGTACCACTGAAAAGATGAATGAAATAAGCGTTAGTGTCAGTGGTGTTGAGAAAGAGCAGAAATCATTGAAACTGAACAAAGCCCCAGGGCCTGATAGAATCCCTACCAGATTCTGTATCGAATTTGCGGCTGAGTTAGCCCGTCTTCTAACTATAATCCATCTTAGATCGACTGAACGAGAAACCGTGTCCAGTAATAGGAAGAAAGCACAGGTAACACTTATCTGTAAGAAGGATAGAAGAAGTATCCACAAAACTACCGTCCAATATCTTTGGCATCAATTTGTTGTAGAATGTTAGAACATATCCTGAGCTCAAATATAATGAGGCTTTTGAAGAGAATGACCTTATCCAGGCCAGCCAGCATGGATTTAGAAAACATCGATCATATGAAACCCAACTCGCACTTTTCTTACATGACATACTGAAAGCTTTAATCAAGGCAACGAGGTAGATGCAGTATTCCTTGCTTTCCGAAAAGCATTTGACTCAGTGCCACACCTACGTTTATTGTCAAAAGCACGATCATATGGCGTATCGAATGACATTTGTGACTGGGCTGAGGACTTTTTGGTAGGGAGGAGGCACCATGTTATCTAGGTTGCACTGTCATCGTCAGATGCACAAGTAACGTCGGGTGTGCCAGGGAAAGTGTGTTGCGACCCATGCTGTCGATGCTGTATATTAATGACGCTGCAGACAATATTAATAGTAAAGTCAGGCTTTTTGCAGATGATGCAGTTATCTATAATGAGGTTCAGTCTGAAATAAGCTGTATAAATATTAGGTCAGAGCTTGAAAAGATTGCAGAGAGGTGCAAAGACTGACAACTTACTTCAAATGTTTATAAATGTAAATCTGAGCACTTTATAAAACGTAGAAACGTAGTATCGTATGACTATAATATCAATGAGCCGCAAGTGGAATCGGTCAACTCATACAAATACATGGGCGTGACACCTTGTAGGCTCAGTTGTGGGTAGAGCGAGTGATAGACCTCTGTTTATTGGTAGAAGACTGGGGAAGTGCAGTCAGACTAAAAAGGAATTTGTTACAAATCACTAGTGCGGCGCGTTCCAGAATATTGCTCAAGTGTTTGACACCATGCCAAATAGGACTAGCAGGGATATTGAAGGTATACAGAGAAAGGCAGCACGAGTGGTTATAGGTTTCTTTGACCCGTGGGACAGTGTTACAGAGCCACTGAAGAAACTGAACCGGTAGACTCTTGAAGACTGACAACAACATCCTCCATGTCGCTCATGTGATCGTGAGGACAAGATTGGAATAATTACGGCACCCGCAGAGGCATTCAAACAATCGTCCTTCCCACGCTCCATCCTTGAATTGTATGGAAGAAACGCTAATAACTGTTACAATAGGACGTTCCTTCTGCCACACGCTTCGCGGTGGTTTCTAGAGTATGGATGTAGACGTAGATGTAAATACGTAACATGCTGTGTATACTGGTATTAAGTGAGACCTAAGGAGCCAGGCATTTTCCATGGAGCAGGGTAGTGCAGCGCCACTTCCGTTGTAACGGCAAAATCTGTGAGAAAGTGCGGTGAAATACTGCATTAGATGACGTCATTTGGGCGGAGACAACAACAATGTTGGTTCATAGCGAGGAGGGCTAGGCTCACTAACCTGTCAGCACACTGATAACACATGGCATAGGAAAGAGGATTCCTGCGCGAACGGTGTTTTGGTGGTGACCTGAAGCGGCTCATTTGTGTGACAGGTGCTGGAGATTTTGTACTAGAATCATTCCCAGCCCAGCAGTCTACCAGGAGGAAGGGACTAGTCCACCCAAGGAAGCGACGTGGAGCCAGCAACATTAGCCACAGGTCTAGGACTCCATCGCGGCACCTGCTTCCTGTACAGAGTCTGCCCTCTGGACTGCGGGCTTCCCAGCTCAGTCCAACCGCAGCCAGACTCCTGCCCGGTGGAAACGGATCGCATCCCGGGCACAGCAGGGAGCCTGCCTTCTTGCTGCATGGTTTCACCACTAGCGTGTGGTCACCCATCACAGAGTAGGCCACCTCTGCATGATTCCTGTCCACTTCCAAGTGCTGCTGACGCCGGTGCTGGAGGTCGAACAGCAGGGTCAGGTGGCAGGCATCAGCAGAGCAGGGCACGAGCACGTGCTGCAGCCATTTGCTAGCACCTGCCTGGCTAGCTGCTGGCCCTTTTCCTTGGGTCACAGTCGTGGTCATCTCCCAGCATTAGAGCGGTGATGATGTACGAATAAGAAACAAACAGTGGCTTTTTATAGCTGCTTCTTCTGGGCCTTCGTTGGCCCACAACCCACGTTCAGTCATCAGCCACCCCACTTAGCCTGCAGGTGATCAGCACTTTCATTTGTTGGACTTGGTAATCAAACGAATTATGCTTCTATGCCTGGATCTAACTGCAGAATAATTATAGATTCTCAGTTAAATAAATTTGTTCTGTTGTTTAGAATTTGCGTCGCACATTGATCTTTGAACTACTTTGTAACAATATGCAATGAACATTATAAATGTTTTCTCTGAGGACTATGACTGTATATACTGACAGCCAAATACATATATTGTTGTTAGACGTGTTAGGAATAAGTATCAGTTGCACATCTATGTGATGTTTGGTGACTGTCATCATAACAGGAACTTGTTTGTATGTGTGAGTATACGAGTGTGTGTGTGTGTGTGTGTGTGTGTGTGTGTGTGTGTGTCCGTCTCTGTGTGTGAAAGAGAGGAAGAAACTAAGAAATTAATGTAGATAGATAGAGTGAGACAGACAGACAGGCACACACACACACAGAGAGAGAGAGAGAGAGAGAGAGAGAGAGAGAGAGAGAGAATGAGTAGGGAAGCAAGAGATGATGTGCAAGACAAAGTTATGTGAGTTAGATAAAGAGAGAGTGAGTCAGAGAGTGTAAGAGCATTATATCTATGAACACGATTAGCTTAGTCTTCAACGCAAAATTGTTTCCAAATCTATATCTGGGCTTTAGTGAAACTGTCGGCTAATGAAGTTGTTTGAAAGCTCCATTAAATTTCAACGGAATGATTTACGATGTACGATGCAAGCTTCCAAATTATCATACAATGCCGTCAATATTTAAAATCAATACTTCATTGTCACTGTTCACAAACTGAAACTTGAAATTTGTTGTTCGCATTTACATCTAATTGGTACGTTATAGTTACAAATCCGTATAAAAATATATATGGGTAGCATGGTTGTAACTCATACCACCATATTTAATGCCCTCAGTATAATGGCCCCCATATCTCGATTGCCTTCTCCTACAGAGATGGAAGGCGCCATACCCAGTCAGTGCATCCTTCTCCGTCCATGTCTTGTAACAACCGCCTATGACACAGACGATGTCTTTTAATGTGTTGCCGGCCGGACTGGCCGAGCGGCTCTAGACGCTACAGTCTGGAGCCGCGCGACCGCTACGGTCGCAGGTTCGAATCCTGCCTCAGGCATGGATGTGTGTGATGTACTTCGGTTAGTTAGGTTTAAGTAGTTCTAAGTTCTAGGGGACTGATGACCTCAGCAGTTAAGTCCCATAGTGCTCAGAGCCATTTGAACCATTTTTTTAATGTGTTGTTGAGTGTACCACGAGGAGATTCCTTCATTTTGGCGAGCAGGTCATAATCGCATGGTCTCATATTGGATGAGTAGGATGGATGTTCAAGTATCTACCACCCCCACATATTCAGGAGCTCTTGGACTGGGGTTCGCCGTCGTGAAGTATGACTGGATGCATTGCCAGAAGGAAACATTATTGTGCACTCCAACCACATGCCACTTCAGTCTTGATTCGAGCACACTCTTCGTGTTTCTTAAATATGGTTAGGGCGCTCGCACTGGCCTCCCACACTTTCAGACAGTACACACAGCAGCTGACTCAAACACAGCTGTAGACACTCACTGCACGACTTCAACTGACCTCCTATCAGCTGCAGAGAGTGAGCACCTCATGTGATGCACATTCTTCACTTTATAGCAGCGTTGTCAGTACTTTTTATCCAATCCATGGATACTGCACGAGCCACGGTACACATACACTGATATATGTCAACATAAGCGACTTTCTGTCTGTTCCAGCTGTGTTCCAAGATAGGTAAAAGTAAAGCTGTGTGCCAAACTGGCATTCAAAGTTGGAACATTTGCCTTTCGTGGGCATTTACTCTACCGATTGAGTCGTTTTGATCTGCCAGTAAGTTTCAGATCAGTGCAGTCACCTTCCCAGGATGAACTTTGATTCTACCAGCCAGGCTGTGGGTAAGCCACGTCTCCGTAATATTGCAGCATCGCCGATAGAACCGACTGTGGTGCAGAGCCGATTGAAGGGTCTGAATCAGAGGCTCAGGCGGTTCTGTAACAGTGTAGGCTGCAGATTCTTAGACTTGCGCCATCGGGTGTTGGGTTTCCGGATTTCGCTTAATAGGCCAGGAGTCCACTACACGCAGGAGGCGGCTACACGGGTTGCGGGGGCTGTGTGGAAGGGACTGGACGGTTTTTTAGGTTAGAGGGTCTCAGGGACCCACAGAAGGGGCGTCCGTCTAAAAGTGGGCAAGTAAGGCACAGTAAGGTAGTTGGAGAAACAATTGGTATTGTATTTGTAAATTGTCGTAGCTGTGTTGGGAAAGAACCAGAGCTCCAAGCTCTAATAGCCCTAAAGCCGGAAATAAGTTCAGCCGAAATTTTTGCAAACGATTTAACAGTGTTCAGAAAGGATAGAACAAATACAGTTGGTGGTGGAGTATTTATTCCTGTCAGAGGTAGTTTGCATTGTAGCGAAATTGAAGCAGATAGTTCGTGTGAAATAGTATGGGTAGAGGTTACACCTGACAATCGGATTAAACTATTAATTGGATCGTTTTACCGACCCCCCCCCCCCCCGACCCCCGCCCGACTCAGAAGATATAGTTACTGAACAGTTCAAAGAAAACTCGAGTCTCATTCCAAATAAGTACCCCGCTCATACAATTATAGTTGGTGGTGACTTTAATGTACCCTCCATACGCTGGAAAAATTATGTGTTTAAAGCTGGCGACACACATAAAACATCATCCGCAATTGTACTGAATGCTTTCTCAGAAAATTATTTTGAACAATTAGTTAATGAGCACACTCGAAGCTTAAATGGTTGCGAAAGCATACCTAACCTTTTAGCAACAAATAATCCTGGTCAAATAATGAGTGTTGTGACGAATACAGGGATTAGCGACCACAAAGCAGTTGTGCTAGGCAAAGACTATCTATTTAAAAAAATCTGATAAAGATGCTTTTAACGCCTTTTTGAGATATAGTCTTCACTACTTCCGATCTGATCATGTAAGTTTAGAAAAGTTGTAGAATGTTTTCAAAGAGATAGTATCGACGGCAACTGAGAGTTATATACCACATAAATAAATAAGTGATGGTACTGATCCCCCATGGTACACAAAACGGGTCAGATCGTTGTTGCAGAAGTAACGAAAGAAGAACGCCAAATTTAAAAGAACGCAAAATCCCCAAGATTGGCAAAGTTTTACAGAAGTTCGAAATATGGCGCGTACTTCAATGCGAGATGCTGTTCATAATTTCCACAACGAAATTCTGTCTCGAAATCTGGCAGAAAACCCAAAGAGATTCTGGTGATACGTAGAGCACACCAGCGGCAAGACGCACTCAACACCTTCACTGCGCAATAATAACGGTGAAGTCACTGATGACAGTGCCACTAAAGCAGAGTTATGAAACACGGTTTTCCGAAACTCCTCCACCAAAGAAGACGAAGTAAATATTCCTGAATTCCAATCAAGAACAACTGCCAAGATGAGAAACATAGAAGTAAATATCGTCGGAGTAACGAAGCAACTTAAATCAATTAATAAAGGCAATGCCTCCGGCCCAAATTGTATACCAGTCAGGTTCCTCTCAGAGTATGCAGATAAAATAGCTCCTTATTTAGCAATTATATACAACCACTCGCTCACAGAAAGATCCGCACCTAAAGACTGGAAAATTGCTAACGTCACACCAACACCCAAAGTGCTATCGACAGGGGATGTCAAATTGATTCCATCATTTTAGATTTCCAGATGGCTTCCGACAAGCATCGGCTTTACCGGAGTGGATACACCGGTTCCCGTGAGATCACCGAAGCGCTGTCGGGCGTGGCCGGCACTGTTGCCATTTTTCGGGGTGCACTCAGCCTTGTGATGCCAATTGAGGAGCTACTCGACCGAATAGTGGCGGCTTCGGTCAAGAATACCATCATAACGACCGGGAGAGCGGTGTGCTGACCCCACGCCCCTCCAATCCGCATCCTCCACTGAGGATGACACGGCGGTCGGATGGTCCCGGTAGGCCGCTCGTGGCCTGAAGACGAGAGAGAAGGCTTCCGACACCGTTCCTCACAAGCGTCTTCTAACCAAACTGCGTGCCTACGGAGTATCGCCTCAGTTGTGCGACTGGATTCGTGATTTCCTGTCAGAAATGTCACAGTTCGTAGTAATAGACGGAAACTCATCGAGTAAAACAGAAGTAATATCCGGCGTTCCCAAAGGAAGTGTTATAGGCCCTTTGTTGTTCCTGATTTATATTAACGACACAGGTGACAATCTGGGTAGCCGTCTTAGATTGTTTGCAGACGATGCTGTCAAATGATTCAAATGGCTCTGAGCACTATGGGACTTAACATCTGAGGTCATCAGTCCCCTAGAACTTAGAACTACTTAAACCTGACTAACCGAAGGACATCATACACAGTCACGCCCGAGGCCGGATTCGAACGTGCGACCGTAGCGGTCGCGCGGCTCCAGACTGAAGCGCCTAGAACCGCTCGGTCACCACGGCCGGCGATTATACTGTCATTTACCGTCTTGTAAAGTCATCACATGATGAAAACGACTAGCAAAATGATTTAGATAAGATATCTGTATGGTGCGAAAAGTGGCAATTGACCTTGAATAAGGAAAAGCGTGAACTTATTCACATGAGTACTAAAAGAAATCAGCTAAATTTTGATTACGCGATAAGTCACACAAATCTGAAGGCTGTAAATTCAACTAAATACTTAGGGATCACAATTACAAATAACGTAAATTGGAACGATCACATAGATAATATTGTGGGTAGAGCAAATCAAAGACTGTGATTCGTTGGCAGAACACTTAGAAGGTGCAACAGGTCTACTAAAGAGACTGCTTACATCACGCTTGTCCGCCCTATTCTGGAGTATTGCTGTGCGGTCTGGGATCCGTATCAGGTAGGACTGACAGATGACATCGGAAAAGTACAAAGAAGGGCAGCTCGTTTTGTATCATCGCGAAATAGGGGCGATAGTGTCACAGACATGATACGTGCATTGGAGTGGCAATCATTAAAACAAAGACTTTTTCGTTGCGACAGGATCTTCTCATGAAATTTCAATCATCAGTTTTCTCCTCCGATTGCGAAAACATTCTGTTGGCACCCACTTACACAGGGAGAAATGATAATCACGATAAAATAAGAGAAATCAGGGCTCGCACAGAAAAATTTAAGTGCTCGTTTTTCCCGCATGCCGTTCTAGAGTGGAATAGTAGAGAGACAGCTTGAAGGTGGTTTATTGAACCCTCTGCCAGGTACTTTATTATGAATAGCAGAGGAAACACGTAGATGTAGAATATTGTTTCTTCCTCGAACACTAGAGTCGCAAGTTTCCAGGAGACAAGTTCTTTAAGGTCGGAGACGAGGTGGAACCTAAGTTGTAAGGGCGGATCCTGCATCATGCTTGGATACCTCTGCACAGCATATGCCCGCAATAGGCGAAGTTCCCAAGTTTGTAAGGAGTAGGGAAGTTCGGGTTAACTGGTCTTACTTTTTCTTTCCTTGAGATTTTACTTAAAGAAAAGTTATCTTTTCAGTTGTTATTCACGAATACGGAGGAAAACGTATAAGATGACTACAGGCGCTTTTATTTTCGCTGCATTTCACGCAGATCGACAGTACTTTTGGCCCATTTAACCTCAGTTACTGGGTTAACTGCATCATATGTCAGTGTTAAGTAGACCTCTCGCTAAATGAATTAACTACAGGACCATAAATATACAAATTCATGGAACAACATTAGTAATAATACTAAATACACCTTCATGGTGCTATCAGTACAATATGGTTGTATTAAAATATGGTTATATTAATTAAAAAATCATGCAAATAACAAAACTGTTGCACTGTGAATGCAGTGACATCAGCCTAGAACCAAATCATGTTTTCATTGCCAGCTCTAGCGCAATTTGTTGGATTGGGTAGTTAATTATTCCATTTGAAGCAACAGGAGAACCTACTTCTACCTGAGCTTCAAAGTGACATTTTCGCCTTTCCAACCGAATTTTTCAAATATTAGGAATCTTCTTATAGGAGAAGGTTAAGGAAGCGCGGTCTGTCAGGGGAAACTCCCCATGGCACCCATCTCAAATTTAGTGGTAAGTGGGTAGCCCGTCAAAAACTGAGCAGGGATCAATCATGAAAACAGGAAGAAGGTTTACGGAACTGTAAAAAAAGAAGAAAAATCGAAACAGTGGACGGTGCAGCAGCAAGATGTGAGACATGGAGTGCATTTGAATAGCCATGGCGTCGTGGTTATGAGGTCACGATGTTGGACTGCGCAGCGGCAGACATCTGTTCAAGTCTCCCTCGTGCCACATGTTTTTCCCACAAAATTACGAACTGTAGGTCCAGTCATTGACGAGTCTTTTCTCTATATTGAAATTTGCGTCTGTGTCGTGGTGTAACGTCCGTTTGCAACAGCCAGGTGTAAGGAAGGGACCTCCAGACGTACGTACCTCCCACTTGTTCCACACAAGTACCACCTGTTATGATTCCTGCATTCCGTTTTGGTTCTTGAATTCCGTTCTTTAACATATTGTTGTGTTCATTTCCGTGAGAGGTGTATGCGGCATCTCGCCTGCTCTCACTATTCATCACATTTACTTGCAACAGTAATGTATTCCGACCACATGACTCATATTCTACAACGAATGTGTAGTGTGACAATTGCCATAACTACAGAAGGGGAGCAGACACGTCAGTGACCAGGTGGAAAGTACATAATTCTGTAAAAAAAAAAAAAAAAAAAAAAAAATAGAGCACGAAGGAGATTTGATCAGGGATTCCACGCTGTGCAGCCCGTGATGACACAAGTGCGACGCCGCCATTCATGCAATTCACTCCACATTGCACATGTTGAGTTTGAACCGTTCACTGTTTCTATTCAACTTATTTTTTCATAGTTCCTTACACCTTCTTACTGTTTTCATGCTTTATCTATGTTCAGTTTATAACGGGGTACCCACTGTGCCATTTTCTTACTACATCTGAGGGTGTGCGATGGGGAGTTTCTATAAACAGTATACAGCTCCCGAACTCGAGTATGACAGTGTGATAGCCACAATATTTAATCCAAACGTAAACTGAAAAGTCACTGCAGTTGGTTTGCACCTGCGATGCAGGGAACGACTGCTTTTTCTTGAAGAAACTCAATAATGAAGAATAACTGTTAACAACAGAGCTACGTGCGGGAAAACTAACAGGAGTGCTTCATCGCCTACAGAGGGTATGCGAAAGAGAAATCTGTTGCGGTTTGGATTACAGTACTTCGACAACGTCTTGGGTTGTAGTGATTCGAGACAACCATCTCTGCAACTCAAGGTAGCGGCGCAGTTTGCAGTATCACAACATGACACAGCAACCAGCAGTAACAATAATAAACGCAATAATGGCAGTCGCGCGTAGTTTGCAACTGCTGTTGTGGGCGACTCTTTTGAGTCACTTCGCGTGTGACTCATATTGTGTAGAGGAAGTTAATGAGACTTGTATTTTGCGCGTTTGACTTTCAAGTAAGAAACTGTCGTCGGTAAAGGAGCAAGTACTCACAGGTGTTATTATGGAAGGTGGGCCTCGTGGGGAGGCATTACAGTGAGGTGAGAAAAGTCGTGAGGAGATTCCTCCCAGTATCGTGTTGGACCTCCTTCTGCCCGGCGCATTGTAGCACTTCGACGTGGCTTGGAGTGAGCTAACCGTTGGAAGGTGAGGATAGGACAGAACAGATGGTCTGCAATGGCTCTGATGATGAGGAAACCATCCTCTGATTTGCCTGAAATTATCTATAAAACTTAATTAGATCCCCGACAGAGGAGATTCCACTTTCCCGTATACGAGGTCAGTGTCTTAACAATAGACTTCCTCATCTAGGTGGTCCCAGTTACACAATGTTCCTTTGACCACACTCATTTTCCACCCGATAACGAGTAATATACAACATAGCTTTGCTCTGCACTGTTCAACACACTACCGACAGTGGCTGGTGTTTCCTTCCCAGTTGAATGAGATTTTGAGTTCAGGAGAGTCATGTGCTACATCTACTGCATGTCAACCACGTACCACAGATCTTGACACATTTGTTTGAGAAAGTGTAACATTGTGGTCATCTGTTGTTATGTGACAGGTTTTACGAGTAGTAGTCGTCTCCTTTTATATTAACCACTATCTCGAATTGTCCAAGTGATCTCTAATTGCGTACTATGCATCAGTTTCCTGGGTACTTTTTTAAGATCCAGTGTCTTTAATGTCTGACAACCATCACACAAAATGCTGTCCCAACAGCGGTTCTGGAGTGCCTACACTCGATACTGTCGTCCATCTGCCACTTGATGTTATACAGATACGTAGCACATGGGCAGTGACTGGGCACATCAAGTGTCAGGCAGTTTGACAGGTTGAGAAATCTCACTCTTTCCTTGATGCAACACAGAAATTGACATTCTATCTGGCTATGTTGGAAGTGATACATTATCTTTGCTTCAGCTTTAAAATTTGTTGTATTCATTTCCTCGTATTGGTCAAGGTCCCAAGTTTCCTGTCTGCTACCATTTGATTGTCTTGCCTTAACGAATATTGCGCTCAATATTCCTGATTTTCGCCGGCCGGGGTGGCCGAGCAGTTCTAGGCGCTACAGTCTGGAACCGCGCGACCGCTACGGTCGCAGGTTCGAATCCTGCCTCGGGCGTAGATGTGTGTGATGTCCTTAGGTTAGTTAGGTTTAAGTAGATCTAGGGGACTGATGACCTCAGAAGCTGAGTCCCATAGTGCTCAGAGCCATTTGAACCATTTTTTTCCCGATTTTCAGGGCCAATAGGTATGTTCCCAGGGTTACCAAGAATGCATTGTTCAGTCATAATATTAGAGTCTTTTAAAGTAAGTAACATGGGGAAGTTGACTTTACAAATTGTGCTCTATCGGGCTATGTACCCACACTGTACATCGCAACCGACATTAATATAGATTGTAATTGTACTCTGTGCGCCCTTAATGGAAGAGAAAATAGTCTATCTGTGAAATTTATAAATTTTGAGTGGTATTCTTGTACTCTTTCTACTTGCCATTTCTTGTGATGCATGTGATGTGGAAACTTACAATATTCATCGTGGAATGCTTCTGGATATCATGTCATTTCACTTCTTCTTATTGGTTCGTCTCTTAGTTTTATTTTAGAGCTTATACATAGGTTCTTCTTAAGTGAAGGTGTACGGTTTTATGGTGAAAAACACATCTGCAAATGCTACTGTTATATGACTATTCTTTCCAAAAGTATCAGCTAACTGATATGAAACTAATGTCAAAAAACTAATCAAAATGGAATAATTAATCCTCAGTAACAAATGAGATGTGTATAAATGCCAGTGACTACAAACACTTATTTAACATTGTTTACATTTTTTAGGATTGCGTAGTTCACCTATGTATGAGAGTACAGTAGAAATATATTGAATCCTGCTGTGAACACACAGGCATTGAGCAGATCATATTAGTCTACGGGGAAGCCCGCCCCAGGCGAATTCTCGGAAGGCATAAGCGAACATCTCCACAGATCAGTTCCGCTTGCTTTGAAAGAGCGCCCCTGCACGTCATTCGCCAGATAATTACAGTGCAGATACAATCTCCCATACTCTAGGGCCACCAACAGGACCGTTTTACATCTTGAATGTGGAAGGGCGAAAACTGCCATCTTTTATCCTTTTGTGAACAGAAGATAGAAAACAGTGTTTTGTTCGAAATGCACCACCGGCGGTAGATAACGTCAGTAACGAGGAGTGAGAACCAGTAGTCAGCCGTCTTCGGGAGCATGGGATGCTGGTGGCTCAGGCCCAAAACCAAACGTTTAACACAGTGGAAGGAGAGCCAGGACTGGCTAACGTAAATGAATTAGAAGTTAATAGACAGAAACTCGACTGTGCTATGTGGACTTGCCTCGTTGGTCACATGAAAGACAGAATGTTCTAGAGACAGTTCTTCAGCACCAAATGTTAGGGAGCACATTACAGGTTAACCGCCTGAAATCAGAATCTATGAGGAAACCAGGTTCATTCAAGGCATCTTTTTGCTGGTTAGCTCTCAGAACACTAGTCACAACTGAAATGACATGGTGCAAGAAAACGTAAAAATACTAGTCTTCCTTTTTGGGAGCAGACGAAACAAAATCACTTCTCTGGCAGACTTCTTCGCCGCCGGGCTCTTCTCTGCCACGCTTCTCCACTGGGGTCCTTCTCTGCACGTCAGCCACCGAGCAGTGAGGTGTCTCTGAGCATATGGACTACGGACCTGAACAACTTTTCGAATGAGCTGAACTTAGAAGGAGAGGTCCCCAGCAGTGCAATAGACTTTCTGAAATATCTATGTGGTGATGTAGGATGAGATCCCAGGTATCACAACCTACAGTGATTCCTCATGGTGGGTCTTCGTTTGCGAGTAATCGAAGAAAACATTTGTTATTTTAAGGGACAATTAACGGCGTTAAATAACTGATATGGAACGGACTAGTTGTCTAGTGTAATAGATAGGTTGAGGACTTTGCGTACAGTAGGTCGTTGACTCGAAACTTATTTCTAGATCTATATCGAAATAAATTTGATCATTAATTTTATTCTGTTAATTTATTTAAATGTATTTTTTTATTTATGTTACTTTGTTACATTTTAATCATTCTATCAGCTTCTTCATTTGCTCTCATATTTCTTCACATTATTCTTTTTCTGCTTGAAATCTTTGTTCATGTGATTTTAATTAACTTTATGTATTAATTTCTTTCGCTCAATAATCCTATATTTCTGTCTGTCTTATTGCTTTCATTATTTCTATTCCTCAATTTGCTTGAATTTCGTTTTACTTATAATGTCTTCTTTTCCTTAAATCTTCATCTGCGTTATTTTGTCCATAATGCACGATATGTTTTAAATGTTTGTATAACGATTACCAACCAAAAAATGCACAGCTTGTAACAAAATATACATTTTTGCTAGCATTTCACAGTCAATACAAATACATTTTTGTTTTCTAACTGATAGATCGGCATTTTTAAATATTTAAAAATAATAATATATAAATACACTTACATTCACAAAAATTCCGAATGGTAAAAGAACGACGTAAATAAAAAATCAGAGCAACTGTAAAAGTTGTGGTTAAAGTGACGTAACAAAGAAATGTAAATAAATTACATTTAAACCAGTTAATTGATTATAAATGAGAAGTAGAGTCATCTTAATGAAGGTTTAAAAATAATGAAATTCGAAGCCCCTGATGAGCACCAAACCCACGATTTTTTTACATTTGAAGCCCTTCTCATTGCACTACACAACAAAACTACACATTACATATGTTTCAACGTTACTGAGGGTCAGGCAAAATCTTGGATCTCTTTTTTCGCCAATTAGTCGCAAGAGAGGGCCCACCAGGGTGAATGGCTGCGGGGTGTGATACCTGGGATCTTAACCAACATCACTGTATAGATGGTTACAAGAAGTTGTTGCGACCACTGGGGATCTCTCCTTGTTGATCGCAGGCATGAGAAATGCCTGAAGTCGCTGCCATTCCAGCCTGCACCTTCAGATTAAGATGACGAGTTCTAGGGACCAAGCATGAGCCATAGGGACAGCCAAATCATGTTTACTGAGTTCTGATGACTTCAAGCTTCATTTAGAAGACTTTCTGGCCACAACTGCAAGCCTATATTCTTCTGTAGAGCTATCTGCCTTTTCATACTAACACTCTGGCAATGACGTCACACCTTCACAATTATAAGTGCATTGTACTAATACAAATTTATTACAATCAGACCACAGATCCCACAAACATCCTTGCAAACGTGTTAATTTTGACTCGTCAGTTTGTCACATGTTTTATTGTAAGGTTTGAATATGACAAACGGAATTAATTGTGGTTCTTATTTAATTTAATAGATAACGAATACCTTATTGATTATTTTAGTGGGCAGCAACTAGTTAGGCCGGATCAACAGGGCCACGTCCCATTCTTCTAGTCAAACACATCCTTGAATTTTGGCGACTACTATGAATAATTCGTTGAGTTGCTATCTTGTGGCACTGCAGTCAGTTCCGTGACAGTTCTAATTTAGAGGAGAAATTGCATTTGGTATCTAAAGAATCATTAAACTCACTAAAGTAATAACTAATTTGTAAGTTATTTGCACATAACCATTTACGTATTCCTTTCACGGAAGTGAGGTTGTAGGTGTCCACTAATGTCAAGCTGAAGAATCATCATTGGACTTTTGAGAAGGGGTTTATTTATTTTCTGCCTACTACGTATGCCGAACAATTCACACATTAGGTGTGTTGAAATTCCAGCGATTGCATTATGACTTGCCGAAGTTTACCAGGGCAAGAGTTAGAAGTTTAGCGAGAATGAGCGAGGTAGACAGTGGTTCAGATATGTTTAGCGAGGTTCTTACGCAAGATGTGAATCGTTTACTGTTTGATACTCTCGTTGCTGATGTATATTTTCGCAGTCCTGACACACTGGAATCTGACACACTGGAATCCAGTAACAATGTCAGCGTCTGAGAGCTGAACATCGCCATTATCTGAGCTGAATTCTGATCCTCCCCTATTCTGTTCAACAAAGAAACACACGCGCACACACATCGGTAATGGCGTATCTGCAATGGAAGCCGCTAGTACGATCAGTTTTATATTGCATGAGAAATAGATATCGAACGAATTAATAGACATTCTGTTAGGTTCATAACAATTATATATAGTCCAGACTAAAGTATAACGTTACGAAACGAAATTCATTTCTTTCGTACCATTTTCATTAATTTAAGCACGGAGTTGGGTGATTTGGCCTGGATATGTGCTGCACGAGCGTAGGAGGTTTATGTTGCGCTGTGTTTCTGCTTCCTGCGTCGATGTTATTGGTCAATTTGCAGTCGTGGTAAGAGTGAGGCAGCTCTACTTGTTGTCCTCAACAACATCTCGTGAAGAAACTCCTGCTCACATGCCCCAGAAACTGTTTCGATCTCTTTCCAACTGATCTGAGATGGTGCGCTTATGTCTCTGATTTTTAAAATTTCAACAGTGAGGGCTGTATATTATATCGAACTTGATGCCTTTTTTGAAATATAGTTTGAAGCAAAAGTGGGATGCTTGCCTTCTCATACTCCCCTGGAATTTTATCTGTGGGCGCATTAGCCTGTGCGTGTAGCGCCATCACTAACATCATACAAATGTTATAGGAATGATACACCTTCCGGAAACCTATAAACTATTTGTGTCGGACTGAACACTAGATACGGTACCTCTATACGATTCTAGTAGATTTGTGACGTTTGGCTCCTATTTTCCCTTCGTTCAAGTAGACATAAAAATTCAGTGACTAGTTTCATGCATGACACCTGCCACCTTTTAGAAATCCTACGCACACTTCTGATGTTAATTATTTGAAGTGTAATATTTATTTTTTGTAGCATATTCAGCGATTTAAACGCAGGATTCATTGCTTTTGGTACCTCGAGAGCTGATGAACAAAGACTGAGATTGAGTTTTTCTTGTAACTTCCGTGGTAGTTTCCTGTCTGTATCATGAATATCTGAGAAGAGCAGGTCTTCATGTGTACTGTCCATAGGCGGCAGCACTCTCGTATCGGTAATTTGATAGTAATGACTTACTTTGTAGACGCGAAAGCAACAGCATGACGCAATAAATTTCTTCGTTTATGTAAACCATACGGTCACTGAAACTTACTTAAAGGTGCAGCAAGCATTACGTTGTGCAACAATGTTTAGCTAATTTAAGGGCTACAAAGAAGGCAACGTTTTCTTTGTGAAGCAAGTTGGACCTACTGTGACTGAAATTAATATCAGAACAACAGCTGTGATTGTCCTTGATGATCATCAGTTAACTTAATATCAGTGAAGTGTTCAGTATTGACCGTTTGAGATTTTCATTAAGTTGTAGCAATAGTGCCATAACTTGATCCATGCCAACATTAGTGACTCTATTTTCTATGCTGTGTGATGGTGTATCTGCGTTTGTCGCGTTTTGTGTAACCATTAGGTCATTGCCTGATTCACGAAAAGGTTTGTTAATCGGATGTGCACTGTTGGTCACTACATCGGAATCAAATAAATCTGACGTATTTTGACTACATTGTTCATTTTCATTAGAAACATATATCTGTTCACTGTGTAAATTTTGCAAATCAGGTGAATCGAAATGGGCAGCGTTCGTTGTAACGGAACGTGCCGCCTCATCAATTGTCGTTAAAATAAGTGTGGACATAATTGAATTTGTTTGCTCATCATTAGGATTAAAATCATTACTAGTGGTCGGTACGCACTGATTATCTGTAACTGGAGGAATATCATTATGAAACTGAGAGTCGTTACTATTATCTGCCAAATTACTGAAGTCCTCTTTTTCACTCACTGCGCATCGCGATGTGCTGTTAGCAGTTTTTCGCGGCATTTTCACAAGTCAAAGTACGCACAAAATCAAACAAAGACACAGCAATATTGAACAAATACAATAACAACAAAGAGCAATAAATTGCCGATGATCTGTGAAAGAAAGAGTGACAAATTAGTAAATGCGTTGCGCCAGATTCAAACTACATTTAACAATAGTGTAAATAAAAGCAGATATATGACTATTTATCAGAAATTCACAAAAATACGATCCTGGCCAGTTGTCGAAAGGGTAACCTCCCCACAATAAAATTCCGAAACCTCCCAACAGTAAAAATATATATAATTATTTATACCATTCACATTCAGCGTAACCTCCCAATAAATGAATTCCGTAACCTACCAATAATACAATGTGACTAATCTCTCAGTAAAATTGTGGCTCACTTATAACCTTTCAATAATTGACTGTGAATTTAAAATGGTAAATTTTGGAAGTCAGCTGCGCTGCGTCATGGCCCTGAAAGATCATTCTGAATGAAAAATGAAAATTCTTACCTCAATTAAGTCGCCGGATAACGGATATATATCTGCTCCTATAAGAAATTTTTCTGGCACAGCCCAGTGCAATGGTGGCCGAGAGGTTTGTCATGTATAAAAAGAACAACTGATTTTTCTTTGCAATAACTGGGATGACCATGGATTGGAGAAATTAGTAAGTTCTTTAAATTGAGCTGAATAATTGTCAAAAGTTAATTTTTATAAGAAAGATTATTATTAAGAGATTTTTTTTAAAACATTTACATGGGACTTGATATAACAAATACTACATATGCACAAGGCTGCTTTGACCTCATACTACAATGCTCAGGCACCGCCATCGCTCCACACGAGCGGCCCAGCCAACTCCATACACCAAACTGCTAGCTAGCTACTACTTACTCCTACTGCTACACAGTTCCTACTGCTGACAACACTGCTCTCTGGTCTGAGATTCTCTTATAGCTTACATATCGCAGGCAGCGCGTGAGCAATCCATCGAAATTACATCTGCTTGAGTGCGCTAGCAACAAATTCCTGAACCATGGACCTCTTACACAGGGTTGTAGCCTCTCCCCGATGTTATTCAATCTGTGTATTGAGCAAATAGGAAAGGAAACAAAAGAAAAGTTCGGCGTAGGTATTAAAACCCATGGAGAAGAAATAAAAACTTTGAGGTTAGCCGATGACATTGTAATCCTGTCAGACACAGCAAAGGACTTGGAAGAGCAGTTGAACGGAATGGACAGTGTCTTGAAGGGAGGATATAAGATGAACAGCAACAAAAGTAAAACGTGGATAAAGGAATGTAGTCGAATTAAGTCGGGTGATGCGGAGGGAATTAGATTAGGAAATTAGACACTGGAAGTAGTAAATGAGTTTTCATATTTGGGGAGCAAAATAACTGATGATCGAAGTAGAGAGGAATAAAATGTAGACTGCGAATGGCAAGGAAAGCGTTTCTGAAGAAGAGAAATTTGTTAACATCGAGTATTTGTATGGAGTGTCGCCATGTATAGAAGTGAAACATGGCTTTCGGAATGTAGTGCTACAGAAGAATGCTGAAGATTAGATGGGTAGATCACATAACTAATGAGGAGGTATTGAATAGGATTGGGGAGAAGAGGAGTTTGTGGCACAACTTGAGTAGAAGAAGGGATCGGTTGGTAGGACACATTCTGAGGCATCAAGGGATCACCAATTTAGTACTGGATTGCAGCGTGGAGGGTAAGAATCGTAGAGGGAGACCAAGAGATGAATACACTAAGCAGATTCAGAAGGATGTAGGCTGCAGTCGGTACTGGGAGATGAAGAAGCTCGCACAGGGTAGAGTAACATGGAGAGCTGCATCAAACCAGTCTCAGGACTGAAGACCACAACAACAACGACAAGTCATGGTTGGCAAATATTAACAGGAATTCTTTGTAGACTAGTGGAAAAACTGCTAGAAGCCGACCTCGGGGAAGATCGGTTTGGATTCTGTAGAAATGTTGGAACACGCGAGGCAATACTGACACTACCACTTATCTTAGAAGATAGATTAAGAAAAGGCGAACCTGCGTTTCTATCATTTGTAGCCAGAGAGAAAGCTTTTGACAATGCTGACTGGAATACTCTGTTTCAAATTCTGAAGTTGGCAGGGGTAAAATACAGGGAACGAAAGGCTGTTTACAATTTGTACAGAAACCAGATGACAGTTATAAGAGTCGATGGTTATGAAAGAGAAGCAGTGGTTGAGAAGGGAGTAAGAGAGAGCTGTAGCCTATCCCTGATGTTATTCAAACTGTTTATTGAGACAGCAGTTGAGACATCCTGCTAAACCCGCAGGACAGAACAATTCGTAGGAATTGTGGTAGGAGGCCAGTTGAGCGGCTATCAGTTACATTCCAAACATAACACTTTATTTAGTCGTCCAAACATTACAGCGCAACTGCTAAGCTTGACTATGGACAGAAAAGTCTTTAATTCTAAAACGGCTAAATGCCCATGAATTAGACACAACTGCTGTATTTTTTTTTTTTTTTTTTTTTTTTTTAGAGAAGACTCTAGGCTAGTAGTATTTAAGGCCAAGCGATGTAAGACTTGACTGCTCAAATGGATTAAGTTTTTTTTTAAAAGCAGTTGAAAGCGGAAAAATTTGAAACAACATAATAACCTTTCAATACGCAGAAGGCCCAAGCTTTATGACCAGTAAGAAACCTTACTCTAAAGCGTCTGAAGGCCTTTGTTTAAAAAAAAATAAAAAATAAATAAATAAATAAATAAAAATAAAAATACTGCAACCAATTTTTGAAAGGCAGAAGGCCCAAAGCTTTCAACCTTAAATAGTATTTAAGCCCAAGTGATGTAAGAATTGATAAGTACGAATCCAACATTTTAAAGAGGCTGTAGGCCCATCATTTTGAGAACAATACAACTACAGTAAATTTTCAACTGGCAGAAAGCCCACACCTTTATCTTCCAAAAGGTAATACTTGATAAGTAAGATCCTTAAAACATAAAGCGTCTGAAGGCCGATACTTTAAAACAATACAATAAATTTTCAACAGGTAGAAGTTCAAAGCTTTATCTTCAGACTATGTAAGACTGGCCCAATTTAGAGAACTTACTTTTAAAACGGCTGTAGGCCTTTGATTTTAAAAACACAATTACAAGCATACAAATTCCAACCATTGGCTATGAGCCATTAAAAATACACAATTAAACGCCAATAATAAAGGCAGTATAGAAAACGACGCTCAGAAGTTTCCAGGGGGCTCGGCCTTCCCTTGAAATCTTAACGTTCGCTTAGGTGAGACAAGAAGTCGGGCCAACTATACTCGATCCGCCGGCAACACAACCAAGAGACGGTCAGGGACCCACCAACAAGGTGACTTGCTAACCACCGACCAGTATACGAGAATTCCAAAGCCAAAACGTTGCAGACATAGCCGCCCACAAGGAAAATACATTAAGCTGTCAAAAACTACACATCATATTGGACAGTGACAGCAGGTGAGGAAAGGACACTACCTGAATTTACGTTCAGCGACAAGGGCAGGTAACCGAACCAGTAACGGCCACAAGGCAGAAAATTCCGCTGGTGTACTTGAATTTCAGACCGACAAATACAGTTAATTCCACCACACGGCGGCTAAATCTTCACCAGCTCGAACACTCGCAGCTGCTCCCAGGAATACCGCCAACAGCGAACCACCAACCAAGGAGACAACGTGAACAGACCCGGCTTCAGCAATTAAATCATCACTCAACCTTCATGTCCTGTGTCGGTGAGCCGTAATTAAATCACCACTCAACCTTCATGTCCTGTGTCGGTGAGCCACGAACCTCATAGCACTGGGAACAGCTCCCACACACTCCGACACTGCATAGAGACCACCAGTAGGCTCTGGCTGACTGCGCCGTGTGGGGACCTCCTTGCTGATCCCTCTAACCGACCATCTGGCTGCATGCCGCCAAGCCACAACTATAAACACCATACCAAAGATGGTATACGGGGCAAATATCGATACACACCGCTGCTGCCACACATAGAAGGAGGAAGAACCATCGAATAACCGCAATAACCGTGGGAAACAGAACGAAGAGTAACAGCCAAGTTTAAAAGCAACGCATAAGCTGGTGTCAGCACGGCTCGGCAGTGAAGGAAACAAAAGAAAAATTTTGAGTTGGAATTAAAATCCATGGAGAAGAAATGATAACTTTCAGGCTTGCTGATGACATTTTAATTCTGTCAGAGACAGCCAAGGACCTGGAAGAGCAGTTGAATGGAATGGACAGGAGGATATGAGATGAACACCAACAAAAGCAAAACGTAAATAATGGATTGTATTCGAATTAAATCAGGTGATTCTGAGGGAATTAGATTAGGAAATGAGACACTTATAGTAGTAGATAAGTTTTGCTGTTTGGGGAGCAAAAGATGGTCGAAGTAGAGAGGATATAAAATGTAGAATAGCTACGGCAAGGAAAGCGTTCTGAAGGAGAGAAATTTGTTAACATCGACTATAGATTTAAGTGTCAGGAAGCCTTTTCTGAAAGTATTTGTTTAGAGTGTGGCCATGTATGGGAGTAAAACATGGATGATAAATAGTGTAGACAAGAAGAGAATAGAAGCTTTCGAAATGTGGTGCTATAGAATAATGGTAAAGATTAGATGGGTAGATCACCTAACTAATGAGGAGGTACTGAATAGAATTGGGGAGAGGAGGAATTTGTGGCACAATCTAACTAAAAGAAGGGAGAAGTTGGTAGGAAACGTTCTGAGGCATGAAGGGGTAACCAATTTAGTACTGGAGGGAAGCGTGGAGGGTAGAAGACTAAGAGGGAGAATTATATTAATTCCTTTATTTTATTCTTACGCGTACTCTTTAGGAGGATTTGGTACATTCCCTTGGATGCGGCGGAGCGGCTTTCCATTCTCTTCTTATTGTTATCACTTGCACACACCTAGCTCATAGGCTTCTTGTCTGCACGTTGCAGTCAGTATGTGTTAAAGTAATCACCACCCAATACCTATCAGACAGAGGCCACGAAACCCTAGTAAAAAATCGGTTCCCGAAAGTTCATGATAAATATCAGGCGTTCTGTTTTTTCCTTCTTGTAGCAAGATATTTAAAGCTCTGTTGACTATGTACTGCCACTAAGACTCATGAAATGGCTATCAAATCCGTACCTACATCTGCACTAATACCTCCTCTGCAGGTTAACAGTTATAAAGACCTGCTGCACATGGATTCACAAACGCAGTCACAAGTTTTGTAACTTCGATCAGAATATTATTTGCGAACTAAACAGTCATCGATCCATAAGTTTAGCAGGGGTTAAGCAATCGGTCGATTCAATGGTCTCCATTTATAGATGTGCTCGCCGCACTCTTCTGTGACGAATGTGAAGTATGCCACGAGGATTTTCTAAGTTACAGCAGAATATTTCACACGCAGTTATCTTTCACACAGAAGCACATAAAATTACCAAACTTTCACCGAACCTAGTTTAAGTGTCTAATTCTTCATTTTACACACTATCTGGGAAGAGCGATCTAAGATCATGTGCTCAGCACAATGGTCCGGAAGTGATTCTCCCATGCAGTGTGCTCGTACAGATATCACCAGTCTCTCGACAAGGGAAGCTCTCAATTCTGATTGACTGTTGATCTGAACTATCAATGAGAAATTTCTTCTAGATGATTCTCATAGCCAGATCCTGTCTCATCCAACCAGAATTCAGAAAGTAAATTTATGTAAACAGAACCTCAATTTATTACATTGCTTTTTAATTATAAACCAAAAAAAGTATGAAGTAAATCCAAAATTAAATATCAAAATTACTGTGTTCTTAACTTCTCTTCTGGCTGCCTTTTACAAAACGCTGCTCATTCAAAGGTATGTCAGATGACTTGCGGTTCTTCCTATGAATTGCCCCAAGATTAGAATTTCACATAGACCTTCACAAAATAAAACATTTCCAATTTCATAAGTATCTCATTCATTCTCTCAATCACTACCACTCACTCACATAAAATATATAAACGAATATCAATTTTAAAATGTTTGAGTATTACCTCAAATAAAAATTACAAATTTTATGTTAACTGACTTTTAGCATCTGAACTTTTCATTATATCCATACGGTATTGATGGTTAATCTATTGACATAACTAGATCAGTTTTGAAATACCAGAATGGTTTTGTGTGATATTTAAGCTAAATTTTCTGTCTTCTAAACTATGATAAACAATGAAATGAAATTTGGAAAGTATCATTTTAGCAATAACAAAAATCAATGTGTAAAGTCTCAACAAAACCGGAGAGTAACTCAAGTAGTTCACTTAAATTCATATAGAGTACAAATATTCGTAGTGTTATACTGTCAGACTGAGTCACTGCCACAGGCAGCATCTGAAACAGATGCGTCAGCTGTGTCCTGACTAAAGGAGAAACAAGAAAAGACGATCCAATATCCTGCAGCCTCTTTGACCAGTGGCAAGCAATTCTCCATAATTTACAGCACCCTTGATAATATTGAATAAATTGCTACGTTACAATGCCGACCGTAGTAACATTCGAAACATGAATATTTCGAATGCCACAAGTGTCACACGAAGATATGTTTCTCACAGCGACATTTTTTTGTACGATTCTCACTCGGGAAAGAAACGTCGTTAAGGGGAGACGGTGGCAGAAATAATGAAAAATTTACAAATTATTTTTATTTGCTTACTTGATAGTAAATATAATTGAGATTATTATCCCAAATGTTTTCCCTGAAATTCGAACTACAAATGGCATAAAAAAATTAAAGCCCTAAGCAGTGTAATGCGCCAAGCCCGCTTTTCAATATACCAAATGGAGGAAAAATTTTATTGCAGAATTTGGCCTGTGAAAGAATTTGGCCTAGAAAATATAGCTTTAGAAGGCTTTGATTTTTTGTATACATAACAGCAATGTTTTAAAGAAGGCTGTGGAGCCATTTTCTGGTTCAATCAGTGTGGTATAGAAGGCTGTGGAGTGTTGTAAACAAGTTTTGTGCTGTTCAGTGGAATTTGATTAACACTTGCTTTATTGTGCCATTCTTTGTGCAAGGTTGAATCTGTTGATCCCTTTTTACAATGCCTAGGCCTGGTAAAGTATTTAAAAAATATAGTAAGTTCCATATTTCCAATATAAAGCAAAAAACTGACAGGCCTGCAGATGCAAACATTAGCTTGTCTCCAAGTGCATCTAAAATAAAACTTGGGACAGGGATTGTGTCAGAAGAAACAAATCATGACAGAAATACAGGTTTCAGAATTGTGGATCTGGAAATGGTGGCAGAGGCACTTAGAAAAGCCTGCAAGTGCTCTGTTTGTGGAGGAAATGTGGATTTGGTTGATGATGGAAAGAGAGAAGGTTTGGTTTGCACATTGCACATTTTGTGTCAAAACTGTAATGCTGACAGGCCATTCAAGACATCAAAGGGCAGTAATAGAATCTATGAAGCCAATAAGAGATTTGCTTTGGACTAAGATGTATAGGGATTGGAAGAGATGGTGGAAACATTTTATGTGATATTATGAACATGCCTGGTCCTCCCCTAAAATTTTCTGCAATGAATACTGCTCTCCTCAATGCAGTTGGAAGTAAGTGAAGAGAGCATGAAAATGGCAGTCCTGGGGGCAATTCAAGAAAATTGTGAAGCAACTAATAGCAATGATATGGCAGTTTCCTGTGACAGTTCCTGGATGAAGAGGGGGGCATAGTTGACTGCATGGAGTTTCAACAATCATTAGTGTCGACACTGAAAAAGTATTAGACTTAGGAGGGATGTCTAAATATTGCTCTTCATGTTCCTTGCAAAAGAAATATATTGATGCAGGTAAAGAAACAGAGTGGCAAGAAGCCCATAAAGCTGTTTGTAGCACAAATTATGCAGGCTCTAGTGGTGGGATGGAAGCTGCAGCTGTGGAATTCATTTTCCATAGTTCTTTGCAAAAGTATGGAGTAATATACGTACAGTATTTAGGAGGTGGAGACTAGTGCTTTCAAGAATGTAGTTGAAAGTCAGCCCTATGGAAAAGATTGCACTAATGAGAAACTGGAGTACTTAGGCCATATTCAGAAGAGGATGGTTGGACGACCCTCAAGACTTGTTGCAGACAATAAAGGCAAGCTACTAGAGGATGGGAAGCCACTGGAAGGTAAAAACAGACTAACAAAGAAGAGAACTGACAGCCTACAAGTCTATTATGGTGCTGCAATTAGAAGTAACCTCACAAGCTTGGTCAGTATGAGGAAAGAAGTATGGGCCATTTGGTTTCATTACTTGTCGACAGACACTGCACCTCAACGTGGCCTCTGTTCTAATGAATGGTGCAAATTTTTGAAAAGTAAGGAATGTGGGGAAGCTTATACCCATAAAAATAACCTTCCTTATGAGGTTTCAAAAGCCATTAAACCACCTTTTAGAGCACTGGCGTCACCAGAACTGCTAGAAAAACGTCTGTATGGGAAAACACAGAACCCAGCTGAAAGTTTCAATGCTCTTATTTGGAAATGATGTCCAAGGACTGTGTTTGTTTCCAGTTTGGTGGTGAAGATTTCTGCTTTGGAAGCTGCAGCAGTGTTTAATGAAGGGAATGTGGCAAGACTTCACATCGTCAGCAAGTTGGGCTTTACACCTGGAGTCTTCACTGAGCAGATACTGCAGATCATCGATAAGCAAAAAATCTGGACTTCAGTCTAGAACATACAGAAAATAGCTAGGCAAAGGAGCAGAGAAGCTAGGCAAAGGAGCAGAGAAGCTAAAAGAGCTGTAGAGGATTATGAGGAAGAAATGGAATATGGATATGGGCAGTTCTAGCTAAGGTATGATAGGAACACATATATCAGAAACCATTGGAAGGATTGCAATGAATTTGGCACACCTATTCTTTTACTTTGAAGCAATATTTAAGTGGAACAAAATTTTGTTTTAATCGAGATATTATACACGGTTTGTGGTTGATAATATGTTGAAAAGTTTGCTTGTGAAAAATGTTCGAATCCAAAATATCACAGAAAATAATAACATTAATTTACCAAAAAGTTGCAGCACTTAATTGTACACCTATTAGTGTAGATTATTTTACGATCAAAAAATTTGCCAAATTTGGCTCGAAATTATGAAAAAGTGTATCTTAAAATTATAATGCAATAAAAAATTCCAAATTATCTCACTGCATTAGATTGTTATTAGAAATTCTGAATCTTTTAAAAAAATCATATTAGATCTCTATACATAAATGTGCAAAATTTCAATGAGATTGAACAAAAAATGGCAAAGAGATGGATTTACAAAAATATCAGTGCAAGACTGCCATCGTCTCCCCTTAACATTGCTGAAGATTTCACAAATTGGCAGTAATTTCGCAGCAAACCTCGCATAACGAATCACTTATCCGAAACCCGGCTCTTATAGTTTATTATGAATTAATATACGCCACAGTAATTTCAGCGAAATAATTTCAGATAATTTTTCCATTCATTCATTCATTTTTTTAATTCATTCACCTGACACACAATTAGTAGAGGATAAGGACAACGTTATTTCTATATACACTGGGAAACATTCGTATATCAGTCTTTTACGGAAGTAGATAGATGAGTGGGAAACTAAAGAATATACAAATAATAATCAGGTTTCGAAAACAGGGCGAAAATGGAGCAAAAGTGTGAAGCTGTAATACTGACCAATGTGCCAACTACATTGATGAACCAAAACATTATAACCAGTTTGTTTGTCCTTCTTTGAAACGAAATACATCACTGATTGTGCGTATCAGGGATCCGACAGTTTGTTGGCAGGTTTGTGGAGGTACTGCATGTGGCATTAGATGTCTACACACACCGCTGATGGCGCCTGATGGGGACCTAGATGGGTTCAATTGGATTTCCTCAAGCGAATTTGGTGGCCGAACATCGATGTGTTCGCTATAATGATCCTCAGACCACTGATGGACGATTTTGCCTCCGAGACACATACTGCTGAAAGATGACATCAAGTGTGAAGGGATGAAGGTAGTTTGCAGCTGTCAGTGTGTCTTCAATTGCCACCATAGGTCCCACGTAAGCAGAGGAGAATGCCTCCCATAGCACAATACTGCTTCCACCAGCTTGCATCTGTGGAGCGAGGCACGTTTCTAGCTGCCGTTCACCTCCATGACGGCGTTTGTGGAGGCGACCAGCGATCTAATGTAGCAAAAATGTGATTCGCCCGAAAAGCCAACACGTTTCCATTGGTCGACGATGGAATCCCGGTGCTCTCGTCCCCACTGCAGTAGTAACTGACGATGTCGTTCGGTCAGCATGTGAACACTTAAAGGTGGTCTTCTGCAGACTAAGTGTTCAACAATGTACGATGAACGTCGTCCTCCGAAACACTTGTGTGTGCACCCGTATTGTGCTCTTTTGGCTGAGATGCCACAGATCACCATCTGTCCTACTTTACAGAGCAGACAAGCTTCCGAACCCCACGTTCTGTGGAGAGTCGTAGACGTCCAACTATTTACCTCCTAGTGGTAGTGTCACTGTCCTTCTACCTCATTTCGCAGCTCCGTGTGAACATACGACCACCTTCGTCGTTTTCGAAATACTAGTTCACAGACTCTGCGTAATAATAATCAGTCTTATGTCAAAGTCGCTTATCTCAATGGATTTCCCCATTTACAACCAATATCTTGGCTACAGTGATCCCTCGTGCGTGTGTGCTCCGTTCACATAAGTTTGTTACAGCGTCACGTACCCGAAAAGCGACCAGGCGGCATCAAAAGCAAAAAAATTAAAAAAAAAACCCTGAGCCACAAAATACGTTGAGCAATGCTCTCATAATGGGCTTGTTCAGATCATTTCATGGAGGCTGTCTCCCACTAATTCCGTAATGTGACGTGCTAATAACAGAAGATTTTTGTCTTTTAACAAATGTTAGTAATTTTAGACATAATTTCTAAAACCGAAGGGAGAAAGCGAAAAGAGGGATAGCAGTATATGAACTTTCAGAGTAAATATAAGCACACTGAATGGTATAAAAAGGTAGAAATAATTTCCAACACTTCTGTGTTGTAACCAAAAGCGTCTGTAGTGCTACACCACAAGTAATTTTTATTTGTGAATTTTTTATATTGTAGTGAACAAAGAGCCTTCCGTGTGTACCTATCAATCAGATGTACGTTGTGTGTTGGCATTGGATCTGAGATTAGCAAAACGCCCAGAGAGTTCAGCAGAACTGTACCGCACCTTGCTGTCCTGTTTCAGGCACACAGTCGCCACACGGACAGGGGAGTGCGCGCATCACCGACGGCAAAGCCGCTAGGCTCGGCCAGTTCCCACACCAGGCTCTCGTCCTCGGCGACGGGAGCCACATATGCGGCGGCTCGCTCATCACCAAAACCGCAGTCCTCACCGCCGCCAGCTGCACCGTCACGTGAGTGGCAGCGGCAGCTGCAGCTGGGCTAGGAGGGCGCTTGTCTAGCGAGCGCAACAAGCAACGCTGCTTAATGATGTAATGTCTCATTTAGGGGCCTGCAGATGTACACAACTGGCCATTAAAATTGCTACACCATGAAGAAATGCAGATGATAAAACGGGTATTCATTAGACATATGTATTATACTAGAACTGACATGTGATTACATTTTCACGCAATTTGGGTGCATAGATCCTGAGAAATGAGTACCCAGAACAACCACCTCTGGCCGTAATAACGGCCTTGATACGCCTGGGCAACGAGTCAAACACAGCTTGGATGGCGTGTACAGGTACAGCTGCCCATGCAGCTTCAACACGATACCACAGTTCATCACGGCGTATTGTGACGAGCCAGTTGCTCGGCCACCATTGACCAGACGTTATCAATTGGTGAGACATGTGGAGAATGTGCTGGCCAGGGCAGCAGTCGAACATTTTCTGTATCCAGAAAGGCCCGTACAGGACCTGCAACATGCAGTCGTGCATTATTTTGTGTTGGCAGAAGAGCCAACATCGTGTTCCTAGTGGAGGCCGAAATGCACGCATTTTAGCTCACGCAGGCTGGCGTGAGGAGGGAAGGACTATACTGACGTGAGGTCTGAAACATGACAAGGAATTAGAATTCAGAAAGCGAACGTAATTAGTTTGATAATTAACTTTAATCCATTAATGATGAACGTCGCTCTTGACGGTACATGATTCACAATATTATCAGTTCAGAATACATTCTTGAAGAATATGGCGCCTTGCTAGCTCGTAGCAAATGACGTAGCTGAAGGCTATGCTAAACTGTCGTCTCTGCAAATGAGAGCGTATGTAGTCAGTGAACCATCGCTAGCTGTACAACTGGAGCGAGTGCTAGGGAGTCTCTCTAGACCTGCCGTGTGGCGGCGCTCGGTCTCCAATCACTGATAGTGGCGACACACGGGTCCGACGTATACTAACGGACCGCGGCCGATTTAAAGGCTACCACCTACCAAGTGTGGTGTCTGGCGGTGACACCACATTATCCTGCTGAAATGTAGGGTTTCGCAGGGATCGAAAGAAGGGTAGAGCCACAGGTCGTAGCACATCTGAAATGTAACGTCCACTGTTCAAAGTGCCGTCAATGCGAACAAAAGGTGACAGAGACGTGTAACCAATGGCACCCCATACCATCACGCGGGGTGATACGCCAGTATGGCAATGACGAATACACGCTTTCCAATGTGCGTTCACCGCGATGTCGCCAAACACGGATGCGACCATCATGATGCTGTAAACAGAACCTGGATTCATCCGAAAAATTGACGTTTTGCCATTCGCGCACCCAGGTTCGTCGTTGAGTACACCATCTCAGGCGCTCCTGTCTGTAATGCAGCGTCAAGGGTAACCGCACCCACGGTCTCCGAGCTGATAGTCCATGCTGCTGCAAACGTCGTCGAACTCTTCGTGCAGATGGTTGTTGTCTTGCAAACGTCCCCATCTGTTACTCAGGGATCGAGACGTGGCTGCACGATCCGTTACAGCCATGCGGATAAGATGCCTGTCATCTCGACTGCTAGCGATACGAGGCCGTTCGGATCCAGCACGGCGTTCCGTATTACCCTCCTGAACCCACCGATACCATATTCTGCTAACAGTCATTGGATATCGACCAACGCGAGCAGAAATGTCGTGATTCGATAAACCGCAATCGCGATAGGCTACAATCCGACCTTTATCCAAGTCGGAAACGTGATGGTACGCATTTCTCCTTACACGAGGCATCACAACAACGTTTCACCAGGCAACGCCGGTCAACTGCTATTTGTGTATGAGAAATCGGTTGGAAACTTTCCTCATTCAGCAAGTTGTAGGTGTCGCCACCGGCGCCAACCTTGTGTGAATGGTCTGAAAAGCTAATCATTTGCATATCACAGCATCTTCTTCCTGTCGGTTAAATTTCGCGTCTATAGGACGTGATCTTCGTGGTGTAGCAATTTTAATGGCCGGTAGTGTATGTACACAGAAATTTAATTAAATACCAAGCTCCGTATAACATATTTATAAGCAAAAGTGAGCATTATGAAAGATTATACGAGACGTGTAAGCTAAGGACAAACGACAAAATACCGTAAGAAATGTCAAATAATTTTCTTTGCAGAGTAAATCATTATGGGTAACAGAATAAACGATGGCTATGAATTCAAACAAAGTATGGAAATATCTGCGGACGGATGTAATGACCAAATATATCAGTTGCCACGGAGCTACATAATGCAATTAGTTTCGAGTTAGTTTTAAGGTTTTTCCTCTTTCAGCGACCAGTGCATCGTCACAGCGCAGAAGAAGAGAGAGTAGCTGGTACCAAATGAAGAAACAGGCCACACCTCGAGTAAACAGTTTAGTTATAAGAATATTTATACAAAGGTCATAAGGCAAATAGAAAATGAACTATGCATCCTTGCAGTATATCTCCATGACAGTTATCAGTACCTATTCGCTGCACAGTACAAATAAACATTTAAGGATGAGATTTTACAAAAACCAATTAATTTTTATTGTGTCACATGAAAACTTGAATAATGACATTTCCAGGAATTTAACACTTAACTAAACGTGAACTGAAGTAAATAACAGTAGCACATGAAGAAAACATATGACATAATGTGAATGATTAGTCGGTACACATTATTTCCATGAAACAAAAGTTTCTTCGAAACTAGTTCATGACTGATGAGTAACATTTCCTCATAAATTCTTGAACCAGTACATGAGTATTTCCTTTCTTTCCTCCCAAACGAAAGAGGTGGCGCCAAGCATAGTTAGGTCAGCAATGCGCAAAGTTTTAGTCCCATTTCCAATGCTTTTTCCCTCCTTCATCTAAGGGAGGAATGAACTTCCACAACTGATAAAAGCCTATCTGTAAAATGAAGTATAAATGAATCACATGCTTATATTGTATCAAGATAGTGTGTATGTAAATAATTTACATATGTGATATGAACAAAGAGAAGTTGAAACTAACAAAAAAAACTGTAGTAACAGAACCCAGTTCATGAAAATCTTATGACGTTTTAAAACTTGAGAAACTTATGTTCAGAGTATAAGAAATTGGTGGAGTGTCAGCCATAGATATAAGTTATCATGTTATGTATATTCCTGTAACTCAATACTGTTATGATTTTTCATTGGAAACCAAACTCCATAGGAATAAATGAACTATGGAGATAAGCAATTTATACTATGTTTTGGAGAGCTACATGTTTCTTTCAACAAGTGGATGGTCAAGAGGAGTGACATGAACATGTGTATGCAACCAAATAATTCCTGAGTGTCGTTGCTCACATTAACAAGTGAACTATAGTTGTTCGAACCTGTACTTACCTCATCGGGAGATGATTTGGTCGCGGTTCTCTCTGCTGAGAATGAATAATGACGCCCGGGCCTCAAAAATTGAGATCTTCTGCCACAGCGTCGGATTTTGAACAATAAGCGCACACCCACTGCACCCAGAATGAAGACAAACGTCACGGCAATTCTCTAATATGTGATACTCAGATGAAAGTGTGACACTGAATGTGAAATGAACATTAAGAAAATGAGTGCACGGACGTGTGACGGTAGCAGCTGACATGATGACCGTTAGTGACTAGTTCTTAGGCACCAAATCTGCCAGTGAGCAAGCGCGAAACCCGGCAGCAAGACCGAAGCAAACTGAACATTATTGTCAGTGCATTAAATTGAAATATGTAATCGACTATCATATTATGTATATAGTCTTTCAATTTTTGTAGAACTATAACATACATAGGATAAGCTGACATATCCATTCCATTAAATAAAAGAGAAGTTGGCAAACAAAGGGCATCGACCCCTATTGGAAAATATAAATATGTACAAGCAGGAAACATTATACGTCTCCATACCATGTCAATGTACAGTGTGGGGGCAATTGTGTAGGTGCATGATGGAAGACCCCAGGATATCGTAAAGTTATGTTTTCTTAAAAACAAAAACTAAAACACCGATCGACCGTGAGTGTTGGCAAAGACGTTAGTTATGAATGTGCGGTAACGTGCAGACAAATGAAAAAAACGTCATTCATTTTTTGTACATGATTTTGTTTCTCACTCTCCTGTATGTAGAAGTTTGGTTAAGAAGTGCTGTTTGGAAATATGACAGGCTACAAGTGTGGTGTATCGTACATGTTTCGAAATAAGAAGAACATTGGTAGGAGTATTAGGTACGTTTTGCTCAAGTGAAACGAAACCAAGTAAGGAGAATTTTCTTAATTACGACATGACCAAGACTAACTCGGGACCTCTGCGTTTGCCAAACAAGTGCTCTGCCAACTGAGCTACCCAATCACCAGTTACAGTCGGTCCTCACAGTTCTAATTCCACCAGTACCTTATCTCCTACCTTCCTGACTTCACAGAGCGCTCCTGAGAAATTTGCAAGACTAGCACTTTACAAGAAAGACCACTGCAGAAATATGGTTTAGCCACTGCCTGGGGGATGTTTCCAGAATAAAATTTCACCCTGCAGCTGGGTGTGCAGTGGCATGAAGTTTAATATATCATTTAAGGGGGCATTATCAATTACTATAAAAATAGATAATTTAATATGTTAACATTATAGGTTTTTTAATCTGAAGATGTATCTGATAATAACTACTTCGGATAACAACATACAAGAATGCAGAGTAGTGTTCTGTCATAATAATATGAAATCAAAATATCTTAACAGAAAGAACAAAAGAGTGAATCACATAATGACAAAAGTTAACACGGAAAGTTTAAAATTGGCTTAAAATGTAATATCCAACTTTGTAAACACATTAAAATTTGAAGGTTGAGACATAACCAAACCTATTGTAGGAGGTGGGGGCAATGGTGCCCAAGATGGAATAGGGGTGGAAGCGTTGGAAATGGGCCAGAAAGCGGAAGCGAAAGGGGGAGGTAATTAATGGGTAACAGACTGCTACGTAACTGATATACTAAATACGAAGAAAAATCAAACTTGCTAACATCAAAATTTAAAACTCGGGAAAGTTTTATAACTTTTAAACTCTTTTGAAACTACTGTAGTACCAAATTACTCCCTATCAGGGCCTAATCATCCATAAAATACAGAATATTGTACACCAGAAACCACCACAAGAATCATAAATGTCACTGCATATCTAAAACTTTTACACAATTATTTAAATACTTCTTATTTATCAAATCAGTCTGTTCATTTTAGATCCCATCAGAATGTCTCATCACGTAAAACATATTTCAGTCTCTTGTAATAAATTCGTGCCTAGTTTTCTCTAGATTTGTGTAACAGTACCATCTGATCATTTATATTACCGAGACAGTATTTGCGAGTCTTTAGAAGTGCTGCTAGATCCCATGTATTATTCTGCTTTGGTCATATGTTACAACATTATTTTAACAATTATCATTAAGGTTGTTTATGTTAAAATTCCTTACCACACAACACAAATCACAACAATATAGCACATAGGATCGTCATTCTAACAACAATGGTAAAGAACAACAACAAACCGGAAATCAATGGAAAGACACATGAGCTCAAGTCTAAACTGTTTCAAGCACAGCCTTTCGGATTTGCGCTAAAAATATCTCTGTACCCAAAGTTCTTAGACCCTTAGGCACCTTGAAACCTAGTAAAGTAACTGGTTCTTATGACATATACTGTGCATTCCTTAAATATGTTCGTCAAGGTGTAGTGCTGTTGCTGACTGCACTGTTCGGCGAAATCCTCATAACAAGCAGACTGTCCAATCTTTTTAAGAGCACGAAGATAATTGCCATCCTGAAACCGTCTAAATCTGGTAACAAGCCTGAAGGTTACAGACTTATTACACTTACACATATGCCATAAACTGTTGGAGAGGGCACTCTACAAAAAAATAGCACCAACTATCTTCAAAAACATTCCTTTAGAACAGGCTAACTTAAGACCAGGCCACAGCTGCAGCAATCAAGTGCTAACATTGTCAACATACATAGGGAAGGGCTTCAAGCATCAGGAGAAAACGACAGCCCTGTTTATTGACTTAACATCAGCATATGATACAGCATAGTGGAAAGGAATGCTTCTAAAGTTCTTAAGAAGAATTCCATGTAAAAGAATTGCACAGATATTCAATAACGTTCTGTCCAACAGGAAATTACAAATTCATGTAAATGGTCAAGTAACCAAAGTGTACAATTTAACTGACAGACTACCGAATGGATCTTTATTGGCCCCACTACAGTTCAAATTATATATTGCCAACTGGCCAAACATGAAAACGAGAATATTTATTTATGCTGATGACATCTATTAATTTTACAGCTTCAGAAACGACTCTCACTTAGGATGATGAGGTTTTTTATGTACAGCGACTCAAAGTAAATGAAAATGAAAGTGGAACTCCCACCTTCCATCTAAGTACCAGGCATATGGGCCATAAACCACAAATTGTATTCTGAAATCAGTTGCTGTCAAATTATCCATCCCTAAAATATCTTGATGTAACCCTGAATTCATATAGAACACACCTAACATCAACAGCCTCAAAAATGAGAACAAAAAAGCAATGCACAACACAAATTATGTTGAAGAAGATGGGGAGCTAAGGCAACACTTTTGAAGACAGCTGCCCTCTCACTTATTTATTCTGTTGGTGACTATTGATGCCCAGTACAGCTAAATAGTGCTCATACAGATATTATTGATACAAAGCTGAATGTGGCAATAAGAAGAATATGTGGCACAATAAAATCCACACCCCGGAATGGCTACCTGGTCGAACCATGGAAGACACAAAGTCAATCTCCATTGGAAAAGGAATGGCAGACATGATGCAGAAATTCCGAGCTGCCACTACATCAAGACTGTGATGTCGCTCAAAGGCAACAACTTAGATCTAGGAAACCCCCTGTAGACTCGCAAAGAGGTTCACTTCTGAAGGATTCCATCCAGAAACAGCATGGTGGAAGTAGCGGTTTGCAACCAATCGTAGCTCTGAATGTCTTAGTGTGGAACATACACGAACTCCTCCAGGGTCCCAACAGACCTAGGAGCTTGTGGACCATCCTAAATCGCATTATGCACCAAGTGCAGAAGATGCCAGGACTTGAAGTACCAGTAAGGAACAGCTGAAAGTACCGAGTGTGCCTGTGGACAGCAGTGACAAACGATACACTTCATAGTCATGGAATGCACTCTATGGAAATATGCTGAAACTCAGTCCAGAATACATGCGGTACCTGATGATGCAGCCTCGTGGATGGCAACTTTAGATATCCACCTACAACAAATTGATATCAAATATTTAAAACAAAACTGTCCTGTCTCTTCTTATCTTAAACGTGAAATATGTATTCTTTGCATTAAAATTAGCTTTTTTCTTTAGTAAATAATTCATACAAGTGATTTTTTTAATTTTTTCTAACCTCATGGATAATATTGTCATATTGGCTTTCCTAATCAGGAACGAACGTAATTTATTTTATGTCTACGTTAAGTGGATGTTATTCCCATTAACACCATGCTGTTCAGTGACAGTAATGTATTCTTGATGCGATACAAAATAAAATGATTTTTTTTAATTACCCTAGTGTGATATTGCCCATGTCGATTAGACATCTTTGTGGTATTATCTTTGAGATTACAATACTTTGATTACTGAAGTTATGCCCTAATAAAATGTTCAGTTACTTGTTGTTGTGCTTGACGATAACTGTAGATGCAGGGCAATCCTTACATGCTTTGCTTTCGTTCAAGAGCTTCGTAATTAATATGATTTTACGTTTCTGCGTGAGTGGTATGTAATTTTTAAGTTCCCATAGATAACGATTTTATATTATCATTGTCCATATGATGCTTTGTATTTCAATCTTCTGTAGCTACTTTTGTTTTTTAACATTGCTATGAGAACTGGATGTAGGTCTTAGACCAAAATTGGTATTCTATTAATTGTTCTAGTGTTGATTTGTGTCATAAGTTGCCTGTTCCCTAATCTGGATGATCTGTTTACATAAGTCAGACTATGTTCCCTAATCTGGATATTCTGTTTACATAAGTCAGACTAATTAATTTTTTTTTCAGTAATTTTTTTGGGGGGTCAGTCAATATTAGTTCTTTATTGGTCAGTCAAATTTCACTCCAGTTCTTACAATTTTGTCTATATGTAATATGGTTTTTTAACTGAAATTCGCTATAACTGGACATTGTTGCAAAAATTTTATGTTTGCAACACCAGTCAACAATAGTAACATTTTGTTCTTTCACTACTTTACCATATCTCCCAGCAGTGCATTTATTTTAACCGCCATTGCAGTCATGGTCATGTTTCATTTGATCACATAATTTTTCTGAAGTTCTACAGACTCTTCAGCCAGGATGTTTCAAACTATTAGTCTCCCAGTTTTCTGTCTGAATATAAATAAGGAGTTCCCATTATGAAACAGATTATCTTGAGTTTCACTGAAACCCATTTTGTGACCTACCTTTTTCATGATCCTTCTTTTCTGCTTGTAATGTGCTAATTGTCATATAATTTTCCCCCTCATTCAACAGTTTTTATTGGAAGAATATTTACCAGATACAGATTCCCCTTATTATCCAATCTATTATTTTCTTCTCACCCATTTGGATGCATCATTTCACAAACTCGTTTTTTTATTAGTCTTGATTTTTCGGTTTCTGTTATTGTCACTACAAACTTTTCTAAAGAAAAACCCCAAATTCCGTTATCTATATTTTCCACACACTCTTTATTATTTCCATTACTGATTAAAGACCTATTGAGTGCCAAAAAATTTGATACAAATGGAGCTCTATATCAGCAACCTGACTGTCTACATTATTTTAACTTTCACTGCTTCATCTGTAATTTCGGTATTAACCATTCTATCAATTTATTCATCACAATTAACATTGTATTTATCTTAACTATCAATTTCATCATCAGTCTTGTTACAATTGAACAGTTAAATGTCTTTACCCCCTGTATATGATCATCAAACCCATTAGTTACAACATCAGAAGTAGCAATATTACGTTTCACTCTTGCTTTCTCAATAATAATTAAGTTATCTATATCTCATTTATCATAATTATTATTATTTGTCATTTCTTCTTCGTTTGAAATTTCATTTCATAACATACTATGGGCATTTGAGAGCATCTCTGCAGCCCACTCTTATGTGTAATTTCTCGAATATTATGTGTGCCTTAATAATGTTCATTTTTCTGTATAAAACTACTGATGTTAAATCTTTAGAAGAGTATTCTTTTTTCTCGTATGAATTGCATGAACTGATCACTTGATATGATAAAGTGTATGTTATTTATGACTAATTTTATTAACAAATATACAGATTTTGAAGCAGTAGTTAGTATCCGCATTTGGTTGGACAGGTCTGTGTAGGAAATTCTTAGCTGACAGAATTAATAATTCGTCTCACATGTTTTTGGACACAGAAAAATTATGCCTGGTGTGTTAAGTTACCCAAAGAAAAACCTGGATTACATTATGCAATGAAATTAAGCAAATCGTGGAACCTTTTTTTTATTTTTATATCATTTATATGTGGCAACGTCTGCATTGAAAAAAAAATTGTAAATGTGTTTCAAGAGTTTCATGTTATGTTCCTCACAGTTAAACGTATTATTAAGCTTCTGTCCCAATAATTTAACACAGTAGATCTCTACTATTTTCATGTCCTCATATTTTAGGAGTTTACAGGGAAAGTGTACAATATCTGAGCAGCGTGCAGTTTTTTTTTTCAGAGTTTCTTAACAAGGAATTGGCTAGAAGCTATTTATTAATAACTGTGAACATTTCATTAACCGATTGGCAATTTATTGATATGTTTGTATGAACTGGAAACAAAACAAATTTGACATATAGGAATGTCAGTGATGACAGTTCATTGATACACACAAGAAAAAGTAATGGTATCATTAATTCTCAGTTCTGTAATGCCTGATAGCTTAATACAAGACTCATTCCTAATGACAAACTGCGTTTCATGTCAGAGAGATACGATACCAACCATTTTCCAATAATTCCTGTCACTCAAAAATATTTTAATTTACTTACAAGCTTATTGTAATTTCCTTTGCCAAATGCCCTTGAAAGACCATAAAATTTACCAGTAGCCAATAGTTTATTGACCACTGAATTCAGTAAGGTCTCGATAAATGCCCACACACTAAGTGGTTATAATTAAACTACAGCTACTCACAGAGGTCCAGTGTGGGCTGTAATTATCACATGGTAGTGAAACATGGTAGATACTATAATGCATTAATGGAGAACCCATTTATCCTGGATAATAATTAGTTCCAGTTTCGGGTAGCAAGTGAAAATCAGGCGCTGTGAATGCAAGAAAAACTTATAGAAATGTTTCCATGTGTAATGTATTAGGAATTGAATGTGGACTGGAAAGGTCAAACAAGTGAGAAAGGCCAAGTGTTGATATTATTTTTAAGCACCACTTACAAAATTTGTTCAATACGAGCACCAGAATGGAATGGAACGTGGACTGGAAAGGTCAAACAAGTGAGAAAGGCCAAATGTTGATATTATTTTTAAGCACCACTTACAAAATTTGTTCAATACGAGCACCAGAAACGACAACGAGATGCTGCATCCATAAAACAACATGATCCTGTATACTGGCCTTCAGGACAGGCAGAGACTGAATGTGTCCCTAGAAATAACGATCTTTTAGATATCCTCAGAGTTAAAAATCTCATGGATCCATATCAGGTGATTTTGCAGGCCACGTATCTGGGAAACTTCTGGAGATAACACATTGAGCAGATATTTCACTGGCGAGCGGAATGAGGTGTTGCCCCATCTTGTATGGCTGCTTGGTGAATTGGGTGGGGGCAGGAGAGGGGGACTAAATAGCGAGGTCGTCGGTCCCATTAGATTAAGGAAGAATGGGGAAGGAAGTCGGCTGTGCCCTTTCAAAGCAACCATCCCAGCATTTGCCTGAAGCGAAGTAGGGAAATTATGGAAGACCTATATCAAGATGGCCAGATGCAGGTTTCAACCATTGTCCTCCCAAATGCGAGTCCAGTGTGCTAACACTGTGCCACGTCACTCCGTGGTTCTGCAAGAAAACAGGGTATCCACACAGTTGTGCTCTTTCAAAGCAACAATGACATACTGTACAAGAAGGTTTCCAAAACTTGCAGATGTCGTTGTTCATCTGACAGACCCTCTCGGTGTACCGTCTTCAAATAAGAATGGGCCGAGGATAAAGTTGCTTGTGAACCCATGCCATACAGTCAAATACGGCTAGTGCAATGTCTACTCACGCGAAACACCAAATTTAACGGTACCCCAAATGGACAGTCCTATGTATTCACTGTATCCTGCAGTGTAAAATCTGCCTCGTCATTCCATAGAGTATTTCTTGTCAACATGTCATGAACTTCTTTCCATGCCAGAAACCAAAGAGCCAATTTAGAATGTTGCTGCAGATCATACGGTTCCAGTTACTAACCAGTGTGTATCGCAAAATTTTCCATACTGTTGACCAGAGTACATGCTGTACGTTCAGTTACAGCAACAGCAACCTCGTCAATACCTTCCACCAGGAAAGGATACCTTCATTTTTCAGATGCCATACCAAGTTCACCTGTGTTTTCGAATTTCGCTATCGTCGTCATTAAACCATTTAATGACATTGTGAGTCCTCAGATCTTTCAGTCAGTGATACACTCTCAATGTAGCACAGTAATTGCTGTTGTTCACATAAAACAATTTCACTTAAAGGACATGGATTCTCTCCTCGATAGTCGTACTGTCCACTCACCAACCATGGCTTGTCAAATGAGACCGTAGGTGTCATATCGTCAGAAAAACCGTGTACAGTGCGAGATCTGCATGTGGTTGTCGAAACTGGAACATTGTTTTCCAGCGTAAATCGGTTCCGCATTTACGCGTTAGCTTATCTACCAAGTTGCCACACGATAATTACAGACCACACTACACCTCCATGAGTAGCTACATTTTAATTATAACCCTCTGGTACTCATTTTCTTGTTTAGCGAGCGAGAAGGACCAGGACCTTCAAGATCATGCGCCTATCTAACAAATTCCCCCCGGCCAGCAGATCCTGTCATGTGCACCTTCCATCCAGTTTCCTGAGAATCTAATCTACTGTGGGTCTCTGTGCAGCATATCGTCACGTATTGTTCCTAATCTCTGCAAAGGTCTCTTTCTCTCTTGCCTTGCTACCACCATTATTCTGAAACAGAACCATTAACCATCCTCACAATATCTTCAGCCTATTGTAGTAGCTCAACTTTTACTCTCTGTACTACATTAAACGTGTTAATCTTATCGTATATTTCTTCATTCTTCAGTCTCTTCTAACCTGTTTCTTCCTACCCTTGCCCAAAAACCTTTGTCATTTTCTTTCAAATACAATGTGCAAATATCCATAATCTATTTTGTAATCATTTTGTAATCCTAACTGAGTCATAGGCAATATATTATTTGTAGTGAGGTAGATAAGATACAGCTGCTATACTAACTTTTCCACAATTTTCGAAAATGCTAACGACAGTGATTTTGTGCAGGAATTTGAGTGCTATTCTCCATTTCCTTACGTAATGGCTTACTTTCAGCATATTTAAACCATTTCTGAAATATTCCACAGATGAATCACTCATTACACAAATAACATATTGTGTTACTAAACTCAGAAGAACATTGTTAAGTTAACGTTGTTGATATTGTATTGTGTTTGTGGATGTCTTTAGATACACGAAAAGGCTCCTGATACAGTTATACTAGAGAGTAGTTGTGTTTTCTTCTGTTCTGTAATGTCTGTGGCACTGATTACCATGAGCTATCAGTAAAAATTATTTACATCGCCTGTCTGCTTTGCAATTGAAAATAGATTAATTCTTGCAGATTTGATAAGTTCATCATTCGCCTGGGATCCGTTCATCGGACTAAGAACGAGACCACAGCCTGGATCATTGCCGCCCACTGGGCTGTAGCCCACCCGGACTTCGAAACGGAGGCCTATTCGAGTCATGACGTGGCTGTAATATTCCTGCCCAAGGAAGCTCCTCTCAGCAGTAAGTAGTAGAGCAGCGCTCTTACTTCATAGAGAGAGCGACATACATACTGACAGATACATAGATAAATTGACAGACAGAGAGAGAGAGAGCGAGAGAGACAGTGGTAATTAACGAAAATCATCACCTATGTTCAACGTCAGTACAATAACCAGTCACAGATGGCAGGTGGCAACATTAGCAGTGGAGGGCATATAAAAGTTGTTGGGTGGGGGAGAGGTATTGAAAAAAATTCAGGTGTCATAATGGGGAAATGGAGCGAGTTGCCTGACATCCAAAAGGGCTGGATCATTGCTTTTTGGGACAAGAGTGGAAGTGATTCCCAAACGGCTAGTTTTGTTAACTGTCCACATGCCGCTGTTGTTAAAGTACAACATGCATCGCTTAATGGCGCTATCCATAACTGGTGGTAAGGCATCTGCTGTGCACCATGGACCATATATGAACGATGACTGCGGCAAATAGATGTGCATGTGTTGAGCAACTGGTCACCCAGATAAACCAAGGGGCTAGCAACAGTATCTCCTCAATAACCGTTCAACGAATGTTGCTATATATATGGGTCTCTGCAGCAGACGACTGGTTCATGCAGCCATGCTGCCTGCTCTTCATTGGTGACAGAGGCTGGAATTTGTTCGCCAATACCGAAACTGGACATCCAGTGAGTGGCGACGGGCGGCCTTTCCAGATGAAGCTCGCCTTATATTCCATCAGGCAGTTGGGCTGTACGGCGTGGAACGTCTGAAAGTAAACGCCCTGCAACAATTGGCAGAAGGGTCTGCGCCAGAGAACAGAGTGTTGCAGTCTCAGAAGAGGTTTTGCGGCATAACGCGGGTGATCTCGTCATTCTGGAAGACACAATGGATCAACACAATCATGCTTCTATCCTTTGGAGCCACGTCCACCCCTAAATGCAGTTCCTTTTTCCTCGACCTATGGCACCTACCAGCAGGGCAATGCAGCATGGCACACAGCTCAAAATGTGTGTTCATGATTCAAAGAGCAGCAGTATCCTGTCAGGTGTTCACGTCAAAGTGACTACATAGTTACGTTTTTTTCAGTTCTTTGTTTACTCAGGTTATTTCTATGCTATTTTGTGGAAATTATCTGATTGTTCAACAATGACTGAGGACTGGATGACATCAGAATAAATGTAACACCTGACATGGGTGCATATCTGAAGGCTGTAAATCATGGAAGAATCGACAGGTATGCACATTTTATTTCTATCCGTGAAATCATGGTCGCTGCTGGGCTACATTCAATAATGTGTTGCTCTGTGTTGTCCATTGTAACATGCTAGGGCTGTCCACAAGGTAAGCGAGGAGTTGCTTTGAAACTTGTATCACTCCTTGATGTGGGCTCACCTGAGACCATCTGATCTGCGATATTGCACTGCAAGTTTCTTCTAACCCTAAACATTCTTGATTGGGTGTATGTCAGCAGATATCTCAGACCATTCCACAAGTAGTGAACTCCCATGAGGATGCAATAGGTTTTATAGTATTTCACTGATGACAGATGATGTGAAACCAAATAAATCAAATAAATATCGGTACTTCATCCTAAGTAAAAACTACCAAACAATAATACCTCCCCTTCCAACCTATATAGCGTTCAGTTAACAGACAGCACCTAATATCGTTCCCACGGTTTTGATGCCACTGGAGTGTACCACCAGTCCAGGTGACCTGTCACTGTGCCTTTCAGATCCACTAATATTATTCTTTACTCTCACTCCCCTCTCCCAATCCATGAGAAGATTCTTGTGAACTAGATGCATTTTCAAGGATTGGGAAGATACTTTCTACACCACAGCAAGGAAGTGATATAAATTGCAAAGTTGTTCACTACTTGTAGCGCTGAATTGTAAAGTTGTTCACTATTTGCAGCTCTTTTCACGAGTGACTTGCTGAACTGCGTCGCATCTTTTCGCTGTTACAGTTTGCAATGGTTGACGCCAAGCACTGTCGTCAGTGAGTTAATGGCTACAATTGTTGATCATAATGGTGCCATTTTCCCTCATACATAGGCTCTCACAGCATGCACCAGACAAAGTGGCATGACATAATTCCAGTGTTTCAATTATAGAGTCAAAGTGTACTTTGACTTGAGCTGCTCCTGGAGATAGCTCTGAACCAAATGCGTTGATTTCTCGTTGTTTGCCCATCTTCCACTCAGCTGTCACACTGACAACTTGTGCAAGGGCCACCAACGTTCCAGCTGCAGGGGGACTGATAACCAAGCAGTTTTGTCCCTCTGACCCCTTAAACCAACTAACAAGCCAATCAGCTACAGGGGTAGTGTAAGTATAGGCATTTTGACACGGGTAGAACCTCCACAGACGTCCTACTTGACGTGGAAATCGGTTGTGGGCCTTATTTCGTTATTGATGATCTTGAACTACTGACATCAACAATGACATCATCTTTATCTGGGAACTCATGTCCCTTCCTAATCTCCAACGAATCGTAGTCAGTGGGACTCACTTCAACTGCTTTGGGGAAATTTGTTTTGGTTCAGAGTCAGGAAAGGGCAAACACTTAAGGGCAGGGTCTTTTAATCGTCGGCAGCTCGAACATACAGCGAATGACGGCAGCAAGGGATAGGAAAGGACGCCAGATGCACTCAGTCTGTATGCCACTTGGCCTCATTCAACATGTTGAAAAAAGAATTCCAGCAGCTAGTGAGGGAGCAGGGTATAACCATATGCAGACTTTGGCGCACATTACAGTAAATGATGCCTGTTGCCTGGGCTCTGAGGCCATTCTTGGGTCGTTCCAGCGATTGACAGAGAAGGTTGAGAAGACCAACCTTGTGCCTGGAGTTTCAACAAAGCTCACAATTTGCACCATTGTCTGCAGAACTGATCGTGGCACTTTGGTAGCGAGTAGAGTGGAAGGACTGAATCAGAGACTTCGACAGTTCTGTGAAAAGCTAGGCTGAGACTTTCTGGACTTGCGCCATAGGGTTCAGAACTGTAGGGTCCCCCTAAACGGGTATGGTGTGCACTACACATCAGAGTCTGCTCCTCAGGTAGCTGACTATGTATGACCTGCAGACAAGGCTTTCTAGATTAGGCTCCATCCAATGCAGATGACGACAGCTGTAGGAAACAGATAAATATCAGTGTACGATCCAAAGCAATGCCACCCACAAGTCATAGTACTAAAATACTAATGACCAACTGCTGAAGCATTCGCAACAAAGTACCAGAGCTTCAAGTGCCCATGAAAAGCAGTAAAGCTCTCATAATACTAGGTACAGAAAGCTGTTTGAAACTTGAAATTTATAACAGTGAGACTTTTGGGGAACATTTAAATGTGTAAGGATAGATAAATGGGAAACAGAGGCGGTGTATTTGTTGTAGTAGACAAGAAACTCATATCCACTGAGATAAAAATTGGAGCTGCATGTGACATTGTTTGGAGAAGACTCAGTGTCAAGTGTGGTCATAAAGTGATAATTGTATTCTTCTATCGCCCACCAGATTCATCTCCTGATATGACCAAAAACTTTAAAGAGAACCTCAGTTCACTTGCACATAGGTTCACCAATCATACTGTCATCAGCCGCAGAGACTTTAATCATCCAACAATTAATTTGGAAAATGACAGTTTTGTTAGTTGTGGGCATGAGTACCAAATGCCTTCTTTGAAATCTGCCTAGAACAGATAGTTAGTAGCCCCACTCATGATGGAAATATATTGGATCTAATGGCAACAAATAGACATGACCGCTTTGAGGATGTATACATCGGAACTGGTATCAGTAACCATGACACAGTTGTGCCAACAGTAATTACCAAAGTACAAAGGACAACTAAAACATGTAGTAAGATATACACGTTCCGTAAACTACATAAAAAATCAATAATGTCATATGTCAATCAGAAACTTCAAACTTTCACCACAAGGCATGAATACCGCAGAGGAACTCTGGCTAAAGTTGAAACGGATAGTGGAACATGCACTGGATACACATGTAAACACTAGAACAGTTCATATTGGTAATAACCTTCCCTGGTATACAGTCACTGTAAAGGAAGTGCTAAAAAAATAGAAATTACTGCGTAATTGGTGTAAAACAAAGCGTAGGGCTATAGATCGAGAGATGCTCAGTGAAATACATTTGGCTCTCAAGAGAGCAATGTGTGATACCTACAGTGACTACGCTAGCAGAATATTGTCAAGTCATCTTTCATAGAACGCAAGGAAATTCTGGTCATATGTAAAGACTGCCCATGGCACCAAAGTTAGTGTCAAAATCCCTAGCGAATGAGAAGGAACTGAAATTGAAGGTAGCCAATCAAAAGCCGAAATGTTTAACTTCGTTTTAAAGTGTTCTTCTACAAGGAAAACCCAGGAGGGTTTCTCCAGTTTAGTCCTTGTACCACTGAGAAGACGAATGAAGTAAGTATTAGTGTCAGTGGTGTTGAGAAACTGCTGAAAACGTTAAAACTGAACAAATCTCCAGGGCTGGATGAAATCCCTGTCAGATTCTACACTGAATTTGCGCCTAAGTCGGCCCCTAATCTGACTATAACCTATCACAGATCCGTTGAACAAAAATCCATGCCCCATTCATTAAAAGAGGCATGGGTCGCAGTTGTCTAAAAGGAGGGTAGTAGAAGTGATCGACAAAACTACGTCCAGTGTCATTGACATAGATTTGTTGTAGAACCCTAGAACATATTCTGAACTTAAAGGAGATATCTTGAACAGAATAACCACCTCATTGCCAACCAGCATGGACTTCGGAAACATCGATTATGTAAAAGCCAACTCGAACTTTCATCGCATGACATACTTAAGGCTTTGGATGAAGGCAGTCTGGTAGATACTGTATTTCTTGATTTCCGGGATTTAGTACCACACCTATGCTTATTGTCAAAAGAAAGATCGTGTACGGCATCAAGTGAAATTTATGACTGCATTGAGACTTTGTGGTGGGGAGGACACAACTTGTTATCTTGGAAGGAGACTCACTGTCAGATGCAGAAGCAACTTTGGGAGTGCCAAGGGAAGTGCGTTGGAACCCTTACCTTTCATATTGTACACTAATGACCTCGCAGACTATATCAATAGTAAAATCAATTTTTTTTAAGTTGATGCAGTTATCTACACTGAAGACCCAAAGAAACTGGTACACCTGCCTAATATCGTGTAGTGCCCCTGTGATCACGCAGAAGTGCCACAACATGACATGACAGGGACTCGAATACTGTCTGAAGTAGTGCTTGAGGGCACTGACACATGAAACCTGCAGGCCTGTAAAAAATCCTTAAGATTACGAGGGGTTGGACATATCTTCTGAACAGCACGTTGCAAGGCATCTCAGATATGCTCAATAATGATCATGTCTGGGGAGTTTGGTGGCCAGCGGAAGTGTTTAAACTCAGAACCGTGTTCTTGGAGCCACGCTGTAGCAATTCTGGACGTGTGTGGTGTCGCATTGTCCTGCTGGAATTGCCCAAGTCTGCAGGAATGCACAATGGACATGAACGGATGCAGGTGATCAGACTGGATGCTTATGTACATGTCACCCATCAGAGTGTCAGAGTTGTATCTAGACGTATCTGGGGTCCCATATCACTCCAACTGCACACACCTCACACCATTACAGAGCCTCCACCAGCTTGAACAGTCCCCAGTTGACATGCAGGGTCCAGGGATTCGTGAGGTTGTCTGCATACCCGTACGCATCAATCCACTCAATACAATTTGAAACTAGAGTCGTCCTACCAGGCAACGCGTTTCCAGTCATGAATAGTCCAATGCCCGTGTTGACAGGTCCAGGCTAGGTGTAAAGCTTCGTGTCGTGTAGTCATCCAGGGTACACAAGTGGGCCTTTGGCTCCAAAAGCCCACATCGATGAGGTGTCGTTGAATGTTGTGCACGCTGACACTTGTTGAAGCATTGAAATTTGCAGCAATTTGCGCAAGGGTTGCACTTCTGTCAGGTTGAACGATTCTCTTGAGACGTAGTTGTTACCGTTCTTGCAGGATCTTTTTCCGGCCATAACGATGTCGGAGATATGATGTTTCACCGGATTCCTGATATTCACGGAAAACTCGTGAAATGTTCTTACTGGAAAATTCCCACTTCATCTCTACCTTGAAGATGCTGTGTCCCATCGCTCGTGCGCTGACTATAACACCAGTTTCAAACTCAATTGATAATCTGCGCCAGGTACTTGTTGTCTTATATAGGCATTTCCGACGGCAGAGCCGTATTCTGCCAGTTTTTATATCTCTGTATTTGAATACGCATGCTTATACCAGTTTCCTAGGTGCTTCAGTGTATCATGAAATAATGGTTAAAAGGAGCTGTGTAAATATTCAGTGAGATCTTGATAAGGTGTCAAAGTGGTACAGATTAGTAATGTGCTTTAAATGTTTAGAAACGTAAAGTGTTCACTTCATAAAACGAAAAATGTAGTAGCCAACGACTATAACATCAATGAGTCACTATTAGAATAGGCCAACTCAAATAAATACCTGGATGTAACTCTTTACAGGGATATGAAATGGAATGATAACATAGGTTCGGTTGTGGATAAAGCAAGTGGTAGATTTCGGTTTATTGGTACCATATGGGGGAAGTACAAGCAATCACTCGTGCTACTGGTCCTAGAATATTGCTCAAGAATGTAGAACCAGTACCGTATATGAGTAACAAGGGCAGCAGAAATGGTCACAGGTTTGTTTAACCTGTTGGAGAGTCTCACGAAGGAAATGAACTGGAATACTCTTGGAGATAGACTGTCCTGAGAATGTCTATTAACAAAGATTCAAAAACCGGCTTTAAATGATTACTCTGGGTACATACTACAACACCCTTACGTATCGCTCACATAGGAATTGTAAGGACAGTACTAGAATAATTAATGCCCACACAGTTGCAATCAAACAATCATTCTTCCTGCTCTCCATATGTGGAACAGGAACAAACCGTAATAACTGGAATGTTTTACCGGATAGGCATACTCTCTACCATGCGCCTCGCTGTGGAGTATAGATATAGATGTAGTTATAGGGCAGTATTAAAAATGCAGGAGGAAAACAAAAACACAAGGTTGCAGAAATAGCGCAATTATGTTAGTGGGAAATTAAAAACCATGTCCTCCACACCATATCTCCAATCACTCACAATGCAGGACCTCTTACTCCACCCAGTTATAATGCAGTATTAAAAATCCTCCCCCTTTCGGCACGAATCACAGTGCAGTACTCCTTATCTCTACACAGACATAGCACAATATTAAAATTCCAAGATAGTGGAAATACCTGAATTGTGTTAATGGAAAATTAAAAGTCCCTCCTTCTTATCTCCAGTCAAGCCTCTTGCAGTACTGAAAAATGGAACAGAAGTTCAGTAAGGAAATAATAGGCGAATTGTGTTGGTTAGGAATTAACAGTGTCTCCCCCCCCCCATATCTCTAACAAATCACAGTACAGTGTTAAATATACAAGGTGGTCGGAACAAATGAATTGTGTGCTTTTTACGCATTCCCCTCTTTTTCCCAACAAATCGGAATGTAGTATTAAAATGATGTGCAAATATGGTGCCAATCATGTATTAAAAATTGCGTAACCTCCACTTCCACTGGTCTCGCATTTGGGAGGGTGATGGTTCAGTTCCTCACCATCGTGATTTCTCTTAATCACTCCAGGCAAATGCTGGGATGGTTCCTTTGAAAGAACATGGCCGATTTCCTTCCTCATCGTCCCGTAACCCTATGGGACCGATGACCTCACGGTTTTGTCCCCTCCCCCAAACAACCAAACCAAACCAAACCTCCACTTGAAATTCAAAGATATTCATTAGTTATGGTTTTAATCTGGTGCCCATCTGACATAGTTTATCTACAGGCCAATTGTGTACTTTATACCTGTCACTTTCTTTCTTCCAAACAATTAAAGTAGAATATTAAAATAATGCACAGAGGTCACACCATGTCCATAAAATTTACATTGAATTGTTTGAAGACAGGCTTGCATAACATAACATATCTCTCTAGTCTCCTTCTGTCATAGCCTAGAATTTTAGTCCCCATTAAAATGAAAAGAGCAAACTACATAGTAGTATCCCACCTGACCTGTGGTTGAAACTAGCCAAACAAACAGAGTTATTTATGAAAAACTGCATCATACATGTCTCTCACCTCCTCCAGTCAGAGTCTAAAATTACCATTACAAGGTAACTCCATCAAGCCTGTTCTCAGAAGTATCTCAACTATAATATGATAAATACGTTTAAGTATTTAAATTGCTTGAAATATCGAAAATTTTGTTAACTGTGTTTACATTATTGGCATCCAAAAATAAGTCTACAGACTGGCCCATCTATCATGTTGGCAATTTCTGTTCGAAGCTGTATATCATACATCATTCACCATGCAATATTGGAACCGATATGTAACATATTCTCTGCAAATCATTAAAAACCGCTGTATGCCTGTAACACAGATCTAATGATTTGGGAATATGTGGTGGTCGAACAGTTTTATCTCAAATAGTATTCTATATACACTGAAATTGTGAAATGAAATCAACTCTTGTTTCACGTCCCATTTCCTTCCTGTCACGAACAGATGGTCCAGTGTTAAAAAGCGACAAAAGTTCGCTGTCTGTACCATGAGGTGTTCTTACTGTTAACAACTGTAATCTGTGCAGAGTAGTCATATCTGTGGATCACACATCTTTTAGGATGCAACAGAGTCCTATGTTAATTATTCAGCACTTCTATGACACCACAATATTACAAAAGTCTGCAAAACTCGCCGGTAAGCAAAAGTGGAATGTTTGCATGAGTTTTCTTTGGAAGTAGATGGATCTCAAATTAATTACCTTACCTCGTCTATGATTTCACAATATTTTTAAATACATCAGAAAATATAATGAGTATTTTGCAGCAGTATCTAAACGCCTAAACTGCTTTCAGTATGTTGCAGCGATATGTAGATGCCTAAATGGTATTCAGTCTGTACAAATAGTGCAATGTGTTATGTTTACATCAAAATTACTTTCCAAACATTACTCATCATGATTGTGATATCTTAAGTATGAGTCAGGTGGAGGAAGGGGAGAAAGAAGATAAAGTATTGCTAAAAAAATACAATCGTTAACAACTGTTGCCCAAAATTATTGGGATGTATTTGAGGTTAAGTACAAGGAAATCGTTGTAGGTGTCAAATTATTTACTTCACCTCAGCTATGATGCCACAATATTGTAAAATGTGTTAGCAATATGCTGTTGCAACACTATCTATAAGCCGACTCCAGAAAGTAAATTTACCCATGATGTTTCCTTCAGTGTAGATGTATGTAGCTGGGAAAATTGCGCATTCGCCAGAGATCTATCATGTGCCAAACAAATGATGGCTGGAGAGGTCCGGCCTGTTGCCAGTACCGTGGCAGCAGTGCCCTGAAATGCCATTCCTGTTCGCTCTCCAGGCATCCTCAAGGTTCGGTCAGTGATACCGTTCCTTGTTGTTTAACGCACAAAACTTAGCGCCTATTGAAATTCATTGTCAGCTTTGTCAGCTCTATGGGCAGAACAGAATGAGCAGATGATGCATCACTGGTGTAGGGTTTTTTTATGAAAGGTACCGTAGTCAAAATATCCATGATGAAGAGCACAGTGGGTAACAGTTCTTCATCAGTGATCACCTGGTTCAAGTGGTGTGGCAGAATATCCTGGAGAACCGTTGCTTCACGATTACAGAGCTCAACAGCCAGTTTCCACAGATACCGCAATCCTTGATGCACAATACTGTTACTATGTACTTGCTGTTGAATAAATTGTGTGATAGGTAGGTGCCAAAAAACCTGGCACATGAGTAAAAAAATAGTGTGTGGGTACATTCAGTGCGCTAGGGTGTTGTTTAATGATCAAACCCACCCCACCCGCCAAAATAGATAAAAAAATTAAATCAATAAAATGATATTTGAAATTGAAGGGGTGAGCAAATCACTGAACCTTAGTTTTTCATAAATATTATGATGTTTTTCTCTAGTATGCTCAGTAGTAGTAAATGGGTCACTTGAGTGAACTAGGAGATACGAAGGTGAGTCAAATGAAAATCTTAAATTTGTAATAACATATCGAAATTTCCCGCCGTTATCCTGTAAGTTGGTAAGCATGCTACAAACAGCGTGCAGAATGGCCTGTAAGTGGCAGCGTAGTGCAGATGCACACACACCGTCGCAGTATCAGTATAAAGATAGCTGCCCCACTTGCGGCTTGCACCAGGGAAGAACAGCGTTCTGTTATTCGGTTTCTGCGTAGTGAAGGCGTGAAACCTATTGATATTCATCGACGAATGAAAGTTCTGTACGGTGATACATGTTTGTCACAGCAGCAAGTCTACAGATGGAATAGGAAGTTCGCAAATGGTGTGACTTCGGTGGAAGATGCTCCTTGTCCAGGTCAGGCACAATGAGTTGTGACTCCACAGAACATTGCATCAGTTGAAGCCATAGTGAAGGAAAACCGCCGAGTGACACTGAATGACATTGCAGCATGTTTACAGATTTGTTATGGGTCAGCACACAACATTGTGCATGATGTGCTCCAGTTTCACAAAGTGGCTGCAAGATGGGTGCCACGGCAGCTGACTCCTGAAATGAGACAACGATGTGTTCATGCTTGTGAAGAACTTCTTCGGCGCTTTGACCGAGAAGGTGATGGCTTCCTTGCAGGAATCGTTACTGGGACGAAACCTGGGTTCACTTCCACCAACCAGAAACGAAGAGAGCGAGCAAGGAATGGCACCAGTTCTGATCACCAAAACCAAAGAAGTTTCGAACAGAACCATCAGCAGGGAAGGTTATGCTGACTCTCGTTTTGGCCGAAAAGGCGTCATTTTGGAGCATTACATGCCTAGATGGACCACTGTCACCAGTGCATCGTACACAGATCTCCTAAAAAATCATCTGCAACCTGCAGTCAAATCAAAGCGACGTGGATTGCTGTCAGCAGGTGCCCTTTTGCAGCATGACAATGCAAGGCCCCACACTGCCTGTACAACAGTTGCAACAACCACAGACCTGCATTTTGAGAGTCTTCCTCATCCACCATACTCACCAGACCTTTCCCCAAGTGATTTCCATATGTCTGGACCACTCACAGACGTGATGGGAGGAAGAGGTATACCACGTGGTGCATGAGTGGTTGCACAGACTACCAAATGAATTTTTTTTCTAAGGGAATTTACGCACTTTGTAAGCGCTGGAGGACTTGCATGGAGCGAAGGGTGAGTATGTTGAAAAGCGATACTGCTTTGTACCACCTCTGCACAATAAATAATATTTAAAAAAAATTTATGGTTTTCATTTGACTCACCCTTATAATTCAATAAGCAAACACAACCCACTCATAAAACTAAATACAAAAAGTAAATCAATAAAAATAAGTTTAAAAATTTATAGGAAGCTACTCATGTAATAGAAAAATTATTTTAATATTATTAATATCTTTCAATAAAATAAACATATTTTAATTCGCATATTGCACTGTATCAGAATTTTCTAGAACAACTCTTTCAACATACTGAAATGAGAATCCTTTCTTAGCCTGTACATTGACTAAAGTTGTAGTATAAACATCTCCAATGATCTGACTATATTGTAGTTTTATCTTTTTCTTCACCTTTCTCTCAAATAATCTGATCACAGATTTTCCATTCAGATTTTGAATACTCTTATAATTTAATGTGAATCCCTTTACCTTCATCTCTGTTTTTTCATCATTTTCCCGTAATAATAACTTTTTGGGCCAGTTGAAACCCAGTCTGTAATCCAGAGATTTTCTAATCCATCAGTTCATTCGCCTAACATACAACATGCTTCCACAGAACTTTCACCAAATCAATATATGCTACACTATCTGTATCAAAATATGTAACAGATGCTCATAGTTTATGTAATCTAAGCAAAGCATTTGATGTAGTGAAGGCAGCTATAAAAATGTCTTTAGCTGTAGTTTTTTACACATAATAATCCTTGAAATTGAACTTCATCTGAACCATATTGACATTAATAAAATTTATATCTCTATTATCCACTCAATCATCCAATAATATCTCGTAAAATAGCTATAAATTTGTTACATACGTAGACTGACTCATTTTTGCCTTTGCCCAAATTTCCCCCATAATGAATTAAGACATATCTTAGCAACAGCTCGTTTTCCTGGATTTTCCAGGATCTACAACAGTATCTAAATTATCTTAAACTTTTTTGACACAGTCTATCAGTTTCAAAATCATATGGACTGGATTCTAATTTTGTTTTCATAAAATATTTCACATAATTTTTTAACAAGATTATGCCTTTATTTCTAAAATCCCAATCTTCATAGACATATAAAATTTTATATCCTTTTTCTACAGATATTTTCACTTCATCAGTTGTACAAATACTAGTACAACCACTTTTATCATCATTGTCATTGCATTTATTTCTTTTTTCTTGAGTTCATTTGACACACAAAAGAAACACCTGTTTTTCATTTATTCTTACTGATAGAACAGGATGATACAATCCTTTAGGTGGCATACTTTACATTTTATTAAACCATATCAGTTATAAGAATAATATCTTCATCCACATATTTTTCTCAGATGTTGTTCAGAACAAAAATTATAAAATTCCACAGTAGGAAAAAGACTACATATTACCATGTATTTTATTTTTATACTATCACCATTTGCTTTAGCTCTTAATTTTTTTGCATTTGTTTGACCACCATAAAAAGCTTCTCTTGGATTCAATGGTTTGACAACTTCTGGTAACTGTTATACTCGGCTGAGTTAAGCCAATCATATTCCCGCATCTCCACTAGTTATATCCTGCATTTCGTGTTTCTGCACTTCTTGTTAAAGTCTTCTGCTAAAGGTCATCCATTTTTCTTTATATTTATTGTTAATCATCTTACTTTTAAAAAATGTTTACAATCATGCCAAAAAACCATGATATGGATAAACAGTAATACTTTCTCTATCAGATCCATCTACTTTTGCTCCAGCTATTTTTACTTCTCCACCACTAAGAGTATGATAGATATTATTATTGTTTAAACTGTTCAACCTTCCTATGGATTCTTTACTATAGTTTTCTTTTTGTGTCTGTATCTTATACAGCATTAGTATTTTCAGGTTAATACTCAAATCTGTAAATTGCCATACAAACATATGATATCGTTAAATAACAGAAAGAATTGATATTAGTTATCTCTAGAAATTGTTTTCTTCATTACAAACAACCTCTTCTTAATATATCGACATCAGAATTAATGTACTCATTAATTTCTTTCTTCATGTTGTACATATAATTTCCTTTAACTCTGGAGCTAAGCCACTTGAGAGATGCTTCTCTATCTTTCAGTTTCATAGTGTCAACATAATCATATCGAGGGTCTTGAACTGGTCCAACGCAATATTCATTTTCTTGTCTGTTGAATAGATGTGGAAAATATCTTTTCTTCAATTCTTTGAAATCAAATGTTTGAAAACTACTAAGTGGACCTTGTATAACATTAGTGGTATCTATAGTTTGTAGACCTAACCGTTTGATCCCCAATAACATTAATTTACTTACTGTGTAGACAATATATTGTTTCATTGTCTTTTCAATACTGTACATAAAAATGAATAGTGAATTGCATCCTTTAGCATAGTGAGCTACGAATGTGTAATGCTTCTTCTGTTTTCGCATATCATCCAACAACATAACTCATCATTTGTGTCAAATTTATGAACACTGTCTCTTTGAAAATATGAGAACTATTATGAGATTCACAACATGTATACCAGTTTCTTATTGAGCTTTAAAATCAAACACAGACATATCTTTTTGTGTTGGTGCAATTCACTCTCTTAAGGGATCCATCTTCATATCACTCAAACTGTGTATCAGCAACTATCTTTCCACATTCACAGCATTGGTAAACATAAAAATCATTGAATACTCCATTAATATAACAACTATTTTTATTGCAATTTGGACAACCTTGCCCGCAGCTCATGGTTTAGGGGCTAGCGTTGCTACCTCTGGATCACAGGGTCCCAGGTTCGATTCCCAGCTGGGTTGGAGATTTTCTGTGCTGGGGACTGGGTGTTAGTTTTGTCCTCCTCATTTCATCATCATCCTCATCATTTCTGACAGTAGTTAGATTGGACTGTGAAGAAAAGTACAGATTACATGTAAATTTATGATTTTCAATTTTCACTACTTAATTACAGTTTCTGAAACGTTCAAAGCTTCAGTTGTGTGGTTTAATCCCAAACAGATCTTTTTAAATCCTTCACATTTTTAAGGTGTTTCACAAACTTCTTGTGATTTTTTAAGCAATCTTCATTATAACAGTTCATATTGCAGTTTTAGAATATTTCTAGTTTTCCACAGTTTCTGAACCCTTGTGTAGTATACAGATTTTATTGTCTATTTTACATTTGTATTTATCTTTGTATTTATTTGGTTTGTCACATTTATCACATAAATATGATTATCCTCAGAAAGCATTCACACTGCTAATTACATACGAATGGTTTGATCTTTATTCAGATATATCTTTATTTTTTCTCAGGACCATTATAGATGACTGACTTGAAATTCTTAACACATACAACATTTATTTCAATGCCCAATAAATCTTCAACATTTTTAATCTCATCTAAAGTAAAGCCTTCTTCGTTACATTCAACCAACTCTTTTTGTAAGCTCTGTTTATCTCCTTCTCTAATCTTGTTTTTGTATGGTATGTTAATGTCACTATTATTGATCAAGGACAACACTGATCGTCGTTAATATTAATTCAAGTAACACATCTTTAGCATCAGCTAAATTTATTATTATTTTTTTTACTTTTTCATCCTCTAGGAATCAGAATCGTTTGCGTATTAGATGAGGCATCTGCTATGTAATTACTCTCATCAGACATTAATATATCTCTGATTTTATTGCAGAAAAGTTGAACAGATTATCGAGTATTCTCAGATGCTTTACACCCTGCAGGCACTGGATAAAACATTTTTGGAGGTTATATTCAACTTATCTCATTTTCTATGATTAGTTCTTTTCTACTACTTCAACCATAGAATTGAGAGCCATGTTATATAATCAGTTTTCTGACGAACAGTACCAAGTTTAGTAATATAAGCATCATTAAAAATAATTTTATACTCAGAAGAAAGCTTGAAATTTTTCATTAAATGTCAATCTTATTTCTTTAATCTCAAATAAGTGCGTTTCAGATGGCTCAGCATCTTTTTCTTGGTCATATAGTTTGGTACTGAATGGATAAATTTGATGTAGTCTAACTATTTTTTCTTCTCTAGGTTGTCGAGCTTTTCAATATCATCATCAAATTTGAAAAAAGAAATTTATATTAGGTACTTGTTGTGGCCTTGATCTAGTCTATTTCCACTAGATTCTGGATGAAGTTGAAACTCTAGTAACCCAATAGTATTAATTATCTCTGATTTCTTTAATTTGCTGTATCCTCTAATACTAAGATTTTTTGCTTTTTGCTTTCAAATTTTCCAGAGTCCTTGTATGTGGAGATAAATTATATGAAATAATTAACTTAATTAATTCATTTATTAAGGATGAAAGAATGATGTCTTAATTAAATTTTACCTTCCATCAATTTTATATGGTTCACTGACTGTACATCTTTTTTGAGATGACCTGTATTTATTTCTTTTCCACATTTACACGCCATTTTTCTTTTTACCTTATCTTTCATTTGGAAAATCTTACATTTACTTGAATGTTTTTCCCTAGATGTAGGAATTAGGTAAAAATAACTGAACTCTTTAATTTATTGACAACCAACATATTTTTTGGTGACTCATCACAATCATCATTCTCTATGGATAACAATATTTTTAAATGCTCCTCACATGAAATTTATGTGATATTTTTCTTATATTATTTATTTATTTATTTTATTTATGCATTTATTTTACCTGGCAAGATTAGGGCCTTCAGGCCCTCTCTTACACCTAACGAGGCATACTCAGATTAAACGAATTCCAGTTTTGACAGAACATTAAGGACATATAACGTGTTATACAGTATTAATGTTAAAGAATGAAAATAGAAATTATAACAGTAGTACAATGATAATTATAACAATCAAAAAATAATTGTAACAATCAGGAATAATAATAATAATAGTAATGACTATGTATATGAAAGTAAAGATATTTTTCTTTTATGAATGTCAGTCCAATTTTAGTTGGGAATTTTCTCGTTATGTTCTTGCAGCTTGTGAGTTATTCTCATCAAGCAGAGTCATAAGACGATAGAATGGGTTGAAAGAGATATAGAAGAGGTAGATAGGTTAGAGGAAGAGAAATAGAATGGTAAAATTCGAAGCTATGATGGAGAGGAGAAAGAGAGAGATGAGAGGGGCACGAAAATGGTGGCTATACCATCCCTAATATGTAAGTTTTGAGTTCCCTCTTGAATGTTTAGTGGTTCTGGATAAGACGCAGATCACAGGGGAGCACTTTCCATAGTTGTATAGCTGAGATGGAGAATGACACAGAGAAAGATTTTGTGTTATGTAAAGGTACAGCCAATATGCTAGATGGATCCGATCTGGTACTGCAGTTGTGGAATGATGCTAGGTGTTTAATGTGAGAATATAAGTATTGGGGGCACCAGTGGTTAAGAAATCGATGAAGTAAGCACATCGTGTGGAGATGTGGGCGTATCCAACCTAGCTGGGAGTATGGAGGATAGATATGATCATACAACCATATACTGCACACGTATCTAATGCAAGCATTCATCACTAGCTCAAGGCATCTCGAATTTTCACTATTTGTGCCGTGTTGAACTGTGTCACAGTAGTAAAGATTAGACATGACTAGTGTTTGGACTAATTTTTGTTTAACATGGGTTGAAAATATTTTTCTAAATTTTTGAATTGCATGTAGGGAGGAGAGCGATGTCCGGCAAGCTGTGACTATTAATCAGATGTAGTAGCTTTTCCACACACACAAAATACTTTACTACATCTACTGTTTTCATAGTGTCTAATACATTCTTTACAAATATGTGAATGTTTATCCTTTGCATGTTTATATAAGTGAAAGTTATCAACTGATTTCTCCACTTCAGAGTCTTTACATTTCTTGACTTCCATTTATTAAGACAGACTACTTTTCATAAAAATTATCCTTAATAAATGAACCCACTTTCTTGTTGCTGTGGCCTAGATAATTGTATACATAAAATATTTACACTCTTAATTTTACATTCAATAACATTTCTACTGTGTATTTTATACTTTATTTATGGTTTTGCAGTACAATACACATTTCATGAAAAATAAATTGCGCACACACTTAAGGAAATTACAGTTAATACTTTTATCTAATATTTTATTATTCTATATAAAGGGTGCCACTTCCAGTGGCAGGTGAAGTGGTTTCAAGCACATTTAATGTTATTTGCAATACAATAAATATATTAGAATTTATTCAGAAGAATAATTATAAATTAAATTTAGATACACGGTTTAAAGATATTTGGGATCCATTGTGTTAAGGGAGAAATGTATTAACTACAAATGATATTTTAACTTTTCTATATGGAATTCCTGATGGAAAAAATTTCCCACCTGCGGAAAGAAGTTATCTTAAATCTCTTGAAGATAATGAAATACCATACAAATTAATTACAACAGTACTTTAGCATTAGAATGTGAATACATTCAAAATGAAATTACAACATTAAGACCAAATAATCTTGTTCAGACGAAATATATTTTACAAACTATTGAAAATTTTAAAAATTTGGTAATGACACACATTACAACACAGTATAAAAAAAGTAATAAAATACTACATTCCCTTAGAAAAAAATTACTCGATTATCTGAAGTATAAAGCAATTGTTGAAAAAGATAAATCAGAAAACATTATTGAACAACACGTAATAGAAATACATGCAAAAGACCAAGAATATCTACAACTGAGAAATACAGTTTGTGATATAGTAGAGGTGAAGAAAGAACAATTTATTTACATTGCCACATCAAAGACATATGCCAAGAAAAATTATTTTGGTGCTTTATTGTACAAAAATCATCTTTCAGGAAGGTATTCCAGTTATAAAAGTGGAAGACCTAAAGAAGGTAAAATACTTTATGGTAGAATATATAAATGTACAGATTATAAATTAGTATATCATATGCTTAATATTTATTTTGTCATACACAGAGCAGATAAAAGTAAAGAAATGTACAATATTCACTTCAACAGTCTTATTTTATTTAGAAATAATGTGACCAGTCCAATGATATTGTTGATGAAATAAATGAGAAGAGAAAAAATATGTATTACGAAATTTTGAATGGACCACTAAAGAATTTTAATGTGTGTAATATATTTTATTCTATATAAATGGAGTCAATCATAGAACTTGTTAATAAGAAGCTTGCTTATAATGGTAAGTAAGCATTTGTCATTATTTGTGAAAATAATACCCTGTGTCTTAAACAAAACTTGTTGGTGAAATATTAGAATAAAAGGACACTGTCCATGCAGTTAGGCCACATGTGGATATATAAGATAAAATTATATTTAAAAATTTATACACATAGGCCACCTCGGGATTAAGAGGTAATGAAAAATCATCTATATTAATCAATGAATGGGGCTTACATTTTTTAAATCACAAAACCAAGAAGCAAAGCATTCAGAAACTTGGTTACACAAGACGTTTTACCAGCAATTTGCGAACATGGCGAATACAAGATTACAAATGAAATGATAGATGCCTATAGAAATCAAATAGATACAAAAATTAAGGTACATAACGACTAGAGAACATAGATAAATTGGATGAAAAACGAGTAGAGAATCTGAGAGAAAGTGTTGATATGGCTTTCGATGTAATAAACAGAAGAAATAAATACATTTTTACCTCATATTGTTCCTGAAAATTTGTTATTTCATGATTATATGCTTTTAATTATGAATATTATATTATCGAAGCACAATTTAAAAATGTGCAAAAGAAAAACATATTATCAGAAATCGACACCTAAACTGTGAATTATTTTTTTGGAACTAGTTCTGTACCAAATTTAGTAAATTTGTATCAGTGAAGGAAAGACACATTAAGAAATAATTGCCATCGATATTATTTCAATACTTTGGATAATCATCCTCAATCAAAATTAATTAAAGATATAAAGAATCTTCTTCACCAAAATTCATCTTAAAGAAAGTCAGCCACTGGAAAAAATCGTCCACTGTAAATGAAAAAGGTAATAAAAATTACTGTATTTGCAATAAACCGCGACAGGTGAAGCAGCACCAGTTGAAGCAGGCTTAGTCCAGTCTCAAGCACTTCTATGAAAAATTTATTTGAATTTATAACAAGAAGATTTTTATGACAGTAAAGAAGTTTGTCTGATAATTGATAAAGGGAATAATCCATGGTTTAAAGCTAAAGATGTGTGTGATATATTGGTGTATTCTATCTCTAGAAAAGCTTTAGATAACAATGTTAAGGGAAAGTTATTAAAAGATACAGAGAATTACAGTGTAACTGGCAGTGTCTTACTGATAAATAAATGGCTACCTGTGTTCTGAAGAAAAGGAGAAAAGCAATTCAAAACTTACGAGAACAAATCAGTGAGGAAAATGAAATAATTGGAGGAATACAGCTGCATGTAGTTGCACCAACTCGAGATTTTAATTTGAGACATGTGTTTCTTCTTTAAAATTATTTGATGATGAATATGAATATACTAATTAGTTCGTTCAAACACAATGAAGAAATTTGTGAAAGAGTTATATGCAATTATAGATAGACCTTCAGACTGTGAAGAAACATTGAGACTAGAATATGATCATAAGTTAATAAATTTATACCAAAGAATGAAAGAAAATTTAATGATTGTTTGTCAAAACAATTATTTTAATACTTCCAATGACCATACACAAGAAGAATTTGTTAATGATTTAGTGAATGTTGATCAGACTGGATTAATATAAGTCTGTTTATTAAAGTATTCATTAACAATACAAATTTCGTCTCCTTGAGAATTTACACATAATTCAGACTTTCACCAGTTAAATGGTATATGAATATAGAGGGAGGCTCTTAAATCAGATATCATACAGCTAGAAAGAACAAAAGTGAAAATATTTTCATTCTTAGTGTAGGAATTTATAGAGAAGAGTTTTTATTAATATTTTATAAAATTACTTTTGTTTTATTTACCCAACTATTATGTGAATTATCAAAACACAACCATTTACAATAAACGTTACCTCCTTTCTTTCGCAAAACTTTTTCAACACGATATGATCTGGATATTTTGTTTTCTATAATTCTTGATCATAAAAATATCATTCGATATCTTTCAATTTGTATGTGACTGGATTAGAATGAATAACATCTCAATTCTGAAAATTTCTGTTGACAGCTGCAGAGCCATTTTCCAAAAGTTCTTTAAGTTTACTAATTCTGACATTATCTCCTATTTTAAATTTCGCTTTTTCATTAGACGAAATAGTAGTGGGTATATAATTCTTTTCCTTCACTTCTGTTGGTTTCATTTTTATAGCTGTATGATTTGTGTGGTTATATTCGTCAACTAATATCGAAACTAGTTCCACCCATTTATAATTTCCTTCAAAAGAACATTTTTCCACATATTTTCTTTTAATGTTCTGTTAAATCGTTCAACAACAGATTCTTTTAATACACTAAAAGCTGAATTAGGATTAATGTTACATTTTTTCATTACTTCATGAAATTCTGTGTTATTAAATTCTTTGCCATTCTCTGTTTGTAAATTTCTAGGTTTTCTAGTAATTAATATATTTTTTAAATAATCTGCTATATTTTTCCCTGTTTTATCTGTAACTAGAATTGCCCAAGAAAAATTTTGAAAAAAAGCCATCTATAACAGTTGATGAATTTTTTTCATCCTTTATTTATTTCGAAATTCATTTTAGTTTTAGACAGTCGAATTAAGCTAAATCTGCTTCCCATAAATCACATATACCACATGAAACAACACTTATTCTTTTAAAAATTTTTCTTATTGGTTTATGTAATTCATTAATAAATTGATCATCAACATTAATCGGTTCTGGTGACCCCCTTCACGTACAAAATTATTTAATGAAGTTACTTTTTTTAGTTGTACATACTTACAAAGAACTTCAGTTCCTTGTCATTCATATTTTGTTGTTAATCTATGAGGAGTATGTGCTTTAATTATACTCCAAATATAAATCGTTATTGATCTTATTTGTAAAAATGTCTATTTATTAAATTCAAAATATTGTTTAACTTGTATTTATCTGGCAGACTTGGTAATTCATCAATCATAAAAGTGTCACAAAAATATTTATTTTTTAAATGTTTAACTAATTTTTCTATATTGAAATTACTTATGCATTAGCACAGAAATCAACTGGTCTTTGAAATTTTTTTCTAGCACCGGTGTATTTCTCTTCCTTTGCTTCATTATGTCTTTTCTGTTCTTCCAACTCTGTATCACCTTTTCTCTTGTTTATTACTGCATTTGAAATTGCTGCAGAACCACCAGCAAGGGAACCAACTATTGCAAAATAAGGTAACGCTGCTAATCCCAATGGAAGAAATCTAGCATTGTGTTGTATTAGCATTTTTCTTTCTTTCTTTTTTGTTACATATTCAATCATCTTTTTCACTACAGGAATACTTAATCTAGTGAGTAAATCTACACCTGTTTTTCTCTATCTTTTTTTTTTGAACAGTTAAAAATTGTTCAGTACTACAGTCTTTCATTGTTTAATTTAATTTTAATTGATTTTTGAGTTTTGAGTTTTGCCATTTGGTAGCCATATATTATCAATTTTAAAGTTGTTCGTATATATAGATAATAAATTTATAATGATTAATATTTTTACACTCCCCAACGCTTGTTATCCATGCCTGAGCCAGTGGCAGCTGAGGCAGGCTGAGGATAGCGTCCCACTTCTAATTCTAATGCAGCATTTGGTGGATCATTAATTCATGAGTCACATTATCCAGTATACATTCTAATTTTTGAACCTATTCAGAATTTAGAAATTGTCATAACTGATGACAATGTTAATCTGATTGACTTTAATGATAATTATGTAACAGTAATTTTAGAAATGTCTTAATAAATTTTTTCCTTGATGAATCATTAACAAAATCGAGAGTTATCTGTTTTACTCATTCCCAGTCAATGAGAAGACTACAAATAATCTGAATCTCCCCAACAAAAACAAAGAAATTAATATTTACGTTGGAAATGGATTGGTTCATACCAACCATGCATAATTCTATATGAGTGTTAGTGTTATTGCAGTTTATGGTATAGGTTACCCCTCATATGTTGCAAAACCCAATAAACATTTGTTGATTACTATGTGCCAATATTGTTCGAGGTCACCAGTATAAAGAAAGGAAACAATATTTTGTCTAGAATGGAACACCCATTCGTTTCTTTATCTGTCTTTATGAGATTAACTGTGACTATAGCCAGTGATTTAATTATGGAATGTGATATCCTTAATAATGCAAGATTAAAAGAAAGAAAAATTAAGTACTTTGTCCACTAGATTTGTTGGCTGGAATTATATTAGAAACAAGTTGCATGGGAAGGAGAGTTAACAGTAATTTTTAAAAGATTATAAAGGACGTGGATGGGAAGGAGAGTTAACAGTAATTTTTACTTAGAGTTCATGTGCTGGAGATGTTATTTTTAGATGGGCTTATAAAAATGACACTAGAATTGCAATAAAAGATATACTAACCAAAAGAAGGTAAAATGTAGTGAAATTTATGGAAATTCGTGTTCCTGTTGTAAGGTATGAACCAGAATATTCACATTTCTTTAAATCACAAACAGTTGACATAGCCAGATTAGAGGGAAAAAGAAATTTTGAATTAGATTTTACTAATTATTATAATTCTGCAGTATATGATATGCCTTATTTTCGTTGTTTTCCAAACGGATCGAAAAAGTAATCACCTAACAGTTTCAGTCATGCTAAATTACAAAATATTTATGTAAAAAAGGGAAGAAATGAAGTGAATCCTCAAGAATTATGGAATCTTGATCCACCAAATAATTATCTGAGAGCATATGATGCTTTCCTCGATTTTAAGAGTGTCACTCAATTGAATGACGATGTCAATGTAAATTTCTTCAGTTTTATTGAAAAGTGCCCTCTTTTTTTATAAATATGTCTAGAAGAATGAATATGCTAGCCATACAAAAAACTGTAATGAAATTAGTTGCTACTTTTAATGATAAAATTCCGAAATATATAGTTGTTAACACAGTCATGCATGGCAAGAGAAATTTAACATATGATAGACAGCGTAGAAATTTGAGTGACAATTTTCAATATTAATATTTTTTGTTCTATGGGTACACTACTGAAGAAGCTAAATAATACAAGGAACTCTAATTTCTTTAAGAATATTTGTGATCTAGAAGTAAATTGTATTAGATTACAAGGTGTGAATGTTTAAAAAGAAGAGAAAATTTGTATGGGGCTTGGTAGTAAATTTAAAATTATTTTGCCAGACAGGTTTAATAAAATAAAAACTAACTGGGACTTTCAATTTTTTGAGGCAAGTAATATTAAACTAAAGTATAAAGGCACTGGGATAATTAAAATCATGATATCGAATTCCACGATCTACAGCTGATTGTTTGAATAATTTTTTATTTCCATTTTCATTCTTTTAATTTTTAGATTTATTTTCTGGGTGCATTGGGTTTGCTTATTAAATTATCTCCTAGTGCACTCAACCTGCACACTTACTCATAGAAACAAATATCATTTCTTCAAAATGGCTCTGAGCACTATGGGACTCAACTGCTGTGGTCATAAGTCCCCTAGAACTTAGAACTACTTAAACCTAACTAACCTAAGGGCATCACACACATCCATGCTCAAGGCAGGATTAGAACCTGCGACCGTAGCGGTCGTGCGGTTCCAGACTGTAGCGCCTTTAACCGCTTGGCGACTCCGCCCGGCATCATTTCTTCAATCAACCATATACAGCGTTTGGTATACCAAATTATTCTCTACATGTTCCATTTTTTTAGCTTATTCAAGATTTACAAATTACTGTAATTGATGAAAGTGATAATTTTATTGACTTTAATGGTGCTTATGTAACAGTAATTTTAGAAATGTCTTAATAAATTTGATCCTTATTAAATCATGTACAAAATCGAGACTTATCAGTTTTACCCATTCCTAATGAATGAGAAGACTAAAAATAATCTCAATCCCCACAACAAGAACACAGAGATTAATAAAAATATTGGAATTATCAGTTTACATGAGCTTTAGTATTATTGCAGCTGATGGTACTAATTTTCCATCATATGATACAAAATCGAATAAAAAATTTATTGATAACAATGTGTCAAAGCTGTTAAAGTACATCACCATAAAGAAATGAAACAATATTTGGTCTAGAATGTAGCATCCATTCATTTCTTCGTCTGTGCTCATGTGATTGACTTCGACTGTAGCTCTTGAATTAACTAGGGAGGGTCATATCATTCATAAGACAAAAAGTATAAACAATGAAGTACTTTTTCCACTAGATTAGTTTGGCAGATTTGTCAGTGATTATTTAGAAGTAACTTGAGAAGGGAGTTAACAGTAATTTTTACTTGGAGTTCAAGTACTGGAGATGCTATTCATAGAATGCTATTCAAAGATGGGCTGAAACGATGCTGGAATTGAAATATTGAAAGTTCACTTCAAAAATAAGGTAAAATCATAGTAGAATCTATGAAAATCCGTGCTCATGTCGCAAAATATGAACCAGAATATTCACTAGAGCTAGAAGAAGGAAGACTAAAAATTCCAAAAATTCCAGTTTCTGTCTTTGAGTCACAAACAGTTGAAATAGCCAGAGTAGAAGGAAAAAGAAATTTTGAACATGAAATTAATAATTATTGTAATTCCTCAGACTATGATATGCCTCACTGTAGTTTTGTTATATTTCAGAATAACACAGAAAATAATCAGTTAATTGATTCTTCTTTATTCAGTCAAGTTAAATTACCAAACATCTAAATAAGGAATGGATGAAACGCTGTTTTTTGTCAAGAAATGTGGAATCTATAACCACTAAATGCTTATTAAAAGCATGTAATGGTTCCCTAAATTTGAAGAGCGTTACTTGACTGAATGATAACGTTACTGTAAATCCCTTCAGTTGTTTTGAAAATTATGTGGGAGAATGAATATGTTAGCCATACAGAATGCTAAAATGAAATTAGTTGCCATTTTAATGATAAAATTCCGAAAGGTACAATTGCCTACATAACCATGTACGTTAAGATAAATAACGTCAATTCTAAGCATAGAATTATTCCATATAAATGGATGCTCTACTGAAGAAGCTTAATAATGCAAGTATTCTAATTTGTTTAAAAAGATTAGTGAGCTAGAAGTAAATATATTGTATTACATTACAGACTGTAAATATTTAAAAACTAGATACAGGGAGAAAACTTGTACTGAGCTTGATAATAAATTTAAAATTATTTTGCCAGACAGGTTTAATAAAATAATAACTAGCTGTGACATTAGATTTCTGAAGATGGTAATATTAAACTAAAATATAAAGGAATGGAAAGAACTAAAAAATAATATTGAATTTCACAATTTGGAGTTCATTATGTGAGTTAGTTGTTATTGATTTAAGTTTTCCATTTATTTTTGTGGGTGGAGTAGGTCTGACCATTAAATAATCCCTTAGTGCACTTACCTTACCCACTTACTACTACTGAGTATACTAAAGAAAAACATCATAATACTTATCGAAAACTAAGTTTGAGCAACTTGTTCACCTTTTCAGTTTCAAATATGATTTACTGATTTAATTTTTGTATTTATTTTTGTTGGATGGGGCGGGTTTGACCATTAAATAATCCCCTGGTGCACTGAATGTACCCACTTACTACTTACAAAATGAATCACTTTGGAGCAGCACTGAGCTTTCTGTAGTGCTATCATGATGACGGCTACAAGTTCCTCAATAGGTTCGTCACAAGCGATGAAATGTGGGTATGTCACTTGCCCCTGGAAACCAACCAACAGTCAATGCATTGGCATCTCTGCAGATTCCCAGTCAGGAGGAGATTCCAACTGTTAGTGCAGAAACTAATGTTCACGGTTTTCTGGGACAGTAAGGGCATTCGGCTCAATGACTCTCTGCCCAGAATCGACACACTGAACGCTGACCATTACTGAAAGAAAAATGCGGAAACTGCGACGTGCCATTCAGAACAAAAGGACTGGAATGCTTACTGCGGGTGTTGTGCTCAGCCCCGTAAGGCTCGGCGCACAGCAACTGTTGTGCAGAAGTTCGGCTGGGAGCTGTCTGGTCATCCAGTATACAGTTCTGATCGTGCTTCCAGCAACTTCTATCTTTTCTTGAGCCTCAGGAAATTCCTGTACTTTGGCCAGCGTTTTGACGACGACTAAGAGCTGAAGACGACTATCGCATGCTGGTTCCATTCACAGGCAGCAGACATCTACAACACAGGAACAAAAAATTTGATCTCACAATATGACGAATGTCTCAGTTCTTTTGCTGACTGTGTCGAAAAGTAGCTCAAACATTTGCTATGGCTGTTGCCAATAAAGTTTTTCATGTAACTATGTTGCCTTTGTTTTAAAACACTAGGGTAACGTAATGTCTAGATGCACATTATAAGTATGTAAAATGTATTCAACCTGATAATGTGTGTATTGTCATCAAGTAATGTCGTTTTTTCCATTTCCAGAAGAAAATGGACCATAAGTCTAAAATGCAATCGATGAGAAGTCTTACTAAGAATCTATAGCTCTTTAAAAAACGTAAAATCAAGTACATCAGCATCTAATAAAAGTACGACCAAACACATACTTAATATGATTTATTTTATGGAAGGAAAGAATGAGGTCCTCGATTTTAGGAAGAAATAAATCGTGTCATATCATTTAAACTGCCGAAGGTCATGGATTGTTTATAAATACACACACACAAGCTACTATGAACAGCAGAGTGAAGGCATTATTGTAGCCCCAGGAGTAGACAATATTCCATTAGAACTACAGATAGCCTTGTGAGAATCAGCCATGACACAATTCTACCATCGGCTGAGAAAGATGTATGAGACAGGTGAAATACTCTCAGACTTCAAGAAGAATATAATAATTCAAATCCCAGAGAAAGCAGGTGGTAACAGGTGTGAAAACTATCAGTTTAATAAGTCACGGCTGCAAAATACTAACGATAGTTCTTTACACACAAAGAGAGAAACTGGTAGAAGCCGAACTCAGGGAAGCTCAGTTTGGATTCCATAGAAATGCTGGAACACGTGAGGCAACACTGAACCTACTACGTACCTTAGAGGATAGATTATGGAAAGGGAAACCTACGTTTCTAGCATTTGTAGACTTAGAGAAAGCTTTGACAATCTTGAATAGAATACTCTTTTTCAAATTCTGAAGGCGGCAGGGGTGAAATACAGGGAGCGAAAGGCTACTAACAATTTGTACAGAAACCAGATGGCAGTTGTAAGAGTCGAGGGGCATGAAAGGGAAGCAGTGGTTAGGAAGGGACTGAGACAGGGTTGTAGCTTATCCCGGTGTTATTTAATCCATATATTGAGCAAGCAGTAAAGAAAACAAAAGAAAAATTTGGAATATTAATTAATTAAAATCCACAGAGAAGAAATTGGTTCAAATGGCTCTGAGGTCATCAGTCCCCTAGACACACATCCATGTCCGAGGCAGGATTCGAACCTGCGACTGTAGCAGCAGCGCTGTTCCGGACTTGAAGCGCCTAGAACCGCTCGGCCACAGCGGCCAGCCACAGAGAAGAAATAAAAACTTTGAGGGATGCCAATGACATTGTAATTCTCTCACAGACAGTAAAGGACCGGGAAGCGCAGTTGAACGGAATGGACAGTGCCTTGGAAGGAGGATATAAGATGAACACCAACAAAAGGAAAACGGGAATAATGGAATGTAGTCGAATTAAATCAGATGATGCTGAAGGATTTAGATTAGGAAATGAGACACATAAGGTAGTACATGAGTTTTGCTATTTGAGGTGGAAAGTAACTGATGATGGTCGAAGTAGAGAGGATATAAAATGTAGACTGGCAATGGCAAGGAAAGGGTTTCTGAAGAGGAGAAATTTGTTAACATCGACAATAGATTTAAGTGTCAGGAAGTCCTTTCTGAAAGTATTTGTATTGAATATAGCCATGTATGGAATTGAGACATGGACGGTAAATAGTTTAGACAAGAAGAGAATAGAAGCTTTTGAAAGAATGCTAAATATTAAAGGGTAGCTCACATAACTAATGAAGAGGTACTGAATAGAACTGGGAAGAAGAGGAATTTGTGGTACAACTTGACTAGAAGAAGGGATCGGTTGGTAGGACATGTTCTGAGGCATCAAGGGATCACCAATTTCGTATTGGAAGGCAGCGTGGAGGGTAAAAATCGTAGAGAGAGGCCAAGAGATGAATAAACTAAGCAGATTCCGAAGTATGTAGGTCGCAGTAGGTACTTGGAGGTGAAGAAGTTTGCAGAGGATAAAATAGCATGGAGAGCTGCATCAAATCAGTCGTTGGACTGAAGACAGGAACAACATACAACAGCTATCATCTGTAATCGTTTTGCAATTTGTTTCGATCTTTTGATTTTACTAGACGATGAACAACAATATTATCTAGAAACAAACTTAGACAGCCCCTCCACGACCTTGGGAAATGCCAGAAATCACCTTGTGATATCTCGATGACTTTCCTTCAGTTACTACGAACTGTGACCTCTCTCACAAGAAATCACGAATTCAGTCGCATAACTGAGACATCTCATAAGCACGCAGTTTGATTACAAGCCGCTTGTGAAGCATGGTGTCAAAGGCCGCCTGTATGTCTAGAAATACGCATTAATTTGAAATCCCTTGTCGATAGCACTCAACACTTCGTCTGTGTATAGAGCTAACTCTATTTCTCGATAACGACGTCTCCTAAATCCGAGTTGACTATGTATCAGTAGATTGTTATCTTCGACTTAATTCATCTTCCTATACCACTAAGGCGATGAAAGGGAAGAGAAAAAGGAATACATAACCACACGTCAGATGAAAGTGTGACCTGACAGGAGACGGTACATAGGTGGATGTAGCATAGTCCAATATTCATCACTTAGTAATAATGGACACTTTCGCGGAAGAGTTGGTGACTGCTTTCAAGGCGTGCCACTATTGTACTGGTAACCGCCTTTGTTACCACCTCATATTATGCTGGTCAGGACTTAATGTCAAGCTAACATGAGGATTGCAAAGGTGTGTTATTTCAGTCTATGTCCTTTGTTAGGTAGTATTGCTTTCTAGATTTAGAGAATCCAAACATAAATGTTGTCAGTATAAATAATTTAACATTTTGTCCTGAAGGTTTCATTGCGCTGATGACGTTACCTTCCTTCAGCGAGGTCAATGAAACCTTCGTAGGAAAAACTGCCTTGCTCAGCGGCTGGGGAAAAACAGGTGACGGTAAGTTGCCGACTTAGTTTCATTTGTGATGGAGTACTGAATTAAGTTTGTTTCTGTCATTTAGGACCTATCGCATATCTTGCCATTTAGTGGAAAGTATGGCATTGTTGGGCATTTATTATTATTAACGCACGAAATATAGCTGTAATTCAGTAATGACCATGTGTATATTAAGAAAGACATTCACATTTCAATCAGTAGCGTAATCCAGTGTTGACTACTCTCAAGTACACTTTTTATGGAATTGATAGTTTAGCAAATATTACATAACTAGTGAAAGGAAATATTGCTCGTTTCACTTTCATATGCAGGGAGTTTGGAAATTCCCGTTACAGCCTTCTATGACTTGTATAGGGGAGTGAGTACATCGTGTTTTGAATAGGAACCCATGTCTGGAAACATACCGTTTCCATTCTACGATGGTTTCAACTCAGATATTTAACTATCCACTTCATCTTGAAGAACTGAATTGGGCCTAACGCAGTATCATTATTAGGCAACAGTTTGAAAGGAAACATAAACGAAATATTCATTTATCACTTAAACACTTTTATTTGTATTAACACACATCACATTCCAGAACAAAAAGGAATCCAGCATCTGTATGTACAGAACACTACTCACTCATTACAACTACAGACTGATGTGGCGACCACCAACGTTGTTACAGACATTCTACCTCTGAAGCACATACTTGTACACACTCAGCATCCCACCTGGTGTCTCTTCAGATTCTAGTGCAGAGGCCAGAACTTGTGCTAGGAGATCTTCCTCTGTCTCTACAAGAATTTTATAAATTAAGCTTTGCGTACAACTCCACATCAGGTGACTGTCTGATGTAGTAGACTACATTTCATCTTTTGTACCCCACTGCAACCAGGACAAGTAACTCTGAAACGTAGAACAGAAAAGGTACGTTTTCAGACGTGGGATCCCATTCAAAATATTATGATCTCACTCCCCTCTACACGTCCAAACTTTTATAACGAAATGTCCAAAGAGCCTGTTTGATGGAAATAAAGTAATCACCTTTTCATAACAACCCGACATGCCTGACACATTATCAGTCTGAAAATATTGAAGAACAAGTATATACAGGCACACGCATCTAGTTCCTTTGAGAGCTTGGCAGTAACTACCACTTCCAATTATTTCGTGTTAGCAGTGTCTACAAACATCAGTCACGACTGACAAGCCAGTTAGGATAACATTATCTTAGTCTGAGAAGCAGATTGAAACGCAAATTAGGCGCAACAGAGGAAAATATTAAACAATAACACTTTTATTCGTTTTGACCACTGTTTACAGAAATTTAACTGACTTGAATTTACAAGACAGCTTTGTGGTGATCTCTGTTCCGAATACTGGTTTCATAGAGCCCTCCAAGCCACTGTATCCTGTGTAAGCCTACCAATCACTGCATAATAACTGCAACCCATGCCTATTTGAAACTGCTTACAGTAACCAAGTTACGGTATTTCACTACAACTTTTATGCACTTGTGACTCCTAAACCTATCTTTCATTAACAGAATCACAATTCCTCACTGCATCAAAACGTTTGCTATCACTGACCCCTCCTCTTAATCAAGTTATTTCACAAATGCCTTTTCTTCCCTAGTAGATTCCATGACTCCTCTTTAATCGAATCTGCCCACCTAATCTCCAGAATTTTTCTGTAGCACCACATTTCAAAATCTTCTTCACTATTTCAGCGATTCTTACAGTCTGCTCCCCACCACTAGCCACGCAAAAATAGTAAGAACAGCAACAAGTGTGTCTAGAAGTGTTTGTGTTCGGGCTCTGCCAGGTGGGGAGCACGAATTGTGGATTTAGGTAGACATCAGAAGAATGGTAATCTGTGGATTCCTGAAAGGGTTTATCTATCTAGTTCTTTAATATAATGAGAGTAGGAAGCCTATTTCTAGGAAAACAATCCATTGCCATGTATTGTTATATTGTTTTTATTATCATGTTGTTTAGAAAATGATACAGCATAGAAAACGTTTACTGGTAAATAAATTTAAAAAAGGACATGTCAGTCTTGATACAAGCGTCAGATAGTTCTAGATAAAGCAAACAAGTAAGAAAAGGGGAAAACTCTGCAGAAATGTATTCTGAAATATATTATGCTTAAAGAACATTAGTTAATATAGCGAGTCAACCATTCCTAAATCATTCCTAAATGAAATTCAGCATTACTTTGTTGCCTGGCTGAATGCACCATCAAGGAGGGCTTAGTGTAGTAGTCCAAACATGGAACTGGATGAAGAGGCACCCTTGTGACAACATCATATGTAATGTGCATCCTGCGCAATAGCAACGCATAATTTACCTTTCCCTCCCAGTGTGTCACTGAGCGTGTGGGAGGCCAGATAACTATATGTACTCTGCACTGCCTGGCAACCTATTAAACTGCATACTCTTGACTGAAGTGTCAGTCACATATTCTTACCGGGTTTTTCAGTGAAGCAGAACACTATTCGTCCCCAGGTCTGTCTACAATGGCCGCGTACAATAGCCAGGTTGGTGAGGCGATGCGCACAGTGACGCCCTTGCCTCGCAAGAACATATTAACTGACATGACTCTTCCATCTGTCTCCACTTTGAGAACATTCGAGACTCTCAGCTTATTTATTGCTGATCCATTTAGAGTCCATTGTGATCAAAGTGACCACGGAATAAAGCACTCTGTGTATCAACACAACATTCTGGAGAGACAGAGAGAGAGTACTTTCCTGTCTGCAAATTGCACGTATTGAGCCACCTCTCTGCTGGCTGTGGACAGTAATGCCACGCTCCAAAATTGGAGTCTGCCGACCAAACTGCTATGTAGAGGAATTATTTCTGCCACCCTCAAAACATTACTGTCAATTGTGCTGTCTGCCCCCGGTAGCTGAATGGTCAGCGTGACAGATTGTTAATCCTCTGTGCCCGGGTTCGATTCCTGGCTGGGTTGGGGAATTTTCTCCACTCAGGGACTGGGTGCTATGCTGTCCTCATCATCATCCTATCATCCTCATCGACTGCAGGTTGCCAAAGTGGCGTCAAATTGAAAGACCAGCATCCAGCAAACGGCCTGCCCGATGGAGGGGGCCCTACCCATATGATTAACTAAAAAAACTGTCAATTGTCATACCTGGTAACTCCACTTCCATAAAGAAATGACGAAAATAGGGCGATCTCCCCCCACTCGAAAGTTTTAGACTGTTCCGCCAATTATAGAGCGTTCTACGAGATTCATTTGTATGTGTAGAGATCATGTACTGCTCACGTGAGTGCCACTTGCCGTTTTAATTACGTATTCCGTTCTTTGCATCCGAAATTGCAGCCCATCCAATTAGTCGGAAATGCGCAGTTTCCTCTCCCTTTGGACACCTGAAGCAGTAGCCACACTGTAGACTCCCTGTGGCGAAACAAGCTTTGCAGCTCTGTCGAGGCCCTTGGTGCGTCCCTCCCGGGCACTATATTTATGACCCATCCCTATCCTGTGACACAGTATCTGAAATAAAGGCTTTTAAAGAAATAGCTGCATCACAGCTCAACACGTCCTCTTGGTTCCATGTCTGAATTGCTACCAAAATATATGTACATGCGAATGGGGCAAGGGATTATTTGGTATCGTATTCCAAGCAGCCATGTACACTTTCATTATCGTGTGATACGCAAATTAAGTCTGCTACTCCAAAACATGGCGTGTGACATATTATTCGAATCGTCTCGTGGAGGAAAACCCCATGAAAGGTAGTAAAATGGACTGTCACCTTCTCAGTTGCCCATGGAAGGTGGTAAAAAATGGACTTCATCCTTACACTTGCATTGTATTCTTGTCACAGATATTTTTCTTCGATGTTTCACTTCCACAGAGGGCAACATTCTTGACTAATGTCTTCAAGAAAGACCTCCTTACACTGAATTTCACACTCAATGTTAATAAAATTCTTATTTTCAGAAATGCTGTTGCTGCTATTTTCAGATTGGCAGCAGTCCTCATTATAAACAGATTTAATTCAGTTAATTCTGTTACCTTTTTCCAAGAAACTATCCATTCTATTCAGTTTATGTTCCAAGTCTTTTGTTGTCCCTAACTGATTTTAAATAAGATTACAACATGATGCACATTAATATACGAAAATGACTAATTACTGCATGGAATATTAAGGTGTAAAAGCAGTTTACTGATACAATCTCATTAGTTTTGTACATACAGGTTACAATATCTCTTAAAAATCTTCCTTATGGTATCTCCGATATTTAATGATACAGTGTGGCTTTTAATTACTTCCTTATTAATTAAAAACAGTTCTTCCTGTGCATTTAGTTACCTATGTTCTAGTAGTTATATAGTCTGCGATGTTTTCACTAGAAGAATCGCTCTGATATGTGCTGTAATCAATAGAATTAGATTTATCATATTTCAAGTATGAGGGATTAGTGAGATGTCATTTCCCATGTCTCTTATGTCAATATGAACTGTTTATCTTTCCATATTCCAGTTAACGATGGAGTCGTTTGGTGCTTAAGCAAATCTGAGAACTGACTGTGTACATGAGATTCATACATATACAATTAAATGCATTTAACACATTTGCTACCAAATAGATCAGAAATTTATGAGCAAAATTAAAATGTTGTTACAAGTATTTTGTGTGCAATGAAAGATAACTGATATGTTAAGTAAATTATGATTTCACCACCAAGTATACAAGGAACAGTCACATAGCATCATTTTGCATTGCATTGGTGATGGGCAACAAATTAGAAATAATTAGGATTATAACGCATGAGAGAACTTATTTTGAACAGTAACTGATGCGGTACTGTCTTGCCCCTCTGTGCATAGTAAGAAAATAATGAAGAAATTGTCCTTGGATGACAGTAAAACTCTATAAGATCTATAATTGTCATGTATTTTTACATGTTGCCATTCATTAGGTGCTGCAGGCCTTTTCAAAAATTACAAAAATTACTCCAGAAAACTAACGTTTCTCCAAATGTGAAAACATGTTCCAAGGTACTTTGTATGCATAAACGACGACCGATAGGTTGGTCAGAAGCGACTTTTCGCTGATGATGTTGTACTATATGGGAAAGTGTCATCGAATAATAGTTGGAGGATATAGGATGACTTTCTAATTGTGTGATGAGCAACTTGCTCTAAATTTAGAAAAATATAAGGTAATACAGATAAGTGGGGAAAACTATCCTGTAAATCTGGAATGCACTGTTAGTTGTGTCCTACTTGACACAGTCATTTCGATTAAATGTTTGGGAATAACTGTGCAAACCAATGTAGCATGGAACGCCCTCATAAGTTTGATAGGGAAGGTGAATGGTTCACTTCAGGTTGCTGGAAGTGTATTAAAGAGTATAAGGGAGGCCACAAAGAGAACACAGAGTGACCTATTGTAGAATACTCCTCTAGTGTTTGGGACCCCCACCATGTAAGTGTAGATTTAGATATGTCCTGGTAATAGTTGCAGTAATAGTCTGCTATGGTGCTTTAAATGAATAGTTAGTACATGGGATTGCTATCTTGGTGTTTGGTTGACTTGTGGCTTGAGACATGTCATGAGGACAGAGGCAGTGAAGGGTGTCTCATGTGAGTTACGTAATTTGGTTTTTTCAGAGTAATTTTGTGGCCTTCAATGTGGGTATAGATGGTGTTGGTATTGCAGTAAACTTGTATGACATTGATGGAGGGTCAGTGGTACGCCCTTGTGTTTTTGAATGTTGTGTAAGCTATTGAGAAAAGGATGGGAATATGATCACTTCCAAATGCATTGGTGACATTCATCTTAGGTGGTTGGTTGAGGTGAGGATGGTGTCAGAGGGGACTGCTTTCAGTCAAATGTACTGGGATAAGGGAACCTGGTCAGCTCTTAGAGTGATAGAAACCAGACGCCATTGGTCAAGTTTGCCAAGGAAGCGTCTATTCATGTTAACAGCTGTAAGAATAATGTGTATTGTGGCAATATGGTTAATGTGTAAAATGAAGGCTTTGAAAGCAGAGTATTTAAGACACATACAGTCGGTGACACCTGTTACTGTCATACTCTTGAAGTAAGTGATGTACATGAGGTGCTTGAAATGAAGATTGAATAAGTGTTTGGGCAAATCAGATTATATCAGGCGTGGCCTACTGAAACTCCCATTTTGGCTACAGGTTTTGGGAATATGTGTGAAGTGTTGGATGACATGCAAATTATGCTGGGCAGTAGTCAGAATGTTTAGTGAAAGGTAAATGAATGGATAAAGTTTGTGGTATCATGCAAATTAGAGGGAATGGATGTCACTTAATAGGATCTTGAGCTGCAGTTGTGGCATAGTGCATTACGTAGGAGTGTTATCAGGCGCCATTTCAGACTAGAATATCAGGATGGCTGAAGAGGAATTGCAACTGCTTTAGAGAGTAGATAACATGGTAAGCAGATCGAGTTGATAAGCCTTGCTGTTAGAAGTTATGTAGCTGTTCAAAGAGAGAAATTTTCTGGAGCACATTAATAATAAAATATATGTGATATCTTCAGCAGTGGGGGGTGGGACACAAGGAATATTGGTGGTGAGGAGTTGGTTACTTAGATGGTTACTTAGTTTGTTTCATGCTCCATGGATAATTTGCACGATAACTCATAGTGATATGGATGAGCCCATTTATGTTCCACATAGCATATTAATTTGTAAATATGGCTATGTGATGGACATCTGCATAGTAGCTTTCCATTTTTCATTATTGTTATTAATTATGCAGATGTGAGTTCATAATTCCTTTTGCACATTAAAACAGTAGAAATTCTTTTATAAAACAGTCTGAGCTGCAAGAAGAAACTATTTCAGTTTGTTTTCTAATTTTACTTTGCTGTCTCTTAGATGTTTTCTAGCACTGGGTAGGTTATCAACAACATTAGTTGCAGCATTGTGCATCTCTTATTGTACCCAAGAAAGGTTTATTTTGGAGTAATGAATGTCTTTCTCCTTCTGGTATTGCAATTAAGTCATCATTGTTCCTTTTGAACTGCATTAGATTTATTACAAAAATAATGATGAGAATATAAATACAATGTGCAGCAGTAGTCAGAAAGCCCACCTCCTCAAAACGTTTGCAACAAAATGATCATGGGTGAGCACCACTTAGAATGTTTACAGCATATTTCTGAATAATGATCACTTGCTCCATTAATGATGAGTGACCCTAAAACATTACTCCACATGTGATTATTGACTGAAATTCCAACAATTATAAATGCAAACGTGGCTGCTAAGTTGTTTTAAGAGTTTAAAAATGTCCTTCATCCATTTTAGATCCTCATCAATTGGACACCAAAGAATTTTGAAGTTTCCATCCTGTTTATTATTTCCTCATCATGTATTACGCTTATCATTGATATTCAACCACTAGACATGCACAACTGAATATATTGCCTCTTTGAAACTGAGACCATTTGCAGAAAACCAGTCTATGGTACATTTAAGAACACCGTTTGCCATTTCTTCTGTTGCTGTATGTATGTTTGGATTGATTATAATACTATTGTCATCACAAAAGGAATTAAAATTTGGCTCGTTGTATATTAGATGGAAGAATATTTTCGTATATGATGAAGACTAGGGGATCAAAGACTGATCCTTGGGGAGTCCCATACATGATTTCTCAACCATCAGAATAATGTCCCCAGACAATATTGCTTAAATTACGAAATACAACTTTCTGCATTCGTTTGGTGTGACATGACGTTGTCCATTTGTTGGCTATATCATGGATCCCATAAAACTTTAGTTTATCTAGGAGAATATTGTGATTCGCAGTCAAAGGCCTTATTTCATTCTTGTGAAATTTGGTAAATTTGAATGAATGTGTAGGTGGTATACTGAGTTGAGCAACTTTGCTGAGGATATTATTGTTGTCCAGGTGAGGTACTATTGTAATATACACCGCCTTCTCAAAAAATTTGGGACATGCTGTCAGCAGTGAAACAGGTTGGTAGTTATTGACGTCTCTCCCATCACCTTCCTTAAAGATTGGTTTAACAACATCATATTTCAGTCTCTCTGGAAAAATCCCTTGAATTTGTGATCCATTACAGATTTCAGGTAAGACAGGACTTATTATATTTGAACAAATCTTTACCACTGTATTGGAAACACCTTCAAAATCAGATGAGATTTAGTTTTAGAGGCAATATATAATTTCATGAATCTTGGAATGAGAAGCTGGTGATACATTCATATGACTGAATTTTGTGATGATTTATTTTTCAACAGACTGCTGTGATTTTACACTTCAACTGTTTTTCTCTATTTTCTCTACTATATTTAAGACATGATTATTAGAGAGATATTTGTTACCTGTGACTCATCACTTACAGCCCTTCCATTCAGTTCAGTTGTGATGTTACCCTATCTATGGCTGGTTGTCCAGTCCCTCATTTCATCACATTACATGTAGTATTCAGTCTGTTGTCACAGTTAAGGTTTCTGAAATTATGTACATGTTCCCTCACTTTTTAATATCTTTTCTTAGTAATTTTGAGTATTTAGCAGTTTACAACTACTGCTGCATCTTTCTTTGTTCCTGCCCACAGATGAGTATATTTACTTTTTCCTTTCACAAGGTACTTTAACCCATTTAGTGAAATGTGTTTTTTTTTTGTATGGCTGTTTAACATCCTTTCTGATTAGCTTATGTGGACAGCTATTTTCAGCTATTTATTTTATCAGGGAATAACTATTATTTCACCATAAATTTCAACATGGGTAATTTCCTGTATTGAGTTATTTATTTTATCATGGAACAGAACGAATTTTATGTTAACAATTATTTAATCATAAATTTCGTCATGGGATTTTTCTTGTAAGCTATTCTTAAAAACATTTGTCTCGTAGTCATTAATTTTTGTAACTAATTTCGACTCAGACATAACACTAAAGTGCTCTCTTATTTAGCCTAACTAAGTGTGTACCATGATCAGAGAGAGGATTTGTTCTTGGGTAAACAGTTATTGTCTTGATTTGAGTTTCATGAAAGTAAACGTTGTCAATTAGCATCACAGAATGCTTTAGAAAATGAATACTGAAGTCACCACAGTTTAGTAACTACTTCATTCTGTCTGACAGATAGCATAGTAAAGAATCCAGAGTCCTCATCATCATCATCATCATCAGTGTTCTGGCCTAGCGCAGGTCTCTTTGTGGTTGTGTCATATGCTACACTCATATACTATCTACTTTCTGATATCTTGTGTGTCTTCTTCTTCTTCTTCTTCTTAGATCCACCGTTGGTTCCACATGGTCTATCACTAAACAATCTCTTGTTTTCCACTGTCCCATCCAATTGTGTTTTCTCCTCCTGTTTAATTTAAAATTTCTCTCTCCTCCCCCACTCTTCTCAAATTTACGTTTCAAATGCTTCCAATCTTCTTTCATCTTCATTCCTCAGTGTCCATGTCTCAGCTCCCTATAATGCCACACTCGCATAAAACACTTCGCTAGTATCTTCCTCAGCTCTGTGTCCAGGCAATGTCAAATGTTTCCTTGGCAACTACTATAGATGTTGTTGTTGTGGTCTTCAGTCCTGAGACTGGTTTGATGCAGCTCTCCGTGCTATCCTATCCTGTGCAAGCTTCTCCATCTCCCAGTACCTACTGCAGCCTACATCCTTCCGAATTTGCTTAGTGTATTGATCTCTTGGTCTCCCTCTACGATTTTTACCCGCCACGCTGTCCTCCAATGCTAAATTTGTGATCCCTTGATGCCTCAGAATATGTCCTACCAACCGGTCCCTTCTTGTCAAGTTGTGCCACAAACTCCTCTTCTCCCCAACCCTATTCAATACCTCCTCATTAGTAATGTTATCTACCCATCTCATCTTCAGCATTCTTCTGTCGCACCACATTTCGAAAGTTTCTATTCTCTTCTTGTCCAAACTATTTATTGTCCATGTTTCACTGCCATACATAGCTACACTCCATACAAATACTTTCAGAAATGACTTCCTGACACTTAAATCTATACTCAATGTTAACAAATTTCTCTTCTACAGAAACTTATTTCTTGCCATAGCCAGTCTACATTTTAGATCATCTATGCTTCGACCATCATCAGTTATTTTGCTCCCCAAATAAGAAAACTCCTTTACTACTTTAAGTGTCTCATTTCCTAATCTAATACCCTCATCATCACCCGATTTAATTCGACTACATTCCATTATCCTCGTTTTGCTTTTGTTGATGTTCATCTGGTATCCTCCTTTCAAGAGACTGTCCATTCCGTTGAACCCCTCTTCCAAGTCCTTTGCTGTCTCTAATAGAATTACAATGTCATCGACGAACCTCAAAGTTTTTATTTCTCCTCGATAGATTTTAATACCTACACCGAATTTTTCTTTTGTTTCCTTTATTGCTTGCTCAATATACAGATTGAATAACATCAGGGAGAGGCTAAAAGCCTGTCTCACTCCCTTCCCAACCACTGCTTCCCTTCCATGCTCCTCAACTCTTATAACCGCCATCTGGTTATGGTACAAATTGTAAGTAGCCTTTCGCTCCCTGTATTTTACCCCTGCCACCTTTAGAATTTGAAAGAGAGTTTTCCAGTCAACTTTGTCAAAAGCTTTCTCTAAGTCTACAAATGCTAGAAACGTAGGTTTGCCTTTGATTAATCTTTCTTCTAAGATTAGTCGGAAGGTCAGTACTGCCTCACATGTTCCAGTATTTCTACGGAATCCAAACGGAACTTCCCCGAGGTCGACTTCTACCAGTTTTTCCATTCGTCTGTAAAGAATTCACGTTAGTATTTTGTGACTTATTAAACTGATAGTTCGGTAATTTTCACATCTGCCAACACCTGCTTTCTTTGGGATTGGAATTATTATATTCTTCTTGAAGTCTGAGGGTATTTCGCCTGTCTCATACATCTTGTTCACCAGATGGTTGAGATTTGTCAGGACTGGCTCTCCCAAGGTTATCAGTAATTCTAATCGAATTTTGTCTACTCCCAGGGCCTTGTTTCGGCTCAGGTCTTTCACTGCTATGTCAAACTCTTCACGCAGTATCGTATCTCCCGTTTCATCTTCTTCTACATCCTCTTCCATTTCCAAAATATTGTCCTCAAGTACATCGCCCTTGTATAGACGCTCTATATACTCCTTCCACCTTTCTGGTTTCCCTTCTTTGCTTAGATCTGGGTTTCCATCTGAGCTCTTGATATTCATATAAGTGGTTCTCTTTTCTCGAAAGATCTCTTTAATTTTCCTAGTGATATGCGCCTCTACATCCTTACATTTGTCCTCTAGCCATCCCTGCTGAGCCATTTTGCACTTCCTTTCGATCTCATTTTTGAGACGTTTGTTTTCCTTTTTGCCTGCTTCATTTACTGCATTTTTATATTTTCTCCTTTCATCAGTTAAATTCAGTATTTCTTCTGTTACCCAAGGATTTCTACTAGCCCTCGTCTTTTTACCTACTTGATCCTCTGCTGCCTTCACTACTTCATCCCTTCTACTGTATTTCATTCCCCCATTCTTTTTCCCCCAATTTAAAACCTGGTTCCTAAACCTCTGTGTTACCATTATATAATCTATCTGATACATTTTATCGTCTCCAGGATTCTTCCATGTATACAACCTTCTTTTATGATTCTTGAACCAAGCGTTAACTATGATTAAGCTTTGCTGTGTGCAAAATTCTACCAGACGGCTTCCTCTTTCATTTTTTACCCCCAATCCATATTCACCTGCTATGTTTCCTTTTCTCCCTTTTCCTACTCTCGAATTCCAGTCACACATGACTATTAAATTTTCGCCTCCCTTCACTACCTGAATAATTTCTTCTATCTCATCATACATTTCATCAAATTCTTCATCATCTGCAGTGCTAATTGGCATATAAACTGTACTGTACTACTGTAGTAGGCGTGGGCTTCGCGCCTATCTTGGCCACAATAATGCATTCACTATGCTGTTTGTAGTAGTTTACCCACACTCCTAGTTTTTTATTCATTATTAAACCTACTCCTGCATTTCCCCTATTTGATTATGTATTTATAACCCTGTATTCACTTGAACAAAAGTCTTGTTCCTCCTTTAACCTATCCATGTCCCTTTTTAAATTTTCTAAAGTACCTGCCCGATTAAGGGATCTGACATTCCACGCTCCAATCTGTAGAACGCCAGTTTTCTTTCTCCTGATAACGACGTCCTCTTGAGTAGTCCCTGCCCGGAGATCCGAATGGGGGACTATTTTATCTCTGGAATATTTTAGCCAAGAGGACGCCATCATCATCCTACCCCACCTTTATTGCATCGTATATCTTCTGTAATTATGCCTTCTCCCAGATATTTGAAAGCACTGTTGGCTTCTGTATCTCCCCAATGATGTTGTTGCTAAGGCTACCATTGTAAAATGAGCAGGAAAATAATTTCTTGCTTATATCATCATGCATTTTTTCTTATTAATTCTTATTCTGAATTCCTCACAGGTCTTATTTAAATCGTTTATCATTCCTGTCATAGTTCCGTCTATCTCTGCCAATAACACCATATCACCTGCAAATTGAATACAAATTATCCTTCTACCACCAACATGCAATCATCTTTTTTCATTTCAAACATTTCTGAATAACATGCTCCAAATATATTTTAAACAATATGGAGGAGAGACAGGAGCTGTGCAACCCTCCCCTTCCAACTGTGCTTTCCTCTGTCACCTCATCCCCAATCTGTGCTCATATTTTCTGTATTATATATAAATTATCAGCCATTAATCCCTCCAGCTGACTTCATTCTTCCATGGAATGTCCATTAATTTATTCCACCATACTCTGTCAAAGGATTTCTCCAAGTCAGCGAAAACAGTATAAACTTCTTTCTACTTTCAGCGAATTTTTCATGTATAATTCTCAACAGTCCATTTGCATCTGTTGTACTTTTCCCTCTTCTAAATCAATACTCTTTCTCTGTGATACTTTATTCCAGTCTCCCATAGAGTCTTCTATTTATCACCCTTAGTAGAACTGCATGAAAAATCGAACTTATGATTCTAAACTAACCACATTTCTTGGCAATGTGTTTTCCCTCAGTCGGTCTCATTATTGTCAAGAGAAAGTTATTTAGCCATTCACACTTTTCCTTTATCTTATTACACACCCCTACTCCCAAGGCTGTTAAACAACTCTGCTGGTAATCCATCAGTTCCACTTGTTTTGATTCTTGTCCAAAGCCTGTTTTACTTCTCCTTCCAAGATGCAGTATTCTTTGTCCTCATCTACAACTCTCATCTCCACTTCTAATTCAGTATCGTTTGGTTTTTGATCAGTCTCATTTATGCACTCTACATTTGCTTGTCATCTTCTCAGCACTTCATCCGGTTTATGTACCATTGTACCATCACTTCTTTCTACTTCCGTACTTGTCCTGCTTTACTTTGATTCAGAGACTATACTAGCAGCTAATCTATACACTGTTCCATATCTTCCTTATTATTCTAGTTTCTCTACTTCTTTAGATCTCACTTTCATCGACGTCTTTCTTGGCTGTTCCGTTTCTCTTCTTAATTCATTGTTGAGATTTCTGTTCATTCTTTCCCCTTATTGAATTAATATTATCATCTATTTAGTTCTCTGTTCAGTCTCGTCCAGCACTTTGCTACCCACTCTTAACATTATTCTCTCTGACTCTCTCACCTGTACAGCTTCTTCAGGAGTTACCTTAAGCTTTTAGGTCACCCTCTTCCATTTCTCGTTCCTAATCTCTTCATTTGAAGAGATTGTGGAGTGCTAATAAACTATGAAATAAATTTTCCTCATGTCTAGAGTCACAACCGATGTAATCTTGATATACTGTTCTCACCACAGTAGGCATAGAAAACATTCAATTTTGGCACAGTAAAGTGCAATGCTGGCCGTAAAATAGCTTCATACAAACAACATCTGTAGATTAGTTGATAAATTAATAACCTTGCCAATGTTCAGTCAAAATACTGTATATTGGCTCAGCAGAGTGCAGTGCTGCCCACATTGAAGCTGGTACAAACATTACCAGTTTTAATATTTTCTGACTCTGATTGAAAAATGATCTCTTAAAAAAAATTCATTGGGTTCAAATAAACGGAACATGGGAGAGGAAGAGGTACTGATAAAGAGATATCCTAAGACCAAATTCTTCATTTTGAAAACTGTATTCAAAATAAAGTTTCTCCTTCACAAAATCTGAAATGAAACATTTCACATTAACTTCAAAATCATTTAACTTCTCAGCTGTTCTACAATTTGCAATTACTGTCGTAATTAAAAGCACTTGGATTGTTACATGACAAAAAGTCTGACGTTGTTTGACAAAAAAGATTCCAAAATTTAACTTCTTTGTATCAGGATTACTAAACACACAAAATTTTACAAATCGGGTATATATAATCAACCTATACATTACACATGATGGAAAATACATCGTTCCTACATTCAAGGGTCAGTATTGTAAAATTCAACTAAATCCACACTGTGTTGCTGCATACTTAGAACTAAATATACAAATTTTCATTAACTTGCAAATTCGTTCTAGTTGCTCTCACATTGAGTTATATTATCAATTCATTACTCTTCTCTAACTGCCACGGATTGTGGTCAGTATTGCTAAGAATCAGTATTACTTCCATTCTTTGTAATTTTATAGCCATTCATTACTTCATTTTATAAAAACTGTATTATGCTGCATCCTTACACCAACAACTAAATATTCCCAGCTAGCCACTAGCTTTGAGTCTTACATCGTACCTATGACAGAGTGCTCTCAATAGCCATTTGAGAAAAATGCTTACACCAACTCCTCATAAAATGTCGTGAAACTTAGAATGCTGTCTGTCAGTGGCCTTTTTTATGCAATATTGGCTTCAGGTGGCCTTCTACTTGCAATCCGTACAAATAAAATTAAAGCAATAACAGCCCTCAGTCGCAAAAATAAAACCTAGGATTCAGCCACTGCTAAGAGTGCCTTCATCATAAATAAAACATTTAAACTGACCTATAACAAAAGTTTTAGGAAACATGGTTTTTAAGTGTAAGTACTGACTAGCGGTATAAAAGGAACAGGAAGTACTTACATGTCGAGTATAAAATAAATATCAAGCGATAAAGCTTTAGTCACAAAATTTTAAAATAGAAAACATAGACGGCAAGCTGGTATGGGCTGCTGACACACATCGAGCTGCAGTAGCATCAGGCTGAGGTTCTCGCATTAGCAATTGTGGGCAGGTGAACATTATATCAAAACTGCCACCTAGCAGCCGCAAATACATACAGGCTACTCAACATTCAAAATATAGACAGACGAATATTGTGATGAACATTGTGTAACACATGAAGTAAGAGTCAAGGAAGCTGAGTAATTCAGTGAGTATAAAAACGGTATAACATGAGAACAAAAATTACGAATTGACTTAGATAGAAAAAATATTTCGGTAACTGCACGAGGGAACACGAAATCAAATGTCAAGTTGTAATACTATCGACCTTTTGAGAGTTGAGAGACTTTGCGCAAAGGAAGCAAAAAATGAGACTTGTACAGTATGCAGTGTATAAGAGGGTCTGCAGAAGACAATAATCTTTGACTGTGTGAAGTTTAATGTTTATATGTAATTAACAAATGTTTATAATGTTATGTAAGTAACAATAAGTATCTTTTATTTAACTATGTATTATTGTTTGTAAAGTGAAGTCAACACCAGCACAGGGCTCAGGTTAAATATAGTTGAAAACCAGTAGTGATCTACCGACGTTCTGGAAGGTCGGAATAGGTGGAGATTTTTTCCTGCTAACTGAAGCAGTTAGGAGAGGGTAGAAGTGGAGGGAGTCAGACAGGGACAAGACCCTATGGAGGCAGGTGGCGAAAGCTGATGGCGCGCTGTACACCGCAGTATTGTTTAAACAAAGCTTAAGTTTAACTGCTCAATAGTTGTGAGTGAAGGGGAAGTTTTAAGGTACAAATTTGCAACGCTTTAGAGCTGATATAAAATTACGTCTGCAGCGAGTGTTCGTTCCCCGATGTGAAATGGTCTAAGGCATCCATTACTTAGACTGACACAGATCCCCAGGAAAGTCAAACTCATATTTGCGATGGTATAAGTCGCATTATTCGACGCCATGAAGACAAGTAATAATCTCCATCGTTGCAAATGGTACGTGCCTTCAAAGCACCTAAACCTCCAGCAACTGTGCTCACAACGACACTATTGAAATTAACCGTCCATAATTCTGCATACGAGCTGTGTTGACAAGTTTTTGCGTGTTCAATAATCGTTTAAGTGTTTTTTTACACTAAACTACACATTTAAGATAAAGTGTTCCAAGTAGGGATCCTATCTACATCCACATCTACATCCCTACTCCGCAAGCCACATGACGGTGTGTGGCGGAGGGTACCTTGAGTACCTCTATCGGTTCTCCCTTCTATTCCAGTCTCGTATTGTTCGTGGGAAGAAGGACTGTCGGTATGCTTCTGTGTGGGCTCTAATCTCTCTGATTTTATCCTCATGGTCTCTTCGCGAGATATACGTAGGAGGGAGCAATATACTGCTTGACTCCTCGGTGAAGGTATGTTCTCGAAACTTCAACAAAAGCCCATACCGAGCTACTGAGCGTCTCTCCTGCAGAGTCTTCCACTGGAGTTTATCTATCATCTCCGTAACGCTTTCGCGATTACTAAATGATCTTGTAACGAAGCTCGCTGCTCTCCGTTGGATCTTCTCTATCTCTTCTATCAACCCTATCTGGTACGGATCCCACACAGCTAAGCAGTATTCAAGCAGTGGGCGAACAAGCGTACTGTAACCTACTTCCTTTGTTTTCGGATTGCATTTCCTTAGGATTCTTCCAATGAATCTCAGTCTGGCATCTGCTTTACCAACGATCAACTTTATATGATCATTCCATTTTAAATCACTCCTAATGCGTACTCCCAGATAATTTATGGAAGTAACTGCTTCCAGTTGATGACCTGCTATATTGTAGCTAAATGATTAGGGATCTATCTTTCTATGTATTCGCAGCACATTACACTTGTCTACATTGAGATTCAATTGCCATTTCCTGCACCATGCGTCAATTCGCTGCAGATGCTCCTGCATTTCAGTACAATTTTCCAATGTTACAACCTCTCGATATACCACAGCATCATCCGCAAAAAGCCTCAGTGAACTTCCGATGTCATCCACAAGGTCATTTATGTATATTGCGAATAGCAACGGTCCTATGACACTCCCCTGCTGCACACCTGAAATCACTCTTACTTCGGAAGACTTCTCTCCATTGAGAATGACATGCAGCGTCTGATAGTCCATATGCTCTTACTTTGTTCATTAAACGACTGTGGGGAAATGTATCGAACGCCTTGCGGAAGTCAAGAAACATGGCATCTACCTGTGAACCCGTGTCTATGGCCCTCTGGAGTCTCGTGGACGAATAGCGCGAGCTGGGTTTCACACGACTGTCTTTTTCATAAACCCATGCTGATTCCTACGGAGTAGATTTCTAGTTTCCAGAAAAGTCATTATACTCGAACATAATACGTGTTCCAAAATTCTACAACTGATCGACGTTAGAGATATAGGTCTATAGTTCCGCACATCTGTTCGACGTCCCTTCTTGAAAACAGGGATGACCTGTGCCCTTTCCCAATCCTTTGGAACGCTACGCTCTTCTACAGACCCACGGTACACCGCTGCAAGAAGGGGGGCAAGTTCCTTCGCGTACTCTGTGTAAAATCGAACTGGTATCACATCAGGTCCAGCGGCCTTACCTCTTTTGAGCGATTTTAATTGTTTCTGTATCCCTCTGTCGTCTATTTCGATGTCTACTATTTCGTCATCTGTGCGACAATCTAGAGAAGGAACTATAGTGCAGTCTTCCTCTATTAAACAGCTTTGGAAAAAGACATTTAGTATTTCGGCCTTTAGTCTGTCATCCTCTGTTTCAGTACCATTTTGGTTACAGAGTGTCTGGACAATTTGTTTTGATCGACCTACCGGTTTGACATAAGACCAAAATTTCTTAGGATTTTCTGCCAAGTTAGTACAAAGAACTTTACTTTCGAATTCATTGAACGTCTCTCGCATAGCCTTATTCACACCACATTTCGCTTCGCGTAATTTTTGTTTGTCTGCAAGGCTTTGGCTATGCTTATGTCTGCTGTGAAGTTCACTTTGCTTCTGCAGCAGTTTGCTAACTCGGTTGTTGTAACACGGTGGTTCTTTTCCATCTCTTACGATCCTTACTATAGAAAAGAGAATGAAACCGAGAATCCATTGGTGAGAAACATTATTGCACAGTTGAGTGTTTACTTGCAATGTAAATGTGAAGAATTGCAGATTGCCTTAAAAATAAGTAAAGTAAATAACAATTCTAACTAGTGTTATTGGGACCTTCTGTCCAAGAAACTACGTAAAGTAAGTATTTCAATACAACTGAGAAAAAGCAAGTATAAAAAACCTTTTACAATCATTTCGATTTCGATACTAACAAAGGTATCGTAAAAATATTTCTTGTGTGTAATACATGTTTTCAGAAGTAGTGTTGCTGATCTTACATTCTGAAACGTAAGTTGGCATTATTGTCGTTCAGGCGTTGTTATCATGGACCAAAACTTTCTAAGTGTGTGCGTGTGTGTGTGTGTGTGTGTGTGTGAGTAATTCTGAAAGCAGTCATTATTCAGCTAGTGATAGAAATAAATAAAAGAGAAGAAGTTTTAATAAGAATCAAAATAAAGTATAGACCAAATTTGGTGAATTTGTTGAATAACGTCAATCGATTCGTAATATTGGCTGGCGACCCTGTTTTTCAGTATTATCAGCATTCATAAGATGTTGTTGTTGTTGTGGTCTTCATTCCTGAGACTGATTTGATGCAGCTCTCCATGCCAATCTATCCTGTGCAAGCTCCTTCATCTCCCAGTACTTACTGCAACCTACGTCCTTCTGAATCTGCTTAGCGTATTCATCTCTTGGTCTCCGTCTATGATTTTTACCATCCACACTGCCCTCAAGTGCTAAATTTGTGGTCCCTTGATGCCTCAGAATATGTCCTACCAACCGATCCCTTCTTCTAGTCAAGTTGTGCCACAAACTCCTCTTCTCCCCAATCCTATTCAATACCTCCTCATTTGGTATGTCATCTACCCATCTAATCTTCAGCATTCTTCTGTAGTACCACATTTCGAAAGCTTCTTTTCTCTTCTTGTCCAAACTATTTATCGTCCATGTTTCACTTCCATACATGTCTACACTCCATACAAATACTTTCAAAAACGACTTCCTGACACTTCAATCTATACTCGATGTTAACAAATTTTTCTTCTTCAGAAACGCTTTTCTTGCCATTGCCAGTCTACATTTTATATCCTCTCTACTTCGACCATCATCAGTTATTTTGCTCCCCAAATAGCAAAACTCCTTTACTACTTTAAGTGTCTCGTTTCCTAATCTAATACCCTCAGCATCACCCGATTTAATTCGACTACATTCCATTATCCTCGTTTTGCTTTTGTTGATGTTCATCTTATATCCTCCTTTCAAGACACTGTCCATTCCATTCAACTGCTCTTGCAAGCCCTTTGCTATCTCTGACAGAATTACAATGTCATCGGCGAACCTCAAAGTTTTTATTTCTTCTCCATGGTTTTTAATACCTACTCCGAATTTTTCTTTTGTTTCCTTTACTGCTTGCTTGAATAACATTGGGGGTAGGCTACAACCCTGTCTCACTCCCTTCCCAACCACTGCTTCCCTTTCATGTCCCTCAACTCTTATAACTGCCATCTGGTTTCTGTACAAATTGTACATAGCCTTTCGCTCTCTGTATTTTACCCCTGCCACCTTTAGAATTTGAAAGAGAGTATTCCAGTCAACATTGTCAAATGCTTTCTCTAAGTATACAAATGCTAGAAACGTAGGTTTGCCTTTCCTTAATCTATCTTCTAAGATAAGTCGTAAGGTCGGTATTGCCTCACGTGTTCCAATATTTCTACGGAATCCAAACTGATCTTCCCAAGGTCGGCTTCTATAGCTTTTCCATTCGTCTGTAAAGAATTCGCGTTAGTATTTTGCAGCCGTGACTTATTAAACTGATAGTTTGGTAATTTTCACATCTGTCAACACGTGCTCTTTTTGGGACTGGAATTATTGTATTCTTCTTGAAGTCTGAGCGTATTTCGCCTGTCTCATACATCTTGCTCACCAGTTGGTAGAGTTTTGTCAGGACTGGCTCTCCCAAGGCTGTCAGTAGTTCTAATGTGATGTTGTCTACTTCCAGGGCCTTGTTTCGACTCAGGTCTTTCAGTGTTCTTTCAAACTCTTTCACGCAGTATTGTATCTCCCATTTCGTCTTCATCTACGTTCTCTTCCATTTCCAGAATATTGTCCTCAAGTACGTCGCCCTTGTATAGACCCTCTATGTACTCCTTCCACTGCTTTCCCTTCTTTGCTTAGAACTGGGTTTCCACCTGAGCTCTTGATATTCATAGAAGTGGTTCTCTTTTCTCCAAAGGTCTCTTTAATTTTCCTGTAGGCAGTATCTATCTTACCCCTAGTGAGATAAGCCTCTACATCCTTGCATTTGTCCTCTAGCCATCCCTGCTTAGCCATTTTACACTTCCTGTCGATCTCATTTTTGAGACGTTTGGATTCCTTTTTGCCTGCTTCATTTACTGCATTTTTATATTTTCTCCTTTCATCAATTAAATTCAATATTTCTTATGTTACCCAAAGATTTCTACTAGCCCTCGTCTTTTTACCTACTTGATCCTCTGCTGCCTTCACTACTTCATCCCTCAGAGCTACCCATTCTTCTTCTACTGCATTTCTTTCCCCCATTCGTGAAAATTTTTCCCTTATGGTCTCCCTGAAACTCTGTACAGCCTCTGGATTAATCAGTTTGTCCAGAGCGCGTCTACCGAGCGAGGTGGCGCAGTGGTTAGCACACTGGACTCGCATTCGGGAGGACGACGGTTCAATCCCGTCTCCAGCCATCCTGATTTAGGTTTTCCGAGATTTCCCTAAATCGTTTCAGGCAAATGCCGGGATGGTTCCTTTGAAAGGGCACGGCCGATTTCCTTCCTAATCCTTCCCTAACCCGAGCTTGCGCTCCGTCTCTAATGACCTCGTTGTCGACGTGACGTTAAACACTAACCACCACCACCTCCAGATCCCATCTCATTAAATTCCCATCTTTTTGCAGTTTCTTCAGTTTTAATCTACAGCTCATAACCAATAGATTGTGGCCAGAGTCCACATCTGCCCCTGGAAATGTCTTACAATTTAATACCTGGTTCCTAAATCTCTGTCTTACCATTATATAATCTATCTGATACTTTCTAGTATTTCCAGGATTCTTCCATGTGTACAACCTTCTTTTATGATTCTTGAACGAAGTGTTAGCTATGATTAAGATACGCTCTGTTGCAAAATTCTACCAGACGGCTTCCTCTTTCATTTCTTTCCCCCAATCCATATTCACCTACTATTTTTCCTTCTCTCCCTTTTCCTACTCTCGAATTCCAGTCACCCATGACTATTAAATTTTCGTCTCCCTTCACTACCTGAATAATTTCTTTTATCTCATCATACATTTCATCAATTTCTTCATCATTTGCAGAGCTGGTTGGCATATAAACTTGTAGTTTGACGAAAAAGAAAAGCTGCAACCAAGACTATACGATAACTTCACATTTGACCGAGCTTTATCCATTCTGTGGCATCTCAGGCCACTAGCAATTGTTAAGGACGTAGTTGTGTTTAAGTGCTTGAATTACCGAAACTAGAATAACATCTTAAGTACTAAACATAATTGCTGGAGTAGAAACCGTGAGTGTTGTAACCGGCCTTTAGACAGGACTAGAACATTTACTACGTCTACATACATGATATAATTAATTTGCTATCTTTCTTCATTTGACCTAGCTATTGATGTATATTTCGTTTTCTGTATTGTTCAAACAATGTGTTTCCAATCATAAGAGAATTTTTTATTGAGAGGTTAACCAGCCCTTCACCCCTGTCATTCCTATTTCCGAATCCAAATCTTCCAAGCACTCCTTCTACTTTTCCCTCTGCTGTCACTGAATTCAAATCCACATTACAACGATGTGGCATTTTTTCTTCTTTATGCGGTACTTCTTCAGTCTTTTCACAATAGTCCTTTAATACTCCACTATCGTTTTCACTCAGTGGTACGTGTATTTGTGTTAATACGACATCCCTCTTGTCCCCTTTTAATCCCATCATAATCAGTCTTTCATCTATGTAGTCCACTTTCAACAGGTTTTTCATCAGTTGTTTTCCTATGATAATTGCCACTCCACAATTTCCAGTCTTGAAGCTGCCTGAGAAAAATATTTTGTACTCTCCACTCGCCAGTTCTTCGTTACTCCCCTATGTCATTTGAGATGTACCTAATACATCCCATCTTCATTATTTCCTGCTAGGCATTTTCCAGCTTGCCAGCCTAAAATTGTGTGAGTATATTCCATGTTCCAATCCTCAACGTCCCTTCCATGTTCCTACTCCGTCTTTTCTTTCTTTCTTCATCCTCCTCCTACACTTCTGTATTTATCTCAGTGTAAGCCACTCCTGGAGAATCGATTAAGGGGAAGTTTTGCCTCTGAATTCATAGACAACTAAAGCTACACTATGTTTCCCAAAGACAATAATATGGTAGTGTCCCATTCGTTACAATATAGCCATATGATTGCATATGATTGTGCAGCCATATTCAGCCACTCAATATGAACGCTACCTTGCTTGTAACCGCCTCTCTGAGAACAGACGCTAAAATTTCCTTCTTCTGTCTACGACGCCTTACCATCTTATCCGACGTTAGAAACAGAAAAGGAAAGCAAAGACACCTTCATGCCTCGAAGCCAAATACCTTTGGGGGCGAAAGACAAGAGTTGGCCAAGGGAGGCCGATGGAAAGGAAAACAGAAGAGTCCTCACACACGTAAGTGGAAGTAATGAAGGCTTTAGCTAAGGGGTGATATAGGTGCCAAACTTTTAGGAGGACCTCAAAAACGTTTCAAAATCGCCCAGTTGGTACCTATATATAGTTACAATTAATAGTGAACTATTTTTCAATATTAATTCACTACAAAATCTGATTGGCATAGCGTTTTTGAACTTGTGTTTTGCCTTAATATAAGTAACAACTCCTCCTTTACCCATATGAGTTGTGCATGAGTAAGACGTTAGAGTGCAATCTTTTATACGCTTGATAACGCCGGAACTCAATATATTGTTGGCCCACTCTTAGCCTTGATGACAGCCTCCACTCTCGCATGTATTCGTTCAGTCAGGTACTGGAGGGTTTCTTGGGGAATGGCAGCCCATTCTTCACGGAGTGCTGCACTGAAGAGAGGTATAAATGTCGGTCGGTGAAGCCTGGCACGAATTCGGCGTGGACCAAACTTCTAACATAGAGTACGTGTTCGGACGTTACGCGTGATTGGTCCATCTGTGAGCCCTATCGTAGATGTGACGCATGGTGGATCTGCCTCCATACATCGGTCCGGATATATGTAGTGCGCGGCAGATCCACACGTGAACGTTATCCCGAATGTGTGTCGCAGCATTGTCTGGTGTTGAAATTACTGTAAAATTGCTAAATCAACTGAAATGCTTATTGTTAGAGTACATTGATGATGTCTTTTTCACCCCATCCGTCCACTGGTACACTGTTGGTTACCACATAATGATTGACTGACATCGCTTGTTTGAGTTGGAGAAAGAGTTTTGGTGGATGGATAGCACCGAAACAGCGATCGCGTACATGACTGCAATGTATGGAATCAGTCGAAACGGAATTCAGGACATTCAGCTATTCTGTCACTGCGACAGATGAGTTTAAATGTAGAGATCATCAGTCAATTTCGGACCTCAGTTTGGAAATTCCCCACAACGCCGCCAAACTCTTCCAGTTTCCTTATGTTGAAACTGTCTATTATTTAAAATCATCCAGTGTGTGTAGTGTGTTATGGTAGCCAGATTAACAAGATGATTTTCACAATGCGACATCTAGTTTTCTGCGAGAGGCAATGGATCAGAAAGTGCTAATGTCCGTTTAGAACCTGACAGTGATCTCGACGTCGTGACGGAAAAACAAAATATATGACAGTGTACGAAGCATGTTACAACAGGAAAAAAAAGAAATGTTTCAAATAACCCCACAGTGCCACAGGGAGCATCTCTTGTGACTTACAGTATGGTCTGTGGGATACAGTCATCCTCCTAGAGCACAGGTGACGAAACTTTAAACTGGTCTGTCCAGTGGAGCAATACGTGTATATTTAATAGGATCGTCACATGTGCTCGATGCCAGCACGCATGCGGTATTCGTTTTCGATATATGGGAGGAGAGAGATGCGGTAAAAACCTTAACGAATTCTATAACAGATGAAGTTAGTGGAGCTTTTATAGTTCGTAATTTTTCTCTGGTGTATGGAATAGAATAATGATGATAGATGTTGGGGTGATAGACGTGAATGGGCCCTGAGGGACGTGGATCTACAGAACCTGCTTGTGCTTTGGAGAATGCAGTAGCAAAATCCGCGTCCTTCCCCAGTTCCCGTTCTGTCTTTTATACTACCTAGTGTTGCAGGAGCAAGCTTCAATTCCGTCGAATGGACAAAACTCAGTTCTGTAGCAGTAACTCAGCTTCGCCTGTTTCTACACGGGTTTGCAGGAGAGGGTATATATAATTTCCTCTAACCCCTACTCAGTTCCAACTTACATTGGAATGATCATGTGCCCAAAGCTGCAGGAATGGTAGCGCAGAGTCTGAGGGGGCAGTTGCAGGATGCATAGGGGCTATCTTAAACGAGGAAGAACTTTTACTGTAGCAGGTAGGTTCGAGAAAGGTGACTCATTTCGAAATATGAGAGTGCCAGAAATATGGATCACTAGTGGCTGTAACCATTAAAAGACTTCTCCATGGGATCCAATGTAGGTATTTGCTTGAATGGGAGGGACTTGATTCCTGATCCCAGACGGCATTTCTAGCTGATAGCGTAGCACTAGAGATCTGAAAAGCTAGGGCACATTTCTTATGACCCCAATCATCAGACCATCTACTGTTTGTGATCCTTGTCAATCAAAGATTGCCTATAGCCCAGTGGATGTATCACCGACCCTATGACATGGCATCGAGACAGGATGCGGTACAAATACTGGAGAAATATCTAGCATTGGTGGCGTGAGGGGGTAGCAGATACCATTTCTTACCATGCTCCTTAGCTGAATCATTTTCGAAATTCGGTAATTTTATTAGGAGGGGGCCATTCGCGGTGTGTAACCACACTGCTGGTGTGATAATATACACTGCGGCGGTCACCATCTATATTCAGTGTCACGGTTTTGTCTGGAAAAACCATGTCATTAGTAGGTAATGCCATATGTGGATTTATAAAGTTGGTACAGGTTTTAACATGGATACTTGTGTGCACCTGTAGAACCAAGACCGCTTGTGATGGTAATATGTTTCTGTCTTTTTTTTTAACATATAGCTGTTTGTAAGACGATTACGCCTCTCTTTCTAAGACATGGTGGTAGCACTTGCAAGAAAAATGTATGAGACATGTCCACCCATCGTTGATTTCAGGTCAGTATTATTTCCTATCACCATCAATTGGTTATTGTATTATACTTAGTAGTAGGGGGTGCATGATAGGTTCGCCCTGAGCATCAGGTATAAAGTGTGTGTTTGTGTTACAACATGCGCAAAGGAAATGACTATGTCCAGTTGTAATGAAAGTATGGATTTGACGTGGAGTACTGTGACAGCTAATCATAAGAATGGTGCCAATATTTCTATTTCCAGAGCCACCACCATCAGCAGGGCGTATTTTCGGTACTTCGCTCATTGTCGAATGTCATTCAACTGATACCTCAATGGTAACATTTAACTGAAAGTACAATGATAAAATATATATGTGACTGGTTTTCTAGGATAGGCCTATGCATGCTTGGCATGAAGTGCCAGTGACGGGAATGATTCACGTTTTCCATTAACGGTATGAACTGCCCAAATTGAAGGGCCTGTTGGAGTGTAGGAATCTAGATGACTTAACCAGGTAGTCCTCTAGACGGCTGAATAGCGAACTAATACTTTGTATGTTTTGGACAGATTTCGTGATCTCATGGAATTTTGAGAAGAGTCAATATGAAAATGTGTTTGCACTGGGCCATTATTAACACACATGTAAATTGTTCATTTGACTGCTTCTTCACATTTTGCGTCTTTATTTAGTTGAGAGAACATCGATTGTTGTGTATGCAACTAGCAGGTGGAAGACACATTTGCTGGTTCACTAGACATGAGGAGCACGTTATTTGACTTTGTAAATTATAGGGATGATTTGGAATCTGTTAGATCACCGACATTGGTATTAGCGAGTGGAAATATCAATTTACTCCATTTTTATTTTGTGGAGTTTTTTCATGTAAAGGTCTTCACAGATGGGATAAATTTCTAGTTAGTCTATGGTTTACTGCATGCTGCACCTAGCTAAAGTTCTGGGTTTGTAGGGAAATAATTTCCGGTCTATATCTTCGGAATTATATCGTGTGAGCGATCGATAGGTTACTATGGTGTGCTTGATATCGAGAAATACTGTGAAAATAGTTTGATATTCCAGCAAGCCATACGAAATTACGTATGTTCTTGTAATCCCAGAGTCTGGAGATGGGTGTAGATAGCAAGCAGGCATGCAAATACACTCCTGGAAATGGAAAAAAGAACACATTGACACCGGTGTGTCAGACCCACCATACTTGCTCCGAACACTGCGAGAGGGCTGTACAAGCAATGATCACACGCACGGCACAGCGGACACACCAGGAACCGCGGTGTTGGCCGTCAAATGGCGCTAGCTGCGCAGCATTTGTGCACCGCCGCCGTCAGTGTCAGCCAGTTTGCCGTGGCATACGGAGCTCCATCGCAGTCTTTAACACTGGTAGCATGCCGCGACAGCGTGGACTTGAACCGTACGTGCAGCTGACGGACTTTGAGCGAGGGCGTATAGTGGGCATGCGGGAGGCCGGGTGGACGTACCGCCGAATTGCTCAACACGTGGGGCGTGAGGTCTCCACAGTACATCGATGTTGTCGCCAGTGGTCGGCGGAAGGTGCACGTGCCCGTCGACCTGGGAACGGACCGCAGCGACACACGGATGCACGCCAAGACCGTAGGATCCTACGCAGTGCCGTAGGGGACCACACCGCCTCTTCCCAGCAAATTAGGGACACTGTTGCTCCTGGGGTATCGGCGAGGACCATTCGCAACCGTCTCCATGAAGCTGGGCTATGGTCCCGCACACCGTTAGGCCGTCTTCCGCTCACGCCCCAACATCGTGCAGCCCGCCTCCAGTGGTGTCGCGACAGGCGTGAATGGAGGGACGAATGGAGACGTGTCGTCTTCAGCGATGAGAGTCGCTTCTGCCTTGGTGCCAATGATGGTCGTATGCGTGTTTGGCGCCGTGCAGGTGAGCGCCACAATCAGGACTGCATACGACCGAGGCACACAGGGCCAACACCCGGCATCATGGTGTGGGGAGCGATCTCCTACACTGGCCGTACACCACTGGTGATCGTCGAGGGGACACTGAATAGTGCACGGTACATCCAAACCGTCATCGAACCCATCGTTCTACCATTCCTAGACCGGCAAGGAAACTTGCTGTTCCAACAGGACAACGCACGTCCGCATGTATCCCGTGCCGCCCAACGTGCTCTAGAAGGTGTAAGTCAACTACCCTGGCCAGCAAGATCTCCGGATCTGCCCCCCATTGAGCATGTTTGGGACTGGATGAAGCGTCGTCTCACGCGGTCTGCACGTCCAGCACGAACGCTGGTCCAACTGAGGCGCCAGGTGGAAATGGCATGGCAAGCCGTTCCACAGGACTACATCCAGCATCTCTACGATCGTCTCCATGGGAGGATAGCAGCCTGCATTGCTGCGAAAGGTGGATATACACTGTACTAGTGCCGACATTGTGCATGCTCTGTTGCCTGTGTCTATGTGCCTGTGGTTCTGTCAGTGTGATCATGTGATGTATCTGACCCCAGGAATGTGTCAATAAAGTTTCCCCTTCCTGGGACAATGAATTCACGGTGTTCTTATTTCAATTTCCAGGAGTGTATGTTAGGGCCAGGAACAGTGACGCCTTTGTGCTGAGGGGTAATGACTCAGCCTTTGTACGACATTTTTCTCGGTATATGTATGAGCATCTGGTGGAAGAAAATCGACCAAGCAAGCGAGCAGGTCCAGACCAGAAACACTAATGAGTTTGTGCCGAGGGGGGATATGAGGCCGAATTCGTAGAACAGTTCTGAGAGTGGTTTTGATCCACTGAGGATGCTCTTGTCACACGTTGGGGGTGGATGCCCACCCAACCTCGTGGTAAATATCTAGTGCTGCGAGTGTACCTACAGTGCATGTGCTTATGCTGTCTGACTTTGCAGTGTATGTATGAATGATGTAAGAGGGATGACTTTGTATGACACAGGATACAAACTGTATGTTTACTAGATCGACATGGTATGCAGTGATATATTGCTGGGTTGGAGTACGGTTTCACACTCTAATATTGAAGCTCCTGTCCTTAGTTGGATAGCAGTGTAATTGAGTCTTTTCTTATTAGACGATATGTAGGGCACTTTGCAAGGTATAATTGCAGTATGGATATATGTATAAAATAGCTTTTGCCTCTGAAAGTCTAATCTGCAGGAAAAAAAAGAGCGGATGGTGCTTCCACATCGGCGGCGTCAGTAATTCGGTGGGTAAATTCGATAAAAGCCAATCAAAAATCCCCTTTCAAGACATCCTTTGTGCTCTCGTAGCGGTGAGAACGTCTGTGTTTGTTGAAAGCAGGAGGGGTAAGACGTGACGATTGGTGTGCCATGTTAGAACCATCAGGAGAAATGCATTCGTCGTTATTCTGCGCTATTTTCGTAAACAGGATCTGTTAGGACAGGACGGAAAAGCTGAGACATCGTAAAATCTACTAACAAGGGACCATTAACTATTTCAGGGACACTATAAAATTTCCGAGAGGTTGACTTATCTCTTATCTTCATAGCAGGTGGCATCAGTATAACATTGAGAACCCTTCAGATGGTGAGTCACCATGTGGACATTTCATGATGAGGTGTCAGTCACGCTGGGGCAGATAAGCATGGCTGGACGCAGCTCACATGTTCCTCTAGGATTGGTAAGGAGAAAGCAGCCTGTGCTATAGTGGAACAGATTTCTGTAGCGCGATCTGTGACATCAGTATCCACAGATATAGCATCAGCAATGGTAAACACACATGCTGCCCAAAGGTGTTTTGAGTATGGGATCAGTGTGAGTAGGTCTTGGAGTTTTGTGGCGAGGTGGACAGGGGTGTGTGCTGTACCTCATGTGATGGGCGAGGATGTGACGGCAGAGGGGGAACCGCTGCAGAATCGGACCACTGTCAGCAGCCTTGTTGCGGCAGCCCTAATCTGCTAGCCTGAGGGAGGGCGACCCATGGACGCCAGAGCGATGCTGTGGCAGCCACAGCTGGGGTACGGTTGGGGCCGGGGGCAATGGTGGAGGCGACAGCAGCAGCAGCAGCGAGGACAGCGCCGGTGACGGCGCTGGGTGTCGAGTGGCGGCATGTTTTTTTTACTAGCGATATTTTGTTTAAACTGTATTCCATCGATTTCACTGACCAATAGGATGCTGCTAATTAAAAAAAAACTACCCAATGCATTTGAAAAATATCGATTTATTTAATTTGCATAAATTTTTTATATCAACGTGGTGTTAGCGGTACCATAGTCAAGGGAGGGTGCGTGTGAGTTGGTGACATAATACTGAAGAGCATAAGTGCAGAACACTAGGCTAATTTGCATAATTTTTATGTAAAATGCAGTACAACAGTTGCAGGGGGTGGATGACAAAGAAGAATGCGCCAAAAATGGCCTTCAAAAGCATGTGAAATTCGAAATGTGTAGCAGAAAATGGTGGAAGGACATAACTGATTACTTAATTTGGTTCAAAGGCGGTACATTTGTTTAAGGAAATGATGGTGACATGTAAAACAGCTTAACACAACAATTGGTTAAGTGCCGACAAAGAGCCAAACATTAGGTTAAGATACCCAGAATATTGTGCTGAACATTAGGTTATGCAACTTGCTTGCTCCATGTAATTACTTCTTACAAGACCTACATGTTTCCAAACAGGAGAGAATGATGAGCAAGAGAAATCCAACCCCCACAAACAATTTTTTTCAAAAGTGAACAATATACCCTCCAATTTCCTGTTGTGAGACCCTTCCTCTCCACCATCAGACTGCCATCTTTCATTACATCATGAAGGGACGACAGGGTCCTCTGGTGGTAGTACGGTGTACTAGGCCCAGATCTTGTGGCGAACACACTGTTTCCTGCCATTTTCCCCCACCCCAGACCACCATCTTGGATTACATCATGGAATAAATGAGCACACTCTGGTGTCAGTGCTGTGTACTAGTTCAGCTGGATTCCAGGCCTTGTGATTAACACACTGGATGGAAGTGCTGCCTCTAACTGTTTAAATGAAGACTGAAAAATCCAGCACAGTCGAGTTCTCCTCCCACCATTTCCTAGGAAGCGGTGGTGGTTGGATGAGTTAGGTTAGGGGAGGTAGCTCAAGTACCCTCACATTCCTGCCTTTTCTTTGGTTAGTAGAGATAGCCCAAGTGGCCTTCTTCTCCCACTAAAATTCAAATTTCCATCCAATCCCTAGGAAGATATGGCTGTCGGATGACTTAGGTTAGTGGAGGTAGACAAAATGACCTATTTTTCCTCCATTTTCTTAGGTTAGTAGAGGTAGCATTGTCCTTATGGAATTTTAAGTTCCCGCCGAATGTGGTAGGGGGTTGTGGAACTTTGTTGCCATAGAGGTTAATTAATCGATCAATTTAATAAAGAATAAATCAAATTGCCCTCCCCCCCCCCCCATGAACCATGGACCTTTCCATTGGTGGGGAGCCTTGCGTGACTCAGCGATACAGATAGCCATACTGTAGGTGCAACCACAATGGAGGGGTATCTGTTGAGAGGCCAGACAAACGTGTGGTTCCTGAAGAGGGGCAGCAGCCTTTTCCGTAGTTGCAGGGGCAACAGTCTGGATGATTGACTGATCTGGCCTTCTAACACTAACCAAAGCAGCCTTCCTGTGCTGGTACAGCAAACGGCTGAAAGCAAGGTGAAACTACAGCTGTAATTTTCCCGAGGGGATACAGCTTTTCTGTATGGTTAAATGATGATGACATCCTCTTGGGGAAAATATTCCAGAGGTAAAATAGTCCCCAATTCGGATCTCCGGGCGGAGACTACTCAAGAGGATGTTGTTATCAGGAGAAAGAAATCTGCCGTTCTACAGATCAGAGGGTGGAATGCCAGATCCCTTAATTGGGCAGGTAGGTCAAACAATTTAAAAAGTGAAATGGATAGGTTAAAGTTACGTATATTAGGAATCAGTGAAGTTCGGTGGCAGGAGGAGCAAGACTTCTGGTCAGGTGACTACAGGGTTATAAACACAAAATCAAAAAGGGGTAATGCAGGAGTAGGGTTAATAATGAATAGGAAAATAGGAATGCGGTTAAGCTACTACAAACAGCATAGTAAACGCATCATTCTGGCCAAGATAGATACGAAGCCCACACCTACCACAGTAGTACAAGTTTATATGCCAACTAGCTCTGCAGATGACTAAGAAATTGAAGAAATGTGTGATGAAATAAAAGAAATTATTCAGATAGTGAAGGGAGACGAAAATTTAATAGTCATGGGTGACTGGAATTCGTCAGTAGGAAAATGGAGAGAAGGATATGTAGTAGGTGAATATGGATTGGGTGTAAGAGACGAAAGAGGAAGCCACCTGGTAGAATTTTGTGCAGAGCACAACTTAATCATAGCTAACACTTGGTTCAAGAATCATAAAAGAAGATTGTACACATGGAAGAACCCTGGAGATACTAGAAGGTACCAGATAGGTTGTATAATGGTAAGGCAGAGATTTAGGAACCAGGTTTTAAATTGTAAGACATTTCCAGGGGCAGATGTGGACTCTGACCACAATCTATTGTTTATGAACTGTAGATTAAAACAGAAAAAACTGCAAAAAGGTGAGAATTTAAGGAGATGGTACCTGGATAAAATGTCTAAACCAGAGGTTGTAGAGAGTTTCAGGGAGAAGGGAACAATTGACAAGAATGGGGGAAAGAAATACAGTAGAAGAAGAATGGGTAGCTCTGAGGGATGAAGTAGTGAAGGCAGCAGAGGATCAAATAAGCAAAAAGACGAGGGCTAATATAAACCCTTGGGTAACAGAAGAAATATTGAATTTAATTGATGAAAGGAGAAAATATAAAAATGCAGTAAATGAAGCAGGCAAAAAGGAAAACAAACGTCTCAAAAATGAGATCGAAAGGAAGTGCAAAATGGCCCGGAAGGATTGGCTAGAGGACAAATGTAAGGATGTAGAGGCGCATATCACTAGGGGTGAGATAGATATTGCCTACAGGAAAATTAAAGAGATCTTTCGAGAAAAGAGAACCACTTATATGAATATCAAGAGCTCAGATGGAAACCCAGATTTAAGCAAAGAAGGGAAACCAGAAAGGTGGAAGGAGTATATAGAGGGTCTATACAAGGGCGATGTACTTGAAGACAATATTTTGGAAATGGAAGAGGATGTAGATGAAGATGAAATGGGAATTATGATACTGCGAGAAGAGTTCTACAGAGCACTGAGAGACCTGAGTCGAAACAAACCCCCGGGAGTAGACAACATTCCATTAGAACTACTGATAGCCTTGGGAGAGCCAGTCTGACAAAACTCTACGATCTGGTGAGAAAGAAGTATGAGACAGGTGAAATACGCTCAGACTTCAAGAACTATCAGTTTAATAAGTCATGGCTGCAAAATGCCAACTAGAATTCTTTACAGACGAATGGAAAAACTAGTAGAACCGCCCTCGGGGAAGATCAGTTTGAATTCTGTAGAAATATCGGAACACGTGAGGCAATACTGACCCTACGACTTATCTTAGAAGCTAGATTAAGGAAAGGCATACCTACGTTTGTAGCATTTGTACACTTAGAGAAAGCTTTTGACAATGTTGACTGGAAAACTCTCTTTCAAATTCTGAAGGTGGCAGGGGTAATATACAGGGAGCGAAAAGCTATTTATAATTTGTACAGAAACTAGATGGCAGTTATAAGAGTTGAGGGACATGAAAGGGAAGTAGTGGTTGGGAAGGGAGTGAGACAGGGTTGTAGCCTCTCCCTGATGTTATTCAATCTGTATATTGAGCAAGCAGTGAAGGAAACAAAAGAAAAATTCGGAGTAGGTATTAAAATCCATACAGAAGTAATAAAAACTTTGAGATTCGCCGATGATATTGTAATTCTGTCAGAGACACCAAAGGACTTGGAAGAGCAGTTGAATGGAATGGACAGTGTCTTGAAAGGAGGATATAAGATGAACATCAACAAAAGCAAAACGAGGATAATGGAATGTAGTCGAATTAAGTTGGGTGATGCTGATGAAATTTGATTAGGAAATGAGACACTTAAAGTAGTATAGGAGTTTTGCTATTTGGGGAGCAAAATAGCTGATGATGGTCGAAGTAGAGAGGATATAAAATGTAGACTGGCAATGGCAAGGAAAGCATTTCTGAAGAAAAGAAATTTGTTAATATCGAGTGTAGATTTAAGTGCTAGGAAATCGTTTCTAAAAGTATTTGTATGAAGTGTAGCCATGTATGGAAGTGAAACATGGGCGATAAATATTTTGGACGAGAAGAGAATAGAATCTTTCGAAATGTGGTGCTACAGAAGAATGATGAAAATTAGATGGGTAGATCACATATCGAATGAGGAAGTGTTGAATAGGATTGGGCAGAAGAGAAGTTTGTGGCACAACTTGACTAGAAGAAGGGATCAGTTGGTAGGACACGTTCTGAGGCATCAAGGGATCACCAGTTTAGTATTGGAGGGCAGCGGGGAGGGTAAAAATCGTAGAGGAAGACCAAGAGACAAATATACTAAGCAGATTAAGAAAGATGTAGGTTGTAGTAGGTACTGGGAGATGAAGAAGCTTGCACAGGATAGAGTAGCATGGAGAGCTGCATCAAACCAGTCTCAGGACTGACGACCACAACAACAACAAATCAAATTGATAAGAGTGAGAGGGGAACCTATTCCAATAACTCAGACCTAAAAGTGTACCTGTAGCAGCGAGGGCGATGGGGGGAGGGGAGTTGGGGGATGAGGAGTGAGTGGGGGAACAACAGGATAATTGCCTGTCAATCAAAGGGGGACAATAGGTTTAGTACCTGTCAATCAAAGGAGAACATTAGGTTGCCCGAGTGCATACCTGCCGCTGATGTAGGCAACCTGCACTAAAAAAATTCACTGATGCTCTCCCAGCCCCCCTACTCTCCTCTACTGCCTTCAAGCTTCACTTTTTTGCTTATCGCTGGCTTGCTACCTGAGCTCTTGATGTTCATACAGTTGCTTCTCTTTTGTCCACAGGTTTCTTTAATTTTCCTGTACATTACATTTTTATTTGTCTTATACAACAACAACGGCCTTGTCGCAGTGGATACACCAGTTCCAGTGAGATCACCGAAGCTAAGCGCTGTCGGGCGTGGTCGGCACTTGGATGGGTGACCATCCAGGCCCCCATGCACTGTGGCCATTTTTCGGAGTGCACTCAGTTTCGTGATGCCAATTGAGGAGCTACTCGACCGAATAGTAGCGGCTTCGCTCAAGAATACCATCTTATGACCGGGAGAGCGGTGTGCTGACCCCCTGCCCCTCCTATCCGCATCCTCCACCGAGGATGACACGGCGGTCGGATGGTCCCGTCAAGCCACTCGTGGCCTGTCTGATGATCCTGGTAGGCCACTCGTGAGCTGAAGACGGAGCGCATATACAACAGAAACTATAAAAATCCTGTATTTCCACCAAGACCTGATTTGCCTTTCTGCACATTGTATGTACATAATTATTAATATCAAATATTACAGTAGAAGATAAAGAAATGTGACAAAGGCAAAATGGTAGGCTTTAAAAAAATACACATCGATCTGATTTTTGTTATCTAACGTTCCATAAATCCTGTTATCTTCTTTAAGTGATTGCTACAGCAATTTTCGCCCGGTAAATCATTGTTCATCCAGGATAGAAACCATTGTATCACTATACAATGATCGGCCAGAACATTGCGACCACCGGCCTTCTACCAATATGAACCTATCCAGGCGATAGTAGCGTCACCTGGCAGGGAATAACTGCTAGTCAGACACACGCACCGTACATGTAGTATCAGTGAGCATGCTGTCTGTCTGTAGAATGCAGAAAGTACACAATCTATCTGAGTTTGACTGAGGACAGATAGTAATTGCTTGGACTGTCAGCACGAACATCTCGGAAACTGCAGGAAATTCGAGTGTTCGAGGGGTGCTGTTGTGTCTTCACCAACAGGCGAAACCAAGGAAAAACCAGTTCCAGACATGGTGGGGTTGGTGGCAACTCCTCGTTATAGATGTCGGATGTCGTAGGCGGTGTAGACTGGTAAAACAGGACAGGCTTCCAGTGGAACTAACATGAGACTTTAACGCTGCTCAGTGCACCACACACTCCTGACGAAGGGCCTCCATAGCTGTCGATCCATGAATGTGTCAATGTTAACACCCCGACATTGGCAACTACGACTGAAATGGGCATGTGACCATCGGCACTGGACGTTGACGTAGTGGTAGAGCGTCGCTTGGCCTGATGAATCCCGATACTTCTGCGTTATTCCCATTGGAGGGCGCGAATCGGTCGTCTTCCTGGGCAACTCCTCCTTGACCCCTGTACTGCGGGATGGAGGCAAGCAGGCTCCATTATGCTCTGGGGAACATTCACGTTGGTACTAACGGGTGCAGTGGAGCTCGTGCGAGGCACCTTGACGGCCAAGGAGTGTCGTCCATTGGTTGCAGACCGTGTGCATCACTACACGACGAAGGCATTTTTCAACAATATAATGCGCCATGCCACGAGGCCAGGAGAGTGATGGAGTGCACGAGGAACACAGTGGCTTGTCAGATCTGAACCCGATCGAACACATCTGGGATGTGACTCAACGTGATGAAGAACTCATCGCCCTCTCCTCAGAATTTACAGGAATTAGGAGACTTGTGTGTGCAGGTGTGGTGGCAGCTCCGTGCAGCGACCTACCTAGGCCTCGTATCTTCCAGGCCACGACACGTCGCCGCCCTTATCCCTGACAAAGGTGGACATACTGTTTACTAGGTAGGTGGACATAATGTTCTGACCAATGCATACTGCATTTTTTCTGGCCTTTTGTAAATGGCTTTTATGTGGTTAACATCTATGAACAAAAGTGTGGTAGAAATGGACAGCGGTGGTAAACATTAGTGTTCGTTCATTATGATTATAATGACTTCTCTGTTAGAGAAACGTAGCTGCACCTTTACTAGCATATATAACTACTAACAAAAAGGGTTATAAATAACTAATTTATCGTGCATTTATTAAACCGTAATAAGAAACTTAATATTCAAAAATATTTATTTTATTGTTCCTCAAAAAAGTTCGACCTACTCGTGCAAGCAGCACAGCACACTGTCACAATAATCCATCTCTAATAATAGAAAACGCCTAGGGTTAGCAAAGACAACTTCCATTTTATCTGAAGCTGCTTGTTTTGGAACACTCCTTTTCTTTCACTGTTGTACTTTTGATCAGACGTAAATTACTTAAAGTGTCAAGAAGAATAACATCTTAGTTCTTCAGTTCCTTTAAGGTAAGTGTTGCAAATGTCATGTAACTTGCTGCGAACTAATATGTATATACATGATAATAAAATGTAGTATGTTTCACTGCGGTGTCGTCCGCAGCTCGTGGTCTAGTGGCTAGCGTTGCTGCCTCTGGACCACAGGGTCCCGGGTTCGATTCCTGGACGGACTGGGGATTTCCTCTGCTTAGGGACTGGCTGTTTGTATTGTCCTCATCATTTCGTCATCATTATCAGCGAACGGCTGAAAGCAAGGGGAAACTACAGCCGTAATTTTTCCCGAGGGCATGCAGCTTTACTGTATGATTACATGATGATGGCGTCCTCTTGGGTAAAATATTCCGGAGGTAAAATAGTCCCCCATTCGGATCTCCGGGCGGGGACTACTCAAGAGGATGTCGTTATCAGGAGAAAGAAAACTGGCGTTCTACGGATCGGAGCGTGGAATGTCAGATCCCTTAATCGGGCAGGTAGGTTAGAAAATTTAAAAAGGGAAATGGATAGGTTGAAGTTAGATATAGTGGGAATTAGTGAAGTTCGGTGGCAGGAGGAACAAGACTTCTGGTCAGGTGACTACAGGGTTATAAACACAAAATCAAATAGGGGTAATGCAGGAGTAGGTTTAATAATGAATAGGAAAATAGGAATGCGGGTAAGCTACTACAAACAGCATAGTGAACGCATTATTGTGGCCAAGATAGATACGAAGCCCACGGCTACTACAGTAGTACAAGTTTATATGCCAACTAGCTCTGCAGATGACGAAGAAATTGAAGAAATGTATGATGAAATAAAAGAAATTATTCAGATTGCGAAGGGAGACGAAAATTTAATAGTCATGGGTGACTGGAATTCGAGTGTAGGAAAAGGGAGAGAAGGGAACATAGTAGGTGAATATGGATTGGGGGACAGAAATGAAAGAGGAAGCCGCCTGGTCGAATTTTGCACAGAGCACAACATAATCATAAGTAACACTTGGTTTAAGAATCATGAAAGAAGGTTGTATACATGGAAGAACCCTGGAGATACTAAAAGGTATCAGATAGATTATATAATGGTAAGACAGAGATTTAGGAACCAGGTTTTAAATTGTAAGACATTTCCAGGGGCAGATGTGGACTCTGACCACAATCTATTGGTTATGACCTGTAGATTAAAACTGAAGAAACTGCAAAAAGGTGGGAATTTAAGGAGATGGGCCCTGGATAAACTAAAAGAACCAGAGGTTGTACAGAGATTCAGGGAGAGCATAAGGGAGCAATTGACAGGAATGGGGGAAAGAAATACAGTAGAAGAAGAATGGGTAGCTTTGAGGAATGAAGTAGTGAAGGCAGCAGAGGATCAAGTAGGTAAAAAGACGAGGGCTAGTAGAAATCCTTGGGTAACAGAAGGAATATTGAATTTAATTGATGAAAGGAGAAAATATAAAAATGCAGTAAGTGAAACAGGCAAAAAGGAATACAAACGTCTCAAAAATGAGATCGACAGGAACTGCAAAATGGCTAAGCAGGGATGGCTAGAGGGCAAATGTAAGGATGTAGAGGCCTATCTCACTAGGGGTAAGATAGATACCGCCTACAGGAAAATTAAAGAGACCTTTGGAGATAAGAGAACGACTTGTATGAATATCAAGAGCTCAGATGGAAACCCAGTTCTAAGCAAAGAAGGGAAAGCAGAAAGGTGGTAGGAGTATATAGAGGGTCTATACAAGGGCTATTTACTTGAGGACAATATTATGGAAATGGAAGAGGATGTAGATGAAGATGAAATGGGAGATATGATACTGCGTGAAGAATTTGACAGAGCACTGAAAGACCTGAGTCGAAACAAGGCCCCCGGAGTAGACAATATTCCATTGGAACTACTGACGGCCGTGGGAGAGCCAGTCCTGACAAAACTCTACCATCTGGTGAGCAAGATGTATGAAACAGGCGAAATACCCTCAGACTTCAAGAAGAATATAATAATTCCAATCCCAAAGAAAGCAGGTGTTGACAGATGTGAAAATTACCGAACTATCAGCTTAATAAGTCACAGCTGCAAAATACTAACAAGAATTCTTTACAGACGAATAGAAAAACTAGTAGAAGCCAACCTCGGGGAAGATCAGTTTGGATTCTGTAGAAACACTGGAACACGTGAGGCAATACTGACCTTACGACTTATCTTAGAAGAAAGATTAAGGAAAGGCAAACCTACGTTTCTAGCATTTGTAGACTTAGAGAAAGCTTTTGACAATGTTGACTGGAATACCCTCTTTCAAATTCTAAAGGTGGCAGGGGTAAAATACAGGGAGCGAAAGGCTATTTACAATTTGTACAGAAACCAGATGGCAGTTATAAGAGTCGAGGGACATGAAAGGGAAGCAGTGGTTGGGAAGGGAGTAAGACAGGGTTGTAGCCTCTCCCCGATGTTGTTCAATCTGTATATTGAGCAAGCAGTAAAGGAAACAAAAGAAAAATTCGGAGTAGGTATTAAAATTCATGGAGAAGAAATAAAAACTTTGAGGTTTGCCGATGACATTGTAATTCTGTCAGAGACAGCAAAGGACTTGGAAGAGCAGTTGAATGGAATGGACAGTGTCTTGAAAGGAGGATATAAGATGAACATCAACAAAAGCAAAACAAGGATAATGGAATGTAGTCTAATTAAGTTGGGTGATGCTGAGGGAATTAGATTAGGAAATGAGGCACTTAAAGCAGTAAAGGAGTTTTGCTATTTGGGGAGCAAAATAACTGATGATGGTCGAAGTAGAGAGGATATAAAATGTAGGCTGGCAATGGCAAGGAAAGCGTTTCTGAAGAAGAGAAATTTGTTAACATCCAGTATTGATTTATGTGTCAGGAAGTCATTTCTGAAAGTATTTGTATGGAGTGTAGCCATGTATGGAAGTGAAACATGGACGATAAATAGTTTGGACAAGAAGAGAATAGAAGCTTTCGAAATGTGGTGCTACAGAAGAATGCTGAAGATTAGATGGGTAGATCACATAACTAATGAGGAAGTATTGAATAGGATTGGGGAGAAGAGAAGTTTGTGGCACAACTTGACCAGAAGAAGGGATCGGTTGGTGGGACATGTTCTGAGGCATCAAGGGATCACCAATTTAGTATTGGAGGGCAGTGTGGAGGGTAAAAATCGTAGAGGGAGACCAAGAGATGAATACACTAAGCAGATTCAGAAGGATGTAGGTTGCAGTAGGTACTGGGAGATGAAAAAGCTTGCACAGGATAGAGTAGCATGGAGAGCTGCATCAAACCAGTCTCAGGACTGAAGACCACAACAACAACAACAACATCAGCATTCGTGGCAGTGGCTAGATTGGACCGCGAAAAAAACTGGACTGAGTAAAAATCAGGACTTTGTACGGGTGCTGATGACCGTGCAGTTGAGTGCCCCACAACCAAACCTCATCATCATCTGTGGTGTCCCTACATTAGTGAGTAACCAGTATGTAGCTATGTACAAAACATGTGACATTTTCATGCTATGCAAACTGATTCAGTCTCTGCCGTAATAAAAGAAACTGGTCAAATTGAGTTTGGTAAACTATTGAACAGCTTTAACAAATTATTGCAAAAAAATATTGCAGTGATCCTTAACTACGAGTATCTGGGATGGATATTACTAACAAATTTAATGTTGATACTGAAAGGTACAGTAACAGGATGCTCATGTTCGTGAAGATGTACCAGTACGATATGACTGAGTTTTTTCGTTACAGGCGGATACATTCCTGACATTCTCCAGTATGCTGAGTTGACGGTTGTTCCCAATTCAGTATGCGAGGAGGGCTACGGACCAGGTGTCGTTCTTGAAAGTACGCTGTGTGCCGGAAACAAGTTCAAAGGCATCTGCCTCGTGAGTAAAAATTGTGGTCTACCACGACAACTTACTATTAACATCTTATTCTGTGACTTTCCATAAATGCTTTCTACACTGCTAATTTGTAAGTAACTAATATTGTAGCAATTTATTCCATCGACTTCACAGAATTTGCTTTTCACAACTAAGTAGTGCTGCCTGCTTGTAAACATTGATAAAAAAATCGGTGTATTTTATGATGTAACTACGAACGTCAGCTTATCTCCTACGTTTTTCTATTATTAATTTGTTATTGTCAGCAGATGTCAGTGTGACTGAAACTAGAGGTATGTGCAAGAGTTTGCTGCATCTTTTCTCCATGATATATCATTGATGGCGGTGGAAATGTCTGTAGTCAGACGCCGTTAAACTAATACACGTTACTAATTTTACATACATTTGTACTTGAATATGGCATTTGCAGTCAGTAACAGATAAATGGTGTAGGTATACCAGCTTGGCTCACGTATAGATTTACTGGAGTGAACACTTACAAGGCTTATCCTCATAGAATATTTTTCCATCATACAGTACAGTAAAGAAAGACCACAGTAATTTTCGCGTTGCATTAACCACAAGCTCAGGACCACTTTTCTGGATATTAGTCATTACAGACCTTTCATCAGAATGCTGTGCTGTTGCTCATTTCATTGTTAGGGTCTGCAGCAGTGATGAATCGTCGCTGTGATACTCGTATGTGGAGCGCCTGAGGTAGCAGAACTTCTCAGCAGCAGTTGCAAAGGCAACAATGTGGCCTTTAAGTCCGCCAGTGATGACCCTGACTGACAACCAGCGACCACTTACATACTCAATCAATTTCATGAGCCCCCCCCCCTCCCACACCTACTCCCCCCCCCCCCCCCCCAAACATCGACAAACCCACAGAAAGTGATCGACAACACGTAAGAGGTACCATGCTTTCTAAACTCATAATCTTTTGTTAACACTCGCTAGCCAGCGAGTCTGACATTTTAGAACACTCAGTACGCCACGCACACTTCTTGGCAGTGGGGGCATTGTCAAGTCGCTGTGGCATTGTTTCAGTATGTAAACACCTGGCATGTGAGTCGCTCTGTGCCAGGAGGTTGTACCGTTGGTCAGTCTGTAAGATGGGGTTGATTATGGTGAAAGAGGAAGATTTGTATTTTAACGACTATGTTGAATGCCTCTACGGTGGACAGCGGAACCAGGTATAACGTGGTCAGGCTGCCAGAAAATCACAAGTTGCAGTAGAGTGGTGAGTGGGTGCTTGTTAGATTCTGGATGGTACGCCAGAGAAACAGTGAAAAGTCATTCATTTATTACTCAGAAGGCATTCGTCGTGACGATGCCCCATGACACCAACGCCCATGGGACATAAGCAGTGCACACGCAGCGAGAGAAGACTCCAAAGCCAGCACGTGGTGCACGGCCACCAGCAGGTGGCGTAGTGGCGAAGGCAGTGGCAGTGCAAAAGCGCTGACCCAGAGGGACAGGAACATCACATTGATCCCACCGACCTGATGCCATTGCAGCCCAGATGGGGCAGTCGAGGCGTGGATGGTCACGCTGATTACCTATGCAGAAGAGGCAGCTCACAACAGCAGAGTCTGCCCAGAGCAAAGGTAAGCAGCAAGAAGTTCGCACACACAGGAGATGGTGGACTGGACGGAAACCAGAGGCAGAAGCAGATAACAGACCCTTCACGTGGCCCACTGATTGAAAAGTATTAAGTACACATCACTGGACTTGGCACCAACAGCAGTGCCACAGCTAACAACATAACAGCCGGTGACTAATTGAGCCGTGTACACTGATATTGATTTGTAAACTTGTAAACTTGGTGGCCAGCATGGGTCGCTTCTCAAGAGTGGCAATTGGCTAACTGCGATACCTTTCATTTAAAAAAGGTGCATTATGTAAACTGGCTTGGTGCCTACTTGTGTTGATAGTGCATCAGTTCTGATCGCGCGAGTCACAACATGCCTGCGGCTCAGATATGAAGGAAGCGTGCCATCGACGCTGCAGTAGCTCTGCCTCCCTCTTGTGCCACTGATATTGCTAATCTGGCTGCACGCTGTGATGCACGAGTGAAGTCCAATAAATAATGCAATGGCTTTTTTGTAGGCCAGTCTCGATTGAGAAAATGTGGAATTTGTCTTGGGACATCGTGGAATATCCCCACTTCAGTCTCTATAGTTTCATGAAGTTCTGATGAGTAGCGAAACTATGTGTTGAAATGGTGATCTGTTCATTTAATATTAAAAGACTACGACCAAGGTGTGGATGGGGCCAAGGAATTGACATATCAGACGTGATTTAACACATAAATAGTTTATTCATAGCATACAATATATAACACCAACTACATAAATCCTGCTTCGATGCTTACAATTGCCAAAATGGGAGGGCCACCACTTTCGAATTGGAAAGGCTTTAATTTAAGAAACCAAAACGCCTATTATAATTTTTAAAAATAATAATAACACAACGCACAAGTAAGTACTAAGTGAATGCAGTCTTAAATCTTTAATTATTAGTCACAATAATATAAAACATAAATACATGAATTCACAATACAGCATGGGTTCAAAATTTCTTCCTGGACAACCTATGGTCCTAAAACTTTCATACTACATTCCAGCCAATCATATTAATAACTTACAAGCATGGTTGGTAAAATACAACGTTTGCACTATAATCAATTTTAATAATCCGCAATCACTCAAAAAACAACATCAGAAGTTCGATACAGAGCATGTAAGCCTGTTTATACAATCTTGTGGGCCAAAATAGGCACGAGGGCCACCATAACAGAAGTGCGCTAGTTGCTTTTAGGATGGGTGCTCCCATTGGCTTAATCACTGAGCACATATTTACTTAAGCGACAGGTAAGATACTTCATGCAAATAGAAGACATTTCTAAAGTTTTTTTCCTTTTAACAAGGGGGTTTTAGTAAGGTGGAAATTACACTTTGAGGAGACGCAATAGCAATCTAGCGAGCACGCCTTCACGAGGACGCCATTCCACTAAACACGTACTAAACTAGCTGCGTATCCGCTGTTCAAGCCAAACATTAACAACACAGTTCCATATTCCTGACACCCAAATAGTTGGGATCAAAACAAAACCAAAAATCCCAAGAGCTAAAGATCCAGCATAGCTTCAGAACAGATCTTACTTCATGTGGTTGCCTTCACAAATACAGGTATCTAAATGAAAACAAGAACGTGTAATAACATTCCCTAATCAGCACAATGTTGTTCTTTAGGTCCCGGTAGCGCTAGACAACGCTGACATGCCAATGTGAACAAACCTCTAAGTTCCCTCCAACTGACATGCCGGAACCAATGTGACCCCTTATCAGCTCTGTGACAGGACTCGAACCCCCAACTACTGTCAGTGGAACTCACTTACAATAAATACAGAGCAAATAGTATGGCGGACACATATACCCAGGGATTAACAGAACACTAGACTGAACTAGAATTAACCTTAATAATACAGCACTACATCTTGGGAGACAAGGAACTAACTCCCCACCCAAAATTCTGCAGCCACAGGGCGGGAGGATGAATTACCAAAACATAGAAGTGCAAACGTACACGAATAACTACCAAAATACACCACTACACCGGTTAGCAACGATGCGTGGAGGAATCTGCACTGTCAGAATTGCACCAGTGAACAGAACAGAGAATTGCCACAGCAGTGGCCACAAGGCGGGAAAAACGACTGGATGAACTCAATCCCAAAGGACCATCAACTTGAAACATTCACACTTCTTTTCTCCTTTCCTTCGGCGCACTTAGTCGTTTGCCAGGGACTGCTGTGCACAATTCTGAGCCGTACCCAGTCGTCCGGCAGACACCGACCCAGCCGAACTGCTCCTGGACTCAAACCCTCGCCGAACGGCGGCTCCACCGCCCCATGACGGTTACTGTTTGCCTTCGTCGACGCAGGCGATAATTAGACTGCCATCCGCCTCCCGCGGACAACCAGTGAAGAGCGGACAGAGGGCCCAACTAGGCAGGCGTTCCTCCACGGGTAGAAGTTGCGGGTTCGATAACAACACCCGTACACGGAAGTCAGGATGTCGACGTCACCAGAGCAGGCACGAAGGCCACTGCACAACAACCTCCTCCAGCGTTTTTTTTTTTTTTCTTTATTGAATTTCAATTCCCCCCGAAGGGGACGGGCTGGCAGCAGCTTATTGCGCCGCTCTTCAGCCTACAGAATTTGTGTTAAAAAGATGAAGATAATAAAAAATAACAGTTGGCGATAAAATCGGTGACTTAAAGGTATAATGGCAGAAAATTCTAGAACTTAAAACATAAAACACAGGGTTGATGATGCTAAGAAAATACACAAGAAGCAGAAAAATAACAGACAGACAGTTAAAAAAAAAACACGGCGACAGTCTGGTTTCTGTTCGCAAGATATAAAATGCACACCCAGCGACAGCATGATTTCTGTTCGCAACACTGTGGAAAGACGCACAACACTGAACACTCACTTAAACACGGCACTAAAAAGTTGGCACAAATATGACATACCACAGCCGAGAGCAGGTGGGGGGGAAACTGGACAGATGATGGAGAAATAAAAAGGGGGGAAGGAGAGGATCCTCCAGCGTGACCGCACTCGCCTATAAATAGTACAGGCCAAAGAGTCTGCTGCAGTAAACACGTGAGTCGGTCGTGTTACCAACCTACAGTCCCTGAGTACACCAAAGACAGAACTCGCAATCGATAGTGGGTACACTAAGGGCGGGAGTTCAAACGAAAGAGCTTCATAAAAGAGCAACCCTGAACAACCAAAAGGGTGAACAATTTCTCCAAAGGTCTCTTTAATTTTCCTGTAGGCAGTATCTATCTTACCCCTAGTGAAATATGCCTCTACATCCTTACATTTTTCCTCTAGCCATCCCTGCTTAGCCATTTTGCACTTCCTGTCGATCTCATTTTTGAGACGTTTGTTTTCCTTTTTGCCTGCTTCATTTACTGCATATTTATATTTTGTCCTCTCATAATTAATTTCAGTATTTCTTCAGATACCCAAGGATTTCTACTAGCCCTCTTCTTTTTACCTACTTGATCCTCTGCTGCCTTCACTACTTCATCCCTCAGAGCTACCCATTCTTCTTCTACTGTATTTCTTTCCCCCAATCCTGTCAATTGTTCTCTTATGCTCTCCCTGAAACTCTGTACAACGTCTGGTTTAGCCAGGTTATCCAGGTGCCATCTTCTTAAATTCCCACCATTTTGCAGATTCTTCAGTTTTAATCTACAGTTCATAACCAGTAGATTGTGGTCAGAGTCCAGATCTGCCCCTGGATATGTCTTACAATTTAAAACCTGGTTGCTAAATCTCTGTCTTACCATTATACAACCTATCTGATACCTTCTAGTATCTCCAGGTTTCTTCCATGTATACAACCTTCTTTTATGATTCTCGAACCAAGTGTTAGCTATGATTAAGTTATACTGTGTGCAAAATTCCACCAGACGGCTTCCTCTTTCATTTCTTTCCCCCAATCCATATTCACCTACTATGTCTCCTTCCCTCCCTTTTCCTACTCTCGAATTCCAGTCACCCAATACTATTAAATTTTCGTCTCCCTTTACTACTTCTTTTATCTCATCATACATTTCATCAAATTCTTCATCATCTGCGGTGCTAATTGGCATATAAACTTGTACTACTGTGGTAGGCGTGGGCTTCGTGCCTATCTTGGCCACAATAATGCATTCACTATGCTGTTTGTAGTAGTTTACCGGCACTTCTAGTTTTTTATCCATTATTAAACCTACTCCTGCATTCCCCTATTTGATTATGTATTTATAACGCTGTATTCCATTTCCCTCTTTAAATTTTCTAAGCTACCTGCCCAATTAAGGGATCTGAGATTCCACACTCCAATCCGTAGAACGCCTGTTTTATTTCTTCTGATAACGACGTCCTTTTGAGTAGGCGCCGCCCAGAGATCCGGATGGTGGACTATTTTAGATCAGGAATATTTTACCCAAGAGGACCCCATCATCATTTAACCATACAGTAAAGCTGCATGCCATCGGGAAAAATTACGGCTGTAGTTTCCCCATGCTTTCAGCCATTCGCAGCACAGCAAGGCCGTTTTGGTTAGTGTTACAAGGCCAGATCAGTCAGTCATCCAGATCGTTGCCCCTTCAACTACTGAAAAGGCTGCTGCCCCTCCTCAGCAGTTAGTAAACTGAATTTTGCATACATTCTGGATCATTCCTATAGTGCCCACAGGGTTAACTTTCAATGTCATTGCCATTAGTGTGAGCCATGTTGCTCTGACTCCACCGTATAGCCAGCAGTGGAGTGCGCATTGCGGCCAAATCTAGTTCAATGGAACAGAGAGACCAACTAGGTCTCTGTCCATTATGTCCACTATACACAGGTTTTGATTAGAATTCTGCCATTGAAGCGCATGCGGATTTAGCCCTTGTACAATCGGCTGAATGATGTTACTTTGCATTTCAAATTACTATGCGGTGGTCCCTGATTTGTGTTACAGGTTCCAGAATGTCTACCTTGCCTAGTATTTCTCAATTCAGTGCTTTTTATCGTTGTGACACTTTTTTCTGTTAAATGACTGATTTCCGTGATCGTTTTGTTGTCTATTGTTTTTGTGATTGTACTTATTCTTCCTGCCACCTCTATTGCCTTTTCTATGCAACAAATACTTGCATCTCTGGAGATGTGTTACTGTTGCCATGCTCACTACTATGCCTTATGACATCCTGTGTGAGGTCAGTAGGACAACATAAATTGCTCAAGATCATTTTCAGGTACATTGATCAAGTTTTCTTTGATATTGTGAGGTAACCTAGCCTTCAATAAGCAGATGATGTCATTAGAGATCGGTTCAACACAGTAACGCGTTTTATTTGTGTAGTTTTCGAAATTACACAGAGAACACTGTCTTGAGTTATATGATTCTGGGCCCTAAAGTCTGTTAATGTAAATGTTCACTGCCAGAGCGTGTTGCTTGGTTGTTTTTGTGCCCTGTGTCATCTGACTCAGATATAGTGGAATCCATGTTGCCAACAGTAGTAAGTGGATGCGTTGAGCGCACTAGGAGTAGTTTAATGCACAACCGTTTTTGACGAATTAATAAAGAAACGAAGGGTGGCAACAGCAATTGCTGGGAACACTTTTGAAAGTCAAATCTTTGACCTCTTAGTCCACCTGTAACAAGTAAAAAATATAAAATAATAATAAAATATAATAATAATAATTTGTAATAATAATAATTGTTAGTTTGGATAAGTAATTGAGGGATTAAAATTTTACGCCGTGAATTTATCGAGCTTCGCACGTACGAAGATGTACGGAACGTAGCCAGGGCTCATTATGTATTTTTTTTGTAGACAGAGTCTGATATCTGACCTCAGCTTCAATCATGAAGATGGAGTGACTAAAACTACTAAAACAAAGCAAAGCATAAGATTAAATAAATATATTCATTTCAACATATACATTACGATATAAATTACACTTACGTAAAATTCTAGATAAATAATGGCAGGTCATTCACAAATGAGAGCGACTTATTAATTCTGCGCCTCTTTTCTGCTAATAAATATCAATATGGCTAACTGTGGAGCCGCACAAAATATTAAGTCCTTCTAGGACAACGAATGACATGAGTGTGTTGATGCCTACTCGCTGTGACAAGAGAGCGGTGTTAATTGCTTTATTTTGCATTCTCTTGTCTTAAAAAATCGATACATATAATCTAAGTTAACCGAATTAAATATTGTCTGTGCTCGAGTGCAAATGGTTCCTTAAACTGCCCCCCAAATTGCGAGAGCAAAGGTGTACCACCTGCAGCTGAGCAATTTGTTGACGTATTTTCTTTATTTGTCATGTCATGAATCATAAGTTCTTACGTATCTTGTTTCACAGATTCAACATACTTAAAATATGATAAAATGTCAAACATCCACAAAAATATGTAAATAATATTTACATACAAGATCAATGAAAGTGAAAAGAAAAATAAAAATGTTTGATTCCGAGCAGTATTGAACCCGGGAACTCCAGTACCAAAGGCCAGTGCAGTGACTCAGTGCTATCACTGCTAACGCGCAAAAAGTTTTCAATTTTATGTAACAGTTTTACACAGACTGTAACGAATTTCATAGTTCGTATTCACTTGTACTGTTACTTTGTAAAAATTTTGTTGGGCATCTAGTCCGTTGTTCTCTTTCACTTCAAAATGTTATTACACATGTTCATTCAATAAATAAAATTAATTAATGGTTTTGTGCATATTCAGAGATATGTGAACATATTCTCTTTAGAATGTCACTTGTTAGTAAAGATTTATACTGTGCTAAAGTCTTTGCACTTTAAAATAAATGTCACGTGTCACACGTTTTGTTTACATTGAGACGATAGTTCTTGAAGAAACAAGTTGGAGATCAAGAATCTCGCAACGAAGCGTGCTTTGGAAGACATAATTAAAATGTGGTTTCGTCTTGGTAGGAATTCATGGTGTCAGTGGTTCCATACTGACCAGTCCGTGTTACATCTACTCAATAACCTCCATATTTCGTCTTCCAAAAAGCGTATGTCGTCTCCTGGATATTGTGTCGTCGTTTCGTCGAAAAGTGTGCCGTGGTTTTGCTACTCACGTCACCTATAGTGTCCCATCATGAGCGCAGTGAACCGTTTTTTTTAATATTTGCACACAACTTGTCCATACATTGTTCGTTGCAAAACAAAATGTTCGTTCACAACAGAGAGCACAAAACATAACAAATATCACTTCACTTTGAGTACAGTTTTCTGTTACATATTTACATAGATATAAAAATTTTCTGTGAAACATGTATCTATACATTTACACTACATTGTTTCGTAATACATATACATATTTTATATTTTTCAGTTGCATTAAACTAGATATTTACAAATATATATGGGTCAGACATAAAAAAAATTATCTAATAGGTTCAGTGTATTGTGATACATTGAGAAAATCCATTTTCTTTTATAGGTTTCTTCCCCTTTTTAATAAAGTTTTCCTTTTAAGTATATTTTCCTTTACATCAGTACTACACAATAAGTGTTCTTCCTCATTAAATGTTTCCTGCAACATAAACTTTCATAATAGATTAGAAAACATCCTTGAGATGATCTGTCCTGAAAAGTCATGATTACAATAAGACAAGACACGTCACATCCACAATCAATTCCAAATTAGCACACGCACAAAGTATCATTTACAAATAAAATAAATTATATAGCCTTGCTCAATTAATCTCATTTGTCATTTCCTGTAGAGTGTTTTTTTTTTTGTGCATGTTGTGTTCATGTGGATCGTGGTGTGAGTGTGAATAGCAAATCAAGTGTCTATCATGCCAATTAATATATCAGGTTCAGAGCAGCAATTGTCTCCGGTCATTTAGTCTGTCAGCTTGTCTGCAAGGTATTAACAAATATAATCAGTAACTGTGCTTTGCATGAAAATTGATAGTTCTTCCTGTGTCTTATCTTCTTGCTGCTGCTGCTGTTACTGCTGGTGCTGTAAAATGTAGATACTTAAGATTATAGCTTATATCTTCTTCTTCTTCCAGCTTGAAGTACCAGATGTGACTTACCTTGTTTTTGTATCAGCATACTCTGCTAAGGGCTAAAAGTTTTCAAATCTTTGTGAGGGTACAAACCTAAAATTCTCTTATTCTTGAGGTTTTGTAACAGATATGCTCCAGGATGTGGTATATCAATGATTGTGTAAGGACCTTCATATAGCGGACGCCACTTAACATTACGTTTTAGAGGTAATGACGATTTGTAGTGGGTCTTAAGTAAAACTTGCATGCCTATTGTAAAGTTTTGCCTTCTTTTCAGATTAGCACCATAGTTCTTATTTCTAATGTCAGCTTGTTCAGTAATTGCCATGAGTACTTCCCTTACCTTTTCCTCGTGTGAAGGTTTGGTGTCAGAAAATTTTGGTAGTGGGTTGCTCCATTCATTAGTTTCCTTTGTGTCAAACATGATTTCTCTGGGAGTGTAGGGTGTGTTGTATATATTTAAATTGTTGTGTATTTCCTCAAAAAGTGCTAGGTAATGTATCCAGTTTGTGTGCTGTGTTGAGGTATAAGTTCTCATGAATCTATTTAATTCTCTAAAAACTCTCTCACAAGGGTTGGCTGATGCATGAAACTTTGAAATAAAGATGCTCTTAATGTTATTGTCCTTTAGAAATTTTCTCCAGGTGAATCATGCATAATACTTGGCGTTATCTGATAGAATGGCTTTAGGTTTTCCACAGTATGGCATGTAATCATTTGTGAATCTTCTAATGATGGTGTTTGCTGTGGGTGACTTAATGGCAAAAAGTTTGATGTGCTTAGAAAATATGTCATAAAATGCTAGAATGTATTTGCAACCTCCGATGCTAGTTGGATGAGGTCCACTAACATCTGTACAAAGTATCTCTCTAGGTCCAGTAGGTAAGATAGAGTGCAAATCTGTTTTGGTGGATTGATTTTGTGGCTTGGATTTTTGACATATGAGACATTTGCTGATGACATCATGTATTTTTCTTCTCATGTTTGGAAAATAGCAATATGTATGTAACTTGTTTAGACATTTCTTTGTTCCGTAGTGTCCCCAAACTGTGTGAGTGTGTGCAACGAGATTGTGTACAGAATCTTGTGGTATGCAAACGCACCAGTTAGTAGCATTTGTGTGTCTTTTGTAGAAAAGTATGTTGTTGTGTAACATGTATCTGTCTTGTAAAGTGTCATTGTGTTGTTGTACTATGATTTGTTTTATTTTGTACCAGTGTGGATCTGAATCTTGTAGCGTTGCCATGTTCTTGCATAGGTCTATGTAGTATTGTGTAAACTGTTTGTCTTGCATGAGTAGTATTCTGTAATCATGTGTGTTCTCAAAGTCTGTATTGTTATGGTGTAATCCTTGCGGTAGTCTTGAAAGTGTGTCAGCTATTATGTTGTCTTTTCCCTTGATGTGCTTGATTTCAAAAGAGTAATTCTGTAATGCAAGTGCCCATCGTGTAAGTCTAGGATGAATGAGTTTACATGACAAAAGGAATGTAAGTGCTTGATGGTCAGTGTATATAATGGTGTGTCTTCCATACAGATAATAATTAAACTTTTTAAATGTCCATATAATAGATAATGTTTCCAATTCTGTGGTGGAGTAAGATCTTTCACATTCCGTTAAAGTACGACTGGCAAAACCAATGATCTTAATATGTTCTGAAGTTTCTGTTTTAACAAGTTGGAATAAACAACATCCCAAACCAATGTTTGATGCATCACAAGCAATACAAAAGTTCAAATTGAAGTTTGGATGTTCCAGCATGTTAGAATTTGCTAAGGCTTCTTTGATTTTAGTAAAGTCATTTTCACAGTCTTGGTTCCAAATCCATACCTGGTTCTTCTTTAATAAGTTTAGTAAGTATCTACTGTTGAGTAACTGTTTAGGTATGAATCGTCTGAAAAATGAGCATAGACCGAGAAATGATTTTAACTGTTTCTTATTAGTGGGACTGGGGAAATGTCTGATAGCATCTAATTTTGAAGGGTCAGGTTTAATGCCTTGTGTGTTGATGATGTGTCCTAGGTATTTGATCTCACAACAAGCAAATCTAGATTTACAAATATTGCCAGTGATACCAGCTTGCGTGAATCTGCATAGTAAAGTGTTCAGGGTATCAGTGTGATCCTTCCAGGTTTTTGAGGCAATCAGTATGTCATCTACGTAGTGTGTAACAGTTTCTAGTAAATCATCACCGAGTACAGAGTTTAGTGCAGTAATGAATACTCCTGAGCTTACATTTAGGCCAAATGGTAATACACAAAATTGATAAGTTCTGCCACCAAACATAAAGGCTGTATATTTTCTGGATTCTTTGCTTATTGGCACCTGCCAAAACGAATTTTTAAGGTCTATTGTAGAGAAATATTTTGCATCCAAGAACTTCTGAAGTTTTTCGTCAAGATTTTCTGGTTGTGTCCTCACAGGTAAGATAATTTGGTTGATAGCTCTTGCATCTAATACTAACCTGATACTTCCATTGTGTCTTTTCACTACATGCAAAGGGCTACAATATGGAGATGTTGATGGTTCTATAATATTCCATGTAATCATTTTCTTTAGTTCTTCCCAAACTGCAGGTCGCAGAGCTAGAGGTACATTGTATGACTTGTGGTAATAGATTTGGTGAGGCTTGACTTCAATCGTATACATATATGTGTTGATCCTACCTGGCTTACTAGTGAAAACATCCTTATTCTTAAGTAAAATATGTTTAAGCTGGGACCTCTCCTCTTCATTAATAGCATCACATTCTGATAACTTAGAATTAATTTGTGTAAGTACATCATTCACTACCTCACCGTGTGATACAGGTTGTTGTGTGGAATCTATGTCAGTCTCACGTATAATCTGTATCTTGTAGCCAGAACAGTGCTTGTTATGGTCTACTAGTCGAGTGTCCAAGTTCAAAACTATGTCTCTGCCTTCATACTTAAAATAACAAATGCCTTTGGAGAAGTCTATAGTACAGTCCTTCTCGCAAAGAAAATCAATACCCAATATACAATTGGCAGCAAGGTTTTGGACAACTAGGAAAGGCCATTGTACGATTCCATTTCCCATATTAACAGTCACAAATACCTGCTTATTAACTCTGCTTGACTTATTACCTAATGCAGTTAATATTAAACAGTTCTGAACTGGGAACTCTGGTATCTTACAAGTTTTCTTCATCATAGTATAAAAATTGTGAGAAATCACACTGACAGCAGCTCCTGTATCAATAATTATGTTAGTAGGTATACCTCCTACAATGCCTGAGGTGGAAGACAGTACAAATCTTTTCTTTACATTGTGACATTGTGTGTTGTCATTTATCAGATCATCAGCTAAGTTTCCACTTTCATTATATCTTAAGAATAGTGTAGGCAACTCTTGTTGTGTAAATGTTAATTTTTCTTGTTTCACAGTTTCACTAGCAAGTGTGTATTCAAACATAGTTTCTAAATTGAAGTTGCCCCCCAAATGTTCCTCAGTCACGACCTGGGGCTCAGTAATGACTGGTTCTAGTTTACCTGGTTTGTCTGGTCATTGGTAAGTGTAGTTGTAGTTTCATTAGCTACCTCAATAATATTTACATTTGGATATTGTCTTTGCCAATCACCTGTCTGGTTTCGTTTGGCTGAAGTCACTTGTTGGTTTGTGTTGCTTGTTTGCGCAAAATTCCCTTGTGGCATCTGAATATGATTTTGTGGTAGCGGTTGCGGTGTTTGCCACTGTCTCACATAATACTGGTTGTAGTTCTGATTAAAGTGCGGTGTAAGTGTTCCATTTCTTGTGTAATCTGTGTTGTTGTTTCTTTTCCAGTGTTTCTGTTTTGCTTTGTGTCTGTTGTTGTTTCCATTATTCCTTCTTGAATTAAAATTGTTGTTTCTTCGTTTTTTGTACGGGTTATCTCCCTGTGTATAGTTGTAGTTGTTGTTTGTGTGCGGCTGTGAGTTGTGGTGATTGTTTTGCATGTTTACTGTGTGTTGTGAATTTTTCTGTGTGTTTGGTAATGTAGCAATGTAGACATGTTGATTCCTACTGCGTGAGTTGTGTGTTGGTTCTTGTTCTTCATATAGTAAATCAACAGCATCTAACTTTTCCAAAAAATATTCAGGATCGTCGTCCGGTAAGTACAGTAATTTCTCTTTAATACACTCCTGGAAATTGAAATAAGAACACCGTGAATTCATTGTCCCAGGAAGGGAAAACTTTATTGACACATTTCTGGGGTCAGATACATCACATGATCACACTGACAGAACCACAGGCACATAGACACAGGCAACAGAGCATGCACAATGTCGGCACTAGTACAGTGTATATCCACCTTTCGCAGCAATGCAGGCTGCTATTCTCCCATGGAGACGATCGTAGAGATGCTGGATGTAGTCCTGTGGAACGGCTTGCCATGCCATTTCCACCTGGCGCCTCAGTTGGACCAGCGTTCGTGCTGGACGTGCAGACCGCGTGAGACGACGCTTCATCCAGTCCCAAACATGCTCAATGGGGGACAGATCCGGAGATCTTGCTGGCCAGGGTAGTTGACTTACACCTTCTAGAGCACGTTGGGTGGCACGGGATACATGCGGACGTGCATTGTCCTGTTGGAACAGCAAGTTCCCTTGCCGGTCTAGGAATGGTAGAACGATGGGTTCGATGACGGTTTGGATGTACCGTGCACTATTCAGTGTCCCCTCGACGATCACCAGTGGTGTACGGCCAGTGTAGGAGATCGCTACCCACACCATGATGCCGGGTGTTGGCCCTGTGTGCCTCGGTCGTATGCAGTCCTGATTGTGGCGCTCACCTGCACGGCGCCAAACACGCATACGACCATCATTGGCACCAAGGCAGAAGCGACTCTCATCGCTGAAGACGACACGTCTCCATTCGTCCCTCCATTCACGCCTGTCGCGACACCACTGGAGGCGGGCTGCACGATGTTGGGGCGTGAGCGGAAGACGGCCTAACGGTGTGCGGGACCGTAGCCCAGCTTCATGGAGACGGTTGGGAATGGTCCTCGCCGATACCCCAGGAGCAACAGTGTCCCTAATTTGCTGGGAAGTGGCGGTGCGGTCCCCTACGGCACTGCGTAGGATCCTACGGTCTTGGCGTGCATCCGTGCGTCGCTGCGGTCCGGTCCCAGGTCGACGGGCACGTGCACCTTCCGCCGACCACTGGCGACAACATCGATGTACTGTGGAGACCTCACGCCCCACGTGTTGAGCAATTCGGCGGTACGTCCACCCGGCCTCCCGCATGCCCACTATACGCCCTCGCTCAAAGTCCGTCAACTGCACATACGGTTCACGTCCACGCTGTCACGGCATGCTACCAGTGTTAAAGACTGCGATGGAGCTCCGTATGCCACGGCAAACTGGCTGACACTGACGGCGGCGGTGCACAAATGCTGCGCAGCTAGCGCCATTCGACGGCCAACACTGCGGTTCCTGGTGTGTCCGCTGTGCCGTGCGTGTGATCATTGCTTGTACAGCCCTCTCGCAGTGTCCGGAGCAAGTATGGTGGGTCTGACACACCGGTGTCAATGTGTTCTTTTTTCCATTTCCAGGAGTGTATTAAAAGGAAGTCTTGCTTTCAGTGATCGGATCACATCTTTTGGTTTCACTGGTTCATTAAGGAAGTGTGTCATGTTTAGGTACTTCTCGAAATATCTGCGCAGGTTGTCGTTTTTAGGATTGAAGTGTTCGGGTTCAGTGACTTGTTTGCGGATGCGTTCCTGCACAGTGGGTGACCAAAACTTATTCAAGAAGGTGCGTTCAAACTGCTCGTATGTTACACATCTGTCGCATTCATGGTAAGCCCAGACAGCAGCGTCCCCTTGAATATAATGCACAACGTACGCAATGCGTTTGTGGTCGCTCCACGAACGTGGGAAAGCGTTCCTAAAAGCTTTTAAGAAGATGACAGGGTGTACAGCGTTTTTGCCTGGTATCAAAGGTTGGAATTTACGGTGCTTGAATAGACTTTCTTCTTCTTTGTTACGTGTTCGTCTGTTTCTTTCCGTGTAATCATTCAATTCTTCCCTGTGTGTACATGGTTCTTCATCAGAATGATAATTGTATTGTATTTCGGGTGATGGGTATCTGCTGGTATGCGTGTCAGTGTATTGTGTATTTGAGTGTTGAAATTCGTGTGTGTACATGTGTTCATTCCCGAATCGAGATTTTCTTCTGTGTGTGTAAAAATGTGTAGTGGGTATACTATTCTGTTGTGCTTGGCATTGAGTTGTCTTTGTTTGCATATCGTCATCGATTACTTGTCTATTGTTGTTCATGTATTCCACTACAGAATCGTGCACAATATGTGGCAATTTGTTTTGTATACATTCTTCAAAAATTTCGTCTTTGTGTGCCGTCCATTCTTTAAATTGTGAGTTAATGCGAGACAAATGGGGTTCAGCCTCTATCTGTATTGTTGTGTGAATCTGTTTGTGAATGTCAGCTACGTTTGTTTCTATTGTATTCACCTTTAAATTAATTTCGTCACATGCGTACGTGTTTGATTCTAGTTTGCAATTAATAGTTTCACAGGTTTTTGTCAAGTCATGGATGTGATTGGCATTGTCGCTTTGTCGTAATTCTAAATTTTCGAATTTTTCCGTAAGATCGTCGACCTGTTTGGAAAGACGTGTATTAATTTCATCTACCTTTTGAGTCAGTATGGCGAAGTCTGATTTTATGTCATTTCTGAAGGCTGCATTGTCTGTCATTAATTGTGAGAATTTTTCGTCATTATCTTGCTTAATATTGGATATGCGTTCCAAAATTGAATTCAGTATAGCGCCAAAATTTTGATTGCAAAATGAGCTTGCCCCCGCCGCGTCATTAGACGTGACGTGGTCTCTCAGGTTTGGTTCTGAATTGCTCCTCTCGGCGTTTATTTGTGTCTGTAGCGGATTATTTTGATGTGTTTGCGTGTCTGTATTAATTTCTGTGTCTGAATGTGTCTGTGTATCCATGTTTGCATTACTTGATTGTTGTTCCATTGTGTACTGGTGTCGAGTTTTTACCATATCGTGAGTAAATTGTGTGCAAGAAAAAAATCGTTTAAACGCGTAGTGTGAAAATGTACTGCCTATGTGTGTGTTTAAATGACTGAGAATGATTGAGAGATGACTTTAAAGATCGAAAGTAGCATACGTGTTAATGGTGACTAGCCCTATGTGTGTGTTTAAATGACTGAGAATGATTGAGAGATGACTTTAAAGATCGAAAGTAGCATACGTGTTAATGGTGACTAGCCATGTTGCTTGAATCTTGTACAATGTCGGCCATATTGTGCAATGTAACTTGCGTATTGTTGGATCGGAATGTAATCGTCTGAATAATGAGATTTCGCGGAATTTGGAAAAAATTACTGACTGGAAACTGAATATTGAATTTAATGCTGAGAAAAATAATTTTGAACGAAAAATGTGCTTGGAATCAATTGTGGATGCGCAAGTGCTGCGTCTTACCGTACATGTCGTCTTGATGCGAAGATGGCATTTCCAGTCCAAATTCTCTCCAGATTTTATTCGTTTTCTTCAATATTCCCGTCACCGGTCAGGATGTACATGAAAAAGAACAATTAGTTGTAGTACAGATACAATAATGAATCCTGGCACATAGTCGCCAGTGTAACAAATAAAAAATATAAAATAATAATAAAATATAATAATAATAATTTGTAATAATAATAATTGTTAGTTTGGATAAGTAATTGAGGGATTAAAATTTTACACCGTGAATTTATCAAGCTTCGCACGTCCGAAGATGTACGGAACGTAGCCAGGGCTCATTATGTATTTTTTTTTGTAGACAGAGTCTGATATCTGACCTCAGCTTCAATCATGAAGATGGAGTGACTAAAACTACTAAAACAAAGCAAAGCATAAGATTAAATAAACATATTCATTTCAACATATACATTACGATATAAATTACACTTACGTAAAATTCTAGATAAATAATGGCAGGTCATTCACAAATGAGAGCGACTTATTAATTCTGCGCCTCTTTTCTGCTAATAAATATCAATATGGCTAACTGTGGAGCCGCACAAAATATTAAGTCCTTCTAGGACAACGAATGACATGAGTGTGTTGATGCCTACTCGCTGTGACAAGAGAGCGGTGTTAATTGCTTTATTTTGCAATCTCTTGTCTTAAAAAATCGATACATATAATCTAAATTAACCAAATTAAATATTGTCTGCTCGAGTGCAAATGGTTCCTTAAACACCCAATTCAGATAGACTTAAGGGTTCAATAACTTACTGTCAGAGTTGGTTGCAGCAATTGCTATTACTTCCCTTGATTTTTTTTATTAATGTGTCAAAAGCAGTTTGCATTAAAAACACTGCCAGTTTGCTCAACTTATCCGCTTACTAATTACATAAATTTCCTGGTTGAGTACAGTACAATTAATTAAAAAAATAATTCGCTCTCAAAAAGTACAAAACATGTCCTATTGAACGCCTTCCATTTGATGATCACCCACGCTCTCACCAAGCTTCTGGCCTGTGACCTTTTGTGCATCAGTGCAGCATGGAGTCAATGTCCGACTTAACAGAGCACTGCTTCTTTAGGACAGGTCTCAAACACATCCAGGAATGGCGATGAGTCATACAGAAGAGAGGATATAGAATATTTTGTCAAATGGTGTTCTCTCCCCCAGCATAATGTATTTAATTAAGACTTCATCAGATAATGTCACATCCTTCAGTCAACATATTTGCATAGAGGTTTGATGAAGTAAAGAAGTCTCAAATCTGTATGGAGTTGATATTTGAGTGACAAAGTGATTCAAATTAAGTCACTTTTATCAGTCAAATTTGGGTACAAATAAATTATTTTCTTCACAACATTATATTTACTTGAAGAAATGAATAGTCAGCAAAATGTAAATGTCAATGACAGCACTCAAACCAGCATTAAAAAAGAATAATATGTGAATAAGATGAATCATGCTCCCATATTAATGAAAATAGATGCTGCCAACCACGCCAACTGTTGATCAATACATAGACTCCTTTCTTGTGGCTATGTTCAGAGATATGTGTGAGTGAAACCTGCCTTGAATCGCCAACTGGTTCCTATCTTCCACTACCTCTCACACTCAGGAAAGTACTAATTCACAAAACAAAAAAAATTCATAATGCTAATGTAGCCTATATGAAAAGGGATATTCAAAAAAATTATAATGAATAAAATCAGATATAATTAGATATGCAGCTCTTCATTTTAAAAATTCTCAGCTAAGATTCTGTTACACATTGTGAGGTCCTTTTTACCATACATAATTACATATGCAAAAGTAACTGCAGGATTTTTTTCATTAAAAGTTGCAACTTATTTCATTGTTGTCTCCTAAGTTGCTACAATATCATGTTAACCACATGGATAGGATAGCTATTACGAAATTAAATTGACTTATGTCAGTACCCTATTTCAATCGTGTAACTCATTCAAAATCGAGAGATGCATCATATGCTTTGAGAATATTATTAGGAGGGTTAATATTCCACATCTCTTGAGGGAAGACATCGTTTGTTCCATTTTTCAGGTATACAGGGTGGTCCATTGATCGTGACCGGGCCAAATATCTCACGAAATATGTGTCAAATGGAAAAACTGCAAAGAACGGAACTTGTCTAGCTTGAAGGGGGAAACTGAATGGCGCTATGGTTGGCCCCTCTAGATGGCGCTGCCATAGGCCAAATGGATATCAACTGTTTTTTTTTTAAACTAGGAACCCTCACTTTTATTACATATTCGTGTAGTATGTAAAGAAATATGAATGTTTTAGTTGGTCATTTTTTCGCTTTGTGGTAGATGGCGCTGTAATAGTCACTAACATATGGCTCACAATTTTAGATGATCAGTTGATAGATAACAGGTAGATTTTTGAAATTAAAATACAGGACGTAGGTATGTTTGAACATTTTATTTCGGTTGTTCCAACGTGATATACGTACCTTTGTAAACTTGTCATTTCTGAGAACGCATGCTGTTACAGCGCGATTACCTGTAAATACCATATTAACGCAATAAATGCTCAAAATGGTGTCCGTCAACCTCAATGCATTTGGCGATACGTATAACAACATTCCTCTCAACAGAGAGTAGTTCGCCTTCCATAATGTTTGTACATGCATTGACAATGGGCTGATGAATGTTTTCAGGTGTTGTCGGTGGATGACAATAGCAAATATCCTTCAACAGAAAGAAATCCGGGGACGTCAGATCCGGTGAATGTGCTTCGGCGACCAATCCACCTGTCATGAAATATGCTATTCAATACTGCTTCAACTGCACGCTAGCTATGTGCCGGACATCCATCATGTTGGAAGTACATCGTCATTCTGTCACACAGTGAAACATCTTGTAGGAACATCGGTAGAACATTACATTGGAAATCAGCATATATTGCACCATTTAGATTGCCATCGATAAAGTGGGGGCCAAGTATCCTTCCTCCCAAAATGCCGCTCCATACATTAACCCGCCAAGGTCGCTGATGTTCCACTTGTCGCAGCCAGCCGCGGATTTTGCGTTGCCCAATAGTGCATATTATGCCGGTTTACGTTACCGCTGTTGGTGAACGTCGCTTGGTTGCTAAATAGAATGCGTGCAAAAAATCGTCCTATAATTTCTCTTGTGCCCAGTGCCAGAACTGTACACGACGTTCAAAGTCGTCACCATGCAATTCCTGGTGCATAGAAATATGGTACGGGTGCCATCTATGTTCACGTAGCATTCTCAGGACCGTTGTTTTTGAGATTCCCGATTCTCGCGCAATTTGTCTGCTACTGATATGCGGATTAGCCGCAACAGCGGCTAAAACAGCTACTTGGGCATCATCATTTGTTGCAAGTCGTGGTTGACGTTTCACTTGTGGCTGAACACTTCCTGTTTCCTTAAATAACGTAACTATCCAGACACTTGGATGATGTCATCCAGGATACCGAGCAGCACACATAGCACACGCCCGTTGGGCATTCTGATCACAATAGCCATACATCAACACGATATCGACCTTTTCCGCAATTGATAAATGGTCCATTTTAACACGGGTAATGTATCACGAAGCAAACACCGTCTGCACTGTCAAAATGTTACATGATACCACGTACTTCTACATTTGTGACTATTACTGCGCCATCTATCACAAAGCGAAAAAAGTGATCCAACTAAAGCATTGGTATATCTTTACGTACTACACGAATATGTAATAAAAAATGGGGGTTCCCATTTAAAAAAACGCAGTTGTTTTCCGATTGACCTATGGCAGCACCATCTAGCGGGCCAACCATAGTGCCATCTGGTTTCTCCCTTCAAGCTAGATGAGTTTCGTTCTTTGTAGTTTTTTCGTTTGATGCTTATTTCATGAGATATTTGGTCTATCCACTATCAATGGACCACCCTGTATATTCCGTAGCTTCACTTGGTTGAATAATGAAGAGTCCAGTGACCGATTATTTTTACAACTTGTTTGAAATGCAGGAAGTGCGAAATATGGCATATCTAGAGAGCTATAGAAATTCCTAATACCTGACTAAAATTTTTCTTACCAGTCAGTACAGCAATTTCTGCAGTTTGTAGTTCATAAAAAGACATCGGAATTTTAGGATCTTTCAATAGATTTTCTCATTGTCCTAACTAGTAATTTGGTTGATATTTAACGACTGGTACTAGAATTTCCATCGATCTACACCAATTTTCCTCCTTTTGGAAGTGTGTCTTTTATTTTCACTCCAGCATCCTTTTATCAGGTCACATAAGATCAGCATGATCACCACTGGAACTCCAAGTAAATATTACAGTAAGATCACCTTCCCATAAAATTTCTTTGTAGTACTCAAAGAAACCACCAAGCATATTCAGTGGATGAAGTACTTCATTTCTCTTCCTCTCTATTTCTCCATTATTAAGTAATTGTCCATCCATACTTGTTTTATCGATAACAGATGAAGTCAAATACAGCAGAACTGATGTTGAAATAAAAGGGTGCTCAGTTCTCAATGAAATATTATTTTCTTTCTTTATGGCTACAAAATCAAATAGCTTTACTACATAATAAACAATTAATTTTTATGGAATTTCCCATCATCTGTTGGATAATCTGTACTGAAGCTCCTGTATAATTTAGCATGTCTCCGATTTACCTAGCTGTCACTATTATTTATATTACTCTTTGTATCCTCATTAGGTACATTCAGTTTATTTTTAGATTTCTGATTTACAGAGAATAAGTAAAATTGATGACCATTTATTTTGTTCATTATTTATTAAAGAATAAAGAACTGTTACACAAGCACCACTGAAATCAATCCATAATCGTTTTCATCAAATATAGTTATTTCTAAATCTTGAATAGGATTAAAAATTGGAGTAATTACAGAGCAATTTCGTTCATAAATTATCAGTACACCAAATTCTGCATTTGGCTTGAAAGAAGCAATAACGTAGTTTCTCAGTCAAAATTATCAGTATACTTTATAAGTATTCCATCAGCTAATTTAAAATTTATATTATTTAATTCGAGTGGAGTAATTTTAGGAACATCATTAGCAACAGTTTTTTATTAGGTTTAACTCTCTGATCACTAAATCCAAGCACACTTACAATCCTTTATACATATACCTAATTTAACATCGCTGTCAATAATATTTCCATTTAAAATTTAATCTCTTTTAAAGTAAACATTTGGTTTTTGTATATATAAATTTTTCTAAGATTTTAAAATGTACTGGCAAATATGAATTTCGATTGTTTCTCCTTACAAGTAAAGTTTATTATTTTTATATAATATTTGATTTACAAATGTTGTATGAAAACCAACTGGTGTTACATTAGTATAGTTGTCTCAAATATCACAGATGACCTTTTTTGAGAACAGATGATTTACCACTCAACTGAAATAATCTAATCATTTAATTAATAAAAATTATCTTGATTAAATGAAAACTGATTGGGAACCAAAAATAAGAACTACATTGAAGAAGTCAACATATAAACATGGTAAGATTTGGTGAATTCTATTGAATGTGTAATAATAGGACCAAGCAGATGTGGAAAAACTGCATTAATAAATGACAGTTACATTCCAGCACCAGGATGGTTGACTGAAATAAAATCAATCATTTCTATGTTTATCCTAAACGTTTGAACCGAAATATCAAGAATTTACAAAATGTGGAAAAAATTGAAGACACAATTTTTTTGAAAATCATGATGAAATTATACCACTGGATCAATGTCAAGATAATTCACTTAATTCTTGAAAATCAAGATATGATTAGAGAATGTTTTACTAGAAGTCGACATTGAGTAACATATTCTTTTTATTTAGCTAAAACTTATAGAAATTCCCAAACAATTACTCCACAATAATCTCAACCTTTCAAATATTTTCATACAGGATGACACAAATTAAAATCACACTCACTGCAACGTTTTTGGTGGTGGTTGAAAATTTGATTATTTTAAAGAAATGTGCAGTAAATATTGCAGTGGTCACTTTGTATTTTTTCTATACATATGACTAGAAGCCCAACTGAAAGTCAGTTCAAGGATAAAATACAAAAATTTCTCACAATGTAAATGGGAACAAAGTGTTCTTCCTGAATCCATAAACATAAACATTGAACATTAGAAATAATTATATTTAATGTTTTTTATATTATATTAAATGTTTTGGAAGTATGACCCAGAGGTTGGTAAAAAGGAAAGCTTAAGGAAATAGAAAAAAGTAGAAGTTATAGAACAATTCAAGATTTCAAAAAACAACCAAGAACAGAATGAGACAAATTTGAAAGAAGATCTACTGGTTATTTATGCATAGGAACAGGTTAGACAAGGAATTGAAGGTTTAGGTGACAATGCTATGAAAGCTATTGTTGCTTATTACCATCTTTCGAACGACACGTATGATGGCATATTTCCTACTCCATCAGCACTGTCAGAAGCATCATGTTAGAAAAGCTTATTACATTACAATAATGAAATTCCACGTTCCCAAAGATTGAAACAACTTGAAGAAATTATGAAAAATATGGAAGAAAATGAGGTACAAAAAATGAACCTAAAAAGGTTTTACCTCTGTCCACTTATATTAGTACAACAGCAATAAAGTGTATTGATGCCCTTAATCAACAGCAACAAAGTATCTTGATGGCCTTAATGATAGTTTTTCACTTGCATATCATAAATCTTAAACACTATGACTGGGATTCTGAACTAAGATTTAACAATGATGACATCTTAATCAATGAAAAACCTAATAAAGATACTGATAATTTAAAGAAACTCTTAGCAAAAAAATATTGATGATGAATGTAATGATGATACTATATATTACTATGAAGACATGTTAATATCAACAAACATTAGATTTTAAAGTATCGATCCTAATACTAATAAACCTAAATCAAGTAAATGTTTGAAATACCACACATTAATAAATCTGATAAGGCAGAAAATAAGAGAATCTGTAAGTCCCAGAAAATTTGATGAAGGTCTAATACAAATTATACAGAGAAACACATTGGATGTGTTTGCATGAATGATGTTAGAGATTTAATCGACAGATTAGCAGTAATTCGTGGAGAAGAATTAGGTGGAAATAAAAATTATTATAAGGAAAAAATAAAAATAATGCAAATTTTAACAAATAAAGTTAGTGATTTCATAATCAGCAATCCAAAAGGAATTCTGTATTTGATTAGATACTTGAATAATCTTCGTCAATCTCTGCAGAAAACAAAAAATTGTGGAAAAGGTTCACTAAACAGTTTGATTATCGAACTTCCATTCAAAATCAATGTACAAAATTTCCAAGACTACCGATTTTACTGCCTGGGGACCAAACTAGATGAAAGATTACCTATAGGAGACCAGGGAATAAATCCATTACATGAGGCTTGTAAAAAAACGTAATACTACCTATAAAGGTAATAAAGATTTAGGAAAAAGATGTGAAGCAGATAAGGAACTTCAATGACCTGCTTCTGATGCATCTATAGGAAAAAGATTAGCTGCGACTGCAGTTAGAGGAATAATGTATGGAAAATGAAAACTAGGTGTGGGACTTGAACAGCAGTACCTGAAGCAGCCTTAGGGCTGCACAGAGGCTTTACACTGCCTTTGATGATAATGGCTGGCGATTATAAAAGTGAAGTAGCTCCATTTCAGTGCTGCTGAAATATATACATTGTCATAATAAGACTGGTGTACCCAGGTCGCCAATCCTAAGACTGCTTCAGCTGTCGCTAGTCATGATACAGAATATGAATCTGAAATAATAAATTTAGGTACATCTAATGATGCTGCTTCGCATTGGATCTGTTACTATAAGAACAGAGATAACAAGTTCTTTTTGATTCATTTGGAGGAAATATTCCTAAAGTAGTGGTTAAATATCTTGTCTCAAATGAACGGTAATTTAATTGGCAATGAATACGAAATTTTAATGAAGTAATTTGTGTCCATTTGTGCTCATTTGTCTTAAAACTATTATCTGATAATAAGAAATTTAATAATGTATTGAGTTTAATATATGAACATTTTTGGGATAAGTTACAGGCACAGACTGCAATGAAAGGAAAATATACATGAATCAGAAGCAAAATTAGACACAAAAATAGAAGATTTAATTATACAGTTTCTTTAAGTATGATGAGGCATTTTTAAAGTAACTGAATTATATATTCATTTTGAAAGTAGAAGGTTAGTAGGTTTAAAAGATCTAATAAGCGTTTATGATGTAGTTACCAAACAATATTCAGAAAATGGCTTAGCTAATCTTATTACAAAGCCTGAATGTGCAAGTATTCTAACAACTAATCTTGTTACAAAAAATGAATGTGCAACTATTCTAATACAATTTAATAACTATTTCGCTAAAACATACTTTAATAAACAGTTTAATCAACTTCATAGTGGTAACTATAACACTTTTACAAATTACTTTACAAAAAAGGAAGTAGGAAAAGCTTTTACAAAATATCTCTCAAAGAAAGGTTTAACACCATCACTATGTTAATTAAGTGCTCTTGAAAAAAGAATTTGTATCAAATGTAAACTGATATTTAAATTTGTTAGCTGTGATGGAATATTAAATGACATATTTGTGTATCATTTACACATCAAGAGGATTATTTTATATACAACCAACGTAAATGGCGATGTGGTACCTATGAATTTAGAAACAGAAAGCAAAAGATATAATTTTGATGAACTACAAATTTTGTTTCTAATACAGTTCAGTAATCCATCCCTTGAAATGAAAATGGAAGATAAAATATTTATATCTCTAAATCAATCTGTTAAAAGTGGACCTCTTTGTGGTGAATGACTTATGTCTGGCGAACTGATTTTAGAATCAAATGACGATCATCAGAGTGGAACAATAATAAAAACAATTTAATTTTTCAATATAAAATGATCATATCTATTGTTTGAATGGTAAAAAATTGACTGGGACACATAGTCCTTACCGAGTAACAACTAAACAATGAAAACAGGGGCTGCAGTTCTTTGCACAGTACATAACGCTAAAAATAGTAAATTCGTCAAAAAAAATTTGGTGAAGCTTTACTGCCACATATTCCAGAAGAAATTATTGATGAATTTCATAAACCAATGAGAAAAAAAATTAAAAGAAGAAAATGCCATTTCTCTTAGTATAGATGACTTGTGGCAAGCTGGTCTAGTAGAAAGGGATTATGCCAACTAAAAAGGAATATAAAAATAAATAAAGAACATAAACAGTTACTAACTGTCATTGATGTTTTTCGAAACACAGTTGGGGAAGCTCCTGTTAAAGATAACACAGGTAAGCCTGTAGTTGAAGCTTTAGTATGTAGATATAGAGGGAGAAAACATAGAAATTTACAAACAGATAATGGCAAAGAATTTTACAATAAAAATAAAACTTATGAAAATATATAGCATTAATCACTGTTCAGTGTTCTCTGAACTAAAAGTACAAAGATTTCATAGTATGGTCAAATAAAAGATGCAGAAAATATTTAGTCTTGAAGGCAATTATAGGTGAGTCGATTCAGGTTCTAAATTAATTGATGAACCCAATAACACAAAACAATAAAAATGATGCCAATATAAGTTAATGAAAACATTATAAGGCAGCTGTTGTTGTACCTAATGATGATGCTAAATTTGAAACAGGCAACAAAGCTAGAATTACTAGATTTAAACGAATTTCTGAAAAAGATTCCACAGCTAATTGGACAACAGAAATTTTCGAAATTCAAAGTGTTATTCATTCACAAACAAAATAGGGGATTTAAATGGTGAAGAAGTAAAAGCAAATTTTTATGAATATGTGTTCAGAAAGTATTGAGAAAGAAAGGAGATAAGTATATGTTAAATGGTTTGTATTTGATAATTCACATAATAGTTGAGTAGATAAAAATATTTATAGTTTATGAAAGAGCCCTATTGCAGGGTCTTGTTTTTCACTATATGTTAGGCTGCTTGACTTGGACAATGTTAATTTTCATTTTTCATTACTAAAAATATTTTAAAAAAATGTATCATGCAATATAAATGAAAAAATTTACACTTTCATATATTTTACTTGTATGTTATCCTGATAATGAAGAAGATGTAGTCACTAAATTCATAAATCAATTAACTGATAAGGGTGTGAATTATTTATTCAAACTAAGTGGTGAAGAAATTGGTTTTGTTCATTAATAGTTTAAGTAACAGATGTAAGTTACTTACTATGGTACTTATCAGGTTGGATATATTCTGCACAATATAATCATATATTTTTAATTTCTTCATTACTGAGATCAAGATTCTGTGCAAATGAATTAATTTCTTAGTCAACAAAACTATCCATATAGTAGTTTACATCACCAAATTTCATATTCTAGCCTCTTCAAACATGAAGCACTTGAAAGCAGATTTAAACCTTTAGTCAAGCACTTTATAGTTGATACATACTCCACAACAGACATAATATATTTTTTTGTCTGGCTGCTCTGGGTGCTCTCCAGTATTGTTTACAGATAACCAAGATTTGATTAAGTTGATTATTGTTCCAGCAATGTCAAAGAAATGATCTCTTTGCAGATCATAAGTTGTGATGATGCAGATGATATCATTCAGCTCTATTTTAGGTATTTTGTAGTTTACCTGCCTTAGTTTTTTTATTTCGGATTGTCCTCTTCCAATTTTATTGTAAATTGTGGTTTTTGTTCTTCTTCTATGTCAATGACAAGCTGTTCTTTTTCTTGTTCTGATATCTATTTAATATAAATGAATTGTACATTTTCTAAAGTGATTTAATATTTTCTCATTTGTTTGCTACTTTGAAAGCCTTCTACTCACGTTTCAAATCCAGACTTCAATAATAAAATGGGAAGGTACTGTTACTCAGAACTCAGAGATAAGTTGTGATCGAAATGACAATGGATTTATTCTATCTTAACATAACAAGAAAAAATGATGTCACACAAACACTTTTATTTGACAAACGCTTCCACTAACATGGGCTCTATGGTGGACAAAGTGAACAATTGGGGATCGACACAGGACATTAACAGGAACACTAATCGCTTTATTGACTTCATACACGTCAATCCGGGATATGGCACAAAAACTATGGCAGCATCAAGCATCTATATTTTACCATTCATAAAAGAAAAATATAGGTCGAAAGACCAGGGTGCTGAGAAACATATATTGGAGCCCTACGCCATAGCAGCGAATACCTTCACCCCTCCTGCTGGTCAGGGCGACACACCACAATGGATTCGGCGACTCAGGTCATTTATGGCCGCAATCTGTTGTTAATAGCGACCGCCCACAAAATGCAAGTACACAGCTTCACATTTGGTTAATTCGGAATGCAGCAGACCCATTTATTAGTCTGCCAAACAAATTTGACTCCATGCCACGACTATGTATGATTGAATGTGTCAAATGTTTAGGCAGTTGACTCAAGCATCACTCGTTGTCTGCGTTATACTAGAAGCAGTACCTCTGACAGTTGAGAAGGTGCCTGGCACAGGCTCTAAGTGGCACGTTAGCAAACGACACAAGTTTCACCTTCTAGGTAGAGACCTGCAGTTCCTTACTAGCGAAATGCCAGTACAAGAGTGTTCTCTTCTCTCACAGGAAAGCACATTTTACCTCTTAGACTTCCCGTACTTTAGCACAAGCCAGCCACGAGTTGGAGCACATGATTCGAAGCTCGGAGAGCGCCACTTGTTCTCCATGTACTGATTTGACCAATCAGAGATGGGCAGAAAAGAAAAAAAGATTCAGCTTCTCGGCCTCTTTCCCATGTCGTTACACCATGTCTTTTGCTTACAACATGACCAGGGTCGAACTACAGCCCTCCATAAAAAGCTTGTTATCTCCCCTGTTGCGTCCATTTCAACATTTCCAAAGAACGACCATTGTTGTTATTGTTGTTGTTGTGGTCTTCAGTCCTGAGACTGGTTTGATGCAGCTCTCCATGCTACTCTATCCTGTGCAAGCTTCTTCATCTCCCAGTACTTACTGCAACCTACATCCTTCTGAATCTGCTTAGTGTATTCGTCTCTTGGTCTCCTTCTACGATTTTTACCCTCCACACTGCCCTCCAATACTAAACTGGTGATCCCTTGATGCCTCAGAACATATCCTACCAACCGATCCCTTCTTCTAGTCAAGTTGTAACTCCTCTTCTCCCCAATCCTATTCAATACCTCCTCATTAGGTATGTGATCTACACATCTAATCTTCAGCATTCTTCTGTAGCACCACATTTCGAAAGCTTCTATTCTCTTCCTGTCCTAACTATTTATCGTCCATGTTTGACTTCCATACATGCTACATTCCATACAAATACTTTCAGAAACAACTTCGTGACACTTAAATCTATACTCGATGTTAACAAATTTCTCTTCTTCAGAAATGCTTTCCTTGCCTTGCCAGTCTACATTTTATATCCTCTCTACATCGACCACCTTCAGTTATTTTGCTCCCCAAATAACAAAACTCCCTTACTACTTTAAGTGTCTCATTTCCTAATCTAATTCCCTCAGCATCACCCGACTTAATTCGACTACATTCCATTATCCTTGTTTTGCCTTTGTTGATGTTCATCTTATATCCTCCTTTCAAGACACACTATCCATTCCGTTCCACTGCTCTTCCAAGTCCTTTGCTGTCTCTGACAGAATTACAATGTCATCAGCGAACCTCAAAGTGTTTATTTCTTTTCCATGGATTTTAATACCTACTCCAAACTTTTCTTTTGTTTCCTTTACTGCTTGCTCAATATAGAGATTGAATAACATCGGGGAGAGGCTACAACCCTGCCTCACTCCCTTCCCAACCACTGCTTCCCTTTCACGTCCCTTGACTCTTATAACTGCCATCTGGTTTCTGACAAATCGTAAATAGCTTTTCGCTCCCTGTATTTTAACCCTGCCACCTTCAGAACTTGAAAGACAGTATTCCAATCAACATTGTCAAAAGCTTTCTCTAAGTCTACAAATGCTAGGAACGTAGGTTTGCCTTTCCTTAATCTTTCTTCTAAGATAAGTCGTAGGGTGTAATGGGTCTGTAGGCACTATACCTTTGCACTCGACACAGGTCGATAGGGCGAACAATCGATTGTGACGTGTTGCGCCAGAGTGGTTGGTGGGAATGGTGTGTGTGTGAAGGCCATTGTTGAAATACGGGGTCTTTAACCGAGAAGGGTGTCGCCATCGCCGTGGTTAGACTCCTAAATAATAGATTAATACCGGGAAAGTGAAGAAGTATCATTGTGAAAGTGATCAGTGACGTTAATAGTGCCGATATTTGGTTTCACGTCTACCGCGTCGGCCTAACGTTGGATTGCAGTGTTCGATGCAGTGATGGATTAGCGTGTGACGATAATGGAAAATGAAGAAAGCATGTGCCGAGATTAGCCGTAATTAGATATGTATGACGAAGGCAGTGACTGTCTCCTTTCTTGTGTTTTGAGAAGAATATAAGTTCGTAATTAGCAAAACTGTGTTGGTGTTCCTCATTACCAGACATTCAGTATTATAGTACTGAGCAGAACGAACTGGAAAGTAACAACTTCTGTAGTTGTCAATTCCGATTACCAGCCCCTTTAGGTTCACGGTCATGTTAATAATAAATATTGGACTGCTATTCGATCAGATCAGGTCGGGATAAAATCGGAGGTATTACACCTTGGCTTACTGTGAAAGGACAAGCGCAATCTTCGGACGAATAGTAAAAAACAGTAGGTAATTTCAGCTTGCTCAACGCGAGAAAATATTTTCCAATTTCGGATGAAGACAGTATGTACACTTTATACTTGTGGCAATAAATTCATTCGGTTACATATGCATAGGTAGATGCAAAATTGAAACTTTAAATCAGTGTTTCGATGTGTAGGACCTTATAAATGAGTTAAAACTGTGTAACCATAACGAATGTTGGACGGTGAAAAATTAAAAATCGCGTTAAGAAACAGTGCATCTTGAACAATACGAAATAATAGCATCTTACGATTGTGAATAAACTTTTTTTTCACCATATTAGATATGAGTAGTAGTGTCGATAAACTGTGTTATAATGTGCAAATGCGTGAATCCGCGCGAAAAACTGTGAAAAGTGAACACCAAAGAAAAACACGTGTGAACGTTACCACAACAAAACGAGCCAAGAATTCGTCACGAAAGCTTTTAAAGAAGTGTTTAATAGTAATGTTATGACCGAAATTGCTTTTTGAATGATGAAAATCGAGCAACTTCATGTGGACCCATAAACTGTTATGCAGGCGACAACTTATGTGGCGACGGAATTGTGGAATGACGTCACACAGACCCGTGCAGCAGCTACGCCAAAGAGCTTCGTTCCGTGAGGTGATTTCACACATCATCCCAACTACCTGTGCAAGGAGTAGGTCAGAAGACGCAGACGCCCTACAGTGGACAGCGACTTCGAGACAGCGAGCGCCAACCCGGCATCTAGCGGCCGAACTACAAACTACGCCGCCTGCAACGCCATGGAGCGGCCGACTGAGAACTTCAACGACTCACCACAGATCTTCAGCGCGACTTCAGGCGGCTCCGGCGGCAGTACAGCAGCGCATCACAAAAGCGCCACACCCACTTCAAACGTCAAAACATCGTGACTCGTGGTAATGTCAGTTGGTGAGTGAATACAACTGGTTAGCACAACATTAAATTGCAGTATACTATCTTCACATTAACAGTTTCAAGCTGTGTTTTGCGTTAGGACAAGTGCCCAATTACAGTAATTTCAGAGAGTTTTACGAAACATACTCTGAAATATAGCACGCTTATTTATGCATACTGCGCTGTCTAAGCGGTGATTATACAGATATGCTCATTGTTTTTGGAGATTTTAAATTTATAGATTTAATGAATGGTGTGATTTATCTTATTTAAAACATTTTACATTAACTGTGTATGTGAAAATTGATATTTGAATTTATTAGGTTTTGAGAGTCGTTATGTTCAGTACTCATACGTATTGTATCAATTTTGGGATTAACTGAAGATACTGCAGTTACTGTTTGATTAGTTTAGCGGTAATTAGGAGTGTTTTGGGTTACAAGAGGTTATTTTATATTACTAGCCTGTGCATTAAAAATAAACCAAACATGTCTAGTGAAGATAAGCAGGTTTGTGAGGCAGTAGCTGAAAGGAAAGGGATAGGACAGGAAGACAGATATGATTCAGGAATCAGTGATTATGGATTGTCATTAGGAATCCCATTAGCACATTCAACCAGTTACCCCAAGACACCGGGACAAACGACGAGAGATAAGCCAGTTTCAGAGGGTGGGGATATACGGTCGGTGTTAGCAGACTTGCTAAAGGAAACCAAGGCAACAAAAGAGAAATTAGACGAAACTAGAGAAATGGAAGAAATATTCCACAAATCATTAAAGGAAGGTTTACAAGAAACTAGAGAAAGGGAAGAAATATTCCACAAATTATTAGAGGAAGGTTTACAAGAAACTAGAGAAAGGGAAGAAATATTCCGCAAATCATTACAGGAAGGTTTACAAGAAACTAAAGAAAGGGAAGAAATGTTCCTCAAATCGTTAAAGGAAGATTTACAAGAAACCAAAGAAAGCATAGAAAAATCATTTAAGGAAACTCTAGCACAAGGGATCAAAACATCGCAAATGAAGATAGAATATAATCTGAAGAAGGAAATGCAGGAGTTACAAGAACGACTGAAGATGGACATCAACGAGAGAAAGAGTAAGCTACAGAAGAGCATAGACCAAGTCCAGGGAGATGCGGAGAAGATGCCAAAAAAGATTGAAGACGAAACTAAATAAACTAAAGCCGAATTGGAAGAAAGGATCACCAAAGTGGAAACAAATTGCAATCATCAAATCGCCGAGGTGATGCAGATGCAGAAACAGTGGAATGATGCGATTAAGGGGATAGGAGATAGGCAAAACAACTGGCTGCCAATCTGAAAAATGGTATAGCCGTGCAATGAGAAGAGGGTAACAAGAGAGTCGCAATGGAGGTCAGGCAACTACAACATGGAGTGCAACAATTGGAGAGCAAGACAGAAGAAATTGATAAACGAATTGGCAATGCAACTTTAACCATTGGGGAAGGTAGAGACGTTACCTTGATGAGCGGTGATAGTTGGTACATCCAAAACAATACAGGGCAGAAGTATAAAGCAAAAGGATGGTTGCACCCAATGATATTTATGAAATGGTTAAAAGGAGTTTTCCAAGCACATTCAAAGATGCAGATAAGATTCAGTTTGCACTAGATGGGATGGAAGGTGAGACCTTCACTTGGGGAGTCAAGAAGAAGGAAGGGATTACTAATTATGATCAGTTTGAAGGGGAATTCTTGAAGAAATACTGGTCCAAAAGTCATCAGTGTGCAGCACTTGAGGACCTACTACACCGCAAGTCACTTAATACATGGAGAGGAACATTGAGTTTGCCGAACATTTGTGGGAATTGAACGAGACCTTGGAACAACCCCTAAGTGATGACATAACGATATCGGCGATAAAAAGAAGATTGTGCCGGGGAATGCAAGAAACTGTATCCAGGAGCGTAATTAAAGATAGGGAGACATTGATGGAGATACTGGAACAGTTGTAATCTGTTCGATCACAGGAACACAACCAAGCTAATGATCAAAACCAAGAGGGAAGTAGTGACCAAAGGAATCATTTTAATAGTTCGTCTAATTATAGAGGAAGAGGTGGTGGCCATAGGTATAGGAACCATGGTGGTGAACGGAAATGGAGGAATGATTGGAGAAGGAGTGAAGAACCGAAAGATCATGAGAGAGGAAGGGATAGGTGAATGAATGACACAGTGCATATAGAAGAGGCGGAGAGACCGGAAAACTGAATGACACTCCAGATGAGGTCCAGTCAGGAGTGAGAGCTACAAGGACCAGAATAAACCTACTAAGACACGACAGTGGTGGAGATCTATGAGGAGATCTGCTGAAGGAAAGAAGTAGGATTCCCAAGGAACCCATACAACCCATGATAGGGATCAAGCTATGTGGACTGAATATTGAGGCATTAGTTGACACAGGAAGTGAAGCATGTGCAATATCCAAGAGGTTATACGGACAGGTACTGAAAGCAAACATTAGCTTGCCTAGTTTCCCAGTGAGTGGAGTGAGAATTGTGAATGCGTTGGGTGCAAGGAGTAAACCTGTTAAAGAACGAGTGTTGATTACCTTCGAGATAGAGGGAGAAGAATACGAAGCAACATTTTTGGTGGTGGCTGGACTGAACACATCAATTGTTTTAGGAATAGATTGGTTGAATGAAGTTGAAGCGCTAGTGAGTTTTGATGAAGGTACTATCAAGGTCAAAGGAAGAAAGGGAGAAGAGAAGAGGTTAAAGTTTGCTGCGGGTAGTGCAATAAAAGAAGAGGAAGAATTTAAAAGGATAAGTTTGTGTTACGAAGAGGAACCCACAGTAGAATATGCGAAAGAGGAACTAGAAGAAGAAGTGTTGGTGTACTTTGAGGGATTAGAACGAGAGGATCGACATGAATAGGATAAGATCAGTAAAAAGTTGGAGGAAATGACACACCTAGATGAGGAGATTAAGAGGAAATTAGCCACAGTATTATAGAGGCGTTGTAAGGTATTTTCTCAACGGCCAGGTATCATGAAAGGGGTGGAGTGTAAGCTAAAGATAAAGAACCATAAACCGTTCATTATAAAACAGTATTCCATTCCCCAGGCGAAAAGAAGAGCAGTAGATGAGGAGATACAGAGGATGATGGACCTTGGTGTTACAGAAAGAGCCAACAGTCAATATAACAACCTCCTATTTGTTGTTGATAAGAAGGATGGAAAGGTGAGGATAGTTTTAGATGCACGGACAGTGAACAAGATCATTGAGCCAGAGGCGACAAGCCTGAGACCATAGAAGAACTGATTCAAAAATTCTGAGGAGCGAAGGTACTTTGTAGTATCGACTTAACTGCCGGTTACTGGCAAATACTATTGGCCACAGAATCCCGCCAGTATACAGCATTTACTTATGGAGGGAGGTGCTATCAATTTAGAGTGTTGCTGTTTGGGCTTAATGTGTCAGTGTGTGAATTCATAAGAGCGATGGATAAGATACTGGGCGAGGAGTTACTTAAAAAAGTCACCGTTTATATGGTTGACATCTTGATAGCAAGTGAATCATGGGAAGAACATTTGGATAGATTGGATGCAGTCTTGGAAGTTTTTGAAACTGCAGGGGTAACTGTAAACCTGGACAAGTCAGAATTTGGCAAATCAAAGATAATATTCCTGGGCCATATAATATCAGAGGAGGGTATCTCTCCTGATCCTAGTAAAATGGAGGCTATTAGAAATTTTCCGACCTCCCGTAGTAAGAAGCAGTTGCGAGCGTTCTTTGGGTTTTGCGAGTTTTATAGAAAATTTGTCAAGGGATCCGTACTTAATGCCCCGAATATAAACTCTGCCATCTGGTGAGCAAGATGTATAAGACAGGTGAAATACCCTCAGACTTCAAGAAGAATATAATAATTCCAATCCCAAAGAAAGCAGGTGTTGACAGATGTGAAAATTACCGAACTATCAGTTTAATAAGTCACAGCTGCAAAATACTAACACGAATTCTTTACAGACGAACGGAAAAACTTGTAGAAGCGGACCTCGGGGAAGATCAGTTTGGATTCCGTAGAAATGTTGGAACACGTGAGGCAATACTAACCTTACGACTTATCTTAGAAGAAAGATTAAGAAAAGGCAAACCTACGTTTCTAGCATTTGTAGACTTAGAGAAAGCTTTTGACAATGTTGACTGGAATACTCTCTTTCACATTCTAAAGGTGGCAGGGGTAAAATACAGGTAGCGAAAAGCTATTTACAATTTGTACAGAAACCAGATGGCAGTTATAAGAGTCGAGGGGCATGAAAGGGAAGCAGTGGTTGGGAAAGGAGTGAGACAGGGTTGTAGCCTCTCCACAATGTTATTCAATCTGTATATTGAGCAAGCAGTAAAGGAAACAAAAGAAAAATTCGGAGTAGGTATTAAAATTCATGGAGAAGAAGTAAAAACTTTGAGGTTCGCCGATGACATTGTAATTCTGTCAGAGACAGCAAAGGACTTGGAAGAGCAGTTGAACGGAATGGACAGTGTCTTGAAAGGAGGATATAAGATGAACATCAACAAAAGCAAAACGAGGATAATGGACTGTAGTCAAATTAAATCGGGTGATGCTGATGAAATTTGATTAGGAAATGAGACACTTAAAGTAGTAAAGGAGTTTTGCTATTAAGGGAGTAAAATAACTGATGATGGTCGAAGTAGAGAGGATATAAAATGTAGACTGGCAATGGCAAGGAAATCGTTTGTGAAGAAGAGAAATTTGTTAACATCGAGTATACATTGAAGTGTCAGGATGTCGTTTCTGAAAGTATTTGTATGGAGGGTAGCCATGTATGGAAGTGAGACATGGACGATAACTAGTATGGACAAGAAGAGAATAGAAGCTTTCGAAATGTGGTGCTACAGAAGAATGCTGAAGATAAAGTGGGTAGATCACATAACTAATGAGGAGGTATTGAATAGGATTGGGGAGAAGAGAAGTTTGTGGCACAACTTGACTAGAAGAAGGGATCGGTTGGTAGGACATGTTTTGGGGCATCAAGGGATCACAAATTTAGCATTGGAGTTCAGCATGGAGGGTAAGAATCGTAGAGGGAGACCAAGAGATGAATACACTAAGCAGATTCAGAAGGATGTAGGTTGCAGTAGGTACTGGGAGATGAAGAAGCTTGCACAGGATAGAGTAGCATGGAGAGCTGCATCAAACCAGTCTCAGGACTGAAGACCACAACAACAACAACAATGAGGGAATTGACCAAGGCAAGAATTACGTGGCATTGGAGTGCAGAGTGCCAAACCGAGTTTGAGAATATCAAGGAAGCACTATGTAGTGCAGACATATTGCACCACCCAGATTTTTCCAAGGACTTTTATTTGGGAGTGGACAGCTTTGTCTATGGACTGGGGATACATTTGTACCAAATGGAGAGGAGCAGAAATGGTGAGAGAGTAAGAACAATAGCGTTCGGTAGCAGGAGTTTAAATGCTTCGGAGAGGAAATATTCGATTACTGAGAGGGAGGCATTGGCAATCATATGGGGGTTTAAGTGATTCCGTTATTATTTGGTGGGGAGGCATGTGAAAGTAGTGACTGACCATAAGGCCCTTACATTTCTGACCACAAGTAAATTGAGGCATAGCAGACTAACGCGATGGGACCTGACATTACAGGACTATGACTTCGAGATAATTTATGAGCCAGGAGCAACCCATATAATACCTGATGCCTTGTCAAGATTACCAGCTGACTCGAGAGGAATGTTGATGGACAGGCCGGAAGGAGAAGAAGTTAACCTGATGAAAGGAGTACAGTAGGAAGAATTCATAAGGAAGTTCCTAAAGAACGTGCGCAGGGAACAGAACGAGGACAAGAAATTGAAGACAATTAAAAACAAATACAGGTGTGCAGGAGAAGAAAGAATTCGCACATTTTATTATATTCACAATGGGATACTTTATAAAAGAAACAAGAAGAGTGAGGAGAACTGCAAACTCTGTGTGCCTGAGCATGTGGTAGAGAAATTAATTTGGTATGCGCACTATAGTAATGCGCATTGTGGAATGAAGAAGTGTCTGGAAAAGTTGAAGTCAGATTGTGCATTCAACAACATGGGAAGGCGTATATGTAAGATACTGAGTACATGTGACACTTATCAAAAATCTAAAGCGACTACAGTACAGCACAAAGGATATATGCACCCAGTTGTACCAACAGCGATTAAGGACATAGTAGCAGTGGATCTTTTTGGGTTACTTCCTGCCTAATGAGGGAATTACACACAAATGTTAGTAGTGGAAGAACTGGTTACCAAGTACATAAAATTTTACCCGTTAAAGAAAGCCACTAGTAGAGCCATCATTAATCAGTTTGAGAAAGACTATTTTCAAAAGGTGTGTATTCCTAAGCGAATCTTGAGTGATAATGGGTCACAATTTAGGTCAAAGGAGTGGACAGAGATGCTAAATGAACATAAAATAGAGCAAATTGCCATTTCTAGATATGGGCCAGCTTCTAACCCTGCAGACCGAACAATGAAGGAATTTAACTGTTTATGCTGAACATACTGTCATAGGAAGCATGGTTTATGGAAAGAATATTTGGAAGAATTTGAGCAGGTCAGGAATCACCTCCCGCATGATTCTACAGGGTTTGCACCATGTGAAGTATTGCTCAATCAAGAACCCAACAGTATTTTTCGTGAGTTGCTAGTCTACCCACCAGGACGTTCATTGACCTGGGAAAGGAAATTGGAACTAGTGGAATTAAGTATGAAGGAAAAGGCTAGAAAAAGACAGGAAAGACACTACAAGCTAGTGAAACCGATAACTTACCGAGTGGGAGACTTAGTACTAGTAAAGCTTCATGCAAAATCAAAGAAAATAAACTCTGAAATATACAAATTCAACCACGTTTGTAAGGGACCATACAGGATTATAAAACTTGGTCATCTTAACACGGTGGAGTTAGAATATGCACGGACAAAGAAGTGCACGGTAAGGAGCAAGTGGAAAACATAAAAAGGTACTACTCAGACGAGAACAGGGATAACCCAGATGAGGAAGTATAATTCGATTAGGGCGAATGTCTGAAATGGGGTGTTCAAGCCCCATGATGTAGTTGAGTAAGACATGTTTGGAACATTTAGTTGTTAATCGGACATTTGAAAAAGGGGAATGTTTATTTGCATTTATTTTCTGATGTATTATAAATAGAGCTACATTTTTCATATCGACAGTTACTTAAGAATGGCTGTAAAACCTGTAACAACTAAATTGTAACATAATAACTCGTATGTCATGTGTTCACATAATAATTTTGATTGTGTGTTGTGTGTTACATTCAATATGAACTGTAGAGGATTGGACAAAGCCATGTTTGTGAGATGTAATAATCTTTTGTAGAATATTATTATGGAGGCAGCCCACTACTGGAGTCGAGGGATAACTTGGTAAATTGTAATTTCATTAATTATTTACACTGTGTGTTTTGTTCAGATGTAATAATATCCAGTTTCTTTGCCGATTCTTTTACGCCAGAGTCTCCAAAGAAGTTTTCTAAGGCACGGATGTAGGGGGTCCGTAAGCCCTTACTATAACTTTGCACTCGACACAGGTCGATAGGGCGAACAATCGATTGTGACGTGTTGCGAGATCGAGTGTCGAGTTGCGCCAGTGTGGTTGGCAGAAATGGTGTGTGTGTGAAGGCCATTGTTGAAATACAGGGTCTTTAACCGAGAAAGGTGTCGCCTTCGCCGTGGTTAGACCCCTAAGTAATAGATTAATACCGGGAAAGTGAAGAAGTATCATTGTGAAAGTGATCAGTGACATTAATAGTGCCGATATTTGGTTTCGTGTCTACCGCGCCGGCGTAACCTTGGATTGCAGTGTTGGATGCAGTGATGGATTAGCGTGTGACAATAATGGAAAATGAAGAAAGCCTGTTCTGAGATTAGCCGTAATTAGATATGTATGACGAAGGCAGTGGCTGTCTCCTTTTTTGTATTTTGAGAAGAACATAAGTTCGTAATTAGTAAAACTGTGTTGGTGTTCCTCATTACCAGACATTCAGTATTATAGTATTGAGCAGAACGAACTGGAAAGTAACAACTTCTGTAGCAGTCAATTTCGATTACCAGCCCCATTAGGTTCACGGTCATCTTAATAATAAATATTGGACTGCTATTCGACCAGACCAGGTCAGGATAAAGTCGGAGGTGTTACAAGGGTCAGTATTGCCTCACGTGTTCCAATGTTTCTACGGAATCCAAACTGATCTTCCCCGAGGTCGGCTTCTACTAGTTTTTCCATTCGTCTGTAAAGAATTCGCGTTAGTATTTTGTAGCTGCGACTTATTAAACTAATAGTTCGGTAATTTTCACATCTGTCATCACCTGCTTTCTTTGGTACTGGAATTATTATATTCTTCTTGAAGTCTGAGGGTATTTCGCCTGTCTCATACATCTTGCTCACCAGATGGTAGAGTTTTGTCAGGACTGGCTCTCCCAAGGCTGACAGTAGTTCTAATGGAATGTTGTCTACTCCTGGGGCTTTGTTTCGACTCAGGCCTCTCAGTGCTCTGTCAAACTCTTCACGCAGTATCATGTCTCCCATTTTATCTTCATCTACATCCTCTTCCATTTCCATAATATCGTCCTCATGTACATCACCCTTGTATAGACCCTCTATATACTCCTTCCACCTTTCTGCTTTCCCTTCTTTGCTTAGAACTGGGTTTCCATCTGAGCTCTTGATATTCATACAAGTGGCTCTCTTTTCTCCAAAAGTCTCTTTAATTTTCCTGTAGGCAGTACCTATCTTACCCCTAGTGAGATAAGCCTCTACATCCTTACATTTGTCCAATAGCCATCCCTGTTTAGCCATTTTTCACTTCCTGTGGATCTCATTTCTGAGACGTTTGTATTCCTTTTTGCCTCCTTCATTTACTGCGTTTTTATATTTTCTTCTACCATCAATTAAATTCAATATATCTTCTGTTACCCAAGGATTTCTACTAGCCCTCGCCTTTTAACCTACTTGATCCTCTGCTGCCATCACTAATTCGTCCCTCAGAGCTACAAATTCTTCTTCTACTATATTTCTTTCTCCCATTCCTGTCAATTATTCCCTTATGCTCTCCCTGAACCTCTGAACAACCTCTGGTTTAGTCAGTTTATCCAGGTCCCATCTCCTTAAATTCCCAGCTTTTTGCAGTTTCTTCAGTTTTAATATGCAGTTCATAACCAATAGATTGTGATCAGAGTCATCATCTGCCCCTGGAAATGTCTTACAATTTAAAACCTGGTTCCTAAATCTCTGTCTTACCATCATATCATCTATCTTACACCTGTCAGTATCTCCAGGCTTCTTCCATGTGTACAATCTTCTTTTATGATTCTTGAACCAAGTGTTAACTATGATTAGGTTGTGCTCTGTGCAAAATTCTACCAGGCGGCTTCCTCTTTCGTTTCTTACCCCCAATCCGTATTCATGTATTACGTTTCCTTCTGTCCTTTTTCCTACTGTCGAATTCCAGTCACCCATGACTATTAAATTTTTGTGTCCCTTCACTATCTGAATAATTTCTTTTATTTCATCAAATATTTTTTCAATTTCTTCGTCATCTGCGGAGCTATTAGGCATATAAACTTGTACTACTGTGGTAGGCGTGGGCTTTGTATCTATCTTGCCCACAATAATGCGTTCACTATGCTGTTTGTAGTAGCTTACCCACATTCCTATTTTCCTATTCATTATTAAACCTACTCCTGCATTACTCCTATTTCATTTTATGTTTATAACCCTGTAGTCACCTAACCAAAGTCTAGTTCCTTCTGCCACCGAACTTCACTAATTCCCACTATATCTAACTTTAACCTATCCATTTCCCTTTTTAAATTTTCTAACCGACCTGCCCGATTAAGGGATCTGACAGTCCACACTCCTATCCATAGAACGTCAGTTTTCTTTCTCCTGATAACATCCTCCTGAGTAGTCCCCACCCAGAGATCCGAAGGGGGGACTATTTTACCTCCGGAATGAAGAAGACGCCATCATCATTTAACCATACAGGAAAGCTGCATGCCCTCGGGAAAAATTATGGCCGTAGTTTCCCCTTGCTTTCAGTCATTTGCAGTACCAGCACAGTAAGGCCGTTTTGATTAGTGTTACAAGGCCAGATGAGTCAATCATCCAGACTGTTGTCCCTGCAACTACTGAAAAGGCTGCTGCCCCTATTCAGGAACCACACATTTGTCTGGCCTCTCCACTGATACCCCTCCATTGTGGTTGCACCTACTTTACGGCTATCTCCATCGCCGAGGCACGCAAGCCTCCCCACCAATCATCGTGCCTGCACAGTGAGACTGCAGAACTCGGCTTTCCGGAAATGTCTCCCCCTGGTTCCGCAGGATAAACGTGCTTCCCTCGGCCCACAGTCGCTGTATTCTTTTACTACAGTCGTTTAAATCGGCACCCTATTCCTTTGAATACAGGTAAAGCTTACTGTCATTCCTTCCCTAGAGCATGCAAGCAGGAGCATTAACTAGTGCCTACCATTTCATCATGATGTATGCAGTTAAAATCGCAATAAAGATCAGATTTACTAAGAACATGATACAGCTATCACCAAATTAAAAGTGAGAGTGCCCTGCAGTCTCTCAGCTTTTATTAGACATCATTTCTTTTGAACTACATTAGTAGGTTTTAAATTTTTCATTTCATTTCGAATATGTTCATGTCCTAAAGCTACTGGGTTATCATAAAGTATTCCTTTGAAAGAAATTTAATTATGTTTGGGGATTTCGAGATAATGACCTTTACCTGTCCTTAAAGCTGTTGCATCAAAATTCTGGGATTCGGGTATATCATATAAAAAACACGAAATACCATTTGTGACCAGTACTTCTTTCTTTTCAAATAATGGAAACGAAATATCTTTAAATTAATTTCCTAAACATAGTTGATAATCGTTTTTCTGAATAAATTCAAAAGCATTCATCGTAGGTAATTCTGAATTGTAAACAGCATTATATCTACATGCGAGAGCTGACATTTAATGAAAATAATTTTTATCAAAAAATTAATTTTTTATAGTTATTGTCTTTAAGAAATTCGACATAAACTATTTATTCTGCTTAGTTTTCCAGGTTTGACATTCAGTAACCCTGCATCTTTTAATTTCACAAATCCTGAAGTTCCATAATGAATAAAGCATAAGATGTTTCTTATTATAGGCATCTGGAAATAGTCAGTTTTTATTTTTCTTATAAAAAGTAATTATTATAAATGAATACCCTGCAAGGCCTGAAACCCAACAAATAAAAAGCTAGAGCAAAACAACTAGAAATAAAGCCATATTCAAAGTGCAGAAACAGGATTATGTTGATCTAATTAGGAATAGTATTAACAATAATAATGAGGCCAGTGAGCTAAAAGAACTACAAAATATTCAAATTATTCGCCCTATGTTTCAAAATTTAAATCTGAGACAATTATATTATGAGTTACTTACAAATGATACATATGATGATATAATTATTGATTAGATTAAAAAGGAACACCCACACAATGAATCTGAATTTAATTATCTATCATATTAGTCAGAACTATCTGAAGATCCTATTAGAGAATTTTAGTGTAAACTAAATTGGCAAAGTATTGCAAAATATTGTAACATTTCTCGGAACATCATATGAGAATTTAAAGAAAATTAGATTTTGATTGTATACTAAGAACATAAAATTTATCTGATGTTTTATTAGAGTATTTCAAGATAAAGAAGATAGGGATAATATATCACTGTATCAAAAATTATCTAAATATGTTATTAGAAAAATCTAAAATTAAAACAAATTGGGAAAATACATCAGTATTTTGAACCTGAGTTAAAATTTCATAAGAGAATTTCACAGTAAAATTGACTGGGATAGTATACCATGTAGGTGAGAAGACTTTATTGGAGAATTCTGAGATAAAATAAGAGATATATATCAGCACAGCCAAATTTATCTGTAAAAATTATAAGACGATATCAGAATAAAGTAGATAGGTGTAACATATCAACATATGAATAATTATGTGAAGATTTTATGCGAGAATCTCAAGATAAATTAATTTCAGAACATTTATCTTTTGTTGGGTTACCTTCCATTCAGAAGGCTGTTGCATGCAGCAACTGTTATATCGACTTGTTAATAATAGATTTCAGCCCTCAGTCGTCCTTTTTAAATTTTATAGGCAGATGTAGATTTCAGTTAGAAACTAGCCATTTTCAATGCACTATCATTTTTGATCACTGCATGTGTTGTCTGTTGCTCGGGCCTCATTAACTGTTCATTGAACAAGAATTTCAAGACAAAATAGATTTGGATAGTATATCAGATGTGCAAGTTTTGTAATAGGATTTAAAGATAACAGGGAAAATATTTTAAGCTCTCAAATATTATCTGAATCATTAACACAAAAAAGATAAAACCTTAGGAAGCAACAGATTCTTCAGAATGTAGTGAATGACACAGCTAGCAAGCTGCTGAAGCATATGCCTGTTCCTTATGTTTAAGAGAGCATAATTATCAATTTGTGAAAGCTATATGTAATCATATTTTTCACAAAGAATGTGTTGATAAATAGTTAGCAGGTCATGTACCTTGTCCAGTGTGTAGAAAATTTACTAAAACAATGTAATTAAAACTGTGTGCCTGACCGAGACTCAAACTCGGGATCTTTGCCTTTTGCAGGCAAGTGCTCTACCATCTGAGCCACCGGAGCACGACTCACGCCCGGTACTCACAGATTTACTTCTGCCAGTAGCTCGTCTCCTGCCTTCCAAACTTTACAGAAGCTCTCCTGCGAACCTTGCAGAACTAGCACTCCTGAAAGAATTGCGGAGACGTGGCTTAGCCACAGCCTGGGGGATGTTTCCAGAATGAGATCTTCACTCTGCAGCAGAGTGTGCACTGATATTAAACTTCCTGGCAGATTAAAACTGTGTGCCCGACCGAGACTCAAACTCGGGACCTTTGCCTTTCTGTAAAATTTGGAAGGTAGGAGACGAGGTACTGGCAGAAGTAAAGCTGTGAGTACTGGGCGTGAGTTGTGCTGCGGTAGCTCAGATGGTAGAGCACTTGCCCACGAAAGGCAAAGGTCCTGAGTTCGAGTCTCGGTCGGGCACACAGTTTTAATCTGGCAGGAAGTTTCATATCGGCGCACACTCCGCTGCAGAGTGAAAATCTCATTCTGGAATGTAATTAAAAATTTACTGACTCAGATCGAATATATGACTAATCAATTTCACTTGTGTATAGTCATCCAAAACATTAAAATGACTGTGGCAACGAACAATTCTTGAAGTCTCATCCATTCTTTGGTATAAATGTACTGACTTCTGTTTGTAATTAAGTCAACATTTCTTCACAATTTAGATGTCTATTTTCTATCTGTATAATTGCTTTTGTAAATTTTTTCATTCTTCTCTAATGACATAATAATTATATTCACAGTTTTCATGAAATAATTTCAAAGGAATCAAAGCAGGCCTTAAATTTTTATTAACTGCCTGAGGTTGGATGTGCAGTAATAATTTATCTATTTCTGTGTTACTTGCTTGTATTTTTTCTAAAGCATTATCGAGTAATCCATTTAAGTTTCAAATGTGATCTTCTAGAATTTTAATTTAAATTTTCAAAGTTAGTTATTTGACCTTTATATATTTCTTTCACTTAATCTTTAATCTCATATTTACCATGTTTATGAGTTGATCGGAAAACTGCTTGCCAAAAGTAAGTAATCTGAGCATTGGCCAAACTTAGTTTTTGGGAAAACTATTAAATTTTATTTCTATCAAATTGAGCAATTCACAATTGCCCAATTTTGTGAGTATTGTAAAGGAATAATATAAGTAATTTCAACAAATTAAAAGATGAAATAATTAATTAATTAGTTATATCAAATAATCTGCCTATCCCTCCAAGGATTCTCAGTAATATGAGAGTAGCTGAACTCAGACCTAGAGCTAAGAATCTTGGTATTTGTGGCTACAGTAAATTAAAGAAATCAGATTTAACTAATTCGACTGTTTTGCAATATTTTCCATATCATCCAGAATTAATCCAAAGGGCTACTCCAAGATCAAACCCTGTACTCGATATAAATTATTTTTACATATATAATGATGACATTATTGAAAAAACTCAGCTATGGAAAGAGGAAAAAACAGTGAGACTTGATCAGCTTTATCCATTCAGTAATAAATATTTTGAAGAAGAAAAAGAGAACATGCCATTGAAAAATGATTTATTTGAGATTAAAGACATAAGATTTAAATTTAACCAAAAATTTAAAGCTTGATCTGTTGACTATAAAATAAATTTTAATGGTGATTATATTAGTAAATTAAAAATAGCTGGAGCAAAAGTTGACATATTTCAAAAAGCGACAAATAGCTTTTATGAATGCTATAGCTGTTTGTGGCACGGTTGTATAAAATGTTTTAAAACTGAAACGATTAACAATAACAATAATGGATTGATGGATGATTTATATGAGAAAACATTAATGAGAAATACAGAATATGGAAAGCTGAATGTGATTAGTAGAAATGTGGGAATGTATTTGGATTAACTCAACAATATGTGAGATACTTAAAAATTTAAAACAATTACCAGGAATTGTTGACCAGAATGAATAAAGATTCATAAAAATTAAAAACTGATGCTTCCTTTTTGTGTCAAATGTGCATAAGAGAAATAAAAACCTAACCATAACAATAATGAAAGAAGCTTTATTGAAACTTGGATAACTGATAAAGTAAATAAACCCATTGAAATAGAATATGGAATTTTAGATGTATAAGAAATGTGGAATTTTGAGGAAAAAAGCAACATGATGTTTAAAAATTACATAAAAGGTTTTATAAAAATAAAATTAAAAACCAGGAACTGTGATTTAAAAATTATATATAGTAGCACTCAATGGAAAGTTGGATATTGATTAGGATTCTAATAATATAGAAAATGCTGGAAAACATGTTGTTGCTAAAATGTCTAAATTCATTATGTGGATAATTTGGACAATGTCAAAATATGAGTAAAACAGAGTATGTCACAGATGTACAAGATTTTATGAAATACTACTGGATGATTGATTAGATAAGATAGATATAAATTTTATTAATTAAAATATTGTGCATATGATCTAGCATTTCAAAGATAATTCTGTGGAAAATAATACTTTTGTAACAGCATTCACTAAATCAAATGCAAGACTCAGGTTATATGATATGTAAGACAAACTAGGACATGCTTTGTATATTTTATTATGGACAGTACAGTATTTGTTAGATAAACTAGGAGATGCTGTTGTATATTTTGCTATGGACAGTACAGTATATATTGATAATCGCGAAAATACTGTGGAATAGGCTGCATGTTAGGTAAGTGGGCCGATTAATTAGGAAGAAATAAAATGATGACAAACTGACTTCAGTTGGACCAAAAAGTTATTATTTTGTGAAAAATGATGGGAAAACACATTGTAAGGCAGTGGGGTTCACTTTAAACTATATAAATATTAAAAAATTGAATGGCGAATCTATGATAGGATTAATTGATTATCAGGTGAAGAATAAAATACAACTGGAGTACAATCAAATGAGTAGTGATGTAAATACTAAAAACTTAGTCAACAAATAACGTAAAAAAGATTTTAATTTCAGTATCACAAGAGAACTTTTCTAGGAAGTTATGATACAATACCATACAGTTCTTAAAATTATTAATAAATTTTTACTCTGTGTAAATGGAAGCCTTTCTGAAGAAGCTCAACAACATTAGCAATGCAGATTAGTTGGCTACAAGTAAAATGTACCCAGACAAAAGAGATTTAAGTAATAATTCGGTATGTTGAGTGCACTAGGCGTGTTTTTAATGCATAACCTTTTTGACGAATTAGTAAACAAGTTAACAGTAGCTACCCTCAATTTCTTTATTAATTCGTCAAAAGACATTGTACATTAAAAACACTCATGCTAACTTTGTTGCTGTGTATTTCCCTCGTGAGGCACTGTATTGGACACCTTACTTGAGTTTCTGCTGTGCAAATATTTAATTATTAACACAGTAAATGTTCTTATTATTAATATTAATCGAATTAATTACGAAGCCTTAAGATCTTGTAAGTTGTCGGTCAGTGGTGGCGTAAACTTACGTCGATTTTGCTTGCTTTACGCCATAGAGATTTACGGAATTTGGTTATATGCTTCTTCTTCCACCATGACTATTTCTCATTTCTGACCATGAATAAAATACTGATTTTTATCGGACTTCCTCTTCAGATGCAGGCAACTACAGTGACATGACATTAGCATAGTGCACGGAAGAAAAGAAAACTTTCGTGGTTTTGCACTAAAAAGAACTCCCACACTTCATACTTTCATAAAAAATATTATTCAGGTAACACAATGTATACAACACGCTTCTCACAAGAATACGTCTTCTCCCTACGAGAACTAAAGACACAGTCTTCTAAATTACTGACATAAAAATTGAATGGAGTTTCCATCATTTGTCATTCGCCTTCCGGCGTAGCAAAATACATCTTTTCCGACGCTTACAGCGGTCGCGCTAGTGATTATTAAATTTTTGTTCTAGCTTGTTGGGGCTTTTCTTTGTGTACCTATACACTACCCAGTCCGCAATATCATTATCTTCGCTATCTAACCATTTACTGAATTCAGATTCTCTGTTCTCTGCTTTTTCAATAAAGTTTTGCTCTACATTTTTATTTGTTTCTACTGCAAGATTATCAAAGCATTCAGTTAGTGACGCTACATCTTCCTCTACAGCCAAGCACCCAGCTTCTAAAGTTTCTAGTGGCATGGACAAGGACTGTATCCAGTTCCGGTGAACTTTTCCATGACCTGTTCAATTCTGGAGTTCCATCCTTTATTTCGCTTCAGCGACTATTTCCTATTACGTTCTCTCTCGCATTCTGCTTGCAAGCCGTCGCTTTCCTTCCCACATTCTCCTTATATGTGATCATGTTCTCTGTCACAATTTTCTAACTCACGTAGAAGTAAAGCGAATGGGTCTGTTATAGGCAAACAGATAGGCCTATTCTGTAACCCATCGATATCACTTTCCACATCTTGTCTTTCCGGTGTCTCACCACCTGTACCTTCCATCATAGTGTTTTCTGTAAAACAAGGTGCACCCAGTTCGCGAATTATTCGGGTTCCTTGACGAATATCGTCTTCAGTATGTCCACTTAGGTTATCCACTTCAGTGTCTTGCTCTATTTCTGGTGCAAACTAGTCTTCGCTAGCTTGCTGATTTATCTGTTTCCTATACATTTCCATTGCCAATTTAATTGCGCCATTAGGATGGTATTGATACATGATACCACATGTTCCAGTTGACTGCTAGTACCTCAACATCTGAGCTGTTTACGACATCTTCTTCCTGCCATATTTCTGTCCATTGGCTTCCATTTATGGTCCACATCACCAGTAGTAGGCTGATCTGCCACATGGGTGTTGTAAGCTCGTAATACACATTAGAAAAAGTGAGACCTTCAGAGGCGGTGGTCCAGATTGCTGTACACACCGGTACATCTAATACCCAGTAGCACGTCCTCCTCCACTGACACATGCCTGTATTCGTCGTGGCATACTATCCTCAATTTCATCAAGGCACTGTTGGTCCAGATTGTCTCACTCCTCAACTGCGATTCGGCGTACATCCCTTAGAGCTTTTGGTGGGTCACGTCGTCCATAAACAGCTGTTTTCAATTTATCCCAGGTATGTTCGATAGTGTTTATGTCTGGAGAACATGCTGGCCACTCTAGTCGAGCGGTGTCGTTATCCTGAAGGAAGTGATCCACAACATGTGCACGAGGGGGTGCGAATTGTCATCCATGAAGACGAATGCCTCGCCAGTATGCTGCCGATATGGTTGCACTATCAGTTCGAGAATCGCATTCACGTATAGTGAAGCCGTCACAGCGCCTTTCATGAACACCAGTGGTGTACGACAGCCCCACATAATGCGACTGCAAAACATCAGGGAATCTCCACCTTGCTGCACTCGCTGGACTGTGTGTCTAAGGCGTTCAGCCCGATCGGGTTGCAAACACGTGTCCGACTATTGTCTGGTTAAGACATACGCGACCCACATCAGTGAAGAGAACGTGATGCCAATCTTGAGCGGTCCATTCGGCATGTTGTTGGGCCCATCTGTACCACGCTGCGTGGTGTCGTGGTTATAAAGTTGAGCCTCGCCATGGACGTCGGGAGTGAAGTTGTGCATCATGCAGCCTACTGTGCACAATTTGAGTCGTAACACGACGTCCTGTGGCTCCACAAAAAGGATCGTTCAACATGGTGGCGTTGCTGTCAGGGTTCCTCCGAGCCATAATCCGTAGGTAGCGGTCATCCACTGCAGTAGTAACCCTTGGACTGCCTGAGTGAGGCATGTCATCGACAGTTCATGTCTCTCTGTATCTCCTCCATGCCCAATCAACATTGTTTTGGTTCACTCCGAGACACCTGGACACTTCCCTTTTTGAGAGCCTTTCCTGGCACAAAGTAACAATGCGGTCGCGATCGAACCGCTGTATTGACAGTCTAGGCATGGTTGACCTACAGATAACACGAGCCATGTACCTCCTTTCTGGTGGAATGACTGGAACTGATCCCCTCCGTCTAGTAGGCACTGGTCATGCGTGGTTGTTTACATCTTTGGGCGGGTTAATGACATCTCTGAACAGTCAAAGGGACTGCATCTGTGGTACAACATCCAGTCAATGTCTATCTTCAGGACTTGTAGGAACTGGGGTGATGCAAACCTTTTCTTGATGCGTTTATGTTAATCACAACGTTGTCATGTTCAGCGTCTGCCTAAAAATCATCTATATATACTTTAACTTCAATATGTGAAGCAGCTCGACAAAAATTCGTTTTGTGCGTCTTAGCAAGTTCTTACAGGTGGCTGCTAGAAGAAATGGGCTACCAAAGGTAGCTGGATGAAGCGATATGTAACTATTTCGCCACATGTAATACACCGGGTGATCAAAAAGTCAGTATAAATTTGAAAACTTAATAAACCACGGAATAATGTAGATAGAGAGGTAAAAATTGACACACATTCTTGGAATGAACAAAGTTCACAAAATGTCCGACAGATGGCGCTGGACAGCAAAACGTCAGTAACTGCGCATGACAATCGTGTATCAAAGGAGCTGTAATGAGAGAGAGAATCAGATGCGCCAGCAGTCGCAGCATGTTGATGTTACCTGAAAAGGCGCTTTTAGTGAAGCTGTATTATCAGAACGGGGAATGTGCTATTTTAGTGTTACGATCCTATCGCCTTAGGAAGACGATTCGAACGGGCCGACCGAGCACAAAGCGTAATGCTACTGAGACAGTCCAGGAAGAAATGGAGACTGTAGCAGGTTCGTCTATGCACGGGGAAGTCAGCGTTCGTGCTGTCGCACGTCGCACCGGCATTCCATTACACTGCTGTTTGGTTGGCACTTAGGCATATCCTCCGATGCTATCCATACAAAATCCATCGGCGTCATGAACTGTTACCTGGCGACTTAGTGAAGCGGAGTGTTGTGGATTGGCAAGAGAGCCAACCCGGTTTTGAGAGGAAGCCGAAAGGCACGCGATTTAGCTCACGCAGGCTGGCGTCAGGTCTGGAACAGGTCATGGAAATTAGACTAGCAAAAAAGGACGTAGCTGTGGAACACTTAACTTTGATCCATAAATGGTGAACATCGCTCTTGATGGTACATTATTCATAATCTCAATAGTAACTGGTAATGGCGCCTTGCTAGGTCGTAGCAAATGACGAAGCTGAAGGCTATACTAACTATCGTCTCGGCAAATGAGAGCGTATTTTCTCAGTGAACCATCGCTAGCAAAGTCGGTTGAACAACTGGCGCGAGTGCTAGGAAGTCTCTCTAGACCTGCCGTGTGGCGGCGCTCGGTCTGCAATCACCGATAGTGGTGACACGCAGGTCCGACATATACTAACGGACCGCAGCCGATTTAAAGGCTGCCACCTAGCAAGTGTGGTGTCTGGCGGTGACACCACACGGAGGGCATTTGCGGTGTGGGCGTTTCAAAAGATGGCGGAAGATGACGATTGGTTGAGTAACGTGTTGTGGATCGAGAAGTTCATTTCACGCTCCGAGGGTCTGTCTACGCCCACAACTGCAGAATTTGGGCTACCAAAACTCATAGAACTGTCGTGGAAACTCCATTGTACGACGGGAAAGTGATGGTATGGGTTGGATTTACCACATCTACCGTTATCGGGCATTTTTTCTTTGATCGCATCATCCCCAGCCTGGCTGATAGACATATGCTGTAATGTACAATGTTTATGCAGGATGGCGCTCCACCCCATATTGCTAGACGCATGAAAGATCTCTTGCGCGCTTCGTTTGGCGATGATCGTGTTCTCAGCCGCCACTTTCGTCATGCTTGGCCTCCCAGGTCCCCAGACCTCAGTCCGTACGATTATTGGATTTGGGGTTACCTGAAGTCGCAAATGTATCGTGATCGACCCACATCCCTAGGGATGCTGCAAGACAACATCCGACGCCAATGCCTCACCATAACTCCGGACATGCTTTACAGTGCTGTTCACAACATTATTCCTCGACTACAGCTATTGTTCAGGAATGATGGTGGACATATTGAGCATTTCCTGTAGAGAACATCATCTTTGCTTTGTCTTACTTTGTTATGCTAATTATTGCTATTCTGATCAGATGAAGAGCCATCTGTCGGACATTTTTTGAACTTTTCTATTTTTTTTGTTCTAATAAAACCCCACGTCATTCTAAGCATGTGTGTCAATTTGTACCTCTCTATCTACATTACTCCGTGATTTATTCAGTTTTCAAATTTATACTGACTTTTTGATCACCCAGTAGTTTCCTCATTGATCTATAATTACTCTGAACCGGACAAACCTCATGTGATCTCTGCCCTTCCTATGAAGAACTGACTGTAGAAGTGCTTGTTTGATATTGGTAATTAAGGCTACAGGACATAGAATCTCAGTAATAATGAATGGATTCCAAGGAGTAGTAGGGCGCATTTCTAAAGGCTAATTCAATGAATAGTTCTTCTTGTATGACAAACTGCCGAATACAATTCTCCATTTGATGACACACAGATTTTCTTTTTTTACTTCATGATGTGGCATATAAAGTGTATCACGTAATCTGTCCCGAATGGGAAACTTCCACACACGCCTCTTTGTCGCAGTGTATTGTTTCCGCCTCAAAAATCTCTTTTTGGTTAATGTCCTTTGTAAATTTTTCCTCCAGTGAAATAAATGTTTTCCCTGCTTCCTGAATAATACTAGGCACCATGATCCTAGGTTTTCTGGAGAAAGAAACCATTTTTCTTTTGTCTTCGACGCAGTAGGGTTTTGAAAAGTCTGAGGCCAAGTCCTTCAGATTCCGGATTCGAATTTCTTGTTTGTTGCCCTGCGATCCCCATTACTTCTCGCCGTCGTTTGGCATCACAAGGTCTCGCATAGTGCTTCATTTGCTCTAGCTAAGAATCCAGCCTATAGTTGAAGGTACCAGAACAATGTTAGTCCAATCGGGAGAGAGGGATGGGGAGAGAAATTTTAATTTCCGATAATAATTTCCTCCGACAAGGGTCTCGAGCTTCCCTTGGGACCACTAACTGTACTCTCAATATTGGAAGATACAATCGGGACCCTGGAAAATGAGTATGTGCTTTCAAATGCATCACAGACTTCATGGAATTTCTCCAGATCCCCTTCAGGGAGAATCCTGCAACTCTTTGAAGTAGCAGCTATCACGTCAGAGGTGTTGATACATATTTCAATATTTTCTATAGTTCTTAAACACAGCTTATCAATGAGAAACTTGGAAATGAATCTTGGCTCACTACCACTACCCAGAACGCAGTGAGTAAATCTGCTTAATCTTCTGGGCTCACTGATACAAACTCGAGCTGTCTAGAGACAAGTAAAATCTGCTGAACTTACGTCGATTTTCCCCACAGAAGTAGCTGAAAAGGTGTCAGTAGAGACAGCTTTGTGATGGTGTTCACTACACCCACAGCACGAGAATTTGCTGTTTTACTGCTGTTTATAGCATTATAACACGGGTTTAGACACATAAAAAAATGGTTATGTAGATTTAATTTATTTAATTTTGTTGGCTGTCATTTACTAACTTGCAGTCTTGCGCCAAATGAGTCAGAACTAACAAAATACACGATATAGTCGTACTTTTCGATTAGGTTTTAGCGAGTTTTTAGCTTGCCTTGAATCTATGTGAAGTAACTAACAAAATACACGATATAGTCGTACTTTTCGATTAGGTTTTAGCGAGTTTTTAGCTTCCTTTGAATCTATGTGAAGTATCACTGCAGTGTATGTGAAGTTAGATGACAAGATATTCTGAACGAATTTTTGTGCAGTAAGAGCACCATGAACGCCTCCTTCCAGGAAGTTCAGTAACTTGAAAAATCTGGTTCTGATATTCCACTTCTTCTGTCATGAATAATCTATTTCAGCACGAAACGATCAGAGAATTTTCGGAGTGAGATTTTTTACAACGTGCTACGTCGTCTTCTCCTAGGGCATGCAGTGCCTGAATACGACGGTTACATTCCGGGAGTGTACTGTTCATGACGCTGCTGACTGTACAGGGTATCCGAAACAATTGAGGGTGCATCTGTATAATGCAACTGCTACCTTAGTACCTATTCAATAACATTTTCTTTGTTTCCTCGTAACGTTAGCTGTTATAGTTATTTCACTAACAACTTCGGTTTGCTTGATAGAAGCCCACACAGAAAAACGATGTTTGTTTATTGTAGAAAATGACGAGAGTTTATCAATGGTCGATTCAAATTGTTTGCAAGAGTGGTACGGCATTTCAACTTCTCTATAAAATGGCTCAGGCATAATGGCTACCACCCAGTGCACTGTGTGGATACTAATGTGACGTGACATACATTTGCAATGACAAGGCTGAAAGTTTTCAATCTACTGCCTTTGTAGCCTTGTGCATAGCACGTTCAGTTTTATGTATTACAACTGACCTCTATTGAGTCTTAATACAAGAAGCTACTGGAATCTATGTTTTATTTTGTTGCCGTAATATTTACTAAAGATCACTTAAAAATTCGTCGCACGCGAGAAAATGATTATCTGAATTAAGTGATATCTCTGACTTAACGACTGAATTATGAGAAAAGATTTCTTGTAAGAAACTCTTTTTCGCTTGTATCGATTTAATCTCTCTCTGTCTTAACAGGCACTGATTTTCAGCTCAACCCAAAGTTACGAAGTAGCTTTGGCTTAAGTGGTTGCATATATTTATTAAAACTTAATGTAGTCCATGTGACCTAAGGAAAGCGTCATACTACAAACCGACAAAACTATGTGCAGGTTCTGGTAAATGGTAGATACAAGAAATTGACATTAAGAATGGAAATAATTTCACTGTAACACGCAAATCCACTCTAGCTTCCAGTAGCACAGAGAGAGCCAAGGTGTGCCAAACTTTATATGTGCAGCATGTGTGGGCCGCGTGTGAGTCAAGGCCCAGCTTGTCACTCGGCTTTGTTCGGTCCTTCTCGGAAGGTGCGCCATTTTGTGGTCGGCACAACTCTCTGAGCTCAGCAAAACTGTGGTGTCAGTTCTGTTTCCCCTTCACTGTTTGTTTGCGGTGTGAAGGACGTTCACAGATACAGTGGCTGTTTGCACAGAAAGAGGCAGTCTCCCGATCTATCGTCACAGTCCTTTAAAATGAATGTGAATGGGAAAAGAGAAGGATGAGAATTCTCAATTCGGATAAGCGACGGGCATTGTTTACTCGCTGTGAAACTACATTATAGTGCCATGCAGAAAGAATTTAAACTTGTAGATAACAATGAAACAGCGAAAAATTACAACGATCAACACACTGTATTCATTATTTTATACATCAAGAAACACTTTGCGTTAAATTTACAAGTGTGGGGCACTTGAAACTGGTGATATGAATAGTGAAATTTTGGTGGTTCCATCCATTATTCCATTGTCACTGCAACAGTTTTCAGTGGAAATGAACAGAGAGTGTGGGGACGTCTTACATTACTGCAAAGTTAGTTTATTCAGTTAGGATGCAAGCCTGGAACGGTTTTTCGATTTAAGTCTCACTCTTGTTGAATTTGTGAAGGAAAAGGAGTGTGGGAACGAAAGATAGAGCATTTGCGACGGATTGTAGGCTGCACATTTTAAGTGCACTTGACTGCACGCTGCCAACAGTACGACTTTGCGAGGTAACTTCACTCTGATATGACAGGTCACATTTAAAAAGAATTTCGCGTTGTAGAAGGGTCACATTCTGACAAAGGCAATTTAGTTCCGTAAGCTCACTAGTGTTAAAGAAAGAACAAGTCACGATTACATGGCAAGTTGAGTGTGAAACTCGGTGAAGTTTTCTCCGTATGCCAACAGTTTGTACCGGATAAAAGTTATATTATATCTTCAGCGCGCCAAATACACTCCTGGAAATGGAAAAAAGAACACACTGACACCGGTGTGTCAGATCCACCGTACTTGCTCCGGACACTGCGAGAGGGCTGTACAAGCAATGATCACACGCACGGCACAGCGGACACACCAGGAACCGCGGTGTTGGCCGTCGAATGGCGCTAGCTGCGCAGCATTTGTGCACCGCCGCCGTCAGTGTCAGCCAGTTTGCCGTGGCATACGGAGCTCCATCGCAGTCTTTAACACTGGTAGCATGCCGCGACAGCGTGGACGTGAACCGTATGTGCAGTTGACGGACTTTGAGCGAGGGCGTATAGTGGGCATGCGGGAGGCCGGGTGGACGTACCGCCGAATTGCTCAACACGTGGGGCGTGAGGTCTCCACAGTACATCGATGTTGTCGCCAGTGGTCGGCGGAAGGTGCACGTGCCCGTCGACCTGGGACCGGACCGCAGCGACGCACGGATGCACGCCAAGACCGTAGGATCCTACGCAGTGCCGTAGGGGACCGCACCGCCACTTCCCAGCAAATTAGGGACACTGTTGCTCCTGGGGTATCGGCGAGGACCATTCGCAACCGTCTCCATGAAGCTGGGCTACGGTCCCGCACACCGTTAGGCCGTCTTCCGCTCACGCCCCAACATCGTGTAGCCCGCCTCCAGTGGTGTCGCGACAGGCGTGAATGGAGGGACGAATGGAGACGTGTCGTCTTCAGCGATGAGAGTCGCTTCTGCCTTGGTGCCAATGATGGTCGTATGCGTGTTTGGCGCCGTGCAGGTGAGGGCCACAATCAGGACTGCATACGACCGAGGCACACAGGGCCAACACCCGGCATCATGGTGTGGGGAGCGATCTCCTACACTGGCCGTACACCACTGGTGATCGTCGAGGGGACACTGAATAGTGCACGGTACATCCAAACCGTCATCGAACCCATCGTTCTACCATTCCTAGACCGGCAAGGGAACTTGCTGTTCCAACAGGACAATGCACGTCCGCATGTATCCCGTGCCACCCAACGTGCTCTAGAAGGTGTAAGTCAACTACCCTGGCCAGCAAGATCTCCGGATCTGTCCCCCATTGAGCATGTTTGGGACTGGATGAAGCGTCGTCTCACGCGGTCTGCACGTCCAGCACGAACGCTGGTCCAACTGAGGCGCCAGGTGGAAATGGCATGGCAAGCCGTTCCACAGGACTACATCCAGCATCTCTACGATCGTCTCCATGGGAGAATAGCAGCCTGCATTGCTGCGAAAGGTGGATATACACTGTACTAGTGCCGACATTGTGCATGCTCTGTTGCCTGTGTCTATGTGCCTGTGGTTCTGTCAGTGTGATCATGTGATGTATCTGACCCCAGGAATGTGTCAATAAAGTTTCCCCTTCCTGGGACAATGAATTCACGGTGTTCTTATTTCAATTTCCAGGAGTGTATAATTATTTAGTACTGAAAATTTGTTTTGTTTGTGATCTACGTTGTTGAGAAATGTAAAATATAACTGTATGTCGTGTGCAGTACGAATGTACTGACATTAGTATATGGTGTGTTCGCTGTTTTCACCTCTTCCCCATCGTCACAACTCAGACCGCGCGGCGTGGCGGTGGGGGAACTGCGAAATGAGGCTGACCGCTTTGGCACTCGGGCCCAGGCACGGCCTGTGAGCCGATGTCTTGGGTGTCCTTCACTAAAACAATTACAGTGGCCACATTTAACTTTAATTCTTTAAATTACTAAAAGGGTAGGAAATTCCATAAAGAAACTTAAATGATTCTCTTTCGACAATTATTTTTCTAATTAGAATGTCATGTAATCCAATTAGAACATCATATGTAATCTCAACCAGAACGTCCGCCCCGGTAGCTGAGTGGTCAGCGTGACAGACTGTCAATCCTAAGGGCCTGGGTTCGATTCCCGGCTGGGTCGGAGATTTTCTCCGCTCAGGGACTGGGTGTTGTGTTGTCCTAATCATCATCATTTCATCCCCATCGACGCGCAGGTCGCCGAAGTGGCGTCAAATCGAAAGACCTGCACCAGGCGAACGGTCTACCCGACGGGAGGCCCTAGCCACACGACATTTCCATTTTTTTCAACCAGAACAAAAGCAAGAACATAACTAGTTATATGGAACATGAAAAATGAAGCAAAATGATAGTGCTGACCTTTATGGTGTTATTCTTACATGAACATGACACTGTACATAAATCGTATCTGGATCCATTTGCATGGTACGCACATATAATTACTTAAAAAACCGAACTCTTTCTTAAAATACTAAGTGGTTCATAAAGAGGCGCCACACTGTACACACACATGGTGTCTCTCCTAAGAGCCGTCAGGCGTTTTTTCTCTGGTGTGTCGACAGGTATTTGCAATTTAGTTTTTGAAACTTGTAGCTGGAGTCAGTCCACACAAATAGTGCACATCACGTCTTTCATGAGACGCCCAGCGTTGACGGAAAGCGTCGGTTTCTTTTTCATTACAAAAAATAATTGTATTTAAAGTGGAACTTTCGACAGACCAGTTGCAAATGAGTCTAGTGTGATACTCGTTTGATCGATATGTGTCAACAAGATTAGTAAAACAAGAAGAATAGCCAGTACTGCAGCACCGACAACACAGCCCTGGCCTGCTCAATTTCAAATGGCTCTGATCACTATGTACAAACATAAAATGTGGAAAGAAGTGGTATGCTGAAGTATGATGAGAAGCATTTGAAAGTCGTTAAGGATGAAGGGTCTTTGTTAACGAATAACACAATATGCAGACCAGTTGAAGACAAAGGTCTGTAGATATGGTAGTCATAGAAACTGGACAGATATACATATTGTGGCGTCACTACCTAGTTTTGGTAGAATGTGAATAATTTGTAAGGAGCTGCAGTGTGCCACTGTGTCAAGCTACAGCTGGGTAGTGTATATAATGTGGCATCAAATGGGGCTGGACCCTCCAGTGGTAATAGTAGGAGCAGGTGGCACGGTTTCATCACATCAGGGCGTCCACCAATATAGCTGAGCAGTCAGTGCAGCAGGTTGTCATGCAAAGGGCCTGGGTTTGATTCCCAGCCTGGTTGGAGATTTTTCTTCACCTGAGGTTTGGGTGTTGTGTTTTCCTCATCATCATTTAATCCCCATCGACATGCTAGTCACCAAAGGGGCCTCAATTAACAAGACTTGCACCAGGCTATTATACTGCCTGCAGGTGGGGCTGCTGGCCTAGCCACACAAATGCACCAGGGCAAGACAATTGTTATGATCTGCGTGCTTGGTGAGGTATTATAGTGTAAAGAATGCATCTCAGAACAGACACTGTTGGAGTCCAGCAGTACCAACATGACGTCAGTGCCAACCTATACGGCGAGACGCAGCTGCAGACTCGAGACTGGGTCAGCCCTGCTGCCTCCAACACTTGAGTCTCCTTGTTGGACTTAGTGCCACAGCAACACCAACCTGCCGTCAACACCTGCCACAGGGCAGTGGGTCGTGTCCCATGCATGGCAGGTGTCATTCGCCATCGTGGTGGATGCCACCATGCCACTACAGAATGCTGTCACAGCACAACTTGGAGCGCCACTGACGTCAAGGCCGAGGCCCATTATTAGGTTGTTCCTTTTCATCAGGGTGGAAGCCAACAAATGTAAGCCTTTGCCGACCTAGGTCGCTGTAGTGAGCTATGTCTGTGTCACGTTGCTAATGATGTGATGTGTATCTGAAACTAATATTGTGTCTCAGTCGCCAGTATGTCTACTGATCCCAACCAGTCTATGACCGCAACACTCACCCTACAGTGCTTGTGGAAGTTGTAAGTGGCGTCCAGAGAGTTGGTGCGACTGCATCGAACAGTGGATGGTATACTACCCTGCACAGGGCATTGTCCAAACCACAGCCTATGATGTCTTTACTCTGGGGTTGGCGAGACTGTTGTTTTTGTAAGCGGTAACGATCATGGGTCACGAATTAAATGTCGTAGTAACTGTAGATCTGTTTTTGTAAGGATTGAAGTAGCAGTGGAAATATCTCAGTTTAAACGTAATTCTAGGGATGAAAGGCTGAAGCCTGTGTGAACATCGCAGTTCACAAATCATTTGATGATGAATGGAGGTCTGTAGATATGGCATACAAACTTTAGTGTCACTACCTAATTTTAGTAGAACTTGAATACTGTGTAAGGAGCCGAAGAGTACCCATATGTCAAGTTACTGCTGGGCAGTAACAGTAGTGTAATTTACTTGGGCATTCTGCCCCTTTTGGTGAATCTGCTTTATTTTACTTGGCTACGCATATGACTTAACAGTTGCGGAACCCTAGGCAAAGTAGGGAGTCCAAGGGGCTCACGATTAGACACAAGTAATAAGTGTGGTAATGGGATTTGCTAAGGAGCGCTCTGTCTGTTTTATTGTAATGTTGTTATGGCTGAGCCCGTAAAAATGAGTAACGGTGATGCAGTGGTGAAATGAGGGACACAAGGTGTCACTTCTGAGAAAGCCCTACAATAATTGGTTAATCAGGGGGTGCAGTTGAAGGCAAAGAAAAGTGCATCACTGATAACCTAACGGAATAGGAAGAAGAGCTGCTGTTGTTGAAGGCACAGAGTCTACAGCTGGATAAAGTTGTAGTGAATCCTGTTACTCCCTTTCTCGCTAAGTCTTATGAGGACGTGTTAGAATTTGTAGTGGATCTCCTGTCATCGGGTGACATAGGAGATTGGCCTGACAAACATTTATTACAGATAGCACGATTACACATACCAGAGCAAGGAAAGACATTTGTACATTGCACGGAGGCATTGGACAGAGCAGAAGCTTTTGAGCAGCTAATGCAGGGACTGGTGCTGAGGTATAGCAATCAAAATTGCGCGTGGGTATGCCATAGAGGCCTAACGAAGCAGTGCAGGGTTTTGGAAATAAAACCAGAAAGCTTAATGTACATACCCATGAAGACATAAGCAAGGTGTTACTGCCGCAAGCCGAGAAAAGGGCACTTGCTGCTTCCCTGAGGGGTTTGGTGCCAGAGATCTCTAGGAGAGTGCGTACTGTTGTCCAGCAGTTACGTTACCACTGGAGCATGATTGGAAAGAGATACGAGATCGTCCAAGTTTATTCACAGCAAGTGTACGTAGTTTTAACTGTGGACATACAGGGCAGGTGCAGATGTAGTGCTGCTAGTCACATAATAACAGGAGAGGTATGGACTATCAGTGGTTTGTTGCGAGTTGCTGTAGAGACGGTATAGACCACCAACAGTGTCACACACTGCGCAACACAATTAAAAATTCACTTTTTTCGAAACCATCTAATTGCCTACCATTGAGACGTGTAGGTTTTAAATTCAACTCAAAACTGTCTACAACCTTCCTCTGTAACGGAGCAGAGCAAAAGCGTGGTATCCTGTGACGTCACCCTCGGTGTCGACGGCGCTTCAAACAGCAAGGTGTAGACACATGTGGAACATAGGCCACAGATCAGAAGTTCATGTGAGTTATAAGGTGGGTTAATGATGTCACATTGGCACCCGCCAAACTTCACAAGAACTCTGCTCAACGCTACCATGGACATGTCACTCGACGGGGAGGTCGTCGCACGTCTCCAACTCGCATTTCAGCCCTTCTATTGACGCCTCTGCGATAGAGGTTAAAACCGCTACACTGAGCCTTTTTTATGGATCGTCGAGGAAAACATTTTAGACACACCACCGCTCCGAATCGAGACCAAGAGCACTCATGGGGTGGTATAAATGGCGTCAATTAAACCAAACCTTCCCCCAGAGCGTCGATTGACACACACAGATTTTCCACAGTCGAAAACGACAGTTGGCAGTGAGATGAGCAATAGGACGACTTGCGTGACAACGTTCGACTCTGGAGGCACCCTCTGGACGTTTCAGCCCTACTCTAAGGACATCGTGGGGCTGGAACCCATGGTCTGACCTCTTTGTAGTGTAGTGCTACAGCTATTTTTCCTATGGTACACAGGGTGGAACCACTAGGGACCGCTGAAACTCAGTGGACAAAATCTGAACCTGATACGAAGCAACAGATGGTGTCACTGATTTCTCAGCCCTCCTGCGGCGTTATCGTCACAGGGCAGGGGAGGGAGGGTGCATCATTAATACACTCCTGGAAATTGAAATAAGAACACCGTGAATTCATGTCCCAGGAAGGGGAAACTTTATTGACACATTCCTGGGGTCAGATACATCACATGATCACACTGACAGAACCACAGGCACATAGACACAGGCAACAGAGCATGCACAATGTCGGCACTAGTACAGTGTATATCCACCTTTCGCAGCAATGCAGGCTGCTATTCTCCCATGGAGACGATCGTAGAGATGCTGGATGTAGTCCTGTGGAACGGCTTGCCATGCCATTTCCACCTGGCGCCTCAGTTGGACCAGCGTTCGTGCTGGACGTGCAGACCGCGTGAGACGACGCTTCATCCAGTCCCAAACATGCTCAATGGGGGACAGATCCGGAGATCTTGCTGGCCAGGGTAGTTGACTTACACCTTCTAGAGCACGTTGGGTGGCACGGGATACATGCGGACGTGCATTGTCCTGTTGGAACAGCAAGTTCCCTTGCCGGTCTAGGAATGGTAGAACGATGGGTTCGATGACGGTTTGGATGTACCGTGCACTATTCAGTGTCCCCTCGACGATCACCAGTGGTGTACGGTCAGTGTAGGAGATCGCTCCCCACACCATGATGCCGGGTGTTGGCCCTGTGTGCCTCGGTCGTATGCAGTCCTGATTGTGGCGCTCACCTGCACGGCGCCAAACACGCATACGACCATCATTGGCACCAAGGCAGAAGCGACTGTCATCGCTGAAGACGACACGTCTCCATTCGTCCCTCCATTCACGCCTGTCGCGACACCACTGGAGGCGGGCTGCACGATGTTGGGGCGTGAGCGAAAGACAGCCTACCGGTGTGCGGGACCGTAGCCCAGCTTCATGGAGACGGTTGCGAATGGTCCTCGCCGATACCCCAGGAGCAACAGTGTCCCTAATTTGCTGGGAAGTGGCGGTGCGGTCCCCTACGGCACTGCGTAGGATCCTACGGTCTTGGCGTGCATCCGTGCGTCACTGCGGTCCGGTCCCAGGTCGACGGGCACGTGCACCTTCCGCCGACCACTGGCGACAACATCGATGTACTGTGGAGACCTCACGCCCCACGTGTTGAGCAATTCGGCGGTACATCCACCCGGCCTCCCGCATGCCCACTATACGCCCTCGCTCAAAGTCCGTCAACTGCACATACGGTTCACGTCCACGCTGTCGCGGCGTGCTACCAGTGTTAAAGACTGCGATGGAGCTCCGTATGCCACGGCAAACTGGCTGACACTGACGGCGGCGGTGCACAAATGCTGCGCAGCTAGCGCTATTCGACGGCCAACACCGCGGTTCCTGGTGTCTCCGCTGTGCCGTGCGTGTGATCATTGCTTGTACAGCCCTCTCGCAGTGTCCGGAGCAAGTATGGTGGGTCTGACACACCGGTGTCAATGTGTTCTTTTTTCCATTTCCAGGAGTGTATGTGCGTAAATAAAACTGCAAAGGCAAACTAATATTCCCCTTGTTGGGCAACACCTTCGGTGCCATCCACACACCTTTGTTGAGGACTTTACCAATGTAACTGCCAGGAACTTCTATACCAATGGCGGTCCTCTAAACACTGAAGGCAAGCAAACCACTCTTAAAATATGTCGAAGGGTTTGCCTAACCCTCAGGTGCTAGAGTAGCTGCAATGGTGAATTAGTGTCGAAATTTCCAGATTTCTGCCAGGTACATTTGTAGAACGCTCAACAAATGTGGCACCGTTGCCGAAATGGAGTGGGAGGGCGTACCTTCCTGTTTCATTCACGCACATGTTAACGTTGTACCCCTAAATGATCATGCCACAGGAGGGCGCAAAAAAGGAGGGCTGAAAAAGCAGAAACCCCCTTGGCTGCTACGGATCACGTAGAAATTTCGTCAAGTGGTTTGAAGAGCCCCTGTCAGTTCCACTCTGTATGCCAGAGCAAAAATTGCGATCACAGTACACTCGAAAGGAGTGAGATCACGTTCTGTGTTGCTGCAGCCTAAGGATGTTCCTCTGTCAGAAACGTAATGGTGTCTTCCAGAGTAATCATGTAGATGTAGACGTAGGTGCTAAGTAGGTTTGAAACGCCCAGGGGGCAGCAGTAGTGAGAAACGTGTGTGAAACAACTCCCCAAGGAAAGGGCTGGTTTCACTGACGCCCTTTCTGCCATCCCCTGAGAAATTTTCGTATCGATTGTAAGCGGCGATGTGTGTCAAATGGTTTCCTTGCAAACCCATTAGAAATTTCAATGGTGGGTATTGTAGTCTAGCCTCCATCAAAAAGGCGTCAAAAGAAGGGATGACATGCGACGTTCCCATCGTGTGACACGTCCGGGGTGACATTGGGCAACACTGCGGTGAAATTTTCTGCCACTGTGACATCATTAATCCACCCCGCAACTCATTTGGACTTCGCAGCTGTGGCTTTTTCCCGCATGTGTCGACATCTTGCTGCCTGAAGCGCCGCCGACTTCAAGTCGCCGAGTCGCAGTGGGAGACAGTCACACGGATTGTCGAAGAAGTCATGACTTAATTTTATTGTGCGATTTAGGGATGGACTGGGTACAAGTAACCACCTGCTAAAGACTAGAAGGAACCGCAGAACCGCCGAAGGCTGTCCTCAGTAAAAATAAACAAACGAAAAATGAATGCAGAAGCGCAGTGTGCAATAGTGGGTGTAATAGCTGGTAAAGGGTACACGTTTTTGTTAGACAAGCACACGCTGAAAGTAAGAAGGAACCCCAGATCTGTCAGATGCTGTTCCTGGTAAAGATAAACACAGGAAGAACGAATGCAGTAGTGGAATGTGCAATAGTGGGTACAACAGCTGGTGAAGGGTACCGAAACATGGGCACATGTTTCGGTACCCTCGAGAGAGTTGGTAGGTGAGAGGCAATGGAAACAACTGCACTATAGGTCGAGTTGGTGGGGGACAGTGAAGCTCAGTCACTGAGGTCGATAAGAGGCAATGGAACCAATGCATTATAGGCTGAGTTGGGTAGAGGACAGTGATGTTCGACGCTGCGGTAGATGCTGAAGAAATTTCAGTTGCAGGCAACCAAGTTCAGGCAGCGTGTGCAAGTAGACTTTGATGTAAGCGATGGCTATAGCATGATCCTAGGGTAAGAGTTTCTGTATCAGCGTCACGCCGTAGTTGACCTTCGATGACGTGCGGTGGAGCTTAGTGTGAAAACATTACGGCTAGGGAAAGCTGTCGTCAGTTTCGATCCATCGCAAATGGAGTCTGTTGTACAAGATAACCCAGTTGGACTGTGAACAACGACGTTAGGCCTTAAGTCACATGATTGGGTGCTGAGTAGAACCGGGAAGTCGCTATGGGTGAATGTGGAGCCCGAGTTACCGACAGGTACGTTTCGTGTAGTGGACCCACTGAAAAATAGTGACATATTAGATGCAGCTTCTTGATTAGTAAAGTGAGGCATCATAAGCACACAGAAGAAGGACGGTGGTAGAGTAATACTCATCAATGTGGGTAATTTTTGTGCTTAGGAGGTTATGTTGTTAAAGAGAACTTTGTTGGTGGGGAACGAGTCAGCTGCATAGGAGGTGTAGGATATGAGGGGTGAGGGGGCACAGGATGCTGCTAAGACTGGCAACCAACTACTGGCGTACTGGAAGTCATATGGAATACGTCAGTCTCTGCAGCTGATTTTACAACAGGTTATTCATCAGCAGTTGGCTCACAGCATATTAGAAAAATTAGTAGTCCCTGGGAGAGGTAGTAATTGCAATTGTACCAAAGAAGTCTGTGGGTGGTTTGAGGCAATATTGATTCTGTTGGGACTAGCGTCATTTAAATAGGAACACTACGATAGATGCCTACCCAACTCCAAACGTCACAGAGACTATTGATAATCTTTGGCAGTGTTGGGACTTCTCACCAGTGGCATTAAAGAGTGGGTATCATCTGTTAGAAGTCGCTCCAGAGCATAGAACGAAGACTTTGTCTTCAGCACCTTGGGGAAATTATCGGTATTTCCTTGGGGAAATTATTTGTTTGGTTTCAAGAATGCAGCAGCGACATTCCAAAGTTTGTTAGATGAGGTGTTGAAAATATTGAAGTTTTGTTTTTGCATTGGGTGTTCAGTAACAGAAATGTTCAAGAGATTACGAGCTGCATGCCTAACATTGTGTAGGGAGAAATGCCACTTTGTGTTGCAAGATTATTTGGGTGAAATAATTACTAAGGTTGGTGTGAGGACTGATCAGAGTTTTATATAGGGGCTGCAAGATTTTCCAGACCAGGAATGAGAAAGGAGCTATAATCTTTTCTGGGGCCCAGAAATGTTTGTAGAAAGTTCTCAAGTGGGTTTGTGGATATGTCACGACTGCTTATGCAGTTATTATAGATATATATCAAGTTTGTGTGATTTTAAGACTGTCAAGGTCGTTCGTCGAATTAATGGAGATACTAACGTTGAATCCAGTTTTGATGTTTCCAGATTTCATAAGAAATTTATATTATTATGTGATGCATCAGACCATGCCCTCGTGTGCAGTTTGTGCCCGAGGCTGATGCAGATGAACACCGTATCACTTGTGTATTAAGACAACGTAAGGGGAACCAGAACGTTCTATCTTCTCCATGTTAATTTCAGCAAATACAAGGAACATTTTTAGCTGAAGCATTAAACTTACAGCCCAAAATTTGGAGAATATTTTCAATGAGTACAAAGTTATAACGCCATGTTAAGTAATACTTATTGGTTTCTGTTTTGCAGTTTTTTGAAATGTTGCCAATTTTTTCTCTAAAGTTTTGCATCTTTACTTCTGTAGCTCCTTAATTATACAATTTTTTTACAATTTGTTATAACAATTAAGGAAATTAAATAAACGGTATTGTAGTTAGTAGTTTTTAAGAAAATGTTCCCTAAATATGAAAATTAGAAACTTGCAGCAAATGGCTACAAAGTCTTTTAATACACTCCACATGATGGGTCATCAGCATCCTCTTCTCTTTCTAGTGCTAGTTTTCTTTTCACAGGTCTCTGCTTCCCTTTTGCTACGTGTTGCAGACTTCTGTCTCTTCTTGCTGCATTTATTAGTCTTTCTTCATCCGTTAGGCGCATTGCGAAAATGCTATTGTGCCTGGTTGGAAACCTAAGCATTTCAGCACATAACGTTGCCAGCATTGTATGTTGCAACTGCATCATACACTCCAAAGTGCAATCTGGAAAAAATTCTTTTCACGCCCTATACTTCCATTGCTCAACTGTGCCATAAAAATTTGCCTCACAACCATCTTTATATTCCTCCTTGGTATTGCCCTTACATCTACAATGTTTGGAGAGAGTAACAACATTAATAATTTTGCAACTGTCTGCACTGGTAGCTGTCACGATTCCATTTAGAGATTTACGACCTCTACATTGCCATGATCCAACCAAAGAAATAGTCAAATCTCCACATTTTCCATTATCAGTCATAGACTCTTTAGCTGTTTTCCATATCGTTGCTTGTGCAACATCTTCAGCAGAAGACCCCACCAATTCATTATAAAATGCGAACTTGGTTGGCGCTTTTGACAAGTTCATAATTCCACATAACATTGTTCCTCTAGCACTGCCCTTTCCTATGCCGTGCATGCCATACACTAGCCTAACATTTATGTCATACACCTTCTTTCCATTGTTAACACTACTAGGAATACTATTAGAATTATAAAACGGAACCTCTACACCACATTTGTCACTCTTCATTTACATTTTACATATCAAACCAATGTGTGAAATTATTTTCAATTCGAGTCCTCTTTCTTTGCAAACTTGGAATAATACATTATGTTTCAAAATATTTGACAGCAAGGAAATGTTAATTATTTCATTCATATCATTACTGTAATTTGCATAGTTTTCAAATTTTTGCCTGCTATCAAAAGGTTTCTTGCAGGAAGAAGTTTTCTCACACAGATTGAGAGTGGGTGGCGAAGCAGACGGAACAGCATCTCCCTTCAAAACAACAAGGGATTTGTTATTTCACTCACTGCGTCTTTAATTATACATTCGATTGCTGAAATGGGACATATTTATATCCACAAACCAAATATGTAAAACAGATACGAGGAAAATTCGTAAAATACTAAAAATTGCTGAGCCAAACAACAAACACATAGCAAAAACATCAAAAGTCAACAAACACGGCTTGCCATTTATGTTTGCGGATATGAACAATTATTTGTCACCGATATAAAGGCCTACAACGTTGGAAAACAAAACACTGGGGATTTCCGCCACTAAACGCTAACTAAAGACAGCGAGCGGTGCCGTCAGAGATAACACACTAACTCGCTCGCTGTGGCCATTTACGTGGCGCGACGCGGTGCATCAACTTTGAAATGGTAAAAAACACGCTAAGTGAAGCCTGACTTGTTTTAATCAGAAAACTCTAAATAATTTTATAAAAAAACCCAAAAAACGTTAATTTTCCCATTTTCATCGTTGCTGCTCCCCTTAATGTAGCGGAGAGAAATTATGCAATGACAGAGAGATGAACAGTCTGCTGTATGGAGTAACGTACAGCTTGTGTTACCTGTTTCTGGAAAGATCAATGTGGTGACAGATCATGCTGCTAGGTTTGAAGCCGCTATCCAGTAGGCTGACAAGATTGGCCTTAGAGCTCTGTGATTCTGAGTATGAAGTAAAAGGGAGGTTGAGGTACTAGGCTTGCAAAATTGACCAGCAACTTTTGCATGGAATGGACGACAGTAACATAAGCTACATCACAGAGCCCCTCCCATCTCTGTGCCGCCACCCTCTGAGGTAAAGTCCAGGCTGTACGCTGAGGCACCGGGAGGGTGAGAGTCTCCAGCCGCCCTGACTTATTTCCCTGACTGGCGCCGTGCTGTGCCATCAACTGGAGGAGACCGGGCTTCGAGTCTGCGAGCACAGCCCGTTTGACGGCTTTGTCATGGTAGCAGGGCAGTTGCAAGTACGGTCGCCGCCACCGGTCTAGGTCGAGGCGCTATCTCAGGCGCCATTGTTGTGCCTCGGTGTGATGAGAATTTTGACAACACAGAATTTCCACGTCAGTTTGATGGTTAAATCAATGAGAAATGTTTCTAAAAAATTTTAAATCGAAAACAGCAAATGTCCATTGAATGCTCTCAATTTAAGATGTACCTGTGGGGGAGAACAAAGAATTTTATTACAGGTATGTTCAGTGCTCTGTTTGGAACCACGCTGCAAATAGCAGAGAAGAAATTCCTCATGGTGACTCAATTCAGAACCTTGCGGACTTTTATTTTGCGAATCATTGGTGTCAAACCTTACAGTACCTACTGAGAAAAATGCGTCAGTAACGAATATTGCTCTGGATTGTTGTTCGCCGTTGAAACATTGTTATCCTGCCATCATCAACGTTTTGGTATTATTCGTCAGTCTAGATGCTGATTAAACTGTGAAGTTTGTTTAGATTGCCAAATGCTACACGGGCTCATAAATGAAATCTACGTATTAGTGACGATCATAAGGATTAGAGGCTGACAAGGAGATCTTTTGCTGAGTAATTACGACGAGCAGCACCAACGCATCCCTGAAGGTATGTGCACAGAAAGAGCCCAACCAGTCCAGCATTGGCAGCTCAGTACCAACAACGACAAATTGTACCCCGCTACCACTAAGGAAACTGCAATGGAGGAAGCTTTTTGCGAAATGCTGACCGCATCTGGCTGACTGCGGATCGAGGGCGGTGAGTGTTAGCCGTTCTGGGACAGTATTTGGATGCTTTCGTATCTGAGGTGAAAAGCAGACTAAGTGGTTAATAGTAAAGCACCGTATCAACACTGTACATCGACCACCAATTAGCTAGCTCTTCTATGAGTCTAGGCAGTCGCCAGTTGGAATACACATAATTCTGGTTGGAGATCCTGCATGGTCATTCAAACTTCAGACAGTCCTTGGTCCTCTCCTGGGCCAATTGTGAAGAAGTGCAGAATATGGCCTTCTTGCGTCGACTGAACAAAATCTTGTATAACATGTCTACATGTTGCCGCGTAGTGATGACATCCTAAAGTGCATGAAAGTGGCAAAGTGTATCTCTAGTAATGATTTGCAAACAGACTCCTAGCAAAATGAGGTTGAGGAGCATGACCGGACCTTTGGCGTATGGTGGGTAACATGCTTAGTTACCATTAATGAACGAAGCTTTATTGCTATCGGGATGACACTGTCGCTTTTGGAAGACATCTGAATAACATCTAAACTGCCTACAACCTTTATGGGATCTGTTCAGACTGATTTCCGATTCCGAAAAGGTGCACCTTCACCACGTAGAAAACAAGAAGCTTTGAGCATTTAGTTCGTACCAAAGGAGTCCTTCCTGATCCAGTGGAAATAATAGTCGTAACGATCCTCGACACATTCATGATGTGAAAAGTTCTGGTTGTTGTTTTTTGGGGACGAGATCATACAGCGAGGTCATCGGTATAATCGGATTGGGGAAGGACGGGCAAGGAAGCCGGCCGTGCCCTTTCACAGGAACCATCCCGACATTTGCCTGGAGCGATTTTGGGAAATCACGGAAGACCTAGATCAGGATGGCCGGACGCAGGATTGAACCGTCGTCCTCCCGAATGCGAGTCCAGTGTGCTAACCAGTGCGCCACCTCGCTCGGTGGAGAAGTTCTCCCACAATGTGCTCATACTACTTGCCATTTATAAGGAACTCCTGTTTTGTGTACCAATGCACTTCATTTGCGCGTATTTCAAGGAGCCTTAAAATCTTCCTGTAACGAGAGCCACAAACATGTTTGCTTGCCCTTAGGTTGTCTCTGACACTTCTGCACGTTGCATAACGAGAAAGCCGAGACAGAACGTTTCCCTGACGCTAGCATTTGTGGAGTGGGTTCAGTTCTAATATTCAGGAAGGGGCTTCCACCGTGCTCTCCACATTCGAGATAAACTACCTGCAACTGAGAAAGTGTGTCTTTCAGTTAGCTGAATCATTGAAATATTCTTGGCGTATTTATTTGGCTAACCATTCACCAGTGCGATGGACCATAACAACAGTGGAGAAGAAGGTACTGATCAAAGGAGGATTACAATTGAAATAGGGAACATCGTATTAGAATTACTGTAACCTGATAGGGCAGAAATGTTTGGTTATCATCCCAACACATATACAGTCAGCAATTTTTCTACTTTTCCATGAACTCCAAAATCTCATCGCCTGGAATTCGTAAATACTGCCTTAGTCTCAGTTATCTTTGGGCAGGTCTCTACCGATCTGTTAGACACTATCTGAGCTACTGTGAGGAATGCCAGCGATGGAAGCACATGCCACAGCTACCTCTGGGACATCTGGTACCAATTCTGCCCGCAGCAGCACCATTGTACCGTACTGGTACCGACATCTAGAGGAGCTGCCCTAAGTTGACATATAATTATTTTGGCTGTGTACCTCACATTTTATGGTTTCACCAAAGCAGTGTCACTTGTCAAAGCTTCGGAAGTTGCTATGATCCTTGTACTATACATCATTTTGAAGTATAGTGCTCCAACATTGGTGATAGAAAGGTTTCCTTGTTGAGGTTAGAATGTGAGGTGATTTCATGTTGCGATATCACCCACAGGATGACGACTCCTCTCCAGGCACACACAATTGGCCTCACAGAACACTTTAATGAGACCTTGGCAGATCTATTGGAGATGCAGACTGATGTCAAACAGGAGTGGAATACAAAATGCCCCGTGTAACATTCTTGAACATAGCAGAAAAAGGGACTTCACGACAGTCGTGAGACAGAAATGAAAACAGATACACAGCGCCCGTTTCATCGCGACAATACTCAGTACAGCTGCATGAAACACATCATCAGGACGAAAGAAGCAAGATAGCTGACCCATGTACAGACCTTAAACACAGCCACGAAAAAGAGCGAGAGCACTACAATGTCTAAGGCCAACCCGTGCGATACAGCCAGGCGGATTCCGTATGGACATTTATAGCTGTGTGGGAAGGTGGACTCCAGGAAAAGATACTAAAGCAGATCTACTTTGTGCTGTATCGTATTCTTTGTCGGCTCTCAGATGCCACTTACAAAGTCGAGGATTGTGACCCCTCATCAAGAGGACCAATAATTAGAGATGTCGTCCATGTACTTCATGTGACGACGTACTAGAGTCCTGAGGAGCAGATCAGCTCTGGAAGCTCCACATTCAAGGAAACTGAAGACCCCCTCGACGACTGTGAAGCTTTGTCAGAGCGACTACCTTCAATGTTTGCCATCTTGCAGTGGATGTGACAACACGACTGGAACGTGAGAATCCCAGTATTGCCATGCCGAGCTTCACTGACAGGGTTTAGATCCAGGGTGCTGCAGTCGGCTCCAGTGAGAACATCAGAAACAGAAAGTCGCTGTTTCTCCAGGAGAGGGAGAAATGCCGTGGACCGCACTGTTTGCAACGTGGTGTAACGGTTAGCCGTCATTGACAGGCATGCCGATTAGATTAGATTAGATTCCAGTTTCGTTCCATAGACCCAAGGATGAGATGATTCTCGTGGGTATGTAACCCGTCAGAAACTATAACATAGAAAGCATAGAAGATTTGAATATAAAACCCACTTCCCCTATCATTTGTCAAGAGATGGTCAAAACATGTGCCTTCCTGCTTAGGTGAGGGGTAACGTGCTTTCTTATCATGCAGCGGGCCTGGGTTTGATTCCCGGCTGAGTTGGAGGTTTCCTCTGTTCGTGTCTTAGGGGTTGTGTTGTCCTCATCATCATTTCGTCAACATTGACACGCAGGTCGCCCAATGGGGCGTCACCTGAAATAAGACTTGAAACTCGGTGGCCGAACTTCCCAGAACTGGGCCTCCTGACCATCAATACCAAACGATCATATCATTTTGTCAAAATATATGATTACATTACAGTAAATTGGAACTGATAATATTTGGAGAATTCATACACTGTCCGAAGGTGACATAGTTAACTACGTTTAATAAATTTATCATACACAAAATACCTAATCTTGACTGTTGTGACCAAGTGATGTCTTAACAGAATCTAACGTTTCCTTATAACATACTCATCTGTAGAGTAGAAGGAGTTGTCTACCAAAAAACCTGTTTCAAACTCTGCTTTAATTGTGTTTTATCAGAGAGTTTTTAATGGTGCTGGCAATTTATTGAAAATGTGTGTTCATGGCTATTGGATCAATTTTGCACCTAGTTGAGTCATTTGAGGTCTTTATGTACATTATTCTCTTCCTAGTACTGACACTGCGTATTGAGCTATTGGTTGAAAAAGAGGCATATTATTAGCAACAAATTTCATTAAGAAATGAATATACTAAGAAGCAATGTTTACGATACCCAGTTCGATGAACAGGTTTCTACGTGATGTTCCTGAATTTACTCCACAAATGAGTCTTATTATACTCTTTTGAACTGTAAAAACTTTTTCTCGATTTGACGAGTTATACCAAAATATGTTCACACATGAGATTACAGAATGAAAGTAAGCAAAGTACGCATTTTTTTTTTTTACATTTGTATCTCCTACATCTGACGTCATTAGCGTTGCAAATATAGACTTGCTTAGGCGCTTTATCAATTCTGTGATATGCCCTTCCCAAGTGAACTCATTATCGAGTTGTAATCCCAGAAATGTAACAATGTCAACCGCTTCTATCTGTATGTGTTCATATTTTAGACATATGCTGGGAGGAAGTCTCTTACAGGTTCTGAAATGCATAAGTTAAGTTCAGAGAAAATTTGAGTCTCGTAACAAATAAATACCCCACTCATACGGTTATAGTTGGTGGGGACTTCAACCTTCCCTCGATATGTTGGCAAAAATACTTGTTCAAAACCGGTGGTAGGCAGAAAACATCTTCCGAGATTGTTCTAGGTGCTTTCTCCGAAAATTATTTCGAGCAGTTAGTCCACGAACTCACGCGAATTGTAAATGGTTGCGAAAACACACTTGACCTCTTAGCCACAAACAATCCCGAGCTAATAGAGAGTATCATGACTGATACAGGGATTAGTGATCACATGGTCGTTGTAGCTAGGCTCAATACCGTTTCTTCCAAATCCACCTGAAACAAACGCAAAATAATTTTATTTAAAAAAGTGGATAGAGTGTCACTAGAAGCCTTCCTAAGAGACAAACTCCATTCCTTTCGAACTGACTATGCAAATGTAGACCAGATGTGGCTCAAATTCAAAGATATAGTAGCAACAGCAATTGAGAGATTCATACCTCATAAATTGGTAAGAGATGGAACTGATCCCCCATGGTACACAAAACAGGTCCGAACGCTGTTGCAGAGGCAACGGAAAAAGATTGTCTAAAATTTACAGACGCGCGAAAATTGGCACGGACTTCAATGTGAGATGTTTTTAATAGGTTCCACAACGAAACATTGTCTCGAAATTTGGTAGAAAATCCGAAGAAATTCTGGTCGTATGTAAAGTACACAAGCGGCAAGACGCAGTCAATACCTTCGCTGCGCAGTGCCGATGGTACTGTTACCGACGACTGTGCCGCTAAAGCGGAGTTATTGAACGCAGTTTTCCGAAATTCCTTCACCAGGGAAGACGAATGGAATATTCAAGAATTTGGAACACGAACAGCTGCTAGTATGAGTTTCTTAGAAGTACATACCTTAGGAGTTGCGAAGCAACTCAAATCGCTTGATACGGGCAAGTCTTCAAGTCCAGATTTTATACCGATTAGGTTCCTTTCAGATTACGCTGATACAATAGCCCCCACTTAGCAGTCATGTACAACCGCTCGCTCACCGATAGATCTGTACCTACAGATTCGAAAATTGCGCAGGTCGCACCAGTGTTTAAGAAGCGTAGTAGGAGTAATCCATCGAACTACAGACCTATATCATTGACGTCGGTTTGCAGTAGGGTTTTGGAGCATATACTGTATTCAAACATTATTAATCACCTCGAAGGGAACGGTCTATAGATACGTAATCAGCATGGTTTCAGAAAACATCGTTCTTGTGCAACGCAGCTAGCTCTTTATTCGCACGAAGTAATGGCCGCTATGGGCAGGGAATCTCAAGTTGATTCCGTATTTCTAGATTTCCGGAAAGCTTTTGACACCGTTCCTCACAAGCGACTTCTAATCAAGCTGCGGGCCTATGGGGTATCGTCTCAGTTGTGCGACTGGATTCGTGATTTCCTATCAGGAAGGTCGCAGTTCGTAGTAATAGACGGCAAATCATCGAGTAAAATTGAAGTGTTATCAGGTGTTCCCCAGGGAAGCGTCCTGGGACCTCTGCTGTTCCTGATCTATATAAATGACCTGGGTGACAATCTGAGCAGTTCTCTTAGGTTGTTCACACATGATGCTGTAATTTACCGTCTAGTAAGGTCATCCGAAGACTAGTATCAGTTGCAAAGCGATTTAGAAAAGATTGCTGTACGGTGTGGCAGGTGGCAGTTGACGCTAAATAACGAAAAGTGTGAGGTGATCCACATGAGTTCCAAAAGAAATCCGTTGGAGTTCGATTACTAGATAAATAGTACAATTCTCAAGGCTGTCAATTCAACTAAGTACCTGGGTGTCAAAATTACGAACAACTTCAGTTGGAAAGACCACATAGATAATATTGTGGGGAAGGCGAGCAAAAGGTTGCATTTCATTGGCAGGACACTTAGAAGATGCAACAAGTCCACTAAAGAGACAGCTTACACTACACTCGTTCGTCCTCTGTTAGAATATTGCTGCGCCGTGTGGGATCCTTACCAGGTGGGATTGACGGAGGACATCGAAAGGGTGCAAAAAAGGGCAGTTCGTTTTGTATTATCACGTAATAGGGGAGAGATTGTGGCAGATATGATACGCGAGTTGGGATGGAAGTCATTAAAGCAGAGACGTTTTTCGTCGCGGCGAGATCTATTTACGAAATTTCAGTCTCCAACTTTCTCTTCCGAATGCGAAAATATTTTGTTGAACCCAACCTACATAGGTAGGAATGAAATAAAATAAGAGAAAGCAGAGCTCGAACAGAAAGGTTTAGGTGTTCGTTTTTCCCGTGCGCTGTTCGGGAGTGGAATGGTAGATAGTATGATTGTGGTTTGATGAACCCTCTGCCAAGCACTTAAATGTGAATTGCAGAGTAATCATGTAGATGTAGATGTAGATGTAGACTGCCGATCGCCCATTCAAACCAAACCACCAGCGTCTATTTGTCATTTAGTGGTTTTCATTTCTGGAAAGTTTCTGAAATTTGAAATGTTCATATAATATGGATTTTTCGATGCTGTAAAAACGGCAGCATTATCGATTCAGTGATCACTTGTCTTGCTTCTGTATGTTCGTGGTTGTAACAAACACGCTTTCGATTGTAAGTGCTGTGGTAGACTGATGGCTTTGCTTTGAGGTTTTTGTCTCGATTGTAGTTACAACATTACACCTTGATAGTTTGCCAGTTCATTAAAGGACCAAATAGAAAAAACTCATACAGGTAATACCACTCTGGTTAAAAATTGATTTGAAGAGGTACCGTTAATTGTTACATTATCACAGATTAAGATTCATTATTACATTCTCACAGAATAACGTTCACTGCTCCTGCTCTTTTACAAAACTAAGGAAGCCGCAGTACTGTTGGCTATGGTGATGTGCCGCAGGCTGTCCTACGTGTCCTCCGACGCCGAGATGTATTTGTAGCGCCTGCCATTCACGCACACACACACACACACACACACACACACACACACACACACACACACAGATACAGTTGGCAAAGCCAACATGTTATAATAGCAAGATCGTTCCACCCACTGGTGGTCTGTTCGGTTACGATATTGATCCACTCCACAACTTTCATTGCAAGAACTTTGGTGCACTGGGAGCCCCACACACATCCGCTTCAGTTACAGACCACTGCCTGACTCCTAGCTGTAGGCACCCTGCATGCCCACCACAGCTTGCAAACTTCCCCTGATGTCTATGCTACCTCTGTCTGCCTACTCTGTCTCTCACAATTTAATTATATAATGCAAGTTTGTTCTACCGAAACTTATCAGTTTATCAGCGGCTACAATATATTCAAAATCAGATTTTACTAACTAAATAAATTTTCATTGTGAAATACTTTAGACAAATGTGTAAAATTAACGACAATTATTTTATTAAAAGCAAGGATAACAAAACGATTAATTTGGTTACAGAAACTGTTGTGTATTCTGTGTAGTACACAAGAAACTCAAATCCATTGAGGAAGTAATTGCAGCTGCATCCAAGATTGTTTGGGCAAGACTCAATAGCAGGACTGGTCATAAATTATAATTGGATTCTTGTAATGATAACCAAACTCACTTCGTAATGTTACTGAAAACTTGAGAGAGAACCATTAGATCATTATTATGTAAGTTTCTCAATCATATTGTAATCACTGGATGGGACTTTAATTCAACAACTGGTGGGTATAATTACAATTTTGTTAGTGGCAGACGTGACAAGACATCCTGCGAAACACCAATAAATGCGTTCTCTGATAACTACCAACAACATATAGTTCACAATTCCAGTCATGACGGAAGTAGTGTATATTGGATCTAATGAAGCAAATACACCTGATCTGTCTGAGAATGTCTAGAGTGAAACTTGTATGAATACCTATGAGGTAGCTGTAACAACAACGATTACCAGTGTAAAAAGGGCAACAAAAACAATTCTATGGATTTATAAGTTCAGTAAAATAGAGTAAGATGAAGAAATTGTTTCTTTCTGCTCAGGACAGGAGAATGTAGAGCAACTGTGGCTCAAATTCAAGGGAATAATTGACCATACCTTGGATAAGTATGTACCTGGCAGAACATTTCGTGGTCGATGGGACGTTCCTTGGTATATGGTCACTGTGAAGAAGTTTCTAAGGAAACAGAGACAACCGCATATTAGATCTAAAACATGGAATACCGATGTGCATAGAGGGTTGCTCATTTGGCTTTAAAGTACGCAATGCGTGACGCCTTCGGTGAGTACCATAGTAGAATATTATCCAAAGATGTTTCACATAACACGAAAAAATATTGGTCGTATGTAAAGGCTGTTAGTGACATCAGAATTAGTGCTCAGAAACACATGGACAAGACAGGAACTGAAACTTTGGATTTCAAGTGTTCCTTTACAAAGGCAAACTCACAAGTACTGCCCCAATTTTATTCTCGTGCCAGTGCAAAGACGACTGATATAGACATTATCGTCAGTGGCGTTGAGGAACAGCTGAAGTCGTTACACTGAACAAAGCTCCAAGGCTTTGTGGAATCCCTGTCGGTTTCTATACCAGATTTGCGGCTCAGTTAGAACTACTTTTAACCGTTATACATCGAAAATCACTCGAATAGAACTCTATGCCGTTTGCTGGGAAGAATGCACGGGTCATACCTGTGTCCGCGAAGGACATCAGAACTGATCGACAAACTTACCGACAAATATCATTGGCAGCTATTTGTTGTAGAATCTCAGAACATACTCTGAGTTCAGAGACCTCCTCCATGCCAGCCATCACGGATTCTGTAAACATCGACGTCTGACGTCGAACTCGCTCTTTTTCCACATGAATCTCTGAAAGCCATGGATCAAGACACTCAGACATATGCAGTGTTTTTGACTTCCAAGAGTTATTTGATTCGACAACATACATAATATTATCATCGACAGCACGTTCATATGGGCTGTCAAGACATATTTTTGACTGCATTGAGAATTTGTTGGTAGGAAGCACACAGAGCAATCCGTAGAATCTTGGATGGAGAATTTGAACAACACGAATCACCAAGAGCATGCCATGAAGGGCAGTGCGAATGATCACAGGCTTATTTGACTGCCTGGAGATATGTGGGAAAATATTAACTGGGGACACTCTGAGAAAGAGGTCGTCGTACGTATTGCGAGAAACATGTAAGAAAATGTCAAGAACTGTCTTTTTGGGCAAAAGCTAAAAATATTCTTCAGGTCGTCACATCTATAGTAAAGTTAAGTTGAGGCAAAGGACAGTTCTCACAGACATGTCCCAGAAGCCTTCGCATGCTGCACCCATGGATGGAACACAAACAAACCTCTACGTGGAGAAAATGATAGGATTAAGCTTAAGTACAGAAACCGCACAAAATTGCTGACAAAGATAACTGTGGAGAGTCAGTAACAATTTGAAGCAAACAAAATGGCCTGAGAATTACGGGATTTTAATTTAGAGACATAGGTACCTGATTATTTACTAGCAGAAATATAAATTTGCTGGCTAACATATAAGACTTGCTGTACATTTATATTTTTAAAGCCACAAAGTTGTGATTACTCTCATAATTTTCGTACCAGTGCAATTTTACTCTGGTTGACAAATTTCGTTTTTGTCCATTGTACAATTTTACAGGACAATCGCCATCGGTAGAATATAATTCATATTGAATGTATAACTACGTCCTTTTTTATTCAGATACTTTTAGTGTAGAACAGTACTTGCTTCCTGGATTCCTTAAGGCATTCGATACAGTTTCACATTTTCGAATGAAGAATATAGTCAGAGCTTTCTGAGGATCGGCCCAGATTCGAGACTGGATTTAGGATTTAAAAGCAGATATGGACAGACATAAAGGAAACTTATGTTGTCAGGAGTACTCCAATGGCAGTGTCACTGTTGTGATTTCCACTGTTCATTGTACATACGTTCCTGCTAATAACTTCAGGTACAATTAGAGAGTATAAGTAATGCCACTTAAGTTTAATAATGCCAAGGTCATTGAAGAGACTTTTGCAACATGCTGAAATAGCAACTTCACTTAATCTTTCTCGCCAAACATATCCACATGCTGGTACAACATCAGTCTGTTGTGCACCTCGATGTAAAAGACGTCTCATATGGAATCCCATCCAGTGTGGATCCCACTGATATCTACGTGTGAAACTTGAATTCTAACAATACAGCTTTTTTGTAAGAAGGGAAGTTGTTTGTTGGGAATCAGTGATAAAGCTGTTACTTATTACCCAGACTCTTCCTGGTACTGGTTTGTTTATGCCCTCCATCAGCTTACTTGTGTCATCGGTAAACAAACAGATTCTGATGAGGCCTTCATACCTGTGGTGCATCCTTAGTATAGGTCAAGGTGTAATATCGTTCATAAACTTTTAATATCAGCAGCAGGAGTCTACTAGATATTGTAAGGTAATAATTTTCTACATTGCAGAATGACCATGGCGGAGCCCTTGTTCTCAAATCCAAAGAAGGCTACAAGCAGATTGGGATTGCCAGCTTTATCTATGACAAGTGCGACGTACCTATACCTGGTGGCTTCTCCAGGATAACCCACTTCCTCGACTGGATCACAAAAACTGTTACAATTACTGTTGAGTGAGAAGCTGGCATTGATAGTTACAGTGTTCCATTACTAGATCACATTCAATATGTATTTTAATGAAACTGAAAAAAAATCAGCACATGACACTTAATAATAAGCCAGAAAATATGTTCTCAGACCACTGTCCATCTGAGTCAAGGAGTAGATTGAACTGCGCTTGATTGCAGCATACACCATCTGCTTTCTGTGGATCAGTTGTTTTCCTCTCTGGATGTTCCTAGCAAGTGACAATATGTGACTGAAGAAAACTGTTTATCTCTGTGTCAACATGGATTCAAGGAATAAAATTAATATGTAACTATGTTTCTTTTTAGTAATTTATGGATAGAATGTATTTAGAGAGTGTTTTAATATTTTAATGTACTCAAACCTATCTAATAATTGTTATTTGTTTCATGACAGCAATGTAGTGGTACATTTTTTCCATGTACCGATGGGTCTGCATTTGGTAACGGCATGTACTAAAAATTCCAGCGGAAATGTTTTCACATTTTTTTGCATTGGACATTAATTTTTCTGAATATTTCAAAGATTTCAGTTATTTTCGAACAAAAATACTAAACAGTTTGAACATGCCCTAGAACTTCAGTCATTTATTTTTTTAAGTTTCCTGTTTTCGCGTTATTTTGCTGTAGAACCTTGCATTGTTCGCCAGTATAAATTCTTCATTCACAAAATCTAAGTCAGGACTCGTATTTAGCTTACATCACCACACTTTGGTCTGTCAGCAAAGGACAGACACTGAAGACTGAGTGTTTAGTGGTCGACAGTGACACTGTATGTAACGTGACACTGAGGGCTAAAGTCTTGTTTCACAGCTCTTCAGGATCTCTCAGTTACTGATACATCCTGCAGTACTGCGAAGACTGGAGGAAGAAGAAGAAGAAGAAGGAACACTACTCCCTGATAATGCATTGTAGGTCTATCTGACCGTGGCAACATGAATATTGTCATGTCATTCCTAACACATCCAGATGGAATCTATTCGAACATGTGTACATAGTTTTCAAAACGCAATTGCAGCCTAAATAACAGTTAGTACAGTAGATTTGCCAGCATCAATGGAGTAACTTACACAACATCCCACCGACAGAAAGAGTGGAGGCAATGATGTTGCACTGGAAAACGAGGTTCAACTACTGGAATGTTTCTATATCCATCACCATATATGAGTTGATATCTTTTACACGAGTCTGACATATTCTAGGGTATTTGGTAAGGGATAATTCAAATATTATTATAGCTTTCAAACAAGACAGTATGAATTTAAAACACATTTATCAAGTACATGTAGGAAATAGGAATGAATTTATGAAGGTATGTGGAGTCTGTTGGTATTACACAAAGTACGGGTGTCTGGTAAATGATTAAACAGGAAAATTGAATGACACCCAATAAAAGTGGAATTTCCAGCAACTTCTCTACGTATAGCAATGAAGGAGTTGAATATTTCAGTATACAATACATTATGATTATATTCACATGTAGGTCATGTATCCAGTCTGAGAATAGGTGTATAAATACACAGAACATTTGTCCATGTGTATGCACAAACTTGCATACTGCAAGGGCCATGTTAACTGAATAAACACTACAAGATATGAACAAAATAACTTGAAGATATTAAGGGGACACAAGTTCAACAAGAAGTAAATGTCATAACCCTAGTGAAGTTATTTGTTATATTAAATGTAAAGGTTGATGACGATGAACGAATTTTAGAAATACAGTAAAAATAAATCTACAGAGACCACACAAGTTGCATATTGTGTCGAAATCAGTTTAGTATGCAACAGCATGTTGACAAAACGTAAAGTTATTGATGCACGAAAGGCCATTCGACAGAAATTACGATTTCTAAGGTTAGGACACTCAGAATGAGTTCACTCTCTCACAGAAAAGTTCAATCCAACTGTATCTGTAGAGCGACTCTCACACACTCCTGCTAAGGTACATGGGGCCAAAGAAGAAGGATTAGGATGTGCTGCTCCTGATTTCTTTAGCTGTCACAGAGACAGTTAAACAGACTCTACATATTGGGGCAGTGGGGAATTACCATATATGTAGGCTCCGCAGCCTGTAAGCTTCACCAAGCATGCCCTATTTGTTTAGACTAAGGGTTCTGAAAGAATGCTTGGTCTAATGGATCTAATATTCCTAAAACCTTCAATGCCTGGCAGCCATGAACCCAGAGATCTAAAAACGTGTGCTGAAATATTGCGTTGGCACAAATAGTCGAACAAAAAGCCCTAACATTAGGTGGCACACAAACATTATTAAACATGTGTTATGTGGCAGAACCAGTAAAGGTACTGACATTCAGCATAAAAAGATAAATATCAATCTCTGGACTACATATATTATGTTACATCTATTGAAACAAAAGGGCAGCTATGACTGCTCACAGCATCAGCCACTGCTGGAATTACAGCTCATATGAATGAAATCACATTAGTCATTCGACAGTTTAGGGAAAGGCAAATCATTAAACAAATATGGAGAGAGTAGTCTGAAAACCACACAAATCAGCACACGAAAGATTTTGTCATAGGCATGTTACTGCACATGGACTGCATGACTTGTACATACAATGCAATTTTTAAGACATAATTGAGGATTCGATTACATCTTAATGGTTATTGATATGTATTCCAATTTTTCCTCGGCATTGCCAGTGAAAAGATGAAGTTGGGCGGATGTTTGAACAACTGATACCGTATCCTGGAAGCCTTCAAACTGACTATGGAGATGAAATTTACAATAGGCATTTCAAGGCGTTAATGCAGTTGCATAGAATATACTAATACTCTGCTCCTTTCGCTTGAAACGTTTGAATAGCATGAAAAAAAAACAGATCTCGATACATTTTAATCTTTGAGTATCATACTAATGGCTAGACACTCTCCCACACTCTCCCACAAAGAACTGAACAGCCTAACTGAACTGTATGTCATACAATATGAATGAAACGGCTTAATATTCATAGTAATGAGACTCTAACTCAATCATATTAAAATGGAAGATCCACAGTATCAGACATTTAGTGTAGGTGATTTGGTCTTTCAGAGTAGAAGACTGAATTTGAGAAATCATATGTACTGAACTGAACATCAGAAATATTAAACATTTTCAAACTGCAGAGATGAAACACAAGGATGTATATCTTAAAAGATGGCAAAGGTGAAGAAATTTCTGGGCTTTTTACAGAGAAGAATTGGAGAAGAGCTCTGAACCACATGTGTTTCTCGTGGAGTGGTTTATAACACATCCAGGATTAGGTCATTAGTTAAGTGGGTTGGTTTCCCATCATTAGATGACAGTTGAGTGGATGCCTGTGATTTGCTATACAGTGCGTTTCTGCAAGAGCATGCAAAATCCAATAGGACATAGTGATAGTGGATGCTCCATTGAACAATTTGAGGTAGGGAATCTGGGGCTGGAGAAGCCAGCTTAAGGAGATAATAGGAAAAAAATCACAGTGTGATGTACTTTTTTTATTTACATTAGTTATAGTTAACTGCAAATACCATCACTGACAAAACAAATGTACCATTTGCACTGTATCTTGTAAAACACTCCAACGGCCAATCAACCTAAATGCAAGGACAACCTCGGTGATCAAGATTTTGACGCAACATGAGAAATATCTCTGGTGTGTTAGGAAGTACATCAGAGGTGGTGGTAGCGTTATAGATAAGCTACTGATCGAACTACATGTGGGGTTCTGCCCACTCGTCTCGTATAGGGTGCCCAAAGGATGCTGCGTTCTGGGAATGCTATACAACAATTCAAGCAAATCACATTAATAGTTTTTATTACAATAAAGAAGATCGACAATACATAACTTTATAATTACAACGAGTAATCGCAAGTGATGGGTAACACGTAAATACTCAAAGTCCTCTGCTGTATACAGTGCTCATGCGAGTTTGTCACACAGTTTGTGGATCACTATTAACTGTTGCGCGAGTGACGGTCAAGTAGTGTGCGGCCGAGACTGGCAGGAACAGCGCTTATATTCTCTTCAGGTACAGGCCGCTCCTGTCGTTGTGCAGTCCTTGTCAGCAAGCTATCGGCTGGCATCGTCTCACAGCCTTCTCTGCTCATGCTTTCTTCGTCGTCGTGCCGGAGCTTATGGTTACGCCGGAATATTCCTCCCCTGTGGGGGAAGCTGGAGTGTGGGCGCATCGCGGGACTGGAAGAGGAAGTATCAACTTGTAGTACGACTGGTTTGTCAGAATCAAAGTGAACTAGGCATCGATCACTGACAAATGCAACTCATCTGTCCAAACAAAGGGGACATTCTTGCGACGCAAGCAATGCAATGGAGCTGTGATTTGTGCAGTATTCGGTATGAACCGAATGTAAAAGTTCATTTTTCCTAAGACTGACTCTAATTCTGTGACATTGCGAGAAATTGACAAGTCTTGTGTAGCTAACAATGCGACTGAAGAGCATGTCTACTGACTGTTTATGCCATGACCAAGATTCTGCAACTCAGGTTTACAAAATCACACTTGTCCTGTCCACACTTTAGTCCTTCATCAGATAACACACGAAACAAATCACATAAATTTGCAACATGTTCTTCAGGTGTACGACCTGCTATGACAATTTCATCCATACAGTTTGAACAGTTTGGCACGTGTTTAGTAAGCTGCTCCAAATACTATTGGAAAATGGCAGGTGGGGAAGCACTGCAAAAAGGCAAATGCAAAAATTGGAACAAGCCCACATCAGTATTAGTAGTAGAACTAAGTTTGTTGTGGTCCATTTTGTTAGTGTGGGTTGCCTACATCAGGGGCAGGTATGCACTCATGGCCAACCTATCGTTCTCCTTTGATTGACAGGTACTTTACTTATTGCTCTCCTTTGATTTATAGGTAATTAACCTATTGTTCTGTTAAGTGGTTTTCCATGTCATCCCCATTTCCTTTTGATTGACAGGCACTTATCCTATTGTCCTATCGTCCCACCCTCCCCTCTCAATCAAACCCCTCCCCCTCAACCAACCCCCTCCCCCCCTCATTGCTGCAGGTACAGTTTCATGTCTGAGTTATTGGAATAGCTCCTCTCACTCTCATCAGTTTGACCGACTACTAAATTAAATAGATCAATTAATTAATCTTTCACCCACTAGTAAACCCCCTCCCCCCCAAAAAGTGGTGTTAAGTTTAAATTCTATCAGGACAATGCAACACAGCACAGCTACCTCCTCTAACCTAAAAAACTGGTGGGAAGGAAAGTGCACAGTTACTTCCACTAACCTAAGTCATCCAACTGCCACCTCCTCCTACGGAATGGCGGGAAAATGACTCGGTCTGTGTTGGACATAAATCTTTATTTTCAGTCTTTATTTAATCGATTAGAGGCAGTACCCCCATCAAGTGTGTTCACCCCAAGGTCCAGAGTCCAATTGATCTAGTACACAGTACTGCCACCAGAGCACGCTGTCGTCCATTCCGTGACATAATCCAATATGGTGGTCTGGTGGTGGTGGAGAGGAAGGATCTCATAAAAGGAAATTCAATAGTTTACTATTTATTTATACAAAATTCAATTCATGGGGTTGGATTTCTCTTGCTCATCATCTCTGCTGTTTGGAAACATCAGGTCTTGTAACAAGCAATTACATGGGGCAAACATGTTACATAACTTAATGATCGGCACTGTACTCTGAGTCTCTTAACCTAATGTTTAGACCTTTGTCAGCATTTAACCTATTATTCTGTTCAGTGGTTTTCCATGTCACCCCATTTCCTTAAACTATTGTACCAACTTTGATACCAAATTAAGTAATTAGTTATGTCCTCCCACCATTTTCTGGTGCACTTCTCGAATTTCACATTCCTTTCAACGCCATTACGAGCGCATTCTTATGTGTAACCCACCCCCTTAATTTATTGCACTGCATTTTACATAAAAAATTATGCAAATTAACCTATTGTTCTGCATTTAACCTGCTGTTCTGCTCCATGTCACCCACTCACACACCCCCTCCCCTTAACTATTGTACCATTAACACCACATTGATATAAAATATTTATGCAAATTAATTAAATCGGTATTCTTCGCATGTATGGGGTAGTTTTTCTTAATTCACAGCATATTATTGGTTGGTGAAATTGATGGAATATAGTTATGTTTTGTTTAAACTATATTCCGTCGATTGCATCCACTAAAACATATCTGGCTATCTGACGCCTGATGCTGGAGTCTGGATGCTTCAGTGGGTTTCACAAATTGGCGATGCGGCCCTCAGGTGCCCAGTGATGCACAGGTGTTCGTTCAGGACCCGCAAGCCTGAGGCGGCGGCATCCATTTCATACTTGACACATGAGAAATTCCTGTCGAAATACATGTTCACCTAGGCTCCATTGCTGGCGTGATGACTCATAGTAGAGTTGCAGGTCTACCACCAAGAGATGCACCATAGCTATACTCACAGCACTAGAAATTTCCCGTGAGGTTGGGTGGTTATGCACACGACATAATTCCGAATACATAGACTGGAAATGCCTAGGAGGAGCATACTGTAAACCATAGAGTCTCAACTGAACGACATTCGAGAATGAGCGAAGTATCAGAAATACACCCTGCTGTCATGAAAGTGATATTGCTATGAAAGCAATATTGACATGTGCTTGATATCGAGAAGTACCATGAAAAGGTGTGATATTCTAGCCAACCATGCGAAATTATATATGTTCTTGTAATCCCAGAGTCTCGAGATATGTGTCGAAATGCAAGCAAGCAAGCAGGTCTTTACCAAAGACAGTAATGCGTTTGTGCCATGGGGGAAATGAGCCCATCTTTGCACAAAAGTTCTGAGAGTGACTTCGACCCTGTGAGGGCACACTGGTCATTTGTTGGAAGTTGATGAACACCCAAACTCGCGAGAAATATCTAGTGCTGTGAGTATAGCTATGGTGCATGTGCTTATGCTGTCTGTCTTTGTGGTATATGTACGAATGTTATAAAATGGGTGATTGTCTATGGCACATGATACGAATTGCATGTTTACTACATCAACACGGAATGCGGTGATATATTGCTCGGTTGGAGATCAGTTTCACGTTCTAATATTCAAGCTCCTTTCCTCAGTGAGAGGTCAGTGTTATTGAGTAAGAGTCTTTCTGTGTTTGACGATAAGTAGGGCACATTGCAAGGTTAAATTGTTGGTGCAATATAGCGATCTGTGTAATACGGTTTTTTTGCCGCTGAAAGTCTCGTGTGCAGAACAAAAAAGGTGGACAGTGCTTCCACACAGGTGGCATCAGTAATTCAGTGGATTAAATTCGATAAGAGCCAATCATAATCGTATCCCACCATTTGTGCTGGGATATGGGAGTCTCTATGTAGCAGAGAGAATGTTATCAGAGCCGGCTGCAGTGGCCGTGCAGTTCTAGGCACTGGAGTCTGGAACCGCGGAACTGCTACGGTCGCAGGTTCGAATCCTGCCTCGGGCATGGATGTGTGTGATGTCCTTATGTTAGTTAGGTTTAAGTAGTTCTAAGTTCTAGGGGACTGATGACCTAAGATGTTAAGTTCCATAGTGCTCAGAGCCATTTGAACCATTTTTGATTGTTATCAGCACCCCTAAGCGTACCTTTGTATTTTCCTTGTCATAGTAATGATTACAGTACACCAACCGACGTCAGTGATGTCTTTCCAAGCATTACGTCCGTCAGTGCAATATTCATTATCACACATAGTGCCGGATGCTTGTCCTTCATAACACTTGTTTGAGAGAATCCTGGCAGGATGTAGCACTGATTCGATGACTTTGACAGATAATTTCCTAGGCCCATACGTATAGACGGTGTGAGTGTACCATAATTTTACAGAAGTTCTGCTGCAAATCTTGCAGAACTAACACTCCTGAAAGAAAGGATATTGTGGAGGCATGGCTTAGCACAGGTTTACAGGAGAGCTTCTGTAAAGTTTGGAAGGTAGGAGACGAGGTACTGGCAGAAGTAAAGCTGTGACGACAGGGTGTGAGTTGTGCTTGGGTAGCTCAGTTGGTAGAGTACTTGCCCGTGTAAGGCAAAAGTCCTGAGTTCAAGTCTTGGTCTGGGACACAGTTTTAATCCGCCAGGAAGTTTCATAACAGCATACACTGCGCTGCACTCCGCTGCAGTTCTCATTCTGGAATAGGATAAGTGCCTGTCAATTAAAAGGAAATGATGGAGGTGACATGGAAAACTACTTAACAGAGCAATAGGTTAAGTAGCTGTCAGTCAAAGAAGAACAATAGGTTAAGTACCTGTCAATCAAAGGAGAACAATAGGTTTGCCCCTGAGTGCATATCTGCCCCTGATGTAGGCAACCCGCACTAACAAAATGGACCACAACGAACTTAGTTCAACTACTGGTATTTACTACACAGACTTTTTGAGATTCTTCACCAAGCGGTATTTGATGATACTTGTCACACAAATCAATTTTTGAATAGTAGCATCCAGCGTAAATCTGTCCATGAGATCGTGTGGCCGTGGCAATGGATAAGTATCAATGACAGTTTGTGGTTTGACTGTAGACTCAAAGTAAACACAGGCAAATGCGATGTGATGCTATGGAGAGCAATCTCATTGGACTTGCCCATTGCCCATTGACCAGCTGATACGGGCGCAATAACTCCGCTATCTTGTAATTCTTGAAGTACAGCAACAACGTTGTCCCGTAATGCAATGACAACAGTTCTGTTCCGGCAAAATTTCGGCTGAGCGTTGTCTTTCAGAGTAATATGCGCAACAAAATTGTTAGCTATGCCTAACCCTTCAGAAGAGAGTTCTGAGAATTCTTTTAGTAAGCTAGCTAGATACACTGTCTTTCACATTGAATGCAGACATCGATAACACATTGTCCTGAATGGTAAAGTCAAACAAATCAAAAGAATCAAGATCAAATATATTCTCACCATCACGTGAGTGTAGCGCTGTAAAACTCACTGCTCACTTATGCGAACAATACATGGAGGCAAAGTATATGGGAAGGTCTTGTCCATTATAAGCGGTCAGTTGCATGCTAGTTTTAGACAGGTGTATGGGCAACAACAAGATGGAGCCTAACAGTTGATATGTGTGACGATTGAGAATGTGATAGAGGGACAAATGTCCAACTGAAATTTCACACGTATCCCACAAATAACTAAATGAACAAAAAATTTGTTTGAGTGGCGTATCACTGAAGAAACTGCACACTTGCTAGGTTTGCATATGCCTTCTGCAGACTTTGAATATACTGCATTAATGACATGGGTCCAGTGACGAGGTTTTTGTGAGTGGGCCGAATTCTTATGTTTGTTCCGTCACAGACATATGGCTTGTATATGTCCTTCCCTACTGCAAGCGTAACACTGAGCCTGTTGGGAGGGGCAATCTTGGCGTTTGTGCTGTATATAACACCAAGGGCAAGACATAATTCCGTTCGTCTGTGTAGCATGTTTAGCGAACTGCTTAGGCACTGTGGAAGGTTATTTCTTCGGAGTGGTGAGCTGCTGCCGCCACCGAATGGGCCGCTCGCGAGCAAGGGTAACATTTGACAGGGCGCCAGAGTCGTACTGATCGAGTATTTGCACTACCTGCTGAAATGCTGTATTAGACTGTTTCAGAATCTGTTCTCTGCGTTTGACATCAGGCGCATTGTATGTGATCACATCATGTAACATAACGTCTCAGTATAAAGCACCGCAAGCATATGTGAATTTGCTTTTCCTTGTCATACCCTGCAAATGCGATGTATTTGTTCTGGCCTTTTCTTGCAGTGAAAGAATTCATACCTAACTGCGACTACAATCAGTCGTTGGTCGTAATAATTAGTTAGCGTAGCGATTACCTGGGCATAAGACAGTTCATTTGGAGTGGCGTTAGGATACAACTTCTGAATAAGTCTGAACACTGCACTTTCTACCATTGATAGTAGGTAGGAAAGTTTCACAGTACCTGGTAAGCTGTGAGCTAGTAAGTTCGTCTCGAACTAGGACAACCACTCGAGCCATTCCTCTTTTTCTTCACAAAACTGTCGAAGAGGCGTTATAGCAGCAGGTGTTGCTGTAGGTGGTGCTCGTTCCGTCGAGTGTGCCGCATTGGCCAGCAGCTGCTGCGCCGTGTTGAGTGGAGTAGATGTCTGTTGCGTCTGGAACTGAAACATCTGCACTAGCAGCGTGGCATCTGGCGTTTGCGGCTGCTGCGCCTGAGCAGGGGATGGGACAAGTGCAGCAAACAGACAAAGCAAGCAAGCAAAAGAAGGACAAGAACCAAGAAAATCTCTGCAACGCCCACATGAAAAACACTGATTAGCAAAAACAACAATAAACTATTAAAGCAAATAAACACCCCCAAAAACTAAAGACAAGAGAGAATAAAGGTGCAAGTAAAAAAAAAGGGATATTCCGTGAGCATCAGGCTCGGGGTTTGTTTGTTAGTCCTCATTGCCAATGTGGATCCTGCCCACTCGTCTCGTATAGGGTGCATTCTCGGAATGCTGTACAGCAATTCAAGCAAATCACATTAATAGTTCTTATTACATTAAAGAAGATACGATACTTAACATTATAATTACACTGAATAGTTGCAAGTGATGGGTGACATAGAATTCCTCAAAGTCTTCTGCTGTATATAATGTGTATGCAGGTTTGTCAAACAATTTGTGGGTCACTAATAACAGTTCTGTGAGTGCTGGTCTAGAGCTGTGCAGCTGTGGCTGGCAGGAGCTGCGCTTATATTCTCTTCGAGGAGAGGCCGCTTCTGTCGTGGTGCGGTCCTTGTCAGTGGGCTACTGACTGACGTCATTTCACAGCCTTCTCTGCTCTTCGTTTCTTTGTCTTCGTGCCGGCGTTTGTCATTGCACTGGAACACTACACATCCCAAACATATACCTGGAGTAACACTTCAAAAAGAGTTAGAAAATAATGATATGGGAATTAATCTGTTGGGTGACATGGACAATAAGCATGATATTGCATATGCTACAAATCAGTGTGTGACAGAATGTCATGCATCATATCAAATATTGGCTGATAAAGCGGAGACAATAGGTGCGAAAAAGAGATATATTTACCAAACTATCCATAGCGCCATTTGTAGCTTACAAAACGATGAGCACCTAGCATAAACAGGGTTTGGAAGTAAGTTTCCAATATGTTACGAGCACAGCTCTTCATACACTAAAAAATAAAAAGACAACCCAAGGGTGTTCATAAAACTGTTTCCATTTTGTCGTGTCAGCAGTAAAAAGCACACTGAAGTGTAAAGAACATGAAGATGAAGAAGAAGGAATTAAAATTGCTTATAATCTCACCAATACATCAGACCATATGTTAAATTTTTCCATTTCTAATTCCAACACTGACAGACGTTTCAGCAACTGGCTCATTAGCTAGAGATGTGGTAGTCATCGCCTGGAAAATGAAAAATCCTAAAAGTCTCCAGGCACAGCTTGTTCAGGTGAAAAGACTTAATAGGATGGTGGGATCTATGGCTATTAGGAAATGATTGTATTCAAAACAACATAGGAAGTGTTTTGGCTGTCTGTAACAGGAAATCTCCTAGATATACCACACAACTGACCACTTACAAATACTGATCTTCTCCAATTTGCCCAAAAGTTCGATGTTCCTAGATTTTACTGAGCATTTGCATGGAACACGTTGCCTAAGGCTATATGAAAAACTAATTTATGCATGATTGTGAATTTAGATGTAGCAGTGGTACCTGAAACTCACTGGGTGGCGTATGTTGAAATGTATAGTGTCTACTATTCAGTTATCCGTATCTGGCAGTAGAATTATATCACTACCTTTCCAGTAACCATGTGTTCTACATTTTTAGATACTATCAAAACAGTGTTACATACTTGTATGCCCATCTGTGCGTTTCGTTTTCCTGAAATTTATAAAGTAGAAGAATCTATAATGATCAGTGTTACCCATCCATTCATCATCTGAGATTTAAATGTGATATCCTACTGTCTGGCTTTAAAACAGCGATCCTCCGAATAATGTGCAAATTCCTCTCCAAAAATTGATCCAAGCAGAGGCCGCTGGAGCATTAAACTGATTGCACTGATTGGATTAGAGACATACAGCAGTATTCCCAATATCAAAAGGCAAACAATAAGCACCATCTAAAAGGTGGTTAAGTTATGGAAATACAACCTGGTACATATGATACTGATTTTAAAATGATGTTTTTAAATGGTCTGAAAAAGGGAGTGTTACAGAAAAACATGAATAAGCTTATCTCAGAAATAAGGGCAATGGAAAAGACAATAGATTTTATCCAAGACTTCCCAATAGGACCACTACTAGCTTTCTCAAGGATTCAGGTTTAGCATCATTCTGATAATTTTTATGTGCTGGATAAGGATAGTAATAGTTTCTATATTTCAAGGGGAAATTTCGCAAAAGTTACGTGTGATGCTTTAACATTTGTGCCTCAGGAATTAAGATATGAACAGAACATGGTCAAGACTGACCACACACGATATGTGAGTGTAACATTAACTCTTAGGCATTAACTCTTAAAACTTGAGATTTGAATGGTTTAGAAAACGCAAGATGTTTCCAAAATGAACTGTGGAGTAGAGCAGTAAAATAGTAGTCAGTTTAATGAATGTATGCCTCTCAAGATGTTGATGGGATATTTCAAGGACATGAAGCATATAATTATGAGTTTGAAGCAGGAACTTGTTTTGGTAAGAAATGCAATGGTTTTTAACTCATACATTCAATTAGGATATGGTGATGTGAATGAGATTATCGTTGATAAAATAAGGTGTAAGATTTCCCATATCACTGTAACAGATGAGTAACATTTGAATCTGTCATTAACTTTCCATTAATGGGAGCACTTTGTCTATCCTATTTTACCTACGGCAGCCAAGCACACGTAGGCTGTTAAAACGTCCATTCAATAAGGAACACCAAGATTCATTATAAGAGCATTTCAAACCAATAGGAATGGCAACATGGGAAACGATTCGATCGTATTTCACTGCTGTAATTTAACTAATGCCAAAGTCAACCTGAATTCATTTTATTGTCCATATCACAATTTATGAGTGGAGTGGAAACTTTATACCCACAATCTAAGATTTCATATGTATGCAAGGTTTCGCCATTTTTACTATGAGGACGTTAAAGTAGAAGGATGTCTGCTAACCCTGCAGACATTTAAGCTGCTGGCATCACTTATCGTTATACATTGTTCAAAAGAGAACAATACAGTTAAATTTCTCCCCCAGCAGGTACTTCTGCATGACTGGTTGATTAACTATTCACCTTTCACAGGAATTGCACAACGAGCCATATAGATGAATAAGTGTTGTGTCACATCCAAACCATTTCACGATGGCAGCTTGAAGTGTGAACATCACTGTAAATGTTCAAGGCTCTTCCAATGAATGCAGACAGTTTGTAGTTAAGCATATTGCCTTCACTGCTTTTACAAAAACTGTGGATGTGTAATAATGACGTTCTCAGCTAATACAGCATCGCTGAAGACTCTCAGGGATGTGGAGTATAAAGTGTGGCAAAACATATAAGACAGGATTATGGTTAAATACATTTTCTATGCAATTCACTGTAATGATCTAGACATATCTTACAAGGATGTGGTGACACTGTTTCTAATATATTCTATGTCAATTGCTATGTGGATACATGGTATCTAAACATATGCAGTTATTTGACACCTCGAATGATAAAGGTGCCATTCAAATGGCTCTGAGCACTATGGGACTCAACTGCTGTGGTTATCAGTCCCCTAGAACTTAGAACTACTTAAACCTAACTAACCTAAGGACATCACACACATCCATGCCCGCGGCAGGATTCGAACCTGTGACCGTAGCAGTCGCACGGCTCCGGACTGCGCGCCTAGAACCACGAGACCACCGCGGCCGGCGCCAATCCATTCAGCAGCTCAAGAAGAAGTATGGAAATGGACAAAATAATGTATCTGCTTCAGAAAATCCTGGATTGCTTTCAAGTTGGGTAATAAATAAATGAAGCTAAAACAAATTCACTGTTTAATAATGACTTCACCCTGATTTTACTTTGTTTTCACCTACCATCAGCTGACACAATTAATGTTATGAGGATATATTTTTATTCAGCTCACAACTTCATCCAGATACAATGTCTATGGTCTCCTTCAGGCACAGGTGATATAAATTTACACATAGCTTCTAAGCATGTTACGAAACAGCAGTGATCAGGCGTTACTTATTCCCAGAAACCTACAAGCGCGTATCATCATGTAAAACCCCAATTGATCAGTATATGAACCCTGTTGTACTCATCTGTAAACCACACCTTCTAAATAACACTCACCTTTTTAAAAAATGAAAACTAATGCAAGTGTCTTGCACGCTTTGTATACTAAATCAAATTGTCAAAATTCTGATTTAGGCTTTTGAAAATAATAACAAAGATGTAGGGTAACAAATTTCTTCATCATTTATTCATTTAATTTTATACTGTATTTTCTTTGGTTGCTTAATCAATTATAAAACAGACATTCATATGTTCCATTAATTTGCGTCAGTTGTTGTTGTTGTTGTTGTTGTTGTGGTCTTCAGTCCTGAGACTGGTTTGATGCAGCTCTCCATGCTACTCTATCCTGTGCAAGCTTTTACTTCTCCCAGTACCTACTGCAACCTACATCCTTCTGAATCTGCTTAGCGTATTCATCTCTTGGTCTCCCTCTACGATTTTTACCGTCCACGCTGCCCTCCAATACTAAATTGGTGATCCCTTGATGCCTCAGAACATGTCCTACCAACCGATTCCTTCTTCTGGTCAAGTTGTGCTACAAACTTCTCTTCTCCCCAATCCTATTCAATACTTCCTCATTAGTTACATGATCTACCCATCTAATCTTCAGCATTCTTCTGTAGCACCACATTTCGAAAGCTTCTATTCTCTTCTTGTCCAAACTATTTATCGTCCATGTTTCACTTCCATACATGGCTACACTCCATACGAATACTTTCAGAAATGACTTCCTGACACTTAAATCAATACTGGATGTTAACAAATTTCATTTCTTCAGAAACGCTTTCCTTGCCATTGCCAGCCTACATTTTATATCCTCTCTACTTCGACCATCATCAGTTATTTTGCTCCCCAAATAGCAAAACTCCTTCACTACTTTAAGTACCTCATTTCCTAATCTAATTCCCTCAGCATCACCTGACTTAAATAGACTACATTCCATTATCCTTGTTTTGCTTTTGTTGATGTTCATCTTATATCCTCCTTTCAAGACACTGTCCATTCCATTCAACTGCTCTTCCAAGTCCTTTGCTGTCTCTCACAGAATTACAATGTCATCGGCGAACCTCAAAGTTTTTATTTCTTCTCCATGAATTTTAATATCTACTCCGAATTTTTCTTTTTTTTCCTTTACTGCTTGCTCAATATACAGATTGAACAACATCGGGGAGAGGCTACAACCCTGTCTTACTCCCTTATCAACCACTGCTTCCCTTTCATGACCCTCGACTCTTATAACTGCCATCTGGTTTCTGTACAAATTGTAAATAGCCTTTCGCTCCCTGTATTTTACCCCTGCCACCTTTAGAATTTGAAAGAGAGTATTCCAGTCAACATTGTCAAAAGCTTTCTCTAAGTCTACAAATGCCAGAAACGTAGGTTTGCCTTTCCTTAATTTTTCTTCTAAGATAAGTTGTAAGTTCAGTATTGCCTCAGATTGCATCAGTAATAATAATGAATTCTGATAAAAGTTAATACTTCTCTGTAAAAAGATACTTTTTGCAATTTTTTCCTGTGAAATCAGTCATTACTATAGCAGAAAAATAAAAATTTAATTATTGCGATGTCATCTGACACAGAATGGAAAAATTTTTCATTCCCAGTGTCATTTGATGCAATGGAGAAATTTGCAATATCGTTTGATATACTTCTTCAATCCAGACTGAATTAACATGGTAAGTAAATTACACTAAAAAGTAGAGACTCTGGCAAGTGGCAGCAGGTGTAAGACTAATGTAGAAATGTACAGACACATTTCATGACAGCACAGACATGGTTTCGTTTATTTATTTATTTATGTGTCACGTTCCATAGAACCAAATTGAGGAGCAAATCTCCAAGGTCATGGAACGTGTGAGTACATGAATTAGAGCATAAAAGTAATAACAGATAACAATAAAATATTTATGAACCCGAAAAAAGTCAATCCATAATTTTAAGTAAATGTAATCAACAATACAACAAAAATCAGCTTAATTTTTCAAGGAACTCATCGACAGAATAGAAGGAGTGGCCCATGAAGAAACTCTTCAGTTTCGATTTGAAAGTGCGTGGATTACTGCTAAATTTTTTTAATTCGAGCGGTAGCTTATTCAAAATGGATACAGCAGTATATTGCACACCTTTCAGCACAAGAGTTAATGAAGTCCTATCCTAATGCAGTTTTGCTTTCTGCTGAATATTAACTGCGTGAAAGCTGCTTATTCTTGTGAATAAGCTAGTATTGTTAACAAGAAATGACAGTAAGGAATATGTATATTGAGAGGCCAATGTCAAAATACCCAGACTCATGAGCAAGGGTCGACAAGAGGTTCGTGAACTTACACCACTTATTGCCCAAACCACACATTTCTGAGCCAAGAATATCCTGTTAGAATGGGAAGACTTACCTCAAAATATAATGTACGACATAAGTCAATGAAAATATACTAATTAGACTAATTTTGGTGTCGAATGATCACTCACTTGAGATACCGTTCGACTAGTAAAAATAGCAGCACTAAGTCTTTGAACAAGATCCTGAACATGGGCTTTCCACAACAGTTTACTATCTCTCTGAACACCTAGAAACTTGAACTGTTCAGTTTCACTAACCATATGCCCATTCTGTGAAATTAAAACGTCAGGTTTAGTTGAAATGTGTGTTAGAAACTGTAAAAACTGAGTCTTGCTGTGATTTACCATTAGTTTATTTTCTGCAAGCCATGACCTTCGGTCATGAATGGCATTATTTAAACCTGGTCAACGTTGCACACAACATCCTTTACTATCAAGCTAGGTCATCAGCAAAAAGAAATATTTACAGTTACCTATTATATTGCAGGGAATATCATTTATATAAATAAGGAACAGGAGTGGCCCCAACACTGATCCCTGGGGCACCCTCCACTTGACTGTACCCCAGTCAGACCCCACATCACAGTCATTCTCAACATTGTGAATAATGAACTTTTGCTGTCTGTTTCTGAAGTAAGAGGTGAACCAATTGTGAGCTACTCACTGTATTCCATAATGGTCCAATTTCTGGAGCAATATTTTGTGATCAACACAATCACGTGCCTTAGTTAAACAAAAAATATGGCTAACGTTCGAAACCATTTATATAACCCATCCAGTACCTCACAGAGAAAGGAGAATATAGCATTTTTAGTTATTAAACGACTTCTAAAGCCGAACTGTACATATGACAACAAATCGTGTGATATAAAATGATCAATTATCCTTATATACACAGCCTTTTCGCTAACTTTAGCAAACACTGATGACACATAAATAGCTCTAAAATTGTCTGCCTTATCCTTTTCTCTCTTTTTATAAAGTGGCTTTACTACTGAGTACTTTAATAGTTCAGGAAACTGACCAGTCCTGAAGTAAAAATTACAAATTTGGTTAAGTAGAGGGCTAACATGTGCAGCACAGTACTTTAATATTCTGCGAGGGACTCCATCATATCCATAAGAGTCCTTAGTCTTCAGTGCTTTAATTATTGACGCAATCTCCCCCTTGTCTGTATCACAGAGGAGTATTCAGACATCAATCTCGAAAAGGCATTTTCCAAGAATGTTGTATGATTCCCTGTACAAATTAAATTTTTATTTAATTCGTCAGTAATGCCCAGAAAAGATTGTTAAATACTGTGCATACATCTGATTTATCAGTTACAGAAATATTTTTACTAGAAACTGATTTTATATTGTTGACCTTGTGCTGGTGACCGGACATATCCTTCACAACTGACCATGTGGTTTTAATTTTATTCTGTGAATTTGCTATTCTATTTGCATACCATATACTCTTTACTGTCCTAATATTTTAAGCACCTTACAATCCCACTTGTAATGGGCTACTGTAGCTTGATTGTGACTACTTCTAACATTTTTATATAACTCCCACTTTGCTCTACATGATATCCTTATCCCAATAGTCAGCCACCTGGGTTGCCTATTACTGACGATATCCTGTTTAGAACATTCTAGTGGAAAGCAACTCTCAAAGAGCATGAGAAATGTGTTAAGGAAATCATTATACTTATCATCTATATTATCAGCACTACAAACATCTTGCCACTCTTGTTCCTTCACAAGGTATAGAAAACTTTCTATTTCTGTTGGATTACCTTTCCTACATAGTTTGTAATTATATGTGACATTTGTTTGACTGCAAAATCCTTTTAGTGTTAAAATTTGTGCATATGGTCTGAAAGACCATTTACTAACAGAATGCCCATCTAGCAACGAAGAATGAATAAAAATATTGTCTGTGGCTGTGCTACTGTTCCCCTGCACCCTAGTTGGAAAAAACACCGTCTGCATCAGATCATATGAATTTAGGAGGTCTACCAACATTCTTTTCCTTGCACCATCATATAAAAAATTTATATTGAAGACACTGCATTTCTGGTACTTCCTACAAAGTGAATCAAAAACCCTCTGTAGCTTGAGTAGAAATGCTCTGAAGTCAGAGTTGGGGCACCTATAAACAACAATAATTAAAAGTTTAGTTACACTAAATGCAACTACCCTGTACAACATCCAAATATCTCCTCAGTGCTGTGCTGTGATATGTCTACGGACTCAAATGGAATACTGTTTTTATGTACATAGTTACACCCCCACTCCACAAGGAGCTCCTTGAAAAACAGCCAGCTAGTCTGTATCTTACAAAAGAAACCTCTGAGCTGTCAAATTGTTTAAGAGGTCTCCAATATACCAGTTCTGATATGTGCAGTTCACTAACTTTATCTCTAATACCTCTTATACTTTGATGAAATATTCTAATTCCGTCTCTACTTGAAAACAATATGTCCTCTGAAGGTGATCCCCTGACTTCAGTCTAAAAAAGGTGCATCTCTAATACCAACTACTACAGGAATTTTTTCACTACACTATCACCTATAAGCTTTGTCAGCCTCCCCTTCCCATACCTATTGAGGTACAGGACACGTCTAGTGACCCAGTCAACTGATAGACCCAACTGGCACCACTGAAACGTGACCCATGCCCTCTGCTATCAGCACCCTCTTCAGCCCCATGTTAACACGCCTAACAACCGCATCAATAGGCGGCCTTTCATGATACTGAAGCAGTTGCACGAAATGCACATTAGTGCCACCAGTTTGAGTAGCTATCTCTACCAGGTCACCACCTACATCATACTCCCTGTCCCTATCAAGACTGTTACCTGCTCCACCAACTGTCACTACCTGCTCCTCCTTCGTAAAATTCCTACATAACTACACTATGCTGTCAGTCACCTGAGCCAACCAACCCTGCACTAGACTTAACAATGCTGGTGACTTGGAGGTCACTCTCCTACACTTCTTGCAACTACTGGCCCACACCTCTACCATGTGAACTACCTAGCAGCAGAACCTTCTTCTTTCTGTTAGGCTTTGCAACAAACCTAGGCCTCCTAAATGCTGAGGACTGCCGCATGTTTCCCACATCTACAGCTACAAGAGTCTCCTCTCCACTCAGCTCTAACAGTTGGTCAAATCTACTGCATATACGCAAAGTATTACTGTCTGAATACCTCCTCCTCCTAGCTGCCTTCTTGCCAACTGCCAGTTCCCATTCCCCACCACCCTTCACCCTCCTCAACCTGTCTAGTTCCTCCTTTGCGCGTTGTAACTGCACCTGAAGGGCGCAGATCATACGCTACTGCTCCTTGATCAACTTATTTCTACTACGGATTCTGCATTCCCAGGAGAGTATTTCGCTAGAATGCCCACTGGCTTCCCCACTGCATTCTCCCCAATGAAAATGCTTTGAACAAATCCCACGCCATAACCCAGAACTCACATATCTAAGACAGAGCCCACACTTCTCACTCATGGTAAAATCTTACAGTTACTGAAAAAACTATACGTCTAAGTTACCTCAGTTCAATTACACCAGTAGAACTAATTACAGAACTGACAAATGCGGTCTCGAAATTTTCTGTCTATTAAGAAAGCAACGACTTGTATTAAGACTACTACATCACAGCTAATACCAATACCAACAAAACTTCACAAATTATTAACTAAAGCCAAAAATTTAAGCGGCCACTGTACACTCAACGAAGTTAAAACACAGAATGAAAATTTTACTGAAATATATCATTAGAAACAATAAAAAACGACTGCTGAAAACTAAAGCACGAAATTTGGTAAACACTTCAACGAACGGAAAACTGTGAAAACACAGCGAGCGAACGTTTCCAAAAGTTTATTAAAGCGTTATTTCGCCACAAACAGCTCGAAACACCACTGAAAACTATTAAATTTAATAACTGTATAACTGTACACAAATAACTTTGTCAGTACTTAGCTCTATAGCCGTTACAGCTGCAACTGCACGCCACAAAATGTAAACACACTACAGGGACGTGAGGCTTGGACGACGGACGTAAGCACAATCACTTAATAAACTCCGACACACTGGTGTACTCAGCATACATTTCATCATAGCACGGATTGTAAGCAATAAATTCTCTCTCTCTCTCTCTCTCTCTCTCTCTCTCTCTCTCTGTGACACACACACACACACACACACACACACGCACACACAGAATTTCGAAATAAATACATTAACGCAAATGAATAGTGTGAGTACAGAAGAATTTGTAGCCCATCCCCACAAAGGACTAGCTTATCATCATGAGACACCAGACTGATTTCAGCAGGTGCAAGAAGTCACGCAAAGTCAGGATACACAACGAAGGGAAACCCCTTTAGGTGATGAGAGTTCTTAAATTTTGAGAATTTATTTTCCTCAATGGGCATATCAACATGTCACAGTTTCTCTGAAGGACAGTCTAGAGTGTAATATTGATTTCCTCCCTCTGAGAATAAAAACAAGTCCACATCCACCTTATGTTAACTCCCAAAACTGGATGAATGAAGGGGTCCAAGAATCTAGTATGTGACTTTAAAATTATCATCTGGCTTGCTTTTCTTCAAGTCATAAAGATGAACCATTACATTGGTATTCTGCCCCTCAACTTTTTGTGTGTCCTGATGTTTAAGTACTATCAAAGTTACTAGTCACACAGACAATGTTATTAACATGGAATCTACTTGGATGACACAATAATTTCCTTCACTTGCCAGGATTGACCATACAAAAGGAGTTTGATCAAGATTTTCGACATTAGTAATAGCCTTCTTGTTAGTGATATCTTGTGGAAGCTGTATATAGCTGGACCCTCCGTTTAACATGAGATTGGACATCAATGTGGAGTTCTAGGCTTAGTGCCTTACTAGATCCTCTTTCCTGCGTCTTGGAAAAGTTGTTTTTTTGTAATGTCAGTTTACAGCATAATAGTGTGCTACACTTAATGGTGAGCGACTCTGGAAAACTCTCTTTCTTGAACGCATAGACAAAAGTGAAGTATACATATGGTGTCTCTGTACCCAGTAGCACAATATCCATATAGGAAAATGATATCTAGTCTTCAAATGGAATTGCCATCACTGAGTTATTTAAATATGGCAAGCTACTAACCAGGCGTGTGCCTATATTATTAGTAGAACAGGCCAGAGGTCTGCAGCTAGTCAGAGTACTACCACAACTATTGGCAGTGGAGGTTGAAGTCTGTGCCAAAAGGAATGGCCCAAGATGCAAGTGGGTAGGGCCTGAAACACTCCCAATTCAACCCACCGTTATTGACTAATGGATTATAGCCAAACAGTTTAAAACAGTTTGACCATGTGCACCTGATAAAGGCTGATCAGTTAGTATTTTTATGGGAGTTGTTTCGTATCAAATCCAACAAAGCTAACTGGAATAACGGGTATCAATAATCGGTACATACTTTGTTGTTAATGATCTATATCTTTTGTCTAAATAGCACGAATAGGACAGTTACTCCCTTTGTCTGTCATACTGTGATCTGTGTGAGGCAAAGATATGTTGTTCACAATACATAAGGGGCGGTTGACCCCTTACAGCCCACAGTGCTGTCATCATGACAGATTCTGTGGTGAGTGTGGAGTTGACGTGGCAGGCTGTGAGGAAGAAGGTGGACCAGAGCAGGTTTTGGAGGACTTGCAGGTGTTAAATGTGATGTCAGACCATGTCATGGTGATTGCATCCTAAGTCCATCTCTGGATGGTTGAAATGCTTCTGTAGAAGCAAATAATGAGATACATTAGTATTGGATATTTATAATACTAGAGCCGGCCAGTGTGGCCATGCAGTTCTAGGTGCTTCAGTCTGGAACTGCGTGACCACTATGGTCGCAGGATGGAATCCTGCCTCGGGCATGGATGTGCGAGATGTCCTTAGGTTAGTTAGGTTTAAGAAGTTTTATGTTCTAGGGGACTGATGACCACAGATGTTAACTCCCATAGTGCTCAGAGCCATTTTATAATACTAGATATTTATAATACATGTGCAAATACTGAATTGTTGTGTTCTTACCTAAAGCAAAATCGATGTCTGTATTACGCCAGTCTGACATCATTATCTTGAGATCATCAAGCACATCCACTATCCAGATATGCATATCAGAGTCGCATGTCAGTTGTGAGTTTGGTACATCATCATCATCATCATCATCATCATCATCATTACTGCAGTCCCAAGCAGATACACACAAAAGTGAAACATGTAAATGTATAGACATATTACTCCCTATCATCCTGGGAGTCTACAACAGTATCCTGTGGACCAGCTTCATCTTTTAAAATTTTGGAGCAGTCTGCTTAGGTGTTGGCTCCACCACATCAGCCCAGCCCCCTGTTCCTTGACTGAGTATTTGCTATTTAAGATATTCCTCAGTATCGTTGCCCTTTGGGGAAGACATCAATGTACACACATCTTCACTGACAAAATATGAAAAAATATTTGTAACTGCCAGCCATCTCACTCAGTATACTGAAACTAACACCACACTGGAATGAAACATACATTGATTGTATGCTGTTCAACTTCAAGTTGTTTTTCAAGCTCATCCAGTATCTGAAGGATGATTACTGCAACAATGACAGATAATTAACAATCTGAAACTGGAATGATTTTCAAGTAACAGGATTGCGATATTTATATACAGTATCGCTCACAGGTGTGGGCATCTGGTAGTATATGAATGTTGTGGTGGGGGTGTGGATTGACCAGTCACATCAAATGAAGCTCACCTGCACAGTAAATTTATCACGGGACCTCAAGTGCTGTGAAATGTCAAGAAAATTATGTCACAGTCAGAATAATTGGTTTTCTCGTTTGCTGTATTCTGAAATAATATAAGGACTGGAATGCCCACTTGGGGATAACAGTATTGGAAGCACACCTGAGGATTAAAAGAATGGAGTATCGTAGGGATTCAAATCTGTAGCACTGAGAATATACAGATAAGGGAATTCTTTGTCTGGCTTCCTGTTGTGTCTGTACCGGATCTCACAGGTCCTAATATGTTTGGACAGGAGACTGTAGGTTCCGTATGTGGGAGAGGCAGTACAGGTAAATACTGTGCGATGTTAAGGAATGCTGTTCTTACAACATTAGTAGCACTGCAGCCCGTTTAGGGAATGGACGGCAGGTGTGTGAATCAGAAAGGTCCAGTTAGCGCCAGTCAGGGGCAGGGGCCATCCACACTCCATCGTTAGCACTGCAGTGATAAATTTCTGTGTGTTCAACCTACATATTTTCGCGAGGGTCTTGCTGAGTAAAGGTTGCGTGCGCCACCAGGAATTCATCAGCAAGCTGCTAGCTGCTGTAACGCCTCTGCACCAGCCTGTCTCTCCTTGTAATTAACGACGGACTGTGCTGTCGCAATGGTGTGAGAGTCTTGCAGACGCTGCACACTGCGAGGGCTGGGGCAATGGTAAATACAAGATGTGCTGTGGAGCGCCTCTGGCGAGATAGCTGTGTGGGGATGGGGACTATGTGTGCCCACAGTTGCTGGCATGGGATGATATGGTGTGCGACGTTATTTCAGTGATTACAAAATTGAGTCAAATGTGTGAAGAGTGTGGCAGTGTGAGTGCACTTACCTGTATGAAGCTGCACCCCTGTGGCCTGGATGCAACCAGTAGTTTGGTTAGGAAGTTGTTGTGTCCTCTCCAGTGAGAAGCTGACCACAGCTGTTTTATTTGGTTGTTGATATCCTCTGTACTGACTATGTGACAGAGTTGACAACCTACCTAGTCCCACACATGTTCTGTTGGTGACAGATCTGGAGGTCTTGCTGCCCACAGTAGTACCTCAACGTAATTTACACATTGTATAGAAACATGTTTAAATCGTGTAGGAGCATTGTCCTACTGAAAAATGCTACCACCATACACTTGCAGAGAGGCAACACAGGAGGACGCAGGATAAGCGTGGTGTAAAAGTTATGTCATCAGAGTTTCCATTCCGCAATTACTGCCACTCGTGACCTGAAGTATTACCCGTGTAAAGCACCGTGGTGCAGGTAACATGTGGCGTGCAGGATGTGTGGTCGTCTAACATTGTCCCTGCAGTGGGATTCACACGATCACAAATGATTCAGATGACGCTGCAATTGACAGCGTATACCTAGGGATTTCCATTAAACGATGTCTTGTGCTGTGATTTTACTTCAGTTTAGCACAGGAAACCAATAATTCTTATCGAGATGCTACTAGAATGAACCACAGTGTGGACACCGTAAACATTTCTCTAAAACCATACAGAGTGAAAAAAATTATATAAATAGGAACAACACAATATCAGATTCTACCTTGCATATAATTTCCAGATTTGCAGAAGTTAAAATAGACTTTCTTTAGACCACCCGATGTCCCCAAATTTTTAGTTGATACTGGTTGATACTTCTGAGCGGTGGGAAGCAGCACACCTCCATCCTGACTGGCTCTTTCAGGAAACGTTTAGTAGACAAGCAAACGGAACGCAGCAAATTTACCCTGAGTGTTTCCCTGTCCGCCAAACCAGAGAGCACATATGAGCTGTTAAAGTACTGCAGCAATGATCGGTTCACTGGGGCGTTGGCCGATGTGCGCGTGACTTACGTGGCGCAGCTGCAGTTCCCTGCCTACCCAGAGGACGCAGTACGGCGTCTGCTAACTTATAGGGATGAAATTATCTTGGTAGCAGACAGAACACGAGTCAAGGTTTCTGTTTGCTCACTCGTCAGGTACAGAAATTCGACTCAGGTATTCTCCCACACAGGAGCAGTTCACCGTGTCAGACTCCACACAGAGTTACAGAATCATCACTCGAGTAAACAGAATAACAACTCCGTCTTGGAGAAAAGATTCCACGCGCTCACTGTGTCGAAAGCGACGCTTCTTTAAGTACAACCACCAGATTCTCCACTATGGTTCAGTCCGTGGAGGGAAATGTCTTTGATCGATCCCGCAGGGAAGGTCTCTGATCAGTCCCCACAGGGAAGCCCTCACTCTTGCCGTACAGACACCCTCTTGGACATGTGGCGTCTACATCGCGCTCAGGCGACGAATCCCTCTGGCCGTTACTAAACATTACCTCACAAAAGGTTTTCTGGAAGTTTGCATTTCCCCTTCTACATCCTCAGCACTCCGCCAATCAAAAACGTGTCTCTTCTTTTCGGCAGGAAGTGTGTCCCAGTTCTTCCTGTGAGAAGATTCCTCTTAAGTCAGGTCACCACCAACGGTTGTGACCCTAAGCATTCCTTCACACTGAAAGGATGTCCTTTCGCATTCTTCCGCCCCCAACACTCTTTCTCCTGGTGTGTTATTGTGAGCTTTTTTACATTCCACCAGAGAGCAACCACCCAACCATTCTGTCCGTCGTAAAATGGCCGTGCTGTGGTCTCTCTGAGGGCAGAAATGTCGCACCTCTGCTGGGTACTGCAAGTCCCAGCCATTCTTCAGCCAGTAGTGGCTTCTGAGGAAGATGTGGTTCCCTGCGATTTCCTGTCAGTGCTCAGCCTTCATTAATTCTCTGACAGTGACATGCAGTACTACAGATATTGTTTGTACGTGGTGGCTAGCCAGTATGAGCCACTAAAATGCCTAGTAAACAGTGATATAACGTAAAAATGAATGTAGAACAATATTAAATGTATGGTGCCAAAATCTTGCCACCTTACATCTGATGGCTGCTCACGGCAAGACACCAGGAGTAGCCCGATGAGCTTCTGCAAAACGTTGGAAATGTGGGACTTCTTCCCAGGCAGGGCCATACTTCCCGATGGTAGTTATCTAGAGGGTGCAAATCCGTGGTTCATCACAGAGCATATTGTTCAGATGTATTTCTTCATAAGTCCTTTGTAGCTTTTTGGTGTTGTTGGTGGCTTATACGTGGGACAGTAATACACTAGTCCAGGTGATGGCAGTCTAACATCAAAGGGGCTGGATGCACAGAATGTTGTTACTGGATGACAGGCACAGATCTGAAGTAACGAATTCGTTAGTGTACCAAACGGCGATCTTCACTTGTGGTGCTCAGCTGTTGTAGACCAGAGCTTTGATGATGAGTACGCCTTCCCCATTCCACTGCATGTCCAACATCTGTCTACTGTTTCAGTAGTTGCAGGGGCAACAGTCTGGATGATTGACTGATCTGGCCTTGTAACACTAACCAAAACGGCTTTGCTGTGCTGGTACTGCGAGCAGCTGAAAGCAAGGGGAAACTACAGCCGTAATTTTTCCCGAGGGCATGCAGCTTTTCTGCATGGTTGAATGATGATGGCATCCTCTTGGGTAAAATATTCCGGAGGTAAAATAGTCCCCCATACGGATCTCCGGGCGGGGACTATTCAACAGGACGTCGTTATCAGGAGAAAGAAAACTGGCGTTCTGCGGATTGGAGTATGGAATGTCAGATCCCTTAACCGGGCAGGTAGGTTACAAAATTTAAAAAGGGAAATGGATAGGTAGAAGTTAGATATAGTGGGAATTAGTGAAGTTCGGTGGTCAGAGGAACAAGACTTTTGGTCAGGTTAATACATGGTTATAAATACAAAACCAAATAGGGGTAATGCAGGAGTAGGTTTAAAAATGAATAAAAAAATAGGAATGCAGGTAAGCTACTAACAACAGCATAGTGAACGCATTATTGTGGCCAAGATAGACACGAAACCCATGCCTACTACAGTAGTACATTTTTATATGCCAACTAGCTCTGCTAATGATGAAGAAATTGATGAAATGTATGATGAGATAAAAGAAATTATTCAGGTAGTGAGGGGAGACGAAAATTTAATAGTCATGGGTGACTGGAATTCGAGAGTGGGAAAAGGGAGAGAAGGAAACATAGTGGGTGAATATGGATTGGGGGAGAGAAATAAAAGAGGAAGCCGTCTTGTAGAATTTTGCACAGAGCATAAATTAATCATAGCTAACATTTGGTTCAAGAATCATAAAAGAAGGTTGTATACGCGGAAGAATCCTGGAGATACTAGAAGGTATCAGATAGATTATATAATAGTAAGACAGAGATTTAGGAACCAGGTTTTAAATTGTAAGACATTTCCAGGGGAAGATGTTATGGTTATGAACTGTAAATTAAAACTGAAGAAACTTCAAAAAGGTGGGAATTTAAAGAGATGGGACCTGGATAAACTGACTAAAACAGAGGTTGTACAGAGTTTCAGGGAGAGCATTACGGGACAATTGACAGGAATGGGGGAAAGAAATACAGTAGAAGAAGAATGGGTAGCTCTGAGGGATGAGGTAGTGAAGGCAGCAGAGGATCAAGTAGGTAAAAAGACGAGGGCTATTAGAAATCCTTGGGTAACAGAAGAAATATTGAATATAATTGATGAAAGTAGAAAAAAACGCAGTAAATGAAGCAGGCAAAAGGGAATAGAAACGTCTCAAAAATGAGATCGACAGGAAATGCAAAATGGCTAAGCAGGGATGGCTAGAGGACAAATGTAAGGCTTATCTCACTAGGGGTAAGATAGACACTGCCTACAGGAAGATTAAAGAGACCTTTGGAGAAAAGAGAACCACTTGTATGAATATTAAGAGCTCAGATCGAAACACAGTTCTAAGCAAAGAATGGAAAGCAGAAAGGTGGAAGGAGTATATAGAGGGTCTATACAAGGACGATGTACTTGAGGACAATATTATGAAAATGGAAGAGGATGTAGATGAAGATGAAATGGGAGATACGATACTGTGTGAAGAGCTTGACAGTGCCCTGAAAGACCTGAGTCGAAACAAGGCCCCGGGAGTAGACAACATTCCATTGGAGCTACTGACGGCCTTGGGAGTGCCAGTCCTGACAAAACTCTACCATCTGGTGAGCAAGATGTATGAGACAGGCGAAATAGCGCCAGACTTCAAGAAGAATATAATAATTCCAACCCCAAAGAAAGCAGATGTTGACAGACGTGAAAATTACCGAACTATCAGTTTAATAAGTCAGAGCTGCAAAATACTAACGCAAATTCTTTACAGATCAGTTTGGATTCCGCAGAAATGTCGGGACACGTGAGGCAATACTGACCCTATGACTTATCTTAGAGAATAGATTGAGGAAAGGCAAAGCTACATTTCTAGCATTTGTAGACTCAGAGAAAGCTTTTGACAATGTTGACTGGAATACTCTCTTTCAAATTCTAAAGGTGGCAGGGGTAAAATACAGGGGCCCAAAGGCTTTTTACAATTTGTACAGAAACGAGATGGCAGTTATAAGAGTTGAGGATCATGAAAGGGAAGCAGCGGTTGGGAAGGGAGTGAGACAGTGTTGTAGCCTGTCCCCGATGTTAGTCAATCCGTACATTGAGCAAGCAGTAAAGGAAACAAAAGAAAAATTTGGAGTGGGTATTAAAGGACTTGGAAGAGTAGTTGAACGGAATGGATAGTGTCTTGAAAGGAGGATATAAGATGAACATCAACAAAAGCAAAACGAGGATAATGGAATGTAGTCGAACTAAGTCGGCTGATGCTGAGGGAATTAGATTAGGAAATGAGACACTTAGAGTAGTAAAGGAGTTTTGCTATTTGGGGAGCAAAATAACTGATGATGGTCGAAGTAGAGAGGATATAAAATGTAGACTGGCAATGGCAATGAAAGCGTTTCTGAAGAAGAGAAATTTGTTAACATCGACTATAGATTTAAGTGTCAGGAAGTCGTTTCTGATATTATTTGTATGGAGTGTAGCCATGTATGGAAATGAAACATGGACGATAAATAGTTTAGACAAGAACAGAATAGAAGCTTTCGAAATGTGGTGCTGCAGAAGAATGCCGAAGATTAGATGGGTAGATCACATAACTAATGAGGAGGTATTTAATAAAATTGGGGAGAAGAGGAGTTTGTGGCACAACTTGACAAAAAGAAGGGACCGGTTGGTAGGACATGTTCTGAGGCATCAAGGGATCACCAATTTGGTACTGGAGGGCAGTGTGGAGGATAAAAATCGTAGAGGGAGACCAAGACATGAGTACACTAAGCAGATTCAGAAGGATGTAGGCTGCAGTAAGTACCGGGAGACGAAGAAGCTTGCACAGGATAGAGTATCATGGAGAGCTGCATCAAACCAGTCTCAGGACTGAAGACGACAACAAGAACAAGTACATTGACTTCTATAGAACTTTGCTTACGGACGACGATAATTAAGACACTTGGCACATTTTTAACCCATAAGTAATGACAGAGATTGTCTTACGACAAGACTCATGGCTTAGCGCTACAGTACACGTATTTGAGTGATGATTTTTTAATTGCAGTGATACAAAGGGTTTCTGTGATACATTTCATATCATTGCTGTAATCTGTAACACCTGAGGGTATAATTACATTAATCCTCAGGGGGGTACACGCTTACTTTGTGTACCATGTGTTTGGCAAGCACAAGGAGCCCTAGCTAATATGGTATTTGCTTGTACAACTTTACACATCGGTACCATATTCCTCTAACACAGAATTACACAGATATCTGATTATTTAACAGAGAAACAAACATTTTTTTTACTATGTCAGTGACACATGTTTACACAGTTACACAGTTGGATAATTTCACACTTATGAAATTGTATCTTTGTCTGCACTGTGTGAACTGTTCATATTTTTTGGAACCATTTTGATACTATGAGAGCTCTTGGTATGGGATCATGATTTTTAAAGTACATTTGAGGTAGATGACACTATTGAAATTAGCAGAGAATTTTTTTATGTTTTGAAATTATTGCAGAAAGCTACGACGTTTTTGAGATTTGGCTGAGTTTTTATGATGTTATTATTACGATGACAATGTGTATTATGTTGTTGAGGTATGTTTACAATCAATAAGCTGATGCTATATGAGGAATCTGATTATGCTACGTATTTATTTGATGAAATATTGAAGTGTCGACACAAAATTGACGTTTCGACGAATGTGTATATGTGTAATAAGGTAAGGAATAATGAGCAGTGGTTAGGGACTCTGATTTATGAAAAAGGATGTTGGAAACCAAGAATCGTACTTTAAGAGTTATGAAATGTGTGTAAATGCGTAAATGTATCACAATGCTGGCGCCAATTTTTGGACACTGTTATATTTATAGGATTTTGTTTCTACGCATTTGTAACACTAATATTCGACCTGTGAAAATTTTTATATGAGACTGACACTGTAGTAGAAACTGCTGTCGTAAATATTTCAGTAAGAAAGCTAAGTGACCTTGACGTAATGCATTGTGGGCATCCAGCTGTGCCAGGCGCGTGGAGAAACAGCCATTAGGTGAAAAAAAAGAGGCCATTATCCTCGCTATTGACATTTCTTTGTAGAAAGCATCGCAAATACAACACGCTCAAACTTGAAAACATATTATTACACTGTGGAGCTCTTAATTTATGATATTTACTAAAATGCCTAATGAAGTAATGAAAAACATTTTACATCTATTGTCTTTCTAGTTGAGAGATTGCTCAATTTGTTTAATATCTAGTTTCTAGCTGCACTGCAGCATTGGTTAGAATAAAATTTAATAGATGTACTAATACAGATATTTTATGCTGACAGATCCAGTAAATAATAATTTTATGATCTACTTCCAAAAAAACGAGGGAGCACAAAAAGACATTTCCCTTCACAGGAATTGCATACATAATTTTGTCAGTGACTGGGTAACTTGTCTAATAGAGTAAGTTATCGTGATGCATATCTCTAGTGTTAAGATATGACATAGGTATTAAACACGGCCATTTTTACTGTAATATTTTTTCTGCTGGAGCTTTGCCATGTTTAGGTATAAGTTACAGCATTTGCTGCTGCTGCTGCTTGCCAGGCATAGTACTACTAAATTTCACTTTGTATTACTCTGTTAAGCCATTTTTACTACTGATTTATTTTTCTTTTTGCTGCACATTGGCTCATATTAGTGATAATGTTGCATTTGCTTTGCTAAGTTATATATATTGCTGCTTGCTTTGCCAATTTGCATTTTTTGTCATTGCTGTTTGTGTTAATTGTTTTGTGCTGCTGCATTGCCTGGTCCCTTAGTTTAGCATCTGAACTCAGTAGATTTCAGTTAGCTTAAGAGGGGTAGGCCATATAAGAGAATGAGTTGTGATGAATTGGAAGTAATGCATTTACAAGGTATAAAAAAAAGTGAAATAGGGGGAAACATCTATGAAATGAAGTTTTGGGTTGGACTGAAGCACCAAATGTCATAATGAAAACAAACCCTGTCCTGTCCTTTTGTGTAATTCCACTATTTGTCTGTGTGCCTTGTGTATTTGTTTCTTCCTGTCTTTATGTGTTTATCTGATAAGACTTATGTTGTAGAATTTGTCTAATAATGTGTTACTTACTTTGTAAAGACGTTTAGACATTATTTATTCTGTTTTGTTGCTCATGTGTGAAGTTGATATTTCGAAAGTTATTCTGCCCTTTTATGTATTTACTTACGTCATAATTCCTGTAACACTGATGTATATGTTATTTCGATTCTTTTGTAAGGCCTGTATTACTACAGATGTTATCTGAATTTTTATGTTTTTTAATTACGTTTTCTGTACCTTTGTAATTGTATTCTTATATTATAAAATTGTAATGGACACCAGTTCATCAAATTAAGTAACTTGTAAGCATTCATTTCATTGCACACATTTCTGTTGGTCATAGTACACGCATAATATGCGAGGAAAAAAAAGGGACTGTTAGTGTTTGGACGTGTGTTAATATTTCAGCAAGGGACTGATTAACAGCATTACTGGTTCTAAGGACAATTCCAAAAACTTTGTGAGTGCACAAGTGGTGGTTTATGGACTTGCTATATTGTCCGCAAGACTCTTAGATGGTGATTGTGCACCTGGTCAGTCGCAACAGATGGCCGTCTCTACCAGGACTACAGTGGGTCTGCTCTGTGATGACCTACCTATCAATATTCTTCAAAACTTCGAATGACTCTGCTGTGGGTTTGCTCTGTTGTGGCCCATTACCTGTCTGCATGTCAAGAGTCAGCACTGTCTTTCCGTTGGAAGGACAACACTACTTCTTCAAGACTGCACTACTTCCGTGTGCATTTTCTTAACACTGCAATTTTACTGTGACGACTGATCAGGACTGTCGTTATGGACGCTGAGAAAATTTTAGCTTCTGAGCAACATTGTATCAATTAGTGTGTGCATTTGATATCTTTGTTATTGTAATTATGAAAAATTTCTTCAAATCTGTATTGGCCACTGCCCAAAACAATTTGTAAATTTTTTTGTGGGGAGCATGGGGGCTATGTAAGTAGGCTGTTTAGGTTTTTATATTGGTAACGCCACGTAGCGCTCTGTATGAAAATCACTGGCTGTGCTGTGTGAAGTCTGTGGCTGGTTTGCATTGTTGGAATTTGCTATTGTAGTGTTGGAGGTACGCCGCCAGCAGTGGTGGATGTGGGGAGAGAAATGGCGGAGTTTTGAGAGCAGATGATCTGGACGTGTGTCCATCAGAGACAGTAAATTTGGATGCCATGAACTGCTATATATAGTATGACTTTTGAACACTATTAAGGCAAATACATTGTTTGTTCTCTATCAAATTCTTTCATTTGCTAACTATGCCTATCAGTAGTTAGTGCCTTCAGTAGTTAGAATCTTTTATTTAGCTGGCAGTAGTGGCGCTTGCTGTATTGCAGTAGTTCGAGTAACGAAGATTTTTGTGAGGTAAGTGATTTGTGAAAGGTATAGGTTAATGTTAGTCAGGGCCATTCTTTTGTAGGGATTATTGAAAGTCAGATTATGTTGCACTAAAAATATTGTGTGTCAGTTTAGTGTTGATCACAACAGGTAAAGAGTGAAATGTCTGAGTACGTTCAGTTTTGCTCAGCTGTTTGAAAAGCAAATAATGTAAGAGTTTTATCAGCACAGTCATTCATTAATTTTTCTAAGGGGACATTTCAATTAAAACAAAATGGGTTGAACAAAACTTATTTTGTTCCTAGATGTGTACTCAAGATTGGACGATAAAATTTAATTCGAAACCTTTGAAATTAAATTTTTACTGTTATGCGATGTACGAATGGCATTCAGATGAAAACGAGACAGATCAAAAAAACTATGTGCACTATGTATCATTTCAAAATTGATCGCCATGCGGGCTCTTCCACTCGTTGCCAAGGTTGTTTCAAGTACGTTGCAATAGCTGAACTGGGCCGCCCTGCTCATCTTCCGCGCAGTCCACATCTCACCCCATGAGATTTCCACAACTTTTGGAGCCAACGCCACTCGTGCATTGAACGACCCAACTGATACAGGCAGCTTCTAGAGGTCATGTCAGCAGTGAATATTCCGTAGCACTAAAGTGTCCATGAAATCAGTTCAGAAAGTGTACACACGATACGAAGAATATGTAATTCTGATGCTAAATGGACGTTTCTTTTCTAACACTGTGGAATCTTGCAGTCACAAGCACACACGGATAAGAAATAACGAAGGTAATATTCTGCCTTACAAATGCCGTAAAGGATCTCCTAAACTTTATAACTGGAGGATTTAGCACACTTTGTCTCGTGTATAAAAATAGCCCTGGCGTAAGAGAGAAATGTTTCTCTATATACTTAGGTGTCCCGTCCAGACTCTTAAGGAACTGGTCTGTCCATTGGAATGGGGCCATCACAGGTGTCACGTCATTACTCGGACGGAGTCCATTTCCCTTGAAAGCATTCAATGACTTGCATAAAGCCATGCGCTCTTCACGTGTTTGTGCGATTGAGTGCTGTATCGCTCTGTTAATTAGTTCTGAACCCCTCACGAGAATCACATGTCGGACCCAGACACTCTTGACACACTTGCTAGTGTTATTTACCTGACAAGCTGTTGGTGTCGTGAACTCTAATGGCAATGGTCTGTTGGTTAGGATGGTGGAGAGCCATTTCTCAGCGCTAGATCTAATATTTCTTATGATTAGGAGAATAGTTAAAAAAAAGTAGCGTTCTAAAATCTTCATAAAAATCAACAAGTATTCAAATAATATTTCTTTGTGCCCAAAACGGGAATATTACAATCGTATTTGCAGTCAATTCCAACGTTCTCAGAAAGAAAATAAATAAATAAATAAAAATTAAAAAAACACACAATTGAACGATAGAGAATGGTACGACAGAAATTGGATTGAGTGGCCACTGCATTATTTTAGGAACAGAAGCCAGAGACTCCGCAGCATACTATGTCCTCCAATGTCGGCGCTTAGGCTGGAGCCAAGATATGCGAAAATTTACAAGTGTTCTCACACATGTGTTGTCATCAACTACGCTGCAGGTCAGATCACAACTTACACATTCTTTTCGTTTACATCTAAATACATATTCTACAACCCACCATGTGGTATATGACGGAACTGCCGTGTACAAGTGATTTCCTTAGCTATTCCCCTCACAAATGGAGTGCAGGTAAAACGAGTATCTATATGTCTCTGTACGATTCCTAATTTCTCTCATCCAGAACTCGCGGTAAATTTACGTTGGTGGAAGTAGAGTCGTTCCGCAGACAGCTTCAACTTGCTCTTCTCGGAAATTTCTCAATAGCTCACTGGTCCACAGTGGATCTCTTACAGACACCAAAGTAGATGGTTTTATTATGGATTTTGGTGTGCTGAACACAAACATCCAGATAAAAGTTGTCTCCTAGTTCAGATGTGCCCGGAAGAACAAGCACCACATATACAATTAAGGCGATAACGACCAACTGATGCCTCCAGTGCAGATGCACACCACGGTTGAACTCTTCCGGGAATTGGCGAGACGCCGCGAGTAATGAGGATAATGAGCAAGCGGCGCTGCGTCAGTGGTGTGTGGTGTGTTGAGGATTTGGGCCTGACAGAGGGTGTGCTAGGGCATGCCGCGCTGCAACGATGATCACCGCGCCCAGTGCATCTGGCTAGTAAGCAGGAGAGACAGGTTCGAAACCCAGCGAGGCGCAAATTTTTCAACTTTCCCCACTGATTGAAATAAATGTCCACTAGCAGCTACTATTAGTCATTTCTTTGTGTCTTGATTCATAATCTCTGTGGAATCAAAATGTGTCTGTTCTTACGGGCTTCTATATTAATACATCATCGCATTTGTATTGCGCATTGGGCCAACTCGAAATTTTTAGTGCCTTTCAAAATAATTCCTCCTTTATGCCCATTATAAACGTTTCAGTTAGAGGTATCCATTTAAATTCATCATACACGTACTTATTTGTTTTAAACTCATCTTATACTAAATTATTGCACTTTAGCTGTGTATTAGTTTCTGTCATTTATTAAAGAATCTTATATTCACGAACAAGCATCTGTAATGAAATGAGGCTGGAAAAGAGCTGATACATCGTCACATTACCATTTATCCCATTCTTATCTTTTATAAATTTTAATAATGATCAGTGGCATATTAACTGAGCGACTCCCATCTCGTTGCGAGCAAATGCTGTTCAACCGGCACTAGCCTGGTCCAGCACCTCGAAGTCTTAAAACCGCACCACAAGATCCTTCATCAACACGAAACAAATACAAAAACAGAGAATATTACAGTATTTTCCAAAGAACACTAATTATAATAATGTTACTTGCCATGCACCAACATAAATTACGTAACCTACTGCACCACATATCGTGATAGTGCTCCAAACGTAGAAACACTACACTGTGAACGGTAAAACCAAATGAAATAAGCAGCCATAGAGGGTGACCAACTCATCAGATGCGATACGCAAAAACCAACTGTAAAACGGATCTAGCATAAAATCTGAATTTCGCAGTAGCTACCAGTAGTATAACCATAAGACATTGAAAATTACAGGCAAATAGAACACAGTCTGATAATTTTATGCAACTGTTGCGTCAATTACTGGTATAGCGCTATATTTATATATTATGTATGTGTTTATGAGGTGACTGAAACTGCCTGTTGATTGCTATTTGTAATATTCGGTCCTTTGTAGGCACAAATACATCGTGGCATATACCATTACGGAATATCTGATGGTTGATGAATAACTAATTTATTTTGGAGGTGTTTTTCCTGTAGGCAGTATTTGTCTAAAAATCCAAAGAAATCTGGAATAAAAGTTAGTTGCTACAGTAATTATAGAAATTTCCATTTGCTCACATTTAATGTTTACGTAGGAAAAGCAATCTGATAGTTCGTACAGACAATATAACCGCCTTTCAGGTGGTAATCAAGCATCTTGTTACTCGGGGAGAAACGTAACAATTGATAGTTAGTAGCAGGGCTCAGTGCAATGAGGGCTGTGGCTAGGAATTCGCTGATTTCAGCATCAGCGCCGTTTTATCTGTGGTGTCATATTACAGCTGACACAACTGTGGATGTTATATTTCGCTGACAGCAGCATCAACACTTCCTTACCTGCAAGGCACACTGGGCACTACATGCCGGGGTGTGGTGTGCGTACTGTAAGACCTTCGGCACACACACTATCAGATTATTTGACTTGTCGCTCTAACGAAGTAGGCGAGTGTCAGCAATAGGTCCCGTGGTCTTATCGTGGCGTGTTTATCTTCTGCCGTTAGGTCAGACGATAGAAATGCCACTTGCACGCTTAGAGTAGCAGATTGACGGTGACCAACTTTAAACAGAACTTGATTAATTTTCACACACATTTATTATAATAATAACAAGCATAGACATTACATAACTTGATTCTGGATGCTGTTTACAATTGACAATCTGAAGTTCCTTTGGTCTTGGTACGTTAATCTTATTCTCACATATCTCTGATACTTGACAAAGTGTCTATACATTTCTCTTCATGGATATGTACAGGAATATGATAATCTTATTAGGCACCGACTGAAACTTGACTATAGACTGGTACAGACTAATGCAGACTGGTACAGGCTGGTGCAGACAAATGCAGACTGACTAATCGGAGGTCTGTACACTCATTATAATACCTCACACATTCAGGTATCACTGCGCGACTGTGATCCGCGAGGAGAAAAGGTTCTACATTAGCAGCAATCTCATTGGCTGTGTTACACATTAATACGCGGATCAGCAGAAGCAGAAATTGGTCCATCACTAAGGCAGCGCCATTTCGTAGTACGGAGACAGACGAGCGCTGCGCCTGCATTGTTGTGCTTAGTGGGGCGCGCTCTAGTGGGAAAGTTGTGTACGCGCTGACTACGCGGAACTATGTATACAACATCCCTCCCTTCCAGGGGAAGAAAAAAAAGCTTTTGAAGTTTGCTGGAAAAGCTTTTTTTTCTGCTTCCTTGCTTTCCGGCGTGCGTATGTCTGTGGGTGCACACATGTTGCTCCCCGTGGCATTCGCCCGCGGTCCGCTGGGAAAACCAACTCAAAACCTACGGAACAGGGAACTGGAGAAGCAAAAATTTTGTTACATAATTGCATTTCATCATCGGTACATTGGTCATAGCTTAAATCTAGTTCTTCTTCGACGTCCATCTTCTCTGGGGATGTCGGCTGTGGACGGCTGGGGTAGTCGGCTGCCCCTGAAGGTGCTGCGTCGGCGTCGGCGGCGGTGGCTGCGTCGATGGCGGCGGCGGCGGTGTCGGCTGCCGGTGACGGCGCCTGGAGTCCTGCGAGCTGCTCGGGGTTGACATCTGCTTCTGAGTCTGCAACATGAAACAGCCTAGGAGTGACTGCTGTCTTTGCTGCCGTAATTGATTAGCATGGCGAATAACTATGCCGCTTTGCCTTCTTATTCTATACATGACATCTCCAATGCATTCTACAATGATTCCCTGTGTCCAAGTACTTTTTCCTCGACTGTAGACAGTTACGAGGACTTTGTCGTTTACGTGGAATCGTCGCCCATTCGACGTTCGTCGATCATTTTCTGGATGCATTGTGGGTTTTAGGATAGACATCAAAGTCCTGTGTTGTCGCCCATGCAGTTTTTCTGCTGGTGACCGCGCCTCGTGCGGAGTAGCTCTGTATTGTGACAGAAAAATTAAAAATGAAGTCTCTTTGCTGTACTGTTGCACCAACTTTGTCATGCGTGGCTTGAACGTTCGTACGAATCGTTCGGCGAGTCTATTAGCCTCAGGGTGAAATGGTGCCGTCCTGTAATGTGCAATTCCGTTCGTCTGACAGAATGACTGGAATTCTTGCGACGTAAATTGTGTGCCGTTATCGGTCACTATGGTTTTAGGCAATCCTTCAATGGAAACGATCTTTGACAACGCTTGAATTGTTGTCGCTGAAGAAGTTGTACGCATTTGTAGTACAAAAGGGAATTTTGAAAATGCATCAATGACAATTAACCAAGAAGTTCCAAGAAAAGGACCTGCATAGTCGATATGCCATCTTGACCAAGGTTCTGTTGCCTCTGGCCACGGAAAATATTGTCTTGGCGGAGCTGATTGATGCGTCTGACATAATTTACAGTTAGAAAGCATTGTTTCAATATCTTTATCAATGTTCTTCCAGTAGCAATGTCCTCTGGCCATGCGTTTCGTGCGTACTATGCCCCAATGACATTGGTGTAACATTTTTAACACTTTATTCCTGAGAGCTTTGGGTATAACTACTCTTGCTTTTCCCGTTTCACTGTGAACTAATATGACGCCTTTGTGCACTGTGAGCGCATGTCTCATGTTCCAGTAACATTTCACTTCTGGCTGAGCTAACATGTTCTTATCAGTTGGCCATTCCGTAAGAATATACTGCTTTATCTTTGATAACACTGGATCTGTGGGTACTAACTTAGCTATTAAGGTGGCACTGACGGGGAAATTTTCCACTACGTCCTCACTGATTACGTCTATCTGAAAACATACGTCCTCTGATTTGTCAAAATGTTCATCTTGACCCGCCGGTAGACGTGAAAGTACATCGGCGTTGGCATGTTTCGCCGTCGATCTATATAAGATCTCGTAGTTGTAATTAGACAGCAGCAATGCCCAACGTCGTAAACGCTGTGCTGTCTTAGTGGGTACACCATTATGTGGTCCGAATATTGTCACCAATGCCTTATGGCCTGTGAGCAGAATAAATTTTCGTCCGTGTATGTAGTCATGAAACTTATTCACTGCAAAGATAATTGCTAGTGCCTCTTTTTTTACTTGGCTATAGTTTCGTTGACTTGAGTTTAAAGTTTTCGACGCGTATGCAATCGGTCGTTCAATTCCTTGATGTTTGTGGGACATAACTGCACCGATCCCGTAATCTGACGAGTCCGCTGCAATATTGATCAACTTTTGCGGGTCATATGTCGTAAGACATTTTGCGTCTACTAAACTTTGTTTCAGTTTGTCGAATGCGTGCTGGCATTCTTTGGACCAATTCCACGCAACTCCTTTGCGAAGCAATCCGTGCAACGGTTCGTAAATTTCAGCTGCTTTAGGTATGAATTTCCGGTAATAATTAATTTGTCCTAATAAAGCTCTTAGTTGCTTTAAGTCTTTCGGAGCTGGCAATTTCTGTATTACTTCTAAATGCTGTGGTGTCGGACTGATTCCGATATTTGACAATATAGGTCCTAAATACTGAATTTTCTTGGCAAAAAATATACATTTGTCCTTGTTGCACCTGAGATTGGCCTTTCTGAGAACCTTGAACAGTTCTTCCAGGTCATCTAGTAAATCTTGTGGAGTTTTTCCCGAGATAGTTAACTGCGTTAGGACAGGTTCTAACTAATTGTTCCAAGTAACGTTGAAAGATGCTTGGTGCACTTGCGATGCCAAATGGTAAGCGCTTGTATCTATACAGTCCAAATGGAGTATTTATGACCGTAAACTTTTGTGTATCTTTGTCTAAAGGGATCTGCAGATATGCTTCCTTTAAATACAGTTTGGCGAAATACACACCCCCTGCTAATTTATACACCACATCTTCCGGTTTCGGAATCGGGTATGTATCTATAATGTAATGCACTGTGAATTGACAGTATTCTTGAAATCTCCACAGATACGTAATGATCCATTTGGCTTTTCTATGACAACGATTGGTGTTGCCCAGGCGCTACATGTGACTGGTTCGATAATTCCATTGCCTTCCAAAGGTCGAGTTCTTGTTTTACGCGTTCTTTCATTGCGTAAGGGACAGTTCTAACTTTGCAAAACTTCGGCACTGCATTCGGTGTCAGCGTAATGTGTGCCTGGTAATCCGTTACACTGCCTGTCGCGGAGGAAAAAATATCATCGTACTCCTGCAACACTGTTTGTAATTTTCCTGTCGGAACTTCATGTGTCACCTGTTTCGCTTCATGGATAGTGAAGCCTAATTCGTTAAAGAGATCCAGACCCAGCAAGTTTGATACCTTATGGGTGTTAACTACTGCTAAAGTAGCTGTCTTGGTAAACTGTCTGTAAGTTACTGCCGTCGTCAGTGCCCCTTTGACTGGAATTTGGTCATTACTGTAGCTGTACAGTGAGCTGTCAAAATGCTGCAATTTGGTTCAAATGGCTCTGAGCGCTATGGGATTTACCATCTGAGGTCATCAGTCCCCTAGAACTTAGAACTACTTAAACCTAACTAACCTAAGGACATCACACACATCCATGCCCGAGGCAGTATTCGAACCTGCGACCGTAGCGGTCGGGCGTGCTGCAATTTAGGAGAACCTAGTCGTTTAAGCGTGTGCAGATTTATGATAGAGATCGACGATCCTGTGTCAGTCTGGAATTTGATAGGTATTTTGTTCACCAGCAATGTGACATACAAAGACTGGTTTCTGTTTTGTACAATAGCATTAACTTTATGTTTAACTTCTGAAAACTGAATATAGTCTTGCCTATTCATATCGTCACACGCATTGGAGGTATACTTCTTAAAACTATGCACTTCCTTATTGCTAAACTTATTTCTAGACTGTACACTTTTCTTATTACACACTTCTGATTTGTGCCCTTTTCGTTTACAAAAGTCACAATGTGCGTTGCGATAGTAACAATTGTCTCTGTGATGATTGATTTCACATTTGAGACATGATTTCAACTTTAGTCTTTTAGTTCGGGTGTGTGACCCGTTCTTAGATCGCGTGAGCCTAGCGTACGGCCTTGGGTACGCGGGCCGCGTCATCCCGTTTCGCGTGCCTGTGTCGCGAAGGCGTCACAGCCGTCGTCTAGTGTCACACTCACAGAAGCTTGGCTTTGTTCGTGTGCTCGAATGATTGGTAAACAATCTTGCAAGGACGCATTGATTAAACTAAGGAGCTCTTTCCTTATTTTCTCTTCTGGTGAATGGATGATGAGCATATCACGTATTAAAGAATCTGCATAGAACTTCTTACACTTCTCGTTTTCACAAATAAACTTGCAGTTCCTTGTTAATCCTTGCAACTGTGTAATCCATTCCGTGTATGTCTGCTGTTCCTTTTTCTTGCATAAGTAAAAATTATGCCCTGCAGCAGCGACATGCGTTTGGTTGTCGAAGTATTTTTCGAGCAAGTCTTTAACGGTGGGAATGACAAATTTGTCGGTTCACAAGTCGGACTCAGTTTTAGAGAAGGTTTTAGATAGCTGCGCCGCAATTTGCCAATAAATAAGATCTTTTTTCTACATCACCTGTTATCTAGTGTGTGAGGAAGTACTGTTCCAGGTGTGCTGCATAGTCCTCCCACGCTTCTTCCTTGCTGTTGTAAACAGCGAAAGGTGGTGGCCGAAGTTTAATTTGTAGCGGAGACGCTACGGCAGGCTGCGACTCCAAACGTTCCACCCTTGTAAGCAACGCCTGTTGCGTCTGTTGTGTTTGTGCCGTGAGATGTACGATCTGCCCCGTGAGGTCTATGGTTATCTGAAAATTCCAGCTGGCCGAGGTGACCGAGCGTTTCTAGGCGCTACAGTCTGGAACCGCACGACCGCTACGGTCTCAGGTTCGAATCCTGCCTCGGGCATGGATGTGTGTGATGTTCTTAGGTTAGTTAGGTTTAAGTAGTTCTAAGTTCTCGGGGACTGATGACCTGAGAAGTTTAGTCCCATAGTGCTCAGAGCCATTTGAACCATTTTTTTTGAAAATTCCAAGTGCGACTAGATTACTGCAATAATGATATTTTAGCTGCAAGGGAGTGGGTTAACAGTCAAGTATGTAGCTTCCCGAAGTCCACTGTAATTCTATTTTATTTCTGGCTCACACGTGGGCATCCATAAGTGTGCTGAAATCGTATGTTTCCTTAGTACCTCGTCGCCAATGTGTGCGTATTGTAAGACCTTCGGTACACACACTATCAGATTATTTGACTTGTCGCTCTAACAAAGTAGGCGAGTGTCAGCAATATGTCTCGTGGTCTTATCGTGGCGTGTTTATCTTCTGCCGTTAGGTCAGGTGATAGAAATGCCACTTGCATGCTTAGAGTAGCAGATTGACGGTGACCAACTTTAAACAGAACTTGATTAATTTTCACACACATTTATTAAAATAATAAAAAATATAGACATTACATAACTTGATTTTGGATGCTGTTTACAACTGACAATCTGAAGTTCCTTTGGTCTTGATACGTTAATCTTATTCTCACATGTCTCTGATACTTGACAAAGTGTCTATACATTTATCTTCATGGCTATGAACAGGTATATGATAATCTTATGAGGTGCAGACTGAAACTTGACTATAGACTGGTACAGACAAAAGCAGACTAATGCAGACTGACGAATCAGAGGTCTGTACACTCGTTATAATATCACGAGCAATCAGGTATCACTACGCGAGTGTGATCCGGGAGGAGAAAAGGTTCTACGTTAGCAGCAATCTCATTGGCTGCGTTACATATTAATACGCAGATCGGCGGAAGCAGAATTTGGTCCGTCTCTATGACAGCGCCATCTTATAGTACGGAGACGGACGAGCGCTGCGCCTGCACTGCTGTGCTGAGTGGGGTGCGCTCTAGTGGGAAAGTTGTGTATGCGCTGACTACACGGAACTATGTAAACAACACCCCTTCAGACACTCAGCTTGGATTATATCATGGAAGGGACAACTGCACCCTCTGATGGCAGTACTGTGTACTATGTCAGCTGGACTCCAGATTTCGTGGTGAACCTACTGGATGGAGCCACTGTTTCTAATGTAAAATAAAGGGTTACATCCATCCTATCCAGCAGCCCAGCACAGGCTGAGTCCTTTCCCCACGAATTCCTTGGTAGAGGTGGCAGTCGTATGAGTTAGGTTACTGGAAGTTGCCCAAGTGACCTACTTTCCCGCAATTTTCTACAGTTAGTGTAAGTAGCCATCGTGTGCTGCATTGACCTGTTGGAATTTCAACTTACCACCATTTTCTGGGGGAGGGGAGGGGGTTTGGCAGAGGGAGAGAGGTTAATTAATTGATCAATTTAATTAAATATTTAATCTAATTGGTATCAAAAGTGTACATGTAGCAGTACAGGGGAGGGGGCTGTGTTGGCTGTTTCCTGGTGGGGGGATGGGAGGGGAGGAACAATAGGTTAAGGACCTGTCAATCAAAAGGAAGTATCCTTTTAGCAGAACAAATGGTTAAGTACCTGTCTATCAAAGGAGAACTGTAGGTTAAGTAACTGTGAATCAAAGTTGAACAATAGGTTTGCCCCTGAGTGCATATCTGCCCCTGATAAAGGCAACCTACACTAACAAAATGCTCTCGTGTCTGCCCTATCCCTCTACTTATCCTTCCTCTGTCTGTATACTCTGTCTCTCAAAATTTTATTATATAATGGAAGTTTGTTCTATGTGGACTGAACAAGTTGCCAGTGCCTACAATATATTCACAATCAGATTTTTCTAACTAAATAACTTTGCAATATGAAATACTTTTCACAAACATTTCAAATTAATGACAGTAATTTTATTAAATATAAGGATAATAAAATTAATTTTCTCATAGAAACTGTTGTGTGTTTTGTGTAGTAGACCTTGAAGAAGAAATTGCAGCTGCATCCAAGATGGTTTCGGGAAGACTCAATAAGGCTCATGCACATGTATGTACAATTGTATTCTTGTATTGACTACCAAATTCACCATGTGATGTTACTGAAAACTTGAGAGGGAACTGTTAGATCGCTAGCAGGTAAGTTCCTCAAAATTTACTGTAATCGATGGAGGAGTCTTTAATCATTCAACAACCAACTGGGATAATTACAATTTCGTTAGTGGTAGGTGTGACAAGACATCCTGCAAAACGTTACTAAATCCCTTCTCTGATCACTGTCAACATCATGTAGTTCGGATATCCAGTCGTGATGGAATTACTGTATATTGGATCTAATGGGGACAAATATATCTAATCTATCTGAGGGTGTCTAAAGTGAAACTGGTATCAATGACAATGAGGTAGTTGTAGCAACAAGAATTACCAGTGTAAAACCGGCAACTACAACATGTAGATAGATTTATATATTCAGTAAACTAGAGTAAGAAGAAGAAATTGTTTCTTTCTGCTCAGGACAGTGGGGTGTAGAGCAACTATAGCTCAGATTCAAAAGAATGGTTGACCATGGCTTGGACAGATACTTACCTAGCAGGACAATTCATGATGGATGGGATACTCAATGGTATATGATCACAACAAAGAAATTTCCAAGGAAATAGAGACAACCGCATCATAGGTCTAAAACATAGACTACCGAGGTAGACAGAGAGATGCTCATTTGGCTTTAAAGTAGGTGATACATTACGCCTTCAGTGTGTACCACAGAAATATGTTATCGAAAGGTCTTTCACCCAACACGAAGAAATACTGATTCTATGTAAAGGCTGTTAGTGGCATCAAAGTTAGTGTTCAGACACACATGGACAAGATAGGAACTGAAACTCAAGGTTTCAAATGTTCCTTTACAAGGACAAACTCACACATACTGTCCCAATTTTATTCTCGTACCACTGCGAAGACGACTGAAACAGATATTAGTGTCAGTGGATTTGATGAACAGCTGAAGTCGTTACATTTCAACAAAGCTCCATGGCGTGATGGAGCCCGCGGAAGATTCTATACCAGATTTGCGACTGAGTTAGAACCTCATTTAACCGTCATATACCGAAATCACTTGAATGAAACTCTATGCCGTTTGGTCTGAAGAAAGCACAGGTCATACCTGTCTCCACGACGGACATCAGAACTAGACCAGAAGCTTACCGACCAATGTCTTTGACAGCCATTTGTCGTAGAATCTTAGAACATATTCTTAGTTCAAAGACGTCACGGATCCTGTAAACATCGACATTTGACGACCAATTTGGTCTTATCTCACGTGAATATCTGAAAGCCATGGATCGAGGCAGTCTGATAGCTGCAGTGTTTCTTGACATCCAAAAGTTATTTTTCTCTGTAACATACTTCATATTACTATCGACAGCACGTTCATATGGGCTATTGAGAGATATTTTTCACTACTTTGTGAGTTTGTTTGTAGAATCTTGGATGGAGAGTTTGAACAACACGAACCACGAATAGCAGGTCATGAAGGGCAGTGAGAATGATCCCAGACTTATTTGACTAACTGGAGATATGTGGGAAGATATTAACTGGAGGACACTCCGAGAAAGACATCGTACATATTGCGAGAAACTTCTAAGAAAATGTCAAGAAATGTCTTTCTGGGCAAAAGTTACAAATGTCCTTCAGCTCACCACATCTATATTAAGATAAATTGAGGCAAACAACAGTTCTCACAGACATGTGCAAGAAGCCTTCGCATGCTGAATCCACGGATGGAACACAAACAAACAACTACGTGGGAAAAAAATAGTAGGATTAAGCTAAAGTACAGAAACCCCACAACATTCTGGACAAAGATAACTGTGGAGAAACGATATAAGTTTGAAACAAACAAAATGGTATAACAGTTACGAGTTTTTCGTTTAAAAACATATTTTTTTTACTAGCAGAAATATAAATTTGTCGGATAATATATGAGACTTGCTGTATGTTTATATTTCTACAGCCACAAAGTTGTGATAACCTCATAACCTTCTTACCAGTTCAGTTTTACTCTGGTGGACAATTTTCGTTATTGTCCATTGTACAGTTTTAGACAACAGTCTTCATCGATAAAATACCATCAATATTGGCTGTATAACCGCGTTCATTTTTATTCAGATACTATTAGCGTAGAACTACACTTGTTTCCTGGATTTCCTAATGCATTAAATACAGCTTTGCATTTTCGAATGAATATAGTTGTAGCTTTCCGAGGATCGGCCCAGAATGGTGACTGGATTCAAGACTTTAAAGAAGATATCGACAGACATAAAAGACTTACGTTGTCGGGAGTACTCCAATGGTAGTGTAATAGGCCCGTCACTGTTGTGATTACCACTGTTCATTGTACATACATTCCTGCTAATAACTGCAAGTACGATTAGAGAGTATATGTACTGTCACGTAAGTTTAATAACTCTAAGGTCATTGAAGAGACTTCTGCAACGTGTTGAAATATCAACTTCACCTGATCTTATTTTCCAACCATATCCTTGTGCTGGTATGAGTATCGGTCTGTAATGCGCCTCGATGTCAAAGAACGTCTCACGTGAAGTGTGGTCCCACTGATCTCTGCCTGTGATTACTCGATTCTAACAACACGGCTTTTTGAAGGAAGGGAAGCTGTCTGTTGGGAATCAGGTATAAACCCTTTACGTTATTCTCTTACTGTTTGCTCCTGGACGTGTTTGTGCCCTTGATCTGCTTACTTATGTCATCGGTAAACACAGAAATTTTGAAGAGGCGTCCATTGCCCCTGGTGGTCAGGTCAAGTTGTAATATTATTCATAAGATTTTGATTTTAGCAGCAGAGGTCTACTAGATATTTGTAAGGCAATAACTGTCTATGTTGCAGGGGGATTGGGGCGGAGTGCTTGTTCTTAAGTCCAAAGATGGCTACAAGCAGATCGGCATTGCCAGTTTTTTTCACAATTGCGATGAGCCTTTACCTGGTGCCTTCTCCAGGATGACCTACTATCTCGACTGGATAAAAAACACTGCTGACATCACTGCTGAATAAGAAACTAGTATTCACTGTGACAAGGTTCCGTTATTTGTTCACATTTCATAAGTACTCTAATTAAAATAAAATACCGGCACAGAACACTTAATAATTGGCAAAAAATACGTTCTCAGACAATTGTCCACCTGAGTGTTAACATGGCATAAATGACACGATCATTGTTTTTTCTCAGGGAGAAGACTGAACTCGCTGTGCTCGATTGTAGCAGAATCCATGTACTTACTGTAGTTCAGTTGTTTTCCTCTCTGGATGTTCCCACCAAATGATAATACGTGATTGAAGAAAACTGTTTATCTCTCTGTCTATATGCTTTGGCAATAAAATTGAAATATGAGTAAATTTCTTTTTAGTAATTTGTGGCTAGAATGTGTTTATAGTCTTGTAATATGTTATATTCTCAAATCTATCGAATAATTATTATTTGTTTCATGACAACATTGTAGTGTTACATTTTTTCGATGTACCACTGGGTCAACATTTGCCAACGACCTACACTAAAAATTGTAGTGGAACGGTTTTCACAGTATTTTGACGTCGGACATTGACTTTTCTGAATATTTCAATGATTTCAGATATTTCCGAAAAAAATACTGAACAGTTTGAACATGTCTTAAAATATCGTTGAATTACACACTTTTTTTTAAATTTCCTGTTTTTGTGTTATTTTGACATAGAACACTGCACTGATCACCAGTAAAAATATTCTTACATCATCACCACACTTCAGTCTGTCAGGAAAGGAGAGACATTGAAGACTGAGCGAAAATGGCACTTACGGAATGTAACATGGCACTGTGGGTTAAAGTCTTGATTCACAGCTTCTCAGGACCTCATAGTGACTGACACGTCCTGCAGTACTACCAAAGACTGGAAGAAGAAGAAGAATGGAACACTACTCCCTGAATAATATTGAGCAATAATTATAGTTCCGTCTGACTGTGGCAAGATAAATGTCATCGTTCATTGCTAACACATCCAGATGGAATCTGCTTCCTACATGTATGTTTTCGAAAACGCTATTGCAGCCTAAATGCCAACTATTACAGCAGATTTGCCCAGCATCGATTGTGTAACAAACACAACATCCAGCGAAAGAGGCAATATGCCACTGCCAGACAGTGTGAAGGCAAACACAGTGCTTAAATTTGATGATGTTGTAGTGGTACACCAGGTACAAATACTGAAATATTCCTATGTCCGCCATCGTATGGGAGTTGTTATCTTATGCATGAGTCTGACATGTTTTATGGTTCCAAAGCAGTTGGAAAGGGATAATGCAAACCTTATTATCGCTCTCAAGCAACACAGTATCAATTTAAAATACATTAATCAAGTACATGTACGTAATTCTTTGACACAGATATGTGGAGTCTGATTGTATCATACACAGTATAGGTGTTTGGTAAGTGATAGAACAAAATATTCAATGACAGATAATAAAGATAAAACTTCCAGCAGTTTCTCTACATATAGCAATGAAGGTGTTGAGTACATCAATATACATTACATTATGATTATATTGACATGTATATCACGTGTTGAATCCGAGAGGAGAGGTCTGCAAGCAAAGAACATTTGTTCATGCGTGGATGCGCAGATTCAATCTATCACACCATAATAAGTAAATGGGAAAGAAAACATCAGCAGAAGATCGACTAAAATGGTGGGTATGAAGTCCGTGTTGGTTAATCAGCACACTGGTGCAAACTTGCAGAAGAACAAGAACAAGTTGAAAATAATTAATGTGCAGATTGCAAGGACCATGTTAATTGAATAAAGATTGCAAGATATAATAACTAACTTGAAGATATTAAAGGGACAAAAGCTCGAAAAGAAGTAAATGTCAGAACGCCGCTGAAGTTAATAGTTATATTAAATGTAAAGATTGAAGATAACAACCGAATTTTATAAATACAGTAAAAATAAGTCTACTGAGGCCATAAAAGTTGCATATTGTATCGAAATCAGTTTAGTATGCAACTGCACGTTGAAAAAACCTAAAGTCATTGATGAGCAGAAGGCTATTAGACAGAAATTACGATTTATAAAGATAGGACACTCAGAATGAGTTCAGTTTCGTGGAGAAAAATGTAATCCAACTGTTATGTCAAATGGAGATAAAGAAGAAGAAGTATATACTGTTGCTGATTGCTTTAGCCATCATGGAGACAGCGAAATAGACTCTACACATTGGGTCAGTGGAGAAAAACCATAATGTAGGCTGCACAGCCTATAAGCTTAACCAAGCACATCGTATATGTTGAAAGGAATTTGAAAGAACGCTTGATCTAATATTCTTAAAAACTTCGAAGCCTGGCAAAGATCTAAAAACGTGTGGTGAAATATTATGTATGACAAACAAATACAAAAACAAAAGCCCTAACGGTAGGGAGCACAGAAACATTATGAAACATGTGTTATGCAGTAGAACCAGTAAATGTATTGACGATCAGCATACTCCTATTGAAATAATAGCCCAGCTATGGCAGCTCACAGCATGAGCCACCACCAGGAATACAGCCCATATGAATGCAATCGTATCAGTCGTTTCAGAGTTCAGGGAAAGGCAAATCATGAACAATTCTGCAGAGAATAGTTCGAGAACTACACAAATCAGTACACAAAATATGCTCTCTCGGGCATATTATCATGCATGGCAGGATGACTTGTGGCAAGCTGATCATGCAGATACAATGCAATGTTTAAGAGTGAAATAAGGAAACAAGTACATCTTAATGGTTATTGATATGTAGTCCAAATTTTCCTGGGCACTACCTGTAAAAATATAAATGAGGAAGAATGTTGCACAGATATTTGAACAATTGATGCTGTAGCCTTGAAACCCTGAAACTGACTGTGGAGGTGAAATTTACAATAGGCATTTCAAAGTGGTAACGTAGCAGTATAGAATACACTAACTCTCTTTGTTCTCTCACTTGAAATCTAATACCTTTGAAAATTTGAACAGGATCATAAAAAAACAAACTTTCAAGCATTTTAATCTTTGAGTATCATATAAATGTCTAGAAATTCACCCACAAAGAACTGAACAGAACAGTCTAACTGAACTTCAGATCATACAGTACAAAGAAACCGATTAATATTGATAATAATAATACTCTAAATACTTTGTACAATCGTATTAAAAGGGCAGATCCACAGTATCAGATATTTAATGTCAGTGATATGCCGACATTTCAGAGTAAAAGACTCCATGTGAGAAATCGTACATTCCCAACTGGTCAACAGAGACATTTACCATTTTCGAAGTACAGAGAACAAACGCAAGGATGTGTGTCTTAAAAGATGGCAAAGGTGAAGAAATTTCTAAACTTCTTACACAGAAGAATTGGAGGAAAGTACTGAACCAAATGTGTTTCTCGTAGAGTCTTTCATAGCACATCAAAGGTTAGGGCTTTAGTTAAATGGCTTGGTTTGCCATCTTTAGACGATAGTTCGCTGGATGCCTCTGATTTGCTATACAGGGTGTTTCCGTAAGAGCGTGCAAAATTTAACAGGATACAGAGGATGCAATTTGAGGCAGGGAAGCTGGGGATGGAGAAGCCAGCTTAAGGAGAGAATAGGAATAAAATCACGGTACTGTGTACTTCTTTATTTATGTCAGTTACAGTTAACTGCAAATACTATCATTGACAGAATGAACGTACAATTTACACTGTATTTTACAAACCGTTCTGAAAGTGACGGCCATCAACATCCACGCAAGTATAACACTGGAAAACGTAACCCTGAGAAACATCCCTGGTGTCTTTCGAATCACATCACAGGCATCTACAATTCTGACAACTACTTCCATCTCTGTATCCGCTGGTGTCTCACACATAAGTGACTTTAGATGTCCCCATGATAAATAATCAAGGGTATTCACGTCAGGTGAACTCGCAGGCCACGGAAGAGGACCTCCCCTTCCATTCCAATTCGTAACAATCAGGCTCGTCCTCTTCGTTTTCTTGCAGGAAATGAAGAATGTACATGTAAACAAAAAGCACAGTACGTGTAAACCTGTACACATGTTAGTTACAAACAAACTAGAAAGCAGTAATGCTAGAAAAAGCGGTAGACAAGTTCATTCCATGTCGCCTTAAACTGACTTCTCCGACTGCAGGTTCCCTCAAGTTGTTCAGTTCAGCATTCTCTATGCCCTGTTACGTTTTTGCACGCTGTTACGGAGACACCCAGTATAACAGAGCGTGCAGACAGCAAACCGTGCAACAGCGTAACATGAGTGGTAGTATGCACATCAGAAGTGGCGATAGTGTTATAGATAAACTACCGATAGAACTACACAACCCAACGTATAACTACTGTGGACCTGGGACGATGCTACAAAAAGAGTCAGCAAATTGTGATAAGAGAATTAATCTGTTGGATGAGGCGTGAAAGAAATATGATACTGCGTATTCTACAAATCACTGTTTGGCTGAATGTCATACATCAGATCAAATATTGGCTGATAAAGCTAAGACAATACATGAGAGAAGAGACATATCTATGCGTTACAGAATTTGCAGCTTATAAAACGATGAGCACCAAGCTAAATAGGGTTTGGAAGTATCTATCCAACACGTTACGAGCACTGCTCTTCAAACACTAAAGAATAAAAAGGTAATCCAAGGGTCATTAAAAAACTTGTTTCCATTCAGTGGTGTCAGCAACAAAAAGTGCAAAGGAGGAAGAAGAAAGAGAAGAAGAAGAAGAAGAGAAAATTAAAATGCCTAGGAGTCTACCAAAAGATAAGATCAGATGTGAAATTATTCCTGTTCTAACCCTGGCAGGTCTTTCAGCAACTGGCTCATTTGCTAGAGAAGTGGCAGTCATCGCCAGAACAGTGAAAATTCTAAATGTGTCCAGGAACAGCTTGATGAGGAGAAATAACAGGACGATGGAATCTATGGTAATTTGGAAAGGATTGTATTTAAAACAACATAGGAAAGGATTTGGCAGTTCATAATAGGAAAAGCTCCTAGCTGTACTACCCAATTGACCACTTTCAAGTACTGACTTGTTTAACTTTTCCCAAAAATTCGATATTCCAAGATTTTGTAGAGTGTTTATTTGGAACACGTTGCTTAAGACTATATGAAAAACTAATGGATCCAGGTTTGTGAGTTGAGATGTAGCAGGGGGACCAGGAGCTGACAGCGTGGCATATGCTAAAAACCCCATGAATAGTGTCTACTATTTTGATTTGTTTGGTGACCTGCGTACGCCAGTAGAATTACATCACTGCATTACCAGCAACCACATGTTCTACATTTTTCGATTCTACGAAAATAGTGATACACACTTGAATGCTCATCTGTGCCTCACGTTTGCCTGAAATGTATAAACTAGAATAATCTATATATCAGCATTACCCCTCCATTCATCAGTTGAGATTTAAATATGATATCGTACATTCTGACTTTAAAAGAGCGATCCTCAGTATAATGTGCAAATTTTTTTCCACCAATTGATTTAAGCAGAGTGCACTGCAGTATCACACTGATTCGACTAGAAACATAGAACATTATTCCCAGTATCACAAAGGTAAAGAATAAGCCACATGTAAAGGTGAAGTTATGGAAATGTTACCGACACACATGACATTGATATTAAAAATGTGGTTTTTAAATGGTCTGGAAAAGGAATTGTGTTACAGGCAAATATGAATGAGCTTGACTCAGAAATAAAGGCAACAGTAACTACTCGATAGGAGCACTACTAAGTTTCTCAAGGATATAAATTTAGAATCATTCTGTTAATTATTATGTCCCTGATAAAAGTAGTAGTAGTTTCCTATACTTCAACAGTAAATTTCGGAAAAGTGATGGTAATGCTACAGTTGGATCGAATGTTGCATCTGATGCTTTAACATTTGTGTTTCAGAAAACAAGATATGAACAGAGCTGGGTCATGACTGACCACATATGAAATGTGAGTGTGACATTAACTCTTAAACATTAACTCTTAAAACCTGAGATTTAAATTTTTTAGAAAACACAGGATGTTTCGAAGATTAACTGATGGGTAAAGTAGCAAAATAGTACTTAGTTTAATGCATATATACCTCTCAGGATGTTGAAAGGATATTTCAAGGACAAGAAGCATATAATCATGATTTTGAAGCAGAAATTTGTTTTGGTAAAAAATACAATGGATTATAACTCATTCATTCAAGGAGAATGTTGTGATGTGATTGAGATTCTTGTTGATAAAATAAGATTAAAGATCTCCTATATCAGTGCAACAGATGAGGAACATTTGAATGTTTTAAAAGTGTTGAATGTTGGTATTCATCTGTCGGGCCAAGGAAATGACCTGGAGGGGGGGGGGGCAGGGGGGGTCTCTGCAGACACCATGAGACTCTGGCATAAAATGGGGGTGATACGTGATTACAAGAACTCAACAAGAGAGTTCTCACAGCCTCTGTCACCTCAGTTCTCCAACTTCCTAACTACACGTGGTGCCCCCATTAAGCCGAGCAACTCAGCAGTAGGTTGGAAAACCAACCCCAGTGGGAAACTGAGTCAGTAAGCAGATATGAGTTGGAGGACACGGGAAGGCAATGGGAAACCACCAGTGAACTATCCCAAGAAAACCCCATGGCTTCGCTCAGCTCAAAATGTTCCGGAGTTTCAAGTTCCCCGATCGGATCTCCGGGGGAATCAGGTTGAGAGGAGCTTCACGAAGAGTTAGATGGTGCAAAGAGAAGCACTGCGTAGGAACATGGAATGTAAGAGCCATGTATCAAGGAAAACTAGACATAGTGAAAAGAGAAATGGAGAAAATTATCATCGACATATTGGGAATATGTGAAATGAGGTAGACTGGAATGGGAGAATTTGCTTCAGATGGCCATATGGTGTATTATTCTGGGCACGATAACAACATAAGTAATGGAGTATCCTTCATAATTAGTGATAAAGTGAGAAAAGCTGTAATGGGATGCAAATATAAAAATGATAGAGTGATGCCCGTCAGACTTCAAGGTCAGCCCCTCAACATCACAGTAATTCAAGTTTATGCGCCAACAGCCGATGCTGAAAAGGAAATTATTGACCAGTTCTATGGAGATTTACAAGAATTACTTCTGTCAACACCAAAAAAGGATATCGTCTTCATAGTTGTATATTGGAATGCAAAAGTGGGAAAAAATGGCTCTGAGCACTATGGGACTTAACATCGATGGTCATCAGTCCCCTAGAACTTAGAACTACTTAAACCTAACTAACCTAAGGACAGCACACAACACCCAGCCATCACGAGGCAGAGAATATCCCTGACCCCGCCGGGAATCGAACCCGGGAACCCGGGCGTGGGAAGCGAGAACGCTACCGCACGACCACGAGATGCGGGCGCAAAAGTGGGAAATCAAGCTGTAGAAGGTATAACAGGGAAATATAGTCTTGCTACAACAAATGAAGCAGGGCAGAGACTCCCAGAATTCTGCCAAGAAAATTCATTGATAATTACTAATACACTGTTTTAACTACCAAAACGACGCCTATATAACTGGACTTCGCCAGATGGCCAACACCGGAACCAAATTGATTACATACTTTGTAATCAGAGGTGGAAGAGCGCGGTCCAGTCAGCTACAACAAGACCTGGGGCTCACTGCGGATCAGATCATGAGCTCCTGATTGCAAAATTTCGGCTGAAACTTCAGAATGTGGCAAAAACTATCCCAACTTGCAGGTACGATCTTAACTCTATACCCTCCGACTACACTGTAGAGGTACAAAACAGATTTAATGTATTAGAGCTGGAGGACAAAAGTTCACAAGAGATGTGGACAGAAGTAGCTAATACTGTCAAGGAGGCCGCAGAGAAACACATTCCCAAGAAAAGGAACAGCAAGAAGGCTAGATTGCTATCAGTTGAGGCACTGCAAGTTGCAGAAGAACGAAGGAAAGCAAAAATCAAGGGAGATAGATCAGCTATGTTTGAATTAAATAAAGATTTTCAGAAATTAACTAAAAGAGATAAAAATGTATTCTTTAATGTACAGTGCGAGGAAGTTGAAGATTGTAACGGAATGGGGAAGACAAGAGATGTTTATAATAAAATTAGAGAAATTAAAGGAAAATTCCAGGCAAAAGTTGGAATGATAAAAGACAGAAAGGAAAAGATCTGAGTGAAGCAGAGGATGTTAAGGAAAGACTGGCAGAATATGTAGAAGACCTATACAAGAAAGAACTGCATAATGACAGGGCTCCTACTGCTGATGTTAATGTTAATTTAGAACTGGGAGCCAGATAGTGGACATGATGAAATACCAGCAGAATTGTTTAAAGTCACTGGAAAGGATGCAGCGAAAGTGCTGCACTCAATATGTCAAAAAATATGGATCACGCAGCAGTGGCCAGAAGACTGGAAAAGATCAGTATTCATCCCCATTCCAAAGAAGAGACGTTCTAAAGAATGCTCAGATTACCGAACAATCGCACTTATTTCACATGCTAGCAAAGGCATGGTGAAAATCTTACAAAATAGACTTCGCCAATATCTAGGTCGAGAGCTACCAGAAGAACAAGCTGGATTTAGGAAAGGAAGAGGAACTAGAGATCAAATTGCTAACATGCGGTAGATTATGGAAAAAGCAAGTTAATTCCAGAGAGATGTGTACCACTGCTTTATTGACTACGCCAAAGCCTTTGACTGCGTCGATCACAACAAATTATGGAACGTACTGAAAACATGGGTGTACCAGATCACCTCATTCATCTGATACGGAGTTTATACCTTGACCAAGAAGCCACGGTGAGAACTATGTATGGAACAACGAAATGGATAAAGAGTCAGAAAGGGGTCCGGCAAGGCTGCATACTGTCACCGTACTTATTCAATCTGTATGCAGAACACGTTATGAGGAATGCGAGGCTACGCGGATGATACGATCCTGTTGGCAGAAAGTGAAGAAGAACTGAGAACACTCTTGCTGAAGGTGAAGGACGAAAGTGAAAAGGCTGGTCTTAGGCTGAATGTGAAGAAAACGAAAGTTATGGCAACTGCACCTACCAAATCGTGAGATATAGCAGGAGAAACCATGGAGGTAGTGACCACATTCAGTTATCTCGGTTCCCAGATGTCTGCTGATGGCGACTGCAGCCATGAAATCCGGAGACGCCTGTTGCTCGGTAGACAAGCGATGTCAAACCTTGACATGGTTATAAGGTCCAGAGATATAACACTAGCAACAAAGATCCGTATTGTGAGTGCTATGGTCTTTCCAGTTGTGATGTATGGATGTGAGACCTGGACCATTAGAAACGCTGAACGGTGAAGAATTGACTCCTTCGAATTGTGGTGTTGGAGGAAACTTCTTAGAGCTCCATGGACTGCAAACAGAACCAAAAGATCAATATTGGAGCAAATAAAACCAGATTTCCCCCTGGAAGGTCTAATGTTAAAACAAAAGCTGACCTACTTTGGATACACAATGCGAACGCATGCCTCGCTGGAAAAAAAATTATTAATGCTGGGGAAGATTGAAGGAACTAGAAGAAGAGGACGTCTGAGGATGAGATGGACCGATGGCATCACAGAAGCAATGTGTTCCAACCTGGAAGGTCTACAGGAGAAAGTGCAAGACAGGAAAAACTGGCGTGATTTGGTTCATGGGGTCACGAAGAGTCGGAACCGACTACACGAATAGAGAGAGAGAGAGATTCATCTGTCATTATCTTTCCATTGATGGGAACACTTTGAGTATACTATTTTACTGACATAATCCAAGCACACATAGGCTACTAAAACATCCATTCAATTAGGAACAGCAAGATTCATTATACTTGCATTTCAAACCTATAGGAATGGCAACATGGAGCGTACTTGGCAGCTGTGGTATGTATGCAAGACTTCGTCCTTTCTACTATGAGAACGTTAAAGGTGGTCTGCTCACCTGGTGGACAATTAAAGAGCTGGCATCACGTAGCATTATACTTTGTTCAATACAAAGCAATGCAGAAAAATTTGTCTCCCCGCAGGCACTTCTGCATGACTGGGTGACTAACTATTTACCATGCACAAGAAGTGTGCAACGAGCTGTATAGATGAACAAGCATTGTGTCTCATCCAGAGCAGTTCACGATGGTATATCATTGTAGATGCTCAAGGCTTTTTCAATGAATGCAAACAGTTTGTAGTTAAGGATATTGCCTTCACTGCTTTTACAGAAATTGTGGATGTGTAATAATGACGTTCTCAGCAAATATAGCATCGCCGATGCCTTTTAGGGATGTGAAGTATGAAGTACGAGTATGCCAAAACACATAAGATGGGATTATGGTTAATATGCTTTTTCCATGGAATTCACTGTAATGATCCTGGCATATGTTATGACGATGTGATAACATCGTTTCAAACCTTCGATCTCACAGACACTGTCGTCTATCCCATGACTGCTCCAAGAAGGCTACATGGATGCGTGGTATTGCCCAGCCATCCAGCATGTCAGAAAAAACTGGAAATGCTTTTAAGCTGGGTGACAAATAAATGAATTTAAAACAAATTCACTGTGTTATTAATGAGTTCGTGCTACTTTTACTTTGCTTTCAGTTACCATCAGCTGATACAGTTAATGTTATGAGGATGTATTTTTATTCAGCACACAACTACTTCCAGATACAAAGCCTATGATCTCCTTCAAGCAAAGGTGAAATAAATTTAGACGTAGCTTCTATGCTTGTGAAGCAGCAGCGATCACGCACTACCTGTTGCCAGACACCTACGAGTGGCTATCAACATGTGAAATGCCAAGTGATCAGTCTATTAACCCCGTTACACTCATCTGTAAACTGCACCTTCTAAATAACACTTACCTCTTTTTTTAAAAAGGTGTGACTTGGGCTTCTGTAAATAATAACAACGATTTAGGTCAACAAATTTCTTAATCCTTTATTTGGTTAATTGTATATAGTATTTTATTTGGTTACTTAATTAATAATAAAAAGAGATACATGTATTGAATTAATTTGCTTCAGTAATGATAATGAATACTTTTAAAAGATTATACTTTTTTATTTATAAAGATTCGTCTCCTATAGTATGTTTTCGATGAAAGCAGTCATTGACATAACAGAACAAATTACAGTTCAGTTATTACAATATCATTTGCCACAGAGGGGAAAAATTTTACAATCTTCGTGTCATTTGATGCAATAGAGAAATCTGCAATATCTTTTGATATACTTCTTCAAAATAGACTGAATTAAAATGGCAACTAGATTACACTAAAAACTAGAGACTCTACCAGCTGGCAGCAGCGTAGGTGAAACACTAATGTAGAAACGTATAGATGCATTTCATTAGAGCACACACGTATTGTGCAATAATCTCAGGCACACTAGTGAACACAGCATTCATTTCACTACAGCACACATTTTAAACAAGAAACACACACACACTCTCTCTCTGAAACACACAATTTGGAAATAAGTACCTTAACGTGAATGAATACTGTGAGTACAGCAAAATTTCTACCCCATTGGCACAAAGGACTTACTTACTATCAAGAGGCACCAAACTGATTTTCAGCTGTGATACAGCTAGATGTGACAGGAGCGAGGGGTCACTCAAAGTCAGCATACACAACGAAGAGAAATCCCTTTTGGTGGTGAGTGTTCTTAAATTTTGAGAATTTATTTTCCTCTATGGGCGTATCAGTCAACATGTCCCAGTTTCTTTGAAGGACAACCTATAGTGTGAAGTTGATTCTGTCCCTCTGAAAATAAAATCATATATATGTCCATCTTCTGGTTACTCCCAAAATTGGATGAAGAGGTCCAAGAATCTAGTTTGTGACTTTAAAACTATTATCTGGCTTGCTTTTTCTCAGGCCATAAACATGAACTGTTACAGTAGTATTCTGCCTCTCAACTTTCTGTATATCCAGAGGGTTAAGGGGGAAATCAGTACCATCAAAGTCTCGATACACACATATATTATTGTGTACATAGTACCTACCTGGACGACTCAATAATTTCTGTCACTTGACAGGGCTGACCATGCAAAACTAATCTCGTTAAGATTTTCGACGTTAGTAAGAGCCTTCTTGTTAGCGACGTCTTGTGGAAGACTCATATAGCTGGGCCCTACATTTAATGGATCAAAACATGACATTGGACATCAATGTGGAGTACTTAGCTTAGTGCCTTATAGCACCTTCTTTTTCTGCATATTGGAAAAGTTGTTTTGCTATGTGTGTCAGTTCACAGCATAATAGTGTGCCACACATTGGGACACAGTGGGACATTGTGGATTGACAGCCATTTTGGAAAATTCACTTTCTTGAATGCATAGGCAGTAGTTCAGGATATGTATGGTGTCTCTGTACCCAGCGGTACCCTTATCTATATGGGCAAATGATATCTAGTTTTCAAATGCAACTGCAATCACTGAGTAATTTAAATGTGGCAACCTACTAATCTGATGCGTGCGTACATTATTTGTAGAATGGGACAGAGGTCTGCAGCTGACCAGAGTATTACCACAGCTATCAGCAATCTAGGTTCTAGTCTGTACTGAGAGGAATTGCCCAGAACTGCTGTGGGTCAGGCTGGTGTTTTGACAGATGTCATGGTGACCATGCAGTGGACTTGGCAGGCTATCAGGGACAAGCTGGACCAGACCAAATTGTGGCGGACATGCCAGTGTTTACTGTGATGTCAGACCATATCGTGCTGATTGAATCCTAAGTCCTCATCTGGATGGTTTAAAGGCTCCTGTAGAAAAGAATAACGAGATACGTTAGTATTGGATATTTATAATACATGTGTAAATACTGAACTTTTTTTTCCTTGCCTAAAACAGCATAGATGTATGTATTATGCTAGTCTGATATCGTTATCTTGAGATCATCAGGCACATTCTCTATCCAGACATGCATATCATGTCAGTTGTTGGTTTTCTACATCATCATCATCATCATTATCATCATCATCATCATCATTACTGGAGTCCAAAGCAGACACACACACATGTAAAACATGTAAATGTATAGACATGTTACTCCTCACAATCCTGGACGCCTACAGCACTGTGCTGTGGACCAGCTTCATCTTTCCAGATTTCGGAGCAGTTTGTTTATATAGTGGTTTCACTGCACCAGGCCAACCTACTCTCCCTGCAGTGAGTATTTGCTGTTTAAGATACTCCTCACGAGGGAAGGCATCAATTACAGACATCTTCACCTGCAAAATATGAAAAAAGATGTTTAAATTCCAGCCATCTCAGTCTATACACCGAAAGTAGCACTAAATTGGAATGCAACGTACATTGATTATATGTTGTTCAACTTTAAATTATTGTTCAAGCTCATCCAGTGTCTGAGGGATGAATGCTGCAACAACAACTGTTACTGAATTCCATATAATACATCCACAACAGCTCAATAAGAAGGGTACTTGTCTGGTAGCTCAGATGTTTGTGTCTGATCATCATCAGCTATAGCACCGGATACAACGTGAGGCTGTCATTGTCACTTCCTCTAATAACTACTTAAGAGTGAAACTGACAAAAATCTCTTCATTGTAGGTGTCTCATGTTAACAGTCTGGAACTGGAATGATTCTCAACTAAAAGGGTTGTGATATTGTATACTGTGTATTTTTCATTAGTGGGGACAGCTGCTAGTATGTGTGTGTTGTCTTGGAGGTGTGTATTGCCCAATCACATCAAAAGAAGCTCACATGAACACCAAATTTATTACAGGACCTTAAGTGCTGTGAAATGTCAAGAAAATTACGTCACTGCGAGAATAAATGTTTTTCTCATTGTGCTGTATTCTGATATATCAAAAGGACTGGGATGTCAAAGTAGGAATAATAGCATTGGAAGCACATCTGGGGATTAAAAGAGTGCAGTATCGTAGGAACTAGAATCTTTACGACTGAGAATATATGAATAAGAGAATTCTTTATCTAACTTCCTGTTAAGTCTGTCCCAGATCTGACGGGTCCTAATATGTTTGGACAGGAGGCCGCAGGTGAGGTACTTGCAAGAGGCAGTAAATAGCGTGTGATGTTAAGCAGTGCTAGGAGCAGGAGCCATCCACACTCTCTCACATTTGACAGGTGTCTACGGGCGTCTTTATCGCTGTGATAGAATTTATAGTCTGTTCCCATCTGAAACTCATTAGCAGTAGATCGATAAATTTCAGTGCATTCAACATATATATTTTCGCGAGGGTGCTAGCTGACTCGAGGTTGTTGTGCTCTAAGGACCACAAGGGATTCACCAGCAAGATGCTAGCTGCTGTATCACTTCTGCACCAGCCTGTCTCTCCTTGCAATTAACGACAGACTGTGCTAGTGCAGTGGTGTGAGAGTGATGCAGAGATGCTTCCTGCTGCGAGGGCTGGGGCAGTGGCACGGCACAGGATGTGCTGTGGAGCGCCACTGGCGAGGCAGCCGCGCACAGGGATGTGTGTGGGGATGGGGACTGTGCATGCCCAAGCTGCACAGATGTCGCACTCTGCCATGTGAAAGTGGTCCTGCCTCACTCAGCACAACAATACATGGAGGCACAGAGGTCAACCACCACAACTCATGTGCAGCATGTATGCTGTGTCCAAATGAAGTGTTTGATTCCTTTTTCCCTACAACTCCTGTTATAGTATGGAAAAACGTCTGTTTTGTGGGTTGTCGTTTTGTGATCCGTCTTCTGTGATAGGCATTTGTTTGGGTTGTGCATGCATGTATGTATGTGTGTTTCAAGTGGCTCATTTAGAATAAGTATAATCACAAAGTGTGAATATTGTATTTAAGGAATGTGACTTTTGAACTGTGAACATGTATGGTTCTTTAATGTGATATGCCATGACATACTTTTTCTCATCAGAAAGAATATAATTTTTGTCAAATATTCAGTCATAGCATAAATTTGCTACAATTGGATCCAGCCACAACTATTAGTCGCACTGACTGTGTGATACCTCACTTATTATCTGGTCCCACTACAGCTATGTTTTCACCTTTGATATGTGAAATAATTGCTGTCATACATAATGATTTAACATGGGACCAGTATAATTAGTAGCAATATTAAGATTTTCCCAAATCACTTTTTTCCACTGTTGTGAACAGAACACAAGGGAAGGTGGGGGAATAGTTCATCCTGAAGAGGTGGTATGGAGGGGTTGGGGGCGCAGATGGGTGGAAGAGGTTCAGGTGGGTAGAGACGTGGTGATGATAGTGATGCCTCTCTTCCTTACACGAGGCATCACAACAACGTTTCACCAGGCAACGCTGGTCAACTGCTGTTTGTGTATGAGAAATCGGTTGTAAACTTTGCTCGTGTCAGCACGTTGTGGTTGTCGCCACCGGCGCCAACCTTGTGTGAATGCTCTGAAAAGCTAATCATTTGCATATCACAGCATCTTCTTCCTGCCGGTTAAATTTCGCGTCTGTAGCACGTCATCCTCTTTAACAGAGATGAGGCCCCTCCACGCCCGCACCAACGTGGTGACCAAACCAAAAGTTCTACTGTCACCTCCGTCAACATGTTAGTTATCTAGTAAGTAGATCACAGGATGCTGGGCTGTGATGTTGTCCGTGTGTCTGGGTAAGGCTACGCATTAACACGGTCCATCAGGTGACAGATAGTGGACGAAACGCGAGTGAGGGTAGCGATTTGGAGAGCAGAGGGAAAAAAGTGCCACGGCTCGTGCCGTGGGAAAAAAAACCTCTGCGACAGTGGGATGGATAGTAAGAGCAGTAGTGGCTTACTAGCTGCGATAGCTCATGCAAGGTTGGATTTATTAGTATAGGTATCATGCTTCATTACCGTGACAAGCGATGGCGATGTGTCCCAGTTGCTGCAGCTGCTACATTCCTGGAACAATCAAGATCGTTATACAGTAGTGTGGGGGATGTGTGGAGCTCGTTTGCATGCAGTGTACGGTACGGCTTCCCTGTGTGGTGCCAGTTATTCGGCAGTGTATTTGAGCTGGATATCCAGTTATGGCGTCTGATTAACAGGGGCTCGCCTGGGCCGTTATGTTTGCGTATGCTTGGCCATAGATGTTATGTCCTTACAAGTATGTCTTTTGGTCTTTTATGTTTCCATCTGTGGTTGTGGTCGTAGTTCCCCAGATTCAGAATAAACGGGTTCTGCGAATGTCTGGAATTTCTGTATAGTCTTGTGGTGAGTTTGTGGATTACCTCCGTGAGAGTCTCAAGTCGGTATTCCCGGTGAAGGTCCGCGATGCGTGAATATCGTGGAGCGCTGCTTACGATTTTGAGTACTTTGTTTTGTATGAGCTGCAGACGGCGCAGGCGTGTAGGCGCAGCGTATCCCCAGACAGGAGCTGCGTACGTCATCAGGGGTCGGATAAGTGTCATGTACATGGACCTCGACACCCTTCTGTTCAGTGTGCTACGCCTGTTGAGCATAGCGTAGAGCTGTTTGAGCCTCGCGCTAGCTCGGTTGGTCATGTGTTGTATGTGGTCCCCCCAGAGTAATTTCCAGTCCAGCCAGACACCGAGGTATTTGACTTCTTTGCGGAAACGTATTGGACGTGCATGTAGAGTTATTGGTCTGCAGTAGCGGTGTTTGCGCAGTTGCTTCGGTCTTCTAGTGAACAGAACGGCTTCACACTTGTCGACGTTTACTCTAACACGCCATTTCTCCAACCAAGGCTCGGCCACTCTGAGTGCAGTCTGTAGGCGTGACGTAATGTTTGATGGTTTCCAATCTTGCGCAAGGATGGCAGTGTCATCCGCGTAGATTGCCATCATTGTGTTGTGTGTGGTTGGGAGATCGTTTATGTAGAGGTTAAACAGTAGGGGCCCTAGAATGCTTCCTTGGGGTAGTCCCCGCGTGTATACCGTGTCTTGTTGATTGTTTTCCCTGCACGTCAGTGTTGAAACTCCTGTCTGTGAGGTATGACTGTATTAGACGCAGCAGCCCGTCGGGGAATCCCGCGTCGCTGAGTTTGCGGATGAGGCCGTTGTGACATAGACGGTCGAAAGCCTTTTCGATGTCCAGGAACACCGCCCCTGTAGCTTTGTTTATGTTGAAGCCATATCTTATATGTTCAGCGACCCGTAGGAGTTGCTGTGTTGTGGAGTTGTGATTCCTGAAGCTGAATTGCTCCGGTCTCAGGATGTCATTTGTTATGCAGTGCCTAGCGATGCGTTTGAGAATCAACTTCTCAACAATCTTACTGAGCGAGCTCAGAAGGCTGATGGGTCGGTAATTTTGTGGGAGGCTGTGGTCTTTCCCTGGCTTCCTGAACATCAGGACCTTGGCCGTCTTCCAAAAGGCGGGGAAGTGTTGGTGTTTTAGTATGGCATTCGTTATGTGTGTTAGGTGCTCAGTTGCTTTATCCGTGAACTCCTGGAGGACACGGTTTTGAATGCCATCATGACCAGGGGCTTTCCTAGCAGCGGAATGCATTATAGCCCAGGAGACTTCGGCTGTGTTAGCATGTCGAATGTCGTCGCGCGATGGTTGGGCTAGAATGCGTGTAACCTGCTGGTCGGTAGCAAGTGTGAACACTGGATCTGATGGTACCAGGTTCGGTGTGAATGACACTGCGAGTGTTCGGGCCATTAGTTCTGCTTTCTCTTCCGCTGAGTATGCAGGTCCGTCAGGCCCTTGAAGCGTTGGGGTGTATATTTTCTCCCTGGTGAAGTGTCGGGCTAGCTGCCACACGCCAGGTCGTGCGGTGTCCAGCCCTTCGAGTTTTTGGTTCCACTGCTGTGTTCTATGCGTTTGTATTTTATCGTGTATGATGCCCTGTAGCCTGTTAATGTGCCGTTTGAGGTACGGACGCCTGGTGCGCTGCCATTGTCTCCTGAGGCGATTCCTCATTGAGATTAGGCCCAGGATTTCCTGGGGCAGGGCCGCACTGCGTTGTTGTGAGGTGCGATCAGGTATGGCGCCTGCCATTGCTTCCTGGATGGCGTTAGTGAGGGTTTCTACTGCCTCGTCAATTTGTGCTGTTTCATTAAATTCGTGTATAGGTGGGATGTCGCTATCGAGCGTTTGCTTGAACAATGTCCAATTCGCATGCCCGTAGTCCAACATCTTGCGTTGTTCCATGTGCTGCTGCGTTTCCTCAATGTATAGTATTACAGGTTGGTGGTTTGAGGGCAGATCGTTTTGAACGGCAACGTTGAGTGTCGACGTAATGCCCTTGATGAGGGCCATGTCTATCACGTCTGGCCTGTGTCCCCTCTGATAGGAAATGTACGTCGGTTCAGTCGGCGCTAGTATAATATAGTTTCTGCCTAGTGAATGTTCGTACAGTTTTTTGCTGTTGGGATTTCGTATGCGCGAATTCCATTCTGGGTGTTTTGCGTTCAGATCTCCAGCGACTATTACTCGCGGTGAAATGTTGAGTAGTGTGCTGATATCGCGTGTTGAAATGCCTACAGGGCTGTTGGTATAGGCTCCTTTAAACTTGAGTCTGACGGCCGTAGCCCCAATTTTTTCCAGTTCAGGGAGCTCTATGATTGTGTGCTCAATGTCTTTGTGTATGACGATTGCAGTTCCACCTGCCACGGCGTCGCCCGGTCGGTCGGTACGATAGACACAGTAGCCAGGAAAGTTTAATTGTTGGTGCGGTTTAAGTTTAGTCTCGCTCAGTAGCGCGACAAGGATTCCCTTGCGCTCCATGAACGCGGCAAATTCTGCCCTTTTGTTGTGGATCGAGTCTGCATTCCAGAACAGGATCTGTGATAGTGTGTGCGGGTCTGCGTTGTGGGCCGGGAGTAGTATATTATTCATGTAAGAGTGTGAAAGAGTGTTGTGATGGCAGTGTGAATGACAGCCCAGTATTGCGCGGGTTCGGCGCTCATGAGCTGGGTGATGAGTGTAGTGACGGCCGTCAGCACCTCGGTAAGGATTTGAACGGTCGTGTGTCGAGGGAATAGTGTTTCCAGTATTGGCCCTGGTGAAGTGTTGGTGTTGGGTGTGGCAGCCTTAGCTGCTGTTGTAGAGTTCTGCGGCCGCATGTGCGGGTATTGGTGTGTTGTTAGGAGTGGCATTTGTGTTTCGTGACAGAGGTTGTGGCGCCCGTGTTACTTCTGTGGTGAGGGGGATGGTAGTGTGAGTTACAGTCTCGCTGTCTTGTTGACTGTTTTCCTGTGTGTTGCTGTTCTGTTGTTGCTGCGTGGCCTGTTGTGGTGATTTCCTCCAGCCGGCCGCTACCAGCGCTCCGCAGCCAGTCGCCCGGCAACGCCCGGGGAGTGCGCATCAGCTGCTCCCGGCGCAGCCGCCCAGCGGCAACCGGCCGGTGGCCGAAGGATTGAGCTCGCTCCCCTTCGACGCAGAGCCGCGCAACCAGCCGCGGCAGGACTGCCGCGAAAGAGCTTCGGCTCGCAGCTCCCGGTAGCCTCCGACTACCCAACGCCCCCAACGTGATTCTCACGTTCTTTTAGGGACTCTGAGGCAGTACAGAGCTCCTTCACGGGACCAAGCCCGCGTGCTGCAGGCCATCCTTCTCCCGCACCTCCTTTAGGTGCCGCGCTTGCACGAACAGCGCATGTTGGCGTAAAGTAGGGACCACCCACTGAAAGGTGGCTACACTGTGCCACTGCGCCAGAGAGTGCGCCAAAGAGTACTATTAAGCCGCCTCCACAGTGCTTGTTGAGAGTTCGTGGAGGTCAGTGCTACCAGAGAGCTCGTAGAGGACAGTGTGTGTTAAGAGTTCGTACTGAGATGTACTAGTGGGCACTGCTTGTCGTGAAGTCGGAGTAAGATGTTGTAGTAAAGAGTGTTGTTCCTTGTCTTATGCAGTGATTTGATGGGAGAGATAGCAGATGTTATTGTAATGAGTGCATTTCGTCAATATATGAAGGTAAAATTTATAATGTTCCTTTATTAGTTGTGTATCTGAAATAATGTGTCACTACAGGTTCAGTCAACAAAGCATCTGGCTTGTGTTCTTGGATTAGAGTGTAATTGTGATTTTTTTGCGTAATTATAGTTTTTCTAAATTTCTTTTGTCACGTCAGTATAATTGGTATCAAAATTCTTGTCTTGTTGGAAAAGAACCGTGCCAGATGTGGACGTTGAGTCACACTCCCACATACATAACAGTTACTCTTGTGCTCATTGGTTTCGTAGATTTTTATAGTTGCTGGGGTCTTAATTAATTAACTGTGTTTACGAAAATTTTCTTACATTGTTTTTTGCAGTCAGATTGCGTAATAATACTAGTCAGGGCCAACCGATTACGAGACTTACGTAATCGGACATACTAAAATTAAAAGTACAATCAAAATTATTTAATTAAGCCCCCATGCACGTGGCGACCGCTGCTTCGGATCGTCCCTTGGAATTGTTCTGATTGTGAAAATTGTAGACTGTAGTTTTGTTGTAGTAATTTTGAGTTTAGTGATTGTAGTCTGTATTGAGTGTGTAGATTTGGTAATTAGCATTCTTCTAATGGTATTTTTCAAAATTTAATTTTTATTGCCTTGTATACGCGTTTGACAAATTAGTGCAATTATGTCAATTGTTCGATTGATCGTGTCTGAGGGAGACATTTCATGTGAATAGTATTGTTGGAGATAAGGGGTCATTGTGTGTGATTTTCGTACAGTGACGAATCTTTCGTATATTTTGTAAATGATTACGCGATCAATGAAAAAGGCAAAAATGATGAATAGTGAGAATGACGAAATTGTTCACATGGCGAACTCGCCAACAGAGGAAAACAGTATGATGGATAATGAGGTGGAAAACAATGTGATAAGTCGGGAAAATAGTCCGGAACCATTTCAAAATTTTTCTCAATCAGAAAATTTACAGAATCTGAGATTAACGACAGAAGATTCTGAAATAGTATCGAACACAGATAGCCTTACAGCTGTGACGAAGGAAGCTAGTTTTGCGGGAGATGTTAGGGGCGAAAAGAATTTAGAACAAGTTAATATGGAGCAGTTGATGGGTGCAATATTAAATCTGGGATCACAAATGGGAACAATGGGAACACGAATGGAAACAATGGAAACACAGATGGGAACTTTGCGATCTGAAATTAAAACTGATATGGGAACAATGGAAACACGGTTAGGATCTAAATTTAAAACAGAGATGGGAACTTTGGAAACACGGATAGATTCACGAATAGGGACATGTTTCAAAAATATGAAAGATGAATTAAAGAAAGAAATCAGGGAAGAAGTACAACCGATTCTGAATTCTCACAATAATAGATTAATTGCAGTAGAAATCAGACAAAGGGAACAGGATAGAGAACAGGAAGAAAGAGATCGCGTGATAGTACAGAAATTTTCAGAGTTAAATTTACAACGTGCACAAGACAAGGAAGAAATATTTGAAAGAATCGAGGAATCCGTACCAAATGACAGAATAAATAATCTAACACGACAATATGAACAGTTAACTACCAAATGTGTCAATACTGAAACCCGAGTCGCGACACTTACGGAAGATGTAAACAAACAGAAAGAAAAAATAGGTGACTTATCGGAAAGAGTTGAGGAAATTTCAGATAAATTGACAAATCTTAGTTTACATGGGGACAGAGATTCGGATGATACAGCCCCATTACCATTTGCAGAAACCGAAGAGTATCAGAACATAAATAAGCATGTTGAGAATCAGGGAAAATTTAATGAACGCGTGAAAAGGGAATTTGAGGCATTACGGAAGCAAGTCGAGCAGATCGAAGGTGAAATTGTAGGAAAGGATAGCAGAAGAAATTTAGAATCACAGGTAGCAGAGGGGTTTGAAGAAAATAATTTGTTTCATTTACGGGATGCAACAAGAGAGCGCCAGGCGCGCGAACTTTACAATAATCGACATTCGGACTGGGACAGACGCGGTAGGTCTTTGTCGCCACGAGGCGAAAACTTTGACTATAAACACTTTTTGACTGTCCGGAAATTTAAGATCTTCCGCAATTCTAAGAATGACATACATCCATGTGCATGGCTAGATCAATTTATGTACGCACTTCCACCAAATTGGCCACTAAGTCACAAACTGGAATTTATGTGTGGATATTTAGAAAACGAACCGGCGACGCGGATGCGCGCACTCATTAGAGATTGTGATAATCTAAATGATTTTTATCATGCATTTCTATCGGCATATTGGTCCGAAAACACACAAGACAGAGTCAAACACAGTCTTATTATGCAGCGTAATTTTAAACAGTCTGAGTTCCGCACGCCGGCAGAGTACTTTGAAGACATGATTCGAAAGAATCAGTTCTTGTCCAACCCTTATAGCCCGACTGAATTAATTCGCATTTGTTTAACTAAGTTGCCACAATCCATAAGACAAATTGCTTTAGCCGGAAGATGTAAAGACGACATTGAGACTTTTAAGACTTTGCTACAAGAACTCGAGTACGACAATGACGACGGGACTACCTGTAATTTTTTCAGTAACAGTAATTATGATAGATTTTCAGATAAAAGGGACAGTGATCGGAACGGGCGTTATATGGGTAATTTTGAGAATGACAGACGTAACAGACACGACAATAGATACCAGCCCTATGACAATAACAGACGTTCTAACAGAAATTACACAGACAATAGCGGTAATTCGTACCGGAATGATCAATCATACGGAAACAGTAATCGGTATCATCAGGACAGAAATCATTCATACAGTAATAGAAATTCTTACTACAGAAATAATCAGGGTAGTAGATACAACAATAATTTCAGAAATGACAGTCGAAATTACACAAGAAGTAGTTATGCAGACAGACAGGAAAACAGAAATTTTAATAACAGACACAACCAAGAATTTGTATCTAACAGACAGGAGGGACCTAATTGGCATCCTCCACGTGACAGAATTTCAGAGAGACAAGTGCAAATCGTAGAAATGGATCCGCGAAATGACGCGAATACTCAAAGACGTGACGCAAACAATCGACAATGACTTGCAGCTTCGGCTTCTGGCAGCAATATAGACGGTTCAGAAAGTAATGACACTACGACTTTACACTACGTGCGTCTGGAAGACATGAGAGACATTTTGTTAGACGAAAAAGAAAATAATGTAGACGCATTTTTACATCCTGTTATTGAAGTATGTGTGGGTAAGAATAAGTTCACTGCAGTTTTAGATTCTGGGAGCCCATTGAATGTCATTAGTGAATCAGTTTTTCGTATATGTGAAAGAACTATTGCCTGTCCTGTGTTACCTATTTCTAAAACTACAATTCGAGGTGCTATTTCTGGAAAAAGTGTGGAAGTCAAACAACAGACCAATTTAAATTTCATTTGTCAAGGATACGAATTTTCTGCTAATTTTATTATTGTTCCATTACTCAGTACACAAATTATATTAGGTATGGAGTTTCTTAACGCACATAAGGCAATTTTGAACTTTAAAGAAGGAAGTGTAAATTTGACTGTTGCCGGAATGCCGAAATGTTTAAAATTTTTCGAGTGTTTAACAAGATCTGAGTCAGATACAAAATGTTTAAGGTTTCTTACTTCTGATGTTTTCGTTGAGCATTATGACGACAATGTGTTTATTCATGATAATGACAACAGATACAGAGACGCGATGGATGATATAATTAATAGCGAAGAATTAATTAACGAAAAGGTTAAGAAAGCTGAAGTGCCAGATGACGTTGCAAGAGAAGAGCTGCACCACATTTTAACTTCACATGCTACAGTGTTTAGTCATCACACAGGAACTATACAAGGCTTACAATATTTATTTAAAGTGAAAGAACACACACCATTTCGCGGGAAAACGTACGCTATTCCTTTGGCTTACAGAGACAAGGTTAAGAATGAACTTCAGTACATGTTAGATCAGGGCATTATTGAGCCTGCAGTCAGTCCTTATACTAGCCCATTACACGTTGTTCTTAAAAAGGATGGATCAATTCGTCTGGTTCTGGATTCCAGACAGATAAACAATATCATTATTCCTGAAACTGACCGCCCACAAAATTTAGATGAACTTCTTCAACATTTCCATGGAATTAAAGTTTTGTCCACGATTGACATGCGCGCAAGTTTTTGGCAAATAGAACTCCACCCTGATTGTAGAAAATATACTGCCTTTTTAGCTTTTGGTAACTGTTACCAATTTCGGAAATTACCGTTTGGACTTACTGTATTTTCAGCAGCATTCATTCGTAGCTTAAATGAAATTTTACCTGTTTATCTTCGTGATAATATTACTTCTTATGTTGACGACATTCTTATTGCTAAACGTTCTTGGAGTGAGCACAACAAAATTTTGGACTCATTATTACGTATCTTTGCAAAAGTTGGCATGACAGTGAACTTGGAAAAATCTGAATTTGGTCGTTCTCAGGTGAAATTTCTCGGTTACATTATTTCTACAGAAGGTATTCTCCCTGATCCAGAGAAATTAGATGCTATTCGTAATTATGCTGTTCCTACCACAAAACGTGATGTTCGTAGTTTTCTTGGTGTCTGTAATTTTCTTCGACGCTTTGTTAGATTGGACGATTTGGCCACACCTCGTTTATGTGAACTATCCGGAAAGAAATCTAATTGGTGTTGGGATGAGGAAGCTCAGTCAGAATTTGAACAGCTTCGTGATGCTTTAGTTGCTGCTCCACTTCTTTCACATCCGGATCTATCTAAAGAATTTTGTTTGGCAACGGACTCATCATACAAAGGCCTAGGTGCACATTTATTTCAAGAGATAGAAGAAAACGGCGTTCTAGTACAGAAGACTATTGCATTTGGAAGTCGTGTTCTCTCTAAATCCGAAAAGAATTATTCGATTACGGAACTTGAAGCTTTGGCTGTTGTTTGGGCTTTCACAAAATTTCGCACATTTTTGTTTGGCAGACATACTAAAGTTTACACCGATCATCGAGCTCTGGAATTTCTTATGTCAACAAAATTAACTCACGGCAGATTGTCACGATGGGCGTTGTACCTACAGGAATTTGACTTTAGTATTGTTTACATACAGGGTTCTTCTAATATTGTTGCCGATGCTTTATCACGTGCACCTATGGGTTTGAAACAAAGTGCTGAAGAGGACTGCAAGGAAAACAATTATTGTTTGATGTATATTCAAGGTGTTGCTTTTGAGAACTTTATTTCGTCTTCGCTCCAGGATATCGCTAAGGAGCAAAATAAGGATCCAATCTGGAAGGACATTAAGGAGAAGTGGAGGAGAAAGGAAAGCGTAGCGATTAGACAGCATTATTTAGTCCGCAATGACATTCTTTTTAAACGAAAATCGGTCGACAACTCCGTTTGGTTAGTTTGTATTCCTGATGAGTGGGTCAATAAATTGATTTGGTATACGCATCTCAGTTATGCACACTTTGGTCCCCGAAAATGCTTTCATAAATTACGAGAAAATTGTTACTTCAGTAATATGGAAAAACGTATTCGATCTGTTCTTGCCAAATGCAAATTATGTCAAATGGCTAAGCCTCCAACGATTTCTCACAGAGCACCGTTGTTTCCCGTCATTCCAGCGAAATTAAAGGAGTTGGCTGCAGTCGATTTGTTTGGTCCAGTGGTTCGTTCTACTAATGGTTTTGCGTACATTTTCGTAGCAGTGGAGTTGACGTCAAAATATGTGTGTTTTACACCTTTACGCAAAGCAACAGCTCGTTCAGTATCTAATGCTTTCATCAAACATTTTCTTAAAGAAGTTGGTCATGTTGACAAGGTTATATCAGATAATGGATCACAGTTTCGTTCTAAAATTTGGCTTCGTACTCTACGGCGTCGTAAAATTAAACCAATTTTCATTTCACTTTTTCACCCTCAATCTAACGCTTCAGAGAGATGGATGAAGGAAATCAATAAATTGTGCCGTCTTTATTGTCATCAGAATCACAGAACTTGGGATCAGTATCTTCATATTTTTCAAAACATTCTGAATGAACTTCCTAATGACTCAACTTCTTTACCGCCTCTATTAATATTAAAAAATAAAGTACCAACAAATCGCATTTCTGAAATCGTTCCTTTTCCGCCTTCACGGAAACTACGGCATTCTGAAGTTGTTAACCTGGCTCTACAAAATATTGCATCTGCGGCTGCTAGAAGAAAGAAATCGGCGAAGCGTCCTGGTCGTTTAAAAAATTTGTCGGTTGGTCAGAAGGTGTTAATTAAGTCCCACCGTTTGTCTCATAAAGGAAAAGGCTTGTGTCGCAAATTTTTTCTGCTTTATAACGGTCCATATAGAATTCGCAAAATTATTCATGATAACACTGTCGAAGTAGAAACTCTTAAATCTCGACGCTCTAAAGGAATACATCATATATCAAACGTTAAAATTTTTGTGGAATAACATACTTGTGAGAAACTAACAGCTAGATGTAAACATGCGGAGAGTACAAGGATACCGCGCTGTGTTTTGGCGGCGGCACATACTCAAAGCAACAGTCAAGTCTGCGCGCCGCACAAGGCAGTCGTTGACCGCGAACAATAGCTTCCTACGTCACGCGCCTACAGCTGATCGAGCGCTCAGTGCGAATGCACTGACAGCCGTAAACAAATACACAGTCTAATTTCTCCGACTAAATTCTGTATAAGCTATAAGGACTTGTTGAATTGTGTTATTAACATTCAGTATTTTGCAGGATACGGTTGTATAAAATATTTAAGACCTTCAGGTAAATTCTGTGCGTGTCCGACGTTAAGACGACTTGCTATCGAGAAAATTTCAGGAAGAATGTAATTTCGAAGAAGAAAGTAATAAACTAAAAAAAAAAGGTAACTATTAATTGAGTTCATTTTACAGGTAACCTCTTTCCACTTAGGTACGTACTTTAAACGTAATTTGCTGCTCGCGATTACGTGATTCATACTTTGTGCTAATTTCATGTTCTATGAATTTACTTGTGAAGCGACATGCTTGTATACATTTACTGATTTTGACAATTATTGATTAATGAACTGGGTTGTAACTTGTGTATATTATGCATCGCTTGGCTGCTATGCTTTTTCACTGACTGATTTTGACAATTATTGATTAATGAACTGGGTTGTGACTTGTATAGATTATGCATCGCTTGGGTGCTATGCTTTTTCACTGATGTCATTTTTTTTTAATTATGTGCCTGCTGTGCTTATTTATTTAAATTATAATTGTCACCTGATTAATTGTGCTGACTGTGATTATGTATGTAAGTTATACTTTTTGGATTTATCTGCTTGCGCCTTCATGTTTGCTTATTAAGATGACATATGAATATTTATTTGCTTATGCTGATATGATGCTAATGACCTGTTTATTACGTAACATATATGTTTACTGCTATGCGTATGGATTACATATTTACACATTTCTGTTTTGTTGCCATAACTGCTCTTTAATTTGGTGTATAGAAATGCTGATATACTGTGTATAAACATAGAGTTTAGGTTACACTGTGGTATTAATTATAGATTGTTCGGTTGGCAGAGCCTCGTTGTAGGAATTGTGCTGCATCCACTTGTTGACATTTTGTTCTCTACTGGTATATTTACTCGCTATTGCAAGTTTTGCTTACGCTCAGTGCCATATATTTTTAAGATAAGAAAATTAACTGCTATAATTCGACGAACGACATTAGTACAAGAAAGTCATAGAAGTCACATGAGCTGGAGGTTTTATGGAAGCTGTATAAATTTATGCTAATAGGAAGGAGGCTAACGACATGACAGACCAAAACTAGGTTTAGACCATTAACAGTTATTACACTGCATTTTCGTGAGCAATTGAAATAGGAAGTGACACTTGACACAAAAAATACTCCACATGTTTGCTTCTGTTTGCCATAATTCTTGAAGTGGTGTACACACTGTGAAATATTATGATCATTCACACTCCGTAATCGTACGTAATTACTGAGAGTTATTCGAACTAAGTCTGTTAGAGGTCAGGTATGCATTTCTTTTATTTAATGATGGACAAGGAACCAAAATGTATCTTATAATTTATAATGAGTAGAAAATTTGGGTCAGATGGATTACACAGAGGTTGTGTGTGGACACTGTGTCTTCGGATTGTATGGGATGCTGAATTGAAGTTGCATTAGGATTTTATCTGTACTTGTTCAAGGAGACTGACTAGAGGAAAGAGTTGTTATGGAAGTGAAATGATGTTGGTGCTGAGGTTTATATGTAGCGACGTATTATTTAGGTATTGAGAGTATATTAAGTTGTTGATTATTGGAGTTTTTGTGGACAAGAGGTAAGATAAATGATATTGATGATAAGAGTTATATGTGTCTACGTACTGAAGAAGTATTAGTGACGTATTGAGATTAAATTGATGATTATTGGAGTTTTGGTGTATAAGAGGTAAAGTAAGTGAGGAGCATATTCTTTTTTTGTTGGTCTTATGGAACAAGGAGGATGAAGATAGCAGACTAGAACACTAAAATAGAAGGAAGATAGTCTATACACACACTTTGTTAAATAACTAAGCAGTATATACTTTTTTTTGGAGAGAGGAAGTAATTGCATATCTTGGCTCGCTGACAGTTGTTCAACAACAGTACATTTTGATATGGCTTGGCAAACATTGGTCTTGACATGATGACTATGACGTTGACTAACTATTATTGACTGTTATACATTGCTGCCACTACTACTTGATACACATGATGAACATCAGATTTTGACAGAATTACATTTACACAGTTAACACTATTCAATTACACAGTAGTACTTAATGTGGATGAAAGATGAATGAGTGTGTTTTGTGTGTTTTCCTTTCCTAATCCTACCCACCTATCTCGTAAATATTATTTTATTTGTTGGTAGTGGCTTGCACTGACACCATAAATATTATAGGTTTACTGGTATTTGTGTATTGTAATAGTTAATAGGACAATTATCTGACATCATTTGTGTGTTTGTTATGATTTGTATGTTACTGTAAAAGCATTGTATGTGTATTCAAACTATTTTTCATGCCTGAACTGTCTGATTAGTGAAGATAAATATTCTGAACTGTTACCTGCACTTTTCAACATGATGTGTGACATTAGGACATGTTTAATTTCTGCTCATAAACTCTGATGAACAGTGCTAGTGAGTTTGATGGAACTGCTTCTACTGAAATAATGTCACTTGTTGCTGTCTGCACCTGCTCAACATTGCTGGGTGCAACTGATGGACTGCTTCTACTGAAATGATGTCACTTCTTGCTGTCTGCACCGGCTCAACATTGATGGGTGCAACTGATGGACTGCTTCTACTGAAATGATGTCACTTGTTGCTGTCTGCACCAACTCAACATTGCTGGGTGCCATTGATGGACTGCTTCTACTGAAAAGATGTCCCCTGTTGCTGTGTGCACCTGATCAACATTGCTGATGCCACTAATGGACTGCTTCTACTGAAATGGTGTCACTTGTTGGTGTCTGCACCTGCTCTCAACTTTGCTGGGTGCAACTGATGGACTGTTTTTACTGAAATGATATCACTTGTTGGTGTCTGCACCTGCTCTCAACTTTACTGGGTGCCACAGATGGAACTGCTTCTACTGAAATAATGTCACTTGTTGCTGTCTGCACCTGCTCAACATTGCTGGGTGCAACTGATGGACTGCTTCTACTGAAATAGTGTCACTTGTTGCTGTCTGCACCTACTCAACATTGCTGGGTGCCTCTGATGGACTGCTTCTACTGAAATAATGTCACTTGTTGCTGTCTGCACCAACTCAACATTACTGGGTGAAACTGATGGACTGCTTCTACTGAAATGATGTCACTTGTTGGTGTCTGCACCTGCTCTCAACTTTACTGGGTGCCACTGATGGTCTGCTTCTACTGAACTAATGTGACTTGTTGCTGGGTGTACCTGCTAAACTTTACTGGGTGCAACTGATGGACTGCTTCTACTGAAAAGATGTTACCTGTTGGTGTTCTTTTTTGTATTAACTAATCGTTGAAAGCATTTTATGTGAACATTTGTATAAACTGATTTTTTTTGTATATTGTGTAAACTATTATGTAAAGCCACGTGTATGAAAAAAATTTGTATTGCCTACTGTACTTTATATATTAGGTTACTGTAAGGTCAGTGCAAAGCCAAAATTTTTAACTAATTATGTGATGTTTAGGTATTAATATTATCTTTTATTTTTGTTTGTATTTTTCTGGACGAATTTGGTGGTATTTTCACCACCAATGCTGGCAAAAATACCATCAAATTCTGGCCTGTGGAGGAAGGGCATATGAAAGGTGGCTACACTGTGCCACTGCGCCAGAGAGTGCGCCAAAGAGTACTATTAAGCCGCCTCCACAGTGCTTGTTGAGAGTTCGTGGAGGTCAGTGCTACCAGAGAGCTCGTAGAGGACAGTGTGTGTTAAGAGTTCGTACTGAGATGTACTAGTGGGCACTGCTTGTCGTGAAGTCGGAGTAAGATGTTGTAGTAAAGAGTGTTGTTCCTTGTCTTATGCAGTGATTTGATGGGAGAGATAGCAGATGTTATTGTAATGAGTGCATTTCGTCAATATATGAAGGTAAAATTTATAATGTTCCTTTATTAGTTGTGTATCTGAAATAATGTGTCACTACAGGTTCAGTCAACAAAGCATCTGGCTTGTGTTCTTGGATTAGAGTGTAATTGTGATTTTTTTGCGTAATTATAGTTTTTCTAAATTTCTTTTGTCACGTCAGTATAATTGGTATCAAAATTCTTGTCTTGTTGGAAAAGAACCGTGCCAGATGTGGACGTTGAGTCACACTCCCACATACATAACAGTTACTCTTGTGCTCATTGGTTTCGTAGATTTTTATAGTTGCTGGGGTCTTAATTAATTAACTGTGTTTACGAAAATTTTCTTACATTGTTTTTTGCAGTCAGATTGCGTAATAATACTAGTCAGGGCCAACCGATTACGAGACTTACGTAATCGGACATACTAAAATTAAAAGTACAATCAAAATTATTTAATTAAGCCCCCATGCACCACTTCAATAGGGAACAAGAGATCAAAATTGTCGTTTCCCCCGTCCCACCCAATAAATAATCCTAAGTGCGAGATGGCGGACGCTGCTAGCATTTCCCCTGCAGTCAAATGGTTCAAATGGCTCTGAGCACTATGGGACTCAACTGCTGAGGTCATAAGTCCCCTACAACTTAGAACTACTTAAACCTAACTAACCTAAGGACAACACACACATCCATGCCCGAGGCAGGATTCGAACCTGCGACCGTAGCGGTCGCGCGGTTCCAGACTGTAACCCCTGCAGTCACCCGCAGTAAGACTGCAACACACGAGGCGCGAGGATCGACTGCACCCGCCGAAACTCGCGCCCCGCCCGCTACCGAAGGCAAGGGAGCGGCTGGCGACGCCCGACAGCTTGGCGCGAAAGCGCAAAAGCAGCTCGAGACGCGCCGGCTAATCACCGAACTTTTCGGGGCGGACGTGTCACCCACCAAAACAACTCAAGAGATCGAGGCAGCGGCGGCGGATGTGGACACAGGAAACCACTACACAGAGCCCTGGCAGATGGAGGGCCCAAAACGCAGACCCAGAAAGGCACCAGCACAAACAAGCGAGCAACCAAACTCGCTAGGCAACCGAAAGGCGCTGTTGCCTACACCCACTAGCTCACCTCAGGCTAGCAACATTAACACAAAACAAAACGCAAACACAGCTGTGGCGAACAACAACAAAGCACACAAAGCCACAGCGGTGCCCACACAACACAGGACTGGTTTCCCCCCAGTCGTTATACAAAACTATGGGAACCTTAGTGCCCTTGACACTGCATTCACGGAGAGGCACATAAACAGCACATTACATGCAAAGTACTCGGGGGATAGGGCCTCACTGTACGTTGCCACAGACAACGAATATAAAGATCTTCTGACCTTCCTCAAAGATCGGAAGATCGAACACTACACGTACAGAACGCTGGACGAGAGAACCCAGCAGTACGTGATCAAGGGAGTGGACCCCAGCACCCCCAACGAGACAGTACAGGCGGCGCTCTGTTATCTGGGATTCGACTGTAAAAGTGCCTCCCGGATGACAGGGTTCCGTACACCCGCACCGTTACCACACTACACGGTCGAGTTAGCCGACACGGCTGATTCCCGCGCCATCCTGCAGATAAAGAGCTTCCTACGCATGGACGTACGTGTAGAACTTTACGAACCACCCAACGTCCCCCAACAATGTAACAACTGCCAGCGGTTCGGCCACGCGGCCCTCCGCTGCGGCCTGGCAACTCGCTGCCGCGGATGCGCTAGCAATCACAGATCCAACACCTGCACACAAACACAGCCAAACCAGCGACGCTGTGCCAACTGCGGTGGGCCCCATGCGGCAAACTTCAGGCAGTGCAGTGCATAAAAACAGGCGCTGAAGCGTAAGCAAGACAAGCCCAGGGTACTGCATGACATTCCAGGCCCAAGGCCAGCGCCGAACCCAGTAAGGAACGGCGTAACGTTTGCCACGGTTGCACGCCCTGGCCGCGGAACCTCAGCTCCCTTCACACACACGCGAAACAACCGCTGCAACAGCTACACAACAGCCACAGACAACACCTGAAAACCAACAAGCATCGCTACCAACACCTATGCCCCCAAACAACACGACCTCACTCCCGGAAATCACGTGCTGCGAAGAAACGCACCATATACAGGAAAACACATCCACACAAGAACCCCTCGAACCCCAAGCCCAGAGGAGGAATAGACGTACACGTAAACACCTAATCCTCGTGGTGTAGCAATTTTAATGGCCAGTAGTGTACTTTGAGTCATTCTAAAACGTAAGCAAATATTACTGTTAACACAAACTTAAATGGACACCCTGTGTTATTTCTTAAGTTATCAGTAACACGAAAAATTATAAACAGCAATCATGTTGGCAGCATAGCAGTTCGTCAATTACATCACAAGGAAGTGCAAAGCGAAGTTGCTGCTTGAAATAAACGAAATGTACCACTATTGTACATTTCGAGATGCAGGCCTTTTACCCATAATCGCGATGTGATTGGCGTACAATGGTATTGTGGTGTCACCGCCAGACACCACACTTGCTAGGTGGTAGCCTTTAAATCGGCCGCGGTCCGGTAGTATACGTCGGACCCGCGTGTCGCCACTATCAGTGATTGCAGACCGAGCGCCGCCACACGGCAGGTCTAGTCTAGAGAGACTCCCTAGCACTCGCCCCAGTTGTACAACCGACTTTGCTAGCGATGGTTCACTGCCTACTTACGTTCTCATTTGCCGAGAAGATAGTTTAGCATAGCCTTCAGCTACGTCATTTGCTACGACCTAGCAAGGCGCCATTATCAGTTACTATTGATATTGTGAACTATGTACCGTCAAGAGCTACGTTCATCATTAATGGATTAAAGTTGAGTATTCCACCAGCTACGTCCGTCGTTTCTAAATTCTAATTTCCTTGCCCTGTTCCAGACCTCACGCCAGCCTGCGTGAGCTAAATCGCGTGCCTTTCGGCCTCCTCTAGTAACACGGTTTTGGCTCTCCTGCCAACCACAACAGGTATGACAAACGCTGTGCTTATTGCTCTTAACACTGTTATTAAGTGGACTGGAAATAATACAGACGTGCAGTCACAGTGGAAAATTAGTAAAAGGTTTACTCGTTCAAGGTTTATTTATCTTCACTACTGTACTAGAATGGACATAATGGTAACGAAATACCGAATCTCACTGGACACGGTCTATGTGATTAATGGCTGACCGAGGATCTAACAGAGGGATAAATGCTAGTTGCACATAGTTGTACATCAATTACATAATGGTACATGACACATGGAAAACATTTCACTGAACATTTTACTGGTTACTTACAGCTGAACTATTGCACATGGCGAAATGCTTATACAAAGGTACAGAATACCTGCAAAGCTAACATATGTCTCCTCAGAAACACACAAAATATTCGCCAGTTTGCAGTCACGTTTCTCACAGCCTGTGTTCGAAGAGATCGTTACTTATGTGGCAAGACCGATCGACTCCCTGCTGGCAGCGTTCCTCGTGTCGCTGCACGACATGCAGTGGTGATATGGGCTTACGTGTTGACCATTGTTGTTGGAACCTGCTGATACACCACATTGTTTACATGTCCCCCAGAAGAAAAGGCCACGAGGGCGACATCCCGAGACCGCGCTGGAAACCTCTGAACAGGACTGTTCCATCCTATGCATCGAGTTGGGAATTGTTGGTTTAGAACATTTCTTGCCACTGTGGCACTATGTGAGGGCCTTCATAATATTGATACCACTTTATCTCACGCAAATGAAGAAGTAGGTCTTCCATCAGTCCAGGTGAAATACATACTGTCACTGAGTTGCTGCTTTGCCTGACCGTGAGCGGCGTTAGAGCGCATATCGATATATCCCCTCTCGTAGTATCTTTGCTCGACTGCTATTACTTCCCGGTCGTTGTCTGTCGTAAGGGAGTTCGGGTCACGGGTTCAGGTCTGCCAGTCGGTTGGAACGCATCTGGAGCGCAGTCCGAACCTACGAGTCGGGGAGTTGCAGTGCTGGAGTAGTGCAGTCGGGTTGGAGCAGCAGTGAGGTCTGCGTCGACGTGGCTCGCCCGACCATTGCCACCACGCATCACTTGAGCCGGGCCACGGTCTTGGTGGACCGTCGGTCGGTCGTCCAACTGGACGACTCGTTTTGGCTCGCCGGTCGTTCACGAGTCAGCTGTGCGTGTGCATTGACTCCAGATTTGTCTTCGTGCGTGTATAGTTACTGTTGGGTATCGTTCAGGTCTTCGCACAAGTGTTTGACAGGTTGTGTGTGTAGTTGGCGTTGTTTCCACTGACGACTATTTTAGATGTTGTCGGCATTCTGAGGGGACCAGGGAAGTTATTCCCACGTGGTGCAGTCGGCTGGGTCCTCTGGCGGTCCCTCCGCAGTGTCGGAGCGTGTGTGGAGCTGTCCGATCGCTACGAGCTTCGTGGTTCACCGACCCAGGACAAGCTGAATAGTGGTTTCAAGTATCCAAGCCACGTCCATTCGTGTTGTGTGGTACGTTTCGGTGGTTCGTTGTTGGGTTTTCCTGTGAGCAACACCGAGTGTTTCTTTTGCTGAAATTTAGCCGCCATGCAGTGGTATTAACTATATTGTTTGACTACAATTCAAGTGCACCAGCGAAATTTTCTGCCTTGTGGTCGTTAGTGTTCCGGTTACCTGCCCTGGCCACTAACGTAATTTCAGGCAGCCTCATTTCCTCACCTGTTGTCACTGTCCAACACGGTGTGTAGTTTTGACAGCTTAATACGCATACATATTGATTGTGGATAATTATCCCCGTAACATTTTGTGTTTGAATTCTCATGTACCGATTGGTGGCAAGAAAGTCGTTTGTCGGTCAGTCCGTGGCTGTCCCTTGGTTGGGTTCTGACGGATTAAGTGTAGATAGGCTCACCACCTGTCTCACCTAAGTGAACGAGGGCAGACCGACTCCCTGGAGGCTTCTGAGTGCTGTTGTCTTTACTGGCATCCTCACCAGTGTTTAATTGTCGGTTTATAGTCTATCATAGCCAATGATAAAAGAAATTCTTGGTTTTACTGTGTTTTGTGTAAGTAAGTTTGACTTCCAGCAAGTGGATATTTGCTGAAAGGTTGTTGTGTTGTCTTTTCTTTTAGTCTGGTCTTAGCTACTTGAAACTTAAGGCTTGTGGTTATATTTTGTTTTAATTTTGGAAAATTAATTGTGGGCCTTCAGCCTTGGAACTTTATTCTTATACCTTTCAAGCTTAAACATTGCGGCCTTCTGCCTCTGAAAGATTATGGTAATCTATTTTAAAATCTCGAAAATCTGACTGTGGGATTTCATCCCTTTGTATCGTACCTTGTTTATGTTGGTCTATCCACCCTTGCCTTGAGGCTTCCAGCCTAGCTGTGATACCATATATATATTTGAATTATTTTATTTGCTATTTTAACTGCATTTTTATCTTGTTGATTTTTAAAATTTCTTGTTTGGAGGTCTTCGGCTGTGAAAGAATTGCATTTTGAAACTGGTAATTTAAGGTGCCGCTTTCGTTGTAAATGTGTTATCAAATTACAATAAATTAAAAGTTTAGGATGAAACTGCCCCCAACCTTATTTGGCCCTTTCCACAATCCTAATCACCTGTTCTGTCCAGTGGGTTTAGCCGGCGTTTCAATTATTATTGCGGAATGAAGGTACTGATTGCGTTTTCCGGTGGCGACTTTACATACTACCTGAATCTATGCAAGATTTCGAGACAGAGTTTCGTTGTTTGTGGGCATTTATACCAAAACGAATGGTAGATCGTCCTGCAGGTTTCACATATTTCTCATCAGCCGTCTTCAGCACAGATATTTTTCTTTCGACGAATACGGTTTTCTGCAAATGGAGACGGTGCTTCTCCGAAATGACTGGATATGATGCTCCTGAGCCCACAAGAGCTTGAGCTGGTTGGCCATCCATAAGTATACCGACATAGTTTTCTATGATTTTTGTAGTGATCGAAGGCGGAGGATTTTTTTCTTCGGCAGCCTCACCTCCAAGGAAGATCGCACCCTTTAGTTTCCCAGGTTGCGGCGCCTAGGTGATCGGCTGGAGCTTCTAAAAGACGATGGAGACCTTGATCGACGGGTTGGAGAGCGTCCTCTCCAGCGGCTAGCTTGCGGCGATGGTGACCTACCTCGTCCTGTACCCACATCTTCTTGTTAATCTTCGTCGTCTCGGAGTTGGCGTCGGCTAAGATCGGTCTGCTGCCTTCTGGCGTGGGCGTCATCAAATATCCGCCGCCTTTCTCGACAATAGCGCACCACATGTCCCGGTCGACCGCAATGGAAATATACTGGTTGGTTATCCTGGATCCTCCAGACGTCAGTCTTCCTTGGTGCCCAAACAGGTTCCTCATGCGGCATTGCCTGTGTCTCAATTTTTTCACCGTTTTAAAGGGAAATGAAGGACGAGAGATTGGGTTCAATGCCTGTTTCACTTCCTCCCTTATGACCTCTTCAAGCGTCTCAGTTTTTTGCTCACCGTGCAATCCAAGTGCCTTCTGAACTTCTCTCCCACTATCTGACGAAGAACACTTGTGAAATCGATAAAACGTTTGGAAGCCGTTCAAATTTCTTGCTTGTAATTCTTTTTTAATGCATTGTCTCGATATACTGGCACCATTTTATGAAGTCGTCTGCTGTCGAACCTCCTTCAGGAGTAGGGCTTGATACATGACCTCAGCAACACCCTTCATGAGATGTGCAACCTTATCTTCCTCCTTCATTCTACGATCGACTATTTTACACAGCTCCAAAACGTCTTGAATGTAGGATACTGTAGTTTCTCCTGGATCTGTGCCCTGCACTTTAATTTACCTTCAGCCTTGCACTTCTATCGTTGTGAATCGCCGAGATATTTGCGCAGTCCCACCTGGAATACTTCCCATCTTGTGAACTTCTCCTGGTTGTTCTAATACCATCGCTTGGCAGTGCCCTCCAAGTAGAAAATACGGTAGGCAAACACACAGTGTCATAACATTGTTAAATTTGGCTATACTCTCATATACCTTGAGCCACTTGTTTGGATCTTGACCATCGTCACCAGAGAAACTGGAAGGATGTCTCATGTGGTGGCACATACTTGCTGTCATCGTAACGTCCTCTTCTTCTTCTGTCACCAGTAGATTGCTATCTGTTGAATATGGCTCGAATTCGGGTTTCTCGCCACGAAAAGGGCTGCTCTGTTGTGGCCTGATGGGAGCCACTGTGTCGTCGATAACGCGCGCTATCACAACTTCCAATGCCCAGCGCCTCCACCAGAACAATGTCACGTAGAAGGAGGTGTAATTAGATGAATGACGAACACTAACTTCACTCAAAGAAGGTGTATTCAGCACTTGCACATACAAGAGCACGGAGCGAAATGCCTCCGGCCAGAACACATACACTATATATAAAGCTACAGAACATTCCAATACAATGAATCTTGACATTTCTAGAATTTATTCGAACCGAATATAGAAATTAAAATGGTACACTTCAGGTGAATTTCGAACTCAAGACCCTCCATTCAATAGTTTAGTATGATAACCACTACACCACTATATACTCAGCTTCTTCTGCAACAATATGTATTGTGGCAGCAGTATAATTGGAACATCCCCTTTTGAACAATTATACATGACTGTGTTTAAACTGACACACAATATTTTTTTTTAGCGCAACGCAATCTGACTTTCAATAATCCCTACAAAAGAATGGCCCTGACTAACATTAACCTATACCTTTCACAAATCACTTACCTCACAAAAATCTTCGTTACTCGAACTACTGCAATACAGCGAGCGCCACTACTGCCAGCTAAATAAAAGATTCAAACTACTGAAGGCACTAACTACTGATAGGCATAGTTAGCAAATGAAAGATTTTGATAGAGAACAAACAATGTATGTACCTTAATAGTGTTCAAAGGTCATAATATATATAGCAGTTCATGACATCCAGTCTTACGAATTTCAAAACTCCGCCATTTCTCTCCCCACATCCACCACTGCTGGCGGCTCACCTCCAACTGCGCAACGCTACGCGCTGTTAACATCCAGCTGCCCAACGCTACAATGGCGAGTATTACAACACAGACTGCACACAGCACAGCCAGTGATTTTCATACAGAGCGCTAAGAAAACCTAAACAGCCTACTTACATAATTTACACTACACGATTTCCAGCTGTCAGCAAGGGGCAATAGATCGAGATATGTTGATGTCAGTTTAGCACCTGACACAGACGTTGAAGATGTAGTAGAGAAAACGAAATGAGCAGTAGTCATACACTGCTTGGATGTGTTACAGCAGAAAAAAGCAATGCATCAAACTGCTTACGAAAGAAAAGCAGATGGACCCTCTCTAGCAATTGGTAGTCTGTGGGATATGGTCCTCCTAAGGTACAGGTGACGAAAATTTACACTGGTCGGTGCAGCCGACTTCAATCGCATGCCACCTGCTCCAGTGGTGCACTATTCAATAGGATAGGCTCGATGCCAGCAGCAGATGGTATTTGTTTTCACTGTATCAGAAGACAGGGGTGCAATAATATCCTACCATCTACCAGGTGATGTCTGCAGAGTTTTTATAGTTCATAGTTCTTCTCCGTTGGAGGTTATCAAATAACAAGGAGGGAGAGAATGGTTGGGTGACTGGATATGAATGCACCCTCAGAGACACAGATCTCCTTTGGTCTGCTGTACCTGTATGTAGTTTGGAGACGCACTCCAATGCAGCAGTAAAATCCTCATTCTTCTTCCATTTTCTATATGATGTGGAGTCTTTCTAATTTTACAGATAAGAAATACCACATTAACTGCTCATACTGGCTTTCTTTCTACCTCGTGTTGCACGAAAAAGCTTTGTTTATTGCCAGCATTATACACTGTACAATGTTGGCAGATCTCTAACAACATGTTTCCATTTCCACGAAGTGGTCAAAACCCGGTCCTGTCGCATTAACTCAGCTCATCCTGTTTCTCCACAGGATACAGAAGGTCTTAGATATAAGGCCTGTGACTTTCGTTCAGTTCCGACTTAAACTGGAACAATCACGGGGACAAAGCTGCAGGGAAGGCGGGGCAGAGACTGATGAACTGTTGCAAGAAGCAGAGGGACTGTATAAAGTACCACGCCAGAGTTTTGCTGTATGGGATCCTGAGCATACAGGTTCGAAAAAGGTGACTCATTTCGAGTTATGAGAGAGGGAAAAATATAATTCATCAGTGACCGTAATCGTAGAAAAACATCTCCATAGCATCCAATGCCATTACGTGGTTGAATGGATAGACTTGATTCCAAATCGCTGACAGCATATCTACCAGAAAGCGTAACACTATCAGCAACTCTCGTGTATGCTTCTAGAATCAAGATTGCTTTTTGTGCAGGGTGGCAGTAACGTAGTCGTTGTAATCATGTTTTTAATAGTGTGGTTTTAACCCAGAATGAATGTTGCCGGCGGTAGAATCCTTCCATGGTCACCTTAAAATGTCGATTCTCAATAGTTTCCTCGAAAAGAACATTGTATTCCCCACACAGATTCCCATTTGAGCTACCTGATGGGTGTTATCTGACTGCTGAAAAAAGAAAATTGCAACTTGGACTATCTTTTCGTTCTAAAGATATTGAGCTGATTAAAACAGATTTTTCTCTATCTGATAAGAAAGGACTTTGAGGAAATTTGGCCTCATCCATACTATTACACGGTTTTCACGACAATTAATGATACTATAGCGATGTGTAAACGCATGTATGCCTCAATTTCTTCTGTCTTTGATAAGTATAAAAGGGAGAAGTCTACATTTTGATTGTGAAATTCGAGGTGTATGGTCAATAATATGGCCATCTTGGATTGGGTAAATTGGATTTTTGAAACCAGGGGGCGGGTGGGGAGGAGGTATACGTCAGGGTGGAATTGGTTATAAAATACTCTATACATCCAAGCCACAGCTCTTTGTTTTGCAGTACACCTCAGCTGGCGGCAGGGGTTGTCATGAGGAGTCGGCGACCGGAAATAATGGACTAGTTCAGTTAGTGACAGATCGTCAGGTACAAAGAATGCGCCGACTTGCGTCCTCTTGGTTGTCGCAGCAGAGGCTAGCGAAGTGACCAGTGTTCTGGATGAGTGGAAATGGAAGTGGACGAGCGTGTTGCGTGAGAAGATTCAAAATGACACGTGCTTGCACTGGATCATTATTCCAGTCATGTAAATTAATCGGTTAACTGCTTGGTGGCAGACTCCCTCCGACCTCTGAACGTTCAGTGTGGACGCCTGGCGATGGGCGGGCAGCTGCCAGCATAGCCGATACACGTGGAGGTCTGTCCTCTCCTGCAGTCGCGAGCAGGGGCGATGTGCCTACTGGCAGCAGAGGGCGCGACCGCCGCTCCTGCAAGTCGGTGGCGGTGCGCTCTCCACAGTCGCGAGTTTATGTGAACGGTTGTCGGTGCATGCATGACCTGATATATTTAGTATTATTCTATTTGTGGCGATAATATCATTACTTGATCTACATAATGTTTGCATGTGATTCTCAAACGTTGAAAATAAGTTTTATTATGAAGAAGGATCATCGTAAGGTGCAGATGAGAGTTTTAAGTGATCTATTTGAGTCCTGTGAATTGTTAAGCAATTAATTTGAAGGGTGGTGCAAATGAATTAATTCATTCAATTTTTTATGTCGAATTCTCCCTTTGTCTCCACCATTAACCAACAGGAACACAGTAGTGTGAGGAGAGATGCAAACCTCTGTCTGCGAGTTTCGAGACATTGGTTCTCACACACTACACGGAGTGGCCTCTTGAGAGAGACAGGAACTGAGTCCACAGTTTCATGATGATGCAGCTGCTTTGTTTGGGAGCTGCGAGATCAAAGTAGGCTGGTATACAGTCTGTGGTCAGTGGTGTTTAATGATGTTACCTGTAAATAGGACTTTGGGAGGTTCTGACTTCGGTGGCGGCGTCCTGACGATAGACACACGCGCAGGAGACTCCAGATTATATGACACTTCCTTCCGCTCATGATCAGTAGATTACTTTTGCATGGTTTAACTGTCAGTGCAATATGACTACTGCATGTTTCTCGATCTGTACAAAACAGTTCGCTGCTGAAATTCTAGCCATTTGTGCATCAGCTGTACGTGGCTGACAGTGCTGCTACACCAGCAGCAGCTATTTTGCGGTAAATTCAGCAAGAACGAATCAGAAAGCACCATCCACAGGAAGTTTCATGACGTCAGAGAGTCGCAAAACATGCTTTGTGGGGAGTGCAGGAGTGTCAACAGGCTGGTTCGAACGAGACAGAAGCAGAGCAATGTATCTACAGAAAGTTCTGTGACGTCAGAGAATTATGTGATTTATTCCAACCTATTGGCTAATGGTGCAGACAAAGGGAGACCTGTTTGGACAGGTGGGATGCTTCGCAGTTCAAGAAGCAGCTGCCTGTGAAGCAGCTGACGTGACAGCTGTAGTAGGGTTCCAAGAAGCAGAGTGCCGTTTCTTGGACACCAGACCATGGTGCAGCCTGGGGGATGGCGGACAGCATGTGCTTTGTGAACGAAAGATTTTTAATGGTGTGATTACGTGCGACGAGTGTTTCGAGATCATATTCCATACGCATTCAGAACAAAAAAAAAGCGATCGATTTCATTATTTATTTTCGATGTATTCTGCAAGACCTGAATCTTCCCATACAGCAGAGAATAATGAGCAATAGATAGTCGACCCCTGAAAACTGAATTTTTCATAAATGAACAATATACCCCGTCCTATGTAAATGAATTTTCTGTCATGAGATCCATTCTCTCCGGCACAGATCTGAAAATTTACTTGTGGGAGGGGAGGGCGAAGTCAAGGAAGGGAGGGGGCGGCTGGAGGCATTTACCAGAAGAGGAGAGTTAATTAACTGAATTTGATCAACTGGTCAATCATACTGATACAATGGGAGGTGGTTATTGGAAAAATTCAGGCCTGGAAGTGTAATTGTATCAGCAAGGAGGAGAAGGAGGGCTGTAGGTTTTCAGAGAGGTTCATAGCAGGAGGGACACAGGTCAGGTGGTGGGAGGTTTCTCAGAAGGATATATTAACCCCATACAGCCCTAGTCAGCTTAGCAGAAGAATAGGTTAAAGATCTGTCAAACAAAAAACAGTACGCTTCCCCCTGGATTTATACTTTCCCCTGATGCAGACATCGCACACTAACAAACTGTCCTGATGCCTGCTTTGTCCTACTACCCACAGAAGCAAGCTCCAGACACTGTATATTTTACATCATGATCAACGAACTCTCGCTGTTGGTTTCAGTATCAGCAGAACTAAGACGAATTCTTGAGAAGCTATATGGACAATTTTTGCGTGGAAATTAGGTTGTGGCGCTTAATTTCAGTGTCCGTTGTGCCTTGCAATAAGTGAGTACAAACACCAAACGTAGCAGTCGCCAAGTGTTCCTTAACCTGAAAGTTACACCAGTTGTAATGAGTGAACCGCGTGTTTTGTACCGTTATAGAATAAGTACTTAAGTTTATGATCGACGGTACAGACTGTTTTCGCTTTTTCCAAAGAGCTGTTTTACTTTTAATGTAAATATCGTATTTTCGCGTGAAATCAGGTATCAGCATTATCAGCATTTCCCCCATGAGGAACCTCCTCCAAACACAGTACTAGTTCTGAGACTCTCAGCGTTGCAGCAGGCCTATCAAGCAAACCGAATACCCGCCATACTGTTGTAAGTGTTTACGAAACTAGCATATCGTATGTAACGCTTTTCTTAGGTTCACTCCGTTACTACGAAAGTATGACGTTTAAATTATATGCAGCAAGTAAAATCTTTCAAAAACGCATTGTTTTCAGTATGGTTGGTCGTGCGAAGTATGTGAAATAGTACATCAGTGGCTAAGTATGCGTTAGATATTATTTTGGAGCTACTGTTGACATTACTTAGTAGTTGATTATGTAACGGAAAGTAGATACCCACAGCTCCAGGGCAACGCGTTGACTCTGCGTGATAACCCGAGAAGACTTCATCATCAAAGCTGATACTATTTGTAAAATTCTTAGACAGCCGTTACTGCCTTCATCAGTATGGCACGTATGAGGCACGTCTCTCCAAAGATAAAACTACACCGGAACGTTCACAAAGTACAGCAAACATAGAGAAAGTCAACAACTCTAATTATATTCTTCTACTATAGGACTATGCAGGTTATCTTTTTCCTCCTAAAACGGTATTTGGTAAGGAGAACCGTTACTGAAAAACTTCTAAAAACGTCTACGGTGAAAGTTTGATCTTCGTACCAGGAGTAACATAAACTCATTTAGGTCTAAGATCACAAGCAGTAAAAGTTGTATTAGCCAGTCAATATCGTCAGTTACGTTTATCTAGTCTACAACATGGTGCATCATCTTCTTCCCCCTTAAATGACACATGGTGTGGTGAATCATAAATGAAAAATTTTTAAAGAATTGTATGCTGAAACTCCCCCCCATGAACCATGGACCTTGCCGTTGGTGGGGAGGCTTGCGTGCCTCAGCGATACAGATAGCCGTACCGTAGGTGCAACCACAACGGAGGGGTATCTGTTGAGAGGCCAGACAAACGTGTGGTTCCTGAAGAGGGGCAGCAGCCTTTTCAGTAGTTGCAAGGGCAACAGTCTGGATGATTGACTGATGTGGCCCTGTAACAATAACCAAAACGGCCTTGCTGTGCTGGTACTGTGAACGGCTGAAAGCAAGGGGAAACTACAGCCGTAATTTTTCCCGAGGGCATGCAACATGGTGCATCATCTTCTTCCCCAAGAAATGACACATGGTGTGGTGAATCATAAATGAAAAATTTTTAAAGAATTGTATGCTGAAGCTCCCCTCCATGAACCATGGACCTTGCCGTTGGTGGGGAGGCTTGCGTGCCTCAGCGATACAGATAGCCGTACCGTAGGTGCAACCACAACGGAGGGGTATCTGTTGAGAGGCCAGACAAACGTGTGGTTCCTGAAGAGGGGCAGCAGCCTTTTCAGTAGCTGCAAGGGCAACAGTCTGGATGATTGACTGATGTGGCCTTGTAACAATAACCAAAACGGCCTTGCTGTGCTGGTACTGCGAACGGCTGAAAGCAAGGGGAAACTACAGCCGTAATTTTTCCCGAGGGCATGCAGCTTTACTGTATGATTACATGATGATGGCGTCCTCTTGGGTAAAATATTCCGGAGGTAAAATAGTCTCCCATTCGGATCTCCGGGCGGAGACTACTCAAGAGGATGTCGTTATCAGGAGAAATAAAACTGGCGTTCTACGGATCGGAGCGTGGAATGTCAGATCCCTTAATCGGACAGGTAGGTTAGAAAATTTAAAAAGGGAAATGGATAGGTTGAAGTTAGATATAGTGGGAATTAGTGAAGTTCGGTGGCAGGAGGAACAAGACTTCTGGTCAGGTGACTACAGGGTTATAAACACAAAATCAAATAGGGGTAATGCAGGAGTAGGTTTAATAATGACTAGGAAAATAGGAATGCGGGTAAGCTACTACAAACAGCATAGTGAACGCATTATTGTGGCCAAGATAGATACGAAGCCCACACCTACTACAGCTGTACAAGTTTATATGCCAACTAGCTCTGCAGATGACGAAGAAATTGAAGAAATGTATGATGAAATAAAAGAAATTATTCAGATTGTGAAGGGAGACGAAAATTTAATAGTCATGGGTGACTGGAATTCGAGTGTAGGAAAAGGGAGAGAAGGAAACATAGTAGGTGAATATGGATTGGGGGACAGAAATGAAAGAGGAAGCCGCCTGGTAGAATTTTGCACAGAGCACAACATAATCATAACTAACACTTGGTTTAAGAATCATGAAAGAAGGTTATATACATAGAAGAACCCTGGAGATACTAAAAGGTATCAGATAGATTATATAATGGTAAGACAGAGATTTAGGAACCAGGTTTTAAATTGTAAGACATTTCCAGGGGCAGATGTGGACTCTGACCACAATCTATTGGTTATGACCTGTAGATTAAAACTGAAGAAACTGCAAAAAGGTGGGAATATAAGGAGATGGGACCTGGATAAACTAAAAGAACCAGAGGTTGTACAGAGATTCAGGGAGAGCATAAGGGAGCAATTGACAGGAATGGGGGAAATAAATACAGTAGAAGAAGAATGGGTAGCTTTGAGGAATGAAGTAGTGAAGGCAGCAGAGGAACAAGTAGGTAAAAAGACGAGGGCTAGTAGAAATCCTTGGGTAACAGAAGAAATATTGAATTTAATTGATGAAAGGAGAAAATATAAAAATGCAGTAAGTGAAGCAGGCAAAAAGGAATACAAACGTCTCAAAAATGAGATCGACAGGAAGTGCAAAATGGCTAAGCAGGGATGGCTAGAGGACAAATGTAAGGATGTAGAGGCCTATCTCACTAGGGGTAAGATAGATACCGCCTACAGGAAAATTAAAGAGACCTTTGGAGATAAGAGAACGACTTGTATGAATATCAAGAGCTCAGATGGAAACCCAGTTCTAAGCAAAGAAGGGAAAGCAGAAAGGTGGAAGGAGTATATAGAGGGTCTATACAAGGGCGATGTACTTGAGGACAATATTATGGAAATGGAAGAGGATGTAGATGAAGATGAAATGGGAGATATGATACTGCGTGAAGAGTTTGACAGAGCACTGAAAGACCTGAGTCGAAACAAGGCCCCCGGAGTAGACAATATTCCATTGGAACTACTGACGGCAGTGGGAGAGCCAGTCCTGACAAAACTCTACCATCTGGTGAGCAAGATGTATGAAACAGGCGAAATACCCTCAGACTTCAAGAAGAATATAATAATTCCAATCCCAAAGAAAGCAGGTGTTGACAGATGTGAAAATTACCGAACTATCAGCTTAATAAGTCACAGCTGCAAAATACTAACACGAATTCTTTACAGACGAATGGAAAAACTAGTAGAAGCCAACCTCGGGGAAGATCAGTTTGGATTCCGTAGAAACACGTGAGGCAATACTGACCTTACGACTTATCTTAGAAGAAAGATTAAGGAAAGGCAAACCTACGTTTCTTGCATTTGTAGACTTAGAGAAAGCTTTTGACAATGTTGACTGGAATACTCTCTTTCAAATTCTAAAGGTGGCAGGGATAAAATACAGGGAGCGAAAGGCTATTTACAATTTGTACAGAAACCAGATGGCAGTTATAAGAGTCGAGGGACATGAAAGGGAAGCAGTGGTTGGGAAAGGAGTGAGACAGGGTTGTAGCCTCTCCCTGATGTTGTTCAATGTGTATATTGAGCAAGCAGTAAAGGAAACAAAAGAAAAATTCGGAGTAGGTATTAAAATTCATGGAGAAGAAATAAAAACTTTGAGGTTCGCCGATGACATTGTAATTCTGTCAGAGACAGCAAAGGACTTGGAAGAGCAGTTGAATGGAATGGACAGTGTCTTGAAAGGAGGATATAAGATGAACATCAACAAAAGCAAAACAAGGATAATGGAATGTAGTCTAATTCAGTCGGGTGATGCTGAGGGAATTAGATTAGGAAATGAGGCACTTAAAGTAGTAAAGGAGTTTTGCTATTTGGGGAGCAAAATAACTGATGATGGTCGAAGTAGAGAGGATATAAAATGTAGGCTGGCAATGGCAAGGAAAGCGTTTCTGAAGAAGAGGAATTTGTTAACATCCAGTATTGATTTAAGTGTCAGGAAGTCATTTCTGAAAGTATTTGTATGGAGTGTAGCCATGTATGGAAGTGAAACATGGACGATAAATAGTTTGGACAAGAAGAAAATAGAAGCTTTCGAAATGTGGTGCTACAGAAGAATGCTGAAGATTAGATGGGTAGATCACATAACTAATGAGGAAGTATTGAATAGGATTGGGGAGAAGAGAAGTTTGTGGCACAACTTGACCAGAAGAAGGGATCGGTTGGTAGGACATGTTCTGAGGCATCAAGGGATCACCAATTTAGTATTGGAGGGCAGCGTGGAGGGTAAAAATCGTAGAGGGAGACCAAGAGATGAATACACAAAGCAGATTCAGAAGGATGTAGGTTGCAGTAGGTACTGGGAGATGAAAAAGCTTGCACAGGATAGAGTAGCATGGAGAGCTGCATCAGACCAGTCTCAGGACTGAAGACCACAACAACAACAACATGCTGAAACTTTAAGTCAAGTAGGACTAAGACCGAAATGGTAACATGACTACATATTTTGGTAAATTTTACAGAAAATTTTTATGTGGGAATAATACTGTGGCACTTAATTTGCGGGTCCACAATCGTGTTCAGTTGAAGCTTAGCCTGAAAGTTGTCCAGTAGTGCCATTAAGTGAGTCACGTGTATATTGTACTGTGATAAAACTAATCTTGACGCGTTTTCACAAATAACAGTGGCAATTTTTCTTTTTTGTAAAGAGTGTTTTACTTGGGTACAAATACTGGTCTGTACTGGTTGCCGGGTCGGCTACAGAAGGCGAGATGTCCGGCTCTGCCGGCCGCTGTGGCCGACCGGTTCTAGGCGCTACAGTCCGGAACCGCGCTGCTGCTGCGGTCACAGGTTCGAATCCTGCCTCGGGCATGGATGTGTGTGATGTCCTTAGGTTAGGTAGGTTTAAGTAGTTCTAAGTTCTAGGGTACTGATGACCTCAGAAGTTAAGTCCCATAGTGCTCAGAGCCATTCGAACCATTTGTCCGGATCTGGGGGAACATACTGGAGGACTGTTTCTTCTTAATGGTGCATAGAATGGGAGATGAAAATATATGGTTGTTGGCAACTAAGGTCGTTTTATAGCTTATTTATTAGGAACTGTTTGGCTTAAGCGGGAGCTGAAACGTGTGACTGGAGAGTAAACTACTGGGCTACCATTGGAAGATCTAAATACACTAAGATGTCGAAAGTCATGGAATACCTACATGCACATTTCTGAAATGTTAAGGAATTCAATATTCTGAGATACACAGTGTGCTGAGAACAGTACATCTCAGGCAGTACCTCGCCACAGCCAACTCAGAGCCCGATGTCCTTCACTAAACGACCGAGAGTAGCGGTGTCTGCGTAGAGTTGTCAGTGTTAACAGACAAGCAACATTGTGTAAAACAACCGCAGAAATCAATGTGGGACGTACGACGAACGATCCGTTAGGACAGTGCGGCGAAATCTGGCGTTAGTGGTCTATGGCAGCAGACGATCGATGCGAGTGCTTTTGTTAACAGCACGACATCGCCTGCAGCGCCTCTGCTGGTGTCGTGATTGTATCAGTTGGACTGGAGACGACTGGAAAACCGTGACTTGGTCTGACGATTCCCGGTTTCAGTTGATAAGAGCTGATAGCAGGGTTCGAGTGTGGAGCCGATCCCACGAAGTCGTGGACATAAGTTGTCAACAAGGTAGTGTGCAAGTTGGTGGTGGCTCAGCACTGGTGTGGGGCGTGTTAAGATGGAAAAACACCAGGTCGTCTGGTCCAGCTGCACAAAGCATTGCCTGGAGATGGCTACATTCGGCTACCTGGAGATCATTTGCAGCCAGTGATGTTCACAAACAATGAAGGAATTATTCTGGATGAGAATGCACCATGTCACTAGGCCGCAATTATTTGTGATTGGTTCGAAGAGCATTCTGGACAGCCGGATCAAGCGACACGAATCCCATCGAACTTTTGTGGAAAACAAAGACATTTCATGTGAAAAACTCTGCGCCAGGAGCACTTTAGTTATTATGGACGGCTCCAGACGCAGCGTGGCTCAGTATTTCTGCGACAGGCTTCCGACGACTTGCCGAGTCCACGCCATGTCGAGCTGCTGCACTGCACTGGGAGAGAGGAGATCCGACACGATGGCGACTTTTGTCACCTCGGTGTCAGACGCTGTCTGATTGGCCCAAGAAGTAGGCTCGGCTTTGGAGAGGGGTCAAGGGGGAGGGAGAGGGGGAAGGATTTGATGACATCTGGCAGCGCCGCCGCTGTCGTCGCCAAAGCCGTGCTTTCGCCGTCACCTACCACAGTCCGAGCAATGGCCAGTGTGCATATCTGATGCAAAGAGTACATTGTTTTCCTCCTGAAAAGAAAGGAAATGTAGACGATTTAAGTCAGAATATGCTTAGGGAACTAGATTATGCACATTAAAATTAGTAGATGTCTTTTCTTATTTGGGCAGGAAAGTATATACGATATAAAATGTAGAGTGGCAATAGCAATTAATTGTTTCAAAGAGGGAGAACACTGAATGTAAATGAAAATGATAGAAAGTCTTTTCTGAAAGTATTTACCTCTAGTGTACGGACGTCAAACGTGGACGATATGTTGTTCAGACACGGAGAGAATATATACTTTTGACATGTGTTGTTGTAGAAGAATTCTGTAATAGGATGACCGGAGCCGGTGGTGTAGTCGGGGTTGTAGGGTGTGCCTGGGTAGAAGAAGGTTGCTGTTTTTAGCAGTCTTCCTCTTCATTGTCGGTTCTCCCAATACATTTTCCGGTAGCTCAGACCCACTGCTCGTGTCGTGGTGGAGACGTGCTAATGCACGCAGTCTGGGGAACGTGACGCCGTGCTCGGTCAGTGGCTGCGCAGGCGGTAGGAGGTTAACGACACGAGGCCCAGCCCAGATCGCCCCCTGCAGTCACGGCAGCTCGTGACGACGCCGGGAGTCGCCGGTGCAGCAGCGGGCAGCGCACCCCGCCGGCCGGTCCTCGGGGACAGCGTCACTGATGACGACGACGTGACAGAGACCGGACGCCCAATCGGTCGAACCGAATGCCGACGCCCACGTCTGATGCCCTTAAATAGTGCAGGCCACTGCTGAATCCTCCGGTTACGCGGCGGCGTGTTTATTAGAAGGTTCTCGATGAGTTGGCTAATGCAACCGCGCCACACGTAATTCTGCGTAATTCTGCTAATGCTGCGTTCTGATGGCTGCCATGCGTGTACACACGTACCGACGGTCGTTGCAAAACTGTCACCTGTATAACGCACTGGCCAGCCTTCGTCCGCCGTTTGCCATGAGGCTGGCGCATCGCGCACTGAAACACACTAAATCACAATTTCGCACCGTATTTCCTAAAAATAGCCCCTTGTCCTCTACAATTCTAAAGAACAGATGGGTTGGCCGAATAGCTAATGCGGAGATTCTGAGTAGAACTAAGGAAAAAAATAAATTTATAGCCAAGTTTTACTAAAAACAATATGTTGATGGGAGACATCCTGAGATGTTAGGGTATCATCCATTTGGTAGGAGAGGGCGATGTGGATAAAAAGTGAGCAGGAAGTCCAAGCATCGAATGCAGTAAGCTCTTACAAGTCGATCTAGACTGATGCAGTTATTTGCAGATGAATAGCCTGGCACAGGATACAAGTGCGTGGAGAGCTGCGTCAGACTAGTCCAAAACGATAACAACGAGGTGGGAATGCTGTCTGCTGTTCAGTCTGTGTACTGGAGAAGCTAGAGGAGTGCGTGCCTATACTCCCACTGCTAACAACCGATTCCCAACAGTTCGTGTTGACACGTCTGGGCTTACAAGCCCTCCTGTCTCTGCTGTGGTAGCTGTAGGCCTACAGCCTGTCACTGCTGCTCTTACAATCCTGGCGGGCGCCTGTGGGTGTGAGAATGTTCACATGACACCTGATAGCAGCATCGTTGCACAAACTGACGCAGTACGTCCACGTGTTGTGGCAGATCACCGAAAGGACCATCCCATCACTCCGACTGCCGTAATTGGACTCCCTCCAATCTCTCTCAGATGGCTGTAGGAAGTATGAGTGCAACTGCGTGGCACGACTGCCTGCTTGCTTCACCGGTTGCACCACACGGAGCCTCCTGGCTGTGAGCATTCCCTATTAAAAGGCGTCCTGGTAGCTGCGCCACTACAGTCTGTGTTGGCGGACGACGTTGAAACCATCAGTACACCTACTATCCGCCAGGTGGCATATGCCCTTATCCTTTCAAAACCGACATCGTCTGTTCAGGCGTAATAACTCTTTTTCCAGCAGCATGTTTCACTAAAGCAGCTGATTAAAAATCTGTCATGTACTTCATTATTAAATTTGTGATATTGACTTTACTAATTTAATATGTAACGCTACTATGTGCAACGTCTGTAAGGGAAACATGACGAAAAAAGTCATAGTTTCTGGTACAAATCATTAATCTGTGATACGAGCTTTCTTATGCCCTGCATACGTGTGCCAATACTCGGATACTCGCCCCTTGGAATCAACCAGGGCGTGTCTTCAGAGTATCATGAGAACTCGACAAACGGCAGTTTGGTGCATAGATCCAGAACGACGGCATTTGTAACATAAGGACTCGTTGGGTAATCAATCAAAGTCGTGAGCTGGATCGGTGAGCTGATTATGTTGGACGGCTGGGAGATTAACTGCAGCTACACCTTATGAGCTAACGAAGAGAAAATCTATCTAAATAGGCTACGGAATACCACCGGTAGAGTAAACCCAATAACTCTGCAAGGTGTGAGGGTAGCACTCCAGGTTGGGCCGGCCGGAGTGGCCGTGTTGTTCTAGGCGCTACAGTCTGTAACCGAGCGACCGCTACGGTCACAGGTTCGAATCCTGCGTCGGGCATGGATGTGTGTGATGTCCTTAGGTTAGTTAGGTTTAATTAGTTCTACGTTCTAGGCGACTGATGACCTCAGAAGCTAAGTCGCATAGAGCCATTTGAACCATTTTTGAACTTCAGGTTGGAAGACAGGCTAGCATTCTTTCTTCAAAAAAACAAAAAGGAAAAAATTAACATACTTTCAAAGCTGCAAGTAAGCCGCGGAACATTGATAAAATTAACAGACTATGACAATGGCAAGGAAATGGTACACAATTCGGAACGTGGAATGTGAGGAGTCTGTACAAGGCAGGAGCTGCAACCTGTGTCGTCAGAGAAATCGGGCAATACAGCGTGGATGTAACTGCTCTGCAAGAAATGTGGTGGGAAGATTCGGCCAGCATCAGTGTTGAGTATTATAGAATCTTCTATGGAGCCTGTAAGTGAGGGCTCATGCTAGGTAATCGGTTTTGTGTGAGCAATATCTTAGCCACTAATGTTTAAGAGTTTGTGTCCGTCAATCCAAAAATCTCTGTCTTGGCGATCAATGCAAATCATAACAAGACGACTGTCATGCTCCCACAGAAGAAAGTGCGACTGAAGTTAAAGATGAGTTCTATCTGCAGCTGGAAGCAGTGGTGGATAGTGTCCTAAATAGACACTTGAGAATCCTTATTGGTGATATGAATTCTAAAACAGAACAAATATTCCAGACCAGAGTAGGAAGACACATCTTACGTGAGCAAAACTACTATAATGGTGTGGAGTTCATTAGCTTCACCACGAAAATAGGTGTATTCGTCTCCAGCACAAATTTCCAGCATAAAGGCATACATAAGGAAACATATGCGTCACCAGGAAGGAGGACAGTAAACTAGACAGGCCTCATCGACATTGATAGCTAAAAGACGAGTGTCAGATATTTAGACGTCATGGGATGTAGAGTGTGGAGGTGAGCATTTTATGGTCAGAGGTACAGGAACGACTACGGATAAAGCACAGTAGACTGTGAGAAACTATTCTGAAAGGCTAAAAGACGAAACGATAAAGACCGAATATCAGCTGCAACTTAACAACCATTTGGAAGACCTTGAACATATATGAAGAGACATCAAGAAATCAGTGACTGACACGGCAAAGGAATCAATCAAGAGAAATACAGTTGCCAAGAAATTCTGGTTTGAAAAGGAGTGTTCTGATGCTTTGGAACGGAGACAGGAAACCAGGAGGAACTGGCTGCAGGGTGTTCATAGAGGTTCGAAGAGCTACCCAAGCAATTCTGAAAAGAGCGCAGAGAAAGTGCGCTAAGGACATCACTGTTGAGGCTGAAGCAGACTTTAGAGGAACCAAGAACAGGGAACGTTTCAAATGTTGAGGAGTTTTAGTAAATTATAACAGACCAGGCAGAAGTTTGTCGAGGACACAGATGAAAAGATTCTGTTCAACAATACTGAAATCGCCGAAAGACGGAAGGTCTACTTCAGCCAGTTCACCTACTGTGATGAACACAAAGGGCGGTTGCTGTCCAGTCTCTAATCACAGCTGAGCCAGACAGATTTCCCCCACCCACATTTGTTGAGATCATAATGCAAATTAAATGGTGTAAGAAGAATAAGACCCGCGGGAAGACGAAATACAGCCGACGAGATGGTCCAGGGAGAAGGTGAGGAATTTTCGGAAATACTACATCGGCTGATACAAGTAATGTGAACCAAAGAAGAAAAATGAACAGAGTGGAAAACGGCTCTGATCTATCCAATCCATAAAAAGGGGGACAAGCTGAAACGTGTCAAAAAGCAACAAGATAGTGTCCAGCTGCATCCTACATGGAACTCAGCCCTTGGAAGAAACGATAATTGGTTTTCGGCCAGGACGGTCAACAGTAGATCACATCTTAGGTCTCCGGTAGCTCACTGAAAAACGGAGAGCGCGGTAAAGAACTACACATTGTGTTTGCAGATTTCATGAAGACCTATTACTGCATACACTGCAAGAGCCTGTTCAGTTGTCCAAGAGAGTTCGAGATGCCTCAGAATCTCATCAATCCTGGCACACATGTGCCTTAGTGAAAAACGCGGTAAAAACAAGATGGGAAACTGAGTAACAGGTGACTTTCATATTGTCACTGTCCTTAAGAAATGAGATGATTTATCTCCTACCCTCTTCAGTTTTGGCCTTGAGAATACCTTTGGAGTTATTCATGTCGAAGTGAAAAATTTGACATATCTAGTCTACGCAGATAATATCAGGTTAATCAGGAGCTTTTAAGAGGGACTAAAACAAATGACCAACACACTGGAGATGGCTGCCAGCAAATTTGGGTTACTCGTAAACGAGACCAAGAAGCACTAACTCGTTATGGTTGGTCGCCAAGGTTACGATACTGAGCAACTACACTGCGGGTGAGAGACCGGTCGTACGACAGAGTCAGCGACTTTACATGTATGGCAGCGCTTTTCAAAGGGAACTCCTCGACAAACACAGTAGAGGTTAGGGCCGGGCTACACACCAAGGACTGTCCAGGTGTTTCTGTAGACCGTGCAAGATTCGGTTATATAAAACTTTGATCTAACTCACGGTACTGTAAGGCTGCAGGGCTTTCATAAACTTCTTATGAGCCCCCACGGAAGACAGCAGTTCGCGGTTTTGCCCCGATAAATTATTACTTCCTGTGCGGCGAGTATGGTACTTCGGATCAAAGTTAATTTACACATCGGCAAATTTTAAAAAGAAACATTTAAAGTTTGTCTGACAGGGACCTGTTGGCTTTCAGTTATTTCGTGAGAACAATAACTGAGTAAATTGATCATTTCGTGTGAATGAAGTGGAGATGGCGACGCTGTCCTTGCTATCAGGGATACCTACCTTTGAAAGAGAACGACTACTGAAGTGGTCTGGAATGGACAGTAGAAGAGAAAGGACCACCCCTCTCTGCCCCTCTCTGCCTGTTTTAAGAACAATGGGCTGTCACGTGACCTAAAAAAAGAGATATGTGACTTGAGGACACATTGAGGTAAGGAGAATGAGGTAAACAAACTGAATGTATTATGTGGAACTAATAGTTTGGAAAGCTTATGCTTTTATACGTACACTAGCTGACAAAAAAGGTGAAGCACACAGGACAGGAGGAAACGAAATAAAACTTCATAGGGTGATAGGGTATACGACGTTATTTAAGTGATAATGGAATCCGGTCAAATGAACGAAGGATGTAGCAGTCTGAGTGCACTTAACTGTATGACGATGCACCCCTCTGGCCTGGATGCATCCAGTGATTTGGTTAGAAAATTACGATAAAGCTGTTTGTCATTTCAAGTGACAAGCTGGCCACAGTTGTTATATCTGGTTGTTGATATCCTCTGTACTGACAACGTGACGGATGCTGCGATTATGATCTAGCTAGCTGGTCCGACACATGTTCTATTCGTGACAGATCTGAAGCACTACCTCAACATAGTTCACACAGTCTATAGAAACATACGTAAAGTGTGTAGGAGCATTGTCCTACTGAAAAATTCTACCACCATACATTTCCATGAGAAGTAACACAGGAGCACGCAGGATGACCGTGAATGTAACAGTTGTGTCATCATAGTTTCCGTTCCGCAAATACTACCACTCGTGACCTGAAGTACTACCCCTGTAAAAACCACCGTGCAGTGTCTGACATGTGGCATGTGGGATGTGTCGTCGTGTAATGTTGTCCCCGAAATGGAATTCTCACGTTCAGAAATGGTTGAGATGACGCTGCGATTGACAGCCTATACATAGAGATTTCCATAAAAAGAAATGTTGAGTTGCAGTTTTACTTCACTTCAGTTTAGCACATTAAACGTATGATTCCAATCGGGATGCTACTACAATGAATCAAAACGTGAATACCGTAAATATTTATTCTCAAAAATCATCTAGAGTGCAAAAAATTGTATAAATAGGAAGTAGACAATAATAGATTCTATCACGCATGTAATTTCGAGACTGGCAGAACTTAAATTTGACTTTCTTTAGACCACATCCCGATGTTTAGATGGACAGACACTGCTGAGCGGTGAGAAACAGCGGACCTTCACCCTGACTGAATCTTTCAGGTAACAAGCAAATGGAACTCAACACATTTACTCAGAGTGTTTACGTATCCGCCAAACCAGAGAACACATTTGAGCTCTTAAAGTGCTGCAGCAATGATCTCTTCGCTGGGTCATTGGCCGCTATGCATATGACTTACGTGGCGCAGCTGCAATTCTCTGCCTGCCCAGCACGGCGTCCACTAATTCCTAGGGCTGAAATTATCTCAGAACACGAGTCAAGATTTCTGTCTGCTTATTAGTCACAAACAGAAATTTTACTCAGGTATTCTCCCATAGGGGAGCACTTCACCGTGTCAGTCTCCACAGAGAGCTAAACGATCTCCACTTCAGTAAACAGACTAACAGCACTCTTATGTAGAAAAGACATCACGAACTTACTGTGTCGAAAGCAACACTTATTAGAATATAACCACCAGATTCACCACTACTGCTCAGCCTCTAGAGGGAAATGTCTTTGATGGGGATCTAAGTTCTCTGATCACTCCCACAGGGAACTCCTCAGCCGAGCCTTACCCACAACCTCATGGACACATGGCATCTGTATTGCGCTCAGGCGATGAATCCCTGTGACCGTTCCTAAACATTACCTCCCACCATGTGGGTTACGGATCTGCCAGCCATTCACTTGGAACTCAGAAGATTTTCTGGAAGGTTGCATTTCCCCTTCTGCATCTTTAGGACTCCGACAGTCAAAACGCGTCTCTTGTTGTTCGGCAGGAGGTGTGTCCCGGTTCTTCCCATTCCTCGGAAGTCAGGTTGTGACTCTGAACATTCATTCGCACTGAAAGAATGTCCATTCGCCTTCTTCCGTCCTCGACACTCTTTCTCCAGGTTAAGATATTCTGAAATTTTTTACATCCCACCAGAGAGAAACCTCGCACCCGTTATTCCAGGCTACAGGGGCTCTGCCAGCTCCATCGTCGTAAAACGGCCACGCCCTGGACTCTCTGAGGGCAGTGAGTGTCGAACCTGTGCCGCGTACAGCGAGTCTCTTCCCAGCCCCTCTTCAGCCGTTAGTGGCTTCTGTGCAACACGTAGCTCCCTCAGCTCTTTCTGTCAGTGCTCAGCCTCAATTAACTCCCTGACACTGACATGCAGCCCTACAGAAATTGTTGCATCAGCCAGTGAAATGACTAGTAATCTGATTGTGCATTGTAAATAGTGGTCCAGTGTAAAAGTGAATGTAGAAGAATATTAAATGTATGGTAACAGTATCTTGCCTTCTTACACCCGATGGCTCATCATGCCTGGATGCCAGGATTAGCACTGATGTGACTGTCGTTTGAGTTCGTCATGTTGGCAGTGGCCCACACGTAATTCCCTAGAGCGGCAGAAGGCAGCCTCCAGCCAAAGCGGCCAGACACATAGAGTGTTGCAGGGAATTCATCACTTGTTATTGGATATCAGGAACAGATGTGAAGAATTTATGAAGTTCTTCATTTGTGTGGCCATAGTGTACGTCGTTGCTTTACAATCCTTGAGGGTATTTTTGTTCTGTGGTTGCAACTACAAAAATGCTTCACGTGATTTTAAATGCAACCTCAGACCACCCGTAGAATCACAAACAAGCAGAAGTAAGAGACATGTTAAATAGGCTGAACAGGATTCCTCTAAACACTTCTGATTACCAGAAAGAGCTAGCCATTATAAAACAATAGCATTAAAAAATGGACACAAATAATGGTAGACAAATTAAAAAAATTGACATATAATGAAGAAAACTAACCAATCTGCACCAACTCACTAAACAAAAGTGGCATACAGTGACTACCACAACAAATTCACACAAAAATGTGTAATATACTCAAAATGCAAGGCATAAACATTGCTTACAGAACAAACAATTCAACACAAAAGCACATCCCAGAACTGAAATCAAAGCCAGACAGGTACAATGTGGTATCCATCAGCTCAGTTTCAGAGACTGTGAAAAGACATGCATTGGAATGACTGACAGGACATTTCTACATAAGATATTAGAACACACCAGAGCATATAAATACGGCATAAACCATTCAACATTTGCAGATCATCTAAAAGAAGAACACCATAGACCATTCAATATTGAAAAAGATATGAATATCACAAAAATCAAAGAAGACAAACATCTCCTCCCTTTCCAAGAAAACTTCCACCTACAAGAAGCATTAACACAAAATCAACCGTTGCTCGATGGCCAAATAAATACTGGAAACCAGATTCTACACAAAATAATTGATGAAATTACATGAAAAAGAAAATAGCCTTTTTCCAACCTTCACCACCTCCCACTCTCACACAAGCGCCCCCCCCCCCCTCCTACCCCCCCTCCTCTTCCCCCCCCCCCCCCCCCCCCCGCACTCACAATTTCGTGTTACTTCTTGCTCCACACCTTCTCTCTAACTCACACTCCATCACACTGCTGTACCCTTATGTCCACTCATCATGGTTTCTCCCTCCCCTACAATGGAAAAAATGGGCCCTCCATCACTGTTCCTTCTCTGCTCTTACACAGTATATAAATACACAGCAACATAGTTAAATTGAGTTACACACATACAATAATGTTATAAAGAAAGAGAAGAGAAGAAAAGAAAAGAAAGGAAAAGAAAAGAAGAAAATAAAAGGAAAAAGGTTGTAGGTCAAAGACAAAGTAGTGGAAAGTGGAAGTGTTGCCAACACTCCACAACACAAACCACAATTCATACTCAGAAGTACAAAAACAAACAGAATATAGGGGTGTGCATAGAAGTGTGCTATGAAAAACATAGGAAATGCATAGTGTTGCAGAACAACTAAAAATTAGACCGAAGGGCTCAGTGTCCAACGCAGGAAAACAACAATGTGCTAGCAGAGGGCATTTCCCCATCCAAGCGAGAAATAGAGCGAAAATCGCCGTAAGTACAAATCAACATATTCTTAACGAACTGTTTTTCGATCTACGAGTAGATCAAAATGCAAATAACTTTATGACAGACCACTAATGATGCTTTACGTCAATAAAACTAAAACGAAACACGTCTGGTGAAAAAAAATCACACATTTTTGTGGTTGCAAAAAGGGAACAAAAATACCCTCAAGAATTTACGAGATGCCTGGTGTAGCTCACGGCTCTCATTTCTTGTGATGGCCAGCTGTAGCCGACCAGAGCTTAGACGGTGAGCACTGCTTCGCTGTTCCGCTGCATGTCCAACATCTGTCTGCTATAACATCCGAATACCCCACAAATCTGTATGCAGCACAATTCAGTTAACAGGACAAACAGAGATCCTCCGTGAGACGCCTTCAAGTTATATGGCGTGGTGACAGCGCTGTCTTAAACAAGAGCGCAGTTTCTCCGTTTCCTTGTCAGTGATCAATGAGCATCAGGTGCTGTTCACTGCCCTTAGTAACTACACTATACCACTAAACGCAGATGAAAGTAATGGTGTTTGGTGGCCATTCTACATGTCAAAGGCATCTGCTACTCCAGTCATTTACATATGAGCTAATGACGCGTGCACAGACGAAGTTACATCGACATCTGACCATTTCTTCTGGATGCATTTTTTTTTTTTTTTTTGTCTAGATGTAAATTTTTGCATTTATAGATTTAAGGGCCAAGGGGCTTCCGTTTCCTTTGTGTCAATATGCCCAAACCTCATGGAGCCCATTTTACCATGGAATGGGACTAAATTGTGGTAGCGCAAGAAAAATTACACAAAACTATGCAAAATAACAGCCACACTAATTTGCAAGTAATTTGCTTACGTAATATATCTGGATCTTTTTCTGTAACTCACAGGTTCTACACACACATACACACACACGCAGCTTAAACAAAGGTGTACATCATGGTAGAGGTTGCTAGTAATTACCTTCCCTATTCTACCAGCAAATGGAGAGGGAGCTACCTGGGTTGTTCCTGTATAAACAGTAAGGTAGATTTCATTTCGGAAGAAGGTGACTGTACTAAAAGTTGAGCCACACGGTTGACTAGGTTTAGTCCCGTGCCTGCCTTCTGGGACATGCAGGAAGGATATCCGAGCATGGTTTTAATCAAATGTGGTTCTCGTTCCCAGTATGGGTCGAAATTGTGTATGTAGTTTCCATGACCATATTTATTTTTAATGTAAATATATGTGTTTTGTTCAGTGCATTATTCGTTAACTATACACGGGTAATACTGTAAGCATTATATCGATGATGCTAGTCCATCGCCTACTGTTGTCTTTGCTAATCAACGAGTTTCTCGCGTCGAGTAACCTTTTCATGTGTCGAGAGTCATATGAGCAGGACGCAAATTTCGATTGCTCCTATTATTCTCATATATCAACGTACTTACATAGTTAGACTTTTGTTAAAGAGTTCACTCAGGCACATGTAATTTATTAAATATACGCGTTTCATTGGGATGTTTAATAAAAAGAAGATGAAATTTTATGTATGGTGTGGTGTCACCGCCAGACATCACACTTGCTAGGTGGTAGCCTTTAAATCGGCCGCGGTCCGCTAGTATACGTCGGACCCGCGTGTCGCCACTATCAGTGATTGCAGACCGAGCGCCGCCACACGGCAGGTCTAGAGAGACTTCCTAGCACTCGCCCGAGTTGTACAGCCGACTTTGCTAGCGATGGTTCACTGACAAATTACGCTCTCTTTTGCCGAGACTATAGTTAGCATAGCCTTCAGTTACGTCATTTGCTACGACCTAGCAAGGCGCCATTATAAGTTGCTATTGATCTTGTAATTCATGTATCAACAAAAGCGATGTTCACCAATTATGGATTAAAGTTAAGTATTCCAGAAGCTACGTACTTTTTTTACTAGACTCAATTCCTTTAACTGTTCCAGACCTCACGCCAGCCTGCGTGAGCTTAAACGCGTGCCTTTCGGCTATCTCATAGTGGCTTGGCTGTCTTGCCAAGTCACAACATATGGTTTACTTAACTATGTTTTAGCTTTTGTTCTCACATTATTGCTAATGTACCATTCACTTGTATAAGCCTAGATACCACATGGTATCTAAGCATTCTAGATACCCCAGCTGAGCAAACACAATTATAAATATTCTTCCCAAACTAGGTACATATTAAGGTACATAAAATACATTTCAGTCTTGCTGAAGGTCACGTGGACGGAAAATCACTATTGGACACTGAAAGTAATGTAGGATAGTAATAACTACAAGTTTTTTAAGATAATATCTGTCTTTTCTGGTGGCGTTGAATATTATTTATTGCACGCACTGGCATCAGTAACTATGTGGGGTGTACTCTATATTTATACGATTTTTGCGTATGTGTCTAAAAGTTAACTAACAGCTGACTGACGTACTGGCGCATTTTGAGTGCTTATATAATTTGTGACTTTGTGCATATACGTTCTAGACATTAGTAGTTTCCTAATCACCGCGCATTTCTAATCGAAACATTAAGTTTTACAAAACTATATACTATTGGAATCTTCGACTTTATTACCATAGTATCTGTTCGTTAAATAAATATCAAATTTCGCTATTAAAACTTCGAGACCTTATAACCTTGTTCACATTATGGTCTTTTATTACATGTATTAAAACAGAATGTGTTCAATAAAAAATATTTTGTACATAGACGCAAAAGATATGTACTTAAGTATGGCACAATAAAATTTAATTCAGAAACTTTTAAATAAATTTTGACAGTTATGTGATATACAAGTGGTGTTCAGATGAAAACTAACTGAACTGTTTACTATTTCATAATTAATCGCCATGTGCGCCCTCTCAGTCTTTGCCAATGTTGTTTCAAGTACGCTGCAGCAGCTGAACTGGGACGCCCTGCACATCTTCCACACAGTGCAGATCTCGCCCCAGGGGGATTTCCACATTTTTGGAGTCAACGCCACTCCTGCATTAAATGACTCCACCAGCAAAACTATTGGTACAGTCAGTCTCTAGCGGCCGTGTCACCAGTAAATGTTCCCTGGCACTCAAGCGTCTATCAAATCAGTCCATAAAGAGTGCCCACGCTGCGAATGCTATCTAATTCTGATGCTAAATGGACGTTTCTTTTACAGCATTGGGAAATCTTACGATCACGAACACACGGATAAGAAATAACGAAGGTAATATTCTGGTTTACAAATGCTGTAAAGGATCTCCTAAACTTTATAACTGGGGGAATGAGCACCCTTTGTCCCCGGCATAACAAAAGTCTCCCATAAAAAAATAAATGCTGTGGTAATTACTCAGTCGTCCCACCAGACACTTGAGAATTTGGCCTGCCCAACGGACACACGGAAATACTACAATCATATTTATAGTCTTTACTAAAGTTCTCAAAAGAAAGAAAAACGCAGTGGAATGATCGAGAACGGTACAGTAGATAAATGTGAATGACTGGCCACCGCATTTTACAAACATATACCAGCAATTCTGCAGCATACTAAATCCTCCAACGTCAGTGCTTAGGTTCGAGCCAAGACAATATACGAGGTTTTACAAGTTCTATCAGGCACTAGTTGTTATCAGTTACAGTGCTGGACAGACCGACGTATGCTTTACACGTATTACTACATACTACTATTTACTCTGAGGTGACAAACTTCGTGGAATAGCTATATGTACATATACAGATGTCACCAATAACGCGTACAAAAGCTATTAAAGGACAGGGTATTGGCGGAGCTTTCATTTCTACACAAGACATTCACATGGACGGACAGATGTCCTACGTGGTTACGACCAAACGCCCGGAATCAGCAGACTTTGAACGCCAAGTGGTAGTTAGAGCTACACGCATGGGACATTCAGGTTCGGATACTGTCAAGGAATTAAATATTCCGAGATACACAGTGACAAGAGTGTTCCGAGAGTACCAGATTTCAGGCATTACCTCACCACTGACAACACATCCACATGGTATATGTCAGAGCCCACCATGTATCACTAGTAGTCATTTCCTTTCGTGTTATACTCACAAATGGAGCTAGGGAAAAACGGCATTTACTTAACGACCGAGAGCAGCAGCGTATGCATGGAACTGTCGGTGCTAACAGACAAGCAAGACTATGGAGTAATCACAGAAAACAATGGCTGACGTACGATTAACGTAGCCGTTAGGACTGTGCCTCGGGATCTGGCGTTTATGGGATATGGCAGCAGACGATGGATGAGAGTTCGTTTTCTAACAGGAACACATCGCCTGCAGCGCCTGTCCTGGTCTACTGACTGTATCGGTTGGGTACTAGACGACTGGAAAACCGTGGCCTGGTCGGTCAGTTACCATTTCAGTCGGTAAGAGCTGTTGGTAGGGTTCGAGTGTGGCGCAGACCCCACTGAACCACGGAACCAAGATCTCAACAAGGCACTCTGCAAGTCAGCGGTGGCTCCGTGATGGTGTGGACTGTGTTTACACGCAATGGAATCAATCATTGACTGGAAGTGGTTGTGATCGGTTTCTTGGATACCATTTGCAGCTGTTCAAGGACTTCATGTTCCCAAATAACGATGGAATTTTTATGGATGATAATGTGACCTGTCACTGGGCAACAATTGTTCGCGATTGGTTTGAAGAACATTCTAGACAGTTTGAGCGAATGATTCGGCCGCCCACATCGCCCGGCATGAATCACATCGGATAGTTATAGGGCATAATCTGGAGGTCAGTCCTTGCGCAAAACCTTGCATCGGCGACCCCTTCGTAATTATGGATGGCTATAGAGATAACACTGCTCAGTATTTTTGCAGGGGACTTCCATCGACTTGTTAAGTCCATGACGCGCCGTGTTGCACCACTACGCCGGTCTAAGGAGGTCGAGGCCGATGTTAAGAGCCGTCCCATGACTTTTGTCACCTCAGTATACATGCGATACTGCAGTTCCTGTATTGTTCAGAAATACTATGCAAAGTCCCTTTGGAGATGCATGCATGTCCGAATGAACTATGGATCGTACTTCTGAATAACACAGGCAGTGCAATATCATATTTATCTTCCGACACCTGGTAAGAGTCTTTAAATTGTTTCCTCCGGACGGAAAAGTAGGTAATGAATGAACGAGTGCAGGTTGCAGACACATAACTGACGACGTACGAAAGTTTGGGTTTCGCCTTGAGTCATGCTCGGATGGCGTAATGGTAAGGCTACCGCTAGCGATGGGCGGGAAATCCGCTTTCGAGTTCTGGCCAGGCAGAAGTTTTCATTGTTATACAGCTGATGGTTGCCCATATTCGCAGCTGCGAATATATTTCACGTCTACATACACACACGTTCTAGAAGCCACCATATGGTTTATGTCGGGGGCTAACACGTAGCGTTACTTGTCGTTTCCTCTCTTATTCCACTGAGTAATGAAGCTAGGTAAAAAAGACTGTCTCTATGCCTCGGTGTGATTCGTAATTTCTCTTACCTTGTCTTCCGGTAAATTTACCTTGGCTGCAGTGGAATCGTTCTCAAGCCAACTGCAAATACTCGTTCTCTAATATTTCTCAACAGCGTCTGACGAAAAGAACGTCGCCTTCTCTCCAGGCAATGTCATTTCGGCCCACAAAACATCTTCGTAACAAATCCAACAGAATGCTACTGAACTGCTTCGATGTCTATAATCGAAGCTTGTGGGGATCGCAAACACTCGACTAATACTTGAGAATGGGCCGCAAAAGTTTCCGTTCCCTCGTTCACTCAGTTAAAACGTAGCATACAGAGATTTTTGTAGAACGGGCAACACATACTGGAGGTTCCTATACCAGAATACGACACGGACATCTGGACACTGTCCTATGCGGATTCAGGTCAGAGTGACTTCATTCTGTCCCCAACGATGGGTACGAGATGCGTAAGGGTCTGGTTGTTCGCTTCACCTACACCAGCTTTCTTTTATTGCTAGCTAATCCTCTCATATTTGGAGGGTTCTGACCTACCACTCAAAGTGGGAATGATAGATTCTATCACATCGTGTTCCCTGTAGCACTAGCGGGCTGGGCTTCGTGCACTTTCCTCGTGCTCTCCAACTCAGCAGAATGTTCACCCTGTTTACCTAGTAGATAATAGTGTCTGTTACTTGTTTGCTTCACCTGAGTAATTTTGTTTACTTTTTTTATTTTTTCAGCCAGACACTTTTAGCCTACTACTTTTATGCATTTTCAGTGGTTTGAAGCACAATCATAGACTCCCTTGCTAGTTATTCCTGAGCTAAACATCTTTTTCAATGTTTTCCTTCGGAGCAAAAATGACGGAGCTTCGGGAGACGCAGTATATCGGAAACTGATGCGTACGGATTTATATTTAAGTGAAATAGCTGCCACTATCGTTCGCAGACGATGAGTGTTCTCAGAACTTTGTTGTACAAAGCGCGAGTAGTGGCTGACGAGAGCCGCCTGCGCGATGAGCAGCTGACACTTAAAGAGAGTTTCTGAGGCCCACGGGTATTCTCCACAACTGGTACCTAAGGGAAATCCAATAAAACCAAAGGTAGGCCTAAGGGACGCAGTAGAACATACAGAAACATTTAAATCCATTGCTTTCCTGGATGGGCTACCGTCAAAAGTGGGACAGATACTCAGCAAGCACAAAGTACGAGTGTCGTTCAATAAGGATTTCTTTTCCTCAGAACATATTTATTGTTAAGAGTCAGAATTTGGTGACCATATACATCAAAATGTTTTGTCCAGTCCTATTTTTCTACGTAGTCTCCGCAACGTTCTATGGCCGTACGCAAACGTTGAGGAAGAGCATGTATTCCCTGCTGGTAGAAGCTGTTGTCATGTAGCCTTAGCCATGTTTTCACTGAATGACTGACGCTCTCGTTATCTTCAAAGAGTTCCCCGATTAAAATTGATGTGTTGGCAAATGTGCCAACACCTTGTAGATAGAGGAGGCCGAAATGCACGCTATCTAACGCAGACGGGCGTGAATTCTGGAACAGGATAAGTAGTGAATTCTAACAAGAAAAGTATGCAGCTCCACGAATACTTATCTTTATTCCATCCTTGTGGTACATCGCTCTTGATAATACAAATAAGACTATCTTCAGATACGGTTAATGGCGCCTTGCTAGGTCGTAGCCATGGACTTAGCTGAAGGCTATTCTAACTGTCTCTCAGCAAATGAGAGAAGGCTTCGTCAGTGTAGTCGCTAGCAAAGTCGTCGTACAACTGGGGCGAGTCCTATTCCGTATCTCGAGACCTGCCTTGTGGTGGCACTCGGTCTGCGATCACACAGTGGCGACACGCGGGTCCGACATGTACTAAATGGACCGTGGCCGATTTAAGCTACCACCTAGCAAGTGTGGTGTCTGGCGGTGACACCACATTCCTCCCCCGCAAATCGGCGAACGGTCGTGTGATAAGGCTTTCGCCCGCCGTGGGGAGGACCCTATGTTGACGTATGCGATGAGGTGGGGAGCCTAACAACAGGCGAGGCTGTGCCACCCGCACCCGGCCATTCGGTCCGAGGGGACCTAGGAAACGCCTGAAAACCTAGTCCAGGGTGCACGTCAACATGCGGTGTATGCGCCCGTAAAGAGACAGGAGGGGCCGAAGGGTCGACCTCCATTGTGTCGGGGTACCCGACGCGCGATGACGTCATGTGGTCCGGAGCGGGAAAGAGTTCCATGGCGGAGGACAGCTGGTCACGGGAAGCGATCGGCGGCGCGTGACCCAGGGAGGCGCTTGGCGGCTGCAGCGAAGCGTCGAATGCGGGCGGCGCCGGCGGGAGAACAGGCGGCGGCGGCGGCGGCTGCGGCGGCGCGTCGCCATGGGGCAAAATGGAAGGCATCGTCGGTAACACCTGGGGATGAGGCGAGCCAGTAGATGGGTCCCCAGGGCGCTGACCGGACGGCACCGTCGCTGAAAGCAGACGGGGAGCGGCAGAACCCGTGCGACGACAGAGGTGCAGCTGATTGAGATGCCGACGCACCTCACCAGAGGCCCCCAAAACCAAATACATCGCGCGACCGAGGCAGCGAAGAATGCGCCCTGCGAGCCAACGCCGTGAACCTCGATAGTTGCGATAGAATACAACGTCGCCTGGAGCAAAAGCAGAAGTCTGCCGCTGCACAGGAACCTGATGCGGCGGATGCAACAAAGACATCAAGGTTCGATGAGGACGACCGTGGAACAACTCAGCCGGCGAGCGACCATCTCGGGGCTGAGAGCGATATGATGACAAAAAGATCAACAACACGTCCTCCCGAGAATGCGACCCTTTCAACTTCAACATCTGTGACTTGAAAGTTCGGACCAATCGTTCAGCGGCACCGTTTGACTGAGGCTAAAACGGCGCGAATGTCAGATGTTGAATACCATTGGTCTGGCAGAATGACTGAAATTCTGCGGACAGGAATTGTGGGCCATTGTCGGAAACAATAGTCTGCGGAAGACCTTCAATGCAAAAGATAGCAGACAACGCTTGGATGGTGGCAGAGGACGTCGTGGAAGACATCCGGACAACAAAAGGAAAATTACTGAAGGCATCTACCAGAACCAACCATCGAGCATTCCAGAATGGACCAGCAAAATCGATGTGCAAGCGCTGCCAAGGGGAAGTGGTTTTTGGCCATCCATAGACTTTCCGCGGCAGTGCGGATTGTTGTTCGGCACACGTCATGCAAGAAGAACACATATTCGTAATCGCAGCATCGATTCCGAACCAAGTACAGTGCTGACGAGCAAGTTGTTTCGTTCGCACTATACCCCAATGTCCTTGGTGAAGAAGCCGTAACACAGAGGACTGTAACGAACGTGGGACCACGACTCTGGACTGATCATTATCAGAACGCAACAACAAAACACCACGTCGAACAAAAAGTCTCTCCTTGTGAGCAAAAAATCGACGAACCAACGGATCCTCGATCCGAGACTTTGACAAAGGCCATTGCGTAGCAACAAAACGCAAAACGGTAGCAAGGACAGGGTCAGCAGCTGTGGCTGTAGCTACACGACGAAAATCAATCGGAAACGGTTCGACCACTTCACCAGTTTCCGAAGCAATGAACATGCAAGCAAGTTCGGAAGAATCGAACACTTTATCCTCAGCAACAGGCAAACGGGACAACGCATCGGCGTTTCTGTGCTTAGCAGTGGACCGATAAAGATATCGTAGCGGTACGGCGAGAGGAAAATAGACCAGCGAATGAATTTCTGCGCTGTACGCGGAGGTACAGGCTTGTTCGGATGAAAAAGCGACGTCAAAGGTTTGTGGTCTGTGATGATGGTAAAGTGACGACCATACAAGAAATCATGGAACTTTGTAACACCAAAGACGAGAGCCAAAGCTTCTTTCTCTATCTGTGAGTAATTTCTTTGCGCAGACGAGAGCAATTTTGGCGCAAAGGCAATAGGGCGATCATGCGAGCCAACTTTGTGCGCAAGCACAGCACCGATCCCGAAATCCGAAGCATCTACCATCAACAAAAGGGGTTTCTGGGGATCGAATGGCGTAAGGCAAGTATTTGAAAGCAACGCCGATTTCAACTGGCGAACAGCGCGTTCGCATTCCGTCGTCCAGAGAAACGGAACACCTGTACGGCCTAAGCGATGAAGCGGAGCTGAAAGGGAAGAGGCATTGCGCACATTCACTCACACCTTGTGATTCTAAATCGTTTAATGTTCTTGCGACCTCAACACGCAATGCGTGAGGAACATTGCGCGCTCTGAAAAATTTCGGTTGCGCGTTTACTTTCAGTTCCAAATGTGCTTCATAGTTTTTAGCGCAACCGAAGCCCGGTGCAAAAATGTCTGCAAATTCTTCACACAGACGAGAAACACTGTCAGAAGGCACAGTCTGATTCACTGATAGGACCTGATTTACTATAGACATGTTAAACAACTGAAATAAATCTAAACCAAACAAGTTCACTGCAGTAGAAGAACGAAGAACGTAAAATGACACAAGTTTTGTTTGTCCCTTGTATGTTGCAAGAAGGCTGCACTGTCCTAACACAGGAATTTTCTATCCCGAATAACTTTTTAACTGAACATTTGCGGCACGCAACGGAGGTTTGCCCAGTTGTTTGTACGTGTCATGATTGAGCAATGAAACTGCAGCTCCGGTATCGAGCGGGAATGGTATGACCTTGCCATTAAAGTCCAAATCTACTAAAAGTTTATTGTCCTGCTGACGACAAGAGCGACTGTTTTGTGCAATTTGAACAGACACTGGTACAGAATCACTTGCTAAGTGACGTGATTTCCGGCGACGTCGACGCACACGTTTTGTGGGACGAACACAGTCACTGTTAGAGAAAGTGGCACTGGACGACGTGGAATTAACTTCATGAATGTCCATGGGGGAAGGTCCATGAGCCTGAGTGTCCTTGGTTCGATTCCAGCGCGAAGCAAAAGACCAGGAATGATTGTGATTGTCAGATCTGAGCTTTTTCTGGCAAACACTTTGAACATGTCCTTTCTTACGACAGAAAAAGCAAATAGCTTGGCGTGATGGGCAATGTTCACGCGAATGTCTAGTAGCACACCGCGGGCATGATTTCACTGCATTTGTGGGCTGGCGCGGCACACCTGGTGTAGAGCGTGGCTGCAGCTGCGCAGACGTGCGCGAGGGCAGTTTACCGGGCCGCGCAGCGTACCCGGCGGACCGGTTAATGTTACACACGGCTGGCGAAGTTGCAAAAGATTCCTGAGCAAAGTCAAGCGTGTCTTGTCTATCCAATATGTCTATCACTTGTTGAAGGGAGGGATTAACGAGTTTCAAAATCTATTCCCGTATGCGAACATCAGAAACGTTCTGTGCAATTGCATCACACACCATAGTATCTGAATAAGGAAGGCCACAGTCACATTCAAATGCACAATCCCTAGTAAGGCCTTGCAAAGTTGCAACCCACTCCCGATTAGTTTGACCGGCCGTACGTTTTGTATGAAAGAAAGTATATCTTTTTGCCACGACATTTACTGATTCTTTGAAATAGGCGTCCAATGCCGACAAAATTTCATCGTAGGACAGAGTTGCTACGTCGAGTCGGGGAAACAATTTCACTGTCACACGGTACATTTGCACGCCGACACAAGACAATAAGTGAGGCTGCCGCTCGTTGCCTTGAATTCTGTAGGCGGCGAGATGAAATCCAAACTGGCGTGACCATTCCGTCCAGGATTCGACGTCTGGGTCGTAGGGCCTAAAAGGCGGTGCAACTGCGAGTTGTGGCTGCGGTAGCGGTGAAGCGGCGGCTGCCGCATCGGTTTGAATGGCACGTTGACCCTGGACGAGCTGTCCAGGGCATCCAATAACGCCTGCGTCTGCTGATTCTGCAAGCGATAAAATTCGGACAGTACATCTGGAGATTGTGGCGAAGCCATGACACAAGTAAATGTAAGCAATTAGAAAGAACACGTTTCCCTCGTCGCCAATGATGTGTTGGCAAATGTGCCAACACCTTGTAAATAGAGGAGGCCGAAATGCACGCTATCTAACGCAGACGGGCGTGAATTCTGGAAAAGGATAAGTAGTGAATTCTAACAAGAAAAGTATGCAGCTCCTCGAATACTTATCTTTATTCCATCCTTGTGGTACATCGCTCTTGATAATACAAATAAGACTATCTTCAGACACGGTTAATGGCGCCTCGCTAGGTCTTAGCCATGGACTTAGCTGATGGCTATTCTAACTGTCTCTCGGCAAATGAGAGAAGGCTTCGTCAGTGTAGTCGCTAGCAAAGTCGTCGTACAACTGGGGCGAGTCCTATTCCGTATCTCGAGACCTGCCTTGTGGTGGCGCTCGGTCTGCAATCACACAGTGGCGACACGCGGGTCCGACATGTACTAAATGGACCGCGGCCGATTTAAGCTACCACCTAGCAAGTGTGGTGTCTGGCGGTGACACCACAAGAATCTTTAAGCATCGATCGACACGAATAATGGCATCCGCACGATTCAGCACGTCTAGAGCAATGGCTGTGACAGGACGTCTCGAGCGTGGCTGCTCATGGAGCTCTGTTCAAAAATGGTTCAAATGGCTCTGAGCACTATGGGACTCTACTTCTGAGGTCATCAGTCCCCAAGAACTTAGAACTACTTAAGCCTAACTAACCTAAGGACAGCACACACATCCATGCCCGAGGCAGGATTCGAACCTGCGACCTTAGCGGCCGCGCCGTTCCAGACTGTAGCGCCTAGAGCCGCTCGGCCACCTCGGCCGGCTGGAGCTCTGTTTCTGCCTTTCCTGAGGCTGTAACTTTCTTTACCCATCGCCCAACTGTACTCATATCAACTGCAGAATTTCCATACCCTGCACGCAAAAGTTTATGATTGTTCACCACGATTTCTATTTCTGCACACAAGAACTCAGTAACAGCATGCTGGTTGTAACGTGGGTCGATGGTATACGCCATTTTGACCCTGTACTACGGCTCTGCCGTCTGCCAGAACTGTTAGAAACTTCGCCGACGCACAGAGAAACCTTCAAATGTGAATCACCAACGAGGACGCTTTTCTATGTATATTAAGGACCTTTCAGTAAAAGAAAAAAGTGGGGAATTACTTGTTGAACAACCCTCGTAAATGTGACTTTTCGCCCTCCAGCGAAGACAGCAGCGTTGTTGAGTTCCGCTGAAGACGATTTGGTGATCCGGAAGGCTGGGTTCCCCAAGATACATGGTGGCAGGGGCCTTTCTTACATCGGACAGGCGTCTAGTGCAGAGCGTGAAAGTTGCACGGAACACCGTGGGTACATTCGGCTGTCACAGCGCAAAAAATCTGCTGTGACAGTGTACTGCATTGACACTGGGAACACTATGTCGTACGAAAACATCGAAGTTCAGGCGTAAATTTCATCTGCTCGGGACTCGGTTTCAAAAGAAATAATTAAAATTCGTTTGACGATTAATTTAATGCAGCTGTTTTAGCTTCGATAAGTCATGAAATCAGACGCTTTCTTTGACAAACTTGGCGAAGACTTACCGACAGTGCAGCTCACGGTGCTACATCGACTTCCCTACGTGGCTCGGTTATGTAGCGGCAGCTGTAATTCACCCATGTGTGTGCTCCTTTGCGGCCGACCAACGTCTCTGACACCCATATATCTGTGGCCGCATGCGCAGTGGTGCAGTTCGATACTCAAAGGAAAGCACTCGTTCCGGCTCACTCTGAAGATGGCTGAAGAGTATGGAGCCGAAATATCAGATAAAAAAGTGGAATTAATGCTGCCCCACGTCCGAAATTTAGTGAAACGGTCATTACCCCGCGACAGCATGAGGATGTCCTGGCTTCCTGTTCATACCCTCTTCCGTGAAATGTAAAACTATCTAACTTGCCAAGTAAAATTATAAACAATTAAGCTATGTACGTACTGTCTTTTTAAAATGATGCCGACATGCATTATTCGATTTACACTACTCGCCATTAAAATTGCTACACCAAGAAGAAATACAGATACTCATTGGACAAATATATTATGCTAGAACTGACATGTGATTACATTTTCACGCAATTTGGGTGCATAGATCCTGAGAAATGAGTACCCAGAACAACAACCTCTGGCCGTAATAACGACCTTGATACGCCTGGGCATTGAGTCAAACAGATCTTGGATGGCGTGTACAGGTACAGCTGCCCATGCAGCTTCAACACGATACCACAGTTCATCAAGAGTAGTGACTGGCGTATTGAGACGAGTCAGTTGCCCGGCCACCATTGACCAGACGTTTTCAATTGGTGAGAGATCTGGAGAATGTGCTGGCCAGGGCAGTAGTCGAACATTTTCCGTATCCAGGAAGGCCCGTACAGGACCTGCTACATGCGGTCGTGCATTATCCTGCTGAAATGTAGGGTTTCGCAGGAATCGAATAAGGGGTAGAGCCACCTGTCGTAACACATCTGAAATGTAACGTCCACTGTTCAAAGCGCAGTCGATGCGAACAAGAGGTGACCGAGACGTGTAACCAATGGAACCCCATACCATCACGCCAGGTGATACGCCAGTATGGCGGTGATGAATACACGCTTCCAATGTGCGTTCACCGCGATATCGCCAAACACGGATGCGACCATCACGATGCTGTAAACAGAACCTGGATTCTTTCGAAAAAATGACGTTTTGCCATTCGTGCACCCAGGTTCGTCATTGAGTACACCATCGCAGGCGCTCCTGTGTGTGATGCAGCGTCAAGGGTAACCGCAGCCATGGATTCCGAGCTGATGGTCCATGCTGTTGCAAACGTCATCGAACTGTTCGTGCAGATGGTTATTGTCTTGCAAACGTCCCCATCTGTTGACTCTGGGATAGACACGTTGCTGCACGATCCGTTACAGCCGCGCGGAAAGATGCCTGTCATCTGGACTGCTAGTGATACGAGTCCGTTGGAATCCAGCACGGTGTTCCGTATTACCCTCCTGAACCTACCGATTCCATATTCTGCTAACAGTCATTGGATCGACCAACGCGAGCAGCAATGTCGCGAAACGATAAACCGCAATCGCGAAAGGATACAATCCGGCCTTTAACAAAGTCGGAAACGTGATGGTACGCATTTCTCTCCCTTACACGTGGCATCACAACAACGTTTCACCAGGCAACGCCGGTCAAGTGCTGTTTGTGTGTGAGAAATCGGTTGGAAACTTTTCTCATGTCAGCACGTTGTAGGTGTCGCCACCAGCGCCAACCTTGTGTGAATGCTCTGAAAAGCTAATCATTTGCATATCACAGAATCTTCTCCCTGTCGATTAAATTCAGCGTCTGTAGCACGTCATCTTCGTGGTGTAGGAATTTTAATGACCAGCAGTGTAAATATGTGGTGAATCCGCTCTGTGGGCCACACTTTCAATTATGTGTCTCATATATATATATATATATATATATATATATAACTTGCAAAAGCGACGCCGATTTTAGGCCGATGACGGCATATGCCACCTGCGGATATCAGAAGTCTGCCAACAGACAGCGTAGTGTCATAGCTGCCAGAGCGCCGCCTGTGTGTACCCTGTAACAGCGAATGCTCACAGCCAGAATGCTGAATGACGTGCAACCACTACACGGAGACGCGCTCTTGCTTCCTACAGCCAACTGAGCGAGTTTCAAAGGGGTCACATTGTCGCCTTACGAGTGGCGAGATGGTCTATTCGGAGAATTGCCACGCAAGTTGGACGTTCGGCGTCATTTGTGCAACTATGCTGGTATCAGTGGTCACGTGAACATCCTCACGCCGATAGGTGAGCTCCTGTACGCCCACGCACCACAGACGCCCGCCAGGATCGTCGTACTGTGAGGGCAGCAGAGGCAGATCGTACAGCTGCCACAGCTCAGACAGGAAGGCTCGTGGGCACAGACGTGTCAACACGAACTGTTGCGAACCGGTTATTAGCAGGTGGGCACGCACACCTCTAGCCCGTCTTCCACTCACGCCACAGCATCGACGTGCTTGGCTCAAGCTGGTGCCGTTGGAGGATCACTTGCAAGCTGGAACACCTCGCCGTGGTCTTCAGCGATGAGAGACGATTCTGTTTGCGCGTATGACACAGACCTGGTGAGCGCTGTCTCGTAGAGTGCATTCGTCCAATAGTCACTAGTCCTAGTCCAGACATTATGGTCTGCGCTGCGATAAGTGTAGTGTAACGACGTAAGTTTTTTATAAATGATTTTCTTTTGACATATGACCATGTGTAGACTTCGTCACCTACGTCAGTTACAACACACTTCAAAATTATTTATATTATTTTTAAATTGTCTCAGAATGGTTCTTGAACGAAACTGTAAAACATCATTTGAGTCGTATGCGCAGAATTTCGTCACTCAGTCCAATTGGTTTGCGCAAACTTTTTCAATTTAGATGTCGTTTCTTTCTCCTCAGATATTATATTAATGCACGTTATCTGATTTAATAAATATTAGAACCACATTGAATAAACATTCGAGATTCAAACGTTGTCAAAATTTAATAATCTTGTCAAATATGTTATTAACTCATTCACATAATTCTTCATAAATAAATTCTCGGAACACGTATTTAAACTTTTGTAGCATCCACTAGTTTATTATCTTCCTACATATAGACGTGAACCTGAGCCTTGACAAGACAGAACTGAACATTTTCAACATGATTAAACTTTCTATGACGTCATCGTTGTACAAACATTACAAATTCTCAATTTTTTAATTTTTAGAAGTACGACGCAACAACTCGGTTTCAGGATCTTCTGTTGCTCTTTGGCTGTCGACCCGCGACGTATAGTGGCCAGCCAGTGGTCCCGGCAGCGAAAATGCTGTCTCCGTTCGTTGCCCCGCCCTCTCCGTACATGAAACATAAAAAATAAATACAAACTTTAGATAATTCACAGCTATTACAAATATTACAAAAATACATAAACAAAACAGTAAATTAAACTTATATTCATCTGCAAACTGGGCTGACACTGGTGGATGGGGGACGCTTCAATTTCACGTCCCACTACATACCCCACCCACAAGCTCAGTTTATCAGGTTTTAGCCGAAAATAAAACTTTTTCTATATACAATGTTTAACTGTTAACACATTTTTCTCACATTTTACGTAATCTAGAGCCCTTGCTCTTAGATAGATTTAATCCTTTTACTACAATATTGTTGTGACTATTTGTCATTTACTTTTAATTGTGCTATTATGGTAATTCATAACCGAATATATGGAGATTACTTCTTTTCATTTAATAGTTGCTACTAAATAATAATTTAGTACGTTCTTTAACGTTGTTACATTGGGACAGAGCGTTCAAATTGTGATAGATTAGTTTCAGGTTTATTCATTTACTAGAGTTATTCTTTCCAAAAATGTATATTACTAATAAGTTTCTCACAATAAGTAACAGTACTATTTACTTTACCTCATTCTTTTCCCTAATGCTTTATTTATGCCTGGGGTCAAGAAGTAATCAAGCAAAACTTTCTTTAGAATCTCGGCACGGCTTTCTTTACCCTCGGACACCTTGTTGGGTAATGGCAATTTATTTAGGAGAAACAAGCGCGAGAGCCCCGTTTGGTGTGTTCTATATTAACACTTTTACAAATCTCTATTAAAGGCACTCTGCTATGTTCTCGTGAGCCATATAGCTCTGGACACCAATGGTCCCTAAAATTATTAACCATCCCCTTTGGTCCCTTCTATCCGAGTAAATATAATATATACAAAATTCCTTCTGACCTAATAACAAAACTTTCTTCCATATAAATCCCCTTTTAGTTATCTTTCCCTTTTTGAAGAACCGGTAGATTATTGTAGAACACTTCCTGTCATTTCTTTAAAAATAACACGTAACTATCACGAAAAACTGAAGAAACTGCAAAAAGGTGGGAATTTAAGGAGGTGGGACCTGGATAAACTGACTAAACTAGAGGTTGTACAGAGGGTCAGGGAGAGCATAAGGGAACAATTGAAAGGAATGGGAGAAAGAAATACAGTAGAAGAAGAATGGGTAGCTCTGAGGGATGAAGTAGTGAAGGCAGCAGAGGATCAAGTAGGTAAAAAGACGAGCGCTAGCAGAAATCCTTGGGTAACAGAAGAAATATTGAATTTAATTGATGAAAGGAGAAAATATAAAAATGCAGTAATTGAAGCAGGCAAAAAGGAATACAAACGTCTCAAAAATGAGATCGACAGGAAGTGTAAAATGGCTAAGCAGGGATGGCTAGAGGACAAATGTAAGGATGTAGAGGCTTATCTCACTAGGGGTAAGATAGATATTGCCTACAGGAAAATTAAAGAGACCTTTGGAGATAAGAGAACGACTTGTATGAATATCAAGAGCTCAGATGGAAACCCAGTTCTAAGCAAAGAAGGGAAAGCATAAATGTGGGAGGAGTATATATTCAAGGGCGATGTACTTGAGGACAATATTATGGAAATGGAAGAGGATGTAGATGAACATGAAATGGGAGATACGATACTGCGTGAAGACTTTGTCAGAGCACTGAAACACCTGAGTCGATGCAAGGCCCCGGGAGTAGACAACATTCCATTAGAACTACAGACAGCCTTTGGAGAGCCAGTCCTGACAAAACTCTACCATCTGGTGAGGAAGATGTATGAGACAGGCGAAATACCCTCAGATTTCAAAAAGAATAAAATAATTCCAATCCCAAAGAAAGCAGGTGTTGACAGATGTGAAAATTACCGAACTATCAGTTTAATATGTCACAGTTGCAAAATACTAACGCGAATTCTTTACAGACGAATGGAACTACTGGTAGAAGCCGACCTCGGCGAAGATCAGTTTGGATTCCACAGAAATGTTGGAACACGTGATGCAATACTGACCCTACGACTTATCTTAGAAAATAGATTAAGGAAAGGCAAACCTACATTTCTAGCATTTGTAGACTTAGAGAAAGCTTTTGACAATGTTGACTGGAACACTCTCTTTCAAATTCTGTGGCAGGGGTAAAATACATGGAGCGAAAGGCTATTTACAGTTTGTACAGAAACCAGATGGCAGTTATAAGAGTCGAGGGACATGAAAGGGACGCAGTGGTTGGGAAGGGAGTGAGACAGGATTGTAGCCTGTCCCCGATGCTATTCAATCTGTATATTGAGCAAGCAGTAAAGGAAACAAAAGAAAAATTCGGAGTAGGTATTAAAATCTATGGAGAAGAAATAAAAACTTTGAGGCTCGCCGATGACATTGTAATTCTGTCAGAGACAGCAAAGGACTTGGAAGAGCAGTTGAACGGAATGGACAGTGTCTTGAAAGGAGGATATAAGATGAACATCAACAAAAGCAAAACGAGGGTAATGGAATGTAGTCGAATTAAGTCGGCTGATGCTGAGTGAATTAGATTAGGAAATGAGACACTTAAAGTAGTAAAGGAGTTTTGCTATTTAGGGAGCAAAATAACTGATGATAATCGAAGTAGAGAGGACATAAAATGTAGACTGGCAATGGCAAGGAAAGCGTTTCTGAAGAAGAGAAATTTGTTAACATCGAGTATAGATTTAAGTGTCAGGAAGTCGTTTCTGAAAGTATTTGTATGGAGGGTAGCCATGTATGGAAGTGAAACATGGACGATAAATAGTTTGGACAAGAAGAGAATAGAAGCTTTCGAAATGTGGTGGTACAGAAGAATGCTGAAGATTAGATGGGTAGATAACATAACGAACGAGGAGGTATTGAATAGAATTGGGGAGAAGAGGAGTTTTTGGCACAACTTGACAAGAAGAAGGGCCCGGTTGGTAGGACATGATCTGAGGAATCAAGGGATCACAAATATAGCATTGGAGGGCAGCGTGGAGGTTAAAAGTCGTAGAGGGAGACCAAGAGATGAATACACTAAGCAGATTCAGAAGTATGTAGGTTGCAGTAAGTACTGGGAGATGAGGAAGCTTGGACAGGATAGAGTAGCATGGGGAACTGCATCAAACCAGTCTCAGGACTGACAACAACAACAACATCAACAACATCAATTTTTCCTGCCTTTCGTAATCATTCCTCCGTTATGCACATTTTAATGTTTCAGATAACGGTACCATCATAAACTACTTATCCGTTTTGAAAAAATCTGATAAATATTACTGGACTTTAACTGTGTAGGCCTACAACACATTGCTACGTATTAAAAAATGTTATGTTGACAAACAAGCATGTGTTATTTAATGAGGCTCGAAAAGAACTCATACATTGTTACATGAACATTTATCCTGTTCTTATCTTTTATAAATTTTACTCACGATCAGCGCCATCTTAACACAGCGACACTCATATTGTTGCGAGGAACGGCTTTGCAATCTGCTTTAACCTGGCCCACCACCTGTAAGTCTTATAACCGCACTAGAAGATCAATTTCCTGTTGCCAAGAATCGTCACTGAACGTGAAATAAACACAAAACACAGACATTTTGCGGTAGTTTGCAAAGAAAACTTTATATAACAAATTTATTTGCCATGCACTGACATAAATTACGCAGCTTACTCACCATATATCTTGATTCTGTTCCAAATGTTAAAATACTGTAGTCTGAACGGTAAAACCAAATGAAACAAGCAATTATTCAACCAAAGTAGCCCTGCTAAAAACATAATACCGCTACTATACATTTACCTCGAGCTAGGGCGACCAAGTGCAAGTACGTGATTATAAGATGAAGAAACTTGCCTTTCGTTTAATATTGGTGAGTTACTTTTCTTTATAGGAAAAAGTACGTTGAAGGTTGATATCATTAAAGAATATGTGACAATTGATGAGTAACTAATTTCATTTTGGGATCACAGTTCTTCTAAGCAGTAATTTCCTAAAACTCCAAAAATCCTGGCTTTGGTAGGAATTTTTTTGGTAAAATTAACGTTAATTTACTATTGAGCTTATTGAGATCAAGTTTGCTTGCTTTTGCGAGACAAATGTATTGTGTTCCCAAGAAGTTTCACTGTTTAGTTTTAATACAGTATAAGCAATGCAGACTGATGCCAAAATACAAGAAGATACAGGCACCCTTTTACATTTACACTAAGGGAGGATTCGACACATGCTAACACACACTCAGCTGTTACAGCATGTATGGCTAAACGATCACGTGACCACTTACCGTGTTCTAATTTTTAAACATCTGCGTTTCAAACAACTGTGTAATTTACAAAATTAGCAACAGAAAAAAATACACAGAAAAATTAGCTCAAAGCTAACTTATCGTGAGAAAGATCGGTAGGAAGTTAGTAATAGCATAGTCATATACGAGTGTCCAATATCATAAGAGACAGAACTTGTTCCTGATAGAGAACCTGCAAGTAAGCAGCAGTAGCAGAACCAACTACGACACGACGGTATAAGAAATGGACAACAATTATAACGATATGTTTACGTAATGTGTATACATAAACATACAGTTATAAATGTCCCCGTTCGTAGTCGCTAATTATAACAATATGTTTACTTTTGTGCTGTAACATATAGCTATAATCAGCGGTGGAAATATATTTGCGAACGTCGACCCTGTGCGGCTGTTTCTTGTTGGATCATCTGATCAGTCGGAAGTTGCATTGCAGAGGACAGTATATGCCTATTCAAAATATAATTATTTTTGGATAGCTCAACATGAATTTCCTAAGGGACCGTAGTTTATCATGCATTTAATCTTGGAAATCAAGATTACCAAGACTCAAATGTCGCCGTTAACATTATGGGATTCAGTACTTCACAGATTTACAAGGATCAAACACAGTATTCCTGTCATTTGATTATCAGGATTACACAAATATGGTGATCTCTCATTCATAGACAGACAATTCTTAAGGTAAAGATACACAAAGATACACAAAAAATTTAAAAACTAAGACAGTAAATCTACAAAGTTTGCAATGGAGGTTATACATTATGCTCATTACAGTTTTTTTTTTTTTTTTTTTTTTTTTTTTTTTTACAGAATTCATAACGACCATCTTTGTGGCCTCAAGTCATTGTCCAGAGCTCATAGGCTCTTTGGTCCTGAAAGAAAACACATAGACATTCATCTTTTTATACACACATAATTCTCACACATGGAATTTCTCGCACGTGTCCATTTTCCATTACTCACTAGTTGTCATAATTTTTACGCTTTCATTGATTGTGTATTTGAAAGGTAAGTTAAAATTTGATTCTTCTCCAGGCGAAGCTTATCCCTTCAGAAGTTGGATCGCAACTTTGCGTTCTCCGAGTAGAAAACTTTTCATCAGCTCTGGTCGGCGAGTCTCGCTCGCACGTTAGGTACACACGTTACATGTACCCATTAGTCTAATAACTAAGCTTTAATCTAATTTTAGGACTTGGGATCCATAGGAATTTGACTTTGTCACTATTCGCGTGTGGTTTGCCTGTTCGCATTTCATTCACGGGATATAACATTAACATAGTAAGTGATATGTTGTGAACTCATTTTTGGGAGCGGCTTTCATGGAAAGTCCGTTTCGTCGAACTGCAGTGGGAGTGCTGTGCTGGTACATCACTTTAAATTTAACGCGTTTGTTGCGTCGATGGACGTTGGCACGGGCTGATTGTTAGAGCTGAATCGCAACTCGAGGCGCTCACTAGCCTCCACGCGGTATTTCAGCTTTTCCGCGCACGGTTCAGTGAACACGTTGCGTCGATGGTGTTGTGGTATTTTGTGGTTTGCTGAGCTGGTGCAGAGGTACGAGGATTACCAGGGACAGAGACTCCATTGAAACCATCCCTGCCTCCACATTTTCCAGCCGATTTTGAAGATTTTAAGGTAGGCTAGCGCCCGCACTTTGCAAAGCAGCGAACACTTACACTTGATTTCCGATGCACTGCACTTAATCACATCAACGCCTTCGGTTACACAACCGGACTATCACTGTCCGTTTAACACTTTTTATCTTCATCGTGAATGAAATTATCTCTTACTTATAACAACGACGCATTGCTTCGTGTCTGTGGCAGACTTCCACAGCATTTTAAGCCTTCACTTATACACTACTATGTACACAAATTTTTTACAGTCTATAATCACATAGTTTGTCTCACTTTGAAGCTTGCTAATTGAGAGCTTCGATTATCATGTCCATTTCAATTTCTGTTGCTTTGTTGGTTACTACCTTAACATTTCGCTTTACATTGTTCTATCATCTTTCTCTAAGACTACTTATGCTTTTAGTTCACAGTCACAATACATTAGTTTCTCCGATCTGATAGCAATTATTATTATTATTATTATTATTATTATTATTATTATTATTATTATTATTATTTTAATTCATTTGAATCGTTCTTTCTATTATTTTGATTCATAAAAAGTTAGGCTATCACTGTCATTTCAACAAAAATTTCCTTTTTACTAGATGTGAGGATCAATCAATCACATTTGATCGCCCTCTCACATGAGAACAGAACACGATTCAAGAAAATATTCAAATTCATTATCGCGATCTCGGTTTGCGTCTCGGATTGACTTTAAAAGGAAAAATAAAGACATTTCAAAACTAGCTTTTCCCGATTTCGTTCGCGCGTTTCCTTTTGAAAATCGTATGCCAAACCAGCCTTCCACGTCAGCCGCACTTCTCAATCTGTGTGACGTCAAGTCTACGGGACGGGTTTAGGCGGGTTAGGATATTTACACAAATTCAGAAGAAAGACATAGATATAATAGCACATAGAAGAAGAAATCTAGCAGACAACACCTTGCTCCTTATGATTTAGAAATTAATTTTCCTTTGCGCTGTACGTCTGCGTACGCGCTGCAATTAAGAACTAGCTGCTTTGTTTTGCCGGCGGTTTCATTGTCATTTTATTCTCGATTTGACGCCTGCTTGCGCTACACTGCATTGACCTCTATATATGACCTTAAGTCATCATTGCTTTGCCCTTGTCACTTGCGCTCTTATACTTGGTATTTATTTCACTTATGGCTTTGAATGTATCTGACCTGCATATTGCAATTACAGTTAATGCTACTTTGTTTATCTAGCTGAAGGATAGCGCTTTCGTGGTCATGTTGGTACTTACAAGTAACTCACATGCTCCGTAAACATTGCGTTATTTTAATGCAGGGATGAACCTGTTCCAGATTTCTATGTACATTAGAACTTAATCTAGACATAGCTGACTTAGAAACTAGTTACTTGTTTTCCTTTTTAGTGGTATCAGGAACCAATATTTGTCAAGCGACCCTTGTCCGTGACGAAAATAAATTTCGTTTCTCGATTATTGCTCCTTGAACTTAAAAGAAAATTTCTTACATATTATGTTTTATTTTCACTTCTTTACCATATCGTATCGCAGAAGCCGGTTTGTTAGGCACGTCCTTCGCTTTATATTTCATTTTTCTCTCTTAAATATTATCTCCATAAAACTAAAGCTTAAAACTAGAGTTCTTGAAGTTGATCACTTTCTTTATTAAACAATTATTTTTTTTATTTATGAGCTTGTCCGTACTTAAATTATGGCTCAAGATAACATATTTTAAATTCTCTGTTGTATAGCAGGATAGACTCACTGTCGTGTAATTTATTCTAAGCATTTTTTTAACGAAGTCAGATCAGAGTGATGGTATAACCCCTTTATTTTTCCATTTGCGGGATCAGAAATCAGATAACAACCTGTGTGCGGTATTCGAAGGATCTTGTAAGGTCCATCAAAAAGACTTTGCCATTTTCGGTTTTTGCGTAAGAGCAACGATGGTTTAAAGTGTGTTTTTAGCAAGACCTTTTCGCATACCTTATAGGTTAACACCTTATTAATATGTTTGGCATTCGCCTTCTTGCGTAAATTGGCTTGGGTGGTCAACGTTGTTAGAGTTTGTCTTATTCTGGCGTCTAAACTAGCGCTTGTGTTGTTACACTTAGGAATTGAATTGACCCATTCGTTTTTCTCTTGGTCAGAAGACATCAACTCACTCGGAGTGAAACCAGTAGACAGGTGTGGTAGATTATTCACAATTTCCTCGAAAGGTGACACAAAGTCAACCCAGCGAGTCTGCTGATTTGGTATATACGTACGAATAAAACGATTAAACTCCTTGAACACCCGCTCAGTCTGGTTCGACTGCGGTCTAAACTTGGAGATAAGGATTTGCCTAATTTGATGACTAGCAAGGAAAAGTCTCCATCTTTTGCAGACAAGTTAGACCCATTGTCTGAGAGAATTTATTCAGGTTTTCCGAATCTTGGAAAGTCGTGACGTTCTAAACGATTGATGATTAGTTGACTGTTTGCAGATCTCGTAGCGTACAATCTGAAATGTTTGGTAAATAGATCAGTGACAGCTACAAGGTACCTTAGTCCTCAACGACCTCGTGGGAGGGGTCCTGCCAAATCTATGCCTAGGATTTGTCTAGGTTTCTCTGTGATAATAGGATTCAAAGGCAGTACATTCGAGAGTTTAAAAGGTTTTGCCTTTTGACAAATGATTCAGTGTTTCAAGAGTTTCTGAATTCTGCTATGAAGGTTAAGGATGTAGCAATACTTTACTATTTTACGCTTACACTTTTCTGGACCAAAGTGTCCCCACGAAATATGTGTATACCAGAGTAAGTTTCCTACATATTCCTGCGGAATGCATACTAGCCAATTTTCTGATGACAATGATGTTCGGTGGAAAAGAACTTGATTATGCAATTTGTAATATTTGCACATGCGATGGGTAGGATTAGTTTCGAGGATCTGTTTCACACCTCTCCATTTTGGATCAGTTTCTTGCTATTGGACAATCTGGTTACAAAGATCAAGAAAATGTTTCCGATGTATTGGATCCTTCATCAAAAGAATTCTGTAATTTGACATTTGTTCCAAAAGTTCAGTACTGTCCGAATAGCCTTCAGGCATGCGAGGTACAGCATTCGCAATGATGTTACCTTTGCCTTTTATATAGATTATTTGAAAGTCATATTCCTGTAAGAAAAGACACCACCTCGTTAAGCGAGGATGTAGGAGTTCACACGTCAGAAGAAAACTAAGAGCGTGATGATCAGAACATACTTTGATTTTCTTGCCATTGATGTAGTAGTTGAATCCCTTGAACGCCCAAACTACTGCAAGAGCTTCCAATTCAGTAACAGAATAGGATCGTTCAGTTTATTTAAGAACCCTACTAGCAAAACTAATTACTCTGATGTCTCGTTTTCCATTGGCTTCATGGATCTGGAAGAGACATGCGGCTAACCCCGGAAAACTTGCGTCAGATGACACACAAAATTCCTTTTACATTTCTGGATGATAAAGAATGTTGCTATTTAACCAAGCTTCTTTGATATCGACGAATGTCTTTTGACAGTCATCTGTCCAATTCCACTGAGTATTTTTCTTTAACAATTTCAATAGATCAGGGTTGTTCATTACTTGCTTTGGTAAAAATCTTCTGAAGGCTAACCCCGGAAAACTTGCGTCAGATGACACACAAAATTCCTTTTACATTTCTGGATGATAAAGAATGTTGCTGTTTAACCAAGCTTCTTTGATATCGACGAATGTCTTTTGACAGTCGTCTGTCCAATTCCACTGAGTATTTTTCTTTAACAATTTCAATAGATCAGGGTTGTTCATTACTTGCTTTGGTAAAAATCTTCTGAAGAATGAAGCGAGTGCAAGATAACCTTTAAGTTGTCGTTTTGAAGATGGGATAGGAAAATTTCTAATTGCACTTAGCTTAGCCTGACCAGGACGGATTCCGTCAGATGAAATGACGTGTCCTAAGAATTTGATTTCGGCTCTGCCAAAGTGTGTGACTTTTGCAAGATGGCAGTGACTCCGTATTCCAGGAATCGCTGAAACACTTTCTGTACTAGTTCACCGTGGCCTTCCCAGGTTTTAGTAGCAATTAAAAGATCATCAACGTAGAGAGTGACTTCATCAATAAGATCTGGACCAAGAACATGATCTAGGACAGAGATGAATACTCCAGAACTAACATTCAATCCAAAAGGCATGACCTGAAATTGATAGGATCTGCCGGCGAAGATAAATGCCGTATACTTTCGTGAGTTAGGATTTAGTCTCACTAGCCAAAATGACATTTTCAAATTTATGCTACTCAAATATTTAATTCCATAAAATCTGTTCAGGTGTTCTTCAATCGCTTCAGGTCTCGTTCGTACCGGCACAACAATTTTATTTATGTTTCGTGCGTCAAGTATGAGTCGTACGGTGTTATCCTGTTTCAAAATCGTCAACAAGGGACTACTATATGGCGAATTAGAATACTCTATGACTTTCCAGTTCAATATTTTCTTAATTTCATTACGAACTGCTTCCCTTCTTGCATACGGTATGGGATATGTCGTGCGACAGAAAGCTTGGTGCGGCACCACTTCCATGGTATATTCATAGTATTTTATAATACCCGGTCGTTTTGAAAACACGTTGATATAGTGTGACAACAACTTGAATAATTCCTGTCGATGAGGTTCGGATGACACTGTTGATTCTGCAGTCTTATTGGTTATTTCCTGCTGAGAGGGTAAGTCACTGACTGTTATTGTATCATTAAATGTATCACAGTTACCATAGAACAATTTGAAATGATTACGACAAGGAGGTTTTCTGCCTATCCTTTGTAATCTAATGCTATTACAAGTGCCAAAGTTTTTACTCTTTCTTTCACTAAATCCAGTGCAACTTCTGTCTGCTGTAGTAACAGTGTGCAAATGCCTGTATAAAGATCTATTCGGGCTCTATATCGTCGTAGAAAACCCATTCCCAAGAGACATGTCACTGCCAAATTCTTGACAACGAGGAAAATACATTTTATGGGTATTGATTGAATCGCCAGTGGTACTCAAACTTGTATACTGACCTTTTGTGTCTGGGAGCCGATGGCTCCTGTTATTGAACATCCTTGGACGGGTAATGTTGGAATTTTAATTAATGTACTAATTTGCTTATAGAAACATAAGGACATAGCATTAATATTTGCACCTGTATCTAGGATTACAGTCGTCAAAATTCCGATTATAGGAAGTTTTGTCATAGCTTGCACTTGGTCATCTATCTGTTCATCACCGTCAGTCGTCTCTTTCTCGAGTAATAATTCTTGTCTCATGTCAATCCCGTCATTGTATCTCAGTACATGTACGTCATGGTTAGTCTCTCCGTCGAAGTGGTCGCCCCCATTCTGTCTCGCAGCATCACTTAGGGAGCTTTCACATGCTGAACTTAGTTTTCCTGTTTGTGTGGTTTTGATTGGCCTTCATCATTAGAAAGTTCGACCAATCTGACATTGTGAGAACACTGAGGAACAAAATTACTGTTATGCACAAACCTTGTGTCAAAATGTTGTTGCGTTTGTTCTGGTGTCCAATACGCGTTACTGTCTTCCGCGTTTGCGAAAAATACAGGGGGACTGTACTGCCTTCGCGGGGTCTGATGATTGTTATTACTATTACGATTTCCGGAATTGTTACGGTGAAATCCACCTTCACACTGTGGCTTGCCGTTAAACTGTGTGTTTCTGTACATTTCCTGCGCTTGATTTTCACTAGGCGCGGAGTTGTGTTGGTATGAGTGGGCGTTATCAGCTGTTTGTTGTTGCCCGTAATCTGAGTGTTGACCGCGCGAGTATGGTGCATTCCATTGCGATCCGCTCTGCTGTTGCCAACCTTTTTGAGTGAAAGCATTTCCAAACTTCTGCTTGCACGGTTGATTGCCGTTCTGGTTACCAGTCATGTTATACACGGGATTGAATCGGCTGTGTTGGTTATGTATATTCCTTTTGTACGGATACCCATTTCCTTTATTTCCGTTTTGCCAATCGTTACTATTTTTGTGACCGTTCCCTGGCTTTTCATAGCCGTTACTCTCGTAATGTTGCGGCCAAGAATTGTGCGGAGTATTCCGCGGTTTGTTAGCTCTCATGTCCTCATAGACAGAAAGGTATCTGGGTCGTCATCTGGTATGGCTATCAGCTTTTCACGAATCGTTGTGGGTAATTTAGACTTGAGAATCATAATTACATCTTTACTATTAATAGGGGTATCCCAATACCTGATTTTGCCAATATATTTTTCGAAGTACTTTCCTGGGGTCAAATTGTTCTGCATTATAGACTTCTTTACGAAGGCGCTTCTGAACACCTTCGCTCCAAAATTTGTTGAGGAAACAGTGCTCAAACTCCTCATACGTTCGACACTTTAAACCATTTCGGTTCCCCATATTGCCGATCCGCCACCTATATATCCGGTAACAAATTGGATATGCTGTCTATCAGTCCACGAATTGTGAAAAATGCCAGAGAATCCACGATGAAAAACAATTTGGTGGATACTTCGTTTTTCCGGGTTAAAGGTTTGAAAAACTTGATGCTTAATCGTGCTTTCTTCCTTCGTCATTTGTACAAGTGAGTCAGATTCTTGGTTTCGGTTATTAACTGGAATATGTGGTGGTGAAGTGTGTTCTTTAGATTCAACAGGTATTCGGAATTGCCGAAGTAATTCATCTTCTTCCTCTGAGGCTAAAGAGTTAGGATAATTCTGTCTCTGTATTCGGGAACTACTACTCACTTGTGCCTTCAGGTTATTTAGTTGTTCCGTTACCTCTTGCTTCCAATTTGGTAATACTTGCTGAAGGGTACGCCTAATGCTACCGAGTTCAGACATTGCGGTATCTCCGGAGCTTCCAGGAGCTGACAAGATACCAAGAGTGGTTGCTTTCACAGTCTCTACTAGGTGTTTGTTAGTTTTATTTTCGACAAAGTTGTCCCTTCCAGCAATCCAGTTCTCATACTTTTCTCTAAATTCTCTCTCATGACTGTCTAGCCTCTCCTTTACTTTCGTTTCAGTTTCCAGAATCAAATTTGACTTTTCCTCGGTTAGTTTTTGTACCTTCTTAGTTACTCTGTCTAATCTGTGAGTAACCGTGATTACGGTGGAGTCGAGATTCTTGGTTGCGTTTCGGATGTCAGCGGTCTCGCTTTGCATGGTAGCTAAAGTGTCATTCAGTTCGAAAATTATTCCACTTCGCATTTGAGAAACAGCATCCTTAACTTGCTTTGCTGCTTCTTTGGCTACGTTTTCTCTAACAGTTTTTATTTCTTCGCGTACTGTAGAAAGTTTATCTTCAAGCGAGGCTAACACTTGTCTATTTTCCTCTTTAATTTGACGATTTTCGTCTTTCAAATCATTTTAATGGAATTCACCATTTGGCGATTTCCATCCTGCATCATTTGACTTATTTGACTCAGTAGCTGTTTGAATACATCGTTTGTCACTACCCCTGAATTGCTTTCACCTGCCTCCCTTGTAACCGATATATAGCTACGAGTACTAGTGGCAGAAACTATGCTGGCATTGTCTAGTTCAGTACCGGTAACATTATGGTGTGGGCAACAAAGTCCATCAGATTTCCCACTTCACTTTCTACAATTGTTTCGAATGGTGTCTCAGCCCTACTAATTATCCTGCAGGACCGCAACCGACGCGACACTTCACTCGTTTCATTCTGTTCATTTGAATCTAGTGATGACATTTTATCGTCTGCCATAGCTCATTTATTTACAAACAGGAAGTCAATGAAGTTCGTTTGCGCTACGGCCGCCAGCTGTCGACAGAGATGTAATTTATCGGTTGCGAGTCGGTTGTCACTGCTACGTCACAAGATACGAATGTCGGGAGTTGCACGTCACGAGGGCAAGAGACTATTCTGGACCGTAAAGAAAGTATGGCTGCACACTGGTCAAAATAAATGAAAACTAAGGCTGGTCAGCTCCGTGAACAGGCAGCGTACATTTAAAAACAAGTGATATGCAATACACAACAATGGAATTTAATCAATACTTAAGGAAATTACCAGTCTACTGAATTCAAAGCAAATTTTTACTGCAACTACTAAAGATCGTCACAAATTGATTACTGTCGGCTGAAATTAAGGAAGTTTGGCTACGGCTAACAAAATTTTAACTTACGTTGGTCATGACTGCCTTGGGCGTTGCAACTAGATTTTCGCACAAATTCTGTTCCAAAAAAAAATCTCTCTTCCGTAATTATCTCTGAATATCTCGTTTCTTTCGCTCAATGTAAATTTTTTTGGATGGTGTATGATGCCATTTGCCAATAAAAAGCACAAGATTAGCTACAATTCTTTATGAATATTTTCACAATGGGTATAAATTTTTATTCCTTTGAGTTTTTTTTTATTCGCGTCCCTGTTCGTGCACCAATTATAACGATATATTTACGTAATGCGTATGCATAAACATACAGTTATAAATGTCCCCGTTCGTAGCCGCTAATTATAACAATATGTTTACTTTTGTGCTGTAACATATAGCTATAATCAGCGGTGGAAATATATTTGCGAATGCCGACCCTGTGCGGCTGTTTCTTGTTGGATCGTCTGATCAGTCGGAAGTTGCATTGCAGAGGACAGTAAATGCCTATTCAAAATATAATTATTTTTGGATAGCTCAATATGAATTTCCTAAGGGACCGTAGTTTATCATGCATTTACCAGTAGAGTATGGCGCGGAGAAAATATTTCGCCGCATGCAACTTCCGTCCGATTTCGACGAAAGAATTCGTGACTGTGAACTCTCTGTTTAGCAGAAATATAAAGAAAATTAAATAACTTCATGAAGGAGTGAGACATAGAGTCTATACTAAATAAATAGTCCATACACCAGTTCCATTTAACTCTCAATTTATGGCAATTAATACATGAACTTACACTGCAATGAAGAGTTTAATATGGATGCCGTTTTGACTCGCACTTCTCGTAATGAAAATAATTCCTTTGACGTTTTCACATACACGTCGCACAATAAATCTACTGCTATGCAGTACTGCACTTTTAGTATTGCACTTTTAGTATTGAACTTTTACTTTACACTAAAATAATATTATTTTCAACAATAATAATACGGGGGCAAGACATGCGCGTCCGACACAAGTTACAAGAGACAAGAGAAAAAAAATGGGTAACTGAGTAACTGTTCATCGAGAATATCCCTTTACATCAAAAGAATGTGTAAAAGTGTTCTTCTTCTGTCCGTTTTTCGCGCCGTGGTTTTCTAAGTCGGTAACTCACTGCATATCTGACGGCGCTTCGACAATAAACAATTTACGTCACAGGTCGTTCACCTTTTACATTCTCGCAACATTATTTGCTAACTGTAGCTGTTGCCGAGCGACTGCTCGATTAGTGAATGATTAAAAATGATAAGGCAATCACTTAACGTTACAACCAACATTGAAGAAAGTGGAGAGATGCTGCATATGCCCTAGCTCAAAAGTAAACTAGTATTCAAGGAAATAATGTGCAAAATTCCTTCCAACGCTTTATGCACGAAATGTTTAGGCGGAGTGAAGCTTAATGCTACAAAACATTTTGTTTTATAGTTCTGAAACACTGTTTACGGACGTATTCTTTATTTTACACAGTAATAAGTAAATGTTGCTTGTGGTTAAGGAATTTACAATTTTTTTACAATTATTTCGTTTTTATCATAGACCAAATCCACTTATTGACTAAAATAAATGTGGTACTGAGAGCCATAGGGGCCCAAAGTACAGACACAAAGTTTTGAGAAAAATAGATCTTTGTGAAAATCAAATTTATAGACAAACTACCAGTCTCATAGGTCTGAATTTCTTTTCACAAAGTCTCAACATTCTATTCTTTCTACGAAAAAATAATGTACCAAATTAAGGTATGAAATATCAATTAATCTTTAAGAATGTATTATTATTAATGTTATTTCACAAAATTTTCATATTTAAGCAGTGACAATAGTATCATTTTAAAGCTTTAAAGTTGTAAAGTAAAATTAGTGTGAAACCTAATCGGAACATAAAGAACAGACACTAAATCTACCACACACACACACACACAGACAGACACACACACACGCAGACACACAGACATACACACACTTACGACCTATTCCGACACTTCACAGTTCTCGTTATCACCGTTTTCATTAACCTCATTATGTGCCTGAATCCGTCAGATTTCTAGCTTTTGGAATGTTTGAAGACACTGGTGTATAATAAATGAAAAGCACCAGTTTGCTTTTGTTCTACAATACACTGGTGTATGCCCGTCACTAAGGCAAAGTACAGGCGTTACAGGAGCGTGTGAACAGTTTATGTGATGCAGTCCGACTGGAGCCATACGTATTTGAAAGAGAGCGATATGTTCTGCAAACAAGTGGTGAACGGTCTGTCAGGGTGCGTGACAACCACATGCAACAATAACCGTAGTGTCTGCTTTTACATAACGGACAGATGTGACTCAGTGGACAGATTCGCACGCATCTCAACAAGTGTTGCCTTCCAGACATGTCTCTATACGAACTTTTCTTCTAAATTTATCTATTACTCTCTCCCATAAGAATATATGATAGTTTTTTAAACATGACACCGTCCAGATGGAGCAAAGCAAAGGAAAACCAGAGAGCCGAAGTTCTGGTGACCAGTCGGTGGTCAGCTCAGTGGTGAAATTTGTTAAACCTTTCGCGTCAGCAACAACCATTCAGACCACACCTCACTAAAATCAAACGAAAGAAGGCTTAAAATTATCTCAATCCCAGACTGAGTTAGTAGATAGCGAAAAAACTGACAGCAGTGACAAAAATTAGGTAAAAGTTAGGGAAGACGTGGACGGAGAAAATGAAGAGCTCAGAGGAATGTAGAAAATCCTGTAGGTAGCTGCGATATAAACGAAAATAGATTGAAAGACAGCTTATGGATCAACGGGGAGCAAGTGAAAAAGAAAAAACTGAAAGTAGCAACAACATTTTGTTTTCTGACGTATCTCAGAAGGTTTACCCCGTTCCAGCAAATCTAAGGGTTATATTAAATAAAATAAGAAGTGAATGATTTCAAAATTGTTGGATTACTTGCACTTTTAAGAGAGAAAATGCGTTAACTGACACTTGACTTCTGATTGGTTCTAGACCAGTCACCCAAATAGTGAGAGACGTATGAGAAACTGGATGGCATACTCAACGGAAAACCAAAGTTTGTACTGGTTCTGCTGTAGACTCCGTAGCATAATCACAAGTTTGAACAATTTATCTAAATTTGTCTCTGGTTTTTAAGCATTGTGGGCACGTAGTCCGAAAGTTTGTAACTAACAAACCCTCTGAAAAACATCGGAATTGCTTCAAAAACGGAAAAGCTTAAGAGGTAGTCTGATTTCCAACAGAACAATTGATCATGTTACGCAGCGTCTGAAACAGAAAAACGAAAACGGAGATACTTTAGAAAGACTGTTATACGTCACTGTGTTTTGGGCTAAGCGTAATCTTCCATTACACGACCACAGAGAGCACATGTTGGCAGAAAACAGAGGAAATTTTCATCAGTTTATTAGACTGCTATCTAAATGGAATGCTGTACTATGAGAACACTTGAGCAAGGCAGAACACTCCATTCTGTAACAGCCGACCTGAAGTTTAGAAGCTTCCAACGCCCACTACACAAAACGATTTCATCTCACTTTTGTGTTGGCTTGTTTAGGAAAACATTTTCAGTGACATTAAAAAGTCGATATAACTTTGTATCATCGTTGACACCAAGACGACACCTCGCACATGGATCATATCAGTGAAATCTTTCGTCACGTTAACACAGGAAACATAGAATTAGAAGTAAAGGAGTCACTTTTAGGCTATTTTCAGCAAACTAGGAACAATGCGTTGTCGTAACGGAGAATATTTTCCGTGTTACTGAACAGTGTGGTCTGGCTGTAACAACGTGCCGAATACAAGAGTAGGACATTACCCCCACGGTGACTGGTGTGCATTCAGAGTTCAAGCAGGAATTTATGGACTTAATGCTACAGCCCTCTCCAGCCAACACGCCCCCTCGCCTCAATCCCCAGTATGAACCATAGAATTTGCCGTCGGTGGAGAGGCTTGCGTCCCTCAGGTGATTCAGGTCAGGTGTACTTTAGGTGCAACCACAACGGAGGGGTATCTGTTGAGAGGCCAGACAAATGTGGTGTTCCAGCATAAGGGCAGCAGCCTTTTCAATAGTTACAGGGGCAGTAGTTTGCATGATTGACTGACTTGGCCTTGTAACATCATCCAAACCAGTTCTGTTGGGCTGGTCCTGTGAACAGCAGAAAGCCAGGGGAAAACACAACCGTATTTTTCCCGAGCCCAAGCACCTCTACTGTATGGTTAAATGATGATGGCGTCCTTTTGGTTAAAATATTTCGGAGGTAAATTAACGTTCTACATAGCGAAGCGTGGAATGCTACAACCCTAAATCGTGCATGTAGGTTCGAAAATTTCAAAAGGAAAATGGATGGGTTGAAGTTGGATATTGTGGTAATTAGTGACGTTCGGTGGCACGAGAAACAGGACTTCTGGTCAGGGTTGTAAATAAAAAATGGAGGAGTAGATTTAATAATAAATAAGAAAATGGAAATGCGACTAAGCTACTATGAACAGCACAATGGTCGCATTATTGTAACCAAGATAGACACGACGTCAACATCTGCTACATTAGTACAAGTTTATGTGGCAACTAGCTCCACAGATTATGAAGAGATAGACAAAATGTATGATGAGGCAAAACCAATTAGTAGGATAATTAAGGGAGACGAAAATTTAATTGTGATGGAAGTCTGGAATTCGATAGTAGGAAAAGGCAGAGAAGGGAAAATAGTAGGTGAATATGGACTCTGCCTACAATTTATTGGCTATAAGTTGTAGATTAAAACAGAAGACATTGCAAACAGGTAGAAATTTGAGGAGATGGCATCTAGGTAAGTTGAAAGAAGCAGAGGGTGTTGAGAGTTTCAGAGAGAGCATTAGGCAACAGTTAGCAAGAACAGGAGAAAGGAATACAGTAGAAGACGAATAGGTAGCTTTCAGAGATGAAATAGTCTCTCCGTGCCCGTAGTGCCTGTGGGTCCTCGACCTGTCACTGCTGCCCTTACAGTACGAAGATATATGGACGTCCAGAACCACGTCTATGTCTGCGGGGATGTTCACGTGACCAGTGACCCCAAATTATCAACTTGTGTGGCAGGACCATCCCTCCATTCGGAGGGACACGATCTGACGCTTATGAAACTGGCTCAGTTGGATGTAGGCGGCATGGTAGCCTGGTTGCATCACGCGTTTGCACCACGCTGAGCCTTCTGGCTGTGAGCGTTCCCTATTAAAAGGTAAACACAGATGGCACTCTGGTAGCTATGCCACTGTGGGTGGACGACGTTGAAACCGTTATCAGTGCCTCTGCTATCCACCAGGTGGCGTACTCGGTAATCGAATCGAAATCAACGCCGTCTCTCCAGGTGCGCTGATTTTCTTCTCCAGCAGTTTATACGTTTGAATGCGGGTCTTGGGAATTTGCCCTTAAGGCTCTTTACCAAGGACAACTTATTTCCTAAAACAACTCGCAGTGCACTTTTTTGAGTTCTTCTGTGACAAAATCCGTTTTCCTCTTCTTTCGTGATACAGACTTGTACACAATTAGAAACTATATCAGAACAGCAAAAATAAAAAAATAAAAAATAAAAAAACGGTAACACCTTAAATTCAGCTGCAAGTGAGAACTGGACTGATTAGCAAAAAGATAAATGAGCTCTAGCACGGAAAAAAAACGTAAAGTAGTTCGTCTTGGCTGGGCGATAGTCGATAGTGCTATGGATATGTAGATAATTTAAATCCATCGTTAGCTTCGTTGATTGCCGATAGTGCAATCCCATTTACGTCGTATAACTGAAAATCAAAGTATTTTACTACTTGGCAACTGTCGCGTGTAATGTTCTTTAGGTAATGGAGGGTGTGGACCCCCCTTTGACTAGGTGCTTGACACCAAATGCAGATCATTCGTACAAAGTATGTAAATATCATGTAAGTAACACACAGAATGCTGTACGGGGATTTATTGTAGGAGGTTACGTAAGAAGTAATTTCTTAACTATACTAAAGTTTACTCAGTAAAATTTCTCTTTTTTCCATTCTGCATGTGTTTTTTTTGTCAACATTTGGTATACTGGTTGTTTATGTTTGACTATATATCGTCACAATATGAGACTAACAGAGATATGGGTCGAAACGAAGTGCCTTAGCAAGTTTTCATTCATTACATCGAGAAAAGGGAAGAGCTGACCAGGCAATCAGTACTGAATCACTTGCGAATCCATCCACATGAGCTTGAGATAAAAAAATGGAGGTCCTCAAGAAGCAAATAGAGACAGTAAAGAACAGAAATATGGCGCAAGAAAAGTACCAATATAACTAAACTTATGTATCACAAAAAAATTAGTTATTCTTACATGAAATATAAGACTGGAATGACTGTGGACACGCTAGACATAAAAGGTCAGTAAGAAATGGAAATGGTGTCACGTGGAGTGCAGGAGATACTGCTAAGGTCCTTTCATCAGAAGCAACGTCTCCCAGTGTATATGTACAATTATCTGTGGAGACAGAAGTATTATTTGCTTTATAATCCAACGCTCCAAAAACAGACTGAGGTATTTCAGTGTAATAACGGGATTTGAAAAGAGGTTGTAAATCCAATTACCGGTAAAACAGAATTAATTCTCGAAGTAAAACCAGTAATCATCTTTTAATACCCACAGGAAATGTGAATGTCATTTCTTTGTCTTAATGCTCTGGCCACCGAGGACAAAGTGAGCCTTTTATCTGTAGCTCCGCTTAACTTTCAACGTCACGAGAAGTGAGCAACGTAAATTATCTTTTCAATCAGCTATGCATCAGACTGGGTTCAGATTCTTCCTACAAAAACGGAAAAGAAAACTTTCTTCAAAACGTTAACTTCAACATAATTTTATACGTTAGTCATAATTATTTCCACTGGCTGCCATCATGTTACGACGCAAGTTAAACGAGAATTGTAGTTGAGAAAAAAAACTTTTGCCTCCATACATGCGTCTAAATAGCTGAGATGGTCCAGGAATACCCCCAAACTCTACTCACTGATACTTATTCCGGTTCACATGTCAGTTAACAAATTTTGCTGGATTTCATTTGATCAGTATTTCCTCAAAAAACACTTTTTAAACACGCCAACATCATTTCCCGGTTTCACTGTGTTGTTTTCCCATCGAATGACACACCAAAATAACAGATGCATGCAAATTCCGTACAGTTCCCTGAGAATTAAAACGACTGAATTTACATCTTGCGTCGTCAGCTGTCGCGACGTGCAAAAGCTGAGAAATTGTTACTGAGAGCTGAGTCTGTTTTGATACTGTAAGTCGATAGGTTACTAATTGCAGATCAACAACATTTCGAACGATTTTTGCTCCATCTCATAAGAATTGGGTGCATGTCTCTGTGCTTCAACTGCACCAACTGTTTCCTGTGCAGTGCTATCAAAACTGTGGCTCTGTCTATACAACGTACCTCTATGCGACACTATTATTCGGTTAGGCATGACACCTTACACTATTGTATCCGATTTCCTTTTTCTCAGCAACTTCTGAAATAGTATTTTTGCGTTTAAAACAATTTTTGTGTACAGCTTTAACTTCAGCAGCTACTCTGACATCATTTTCAACCTATGGTTGTATATACTCGTATTCTTGCCTCTGGCTCGGAGTATTGCTTCGAAATTTTCTTTTCCAATTAGGAAATAATTGCTACATTTAGAAATATTTATTGACGACAAGGCACGGCATTTATCTTTACACACTGAACACTGTGACAGCACGCAACTAGCTGTTTCTTGCCCGGTAAATATGTTGTTGTTGTTGTTGTTGTTGTTCTGGTCTTTAGTCCAAAGACTGGTTTGATGCAGATCTCCACGCTACTCTTCCTGTGCAACCCTCTTCAGCAGCTCCGAATAACTACTGCAACCTACATCCTCTTCACCCTGCTTACTGTATTCATCTCTCGTTTCCTCTCTACAATTTCCCCCCCCCCCCCCTCCCCCGTCACCAGTACTAGGCTGGTGATCGCTTGATGTCTGAGAATGTGTCCTACCTCTTATTCTAGTCAGGGTGTGCCACAAATTCCTCCTCTCTTCTATTCTACCCAGTGCCTTACGTGATCTACCCGTCTAATCTTCACTCTGTAGTGATCACACCATCACGTACGTGAAAGTATCTTAACTACAACACCAATCCTGTGTTTCAGTGCTTTAAAAAGATTATTTGTGGCACTTAAGAATTATCTGATTCTATGGAAATTACAGAAATCAAAGGAGATGATCAAACTTTGGTGCCTGCAATGTTTTGATTTACCCTTTTTGTGGTTTTTATGTTTATAGGCTATTGTCGTAGGTGAAGCCAACCACTGTGGAAAAAAGTACAACTATGAGTAATAAGAAAATCATAAGTGGAGTGATAGCTGCAGACGAAACGCTGATATCGCACCAGGAATAGAGAAGGTCAATGTTAGAGTGCATCGACAGGTTTTTACAAGAAATCGATACGCACTGTAAAGCCATGGAATGTCTGTCATACAGTTTTGCTGTTTGAGAGACCAGCAGTTTTACTGAAACCTCAGAAACGGAGCTTCCCACGACTGTATAAAATTTAATATACTGTTATGATTTGTTAATAAATATTCTGTATCCAACTTCACTGTAGCCCATTTCAGTACTCAAGGCTGCTTTACGAACACACTTTGATTTTATCAGTCACTCTCGTACATGTACAAAAATACTAGTTCCATATAACTTTAAATGTCTGACATTAGATTTCTTCCCAAAAAAAGCCATTCTTCTTTCAACAGTATTGACTGAACTTCTGTTTTTGAGGTATGCAGCTGCACAAACTACTTCAGGCAAAACTCCCCTATTTACTCTTGTTTCAGAGTTCAGGCATCGTGACATATTCATAATCAGCTTGTTGTCTTGTAAACCGATAAACATCCGAATTTAACCGTTCCTTCCCACTGTCGCACCTGAATTTCTTAATGCTATTACCAGATAAATTTCCAGTTTCATTAACGTATTCCCCAAAACACTCATAAACCTGAATTTAAAATTTGACAGTGTAGACTGTACCTGCTTTACTACTGTCATCAATAAAAGTGAGAGGGTGGTTCCCCCTACGAAAACTTTCAGTTGAGTGTGACCCATTCGCATCTTTGTGAATAATCTCTATTGTTTCTTCTAGCTTGCTTACATTCTTTTCAAAATGTAAATGATGCGTTTTATTTTCAATACAAAGTTTACAGTTGAGGCACTGAGAACCATAATGACCTAAGGCACACCATCGTCGATTTTGTGACTGTAGCATGTATGCATGCTTCTGGCATCTGTTTGTCTTACGGTGAGCCAGGTTTATCTGTGCTGTATGTCCAAACCGTACAGATCAACGTTCACGAAAATCTGCCTCACTTGTTTCTCTGTCATTCACTGTCATGAAGATTTGACGACAGTATACTTTCGGTCCTTATGGTTCTTAGTGCTTCATTTCATAAATTCTTACTCTAAATTTTTTGGGAATACGTATATGTGCTACCTGATATTTACACAATATACTCAAACCTTAAAAATTTACATGTCCCACTGCCAAATCTATTCCTCCTTTATTGAGATAATATCCTAACTGTTCATTCTATTAACATTCATCTCTTCCTTATAATTTATAATTGTCATTTTATACAGCCTATCTTCTTTCAATCTAATCGCTAGTAACTTATAGTGCTTATCAAATCTTTTTGAGATGTTTCCTACAAATAAAATGTTGTTCTGTTACTTTCACGTGTATAATCAAACCTCTATCCATGTCTTTGACGCCAACTATATTTCTCATATTGGTTGGAATCATGTCATCATGAACTGGAAAATATCTAACTATACTTCCTATTTTTTTAGACTGCTAAACTTTACTGTCTGCATTTTTGACATTCACAGAAAGCATTAAAGTTATGTATACATATACATAGTTTCCAAAATTAACAACAGTATCTGTACAAGGACTATCCGATAACCAGGGAGTCGGGACTATGCTACATGACTTATCATTATTACATGCTGTCGTGGGTTGTACCTCCGTTACAACAATGGCCACGCCGGTTCTGTTCCGTTGGTAGCCTCGGCGTCCTGGATGACGACCGCCTCCTGAACCACGCTGATTACCTCTACCATGCGACCAGCTGTTGTTACCCACCCTACGCAGTTCGCTTCGTCCAACTGTCGCGACGGCTGCCCGATGATGTACGCCACGAGTCCATTAATTTCTGCTTCTTTCCCACTTACGTCATTCCCTCTAAAGGTACCTTTGTTTGCCTCATCCACAAATTAACTATTCCTCGTAGCTCTCACTCATTTTCTTTTCAGTGTCAAACGCATTTATTGCAAAATGACTTGAGCCTCGTCAATGTTACAAAATGGGGAATCACTTCCTTCAGTTTCTCTTTTGTGTATTCTACGCATTCAATATTTTTCAGCTTCAGTTCCATCCTTGCCTTTTAAATCAATCATCTGAATTTTGCTTTTAACTAATTTGACTATCTTATCCTCTTCTTTCTAGGCATGATCAAGTGCCCTACATAGCTGAAATATTCCGGCAACGTTTTCAACATGTACTTGAGTTGTATTGTTTCCGTCACATTCGCGTCCCCAAATTTTAATTTGGTCGCTTTTTTTTTCAAAGAAACTGAAAAATTAGCTTTAATGATGGAAGCAGAAGTAAGACTAGACTTAAATGCCTCAGGGAGAAATTTAATCGGAAGAAAAGACTGAACAATTTTATTTATTTATTTATTATCTAGATCCTACATTTTGTACAGTAAAGCACATCACGATACAGGACATGTCAATTTGAAAATTATGTTAAGACGGTGTATGATTAGAGTAGTGGTGCATAACTCACATAGCAGAATACGTATGGGATATACAGACAATATATAAAAAGTGTGTTGTGTGATGAGAGATGATAGTGGTGATACATACTTCACATAGCAGAATACATATAAGAGATACAGTTGTTGTTGTTGTGGTCTTCAGTCCTGAGACTGGTTTGATGCAGCTCTCCATGCTACTCTATCCTGTGCAAGCTTCTTCATCTCCCAGTACTTATTGCAACCTACATACTTCTGAATCTGCTTAGTGTATTCATCTCTTGGTCTCCCTCTACGATTTTTACCCTCCACGCTGCCCTCCCTTTGTGATCCCTTGATGCCTCAGAACATGTCCTACCAACCGGTCCCTTCTTGTCACGTTGCGCCACAAACTCCTTTTCTCCCCAATTCTATTCAATACCTCCTCGTTAGTTATGTCATCTACCCATCTAATCTTCAGCATTCTTCTGTACCACCACATTTCGAAAGCTTCTATTCTCTTCTTGTCTAAGCTATTTATAGTCCATGTTTCGCTTCCATACATGTCTACACTCCATACAAATACTTTCAGAAACGACTTCCTGACACTTAAATCTATACTCGATGTTAACAAATTTCTCTTCTTCACAATCGCTTTCCTTGCCATTGGCAGTCTAAATTTTATATCCTCTCTACTTCGACCATAATCACTTATTTTGCTCCCCAAATAGCAGAACTCCTTTACTACTCTAAGTGTCTCATTTCCTAATCTAATTCCCTCAGCATCACCGGACTTAATTCGATTACATTCCATTACCCTCGTTTTGCTTTTGTTGATGTTCATCTTATATCCTCCTTTCAACACACTGTCCATTCCGTTCAACTGCTCTTCCAAGTTCTTTGCTGTCTCTGACAGAATTACAATGTCATCGGCGAACCTCAAACTTTTTGTTTCTTCTCAATGGATTTTAATACCTACTCCGAATTTTTGTTTTGTTTCCTTTATTGCTTGCTCTATGTACAGATGGAGTAACTTTGGGGATAGGCTACAACCCTGTCTCACTCCCTTCCCAACCACTGCGTCCCTTTCATGTCCCTCGACTCTTATAACTGTCATCTGGTTTCTGTACAAATTGTAAATAGCCTTTCGCTCCATGTATTTTACCTTATCACCTTCAGAATTTGAAAGAGAGTATTCCAGTCAACATTGTCAAAAGCTTTCTCTGAGTCTACAAATGCTAGAAACGTAGGTTTGCCTTTCCTTAATCTTTCTTCTAAGGTAAGTCGTAAGGTCAGTATTGCCTGACGTGTTCCAACATTTCTGTGGAATCCAAACTGATCTTCGCCGAGGTCGGCTTCTACCAGTTTTTCCATTCGTCTGTAAGGAATTGGCGTTATATTTTGCAGCTGTGAATTATTAAACTGACAGTTCGGTAATTTTCACATCTGTCAACACCTGCTTTCTTTGGGATTGTAATTATTTTATTCTTCTTGAAGTGTGAGGGTATTTCGCCTGTCTCATACATCTTTCTCACCAGATGGTAGAGTTTTGTCATGACTGGCTCTCCCAAGGCCGTCAGTAGTTCTAATGGAATGTTGTCTACTCTCAGGGCCTTATTTCGACTCAGGTCTTTCAGTGCTCTGTCAAACTCTTCACGCCGTATCATATCTCCCATTTCATCTTCATCTACATCCTCTTCCATTTCCATAATACTGTTTTCAAGTACATAGTCATTGTATAGACCCTCTAATACTACTTCCACCTTTCTGCTTTCCCTTCTTTGCTTAGAACAGGGTTTCCATCTGAGCACTGGATAGTAATAGAAGTGTTTCTCTTTTCTCCAATGGTCTCTTTAATTTTCCTGTAGGCTGTATCTATCTTAGCCCTAGTGAGATAAGCCTCTACATCCTTACATTTGTCCTCTAGCCATCCCTGCTTAGCCATTTTGTACTTCCTGTCGATCTCATTTTTCAGACGTTTGTTTTCCTCTTTGCCTGCTTCATTTACAGCATTTTTATATTTCCTCCTTTCATCAGTTAGATTCAATATTTCTTCTGTTGCCCAATGAATTCTACTAGCCCTCGTCTTTTTACCTACTTGATCCTCTGCTGCCTTCACTGCTTCATCCCTGAGAGCCACCCATTCTTCTTCTATTGTATTTCTGTCTACCGTTCCTGTCAGTTGTTCCCTTATGCTCCCCCTGAAACTGTGTACAAACTCTGGTTTATTCAGTTTATCCAGGTCCCACCTCCTTAAATTCCCACCTTTTTGCAGTTTCTTCAGTTTTAATCTATAGTTCGTAACCAATAGATTGTGGTCAGAGTCCACATCTGCCCCTGGAAATGTCTTACAATTTAAAACCTGGTTCCTAAATCGCTGTCCTACCATTATATAATCTATCTGATACCTATTAGTATCTCCAGGATTTTTCCATGTATACAACCTTCTTTCATGATTCTTGAACCAAGTATTAGCTATGGTTAGGTTATGCTCTGTGCAAAATTCTACCAGTCGGCTTCCTCTTTCATTTCTTACACCCAATCCATATTCACCCACTATGTTTCCCTCTCTCCCTTTTCCTACTCTCGAATTCCAGTCACCCATGACTATTAAATTTTCGTCTCCCTTCACTACCTGAATAATTTCTTTTATCTCATCATACATTACATCAATTTCTTCATCATCTGCGGAGCTAGTTGGCATATAAACTTGTACTACTGTAGTAGGCGTGAGCTTCGTGTCTATCTTGGCCACAATAATGTGTTCACTATGCTGTTTGTAGTAGCTTACCAGTACTCCTATTTTTTTTATTCATTGTTAAACCTATTCCTGCATTACCCCTATTTGCTTTTGTATTTATAACCCTGTATTCACCTGACCAAAAGTCTTGTTCCTCCTGCCACCGAACTTCACTAATTCCCACTATATCTAACTTTAACCTGTCCGTTACCCTTTTTAAATTTTCTAACCTACCTGCCCGATTAAGGGATCTGACATTCCATGCTCCAATCAGTAGAACGCATTTTCTTTCTCCTGATAACGATGTCCTCTTGAGTAGTCCCCGTCCGGAGATCCGAATGGGGGACTATTTTACCTCCAGAATATCTTATCCAAGAGGACGCCATCATCATTTAACCATACAGTAAAGCTGCATCCCTTCGAGAAAAATTACGGCTGTAGTTTCCCCTCGCTTTCAGCCGTTCGCAGTACCAGCACCGCACGGCCGTTTTGGTTAGTGTTACAAGGCCAGATCAATCAATCATCCATACTGTTGCCCCTGCAACTACTGAAAAGGCTGCTGCCTCTCTACAGGAACCACACGTTTGTGTGGCCTCTCAATACATACCCCTCCATTGTGATTGCACCTACGGTACAGCCATCTGTATCGCTGAGGCACGCAAGCCTCCCCACCAACGGCAAGGTCATGGTTCATGTTGGGAGATACAGACAGAATATAACTCACATACAAGATTTAATTAATCTTACTGTGTAGAGATATCTACAAGTGAAAAAACTTCTTATTACAAGTAATTAAAATTTTGTGGTACATACTTCACATAGCCGAATACATATATGAGATACAGACAGAATATTAGTAAGATACAGTAATTAAATTATCTTACTAAGTAGAAATATCTATCAGAAATATCTACAAGTGAATAAACACCTTATTGTAAGTAATTAAAATTTTGTTTCAAGAAATTCATGTAAACAATAGAAACAGTGATTGAGTAGCAATTGATTTAATTTAATTCTCATTATTTTTGGGTTTTTGCGTGTTTGTATGTCTGTTGGGAGGTGATTGTATGTCTTAACGTTGATACACTTAAATCCATTAGCATATAATTTTGTGTTGTGAGCTATAATTTATAATTGGGTTTTGTTTCTGGTCGCATGTGTGTGGTGGTCTGCATTTCTGTCGAGGGATTCCAAGTGCTGTACTGTAAAACAAGCTAGTTCCATTATATAGAGGCATGGCAGTGATAGAATTCTTAGCTGTTGAAGCAGTGGTTTACAGTGTTCAGTTCTTTTTTTTTTACATTTCATTATTCTTACCACCTCTTTTTGTAACCTGAAAATTCTGAGAGATTCAGAGGTATTTTCCCACAAGATCAGGCCAGAGCTCAAGACAGAGTCAAAGAGGGAATGGTACACCAGCTTTGAGGTATCTACACTGGCTGTGTCTTTTAATGATCTTAATAAATAACAGATTTTATTAAGCTTTTGTGACAGTGCCTCAATATGTGGTTTCCAGTTTAGTGTGTTACTGATAGTAAGTACAAGAAATTAGGTGTCCTGCCTGTTTGTAACGTCATCTTTGCCAATAACTATAACTGCATTGAAGGGGATAAGATTCTGTCTAGTGCGGAAGTTCATGCTTACATTTTTTTAATATGTATGAGTAGTCTATTTGCTTCAAACGAAGATTGTAATTGACAAATAGTTTCATCTTCCATTGTGTCACCTCTACTGGTTATCAGAATATTTGTTTTGTCGGTATACAGAAAGGAGCTGGCATTTAGTATGGGTTTGTAACGTTGCCCTTGGGGGACGAAAATAAAAAGATTTTTTTTTATGTCGAAAAAGTGAATATTTTGGTGGGCCACTTGGCAACAGAATCAGGGATTGATTACACTATTATAATAACATACATTGAGCATTAAATACCCGAATAAGAGCAGCATATTTATATATATTTGAGATCGTTCGGAAGAATCATTATCATTTCTTTGCATTTTTAAAGTCGCGATGTAGTCATACCCGGATCAACACTAAGGGACCAGAAGATTTATAGACTTTAAAAGAAATGCAACACTACACAATTTAAAAAAAAATTGTTCAGAAATAATGGGAAAACGATAATGTTCCTTCTGCCTCATGCTGCGTTCGGCCCATCAGCGTGATCGTAATTTCTGGTGATGAAGTAACACGCAATAATAATCTTTCAGGCAAATAAGGAGATGGAAATCATCAAGGTTAATTTACTAAAATAAGCACACTTTTTTAATGCTACGTACCTTTTATATTAAATCACAATAGATGACTATTGTGGTTAAATACTTTATACATAACAGTCAAAATGCCCTCTTGATGTTGTCTGCTCGTAATCAGTTACATGAAACTGCATGTTTTCTGATTGGAAAAATAACAGTTAGCATATTCACTCAATATTTTCACATGAAATATAAAATACCGTTGCGGAACGCAGCAAGTCCACGTCCGCCTTTCATAGAATACAAACAGTAAAAGGTGAGGCGCCAAATGCCTCATTTGTCTTGAAGCAACAGAATTCTTTTTTATAACGTTAATTGATACAGGTACATAGAGATTTACAGGCACCGCGCAAGAACGGCAAAGATAAAGAGTATTAGACTCTGTCGCTGCTATGCGATGGTTCATTTCTTTTACTTTACAATTGTTCGATAACTTTAGGCCATAGGGCGTTTACTGTTCAGCGTATATTAATGTTTGTGAGGCGAAAATTACTAATATTACAGATTCTGGGAGACCATTTATGAAACAATATGAAAATAACAGGGCCAAGAGCGGATCCCTGAGGGACGCCATTTATTGTATGTAGCGTATCTGACCTGCAGTGCCTGGATGTCTTTGATTTTCTTATTTCTATGCATTGCTTTCTATCACTAAGCTGTTTATGGAACCAATTGTGGTCTACACCTGTAATCCCACATTTCTCGAGTTATATAAGAAGCAGCTTGTGGTCGACCATGTCAAATGCCTTGGACTGATCAAGAAATATACCAACAGCAGGTATAAAATTTGTTTCTCTGTCACTGTAACTTATAACTTCAGTTTCCTTAATTCGTTTTTGCACACCCTTTGCAATGCTATCGATTCCTTGGAGTATAATACATCCATTTTTTCATTATTTCAAATGTAATTTTCTTATTACTCATGAATTCCAGTTGCTTCTTCGAAATCGTTCCACATATGTAGTTCATTGCATTCAGATTTTCTTCTTCGAAAGTATTCGATTTGTCCTTGCTTGGTTTTGCCCTCGAAGCCACTGTATAGCTTTTCTTCATTTTCAGAAACATTCCATTCGCCGTTTTCAGTTCCAGTAGCCTTCTCCATCATACTCTCGTATCTTAATGTCAGCCATGTCCAATTTCATAAAGCACACTTGTCGGGTGGTTGTCTTCATTTTTGTACACAACCAAGTACTGCTATTTCAAATAACAAACTTCTTTTTACTCATCAACAGGAAACTGCTACCTTGTTAAGAATATTCGTTAACGACAAGGCAAATATAATTTACATCTATCTTTACACAATGAACGCACGCAATGGAACCAACTTCCTGCTTTCAGTAAACATACGTACTGTCGTTATACATGTACCACATTACAACAACTACAGTATCAGAGTTACCGTTTTCATTTGTCATTTTCAAATTTTCAATACTACAAATGTGTGATAATAGTACATTTTCCCCAATAACAGATTTTTTCTGAAGAGAAATTTCTTCCCCTGTTTTCCTGCCAAGACTTGATGCTCATCAGTGTTACGAAACATAGAATCACATGCTTCAGTTTCTACGAGCTGAGCTTTGGTGTATCCTACATATTCAACATTTAGCATTAAATTTACTTCCGCATCAGCGCTCGTTATATAAAGTGGAAGACAGGGTAGGGTTCAGTACATCAGTAATACAGACATTTCAGTGAGGCTGCAAATTTCCCTCTACTTAAATCATCATCTTTACGTACAGTATCACCAACATCAGATGACAGATGAACAACACACTGTTATCGTTCTTTTCAGCTTTGCCTTGCAGCTGCAATAAAATACAGGGAGTTCATAAGGTCCTGCATGACTTAAAAAATGTATAACTTGGAAATTATTCGTGAAAGATCATTGTGGTTTGTTGTAAAAAGTTAAAGAGCTCTCAGAGATTTTGTTCTGTTGTGTCGGACTTTCAATGTGTGTCCCACATGTCGCTCATAACACATCAAGGCGAGATTCGAGCTCTGCCCATGCGGGGGTCATTATTGTGGTATCAACACTTCAAATTGCTTCAGTGATAGGAGCAAGAAGGGTAGGAATGTCATCGACCAACGTCGTCTACACGGGTTCCTTGACGTAACACCACAAACAGGAGTCTGATGGCGTGACGTCCAGGCCGTCGCGGTCCAGCCACTCCTCAGCAAGCGGGTCGTTCACGTTCCATCTGCCGTGTGAGGTCGCAGCTCACCACCACTCTGGCAGCTTTCAAGATGACAACACGTGCTTGAGGCACTGGAGGAGTGTGTGTGTGGTAGGGTGCGGGCTGTGTTTAGAGAAAGGTCTGCCTTTTAAGGGTTTTGATCCATCTCACTGTGCTAACTTTTGAGGTCGTGTTCTGCTAAAATGGCGTCTACATATAATTATGTGATACCATTGTCACAGTTTTGAATTCTGCATACCAGATTAGATACTGCACATTCTCCTAGTCTATCGTCATTTTGATGCATTGCAAGTCATATCTAAGACTGAGCTGAATTTAAAATAATTTTCCAATGAAGTATAAGAATGGCGCATAAATTCGTAGCGTTGTTGTTTAGCGTGTTGCTATGGGTTTATGTACTGCTTGTCATTTACCATTTGTGGTTTATTGTTGCTGTTTGAGTTTACATTTTGTCATTTTGTCAGCTGGAGGTACTAAGTGGAGCTCTGGATGCTAGAAAATGGAGTTCCAACTGGCGAAGTCGGAACATTTCCGACACATTCTTCTGTTTGCGTTCAGCAGAGAGGGACAGCAGTGGAGATAGCCAGAAACATTTTCGCCGTGTACGGGGATAGTGCAATTGGACACAGAACGGCAAAGAAAATGGTTTTTTCCTTTTAAGGAGGATCCTTTAGATGTTAGTTACTCTCCACGTTCAGGAAGACATTCAGACGTTGACAGAGATCGCCATACGCATTAATTCACAATGATCCACGCATGTGTATTCAAGAACTAGCAAACGTGATGAGTTGTAGTCATTCCACCACAGTGCGACATTTGCGTACGGTGGGGAAGGTTCAAAAATCGGGTACGTTGGTACCTCACGCTGCAAGCCAAAATCACACAAATCAGCAGGTGCCCATATGGGTATCCCTGCTTTCTGGTAATCAATTATATCTTGAACAACACCGACCATAAGTATGCTCTATCGTTACTGATGACGGTAGATGGCGTTTCTCTGCTGACTCAAGGAAAAGAAGGGATTGGTTGAGCCTAAACAAAGCAACAGCTTCCCATACAAAGACCTGTTCGCATTCACAAAAGATAATGTTATGCATCTGGTTGAGCAGCGACGGTGCGGTGTAATTCGAATTTTTTTCGTGAGGTATAACCACCACTGCTGACATTTATTGTCGACGACTGAGACGTCTTACAGATGCAATTCAAGAACAAGGACCAGGCAGACTGCGTGAATTGACGCTACTCCACGACAACGGCCGCCCACGTTCTGCTGGACTAGTGAGTTGGGTTGGGAAGTGAATCTGTTCCCACCTTATTTACCTGATCTTGTGCCCTCACATTTTCTCTTTTTTCGCTCTCTATCGAACAACCTTTAACGAACTTTGTTTTCGCAAGAAAATTTGCTCTGAACAGGGATCGACGAATTCTTCGTTTCAAAACCACGTGATTTCTAAGGTCGCGGAATCGAAAAGTTACCCCAGCCTTGGCACACTGCTGTAAACAGTGAAGGAGAATATATTATTGATGACTAATATCTTTGGTATGTGTATCTGTTGTGTTTATTACATTTATGGAACAGCGGTACAAATTTGTGCACCAATCCAATACGATAACTTGTCTCAAATAGTTTCGAAATTATGGTTTTTTGAAATGAGAGTTTAAATTCATGGATACCCTGCATATTAACGTGACTTTGCTGGAACAGCATGAGGTGCTGTGGATTGCTGCGTCCTTGGATAGTGGGAGATAGCACCACCGAGCTCGTAACACATCTACTACTGACGTGTGTAGCGTTCTTAAGAACGGTACACCACCCCTGCGTCATTAACAGCATAGAATGATGAGCCAAAATATTACGACCACCTGCTTAATAGCTTGTTTACCCATCTTTGGAACGAATCCATCACTGATGAGCCAAAACGTTATCAACACCTGCTTAATAGCTTGTGTGCCCATCTTTGGAATGAAATGTATGACTGATTCTGTGTACCAGCGATCCGACAGTTTGTTGATAGCTTCGTGGCGGTATGTGGCATTAGATGTCTACTCGGAGGTCATGTAATTCTCGTAAATAAGCGTCGCTGATTTGCATTTGCGGCGATGGTGCCCGATAGTGAACCAGATGGGTCCCACAGAATTTAAAAGTTCGTCGGGGAGGACATCAAGCATGAAGGGATGCAGGTGGTTTGCAGCTGTCACGTGTCTTCGGTTATCGCCAGAGGTCCCATGCAGGCGTAGGAGGGTGTCTCCCGTACCACAACACTGCTCCCGCCAGCTTGCAACTACGGCGCGCGGCACGTTTCGTACTGCTGTTCATCTTGGTTCAAATGGCTCTGAACACTATGGGACTCAACTGCTGAGGTCATTAGTCCCCTAGAACTTAGAACTAGTTAAACCTAACTAACCTAAGGACTTAACAAACATCCATGCCCGAGGCAGGATTCGAACCTGCGACCGTAGCGGTCTTGCGGTTCCAGACTGCAGCGCCTTGAACCGCACGGCCACTTCGGCCGGCCTGTTCATCTTGGCGGTGGCGTTTGTGGAGACGACCGGTGAAGTATTGTGGCAAACATGTGATTCGCCCGAAAAGCCGACAGGTTTCAGTTGGTCGACGATAGAATTCTGGTGGCCCCCTGCCCGTTACAGTCGTAACTGATGATGTCGTACGGTCAACACGTGAACACGTAGGGGTGGTCGACAGTGGTGCTCAATGTCGAACAATGTACGATGACGGTGTTCCCCGGAACTCTTGTGCGTCCACCAGGGTTGTGCTCCTTTGACAGAAATACCACAGATCACAATGTATCCTCCTTGACAGTGCAGACAAGGCTCCAAACAGTACTTTGTATGAAGAGTCATGGGCGTCCAACCATTTAGCGACTAGTGATATTTTCGCAGTCCTGCTTCCTTCTGACGAAGCTTACGACAGTAGCACGTGAACATTCGACAAGCTTCGCCGTTTTCGAGTACTCGTTCCCGGGCCCTGCCCTATAGTAATCTGCCCTCTGCCTTCGCCCGGGTGCCCCCGTCCTCGTGTGCTGCGCTCACACACGCCTGTTTCGGCACGACGCCGCCAGGCGGCTCGGCAGTGCGCGAGGCGACGTGCTGCCGGGCGGTCGCAGTAGCGGCAGCAGAGCAGGCGGCGACGGCGGCGGCCATGGCCACGCGCTCCCACTGTGCGCTCGCGGCTGCCCTGCTGGTGGCGATGGCGGCGACGAGTGAGTCAGTCAACTGGTTTAACACAATGTTTTTACACATTCTGTCTTCGTTATCAAGCGTTAACCAATGCATCATTTAATTTGTGTTCTTTTCTCCTGACTAGTTTATAATGGCCTACTATGATTTCCTGCCAATCTGTCAATCTCGGAGCACCATTTCCATCCTTTGTTATTTGCTGTATACAGGTGTGTTCAAAGAGTGTCGGAAACTTTTAATTTCGAGTATTGTATTAGTCCAATTCTCGCGATTTTTCGTTGTTGTGGCGGGCAACATGTCAAACTATGTGTTCACTGATCGCTGTATTGGACGTTTAGTGAGGCGTCCGTTGTCACGTAAGTTGCTTGTGTTTGCCCATGGGTAGCGAATACTTATTTGTCTTCGAAATGGGTCAGAGAATTAGCATTATATTTTCCTATCAAAATGGAATAAAATGTAACGAAGTTTTATAAACGTTTAATATTGCTTTTGGTCAGTCTCTTACGTGTGGAACAAGGGTTTCGAGGGCTATAAGCGTTTTGGAGATGGCGGTGAAAAATTTCAGGATGACAAACTTCCTAGCCGCCCTACCACATCAACAACCGACGGAAACGTGGAAGAAAAACGAAAGAAATGATTATTTGGGAAGATTATCCTCAGTGTTTTTAACCATGTAGGGCATCTCGAGTTTTTGCCAAATGGTCATAATCAGTTAGAAATACAATTATCTACAACTTTAACGCCGATTAATACAATTAATCCGAAAAAAACTGCAGGATTTCATCCAAAACATTTCGTGGCTTTTGCTCCACAATAATTCACTTGTTCATACTTCATTGCCTGCTCATCAATTTTTGGGAAAAAACAACATTATATTGATTCCCAGCCTCTAAATTCGCTACATATCACCCCGTGTGACTTTTTCTGTTTCTAAATGAAGCGAACTTTAAAGCGCCGTCGTTTTACAAGCTTGGATGAGTTTAAAAATGCATCGCTAAAACATCTACGTGCTGTCACAAAGATAGAGTTCCAAAAATGTTCAGGGAATATGAAACAGCGGTGGCATAAGTGTATGTCAAGTAATGAGGACTACTTTGAAGAAGATAACATTAATGTAGACGATTAATAAAAGTATTTTTAGAAAATGAAAATTACCGCTACTTTTTGGACAAACGTCACATAGTTAGCTCAATGGAAGATAGCGTTAAAATGTTTCAGATTTTCTACAACTATTAAGTAAAGCTAAGTAAAACAACAGGAAAACTAAAACAGATTCAGACAAGTATGTAGCTGGCTGATAATTTACAGAAAGCGCGAATCAGACCACAACCCTGATAACACGTCAAAAACGTCACCCACAAGTTTTGGGGAACGCATCCAATGTTCCCAAAACCCTAAAAGTCGTGTCAGTTTCGCTTGATCGTCAATTAAAATAGAGAGCAAATCTGTCTGCAATGAGTTGCCGCCCTTTCATCTGAAAATAGTATTCGTTCTAGTAAAAGGTGGCTTACTGTGATCTGTGCACCAAAAGGGCTACACATTGGAGAGTCCACCAGAGCGAGAAGCCAAGCGAGGTGGTAACACGTGAGTAGATGGCACACTGAAATATCTATTTCATGTGCCCTCGTTCCAAGTATCACTTAAGTTGAAAAAGGAAGTTCTGAGAGAGTTGCGTTATCACGTGCTGTCTCTTCGTGGAGGATTCAGAGCAACGAATCCAAGGTGGCTGAGAGATACTATAGGAAGGGAAGAAAAGGAGGCGTGGATAAGTATGTAAAAAATTTTGTGCAGTGTTCACAGTCTATGGACTCGAGTTTTAAACGGATAGCATTACAGATTTACCAAAACTGTCACAGTCGTATGAAATGATGGGTGGATGGTTTTTAATGGTTTAGCTGGACTCAACCACAATTTTTTTTTTTTGTGCTAACAATAAAGATCACTTCTCTCAGCATGTACAACTGACACCTATACCGAACCAGAATGCAGTTACAGTCTCACAAGCAATGGTCAACAAGTGAATAAACGAATTACGGGAACTGGAGATGATGATACTGACCCATGGACGAATTTTAAGTCAGATTAGATGAAGGATAGGCTTCACCTGCAGTAAAACTGTAATGCTGAATGGAGAGACAGGATAATCAGAAGAATACTAAGTTACTGTGTGAACTCACACCACAATGATTGGGACACAAATATTTCTTTTGCGTTGGCCCTGTAAAATTGAAGCTCCACAACAGTACAATATTATCTCTGTTGGCGGTGGTGTATGGAAGAAAAATGCCATCCCACTTTGATAAGATTAAGGTAAAAAAAAGCAAGGGTGGAGAGTCAGTACGTAGGTTCGCAAGAACAGTGCAAGAAGTCTGGAAGTGGCTTCAGCAGGCCAACTCAAAGACACTAGTGAAACAGGAGGAAAGACTCACCGGAGGAGAAACACCCCTCTGAAGATGTCCAGCGCAGCTCTGGACGAAACGTTAGGAGCTGAAGAGTTTCATGGACCACGACCTTACATCCCGGAAGGTTTACCAGAAGATATGTCAACCGGTCGTGAAAGCTTTCAGACTGTAACGCCTAGAACCGCTCGGCCACCGCGGCCGGCACTGTGAAATCCACAGGGATCTTACCGCATTATAGAATAGGACAGTGGATGATGTTATCCAATTCTTGCATACAGAAGGGGAAGACAAAGAAATTTTGTTAAAGTAACGGTTTCTGTTTGGCGCCCGGTGATATGAGCTCTCTGAAGGGGGAAAGGAGGATGATGATAGTCCCTGTCATTAGGTTGGTGTACACTGAGGTCGAGGATGGGAAGGATCCTAGTTATGGCAGTGTTGTACCTATTTTCCTTGGGCAGAGTGGAAGTGCTGTGGAACCTACGCCTGGAAAGAGGAGTTCTCTTTGTCAGGCAGGAAGATCTGGTGATTACTAGCCATCAGTGGACGATGAGTCTAGTTTTTAATGCATAGGAATGACAAAATTAAGTAAGGACGCTGGAGGAGGTGTTTTCTGGTTGTCGACGGAAAGCCAAGAACAGAAGAGTACTTGGGGAAATTTTGGGGAGTGTGAGAAGTTACATAAGTCGTATGAACAAAAATGAGAACAGATGTAGCAAGCAGTGGAGATTGTATCATGTTGGCTACAGAGAGAGAAGATAAGTTGGATACACGCTGTGGGGAGGGTTTTGAAGACTGTGTTCGGGACAGCGGATGCCAATGATGTAAGAGAACTAAATGGGACGATGGAGGTAGTGCAGGAGGTTGACATAGGGTAATAATTCAGTGATGAAGTGTCACACGAAGTAGACGACGATCTTGGAGAGCGGAATATTAAATCGCGTATGCTTTGCAACTCTTTGCAAGCTGAGAAGCGAGGTGATGGAGTACACAAAGGCATTGGACGACACTGTGAACCGAGACCTAGCGTCCTTTCAGGCATGAGTAAGTATGTTGGATGCGACAGTCACAACGATAAGACTGCTGCACTAGCGAACAGTGTTTGTGACGTGGGAGTGGAACTGACTAGCTTTCATGAGGCTATTCATCACATTTTGCACAGGCCGTTGCGTTCCCTCTTGTTGTCGCCAGAATAGCTTCTGCCTGGGTTGAGGAAAGTGCAGGGGGAACTGACGTCAGAACTGGGGTTGGTATGGGGGCTCAATCGACAGAGTTTGCCTTTTTATTATCATAGGACGTCGGTAGATCTGAGGATGGACTAGGCACAGTTGTAAGTACTTGTTAGTATCCTAGTGACGGGAAGACATGCATAATTTACTTGTTACATCATTAACCCATACGCAGTGAAATGCCAATTGGGGATACTAGGGGTGCCACTGACTTGTGAAGATGGGTACAGACATGTGGTTATGACAGAGTAGAAGGTGTAACAATGGTTGGACCTAGAAAAGTACAGTGCGTCCAGCATGAGTGTTTCAAACTGGCGCAGACGCATGTGTGCTGCAGCTATTCACTGGCAGCACAGGAGGACTGTTTGTCCAAAGGATTTTGTGGAACTTAGACGTCCTCCCCAGAAACCGGAACTGCCCTGGATTTATTCTGTATGGTGGTAGTAAGGAATGCTAACTGGCGTGAGGCAGTTGGAACTGAGAAGTAGTGGGTTGTTGTTTAACGGCGCAGTATGCCACTTAACAGGGTCAAACTTCTGTCTAACAGCCACAGTGATAGGAGTTACTCACTTGAACAGACACAGCTGTACTGGTGAGACGAACTATTAGAGATATCCTCAAACCAGAATCTAACCTTCCTGAACCATACGTCGAAACCAAACTTGATAAATTTCCTGAACCAGGTAAGAACCACACCAGTTAAGAGCCGTTCTGCAGAATGGTTGATGTACCGTGTTGAACAATACTGGGGAGGCCAACAACGAGTGACTGTGACCTCGAGTGCCACGATGCCTAGTGCCATAGTGGCTCTAACTCTACTGTGGATAGCTTTCATCTGTCTGGTCATCCCACCAGACTCTTGTGACATCCTTCGCACGCTCGGTAAGTACAGAAGCGAGAAACAGATGCCATTCGTCGACAGGGAATTCAGATATTAGATTATTTCACATCTAACGTCAAACTGTAAAAATAATACATAAGTTTCTTTCTGAGGTTGGAGCATCTGGTAACAGTAGATTTGAATGTTGAATTGTATACAGGTACAACAGATTTATAAATCTGTCACTCTTCAACACAACCTCTATTCATAAAATGTAGAGACCTGTCCCAAATGAAAGTCCATAAATCTTATTCAACTGGCAGACATACAAAAAGGGGTCAGTGCATAAATGTTCGAACTTAAGTAAACCTACCGATGGAGCTGCAGAGAGAGGATACTTACGAGGGTTGTACGAAAAGTAAGGTTCCCAATGAGCTACAGCCTCGAGGGAAGGTGCTAGGCTAAATCCGACAACAGTGCCGTGCGCAGTGCTTCCCCCACTCTCGAGCCCGCCCATCCGCGAGTCCGCGGTTCGATACGTCGCTCAGTATTGGTTTGGCAGCCTTCAGAGATGGAAGTGTTGATCGCCGCTCCCGCCAAGTGCAAGGTTCGAGCAGTAATCCGGGTTCTCCACGCAAGGAAGTTGCCGTCCGTAGAGATTCATCACAAACTGAATGAGGTTTATGGGGAAGAATGCATGTCCATTCAGCACATCCGCAAATGGGGTGCAGAGCTTCCACTGAGGGTCGCACGGAAGTTCACGATGAAGAACGGAGTGGAAGGCAGTTGGTTTCGGATGCGATTGTCCAGAAGATCAACAATGAACTGCTCAAAGGTCAGAAGGTCTGTGAACTTCTTAACACATTCCTGAAGCTTTCCACGGCATAAATGAATGAACTTTAACACAAACGTTGGTTATCTCAAGGTGCGAGTTCGCTGGGTCCCCAGATTGACTGACGGACACGAGGCGCTATGCCTTGACTGTGCTCACAAGTTCCTTCAAAAATGTGAGGGGGGAGGCAACAAGGAGAAGTTGTTGGATTCTATCCTCACAGGAGATGAAACGTGGGTTTTTTATTACATCCCCAGAACAAAACACCCATCTCATCAGCGGCGTCACTCCGGTTCACTGCCACCAGAGAAATTCAAACAAACGCAGTCGGCAGGAAAGGTTATGGCGACTGTGTTTTGGGATTGGAAGGGGGTACTCCTCATCGATTTCATGCAACCTGAGACGACCATAAACTCAGACAGATATTGAGAATCGTTGATGGGAGGCGAGGTCCTCATGCCACGGTGGCGGGTGTAGGAAACGCGGCGGCAGGCGTATTTGGAAGTACGGCGGACCAAATAACAGCCGATACCGCACAGACCAATCCACTGGTAACACAAACCCTAAAGACTGGAACTGAAACTGAGCCAGTGAGACTCACTTCACCTGAGTTGGGGAAATTCGTTTTGTCCATTGTCAAACTGAGGCAAACGCAAAAGGGTAGGAGTCTACACCAGGTGTACTCAGTGCGTATGCCTGTGGGCCTCAACATGTAGAAGAGACTAGTCCAGTAGCCATTGACGAAACAGGATGAATGCAGCTGCAGATTGTAGCACACGTTGGAAAAATGATGCCTCTTGTTTGTGCTCTGAGGTCATACTTTGATCATTCCAGCCACTAGCCGAGAAGACCAGCGATGCACATGTAGTTTCAACGAAGCTTACAATTCGCAGCACTGTCCCTAGAACTGATCATGGTCCCTTGGTTCTGAGCGGAAGGCTGAACCTATAGACTTCGAAAGTTCTATGACAAGCTAGTCTGTGACTTCCTCCACGTGCACCACAGGGTTGAGAAAATTAGGGTGCACCTAAATGGGTCAGGCGTGCACTACACATTAGAAGCTGTTACCCAGGTACCTGACTGAGTGTGATGTGTACACTAGGGTCTTTTAGATTTGGTGACTACACCTCCAATCCAGATAGCGACAGTTGTAGAAAACCCATAGGTATCAGCGTAAGATAGAAAGAAATCTCTCCCTCAGGTGAGAGAAAGGTGAGAGAATTAAAATACTAGAGGTTAACTCCTAAAGAATTTAGAACGGAGTGCTAGAGCTCAAAGAGTTCTTGAAGAGCAGTGAAGCCCACATAATACTAGGTACAGAAAGTTGGTTGAAACCTGAAATTGACTGCAGTGAGGTCTTTTGGGGAAAATTTAATTGTGTATCGAAATGATAGGCTAATTAGAGATTAAGGCATGTGTTTGTCACAGTAGACAAACTCAAATCCATCAAGCTAGAAATTGATTTTGCATGTCAGACTGTTTTGGGCAAGACTCAGGAGTGGAGATAAAATGAAAACCGGATGCTTCTATCGCCCACCAGATTCCTCTCCTGATGTAACCAAAAAATTTAGAGAAAACATGAGTTCACTTGTATGTAAGTTCTCCAGCCATATTATAATCATCCATAGAGACTTTACTCGCCCAACAATCAATTGGGAAAATTACAGTTTTCTTAGTGGTGAGTGTGATATTACGTAGGGATCTAAAGGGAACGGTGATGGACCTTAGGTACAGAAGAGACTGGAACAGTACATTACGTCCACATGGTAACACCTTTTTATTGGTCTTTTTCACTGACGCACATGTACATTACCATGAGGGGTGAGGTACACGTACACACGTGATTTTCGTTTTCACTTACGGAGTGGAATAGAGTGTGTCCCGACATGTCAGGCAAATAGATGTTCAATGTGGTGGCCATCATTTGCTGCACACAATTGCAATCTCTGGCGTAATGAATGTCGTACACGCCGCAGTACATCTGGTGTAATGTCGCCGCAGGCTGCCACAATACGTTGTTTCATATCCTCTGAGGTTGTAGACACATCACGGTACCCCACAGAAAGAAGTCCAGAGGTGTAAGATCAGGAGAACGGTCTGGCCAATTTATACGTCCTCCACGTCCTATGAAACGCCCATCGAACATCCTGTCAAGGGTCAGCCTAGTGTTAATTGCGGAATGTGCAGGTGCACCATCATGCTGATACCAGGTACGTCGACGCGTTTCCAGTGGGACATTTTCGAGCAACGTTGGCAGATAATTCTGTAGAAACGCGATGTATGTTGCAGTGCTCTCCGATACACACGATCGAACAGCGGAGGAGTGGTACTCAGGCGTCAACTTTAGATTACAATATCTCCGGATGTAATTAACATTTTACAATGCAACAAACGGCACTGATTACGTATTTGTTTATATATTCAGAAGTGCTAACAAAACTAACGTGGTTCCATTTAAAAAAACGTAGGTTTGTGTTAAAAAACATACTTCCGTGCATTTTTGTATGGTTTGTATTAAACAATTACACTATCCCCTCTCCTCACGTTCGGTCTGTGGAATCGGTTCGTCAGTATTTGATGTGGTTTACGAAATACACTCCTGGAAATGGAAAAAAGAACACATTGACACCGGTGTGTCAGACCCACCATACTTGCTCCGGACACTGCGAGAGGGCTGTACAAGGAATAATCACACGCACGGCACAGCGGACACACCAGGAACCGCGGTGTTGCCCGTCGAATGGCGCTAGCTGCGCAGCATTTGTGCACCGCCGCCGTCAGTGTCAGCCAGTTTGCCGTGGCATACGAAGCTCCATCGCAGTCTTTAACACTGGTAGCATGTCGCGACAGCGTGGACGTGAACCGTATGTGCAGTTGACGGACTTTGAGCGAGGGCGTATAGTGGGCATGCGGGAGGCCGGGTGGACGTACCGCCGAATTGCTCAACACGTGGGGCGTGAGGTCTCCACAGTACATCGATGTTGTCGCCAGTGGTCGGCGGAAGGTGCACGTGCCCGTCGACCTGGGACCGGACCGCAGCGACGCACGGGTGCACGCCAAGACCGTAGGATCCTACGCAGTGCCGTAGGGGACCGCACCGCCACTTCCCAGCAAATTAGGGACACTGTTGCTCCTGGGGTATCGGCGAGGACCATTCGCAACCGTCTCCATGAAGCTGGGCTACGGTCCCGCACACCGTTAGGCCGTCTTCCGCTCACGCCCCAACATCGTGCAGCCCGCCTCCAGTGGTGTCGCGACAGGCGTGAATGGAGGGACGAATGGAGACGTGTCGTCTTCAGCGATGAGAGTCGCTTCTGCCTTGGTGCCAATGATGGTCGTATGCGTGTTTGGCGCCGTGCAGGTGAGCGCCACAATCAGGACTGCATACGACCGAGGCACACAGGGCCAACACCCGGCATCATGGTGTGGGGAGCGATCTCCTACACTGGCCGTACACCACTGGTGATCGTCGAGGGGACACTGAATAGTGCACGGTACATCCAAACCGTCATCGAACCCATCGTTCTACCATTCCTAGACCGGCTAGGGAACTTGCTGCTCCAACAGGACAATGCACGTCCGCATGTATCCTGTGCCACCCAACGTGCTCTAGAAGGTGTAAGTCAACTACCCTGGCCAGCAAGATCTCCGGATCTGTCCCCCATTGAGCATGTTTGGGACTGGATGAAGCGTCGTCTCACGCGGTCTGCACGTCCAGCACGAACGCTGGTCCAACTGAGGCGCCAGGTGGAAATGGCATGGCAAGCCGTTCCACAGGACTACATCCAGCATCTCTACGATCGTCTCCATGGGAGAATAGCAGCCTGCATTGCTGCGAAAGGTGGATATACACTGTACTAGTGCCGACATTGTGCATGCTCTGTTGCCTGTGTCTATGTGCCTGTGGTTCTGTCAGTGTGATCATGTGATGTATCTGACTCCAGGAATGTGTCAATAAAGTTTCCCCTTCCTGGGACAATGAATTCACGGTGTTCTTATTTCAATTTCCAGGAGTGTATATCCAGCGGTAAAGTTAGGTGACTCACCCTGTATAAGTACCCAGTAGAACACTTCATAATGGGAGGGCTCTCCATGATATACAGTCACTCTACAGATACTTCTAGAGACAAGTGCATAATGGGTGTGAAACAAAGCATAGCGTCGCTAGGCAATGAAAACCTCGTAACTCAAATTGGTCAAATTTTACAGGAGAAACAAAAAACTAATTATAGAAATCACGTGGGGACCTGATTAGTCAAATGTAGTGGTTTCCGCTACACAATATGGATCCGGTCACTGGTACATAAGACTTTACTAGGCACTTAAAAATTGTCTGCCGGTTTTTGGAGTTACTAGATTTTCACAGTTATTTGTTTGGTAGTGACGGAGATAAGAGGCATGTGCACAGTTAAGAACTGAAATGAATGAATGTTTAATATTTTTTAAAAAAGTACTTACTTAAACTTTGCATTATTTGTGTATTATGAAACATCTGTAAGGATACATTGCAACAGATACAAAGTGAAATGAATAACTTCACATTGATCAAAACATTGTAATATGGATGTTAATAAATTACGGTGTTTAAAGACATAGAAACAATGTTGTTAGCTTCAATTAAACTATTATTACTGTAAACTTTCATTACTGTACATGTGTAAACTTTTCTGCACTGATCTTTAGTTGTGAATTGTAGAGAGGGGGCAGTGTAAATGAGCTGGGTATGTTCGACATCCTTCTTGGAAGTGGTTTCCATGTATCGCTCAATTTCAATTCATATTCCATTTTTGCGGAGGGATCATACTTGAGACACCGGATATCAGTCACTGTTGGATCCCCAATTTTGGATCCTGGACGAATAGACTAATACACCGGGCGTTTATCACAGGACTTGAAAAACGTGTGGTCTAAATAACTGACAACATAAGGGCTAGGACTTTGTCTTGCGGTAGCAAAAACTTCTACACAGCCAGCAGGAGTATAAATGTGTCTGTTTTTTAACTTCCTTTCTATGGTGGAGTGCATAGAATCGCACTCCATTTAAGTGTGACCTTTCTCCAGAAATTTTTGCACTATTGTAATGCTTTTCTGATTGGCGAGATGAGCCAGTGCATTACTCATGACTGAGTTTCGATTCTGGTGCGTGCATCCGTCGCTATAAAAAAGTCTTCTGAATCATTTTGGACGTACGTTTCTATAAAATGCACGAGTATACTGGCAAATTCCGAAGCTGTTAGTCCACCTTCACTCTCCTGCCAAAGGTAACAACAACCATCGTTACTTTTTAAATCATAGATGGTAGTTGTGGACCTTTAGTTTGCTTTTATAGTACAGTGCAGATGCTTTTAGTCTGGGAGAAAGCAGAAGTGCTTAAAGGTCCATAGTAAACACTCTAGCTGGTCCTAATTTATCACTATTTTTCGCTTCCCTTGCCTCAATTTCGGGCCATATGCAAAGAGTATTCAATGTCTGAGAGATTGCCTGTCTGGTGAGAACAACAAAGATCGCACTGATTCTTTTTAGGCGAAAATAAGTTATGATTATTTCCATCGAATACCTCGCAGAACTGTTTGTAAGCTGCTGGGATTTGTCCTCTTTTCTTGCAAAATTCTATATGTTCCCTATGTAGTTCTGATTTACTCTGCCAGTTACGTTCCAAGTAGAGTTTTGTGGAAGAACGACGGCAGTAGCGCGATTCCAATTTCGACAACTCCGCAAAAAAATCTGATGCTCATTGTCGTCCACCTGAAACTTTCGTTGGTCTCTTCTGCATTTGAGGCCCTACTGCAAGCGTTCTTCCTGGTGCACTAGATGTCCATGTTCTGACACTCCATTTGCCTAAGCACAAAGTATTCAGAAACATAGTCTTGCAGACAGTTTTTCCCTGTCCTTCTGTAACAAAATTGTAATATAGTGTGTTAGAACGGTGAGATTTATTAGATTCTGAATTATTTCTGCGTCTTTCAACTGGAACGTAGTAGACATGGCTTCTAACAAAAATTTTTATTTCACCCCAAGAAATAGCCTGCCAGAATTAATTAAATATTAGCTGTCTGTGCTCTTCTGTACTATCCTTGCAATTCCTGTTCCGATTTAAGGAAGAATGTTTACAAGTTCATCGTGGTTTCATTTCCCTCCTACTTCTGCTCACTGTTGGTCTCTTTTTGCCAAACTCATCTTTTTCCTTCTTAAATAATCCTGTCCCTCCATACGTTTTTCTTTCTGCAAACTTTGAAGTGATTGATTGCTTTTCCTGTTACGGCGCTGCTTAGTACTTTTTACTCCCTCATCACCTTCGTCATCGTCGTCTTCCGTGCTGTTGTTACTGCTATGGTCATTTGTGTTTTTATCTGGATCATACACATCACTACTGCCACTGGAGATATCATCCTCGCTGCTGCGTTCTAAAAGACTTTCAAACTGAGAAGTGGAATTCGCCTCTATTTTGGCTTCTTTTTCCACATTATCTGTAGTGGAAACAATAATTTCATCAATAATGTTTAAATAATTTAATCACCTCTACTTTCAAACAAGGATCTTACTTGAAGTTACAACAATATAAACTACGGTTTACCTTCATTTTGTAGGTCTACTCTTTCTTTTGGTGCACGACAAGGAGGAACCTGACTAGAATCTTCTTCTGGTGATTTTATACGATATGTCACCTTGTCGGCTCGTTTCACAAAGTAAAGAGTGAATTTACTCTTTTTACCTATAGCTGAAAACAAAGTAGTTGCTGTAGAATGTATAGGATTCTGTTAAGTTCTAAAATTAAAACCTCGTATGTACAGAGTGCAGTCTGCTTTACGCGCGATGAATAACGCGTAAATCAACATTGTTTTTTACGAGGTCATTATTAATTCTGTAAAGTAAAATACAGTATACAAATACCTAGAAATACTAAGACATACCTGTAGCAATAAAGCAGTGTTCGGTCTGTCAGTCAAAAAGGTTACTATCACATCAAAAAAGATTTTAATCTCGGAGCATGTGTTCGTCCTGCACGTTAACAAGGGCGATTACCGGAGATGCGAGGTTTACAGCACAAACTACATATCGCTGGAGATGTGAGTTTTTCATTATTGCCGCTAGATGGCGACACCGTACGTCTTGAAGAAGGAAGGTTTCAACAGGCTATGTGGCATAACTGTCTACATTTGGTAATGGAGTTACGTGGATTCCATTGTCAGATGGAGTTACGAGGTTTTTATTTGCTAGCGACAATAGAATTATAGTTAGGGAGATACAGAATGAATCACGTCCGGTTATGAATAAGTCATTGTATGATGCCTACAGTGATACCATAGCAGAATATTGTCAAACGATCTTTCACAAAACCCAAAGTAATTCTGGTCCTATGTAAAGGCTGTTAGTGGCACCAAAGTTCCTAGCGAATCAGACAGGAATTGAAACTGAGGGTAGCAAAGCAAAAGCTTACATGCTTACATGCTGTTTCCAAATGTTTCTTTACAAAGGAAAACTCAGGAGAATTGCCCCAATTTAATCCTTGTACCACTGAAAAGATGAATGAAATAAGTGTTAGTGTCAGTGGTGTTGAGAAAGAGCAGAAATCATTGAAACAAAGCCCCAGGGCCTGATAGAATCCCTACCAGATTCTGTATCGAATCTGCGGCTGAGTTAGCCCGTCTTCTAACTATAATCCATCTTAGATCAACTGAACGAGAAACCGTGTCCAGTAATTGGAAGAAAGCACAGGTAACACCCATCTGTAAGAAGGATAGCAGAAGTATCCACAAAACTACCGTCCAATATCTTTGGCATCAATTTGTTGTAGAATGTTAGAACATATGCTGCACTCAAATATAATGAGGCTTTTAAAGAGAATGACCTCCTCCCTGCCAGCCAGCACGGATTTAGAAAACATTGATCGTATGACACCCAACTCGCACTTTTCTCACATGACATACTGCAAGCTTTAATCAAGGCAACGAGGTAGATGCAGTATTCCTTGCTTTCCGAAAAGCATTTGACTCAGTGCCACACCTACGTTTATTGTCAAAAGTCCGATCATATGGCGTATCGAATGACATTTGTGACTGGGCTGAGGACTTCGGGGTGCCAGTGAAAGTGGGTTGCGACCCATGCTGTCGATGCTGTATATTAATGACGCTGCAGACTATTAATAGTAAAGTCAGGCTTTTTGCACATGATGCAGTTATCTATAATGAGGTACAGTCTAAAATAAGCTGTGTAAATATTAGGTCAGATCTTGATAAGATTGCAGTGGTGCAAAGACTGACAACTTGAATGAGATTTTCACTCTGCAGCGGAGTGTGCGCTGATATGAAACTTCCTGGCAGATTAAACCTGTGTGTCGGACAGGGACTCGAACTCGGGACCTTTGCCTCCAGCGGGCGAGTGCTCTACCGACTGAGCTACGCAAGCTTGGGTAGCTCAGTCGGTAGAGCACTTTTCCGCTAGAGGCAAAGGTCCCGAGTTCGAGTCCCTGTCCGGCACACAGATTTAATCTGCCAGGAAGTTTCACTGACAACTTGCTTCAGATGTTTATAAATGTAAATCTGAGCACTTTATAAAACGAGAAAACGTAGTATCGTATGACTATAATATCAATGAGTCGCAGGTGGAATTGGTCAACTTATACAAATACATGGGCGTGACATCTTGTAAGCTCAGTTGTGGGTAGAGCGAGTGACTGATCTCTGTTTCTTGGTAGAAGTGCAATCGGTCTAAAAAGGAATTTCTTACAAATCACTAGTGCGGCCCGTTCCAGGATATTCCTCAAGTCTTTGAGACCATGCCAAATAGGACTAGCAGGGATATTGAAGGTATACAGAGAAGGGTAGCACGAATGGTTATTGGTTTCTTTGACCCGTGGAACAGTGTTACAGAGCCGCTGAAGAAACTGAGCAGGTAGACTCTTGAGGACTGAAAAGAACGTCCTGTCGCTCATGTGATCGTGAGGACAAGATTGGAATAATTACAGGACACGCAGGGGCATTCAAACAATTGTTCTTCCCGCGCTCCGTCCTTGAATTGTATGGAAGAAACGCTAATAACTGTTACAATAGGACGTCCCTTCTGCCACGCGCTTCACGGTGGTTTGTAGAGTATGGATGTAGACGTAGATGTAAATACGTAACATGCTGTGTATACTGGTATTAAGTGAGACCCAAGGAGCCAACCATTTTCCATGGAACAGGGTAGTGCAGCGCCACTTCCGTTGTAACGGCAAAATCTGTGAGAAAGTGCGGTGAAATACTGTATTAGCTGACGAGCACAGTGTGTCGTCATTTGGGCTGAGACAACAACGATGTTGGTTGATAGCGAGGAGGGCTAGGCTCACTCGCTGTAACCTGTCAGCACACTGATAACACGTGGCATAGGAAAGAGGATTTCTGCGTCAACGGTGTTTTGGTGGTGACCTGAAGCGGCTCATTTGTGTGACAGGTGCTGTAGATTTTGTACTAGAATCATTCCCAGCCCAGCAGTCTACCAGGAGGAAGGGACTACTCCACCCAAGGAAGCGACGTGGAGCCAGCAACATTAGCCACAGGTCTAGGACTCCATCGCGGCACCTGCTTCCTGTACAGAGTCTGCCCTCTGGACTGCGGGCTTCCCAGCTCAGTCCAACCGCAGCCAGACTCCTGCCCGGTGGAAACGAATCGCATCCCGGGCACAGCAGGGAGCCTGCCTCCTTGCTGCATGGTTTCGCCACCAGCGAGTAGTCACCCATCACAGAGTAGGCCGCCTCTGCATGATTCCTGTCCACTTCCAAGTGCTGCTGACGCCGGTGCTGGAGGCCGAACAGCAGGGTCAGGTGGCAGGCATCAGCAGAGCAGGGCACGAGCACGTGCTGCAGCCATTTGCTAGCACCTGCCTGGCTAGCTGCTGGCCCTTTTTCTTGGGTCACAGTCGTGGTCATCTCCCAGCATTAGAGCGGTGATGATGTAAGAATAAGAAATAAACTGTGGCTTTTTATAGCTGCTTCTTCTGGGCCTTCGTTGGCCCACAACCCATGTTCAGTCATCAGCCACCCCACTTAGCCTGCAGGTGATCAGCACTCATTTGTTGGACTTGGTAATCAAACGAATTATGCTTCTATGTCTGGATCTAACTGCAGAATAATCATAGATTCTCAGTTAAATAAATTCGTTCTGTTGTTTAGAATTTGCGTCGCACTTTGATCTTTGAACTAGTTTGTAACAATATGCAATGAACATATAAATGTTTGGTCTGAGCAATATGACTGTATATACTGACAGCTAAATACATATGTTGTTGTTAGACATGTTAGGAATACGTATCAGTTGCACATCTATGTGATGACTATCATCATAACAGGAACTTGTTTGTATGTGTGAGTATATGAGTGTGTGTGTGTGTGCGTGTGTGTGTGTGTGTGTGTGTGTGTGTGTGCGCGTGTCTGTGTGTGGAAGGGAGGAAGAAACTAAGAAATTAATGTAAATACACTCCTGGAAATTGAAATAAGAACACCGTGAATTCATTGTCCCAGGAAGGGGAAACTTTATTGACACATTCCTGGGGTCAGATACATCACATGATCACACTGACAGAACCACAGGCACATAGACACAGGCAACAGAGCATGCACAATGTCGGCACTAGTACAGTGTATATCCACCTTACGCAGCAATGCAGCCTGCTATTCTCCCATGGAGACGATCGTAGAGATGCTGGATGTAGTCCTGTGGAACGGCTTGCCATGCCATTTCCACCTGGCGCCTCAGTTGGACCAGCGTTCGTGCTGGACGTGCAGACCGCGTGAGACGACGCTTCATCCAGTCCCAAACATGCTCAATGGGGGACAGATCCGGAGATCTTGCTGGCCAGGGTAGTTGACTTACACCTTCTAGAGCACGTTGGGTGGCACGGGATACATGCGGACGTGCATTGTCCTGTTGGAACAGCAAGTTCCCTTGCCGGTCTAGGAATGGTAGAACGATGGGTTCGATGACGGCTTGGATGTACCGTGCACTATTCAGTGTCCCCTCGACGATCACCAGTGGTGTACGGCCAGTGTAGGAGATCGCTCCCCACACCATGATGCCAGGTGTTGGCCCTGTGTGCCTCGGTCGTATGCAGTCCTGATTGTGGCGCTCGCCTGCACGGCGCCAAACACGCATACGACCATCATTGGCACCAAGGCAGTAGCGACTCTCATCGCTGAAGACGACACGTCTCCATTCGTCCCTCCATTCACGCCTGTCGCGACACCACTGGAGGCGGGCTGCACGATGTTGGGGCGTGAGCGGAAGACGGCCTAACGGTGTGCGGGACCGTAGCCCAGCTTCATGGAGACGGTTGCGAATGGTCCTCGCCGATACCCCAGGAGCAACAGTGTCCCTAATTTGCTGGGAAGTGGCGGTGCTGTCCCCTACGGCACTGCGTAGGATCCTACGGTCTTGGCGTGCACCCGTGCGTCGCTGCGGTCCGGTCCCAGGTCGACGGGCACGTGCACCTTCCGCCGACCACTGGCGACAACATCGATGTACTGTGGAGACCTCACGCCCCATGTGTTGAGCAATTCGGCGGTACGTCCACCCGGCCTCCCGCATGCCCACTATACGCCCTCGCTCAAAGTCCGTCAACTGCACATACGGTTCACGTCCACGCTGTCGCGGCATGCTACCAGTGTTAAAGACTGCGATGGAGCTCCGTATGCGACGGCAAACTGGCTGACACTGACGGCGGCGGTGCACAAATGCTGCGCAGCTAGCGCCATTCGACGGGCAACACCGCGGTTCCTGGTGTGTCCGCTGTGCCGTGCGTGTGATCATTGCTTGTACAGCCCTCTCGCAGTGTCCGGAGCAAGTATGGTGGGTCTGACACACCGGTGTCAATGTGTTCTTTTTTCCATTTCCAGGAGTGTAGATAGAGTGAGACTGACAGACAGGCAGAGAGAGAGAGAGAGAGAGAATGAGTAAGGAAGCAAGAGATGATGTGCAAGATAAAGGTAATGTGAGTTAGATAAAGAGAGAGTGAGTCAGAGAGTGTAAGAGCATTATATCTATGAACACGATTAGCTTAGTCTTCAACATAAAATTGTTTTCAAATCTATATCTGCGCTTTAGTGAAACTGTCGACTAATGAAGTTCTTTGAAAGCTCCATTAAATTTCAACAGAATGATTTGCGATGTAGCATGCAAGCTTGCAAGTTATCATACAATGCCGTCAATATTTAAAATCAATACTTTGTGACTGTTCACAAACTGAAATTTGAAATTTCGACAACAGTTTTTGTTCGCATTTACATCTAATTGGTACGTTATAGTCCGTATAAAAATACACATGGGTAGCATGGTTGTAACTCATACCACCATATTTAATGCCCTCAGTATAATGGCCCCCATATCTCGATTTCCTTCTCGTACAGAGATGGAAGGCGCCATACCCAGTCAGTGCATCCTTCTCCGTCGACGTCTTGTAAGAACCGCCTATGACACAAATGATGTCTTTTAATGTGTTGTTGAGAGTACCACTAGGAGATTCCTTCTTTTGGAGAGCAGATCATAATCGCATGGTCTCATATTGGATGAGTAGGATGGATGTTCAAGTATCTACCACCCCCACATATTCAGGAGCTCTTGGACTGGGGTTCGCCGTCGTGAAGTATGACTGGATGCATTGCCAGAAGGAAACATTATTGTGCACTCCAACCACATGCCACTTCAGTCTTGATTCGAGCACACTCTTCGTGTTTCTTAAATATGGTTAGGGCGCTCGCACTGGCCTCCCACACTTTCAGACAGTACACACAGCAACTGACTCAAACACAGCTGTAGACACTCACTGCACGACTTCAACTGACCTCCTAATCAGCTGCAGAGAGTGAGCACCTCATCTGATGCAAATCCTTCACGTTATAGCAGCGTTGTCAGTACTTTTTATCCAACCCATGTTTGCTCCACAAGCCGCGGTACACATACACTGATATATGTCAACATAAGCGACTTTCTGTCTGTTCCAGCTGTGTTCCAAGATAGGTAAAAGTAAAGCTGTGTGCCAAACTGGCATTCAAAATTGGAACATTTGCCTTTCGTGGGCATTTACTCTACCGATTGAGTCGTTTTGATCTGCCAGGAAGTTTCAGATCAGCGCAGTCACCTTCCCAGGATGAAATTTGATTCTGGAAACTACCCGCCAGGCTGTGGTTAAGCCACGTCTCCGTAATATTGCAGCGTCGTCGATAGAACCGACTGTGGTCCTTTGGTGCAGAGCCGAGTGAAGGGTCTGAATCAGAGGCTCAGACGGTTCTGTGACCGTGTAGGCTGAAGATTCTTAGACTTGCGCCATCGGGTGGTGGGTTTCCGGGTTCCGCTTAATAGGTCAGGAGTCCACTACACGCAGGAGGTGGCTACACGGGTAGGGGTCTGTGTGGAAGGGACTGGACGGTTTTTTAGGTTAGAGGGCCTCAGGGAACCACAGAAGGGGCGTCCGTCTAAAAGTGGGCAAGTAAGGCACAGTAAGGTAGTTGGAGAAACAATTGGTATTGTATTTGTAAATTGTCGTAGCTGTGTTGGGAAAGAACCAGAGCTCCAAGCCCTAATAGAAAGCACTGGAGCTCAAATAGTTGTAGGTACAGAGAGCTGGCTAAAGCCGGAAATAAGTTCAGCCGAAATTTTTGCAAACGAACTAACAGTGTTCAGAAAGGATAGAACAAATACAGTTGGTGGTGGAGTATTATTGCTGTCAGAGGCAGTTTGCATTGTAGCGAAATTGAAGCAGATAGTTCGTGTGAAATAGTATGGGTAGAGGTTATACCTGACAATCGGACTAAACTATTAATTGGATCGTTTACCGCCCCCCGCCCCGGCCCCCCCCCCCCCCCACCCCCGACTCAGAAGATATAGTTACTGAACAGTTCAAAGAAAACTCGAGTCTCTTTCCAAATAAGTACCCCGCTCATACAATTATAGTCGGTGGTGACTTTAATCTACCCTCCATATGCTGGAAAAATTATGTGTTTAAAGTTGGCGACAGGTATAAAACATCATCCGAAATTGTACTGAATGCTTTCTCAGAAAATTATTTTGAACAATTAGTTCATGAGACCACTCGAGGCGTAAATGGTTGCGAAAGCATACTTGACCTTTTAGCAACAAATAATCCTGGACAAATAGTGAGTGTTGCGACGAATACAGGGATTAGCGACCACAAGGCAGTTGTGCTAGGCAAAGAGTATCTATTTAAAAAAAGCTGATAAAGATGCTTTTAACGCCTTTTTAAGAGACAATCTTCACTCCTTCCGTTCTGATCATGTAAGTTTAGAAAAGTTGTAGAATGTTTTCAAAGAGAGAGATATATACCACATAAATTAATAAGTGATGGTACTGATCCTCCATGGTACACACAACGGGTCAGATCGTTGTTGCAGAAGTAACGAAAAAAGAATGCCACATTTAAAAGAACGCAAAATCCCCAAGATTGGCAAAGTTTTACAGAAGTTCGAAATATGGCGCGTACTTCAATGCGAGATGCTGTTCATAATTTCCACAACGAAATTCTGTCTCGAAATCTGGCAGAAAACCCAAAGAGATTCTGGTGATACGTAGAGCACACCAGTGCCAAGACGCAGTCAACACCTTCACTGCGCAATAACAACGGTGAAGTCACTGATGACAGTGCCACTAAAGCAGAGTTATGACACACGGTTTTCCGAAACTCCTCAACCAAAGAAGACGAAGTAAATATTCCTGAATTCCAATCAAGAACAACTGCCAAGATGAGATACATAGAAGTAAATATCGTCGGAGTAACGAAGCAACTTAAATCAATTAATAATGGCAATGCCTCCGGCCCAAATTGTATACCAGTCAGGTTCCTCTCAGAGTATGCAGATAAAATAGCTCCATTTTTAGCAATTATATACAACCACTCGCTCACAGAAAGATCCGCACCTAAAGACTGGAAAATTGCTAACGTCACACCAACACCCAAAGTGCTATCGACAGGGGATGTCAAATTGATTCCATCTTTTTAGATTTCCAGATGGCTTCCGACATGCAACGGCCTTGCCGCAGTGGATACACCGGTTCCCGTGAGATCACCGAAGTTAAGCGCTGTCGGTCGTGATCGGTATTTGGATGGGTGACCATCCAGGCCGCCATGCGCCGTTGCCATTTTTCGGGTTGCACTCAGCCTTGTGATGCCAATTGAGGAGCTACTCTACCGAATAGTAGCAGCTTCGGTCAAGAATACCTTCATAACGACCGGGAGAGCGGTGTGCTGACCCCACGCCCCTTCTATCTGCATCCTCCACTCAGGATGACAAGGCGGTCGGATGGTCCCGGTAGGACACTCGTGGCCTGAAGACGGAGAGAGAAGGCTTCCGACACCGTTCCTCACAAGCGTCTTCTGACCAAACTGCGTGCCTACGGAGTATCGCCTCAGTTGTGCGACTGGATTCGTAATTTCCTGTCAGAAATGTCACAGTTCGTAGTAATAGACGGAAAGTCATCGAGTAAAACAGAAGTAATATCCGGCGTTCCCAAAGGAAGTGTTATAGGCCCTCTGTTGTTCCTGATTTATATTAACGACATTGGAGACAATCTGAGTAGCCGTCTTAGATTGTTTGCAGACGATGCTGTCAAATGGTTCAAATGGCTCTGAGCAGTATGGGACTTAACATCTGAGATTATCAGTCCCCTAGAACTTAGAACTACTTAAACCTAACTAACATAAGGACATCACACACACCCATGCCCGAGGCAGGATTCGAACGTGCGACCGTAGCGGTCGTGCGGTTCCAGACTGAAGCGCCTAGAACCGCTCGGTCACACCGGCCGGCGATTATACTGTCATTTACCGTCTTGTAAAGTCATCACATGATGAAAACGACTTGGAAAATGATTTAGATAAGATATCTGTATGGTGCGAAAAGTGGCAATTAACCCTGAATAAGGAATAGCATGAAGTTATAAACATGAGTACTAAAAGAAATCAGCTAAATTTCGATACGCGATAAGTCACACAAATATGAAGGCTGTAAATTCAACTAAATACTTAGGGATTACAATTACAAATAACGTAAATTGGAACGATCACATAGATAATATTGTGGGTAGAGCAAATCAAAGACTGCGATTCGTTGGCAGAACACTTAGAAGGTGCAACAGGTCTACTAGAGAGACTGCTTACATCACGCTTGACCGCCCTATTCTGGAGTATTGCTGTGCGGTGTGGGATCCGTATCAGGTAGGACTGACAGATGACATCGGAAAAGTACAAAGAAGGGCAGCTCGTTTTGTATTATCGCGAAATAGGGGAGATAGTGTCACAGACATGATACGTGCATTGGAGTGGCAATCATTAAAACAAAGACGTTTTTCGTTGCGACAGGATCTTATCATGAAATTTCAATCATCAGTTTTCTCCTCCGATTGCGAAAACATTCTGTTGGCACCCACTTACACAGGGAGAAATGATCATCACGATAAAATAAGAGAAATCAGGGCTCGCACAGAAAAATTTAAGTGGTCGTTTTTCCCTCATGCCGTTCTAGAGTGGAATAGTAGAGAGACAGCTTGAAGGTGGTTTATTGAACCCTTTGCGAAGCACTTTATTGCGAATAGCAGAGGAAACACGTAGATGTAGAATATCGTTTCTTCCTCGAAGACTAGAGTCGCAAGTTTCCAGGAACCTAAGTTGTAAGGGCGGATCCCGCATCGTGCTTGGATACCTCTGCACAGCATATGCCCGCAATAGGCCAAGTTCCCAAGTTTGTAAGGACTAGGGAAGTTCGGGTTGAGTGGTCTTTCTTTTTCTTTCCTTGAGATTTTACTTAAAGAAAAGTTTTCTTTTCAGTTGTTATTCACGAATACGGAGGAAAACATATACGATGACTACAGGCGCTTTTATTTTCGCTGCATTTCACGCAGATCGACACTACTTTTGGCCCATTTAACCTCAGTTACTGGGTTAACTGCATCATATGTCAGTGTTAAGTAGACCTTTCGCTAAATAAATTAACTACAGGACCATAAATATACAAATTCATGGAACAGCATTAGTAATAATACTAAATACACCTTCATGGTGCTATCAGTAAAATGTGGTTATATTAAAATATGGTCATATTAATAAAAAAATCATACAAATAACAAAACTGTTCCACTGTGAATCCAGTGACATCAGTCTAGAACCAAATCATGTTTTCATTGCCAGCTCTAGCGCAATTTATTGGATTGGGTAGTTAATTATTCCATTTGAAGCAACAGGAGAACCATCTTCTACTTGAGCTTCAAATTTTGTAGTAGAAACAACTCTGTTAAAAAATTTTACTTCCCAGATATCATTGTCCTTTATAATGTCTTGAGCAACATAATAGTGAACACTCGCGGCACTTCTCCTTCTCACTACAATGAAGTCCCCTTCTCCACTGTTTCGACATTTTAATCACTACTTGTGTACCTGTCAGTATCACAGGAATCAATGTACTGGACGTCATTAGTATCTTCAGAGTTGCTACTGTTCTCTCCCAATATTTGACGTTTGACTGAAATCTTTATTTCGTTTTATGTATGGTTTTTTGGCAGTGCTGTGATCTTTCGTCTTCTGCTGCTGCATCTAACTGTTGTTCAACTGGTGTACTGGTAGGGACAGTTGATTTCCCTTTATTTCTACCTCTTGCTGTAGTCCTTGCACCAGTCTTAGAATATGGCCAAACTTGTACTGGATGTGTAATTTCTGTTTGCTGATCCTGTCTGTTGCCCACGGTTCTGCGTATTGCCATCTGCAAGTTTGCTGGTATCTTCTGCCAGTGAATCAGCTGCTGTTTTTGCTGAGTCGGTAGTGATCTACCTGTTACATATGATGACAAGAAAATCTTGGTCGGTAAATATGTTTAAGTTCAATAAGACTGAGACTAAAGTCTTTCAAAATCGTGGAGACAGTAAAAGCCAAAAGATATGCTATCCCTAAAAGGCTGTAATGACTTATATTTTGGGGTCACTGGCAGGTGTTCCTGCGAATCACTCGTTACATTCATTCAAGAGCAACTTTCTGTGGTTAACTGAATTGGTTCACCTAATCCCAAACATTACTGGTCCACTTAACCCCACCTTCACTTTCTCACAAATCTTCAAAATAGCGGGAAAATAACTAAACGAACAGTTTGTATTTCTTGGAGTATCATATGCAATAAACACTGAATTTAACGCAAACAAACAAAACTGCATGCTGTTAGCAATTAAAATTTTACGACAATTTGTTTGGTGCGAAAAAAGCTACTTTCGCTGGTAGATTTCTCATTTTAAAATATATCTGTGAATTTAGTTAACATAGAGCAGCCATATACTGTCCAGTAGTACATTCAATCTAAGGCAACTACTTTATGGTACAAGAAAATTGTACCTCTTGAATTGTTAATTAATGTGATGGTCCAATTAACTCTTGGGTTCAGCTAACCCCAGCCTTCCCTACTTCCATCTCTGATGTTGTAACGTATCGATAACGCACTCCTTAAATGTCGGTGTGCTCCCAGTAGCTGAGTGGTTAGCACGACAGAATATCAGTCCTGTGGGCCCCGGTTCCATTCCCGACTGGGCCAGAGATTTTCTCCGCTCAGGGACTGGGTGTTGTGTTGCCTTAATCATCATCATTTCATCCCCATCGACGCGCAAGTTGCCGAAGTGGCTTCAAATCGAAAGACTTGCACCCGGCGAATGGTCTATCCGACGGGAGGCCCACGTCACACGACATTTGCATTTACTTGTCGCTGGCTTGTGGAAGCTTCTAAGCCGGTCTTTCCTCTGAGTGAGCGTTTCCTTGCTGTAAAATGTCCAAACGCTCCGGCAGTAGAGGTCAGGCGCCGTTTTGGCGTGTGAGGAAGAGTCGGTGTTGAACTCCTGCACGAGGGTCGCGCGCAGTCGCAACGGTCGCGAACCAATAGCATGAAGAGTTTGGTGGAATGGTGATTAAGAGTTGAAACTGTTTTGTCACATTGTAGAAGGAAAGTGTTTCTGTGCTCCAGTTATTTCACGAAAAAGCGAGCGGGTAGATTTATTCCCGAAACAGTGTCGTGTTTGTGTATCAGTAATTGCCGTGGAGATAGTTGAACGTAAATGGAAAGTGTTCCGTGATCAGCGGTTATCTGTTTAATTAGTGTCGAAATGCTATGTAGCTACGGTTACATGAGTGTGAATATAACACAAATTACTCATGAAATGGCTGTCAAATACGTACTTACATATGGTTTGATGCAGCTCATCACGCTGCTCTATCCTGTGCAAGCTTCTTCATCTCCCAGTACCTACATCTGAATCTGCTTAGTGTATTCATCTCTTGGTGTCCCTCTACGATTTTTATCCTCCACGGTGCCCTCCAATACTACCTTGGTGATCCTTTCATGCCTCAGTACATGTTCTACCAACCGATCCCTTCTTCTATTCTAATTGTGCACCAATTCCTCTTCTCCCCAATTCTACTCCGTAGCTCCTCAGTAGTTGCGTGATCTACCCATCTTCACCATTCTCCTGTAGCACCACATTTCGAACGGTTCTATTCTCTACTTCTCTAAATTATTTATCGTCTATGTTTCACTTCCATACATGACTACACTCCATAGAATTACTTTCAGAAAAGCCGTCCTAACACTTAAAACTATACTCTATACTAACTAATTTCTCTTATTCAGAAACGCTTTCCTTCCCATTGTCAATCTGCATTTTATATCTTCTCTACTTCGACCATCATCAGTTATTTTGCTCCTTAAATAGTAAAACTCATTTACTACTTCAAGTGTCTCCTTTCCTAATGTAATTCCCTCAGTATCACCTGATTTAATTAGACTACATTCCATTATCCTCCTTTTGCCTTTGTTGATGTTCATCTTATAGCCTCCATTCAAGACACTGAGAATTCCGTTCACTTGCTCTTTCAGGTCGTTTGCTTTCTCTCACAGAATTACGAAGTCTTCACCAAACCTCAGACCTTTTATTTCTTGTCCACGGATTTAGTTCCTACCCCAAATTTGTCTTCTGCTCCCCTTACAGCTTGCTCAATATACTGATTGAATAACATCGGGGAGAGGCAACAACCCTGTCTCACTCCCTTCCAAACTACTGCTTCCCTTTCATGCCCCTCGACTCTTTTAACTGCCATCTGATTTCGGTACAAATTGTAAATAGCCTTGCGCTCCCTGTATGTTGCCCCTACTTCCTTCATAATTTGAAATAGAGTATTCCAGTCAACATTGTAAGAAGCTTTCTCTAAGTCTACAAATGCTAGAAACGCAGGTTTGCCTTCCGTTAATCTATCTTCTAAGATACTTCATAGGGTCGGTATCGCGTCACATGTTCCAATATTTCTACAGAATCCAAACTTGTCTTCCCCGAGGTCGGCTTCTACCAGTTTCTCCATTCGTCTATAAAGAATTCGTGTTAGTGTTTTGCAGCCCTAATTTATTAAACTGATAGTTTGGTAATTTTCACTCCTGTCAACACCTGCTTTCTTTGGAGAGTGAGGGTATTCCACCTGTCTCCTACATCTTGCCCACCAGGTGGTTGAGTTACGTCAGGGCTGGCTGGCTCTCCCAGCGCAATCAGTACTTCTAATGGAATGCTGTCTACTCCCAGGGCCTTGTCTCGATACGGTATCATATCCCTCATTTCATCTTCACCTACATTCTCTTCCATTCTCACAATATTGCCCTAAAGTACATCGCCCTTGTATAGTCCTTCTATACACTTCTCCCACCTTTCTGCCGTCCCTTCTTTTCTTAGAACTGGACATCCATCTGAGCTTTTGATATTTATACAAGTGTTTCTCTTTTCTCCAAAGGTCTCTTCAATTTTCCTGTGGGCAGCATCTATGTTACCCATAGTTACATAAGCTTCTACGTCTTTACATTTGTCCTCTAGCCATTCTTGCTTAGCCATTTTACATTTCTTGTCGATCTCGTTTTTGAGACGTTTGTATTTCTTTACGCCTGCTTCATTTATGGTTTCTCGATATTTTCCCCTTTGATTAATTAAAGTAAATATCTCTTCTGTAACCCAAGGATTTCCCCTCGTTTTTTTACCTACTTGATCCTCCGCTGCCCTTACTATTTCATCTCTCAAAGCTACCCATTCTTCTTCTACTCTATTTCTTTCCTCCATTCTTGTCACTCGTTCCCTAATGCCCTCTCTGAAACCCTCTACAACCCCTGGTTCTTCCAGTTTATCCAGATCCCATCTCCTTAAATTCCCACTTTTTGCAAATGGCTCTGAGCACTATGGGACTTAACTTCTGAGGTCATAAATCCCCCAGAACTTAGAACTACTTAAACCTAACTAACCTAAAGACATCACACACATCCATGCCCGAGGCAGGATTCGAACCTGCGACCGTAGCGGTCGCACGGTTCCAGACTGTAGCGCCTAGAACCGCTCGGCCACTCCGACCGACCCACTTTTTTTGCAGTTTCTTCAGTTTTAATCTATAGTTCATAACCAATAATTTGTAGTCTGAGTTCACATGTCTTACAACTTATAAACCCGGTTCCTAAATCTCTGTCTTACCATTATGCAATCTATGTGAAACCTTCCAGTGCCTCCGGGCCTCTTACACCTATACAACCTTCTTTCATGGTCCTTAAACCAAGTGTTAGCTATGATTAAGTTACTCTCTGTGCAAAATTTCACCAGGCGGCATCCTTTTCCATTCATTACCCCCAGTCCATTTTCACCTACTACTTTTCCTGCTCTTTCATTTCCTGCTATCGAATTCCAGTCCGCCATAACTATTAGATTTTCGTCTCCCTTCACTATCTGAATAATTTCTTGCATCTCATTATACATTTATTCAATCTCTACGTCATCTGTGGAGCTAGTTGATATATAAACTTTCACTATTGTGGTATGCGTGGCCTTCATGTCTATCGAGCCTACAATAATGCGTTCGTTGTACTGTTCACAGTAGCTTTCCCACATTCCTATTTTTTATTCATTATTAAGCCTACGCCTGCATTACCCCTATTTCATTTTATATTTATAACCCTGTATGCACCTTACCAGAAGTCTGATTCCTCCTTCCACTGAACTTCACTAATTCCCACTACGTCTAAATTTAACCTATCGATACCCCTTTTTAAATCTTGTAACCTGCCTACCTGATTAAGGGATCTGAGATTCGTCGTTCTGATCCGTAAAACGCCATTTTTGTTTCTCCTGATAACTACGTCCTCCTGAGCAGTCGCCACCCGGAGATCCGAATGGGGGACTATTTTACCTCCGGAATATTTTACCCAAGAGGACGCCATCATCATTTAACCATACAGTAAAGCTGCATGCCCTCAGGAAAAACTACGGCTGTAGTTTACATTTGCTTTCAGCCGTTCGCAGGACCAGCACAACAAGGCCATTTTGGTTGATGATATAAGGCCAGATCAGTGAATCATCCAGACTGTTGCCCCTGCAACTACTGAAAAGGCTGCTGCCCCTCTTCAGGAACCACACGTTTGTCTGGCCTCTCAACAGATACCCCTCCATTGCGGTTGTAACTACGGTACGGCTATCTGTGTCGCTGAGGTACGCAAGCCTCCCCACGAAAAGTAATGTCCATGGTTCATGGGGGCAAGATGCAATAGTTTCACAAAAGCAATGAGAAATATTGGAAGTTTGACCCGGATATTATTTGCAAACAGTCAAGGACCTATAACTTTACTTGAGTTAAGCAGTCGGTCGATTCAGTGATCTTCCTTTATAGAAGTCCTCGTGACATTCCTCCGTTATGTATATGTAATACGCTGCGCGATTTTTCTAAGTTCGAGCAGAATATTTCACACGCGATTTTCTTTCACGTGGAAGCACATAAAATGACCAAACATTAAACGAATGGAATTTACTTGTCTAATTCTTCATTTTACATACTATCTGGGAAGAGTGATCTAAGATCATGTGTTCAGCACAGTGGTCCGGAATCGATTCTCCCAAGCAGTGTGTTCGTACATACAGCACCAGTCTCTCGACACGGGAAGGTCTCAATTCTGATTGACTGTTGGTCTCAACTAGCAATCAGAAATTTCTCCTAGATGATTCTCATGGCCAGATCCTGTCTTATCCAACCAGAATTCAGACGGTACATTTACGTAAGCAAAACCATCAATCTATTAGATTGTTTTTTAACTATAAACCAAATAAAGTACGAAGTAAATCCAGAATTAAATAACAAAATTACTACCTTCTTAACTTGTCTTCTGGCTGCCTTTTACAAAACGATGCTCACTCAAACGAATGCTCCTAAGATTTGCATTTCACATAGATCTTCACAAAATAAAACCTTCCCAATTTCTAACGTCTCTCATTCATTCTCTCAATCACTCCCACTCACTCACATAAAAAATGTAACTGAATATCAATTTTAAAATGTTTGAATATCACGTCAACATCACGTCAAATAAAAATTGCAAATGTTATGTTAACTGGCTTTTGGCTACTGAACTTTTCATTATATCCATACGATATTGAAGGTTAATCTGTTGCTGTAACTAGTTCAATTTTGAAATACCAGAATGGTTTTTTATGATATTTAGGTAAAATTTTCTGTCTTCGAAACTATGATGAAAAATAAAATGAAATTTGGCCACTATCATTTTAGCAATAACAAAAAGCAATGTGTAAAGTCTCAACAGAATCGGAGAATAACTCATGTAGTTCACTTAGATTCATATGGAGTACAAATATTCGTACCATTCAGGCTGAGTCACTGCACAGGCGGCATCTGACACAGATGCGTCAGCTGCGTCCTGACTAAAGGGAAGAAAAGAAGAAGAACAAGTTGAGCCACAAAATAAGTTAAGTAATGCTCTCATACTGGGCTTGTTGGAATCATTTTATCGAGGTTGTCATCCATTAGGTCCGTTATGTGACTGCTAATAAGACAATATTTTTGTCTTTTAACAAATGTTAGTAATGTTAGACAGGAACTACTATAAAATCTTTGGGAAAAACTACAACAATATGAGGCCCCTACACTAATACTGAAAGATGAAGATGGAAGAATGACACACAGTATCAAGCAAAATGCAGAAATCTTGGCAAAAGCATTAAACAAACTTCTGAATTACGAGGAACCCAAGGAACCCTTACAAATCAACATAAATAGCCCAATAAAAACCAAACCTAACAAACTAGACCCTCCAACTTTCCAAGAAGTAGAAAAAATTATTAAAAAACAAAAAAATTATAAGCCATGTGGAGAAGATCAGGTTTTTGTTGAAATGTGGAAATATGCAAGTGACACAGTCAAGGCCTCCTTACACACGGCTCTAACAAAAATTTGGGTAACAGAACGATTCCCCAAACATTGGACCACAGCTGTTATCCACCCACTACACAAAAAGGGAGATAAGAGCAACCCAGGCAATTACAGAGGAATCTCTCTCAGAGATTGCACATACAAAATTCTATCCAAGATCCTATATGAAAAAATCAAGGAGCAATTAGAACAGAAGTTAGGGGAATATCAGGGAGGTTTCAGACCATGGAGAAGCTGTGCAGAGCAGGTAATTAGTTTGAAATTGATTATGGCATACTACAAGAAACGGAACAAACCTCTGGCAATAACATTTGTAGATTTTAAGAAGGCATATGACTGTCTCCACAGACCTTCAGTATTAAAAATTTTGAGAAATCTAGGACTCCATCCAAAAGTAATTAAAATAATACAACTCACTCTAACCAACAGCAAATCAAAAGTGAGGTTTAGAGGAGAAATATCGGAACCATTCCTCATAAAAACAGTCTTAAGACAAGTTGACTGCCTATCACCATTACTGTTCAACCGTGCACTGGAATACGTAATGAGAGAATGGTACAAGGACAATCCAAGGTGATAAGAATTGGAAGTGCAAAAGATGACATTAGCTTAAATTACTTGGGATTCGCTGATGATCTTGCTCTCCTAGCCAACACCGTGAAATCACTGTAAGAAATAGCAGAGAAAGTAGGCCTTAGAATATCATTTGAAAAAACGAAGATTATGCTAACTGATCCACCACTTGCAAACAAAATTACAATAGGAAAACAGGAAATCAAAATTGTTGATAAATTTAAATATTTAGGCGAAATAATAACATACAATCTAAATGAGAAACCATCATGGCATAATAAAATAAAAAAACCGAACTACGCAGATTAGATTACCAAAACTACATACAAAAAAAAAGCCTATCTATAGATGCAAAATTAAAACACTATAAAACAGTTACACAACCAGAAATAACATATGCAGCTGAAACTATCTTCAAAACGACTAATACAGCAGAAATTGACAGAATACTAAAAATAGAAAGAAGAATAATTAGGACATGTATAAATAAACAGTATAAAATAAATGGACATTGGAGAATAGCATCAAATGAAACAGTATATAAGAAAATAGAACCAGTCATGAGCACGATCAGCAAGAAACGCATCTCATTCGTTGGACATCTGATGAGAACTCCAGAAAACAGAATTAGTAAAAAAATAATACAAAAGTTGTGGAATAGCAAGAGCGACATTAAATGGATACAGAAATTAAGGAGGATATAAAAGAACTCCAAATTACAGTAGATGACCTAAAAAACAAGACAGAGAAAACCAGAAACTGCAAGACCTGCAGCCAGACTACAAATGAAAATCAATAAAAGGAGTACAGGAAGAGTGGTCTCAGAAAGAAAATATCTGAAAGAATGAAGGAATATTGGCCAGACAGAAGAGCAAAACACCTTTCATATAAGAATAGACTCTAATAATTATATTATCTAAATATCATATTAAGTTATTGTTGAGCCAAATTGTGTCCCTGTGTAACAGCTTGTTTACAACTTTGTATTTTTGAGTAGAGTGGTCCAATGAAGGCCATAAAATAATAATAATAATAATAGACATAATTGCTAAAAAGGAAGCAGATAGCGAAAACAGGGATAGAGCTATGTGAACTGACAGAGTAAATATAAGCACACTGAAAGGTATAAAAAGGTAGAAATAATTTGAAACAACTCTATGTTGTAACTAATGTAATTTCTGTTTGTGAATTTGTTATATTTAGTGACAACCATGGAGAAATCCAAGCCATCATCAATGCAAAGTGGGATGCTTACCTGTCCTTTGCTCAAGATCCGTCCTGCGCAGAAAAGAAAGCACACTTTCAAGAACTCAAGCAGAAATGTCAAAGTGAAATACGAGCAATCAAGAACAAATGGTGGCTTAAACAATGATGCGTTCTGGCACCAACATTATTTGCATTGTATCTGGCAGCTATGCTTTACGAGACGTCCGTAAACAATGCAGGAATACAAGTAAAGTACAGGTTCGATGGAGGATTATTCAACCAGTCCAGACTCCATTCAAAACGGTTCACCAGTACCACTCGTGTGACAGAGCTGCAGTATGCTGATGACAATGCTTCTCCAGCTCATTCGCCTGCAGAGTTGCAGCCGTCAGTTGATTCCTTCAGCAGGGCGTACGAACGATTTGGTCTCTCCATCAGTATTCCAAAGACAAAGGTGATGGCGCAGCCAGCTCCTGGCTCCTCCGTTCCTGATTTCAGCATATCCATTTATAATACACCCTTGGAACAAGTGGACCATTTCCTCTACCTAGGAAGTATACTAACTGCTCATCTGGAAAAGATGTGGAGAATAGGTTACGTGCTGCCCATGTAGCATTTGGACGTCTTCCTGAGTAAAGACCTAACACTGTACACCAAACTGATGGTGTACAAAGCTGTAGTCATTTCCACCCTGCTAGATGGTTGCGAAACCTGGACGTTATATTGCTGTGATCTGAAGAAACTAGAACGCTTCAACCCACAGAAGCTACGATACATCATGAACCTGAAATGGGATGACTTCATATCGAACACGGCTATTCTTGGGAAAGCAAAAATGCATAGCATGGAAGCTCTTATCATTGGGCATCAACTCAGATGGGTTGGACATGTCCAGTGGATGAAAAATGACAGACTTCCACGCCAAATGCTGTACAGCGAAGTGAGCACAGGTAAAAGGCCAGGAGGTGCCCCTCTCAAACGTTATAAGGATCAGTACAAGAAAAATCTGAAAAACCTGAACATCGATCCTAGTAACTGGTCCACAATAGCAGAAGATCGAAGTCGCTGGCGCTCAGTTACCTCAAATGCTCTTGAAAACTTTGAGCTGGAACGTCGAAGAATGGAGAATGACAAACGCCGGAGACGTAAACTCCTCCAGGCTCAGCCACGTCCTCCACCTTCCATCAGCTGTAATGTCTGTGGCCGCCTGTTCCACGCTAGGATTGCATTGCTAAGCCATCAACGACACTTTCGCGCCTGAACCGTGACAAAGGAAATCTCAGGAGAGAAATGAAAACTCGGATACGAGTATCAGCCGACGACGACAATATTTAGTGAACAAAGAGCCTTCCGTGTTTACTTGTCAATTAGATGTAGGTTCTGTGTTGGCGGTGGATCTCAAACTAATATACGCCAGGAGAGTTCAGCAGAACTGTACCACAACATGACGTCCTGTTTCAGGCACACAGTCGCCTCACGGGGAGGGAGAGGGGCGCGTCGTCGACGGCAGGCCCTCCGCGCTCGGCCAGTTCCCACACCAGGCTGTCGTCCTCGCCGACGGGCAGTACTTATGCGGCGGCTCGCTCATCACCAGAACCGCAGTCCTCACCGGCGCCTTCTGCACCGTCGGGTGAGCGGCAGCGGCAGCGGCAGCGGCAGCTGGGCTAGGAGGGCGCTTGTCTTGCGAGCGCAACAAGGGACGCCGCTTCATGATGTAATGTCTAATTTAGGGGGCTGCAGATGTATGCTCGTCTGGGAGAACCGCGTCCTACGTTACACTTCAATAAACTGTTGTTTCCAGTATTCGCAGCTATGATTCCGATACTTCGCTATTTAACTATTACATGTGATTGTCACGACAAACGGAAGTGCGAATTAGTGCAAGGCTTCCAGTTCATCAAGCGAGCTCACAGTACTGTTTTCCGTACACAGTTTAGCTGTGGACACTAAGGACGATCCGACATTACAACTCCAATGACGTATATTCAGAATTAAAATCGATGATACTTAAAGTTGACGACTACCTATCGATAGAGTCACGAAAAAATAGTTTTAATTTAGTGCCATATCTGGTGTTATTTCTGATCGAGCTCGGTGTTGCTTTTTGCCAGTTTCGGTGCTACTTCGTTGCCAAATTCGTTTTTTGCCGATTTCGCAGTTATTTTTGGCCAATTTTGATGTTATTTTATTCGTTGTCTGTCTTAATTTTCTACTAATTTCAGTGTTTTTTTCCAAATTCATTTTTTTTGCCAAACTCTGTGTTATTTTATCATTATGGCGGTTTTTTCAGTTTTCAAGTTAGGTTTCTCCCTTTTCGATATTTATTTTTTCCGAATTCGGTGTAATTTTTATGTAAATTCGGTGTTATTTTTTTGAAGGTACAGTGTTCATGCGAAATTCGATTTACTCGTTTCTGCCAAATATTGTGTTACCCTTTTTTTGCCAAAAAGTGTTTATTTTGCCAAACAGAATATATGTTACAATCTAAGTCTTATACAACAAAAATGGCTGGAATATAAGAACTGACATACATGATAACATATGTACCTAAGAAGTTGTAACCGGTTTTTTCATTAAACTTACTACTAATACACTGCTCGTGCAGTGTAATCATAACGGCAAATGAGCAAAAATGATATTTCTAGACATTGTGAAGATAAAATGGCTCAAATGGTACAAAATAAGTAACAAAATCTAACATATACATTACACATCATTCATTAAAGATAAAAAAGAAGGAAAAATAAATATTATTTGTGTACATACATTTCACATATTTCACAATTTTACGCAACTACACACAGAACACAGACCATTACTACTCAACTACAAACATGTATAAGGACAGGGAACAAATCAACCAGAAACACATATGAAATCGGGAAACCACCATGGTTGGACTAACTAAAAAAAGTTATTGAATGCAGTCAGATAATTAGGTACCAGAAAACTCCTATTAGACAGTCATTAGTCACCTGTCGGTCACAAAAAGAAACCAACCTTAAAATACCATCTTATATGAACAAAGAAAATAAAAAAGATACAATTATTAAGCAGATACTAAAAAGTAAATTCAGCATAGTGATTAAATAATGTTACAAATGACGTGTTTTGTTCCCTCACCTACAGTGCTTTTGTTTAAACGAAACCAAAGTACAACTAAAAAAGGATTTAGATGAAGTTAGCAATATAAAACAGGTGAAAATGACGTAACCAAAATTTCTTCCCAGTTTACTGAATTTTTATGATTGTCATTTACCTCATTATAAACATATTACGTCTTATTACCATTGACTCACATACAGCTATTTTCATCAAGCCTTGTCTTATTTCCCCTCATTACAAACCATGTTACTTATTACTACCATTGCTTCTTATACTTTTACTTTTGTTCATATTTCAATAAGTACTAAGACAACTTCTCTACTTTATTTTTCTTATGTGAGCATCCATCAGTGCCCCATATTATTCATCAACCTCTGTATGTTTCATCTTACTTCTTCAAAACCATCAACATCAGAAACATGGCTGCAAAACCTAAGTACAAACTGTCACATCAAAAATTAAATTTCTCAAGAACACTAAGCAGAATGAAAAGACTTGTTTATCTCAACTGTTCTTTCTCCTGATTTGGAGCTTGATTTTGGCACATTATATCCCTAAACTTCATTTTCATCAAATAGTGTTGGCCCTAAAAGGAAAAGTTATCTCACCTGACATTGAAAGTTAAACTTCAGTGCCGTGACGGAAAAAAATTAAATTCAAGCGAAAAACTCTCCTGTAAAGATTGTATTACAAGAAAAAAAGTATAAAGCTTCCATGTGTTCTTTTTTTCTATGTGTCACCCACGCAAGACTCAAATTTTTATCACTTGTTTCCATCAGCTGAATACTGATTACTTATTTCTGTGTAACAATCTTTAAAATACGTCTTTCCTGTAACTTTCTGGCAGATTAAAACCGTGTGCCAGACCGAGACTCGAACTCGGGACCTTTACCTTTCTCTGGCAAGTGCTCTACCACCTGAGCTACCAAGCACGACTCACGCCCCGTCCTCACAGCCTCACTTCTGCCAGTACCTCGTCTCCTACCTTCCAATCTTTACAGAAGCAGTGCCTGTGTTATTCAGCAATAGAATGCAAAGTTCCTTCGAAAATGCATATCCAGTGTCAGCAGATAGGTACAATATTGCAGATATTCAGAAATACGATGGAAGGTTCCTTCATACTTGCAGGATGCTGAAACATTGATGGTATGTTCATAAATCAGAGCACTCACAGAGTGTGCTGTAAGAAATTATACTACCACTTTTTGCCACCACGTCAAAATAAGCAGTCCGACTATGACATGTTTCCTCCTGCTTTGATGTAAGCCTGCTGCTTGTCACTTGTTCCTGTAAGTTGATTTCTTTTATGAAGAGAGTGTTTGTGTAAAGATTTTAGAAGGTTGAAGTTTTCCATACCAAACGCAATGACTATTGACAGCAAAGTCCATGCACTGCTGGTAAAATAGTTCTATCAGGATGGCAGCAACAGCAGCACTGCATTGGGGGAATACTGCCAACAGAAACAGCTGTGAAGAAGTCTCATGTCAATAAATGGGCTAGAGTATTTGCTGAAGAATTTTGAAGAAAGAGGAGAATTGGGTGGTGCAGCACAGAGAGGGAGGTGGCGCAGTCCCACGGAAGTTGAAGTTGCTGCAGCTGTAACTGACCATGCAGAACATGCCTCACTTCTACATTTCATTAACCGATTGGCACTTTACTGAAATGTTTGTATCAACTGGAAACAAAACAAATATGACCTATCGGAACGTCAGTGATACACTTGAGAAAAAGTAATGGTGGCATGTAATAAAGTCTCAGTTGTATCATGCCTAAAATCTTAATACAAGACTCATTCCTAATGACACACTGCATTTCGTATCAAAGAGATGTGATACCAACCACTTTCCACTACTTCCTGTTACACTAAAATGTTTTAACTTACTTAAAAGCTTATTGTAATTTCCTTCGACAGTTGCCTTTGAAAGACCATAAAATACACCAGTAACCAAAATTGCTCACTGAATTAGGTAAGATCTCGCTAAATGTCTACACACTGAGTGGTTATAATTGAACTGCAGCTACTCACAGAGGTCCAGTGTGGGCTGTAATTATCACATGGCAGTGAAACTTGGTAGATACTATAATGCATTAACGGAGAACCGATTTATGCTGGATAAAAATTAGTTCCAGTTTCAGCTACCAGGTGTAAAAAAAAGTATAGAAATGTTTCCATGTGTAACATATTAGGAATGGGGTGCGGACAGAAAAGGTCAAACAAGCGAGAAAGGTCTAACGTTGATATTATTTATAACCACCACTTACAATATTTGTTCAATACAAGCACCAGAAATGACAACAGGGTACTCCATCCATAAGACAACATGATCAACAGTTGCTCACAGAGCAGTTTTGGTGAAAGCTGAGCAACGTGTCCCTGTAAACTGGCCTTCAGAACAGGCAGCAATAACGATCTTTTAGCTTTTAGATATCCTCAGAGTTAAACGTCTCATGGATCCATAACAGGTGAGCTTGCAGGCCATGCATCTGGAAAAGTTCTGGAGATAACACGTTTGTTTGAAGGTTGCACTGAGCAGCGGAATGAAGTGTTGCCCAATCTTGTATGTTTGGTTGGTTGATTGGGGGGGGGGGGGAGGACCAAACAGCGAGGTCATCGGTCGCATCGGATTAAGGATGGAAGGGGAAGGAAGACAGCCATAGTCTTTAAAGGGAACCATCCGCGCATTTTCCTGAAACGATTTAGGGAAATTATGGAAAACCTATATCAGGATTGCTGGACGCGGGTTTGAACCTTCCTCCCGAATGCGAGACCAGTGTGCTAACACGGCGCCACCTCGCTCTGTGGTATCGCAAGAAAACAGGGTATCCACGCAGTTGTGATTCTTCAAAGGAACAATGACATGCTGTACAAGTAGGTTTCCAGAACATACAGACGTGATGGTTCACCTGATAGACCCTTTGGGTGCCTTGTCTTCTAAGAAGAATGGGCCAAGAATAAAGTTGCTTGTCAATCCATGCCATACAGTCACATACAGCAAGTGCAACACCCAGTTGAACGGTACTCCAAATGCGGCAATCCTGTGTATTCACTGTATTCAGTGTAAAATCTGACTCGTCATTTCATAAAATATTTCCTGGCCACATCTCATGAACTTCGTTCCATGCGAAAAACCAAAGAGCCAATTCAGAACGATGCTGCACATCATGAGATTCCAGTTACTACACAGTCTGTATCTTGTAGGAGTACCAGTTTAAAACAGACCGCAAAACTTTCCGTGCTGTTGACCATGAGACGGACAATTCTCGTGACATAACACAGGCATTAACACTAGCCATGGTACATCCTGTACGTTCAGTACAGCAACAGCAACCTTGTCAATAACTTCCACTGGGATAGGACATCTTCATCTTTCAGGTGACATGCCAAGTTCACCCGTGTTTCCGAATTTTCCTATCGATGTCATTAAACCATTTAATGACATTGGGCGTCTCCTCAGATCTTTGAGTCAGTGATACTTTCTCAATGTAGCCCAGTAGCAGGTGTTGTTGACATAAAACAGTTTCACTCAAAGCGCAAGGATTCTCTTCTCGATAGTCTTACCGTGCACTGACATCATGGCTTGTCAAATGAGAGCGTGGATGACATACCGCCATACAAACCGTGTACAACGCCAGATTTGCACGTGGTGGTCGAAATTAAAACATTTTTTTCCAGCGTAAATCGGTTCCGCATTTACGCGCTAGCGTATCTAACAAGTCTCGCTGCCACACGATAATTACAGACCACACCGGACCTCCGTGAGTAGCTACATCTTAATTATAACCCTCTGGTACTCATTACTTGTTTAACGAGCGATAAGGGACCTTCCAGATCATACACCGATTTCACAAACTGGCCTCCCACCCTCGCCCGTTGGAAGATCCTGTCATGTGCAGCTCCCATCCAGTTTCCTCTGAATCATATCTGCTGCAGGTCTGTCTGTAGCATATCCTCCCGTGTTGATCAGAAGCTTTGCAAGGGCCTCTTTCGCTCTGACCTTGCTACCAGTATTACTTTTGAAATAGCACCGTCGGTCATCTCACAATATCCTCAGCCCATTGTAGTAGCTCAACTTTTACTTTTTGTACTACATTACACCGGTTCATCATATCGTATATTTCTTCATTTTACAGTCTCCTCCAACCTGTTTCTTCCTTCACCTTGCCCAGAAATGTTTGTGATGCTCTTTCAAATACAATGTGTAAATAGCCATTATCTATTTTGTAATCATTTAAAATCCTAACTGAGTCATAGACAATATATTATTTGTAGTCAGATAGATAAGATTGTATTTGTGCGTGTCTTTAGATATACGAAAAGGCACCTATTACAGCTTTAGAGAGAAGCTGTGTTTCATTCTGCTCTGTAATGTTCGTGGCGTTGATTACCATTAGCTATACGCAAAAATTATTGGCATCGCCTGTCTGCTTTGCAATTTAAAATACATTTATTCTTGCAGACGTAAGAAGTTTACCATTAAACTGGGAAGCGTTCATCGGGATAAGAACGAGAGCACATCCTGGATCGTGGTTGCGCACTGGGCTGCAGCCCACCTGGACTACAAAACGGAGGGCTATTTGAGCCATAATGTGGCTGTTATATTCCTGCCCGAGAAAGCTCCTCTCAGCAGTAAGTAATGTAAAAGTAGACTAACACTCTTACTTCATAGATACATAGCCCCTCTCAGCAGTAAGTAGTGTAAAAGTAGAGTAGCGCTTTTACTTCCTAGAGAGAGGGACATACATACATAGATAAAGTGACAGAGAGAGAGCAAGAGAGATAGTAGCGCAAGTCATGTGCTGCAGTCTCGCAAAGCAGTGTGTGCGGTCGGAAACCTATAGTTTCTTTTTACACAGTTCAGTCACATTAATGTGGCCATCACCTGTGTTCAACGTCAAGTGCAATAACCACTCACAGGTGGCAGCATTAACAGTGGAGGGTATATAAAGAGTTTTGAGTGGGGGGGGGGGGGGGGGGAGATTGACAGCGCACCAGGTGCAGGTGTCATAATGCAGAAACAGTGATTTACCTGACATCCAAAACGGCTTCATCATTGCTTTTTGGGATAACATTGGAAGCATTGCCGAAATGGCCAAGTTTGTTAACTGTTCACATGCCACCATTGTTGAAGTACAACATGCATGGCATAATGGCGCTATCCAAAATTGGTCGTAAGGCTTCTGCTGTATACCATGGACCATATACGAACGATGACTGCGGCAAATAGATGTGCATGTGTTGAGCAACTGGTCACCCAGATAAACCAAGGGGCTAGCAACAGTATCTCCTCAATAACCGTTCAGCGAATGTTGCTATATATATGGCTCTCTGCAGCAGACGACTGGTTCATGCAGCCATGCTGCCTGCTCTTCATTGGTGACAGAGGCTGGAATTTGCTGAGATAGATGGCAGTTGAGCTGTACAGCGTGAAACGTCTGAAAGTAAACACCCTGCAACAATCGGCAGAAGGGTCTGGCCATAGAACAGAGTGTTATGGTCTTAGGAGAGTTTTTGCGGCATTAACTGGGTGATCTCGATATTCTGGAAGACACAATGGACCAACACAATCATGCTTCTATCCTTGGGAGCCACGTCCACCACTGTCATGCAGTTCCTTTTTCCTCAACCGATGGTACCTACCAGCAGGGCAATGCAACATGTCACACAGCTCGCTGTGTACGTTCGTGATCCAAAGAAGCAGCAGTATTTCGATAGGAGTTTATGTTAATGTGACTGCACCGTGTAATATGATACATAGTTGCTTTTCTTTCAGTTCTTTGTTTATTCAGTTTATTTTTAATCTGTTTTATAGAAATTAACTGATTGTTCAACAATGGGTGAAGACTGGATGACTTTGGAATAAATGTAGCAGTTCTTTGTTTATTCAGTTTATTTTTAATCTGTTTTATAGAAATTAACTGATTGTTCAACAATGGGTGAAGACTGGATGACTTTAGAATAAATGTAGCACCTAACGTGGGTGCATATCTGAAGACTGTAAATCATGGAAGAATCTACAGGTATGCAGTTTTTTTTTTTTTTTTTTTTTTTTTTGTGGTGTCTGTGAAATCATCGTCGCTGCTGAACTACATTCAATGATGTCTTGTTCTACGTTGTGCACTGTAATATGCTAGGCCTACCCACAAGGTAGTCAAGGAGTTGCTATTGAAACCTGTATCACTCCTTGATGTGGGCTCTCCTGAGATCATCTTCTGTGTGAAGGAAGTTCCTGTGATATTGCACTGCAAGTTTCTTCCAACCCTAAGCGTTCTTGATTGGGTGTATGTCAGTAGATGTATTAGACCATTCCACAACTAGTGAACTTCCATGAGGATATAACAGGTTTTATAATATTTCTAATATTTCACAGATGAGAGACGATGTGGAATCAAATAAAGATCTGTGCTTCATCCAAAGTAAAAACTACCAGACAATAATACCTCCCTTTACAACCTACGTAGCGCCCAGTTAATAGACAGAAGAAAGCACCTAATATCGTTTCCATGGGTTTGCTGCCACTGGAGTGTACCACCACTTCAACCGACCTGTTACTGTGTCTTTGAAATCCATTGATGGTATTCTTTCACCCTCCTCCCAAATCTATGAGAAGATTCTTGTGAACTGGATCGAAGTTCAGGGACTGGAAAGATACATTCTACACCGCAGCAAATAAGTGATATGAATTGCAAAGTTGTTCACTACTTGTAGCTCTGAATTTCAAAGTTGTTCACTACTTGTTGCTCTTTTCACGAGTGATTTGCTGTACTGTGTCGCATATTTTCGCTGTTACAGTCTGCAATGGTTGAGGCCAAGCACTGTCATCATTGAGTTACTGGCCCTCATACGTAAGTTCTCACAGCATACACGAGACAAGGTACCATGACATAACCCAAGTGCCCGAATGACAGAGTTAAATTGTACATTGCCTTGAGCTACCCTGAAAACGACTGTGAACCACATGCGTTGATTTCACGTTGTTTGCCTATCTTGCACCCAGCTGTGACATCGACAACTTGTGCAACATTCCAGCTGCAGGGGGACCGATAGCCAAGCAGTTTCGTGCCTCTGCCCCCCTAAACCATCCAACCAACCAATTGGCTACCAGGATATTGTAACTACAAGCATTCTGACACAGGTAGAAACTCCCAGACACCCTACTTGACCTAGAAATTGGTCGCTGACCTTATTTATAAATCACGCATGATATCATTGATGATCTTGAACCACTGACATCAACATTGACATCAACTTTATAAGTGGGAAGTCAAGACCCTTCCTGATTTCCAACGAATCGTAGACAGTACGACCCACTTCAACTATTTTGGGGAAACCTGTTTTGTCCTGTGTTAGGAAGTGGCAAACGCATAAGGACAGGGTCTATTAATCGTCAGTAGCTCGAACATACAGCAAATGATGGCAGCAAGGGACGGGAAGGACGCCAGATGCACTCAGTGTGTATGCCTTTTGGCCTCATTCAACATGCTGAAGACACAATTCCAGTAGCCACTGAGGGAAAAGTGTGCAACCAACTGCAGATTGTGGGGCATATTGGAATAAATTATGCCTCTCGTCTGGGCTCTGAGGCCATTCTTGGGTCATTCCTGCGAATGACAGACAAGGTTGAGAAGACCAACCTTGTGTATGGACTTTCAACGAAGGTCACAATTTGCAGCATTGTCTCCAGTACTGATTGTGGCACTTTGGTAGTGAGCAGAGTGGAAGGACTGAAGCAGAGACTTTGAAAGTTCTGTGAAAAGCTAGGCTGAGACTTCCTGGACTTGCGCCATAGGGTTCAGAACTGTAGGGTCCCCCTAAACTGGTCTGGTGTGCACTACACATCAGATTCTGCTACTCAGGTAGCTGACTATGTATCAACTGTAGGCAAGGCTTTTTAGATTAGCCGATTCTCCATCCAATCCAGATAACGATAGCTGTAAGAAACCCATAACTATTAGTGTAAGATCGAAAGCAATGCCACTTACAGGAGAGAATATTAAAATCCTAATGGTGAACTGCCGATGCATCCCCAACGAAGTGCCAGAGTTTCAAGCGCTCATGAAAAGCAGTAAAGCTCTCATAATACTAGGTACAGAAGGCTGATTGAAACCTGAAATTTATATCAGTGAGGTTTTTGGGGAAAATTTATGTATCAGCATCAAGTGTGGACGTAAAGTAATAATTAGATCCTTCTATCACCCACCAGATTCATCTCCCAATATAACCGAAAACTATAGAGAAAACCTCAGTTCACTTGTACATAAGTCCCCCAATCACATCGTCATCCACGGCACATACTTTAATCATGCAACAATTAATTTGGAAAATTGCGGTTCTGTTAGTTGTGGGCTTCTTAAGACATTCTGTCAAACATTACTAAATGCCTTCTCTGAAACATGCCTAAAACTCATTATGGAGATATATTGGATCTAATGGCAAAAAATAGACATGAACTCTTAGAGGACGTACACATCGAAACTGGTATCATAACCATGACACAGTTGTGGCAGCAATAATTACCAAAGTACAAGGACAATTAAAACATGCAGAAAGATATAAACGTTCAATAAACTAGATAAAAACGTCAGTAGTGTCATATCCTCCCCCATGAACCATGGACCTTGCCGTTGGTGGGGAGGCTTGCGTGCCTCAGCGATACAGATTGCCGTACCGTAGGTGCAACCACAACGGAGGGGTATCTGTTGAGAGGCCAGACAAACGTGTGGCTCCTGAAGAGGGGCAGCAGCCTTTTCAGTAGTTGCAAGGGCAACAGTCTGGATGATTGACTGATCTGGCCTTGTAACAATAACCAAAACGGCCTTGCTGTGCTGCTACTGCGAACGGCTGAAAGCAAGGGGAAACTACAGCCGTAATTTTTCCCGAGGGCATGCAGCTTTACTGTATGATTACATGATGATGGCGTCCTCTTGGGTAAAATATTCCGGAGGTAAAATAGTCCCCCATTCGGATCTCCGGGCGGGGACTACTCAAGAGGATGTCGTTATCAGGAGAAAGAAAACTGGCGTTCTACGGATCGGAGCGTGGAATGTCAGATCCCGTAATCTGGCAGGTAGGTTAGAAAATTTAAAAAGGGAAATGGATAGGTTGAAGTTAGATATAGTGGGAATTAGTGAAGTTCGGTGGCAGGAGGAACAAGACTTCTGGTCAGGTGACTACAGGGTTATAAACACAAAATCAAATAGGGGTAATGCAGGAGTAGGTTTAATAATGAATAGGAAAATAGGAATACGGGTAAGCTACTACAAACAGCATAGTGAACGCATTATTGTGGCCAAGATAGATACGAAGCCCACACCTACTACAGTAGTACAAGTTTATATGCCAACTAGCTCTGCAGATGACGAAGAAATTGAAGAAATGTATGATGAAATAAAAGAAATTATTCAGATTGTGAAGGGAGACGAAAATTTAATAGTCATGGGTGACTGGAATTCGAGTGTAGGAAAAGGGAGAGAAGGAAACATAGTAGGTGAATATGGATTGGGGGACAGAAATGAAAGAGGAAGCCACCTGGTAGAATTTTGCACAGAGCACAACATAATCATAGCTAACACTTGGTTTAAGAATCATGAAAGAAGGTTGTATACATGGAAGAACCCTGGAGATACTAAAAGGTATCAGATAGATTATATAATGGTAAGACAGAGATTTAGGAACCAGGTTTTAAATTGTAAGACATTTCCAGGGGCAGATGTGGACTCTGACCACAATCTATTGGTTATGACCTGTAGATTAAAACTGAAGAAACTGCAAAAAGGTGGGAATTTAAGGAGATGGGACCTGGATAAACTAAAAGAACCAGAGGTTGTACAGAGATTCAGGGAGAGCATAAGGGAGCAATTGACAGGAATGGGGGAAATAAATACAGTAGAAGAAGAATGGGTAGCTTTGAGGGATGAAGTAGTGAAGGCAGCAGAGGATCAAGTAGGTAAAAAGACGAGGGCTAGTAGAAATCCTTGGGTAACAGAAGAAATATTGAATTTAATTGATGCAAGGAGAAAATATAAAAATGCAGTAAGTGAAACAGGCAAAAAGGAATACAAACGTCTCAAAAATGAGATCGACAGGAAGTGCAAAATGGCTAAGCAGGGATGGCTAGAGGACAAATGTAAGGATGTAGAGGCCCATCTCACTAGGGGTAAGATATATACCGCCTACAGGAAAATAAAAGAGACCTTTGGAGAAAGGAGAAACACTTGTATGAATATCAAGAGCTCAGATGGAAACCCAGTTCTAAGCAAAGAAGGGAAAGCAGAAAGGTGGAAGGAGTATATAGAGGGTCTATACAAGGGCGATGTACTTGAGGACAATATTATGGAAATGGAAGAGGATGTAGATGAAGATGAAATGGGAGATACGATACTGCGTGAAGAGTTTGACAGAGCACTGAAAGACCTGAGTCGAAACAAGGCCCCCGGAGTAGACAATATTCCATTGGAACTACTGACGGCCGTGGGAGAGCCAGTCCTGACAAAACTCTACCATCTGGTGAGCAAGATGTATGAAACAGGCGAAATACCCTCAGACTTCAAGAAGAATATAATAATTCCAATCCCAAAGAAAGCAGGTGTTGACAGATGTGAAAATTACCGAACTATCAGCTTAATAAGTCACAGCTGCAAAATACTAACACGAATTCTTTACAGACGAATGGAAAAACTAGTAGAAGCCAACCTCGGGGAAGATCAGTTTGGATTCCGTAGAAACACTGGAACACGTGAGGCAATACTGACCTTACGACTTATCTTAGAAGAAAGATTAAGGAAAGGCAAACCTACGTTTCTAGCATTTGTAGACTTAGAGAAAGCTTTTGACAATGTTGACTGGAATACTCTCTTTCAAATTCTAAAGGTGGCAGGGGTAAAATACATGGAGCGAAAGGCTATTTACAATTTGTACAGAAACCAGATGGCAGTTATAAGAGTCGAGGGACATGAAAGGGACGCAGTGGTTGGGAAGGAAGTGAGACAGGATTGTAGCCTGTCCCCGATGCTATTCAATCTGTATATTGAGCAAGCAGTAAAGGAAACAAAAGAAAAATTCGGAGTAGGTATTAAAATTCATGGAGAAGAAATAAAAACTTTGAGGTTCGCCGGTGACATTGTAATTCTGTCAGAGACAGCAAAGGACTTGGAAGAGCAGTTGAATGGAATGGACAGTGTCTTGAAAGGAGGATATAAGATGAACATCAACAAAAGCAAAACAAGGATAATGGAATGTAGTCTAATTAAGTCGGGTGATGCTGAGGGAATTAGATTAGGAAATGAGGCACTTAAAGTAGTAAAGAAGTTTTGCTATTTGGGGAGCAAAATAACTGATGATGGTCGAAGTAGAGAGGATATAAAATGTAGGCTGGCAATGGCAAGGAAAGCGTTTCTGAAGAAGAGAAATTTGTTAACATCCAGTATTGATTTAAGTGTCAGGAAGTCATTTCTGAAAGTATTCGTATGGAGTGTAGCCATGTATGGAAGTGAAACATGGACGATAAATAGTTTGGACAAGAAGAGAATAGAAGCTTTCGAAATGTGCTACAGAAGAATGCTGAAGATTAGATGGGTAGATCACATAACTAATGAGGAAGTATTGAATAGGATTGGGGAGAAGAGAAGTTTGTGGCACAACTTGACCAGAAGAAGGGATCGGTTGGTAGGACATGTTCTGAGGCATCAAGGGATCACCAATTTAGTATTGGAGGGCAGCGTGGAGGGTAAAAATCGTAGAGGGAGACCAAGAGATGAATACACTAAGCAGATTCAGAAGGATGTAGGTTGCAGTAGGTACTGGGAGATGAAAAAGCTTGCACAGGATAGAGTAGCGTGGAGAGCTGCATCAAACCAGTCTCATGACTGAAGACCACAACAACAACAACAACAGTGTCATATCTGTATAAGGATCTTCAAACTTTCAGCACAGGGCAGGAACATGCAGAGGAACTCTGGCTAAAGTTTAAATGAATAGTTGAACATGCTCTTGATATACATGTGACAGTAGAACAGTTCATATTGGGAATAACCCTCACTGGTATACAGTCACTGTAAAGGAAATTCTTAAAGAACAGAAATTACTGCATAGTAGGTGTAAAACAAAACGTAGAGTTATAGATTGACAGATGCTCAGTGAAATGCGTTTGGCTTTCAATAGACCGATGTGTGATGCCTATGGTGACTACCGTGGCAGAATATTGTCAAGTGATCTTTCACAGATCGCAAGGAAATTCTGGTCATATGTAAAGGCTGTCCATGACACCAAAGTTAGTGTCAAGTCCCTAGTGGCCGGCCGGTGTGGCCGAGCGGTTCTAGGCGCTTCAGTCTGGAACCGCGCGACCGCTACGGTAGCAGGTTAGAATCCTGCCTCGGGCATGGATGTATGTGATGTCCTTAGGTTAGTTAGGTTTAAGTAGTTTTAAGTTCTAGGGGACTGATGACCTCAGATGTTAAGTCCCAGAGTGCTCAGAGCCATTTTTGAAGTCCCTAGTGAACGAGAAGGAACTGAAATTGAAGGTAGCAAAGCAGAAGCTGAAATGTTTAACTTCGTTTTAAAGTGTTCTTTTACAAGGGAAAACTCAGGAGAATTGCCCAGGTTGATCCTCATACCACTGAAAAGATGAATGAAAGAAGTATTAGTGTCAGTGGTGTTGAGAAACTGCTGAAATCGTTAAAATTTTAAAAAGCTCCAGGATTGGAGGGAATCCCTCTCAGATTCTATACTGAATTTGCAGCCAAGTTGGCCCCTCATCTGACTATAACATATCATAGATCAGTAGAAAAAAAAAACCAAGCTTCGTTTCTGAAAAGAGTCACAGGTCATACCTGCCTACAAAGAGGTTAGTAGAAGTAATCCACAAAACTACCGTCCAATGTCACTGATATCAACTGGTTATTGAATCCTAGAATATATTCTGAAGTCAAACATAATCAGATATCTTGAACAGAATGACCACATAAGTGCCAACCAGTATGGGTTTCAGAAACATCGATTATGTGAAAGCCAACTAGAACTTTTCTCGCATGACGTGCTAAAAGCTTTGCATGAAGGCAATTAGGTAGATGCTGTATTTCTTGATTTCCGGGAAGCATTTGACTCAGTACCATGCCTACACTTATTGTCAAAAGTAAGATCATATGTGGCATCAAGTGAAATTTATGACTCCATTGAGACTTTGTGGTAGGAAGGACGCAACTTGTTACCTTGGATGGAGACTAACTGTCAGATGTAGAAGCAACTTTAAGTGTGCCAGGGGAAGTCTGTTGGGATCCTTACGGTTCATATTTGTACTAATGACCTCGGAGACAATATCAATAGTAAAATCAGGCTTCTTGAAGTTCATGCAGTTATCCACACTGAAGAGCCAAAGAAACTGACACATTTGTCTAATATCGTGTAGGGACCCCGGGATCATGCTGAAGAGCCACATCATGACGTGGCGATGACTCGACTACAGTCTGAAGTAGTGTTCGAGGGAGCTAACATCATTAATCCTGCAGGGCTGTCCATAAATCCGTAAGATTATGAGGGATCGGAGATCTCTTTTGAACATCACGTAGCAAGTCGTATCAGATATGTTCAATGACGTTCATGTGTGGGGAGTATGGTGATCAGCGGTAGTGTTTAAACTCAGAAGAGTGTTCCTGGAGCCACGCTGTAGCAATTCTGGACGCATGTGGCATCGCATTGTCCTGTTGGAATTGCCCAAGTCCGTCAGAATGCACAATGGTCATGAATAGATGCAGGTTATCGGACTGGATGCTTACGTACGTGCCACCTGTCAGAGGGTCAGAGTTGTATTTAGACGTATCAGGGGTCCCATATCACTCCAACTGCACACGCCCCACGCCATTACAGAGCCTCCATTAGCTTGAACAGTCCCCAGCTGACATGCAGGATCCATGGATTCATGAGGTTGCCTGCATACCCGTACACGTCCATCTCCTCGATACAATTTGAAACGAGAGTCGTCCGAGCAGGCAACATGTTCCCAGTCATCAACAGTCCAGTGTTTGTATTGACGGACCCAGGCAAGGCAGAAAGCTTTGTGTCGTGGAGTCATCCAGGGTACATGAGAGGGTCTTACCGATGATGTTTCGTTGAATGGTTCGCACACTGACACTTGTTGCGGAAGGGCTGCACTTCTGCCACCTTGAACGATTCTCTTCAGACGTCGTTGGTACCTTTCTTGTATGACTTTTTTCCTGATCGCAGCGATGTCGGAGGTTTGATGTTTTACCGGATTCCAGATTTTCACGGAACACATGTGAAATGATCGTATGGGAAAACCCCCACTTCATCGCTGTCTGGAGGACGCTGTGTCCCATCGCTCGTGTGCTGACTGTAACTCCAGTTTCAAATTCAATTAAATCTCAATAACCTGCATTGTAGCAGCAGTAACCAATCTGAAAACTGTGCCAGACTCTTGTCTTCTATAGGCGTTGCCGTCAGCAGCGCCGTATTCTGCCTGTTTGCATATCTCTGTATTTGAATACGCATGCCTATACCAGTTTCCTAGGTTCTTCTGTGTATAATGAAATACTATTTAAAAGAATCTGTGTAAATATTCAGTGAGATCCTAAGAAGGTTTCAAAGTGGTACAGAGACTGTCAACGTGCTTTAAATGTTCAGAAATGTAAAATTTTCACTTCAAAAAGCGAGGAAATGTAGTAGGCAACGACTATAATATTAGTCAGTCTCTGTTGGAGTAGGGCAACTCATGTAAATACCTGGATGTAACACTTTGTAGGGATATGAAATGGCGTGACCACACAGGTTCTGTCGTGGATAAAGCAAGTGGTAGACTTCAGTTTATTGGTAGAATACTGGGGAAGTGCAAACAGTATACAAAGGAAACTGCTTACTAATCACTTGTGCGACTGGTTCTAGAATATTGCTCAAGAATGTAGGACCTGTACCATATAGGACTATCAAGGGATATTGAAAGTATGCAGAGAAGGGCAGCACAAATGGTCACTGATTTATTTACTCTGTGGGAGAGTGTTACAGAGATACTGAAGGAAATGAACTGGAATACTCTTGAAGATAGACGTAGACTATCCTGAAAAAGTCTATTAACAAAGATTCAAGAGTGTGGTGACCAGCGCTAGTGTTTAAGCTCAGAAGAGTGTTCCTGGAGCCACGCTGTAGCAATTCTGGACGTATGTGGTGTCGCATTGTCCTGTTGGAATTGCCCAAGTCCGTCAGAATGCACAAATGATTTCTCTAGGAATATACTACAACCCCCTACATACTGCTCACAAAGCGATTGTGAGGACAATATTAGAATAATTACTGTACACACAGAGGCAATGAAACAATCACTCTTCCTGCACTCCCTAATAACTGGAACAATGAGACATACCCTCTACCATGCGCCTCACAGTGGTCTGCAGAGTATAAACGTAGATGTAGCGCAGTATTAAACATGAAAGACAAAAACGAAAACTGCAGGGTTGCAGAAATTGCGCAATGGTGTTAGTGCGAAATGAAACCGTGTCCTCCACCGCATATCTCCAATCAGTCACAATGCAGGACCTCTTATCTCCACCCAATTGTAATGCAGTATCAAAAATCCTCCCCCTTTCGGCAACGAATCATAGTGCAGTACTCCTTATCTCTACTCAGCCATAGCACAATATTAAAATTGTAAGATAGTGGAAATAACCCAACTGCGTTAAGGGGAAATTAAGAGTCACCCCCCCTCATATCCAGCCACACCTAGTGCAGTACTGAAAAATGAAACAAAAGTTCAGTATGGAGGTAACAGACCAATTGTTTTCATTAGGAATTAACAGTGTCTCCCCCTACATCTCTAACCATATTACAATATTAAAAACTCAAGATTGTGGGAATAGATGAACTTTGTGCTTTGTACGCCTCCTCCTCTTTTTTCCAACAAATCAGAATGCAGCATTAAAATGATGTGCAAATATGGTGCCAGATATGCAGTAAAAATTGCGTAGCCTTCACTTGAAAATCAAACATATTCACTGTTTCCGGTTTAAATTGTGTCAACTGACATAATTTATGTACAGACTAATTGTGTACTTTATACACCTCCCTTTCTTTTTCCAACCAATCAATGTGTAGTTTAAAATGATGCACAGAAATCACACCATACATTAAATTGTTTGAGGACACACTGCATAATATACCACCTCTCTCAAATCTCCTTCTATCATAACCTACAATTTTAGTCACCATTAAAATTAAAAGAGCAAACTGCACTAGTATCCCATCCGGCCTGTAGTCGAAAGTATTGAAACAACCGAAGTTATTTATGGAAAACTACATCATACATGTCTCTCGTCTCCCCCAATCAGAGTCTAAAATTACTATTACAATGTAACTCAATCTAGCCTGTTCTCAGAAGTATTCTAACTATAATGCAAAAATATGTGAAAGTATTTAAATTGCCTAAATTATCGAAAATTTTGTCAATTATGTTTACATTACTGGCTTCAAAAAATAAGTATATGGAGTGGCCCACCTGTCATGTTGGCAACTTTTATTGGAACCTATACACATATACCATTCGCCATGGAATATTGGAACCAGTATGTAACACATTCTCTGTAAATCATTAAAAATCAGTGTTTGCCTATAGCATACAAATAATGACTTCCCACATCTCTACTAAATTACATCTTGCACTTCGTATTTCTGAACTTCTGTTTGATAAAGGTCATTCATTGTTTCTTTATTATTATTGTTAAATGTCTCACTTTTAAGACATTTTTTACAACCATGGTAGTGATAAACAGTATTAGTTTCTGTATCATAGCCAATTTAAAAGCGAAACTCTTCCCAACAGTCGTGACTCTCATTCGAATTCACGCCTTCTGAATTAGGACTATCAGCACACCTCATCTGACTGACAATTATGCTAGCTATAAGTGCTTTAAGTTTTCCCAATAGTATAACGTCATCTCAACAACTACTGTAGAGTTGTGTAGTATCATTACTTTTAACTATTCCGCCTTACTGCTTTCTCATTTCATGGCTGAATTCACCATTTGTGGCACTCACATTGCCCACAGACAATTCACTCTATTTCAGTTTTTAATTACCTAGGTTTGCACATCATCAATACATTTATCCAACTAGTACTGCGATCTCATTTAATACTTTGATTTCCCTTATTAAATATTTCTATCGGTTTCATAAATGTTTGATTTCATTCTGTTTCTCCAGTTCTTTGACAATTCGTTTGGCTTCTGAAGCATTCACTGTTACCTCTTTAATATCTATTGTCATTAATTATTGAGTAAGACCGTTATTCATATCTTTTCTGAATTCACCAAATATTTTTTGAAACTGTTTAAAAATTTCTCACCTCTCTTGTTGTCTCTCCCTTCCTCTTTCTTGCCCCTCTTATGGCCTTTCTTCTTCTCTCTCCCGCCTCGCCTCTTATGTTTCCTTACCCCTCTTTTCCTTTTGTTCTTCTGCCCTTTTAGTCAAAAAGCACTAAACGTTTCGTGGGTTACTTATATATACTATAAAGTCAGTTTATCATTGTGCTAAATTTGGTAGTTTCCATGCAGTCTATGGTTTCTGTAATTACTGTAATTTGTGCATTGTGATGACAGTTCAGTGTTGATGCAAAATTTGTGGCTATATCCCTTGTACCTACACATGCACTACAGTCATGCAAAATCTTGATATTGGTTTGTCTTGTCCTTTTTCAACTCCATCATTTCTCATTCACTACTGTCCTGCATCACCATATGAAATTACAACAATCTATATCCTCTGTCAATTGAACCTCAAACATCTGCTCAGCTCAGCATAAAGTGGAACCCCATGGGCAGTATTCAAATTGTCTACATACTTACATGTAAATAAAATTTTAAGATAATCTCTTTCTGTTATTATAATACACAAGCTGATGTTTTCTAATACTAAAAATGTACTTTTGCAGCAGATCTGAATATGTGGTCTCTTTCATGGAAATAATCCTACATAAGTCTGGGACTTTAGTATTGACCATTTATTAAGACTTGTGTTAAATTATATAATTTTCCTGTAGACCTACTGCTGTCCACACCATACACAGTGTCCAAACAACCTGGCAGTACTCTCCAATAACCAGCCTCCTGCAGTTCTCCGTCAACACCGCTCTCTTTGTATTAGCTGTAAGAGAAATTAGTGCTATTTTAGAAAGGAAAATATATTAATATCATTGGCAAACAAAAGAATAAAACTTTTATATTCCAGAAAGGGAAAGTGTGTCAGTTGCCCCGTTCACCCCTGCGCATTGGGCAGAATGGGATGGTAAGGACAAGGAGCTATAGAAACGTATAGAACTAGGGGAAATGCAGAATTTTTTTTTTTTTTTGCTCTACATTAGTTTCGTTTTAAGAGAGTATAAAGTTTTAATTACAGTATTCATCACCTGTGTCCTTTCTTAAGCTTGTTCATAGCCTGAAATAGCAACGATATGCCATTCTCCCTCTCCTAATCTATAACTTCAAGGTTCTTGGTATGTGTTGAGTGACCATCGAAAAAAAAAAGAACTGGGAAGTTTCTGATGCCTTAGAAAATTTCACAAAAAATGTCTCTGCTGTAATTCATCCATTGGTGCGTACCTTAGTCCAACTTCCTGTGGCAATCGTAGCTCGGATTCTTCTGTTTCTTCTTTTTAGGAAAAATTAGCGTCGGTGGCATCTAAGCTCATCTTGACCACCTATAAATAAGGCAGGTTGCAGTTTCAACCCTTTCTGTGGATAGTAACGATCTGACCTGAAGTTTCCCCTGGCAAGCTCTGACTTTTGATTGGTCACCGAGAGCCTGTGTCATCGCAATTAAATATTTGAGAAGCCGTTATTTTGTGCTTCTCAAGTAAACTTGTTACAAATGAAAATAAGTATCTCCAGCTGCTGTATTAAAGCCCATGGCTCTTGCATCAGATGTTGCTTCGCGTTAGTGAACAGATAAAAGAGGATGTCTCTTAACGAATCCGCTAACTCAATCTTCGCCTGCGGTTTCATATTTAATCTGTGGACAATGCTATTTCTTACAGCGAACTGAGTAGCTAAGCTACGCAAGTCTTTCATTGTTAGACCGAACAACCTAGGTTTTATTGTTTTGAAGCAGTGCTCAAATTTCTATTCGTCCATAAATACATTTCTAAACTTTCCAGCCATCTTTTTGTAATGTATGTTAACCAGAATAGACTGGGAAAGAGCAAATTGTTTGAAGCCTTCAAATACACCGACTTGATGGAAATAACATCGACAGGATTGTTCATTGCCTTAGTAGACAAGTATGTATACATTATCTTTGTTAAAAAATAATCAGGAATTCCAAGGCAGGAGCATAATATCACACAATGGAAACTTCACATATCAGTGCTCAACACGAAAATACATGGCTGCCTTAGCTGAAGAGTACCATGGTGATATAGTTCAACTTATTGCTGCTAAGTGGCAGCATCTCCTTCACTCCTGAAAATGTCGATATTGGTTCCGCCCCAGTACTCCGTTCTACCCTCGGTTCCACTATTTACATTGTGTATTTGTTAGCAACTCACATGTGGCTACCTTACGTGGCTATTGACATAGACATTTATTTATCAGACACGTGCAATGAGCAATAAATACTGTTATCGGAAATGAAAAAGAAGTTTCAGTTTGCTTTACACTGTGGCTCAAGATTCACATTAAATCAGCATTAAAATATTGAGATGGAATAATTTTATAGTAATTAAGTGACTAAATTTACGTTATACAACTTTTGTTTGTAATTAATAGGAATAATTTTCTTGTTTCATTTCCAATAAAACATCAGCTTAACCTACGAGTTTCCTCTTTTTAGGCAATAACATTCTAACTAGCTCACAAAGATGCCATGCTTCTTATCTTTTCGCAAATTCTGTTCTCTTTATGGTCAATTTCGAACGTTAGTGGGTTTTCAGACAACCAAACAGTTAAATTACTTTTAAATTCAGTTTCCTCCCTGGCAACAATATTCGTAGCAGACTCTCGGGAGTTCATTGACTTCATATCTAAAAAAACACGTTGTCACTTTGACGTATGAGCTCACAGCGTTTTATTACTCTATGTGAGTCATTCAAAAAGTCCCTCAACAGAATATACCGTCTCTGTATCAGCAGCTGCTTTCTGTTTCCTGCACTCGTTTCCTCTTAGCGTTCATAGAACTCGTCTGGGCTCACATCATCCATATATGCAAAAAAAAAAAAAAAATGCTTTAGAATCTTATATCATGAGCTGGCATACATCTACGTCTATATCGCTGCTCTGCAAATTACACGTAACGCTTGGCAGAAGGTTCGTCGAACTACCTTCACACTACCTTCCACTCTCGAACAGCGCGCAGAAAACACGAACACCTACATCTTTCAGTGAGAGCTCTGATTCTCTTTATTTTATTTTGATAATCGTTTCTCCCAATGTAGGTCGGCAGCAACAAAATATTTTCGCATTTTGAGGAGAAACTTGGTGATTGAAATCTCGTGAAAATGCCCTGCTGCCACAAAAAAACGCCTTTATTTTAATGATGTCTTCCCCAAATCCTATATCATTTCCGTGACTCTCTCTCCACTATTTCTCGATAGTACAAAACCTATTTCCCTTATCTGAACTTTCTCGATGTACTGCATCAATCCTATTTGGTAAGACTCCCACAGCACGCAGAAAAAGAGGACGGACAGGCGTAGTGTAGGCAGTCTCTTTACTACATCTGTTACTCTACCTATAAAACGCAGTCTTCCTCACACCATTTTCTATTTCTTCTTTCCAAATTAAGTTGTTCATAATTGTAGTTCCTAGGTATTTAGTTGAATTTACAGCCTTAAGAGTTATTTGATTTATCGTGTAACCGACGTCTAATGGATTCCTTTTAGCACCCGTGTGGATGACCTCAAACTTTTTATTATTTAGCGTCAATTGCAAATTTTACCACCACACAGATATATTTCCCCCATGAACCACGGATCTTGCCGTTGGTGGGGAGACTTGCTTGCGTCAGCGGTACAGATAGCCATACTGGAGGTGCAAACACAATGGAGGGTATCTGTTGAGAGGCCAGACAAGCTTCTGGTTCCTGAAGAGGGGCAGCAGTCTTTTAAGTAGTTGCAGGGGCAACAGTCTGGATGATTGACTGGTCTGGCCTTGTAATATTAACCAAAGCGGCGTTGCTTAGCTAGTACTGCGAATGGCCGAAAGCAAGAGGAAATTACAGCCGTAATTTTTCCCAAGGGCATGCAGCTGTACTGTATGGTTAAATGATGATGGCATCCTCTTGGGTAAAATATTCTGGAGGTAAAATAGTCCACCTTTGGATCTCCGGGTGGGGACTACTCAGGAGGACGTCGTTATCAGGAGAAAGAAAACTGGTGTTCTACAGATCAAAGCGTGGAATGTTAGATCCTCGTAATAGGGCAGGTAGGTAGGGGAATGGATAGATTCAAGTTGGATATAGTGGGAATTAGTGAAGTTCAGCGGCACAAGGAACAATACTTCTGGTCAGATGAATACAGGGAGATAAATACAAAATCAATCAGGGGTAATGCAGGAATAGGTTTAATACTGAATAAAAAATAGGAGCACAGATAGGCTACTACAAACAGCCTAGTGAACACATTATTGATGAAATGTATGATGAGATAAAAGAAATTATTCAGATAGTGAAGGGAGACGAAAATTTAATAGCCATGGGGGACTGAAATAAAAGAGGAAGACACCTGGTAAAATTTTGCTCAGAGCATAACATAATCACAGCTAACACTTGGTTTGAGAAGAAGGTTGTATATGTGGTAGAAACCGGGAGACACTGGAAGGATTCAGATATATAATGGTACGACAGAGTTTTAGGATCCAGGTTTTAAATTGTAAAACATTTCCAGGGGCAGATGTGGACTCTGGCCTCAATGTATTGGTTCTGAACTGTAGATTAAAACTGAAGAATCTGCAAAAAGGTGGGTATTTAAGGAGATGGGACCTGGATAAACTGAAGGAACCAGAGGTTTTGAGAGAGAGCATCAGGGAACGATTGAGAAGAATGGGGAAAAGAAATGCAGTAGAAGAAGAATGAATAGCTTTGAGAGACGAAATAGTGAAGGCAGCAGAGGATCAAGTACGTAAAAAGACCAGGGCTAGTAGAAATCCTTGGGTAACACAAGAGATATTGAATTCAATTGATGAAAGGAGACAATATAAAAATGTAGTAAATAAAACAGGCAAAAAGGAATACAAACGTCTCAAAAGTGAGATCGACAAGGAAGTGCAAAATGGCTAAGCAGGAACGGCTAGAGGACAAATATAAGGATATAGAAGCAGGTATCACTAGGGGCAAGCTGGATACTGCCTACAGGAAAATTAAAGAGACCTTTGGAGTAAAGGGAACCAGTTGTATGAATGTCAAGAGCTCAGTTGGAAAACTAGTTCTAAGCAAAGAAGGGAAGGCAGAATGGTGGAAAGAGAATATAGAGGGTCTATATAAGGGCAATGTACTTGAGGGCAATATTATTGAAATGCAAGAGGATGTAGATGAAGATGAAATGTGGTATGTGATACAGACTGAAGAGTTTGACAGAACAGTGAAAGACTTAAATCGAAACGGGGTCCCAAGAGTAGACAACATTCCATTAGAACTACTGATTGCCTTCGGAGAGCGAGCCCTGACAAAACTCTACCATCTGGTGAGCAACCTGTATGAGACAGGCGAAATACCCTGAGAATTCAAGAAGAATATAATAATTCCAATCCCAATGAAAACGGATGTTGACAGTTGTGAAAATCACTAAACTATCAAATTAATAAGTCACAGATGCAAAATCTAACACGAACTCTTTACTGACGAAATGGAAAAACTGGTAGGAGCCGACCTCAGGGAAGATCAATTTGGATTACATAGAAATGTTGGAACATACGAGGCAATACTGACCCTAAGACTTATCTTAAAGCCAGATTAAGGAAAGGGAAACCTTTCTAGCATTTGTAGACTTAGAGAAAGCTTTTGACAATGTCGACTAGAATACTCTCTTTCAAATTCTGAAGGTGGCAGGGGTAAAATACAGGAAGCTAAAACTATTTACAATTTGTACAGAAACCAGATGGCAGTAATAAGAGTCGATGGGAATGAAAAGGAAGCTGTGGTTGAGAAGGGTGTGAGACTGGGTTGTAGCCTAGCCCCGATGTTATTGTATATTGTATATGTATTGTATTGATGTTATTATCTGTATATTGAGCAAGCAGTAAAGGAAGAAAAATGTGGAGTAGGAATTAAAATCCATAGAGAACAAATAAAAACTTTTAGGTTCACCGATGACGTTGTAATTCTGTCAGAGATAGCAAAGGACTTGGAAGAGCAGTTGACTGAATAGATAGTGTCTTGAAAGGAGAATACAAGATGAACATCAACAAAAGCAAAACGAAGATAATGGAATGTAGTTGATTTAAATCAGGTGCTGCTGAAGGAATTAGATTAGGAAATGAGACACTTAATGTAGTAGATGAGATTTGCTATTTGGGGAGCAAAATAAACTGATGATGGTCGAATTAGATAGGATGTAAAATGTAGACTGGCAATGGCAGGGAAAGCGTTTCTGAAGAAGAGAAATTTGGTAACATCGACTGTAGATTTACGCATTAGGCAGTCTTTTGTGAAAGTATTTGTATGAAATGTAGCCATGTATGGAAGTGAAACATGGCCGATAAATAGTTTAGACAAGAAGAGAATAGAAGCTTTCGAAATGTGGTGCTACAGAAGAATGCTGAAGATTAGATGGGTAGATCACATAAGTAATGAGGAGATACTGAATATAATTGGGGAGAAGAGGAGTTTGTGGCACAACTTGACTAGAAGAAGGGATCGGTTGGTAGGACATGTTCTGAGGCATCAAGGGAATACCAATTTAGTATTGGAAAGCAGCGTGGAGGGTAAAAATCGTAAAGGGAGACCAAGAAATGATACACTAAGCAGATTCAGGAAGTAGGTTGCAGTAGGTACTAGGAGATGAAGAAGCTTGCACAGGATAGAGTAGCATGGACAGCTGCATCAAACCAGTCTCTGGACTGAAGACCACAACAACCAAAGAACAGATATCTTCTCTAAGTCGTTTTGTAATTTGTTTTGATATTTTGATGAATTTGCTAGACGATGAACGACAATATCATCTGCAAATAATCTTACACAGTCGCTTGACTACCTTGGAGAATGCCAGAAATCGCCTTCGGTTTTATCGATGACTTTCCATTAATTACTAAGAACTGTAACCCCTCTGACAAGAAATCGTGAATGCAGTCCCATAACTGAGACGATATTTCATAAGCACGCGATTTCATTACAAACCGCTTGTGAAGTATTGTGTCAAAAGCCGTCTAGATATCTAGAAATACGGCATCAATTTTAAATTCCTTGTCGATAGCGTTCAACACTTCGTGTGAGTAAAGAGCTAATTGTGTTTCTCTAGAACGACGTGTTGCGTAAGTGTCAATAGACCGTTCTTTTCGACTTAATTCATCTTCCTTTACCACTAAGACGATGAAAGGGAAGAGAAAAGGAACACATAACCGCATGTCAGGTGAAACTGTGATCTGACAAGGAACGGTACATAGGTATTGTGAAAGGTGTGTGAATTCCTAAGGGGCCAAACCGCTGAGGTCATCGGTCCCTAGACTTACACACTATTTAAACTAACGTAAACTAACTTATGCCTAGAACAACACACACACACACACACACACATACACACACGCGCACACACACATTTTCAAGCGCCCGCCACTATTATTCTGGTAACCGTCTGTATTACCACCTCATAGTATTGTTGGTTATGACTTCTTTTCAAGCTAACATGAGGAAAGCAAAGGTAAGTTATTTCAATCTATGTCCTTTGTTAGATGATACTGCTTTCGAGATTTGGAGAATGCAAACATAAAATACAGTCGGTATAAATAATTCAACATTTTTTCCTGTAGGTTATATTGCGCTGGTGACGTTACCATCCTTCAGTGAGGTCAATGAAACCTTCGTGGGAAAACGTGCCTTGATCAGCGGCTGGGGAAGAAAGGGTGACTGTAAGTTACTGACTTAGTTCAGTTTGTGATACAGTACTGAATTAAGTTTGTTTCCTTGGTTCATAACCTCTCACATACCTTGGCATTTCGTGGAAGGCATGGCATTGTTGGACATTTCTCATTATTTACGCAAAGAAGTTTAGCTGCAATTCAGTAATGACCATCTGCACATTAAGGAAGACATTCACATTTCGATCAGCAGCGTTATCCAGTGTTGAATATTCTCAAGCACACTTTTTATGGAATTGCTAAGTTAAAGAATATCACGTAACTAGTGTAAGGAAATACTGCTCGTTTCACTTGCGTATACACGGTGTTCGTAAATTCCCGTTACAGCCTTCTATGACTTGTAGAGGGGAGTGTGTACACAATACTTTGAATAGGAACCCATGTCTGGAAACATACCGTTTCCGTTCTACGATGGTTTCAACTCACATATTTAACTCATCCAGTTCATCTTGAAGAATTGAATTGGGCCTGGCGCACTACGATTATTAGGCAACAGTTTGAAAGGAAACATATACATAATATCCATTTATCATTTAAACACTTTTATTTGTATTAACACTTAAACATCACGTTCCAGAACAAAAAGGAATCCAGCATCTGTACGTACAGAACAGTACTAATCCATTACAACTACAGACTGATGTTGCGACCACAAACGATGTTACAGACATTCTATCTCTGGAGCATGTTCTTGTACACACTCTCCATCCCACCCAGTGTCTCTTCAGATTCTAGTGCAGAGGCCAGAATTTGTGCCAGTAGATGTTCCTCTGTCTCCACAGGAGTTTTGTAAATTAAGTTTTGCGTACAGCTCCACATCAGGTGACTGTCTGATGTAGTAGACTACATTTCATCCTATGTACCCCACTGCATATCAGGACAAGCAACTCTGAAATGTTTCTCTATCTCTCAGCAAACGTGGACACGTTCACCTTTCATCACAACCCAACATGCCTGACACATTATCAGTCTGAAATATTGAAAAAAAAGTATCTGCAGGCACACATACCTAGTTCCTTTGAGAGATTGGCAGTAACTACCACTCACATTCGTTTTTATTTCGTGTTAGCAGCGTCTACAAACATCAGTCACGACTGACAAGTCAGTTTGAATAACATTATTTTTGGCTGAGAAACAGATTCAAACGCAAAATAGGCCAAGTAGAGGAAAATATTAAACAATATCACTTTTATTGGTTGTGATCACTGTTTACAGAAATGTAACTGAGCTGAGTTTACAAGACAGTTTTGTGGTGATCTCTGTTCCGAATAAAGGTTTCATAGAGCCCTCCAAGTCGTTGTATCCTGCGTAAGCCTACCCATCACTGTGTGACTAGTGCAACCCATGCCTGTTTGAAACTGCTTACAGGAAGCAAGTTACGGCATCTCACTACAATTTTTACGCACTTGCCCCTCGTAAACCTTTCTTTCTTTAACAGATTCACAAATGACTTTTCTTCCCTAGTCGATTCCATGTCTCCTCTTTAATCGAATCTGCCCACCTAATCTTCAGAATTTTTCTGTAGCACCACATTTCAAAATCTTCTGTACTGTACCGGCGATTCTTACAGTCTTCTCCCCACCGCTAGCCACCCAAAAATAGCAACAACAGCAACAAGTGTGTCTAGAAGTGTTTGTGTTTGGGCTCTGCCAGGTGGGGAGCACGAATTGTGGAATTAGGTAGACATCAGAAGAACGGTAATATGTGGATTCCTGAAAGAGTTTATCTATCAAGTTCTTTAATATAATGAGAGTAGGAAGCCTATTTCCAGGAAAACAATCCATTGCCATGTATTGTTATATTGTTTTTATTATCATGTTGTTTAGAAAATGATACAGCATAGAAAACGTTTACTGGTAAATAAATTTTAAAAAAGGACATATCAGTGTTGATACAAGCGTCAGATAGTTCTAGATAAAGTAAACAAGTAAGAAAAGGGGAAAACTCTGCAGAAATGTATTCTGAAATATATTATGCTTAAAGAACATTAGTTAACATAGCTAGACAACCATGTCTAACTGACATTCAGCATTACTTTCTTGTTTGACTGAACGCAACACGGAGGAGGGCTTAATATAGTACTCCAGACTAAACACTGAACTGGATGAAGTGGCACCCTTGTGACAACATCATTTGTAATCTGCATTCTGTGCAATTGCAAGGCATAATTTACCTTTGCCGCACAGTGTGCCATTGAACGTGTGGGATGCCAGATAACTATATGTACTCCGTACTGCCTGTCAACTGCATATTCTTGACTGAAGTGTCAGTCACATACTGTTGTGGCCGAGCGGTTCTAGGCGCTTCAGTCAGGAACCGCGCGACTGCTATGGTCGCAGGTTCGAATCCTGCCTCGGGCATGGATGTGTGTGATGTCCTTAGGTTAGTTAGGTTTAACTAGTTCTAAGTTCTAGGGGACTGATAACCTCAGATGTTAAGTCCCATACTCCTCAGAGCCATTTGAGCCTTTTTTTTTTTTTTTTTGTTAGTCACATATTCTTACCGAGTTGTTCAGTTTGTCTATAATGGACGCGTACACTCGCCCTGGTTGGTGGGGCGATGTGCACAGTGACGCCCTTGCCCCAGAAGAACGTACTAACTGACATGACTCTTCTATCTCTCTCCACTTGGAGAAATTTCGAGACTCTCAGCTTACTTAATGCTGATCTATTTAGAGTCGATTGTGATCAAAGTGACCACAGAATAAAGCACTCTATGTATCAACACAACATTCTGGAGAGAGAGAGTACTTTCCCGTCTACAAATTGGATCTATTGAGCTACCTCTCCGCTGGCTCTGGACAGCATTGCCACGCTCCAAAGTTTGAGTCTGCCGATCAAACTGCTATGTACAGGAATTACTTCTGTCACTCTCAAAACATTGCTGTCAGCTGTGCTGTTCGCCCCTGGTAGCTGAATGGTCAGCGTGATGGATTGTCAATCCTCTGGGCCGGGGTTCGATTACCATCTGAGTCGGGGAATTTTCTCCACCCAGGGACTGGGAGTTATGCTGTCCTCATCACCATCCTATCAACCTCATCAACTGCAGGTCGCCAAAGTGGCGTCATATTCAAAGACCAGCACCCAGCGAACGGCCCATCCGACGGGAGGACCTAGCCATACGATTAAATTAAAAAAAAAACTCTCAATTGTCATATCTGGTAACTCCACCTCCATAAATAAATGTCGAAAACAGGGCGATCTCCCTCCACTCGAAGGTTTTAGACTGTTCCGCCAATTAGAGAGCGTTCTATGAGATTCATTTGTATGTGCAGAGATCATGTACTGTTCACGTGAGTGCGACAAGCCATTTAAATTACGTATTCCGTTCTCTGCATGCAAAATTGCTGCCTATCCAATTACTCTGAACTGCGCAGTTTCCTTTCCCTTGGGACACCTCAGGCAGTAAACTCATTGTGGACTCTCTGTGGCAAAACAAGCTAAGCAGCTCTGTCAAGACCCTTGCTGCGTCCCTCACGGCCGTTATATTTATGACCCATCCCTATCCTGAGACACAGTCTCTGAAAAAAGGCTTTTAAAGAAAAAGTTGCATCACAGCTCATCACCTTGTCTGGGTTCCATGTCTGCATTGCTACCAAAATGTATGTACATGCAAATGGAGCAGGGGATTATTTGGCATCGTATTCCAAGCAGCAAAATATGCTCTCATTATCATGTAACATGCAAATTAAGTATGTTACGCCAAAAGTATACCGTGTGACATATTATTCGAATCGTCTCGCCGAGGAGAAGTCCATGAAAGGTGGTAAAAAGGACTGTCACCTTACCTGTTGCCCATGGAAGGTGGTAAAAAATGGACTTCCTCCTTACAATTGTATTCTATTCTTGTCTCAGCTATTTTTCTTCCACGTTTCACTTCCATAAAAGGCAACATTCTTGACTAATGTCTTCAGAAAAGAGCTCATTAGACTGAATTTGGCACTCAACATTAGCAAATTTCTTATTTTCAGAAACGCTGTTGTTGCTATTTCCAGACTGGCAGCAGTCCTCGTTATAGCCTGATTTAATTCAGTTAATTCTGCTACCTTTTTGTAAGACATTATCCATTCCATTCAGTTTATGTTTCAAGTCCTTTTTTGTCCCTTACAGATTTAAAGTAAGATTTCAACATGAATCACATTTAAATACGAAAATGTGTAATTTCTGCATAGGATGTGAAGATGTAAAAACAGCTTACTAGTATATTCACATTAGTTTTGAACATGTAGGTTACAATATCTCTTAAAAATCTTTCTTATGGTATCTCAGATACTTAATGATATAGTGTGAATCTTTTAATTACTTCATTATTAATTAAAATATGGCTTCTTACATGCATTTAGTAACCTATACTCTGGTAGGTAGTCTACGATGTTTTCACTAGAACAATTGCTCTGATATGTACTGTAATCAATACAATCAGATTCACCATATTTCAGGTATGATGGACTTGTGAGACGTCCTTTCCCATGTCTCTTATGTCATTATGAGCTGTGTATATTTCCATCTTCCAGTTAACGATGGAACGATTGTGTGTTTAAGCAAATCTGACAACTGACATGGGATTCATGCCTGTGCGCGTAAATGCATTTAATACGTTTGCCACCAAAAATATCAGAAAATTATGAGTAAAATTAAGATGTCGCTACAAGTATGTTGTGTGCAAGGAAACATAACTGGCATCTTAGGTTAATTACGATTACGCCACCAAGTATACAAGAAGAAGCCCCTTATCATTATTTTGCATTGACAATGGGTTAGAAGTAATTGGAATTACAACACAGGAGAGAACCTGGCGGCAGGAAGGGCATCTAACCACCCTCTGTAATTAACACATTGCAGCGGGAATAAGGCCTCAAGAAAATGATGATAACAAAGGAGAGAACTTATTTTGTACAGTGACCAATGCTGTACAGTCTTGCCCTTCTGTGCACAATAAGAAAATAATGAACAAATTGTCCATTAATGACTACAAAAGTCTATAATATGTACAAGTTTCATGTATTTGTATATGTTGCCATTCATTTTTTAGGTTCTGCAGGCCTTTTCAAAAATTACTCTAGAAAATTAATTTTTCTCCAAATGTGAAAATTTGTTCCAAAGTACTTTGTATGCATAAATAATGACCAATAGGTTGGGCAGCAGCGACTTTTCGCTGATGATGTTGTACTTTACGGCAAAATATCGTTGTTGAATAATGGTTGGAGGATAGAGGATGACTTAGAGAGAATTTCTAATTTGTGATGTATTGCAGCTTGCTCTAAATTTAGAAAAATGTAAGCTAATGCAGATAAGTAGGTAAAAAATCCTGTAAATTTTGAACGCAGTGTTAGTTGTGTCCTGCCTGACACAGTCATTTCTATTAAATATCTGGGCATAAAACCGCAAAGCAATGTATAGTGGAACACCCATGTAAGTTTGATACTAGGGAAAGCGAATGGTTGACTTTGGGTTGCTGTGAGAAATGTATTGAAGAGTAGCTCATCTATAAAGGAGACCACCTAGAGAACACCAGAGTGGCATGCTGTTGAGTACTGATCCAGTGTTTGGGACCTCCAACAGGTAAGTGTAGATAAAGATATGTCCTGTTAATAGTTGCAGTAACAGTCTGGAAAATTTTTTGTAAGTTTGTGGTAAGTTCCTATAGGATGAAACTGCTGAGGTCATCAGTCCCTAGGTTTACACTCTACTTAATCTACCTTAAACTAACTTACACTAAGAATAACACACACACCTATGCCAGAGGGAGGGCTCGAACCTCTGATGGTGGGAACTGCACAAACTGTGGCAAGGCACCTCACATAATGCAATTACCCCATGTGGCAGTAACAGTTTGCTATGGTGGTTTAAATGAATCGTTAGCACATGGGATTGCTATGTTTTTGTGTGTCCAACTTGTGGCTTGAGACATGTCTTGAGGACATAGACAGTGAAGGGTATCTTATGTCAGTTCTCGAATATGCTAATTACAGAATAATTTTGTAGCCTTCATTGTGGGTATAGTTGGTGTTAGTATTGGAGTAAACTTGTGTGAAACTGATGAAGGGTCAATGGTATGCAGTGTGTTTTTTGGATGTAGTGCAAGCTGTCGATAAAAGGATAGGAATGTGATCACTTGCAATTGCATTGGGGACTTTCATCTCAGAAGGTTGGTTGAGGTGAGGATAGTGTCAGAGGGGGCTGCTTTCAGGTCATTTGTATTGTGCAAGGGAACATGGTCAGCTCTTATAGTGATAATAACCAGACACCACTGGGCAAGTTTGCCAAGGAATCATCTACCCATGTTAACAGCTGTGGCAGTAATGTATGTCAGTGCAATCTGGTTAATGTGTACAATGAAGGCTTTGGAAGCAGAGTATTTTAGACAGATACAGTCGGTGACACCTGTTACTGTCATACTCTTGAGGTAAGTGATGTAGATGACGTGCTTGACTTGAATTTTGAATAAGTGTGTTGGGAAAATGAGGTTATATCAGAGGTGGCCCATTGAAACTCCCATTTGAGCTATAGGTTTAGGAATATGTGTGTAGTGTTGGGTGACACACAAATTGTTCTGGACAGTAGTCAGAATGTTTAATGAAAGATAAATGAATGGATGGAGTTTGGGAATAGCATGCAAATTAAGAGCGAATGGATGTTACATAATAGGACATTAAACTGCTGTTGTGCCATAGTGTGTTAGGTAGAAATGTTGTTGGGCACCAGTTTCAGACTAGAATACCAGGATGATTGAAGAGAGTAGGTAACATGGATACTACTTTGGTAAGCAGATCGAGTTGTTAATACTTTTTGTTGGAAATTATGTAGTCGTTCAAAGAGATAAATGTTCTGCAGCACACTAATAATAAAATAGATCGATATCTTCAGCAGTGGTGGTGGGACACAAGGAGTATTTGCGATGAGCAGTTGTGTCATTTGGACATATAAGTACAATAAGTTCTGGTTTACTGGATGGTTACTTAGCTTGGGAGAGGTATTAATTAGTTAATTTCATGTTCCATGGATCATTGGCATGATAACTCATAGTAATATGGATGAATTCATTTACTTTCACATCGCAAATTAGTTTGTAAATATGGCTATATATTGGACATTTGCATAGTTTTTCTGTTTTTCATTATTTTTACTAAATATGCAGATATGACATTGTAATTTCTAACCATCACCTTTTGCATGTTAAAACAGTTGAAATTCTTCTATGAAACAGCACAAGCTGCAAGAAGAAATTATTTAAGTTCGTTTTCTAATTTTACTTTTCTGTGTATTAGATGTTTTATATCACAACTTTAGTCGCAGCATTGACCACCCGTTTTTTTTACTCAAGACAAGCTTAATGTGGAGTAATGAATGTTTTTTCCTTCTGGTATTGCAATAATATCATCATTGTTCCTTTTGAACTGCACTGGATTATTTACAAAAATTCATGGGGATATAAATACAATGTATAGCAGTAGTCAGAAAGCCCACCTCCTTAAAAATTTTGCAACAAAATGATCAGGGGTGAGCACCACTCAGTATGCTTACAGCACATTTCTGAGCAATAATCACTTGTTCTGTTAAAGATGAGTGAACCTAAAACATTATTCCATACGAAATTATTGAATGAATAATATGAAAACGCCAATATAAATGAAAATGTGGCTGGACTAAGGTGTTTTAAGAGTTTAAAAAAGTCCGTTTTCCATTTTAGATCCTCATCAATTGGACACCAAAGTATTTTTAATTTTCCATGCTATTTATTATTTCCTCATCATGTATTACACATCATTAATATTCTACCCCTAGACGTGAACAGCTGAATATACTGTGTCCTTGAAGCATAGACCATTCACAGAAAACCAGTCAATGCTACATTTAAGAACATCGTTTACCATTTCTTCTGCTGCTGTATGTTTGGGTTGATTATAATACTATTGTCAACTGCAAAAGGAATTAATTTTGCTTGTATATTAGATGGAAGAATATTTTCATATATGATGGACAACAGGGGACCAAAGACTGATCCTTGGGGAACCCCAAATGTGATTTCCCACCTGTCAGAATAATGTCCCCTGACAATATTGCTTAAATTACGAAATACCAGTTTCTGCATTCGTTTGGTGTGATATGAGATTATCCACTTGTTGGCTGTACCATCAGTCCCATAAAACTTTAGTTTGTCTAGGAGAATATTGTGATTAACAGTCAAATGTCTTATTTAATGTTTGTGGAATTTGAAAAATTTGAATGAACATGTAAATAGTGTTGCGAGTCGATCAACTTTGTTGGAGATATTATTGTTACTCAGGTGAGGCACTATTACAAAATACATCGCCTTCTCAAAAAATTTGGGAAATGCTGTCAGCAGCGAAACAGGGTGATAGGTATCGACATCTTTCCTGTCACCTTTCTTAAAGAAGGGTTTAACAATGTCATATTTCAGTCTCTCTCGAAAAATGCCTTGAGTTTTTGATCCATATAGATTTCAGATAAGGCAAGACTTATTATAGTTGAACAAATCTTCAGTACTGTATTGGAAACACCATCAAGATCAGATGAGATTTAATTTTTAAGACATTATATAATTTCATTAATCTTGGAAGGAGAAGCTGGTGTACATTCATATGATGATTTATTTTTCAACAAACTGCTGTGATTTTACTCTTCAACTTTTTTCTCTATTTTTTCAACTATATTTAAGACATGATTATTAAAGATATTTGTTACCTGTGACTCATCAATTACAGCCCTTCCATTCGGTTCAAGAGTGACGTTACCCTGTCTATGGCTGATTGTCCTATCTCTCATTTCACTACATTACATGTAGCATTCAGTCTGTTGTCACGGTTACTGATTTCTGGCATTATGTACATGTTCTGTGACTTTTTAATTTCTTTTCTTAGTAAGTTTGAGTATTTTTTGCACAACTACTGTTCTTGGCAACAGATGAGTACATTTACTTTTTCCTTTCACAAGATACTTTAATCCCTTTGACTTTTTAATTATTTTTCTTAGTAATTTGTTCACTTTTTGCACAACTACTGTTCTTGCCAACAGATGAGTACATTTACTGTTTCCTTTCACAAGATACTTTTTTATATGGCTGTTTCATATCCTTTCTGATTAGATTATTTGGACAGCTGTTTTCAGGTATTTATTTTATCAGGAACAAGATTAAATTTTATGTTAACTATTATTTTATCACAAATTTCATCATGGGTAATTTCCTATATTCAGGTATCTACTTCATAATGGAATGGATTAAATTTTATGTTAACAATTATTCCATCATAAATTTCATCATGGGAAATTTCTTGTAAACTATTCTAAAAAACATTTGTCCTGTAGTCATTAATTATTGTAACTAATTTCCACTGAGTTATAACAGTAAGACATTCTCTTATTTAGACTAACTGAGTGTGTATCATGATCAGAGAGAGGATTTGTTATTGTGTAACAGTTATTTCTTGCTTAGAGCTACACAAAAGTCACTCAGCATCCCAGAATGCTTTAGAAAATCTATACTGAAGCCACCAGAGTTTAGTATCTGCTTTCTTCTGTCTGACAGATAGCATAGCAAAGGATCTAGATTCATCATCGTCAGTGTTCTGTCCTACTGACAGTAGTCATGTCATTTGCTATCCTCTTCATTTTCTCATAATTATTTTCTATCCTTATACTATGCACTTTCCGATATCTTGTGTGAGCTCTTCTTCTTCTTCCATCCACCATTTGTTCCACAGTATCCATCAGTAAACAATATTTTGTTCTCCGGTGTCCCAGACACTTGTGTTTTCTCTTTCTGATTACTTCAAAATTTCTCTCTCCTCTCCCCACCCCCCTCTTCTCAACGCATCCTCATTTCTCACTTTCTTCTACCCATTTTTTCTCTTCCATCTTCCTTCAAATTAACATTTCAAATGCTTCTAATCTTGTTACATCCTCATTCCTCAGTGTCCATGTCTCAGCTCCCTATAAGGCCAATCTCCACATAAAACACTTTGCTAGTCCCTTCCTCAGTTAAAAGCTTCTTCTTCTTATCAACTGTCTCCTTGGCAACTGCTATACATGTTTCCCCATCCTTATTGCATCTTATGTCTTCTGTAATTATGCCTTCTTCCAGATATTTGAAAGCACCAACGTCTTCCTGTCCCAACATTGTTGTTGCTAAGGATATTACTGTAAAATGAACAGAAAAGTAGGTTCTGGCAATTATCATCATGCATTTTATATTTTTCTTATTAATTCTTATTCTGAATTCCTCATGGTTCTTATTTAATTCTTATAACATTCCAGTCATAGTTCTGTCGATCTCTGCCAATAACACCACATCATCCGCAGACTGAATACAATTTATCCTTCTACCACCAACTTGCAGTCATCTTTTTTCGTTTCAAACATTTCTGAATAACATGCTCCAAATATATATGTTAAACAATATTGGGGAGGAACAACAGCTGTGCCACTCTCCCCTTCCAACTATGCTTTCCTCTGTTACCTCATCCCAATGTGTACTCATATTTTCTGTGTTATATATAAATTCTTAATCAGCTATTAATCCCTCCAGCTGACTTCATTTTTCCTTAGAATGTCCATTAATTTATACCGCCATACTCTGTAAAGGATTTCTTGAAGTCAATGAAAATAGTATAAACTTCTTTCCAACCTTCAGTGAATTTTGCATGTATAATTCTCAACAGTTCAGTAGCGTCTGTTGTACCTTTCCCTCTTCTAAATTCATGCTGCTCCTATGCAACTATTTTTTCCAGTCTCCCACGAAGTCTTCTATTTATCAATCTCAGTAGAACTTTTTCTGCATGAGAAATCATGATTCTAAAATCCCCACATTTCTTGGCAATGTGTTTCTTCTCAGTCAGTACCATTATCGCCAAGAGAAAGACAACTAGCCATTCACCTTATTCAGATGTCTTACTACATTGCTAAGTTAACTCTGCTGGTAATCCATCAGTTCTACTTCCTTTATGATTCTTCATGTCTCCCAAAGACCTTTCTACATCTCCTTCCTAGATTCAGCATTCATTGTCCTCTTCTACAACTCTCATCTCCACGTCTAATTCAGTATCGTTTGGTTTTCAATCAGTCTCATATAGGTACTTTACATATCGTTGTCACCTTTCCAGCACTTAATCCAGTTTGTATACCATTTGCCATCTCTTCTTTCTACATCCATACTTGTTCTGCTTTACTTTGCTTCGGAGACTATGTCAGCAACTAATCCATACATTGTTCCATATTTTCCTTCCTATTCTAGTTGCAGCATTTCTTTACATCTCACTTTCATTCATGTCTTCCTTGGCTGTTCTGTTTCTCTTCTTAATTCATTATTCAGATTTGTGTCCATTCTTTTCCCTTCTTCAGTTAATATTATCTTCCATTTTCTTCTCTGTTCCATCTCGTCCAGCACTGTCATTGCTACCCATTCTTAACATTATTCTCCACACTCTCTCAGCTGTCCAACTTCTCCAGGAGCTACCTTAAGCTTTTGGGCCACCCTCTTCCATTTCTCGTTCACATTCTCTTCATTGGACCTTCTATCCCATTTTGACGAAACTGTGCATTCCCACTCAGCATATTTGTCTTCTTACTTTTGTATTTCTAGTTCAAATTTGTCTCTTGGTTTCCCTTCTTACTCTTTTGAACCTTATTTGCAAGTCTTCCTTCACCAAGCTGTAGTCCAACCTATGTCTACTCCAACATTTCTTTACACAGTTTTTGTACCTATCCTCCATTATGACACAATCATTTATGTACCTTTCCTTAGCTGAGCCTAGATATACATGTATATCTTCATTTTCTGTGATGTCCAAAGAACGTGTTTCCATTCTGCAGAAACAACCAGCCAACACCTCTGTCGTTCTATTATCGAATAAAAATCTTCCAACCACTCCCCATTCTTTTCCCTCTCCTGCCACTGCATTACCATTATGCAGTCGCTTCGTTTTTCTTTATCTGTAGCTTCAATGTTATCATAATCGTCCTCTAGTTCCTCAGACGTGTCTTGACTTGTCAGCATGCTTATTTATATTAATATGACATCCTTCCAGTCACCGCTTAATCTTGTAACGTTCTTTTAAAAGGATTTGTGGTTTTGGTTGCCAATGAACATGCAATGCGTAATGTTTGTGTCATACAAATTTACTGTGTGATGAGTTGTTGAGCAGATGGTGTGCTTAACTAGTTTTACTGTAATCCAAAAAAAGTAAACAACTTAATCTGGAATACCAGTATGCGATGCCTATAATGAAATCAATATCTCTGAAATTCACTCAGTCTGGTGAGCACTGAGTTCTATGGCCCTGTACAAAAAACTGACAAAATTCCCTGTGCAAATAAACAATGAAATATATTTTCCTTAGGTCTCGAGTCGCAACAGATGTATCCTTGGTATTCTGTCCTCCCCACTGTAGGCATAGAAAATATTTAATCTCTGCACAGTGAAGTGCAATGCCAGCTGTAAAATACCTTCATACAATTCATATCGGTAGATTGGTTGATAAATGAATAACCTTGCAAATGTTTGGTAAAAATACTTAAAATTGGCTCAGCGATGTGCAATGCATTGAAGCTGTTACAAACATTAACACTTTTCTCATTCTGGCACATTATTATATCTCTGACTCTGACTGAAAAATGAGTTCTTTAAAGAAATAGTCATTGGGTTCAAATAAACGTGACATGGAAGAGGATGAGATACTGATAAGGGGAAATCCTAAGACCAAACGCTTCAGCTTAAAAACTGTATTCAAAATAGTTTCTGCTTCACAAAAGCTGATATGAAGCATTTTACATTAACTTCATAATCAGTGAAATTCTCAACTGTTCTATAATTCTCACTTAGTGTCGTAATTAAAAACAATTGTATTGTTACATGAAAAAAATTCTGACATCGTTTGGGAAAAAAATTACAAAATTTAACTTCTCTGTATCAGGATTCCAAAATACACCAAATATTACAAATTGGGTACACCTAATCAACCTATACATTAAACCTGATGGAAAATACCTGGTTCCTACATTTAAGGGTCAGGATTGTAAAATTCAGCTAAATCCACATGGCGTTGCTGCGTACTTACAACTAAATATACAAAATTTTATTACCTTACAAATTTATTCCAGTTGCTTTTACTTGGAGTTACAGTATCAAATCAGTGCTCTTATCTGATTGCCATGGACAGTGATCAACAGTGTCAACGATCAGTATCACTTCCATTCTTGATTATCTTATAGCCATTCATCACTTTATTTTATAAAAACTGTATTTTTCTGCGTCAGTAGACCAACAATTAAATTCTCCCAGGTAGCTACTAGCTTTAAGACTTACATCCTACCTATGACAGAGTGCAATGGCAACTGCTGCTGCTCTCTGCGTGCCCCTACTTACGTCGATTCTGCTACTTTGGCAACATCTTTGGTTCAGTGGTATCCAAAATATAATCTGTTCTAAAACTTCCTGGCAGATTAAAACTGTGTGCCGACCGAGACTCGAACTCGAATCTCGGTCCAGCAACCAGTTTTAATCTGACAATAAGTTTCATATCAGCGCATACTCCGCTGCAGAGTAAAAATCTCATTCTGGAAACATTCCCCAGGCTGTGGCTAAGCCATGTCTCCGCAATATCCTTTCTTTCAGGAGTGCTAGTTCTGCAAGGTTCGCAGAAGAGCTTCTGTTAAGTTTGGAAGGTAGGGGACGAGGTACTGGCAGAAGTAAAGCTGTGAGTACCGGACGTGAGTCGTGCTTGGGTAAGCTCAGATGGAAACAGTCTGCTGTAGGTGGCGCGGCACGGACGTGTTGTCCCGGCCACGGGCGCGCTTGGACGAGGCAGTGTTTACACCGCCGGTACTCGTGTGTGTTGTTGTCTGACTCGATCGCCATGGCTCAGAATTTCAGAAAGACTACACTCCAGTTTACGTTCGACAACGAATATGCCAGACCCAAAGCTTTCGAAATAGAGCGTTTTTTGAGGGAAGAAGTCCGTTTACCTGCTGCAAACATAATTGGAATACATCTGTCCATTGTAAGCAGTACAATGTACATCAACATGACCGATGAAGCTGCGTGTGAAAAAACTCTCACCGCTGCTCAAAGAGGATTTAAATTTCGACACTCTGATGGCCATATCAGCGATGTAACAGCAGCTCCTTCCGGCTTGGATATGAGTGTCATTCGGATCTTTGAATTGCCGTTTGAGGTGCCAGAATCGATCTTTACTGAATCGCTGCGACCATATGGAATGGTACTTAGTCATACGCCTGAACGCTGGGCAAGTTTTAGCACCTATCCTGTGCTAAACGGCGTCCGACAGGTGCGGATCGTCCTTAACAAACATATCCCTTCTTATTTATACAATGGAGGATGTCGAGCTGTTGTGATTTACGATGGCCAGCCACGCACATGTTCTGGCTATGGTGGAGAAGGACATATCCGCTCGGAGTGCATACAACGCTGCGTTGTGGAACTGCTACATAGAGAAGTGTCACAGCGAGAAGTTCCCACGCAACTGCAGATGGCGTACGTGTCGGTGGTCCGCCGGGAGGCGTTGCCAAGTTCGGAGCGTGACAAGGACGTGTTGATGCAAGAGCAGACCGAGTTACGGGAGCATGGGGGTGACTCTGAGAATGCCCCTAGACCCACGTCACGTCAGATGAGGGAGGAACCTCCGAACACTCACGTGTAGCATGCGGCGTGGAAGTAGCGGCGCCAGCAACGGACCAGCGAACGATCGACGAACACGGTGAGGCGTCGCCTATGGCAGCAGAGGGCAGGGCACGCAAACAGCGTCGCCACAGTTCGGGCGACACGCCTAGGGGACATGGAAGTTATCCTAACCGAAGAACTGTCTGACACGGAGCACGTGCCTTTAGAGGACGCTGACAGGATTCCTTCAGATGGCGACCGGATGCCCTGCCTTTCAGACGGTCCCTCTTCATTGACACCGACTGACGCAGCACTTCCGACGGAGGGGTCAGGGACACCAGTGTCCCGGCAGCCACATCGAAATACATCAGCGGACGTTTGTGGGATTGATGACCACTGCGACTGGGCAAAACCAGTCGAAGACATACACGAATTGTTACCCCCAAATGATGACAACTCACTTACAGGATGCACACCACAGAACAAAATCGACGGAGGGCAGCCTGTTGGCGGGCACCCCTCTGAGCACAAGTAGTGGACTAACGCCCTTGGAGTTCTCAATGACATGACACGAGCATCACAGCAACAACGGACCAAGCATATAAGGTGGGCACAGTGAACATTAACACCGCACGTTCGTTTGCAAAGATGCAACTTCTCCGGGACATGATTTACGCCACAGACGTTGATATTCTGCTGGTGCTGGAAACCTGCAATGCTGCTTTTCCCGACGTGCGTGGTTACAACACTTACCTAGCGCCGACTCCAGATGGAGGACGTGGCACAGCGATATTAGTCCGGGAAGGGATTCCGATGTGTGACCTCGATTACCTCCCTTCGGCTCGGGGTTTGCCTATGACCGTGAACGGCATTTGTATCGTCAACATCTATGCACCCTCCGGATCTGACAATCGACAGGCGCGTGCACGATTCTACTCGGAGGAGATTGCCCCCCTATTCCATGGGAGGTATGACCACATCTTGGTAGGGGGGGGGGGGGGGGGATTTTAACTGCGTTCTCACACCAGAGGATCAAACTCCTAATTTCAGCTCCTGCCACGCATTGAACACGATCTGCAGGGACATGGCACTAATGTACACGTGGGAAAACATCCATGGGCAGCGAGAGGGTTACACGTATTTTAGTAGCCACTCGGCGAGCAGGCTGGATCGGATTTATGTTTCTGACAGATTAAGGGATCACGTGTTGGCTGCTGAACGTTGGCCCACAGCTTTTACGGATCACCTTGCGTATTTATGCACGTTAACCCTTCCACGGCAGCGGGTCTGGCGGAGTTGTAGTTCATGGAAACTTAATTCATTCTTATTGGTGGATCTCGACTGTCGCCAGCGGATCGAAGAAACATGGCAGACATTCACTCGCCGTCTGCCGGTGCACCATACGATTCTTTCATCGTGGCTGCAATGTGCAAAACCGGCGATACGAAGAGCTCTCATAACGTATGGCAAGGAAAAAGCGAAATGGCTCCGAGATACACTTGATTATTACTACATGGTGCTCTGCGACCTGTCCTCCAGGGCCCCATCGCCCGAGCAACAAACAGAACTCCATCGCATTCAGGTGTGCATTTTATCGATCACTAGACATCGACTGGAGGGACTTTCCATCCGTGCTCGGTGCATGGAAAATGTTGGAAAATGTCGATGGAGAACGTATTAGCATGCATCATGTGTCCAAGGGACACGCGCGTAGTCGCCTGTCCTTGATATCCTTGATCACAGTGCTCCATGATGACGATGGTCGGCCCTTGACGTCACAACAGGACATTGCTGCTGGGTTTCTGGAGCATTACCGCCTCCTTCTCACTGGGACGCCGACGGACAATCGGATAGGAGGAGAAATTTTGCGACAGATGCAAACGGAGGTGGATGATGCGGATGCAGAGGCGCCATTGTAACCCCTAACGGAAGATGACATACGGAGGGCACTCACGAAGGGTGTTGTGCATAAATACCCTGGGCCAGATGGGTTGACACTCGAATTTCATCGCGAATTTGCAGATTTAATGATGTCCCAGTTGGTGCTGATGTATGATGAGTTATGGAGCCCTGACACGGACGTTCCGTCTCAGTTCATGGCGGGTCTGCTCATACTAATACCGAAATCGACAGCGGGTGTCAGCGCCCATCAATTTAGACCGCTCACAATGTTCAATACTGACTATAAGATCTTTGTGCGAATGCTGTAATATCCAAGACAATACCGCCAGACCAGGCTTGTCTAGGGGTTCGGAGCAACATCCATTCTATCCTAGGCGAATACCGTGACATAATTTCCCTCACGGAAGCGTTTCGCATGCGAGCGGCGTTCGTATCGGTGGATTTTGATCGTGCCTTTGACAGGATCAACCAGGCAGCCAGCAACTTAGTGATTCCAGTAAATCGAAAAAGAAAGGAGATGCCATAACTGCAACGACAAGCAATAAACGGCATGAACACGAGCCACGCACGGCTCACACAAATTTTGTGCACGGTGGGTGCTGAAAATTCTTACAGAGTTAGTTAGTTAGTTAGTGTCATCAGATATCAATGTGAATGAAACTAGATGGAAATGAAACCGTTTCTTGCATCTCTTTTCCAGAACATCTGATTGATGGGTTTGTTGATGGCAGCACAGGCAAGCAGTTTGTGTGGTGGTGGAAACAGCGAAAGGGGGCAACGTTTACATTTCTGGAGGCCTGCCACAAACATGGTGATTCATTACTGGATCGTATCGTAACCGGTGACGAGACGTGGGTGAAACACGTTAATAGCGAGACAAAATTACAGTCCATGGAGTGGGGATATACAAGGTCCCCCCAAAAACCAAGAAAATGTTTGCAGACCTTGTCAGCAAGGAAGTTGATGGCGGCAGTGTTTTGTGATAGGCAATATGTGCTTCTTATTGATTTTCGCGAAAGCGGAGCAACCATAAATTCTGCCTGGTACTGTCAAACTTTGCACTGCCTTACATGAGCAGTTCAAAACAAACGCTGAGGAAAGCTGACGTGCAAAATTTTGTTTTTGCAAGACAATTCCCAACCTCACATTGCAAGCCTCACTAAAGAACTCCTTAATTCATTCAAGTGGGAAATTTTCCCTCATCCGCTCTACAGGACCGATCTTGCACCAAGCGACTTCCATTTGTTTCCCAATACGAAGAACTGGCTGCAACGCAGCGCTTTGATGAAGTCGCTCAGACGTTCAGCACGAGCACCTCGGAAACTGCAGGACTTTTAGGTGCTCGAGGAATGCTGTGGTGTCTTCACCCTGTGGCGAAACCAAGGTAAAACCAGGTCCAGACATCTTGGGGGTGGGCGGCCACCCCTCGTTATAGATGTCGGATGTCGTAGGTCGGGCAGACTGGTAATGCAGGACAGGCTTACGGTGGCACTAACATCAGACTTCAATGCTGGTCAGAATAAAAATGTGTATGAACACACAGTGCACCAAACGAAGGGCCTCCACAGCTGTCGAGCCAGGCATGTGTCAATGTTAACACCACGACATTGGCAACTACGACTGAAATGGACATGTGACCATCGTCACTGGACGTTGACGTAGTGGTAGAGCGTCGCTTGGCCTGATGAGTGCTGATACCTTGTGCGTCATGCCGATGGGAGGGCGCGAATCCGTTGTCTTCCTGTTGAACAGCTCCTTGACACCTGTATTGTGGGATGGAGACAAGCTGGCTCCATTATGCTCTGGAGAACATTCACGTTGGCACTCATGGGTCCAGTGGAGCTCGTGCAGGGCACCTTGACAGCCAAGGAGTGTCGCACACTGGTTGCAGACCATGTACAACACTTCAAGACGACCATGTTTCCCGACAGCAGTGCCAGTTTTCAGCAAGATAATGCGCCATGCAACAAGGCGAGGATTGTGATGGAGTGGTTCGAGGAACCCAGTGGCGAGTTGCAATTGATGTGCTGGTTCCTCCACTCGTCGCATCTGAACCCAATCGAACACATCTGGGATGTGACTGAACGTGATGAAGAGCTCATAGTCCCTTCCCAGAATTTACAGGAATTAGGAGATTTGTGTGTGCAGACGGGGTGCCTGCTCCCTCCATTATATACATGATAATAAAGCGTAGTAGTTTTCCTGTGGCGTCCGTGCATCAATGAATAGTCACTATGTAACGATGTTCACAAAAATGTGTGGCACGCAAACTGATTCAGTCTCTGCCATAATAAAACAAGTTGTGCAAATTGAATTTGGTAAACATTCCAAGAGCGTTCAAAAATTATTGTAAAAGTTATTATTGTGTCCTTGCCGCGGTGGTAACACCGGTTCCCGTCAGATTATCGAAGTTACGCGCTGTCGGGCTGTGCTACCACTTGGATGGGTGACTATCCGGCCTGCCGAGCGCTGTGGGCAAGCAGAATGCACTCAGCCCTTGTGAGGCGAAACTGAGGAGCTACTTCATTGAAAAGTAACGTCTCCGGTCTCGGAAACTGACATACGGTCGGGAGAGCGGTGTGCTGACCACATGCCTCTCCATATCCGCACACAGTGACGCCTGGGGACTGATGATGACACGGCGGCCGGTCGGTGGCGTTGGGCCTTCATGGCCTGTCCGGGAGGAGTTTAGTTTTTTAGCAACTCAGAGATCCTCATACTGAGAGTACCTTGGAACTGATAATAGTTATTTATTTTGTGTTGGTACTGAAGGACGCAGTAACTGCATGCTTACATTCGTAGACACGAATACGACACGATTGAATTTTTTTTTTTTTTTTTTACAGTTGAGGACCATTCTGAGACTCTTCAGTATAATGAGGTGACGGTTATTCCCAATGCAGTATGCGAGCAGAAGTATGAACCAGGATTCATTCTTGAAAGTACGCTGTGTGCCGGAAACGAAAACAGAGGCATTTGCAGTGTGAGTAAAAAGTGTGGTCGACCACTACAACTTATTAACATATTATTCTGTGACATTTCATAAATGATTTTTTACAATGCTAATTTGTAGGTGATTAATATTGTCACAATTTATTCGGTCGAATTAACAGAATTTGCTTGTCATAGCTAAGTCATGCTGACTACTGGTATACCGGATGATCAAAAAGTCAGTATAAATTTGAAAACTTAATAAACTACGGAATAATGTAGATAGAGAGGTAAAAATTGACACACGTGCTTGGAATGACATGGGGTTTTATTAGAACAAAAAAAAACCAAAGTTCACAAAATGTCAACAGATGCGCGTCGTTTGGTGATGATCGTGTGCTCAGCCGCCACTTTCGTCATGCTTGGCCTCCCAGGTCCCCGGACCTCAGTCCGTGCGATTATTGGCTTTGGGGTTACCTGAAGTCGCAAGTGTATCGTGATCGACCGACATCTCTAGGGATGCTGAAAGACAACATCCGACGCCAACGCCTCACCATAACTCCCGACATGCTTTACAGTGCTGTTGACAACATTATTCCTCGACTACAGCTATTGTCGAGGAATGATGGTGGACATATTGAGAATTTCCTGTAAAGAACATCATCATTGCTTTCTCTTACTTTGTTATGCTAATTATTGCTATTCTGATCAGATGAAGCGCCATCTGTCGGACATTTTTTAACATTTTTTTTTGTTTTTTTTTTGTTTTTTTTTTGTTTTTTTTTTTTGTAATAAAACCCCATGTCATTCCATGCATGTGTGTCAATTTGTACCTCTCTATCTACATTATTCCGTGATTTACTCAGATTTTCTAATTTATACTGACTTTTTGATCACCCAGTACTTTGATAAACTATCGACTATTTTCTTATATAGCTAAGATCGACACCTAATCTCCTATGATTTTCTGTTATTAATTAGTTAGTGTCATCAGATATCAATGTGAATGAAACTAGATGGAAATGAAACCGTTTCTTGCATCTCTTTTCCAGAACATCTGATTGATGGGTTTGTTGATGGCAGCACAAGCAAGCAGTTTGTGTGGTGGTGGAAACACCGATAGTGAGACACTGTGAAACTAATATACGTTATTAATTATTGAATGTACGATTAGGATTCAGTAACAGATGAAAGTTGCAGGTGCACCAGCTTGAGGAATACAGACATATAGTAAAACAATCGTTTTATTTCCAGAGAATAGGTGAATGGATTAAGTGCAGATTTACTGCAGTGAACACTTCCTAGGCTTATTCTCACACAAGTATTATTTTTCCATCATACAGTACAGTTAACAAAGAACACAGTCATTTTCCCACTGCATTACTCACAACCTCAGTACCACTTTCTTGGATATTAGTCATTACAGGCACTTCATCGTGGTGCTGTGATGTTGCGCATTTCATTGTTAGCGTCTGCAGCAATGCTGAATTGTCTCTGTTATATTCGTATGTGGAGAGCCTCAGGTAGCAGAATTTCTCAGCAGCAGCAGTGAAGGCAACAACGTGGCCCCCATGTCCGCCAGTGATGACCCTGACTGACAGCCAGCGACCACTTACACATTCAAGCAGGTTCATGAGCCCCCGGCTATCCCCTCTCCCTCCCATCAACAAATGGCTCTGAGCACTATGGGACTTAACTTCTGAGGTCATCAGTCCCCTAGAACTTAGAACTACTTAAACCTAACTAACCTAAGGACATCACCCACATCCATGCCCGAGGCAGGATTCGAACCTGTGGCTGTAGCGGTCGCGCGGTTCCAGACTGCAGCGCCTAGAACCGCTCGGCGACTCCGTCCGTCTCCCATCAACAACTCTGCAGAAAGTGTTCCACAATACGTAATAGTAGCGTGCTTTCTAGATTCATAATCTTTTGTTAAGACACGATAGCCAGCGAGTCTGACATTTTAGAACACTGAGTACGCCACGCACACTTCTTGGCAGTGGGGGCATTGTCGAGTCGCTGTGGCATTGTTTCAGTATGTAGACACCTGGCATGTGAGTCGCTCTGTGCCAGGAGGCTGGACTGTTGGTCAGTCTGTAAGATGGGGACTGATGAAGGTGAAAGAGGAAGATTTGTATTTTAACGACTATGTTGAACGCCTCTACGGTGGACAGCGGAACCAGGTATAACGTGGTCAGGCTGCCAGAAAATCACAAGTTGCAGTAGAGTGGTGAATGGGTGCTTGTTAGATTCTGGATGGTACGCCAGAGAAACAGTGAAAACTCATTCATTTATTACTCAGAAGGCATTCGTTGTGACGATGCCCCATGACACCAACGCCCATGGGACATAAGCAGTGCACACCCAGCCAGAGAAGACTGCACAGCCAGCACATGGTGCAGGGCCACGAGCCGGTGGCGCAGTGGCGAAGGCAGTGGCAGTGCAAAAGCGCTGACCCAGCGGGGCAGGAGCCTTGGAGCTCAGTGATTCTGAGTACGAAGTAAAAGGGAGGTTGAGGTACTAGGCTTGCAAAATTGACCAGCAACTTTTGCATGGAATGGACGACAGTAACATAAGCCCCTCACATCTCTGTGCCGCCACCCTCTGAGGTAAAGTCCAGGCTGTACGCTGAGGCACCGGGAGGGTGAGAGTCTCCAGCCGCCCTGACTTATTTCCCTGACTGGCGCCGTGCTGTCGCATCAACTGGAGGAGACCGGGCTTCGAGTCTGCGAGCACAGCCCGTGTAACGGCTTTGTCATGCTAGCAGGGCAGGAGAGAGAGAGTTACTCGCCTCTACAAATACATCACGGCCGTATGATACGACGCACCTGTGCTTACCCCTCCTTACCCGCCTACACCGGACGTTGCTAGTGCGGTCTCCGCCAGCAGCCTATGTCGGGGCGACAGCGCAGGCCTCACCTCTACGATTCTCGATGTAGGTGTGCGTCGGCGTGATGAAAATTTTGACAACACAGAATTTTCACGTGAATGTGATGGTGAAATCAATGAGTAACATTTCGAAATAATTTTAGGTTGAAAACAGCAAACATTCATTGAGACGTTATTGAGAATGACTACATATTAAATCGTCACTGCTCGCAGCTGCACACAAATAACGCTACCTCGCATTTACCACGATTGCAGAATTGACCAACATCATCGACGAGGGAAGCAAGAACACAGAACAACACATTCTTCGCTCACCCAGCACACATCCAAGCCAAATTACCCAACTATGTCTTTAAACCGATGAAAATGTTTCGAAAGAAATGAATTTCGCGTCATACAGGCACGCTTTTGTCTAGTCTGGATCATACATGAATGTATGATCCTAACAGGATGTCTATCATTTCGATCGATATCTGTTTCTTATGCACTAAAATTGTTCATACTAGAGTCTTCCTTTACGGGACATGTCATTACCGACGTGTGTGTAGATGTGTTTGTTGTAGGGTAGAGTAAGGCAGGATCAGAATTCAGTACAAATACTCCAATGTTCAACTCTCAAGTGTTGATGGTGTTACTGGATTACAGTTTGTAACAACCATATAAGTACAGTGAAAATATAAATCAACAACGAGAACACCATGCACTGAGCGATTCATATCCCACGTGAGAACCTCGCTAAAGTGTCGTTGCTCTACAGTTTTACGGGAAGTATAATCACGTCAGATGTTTCCTCTAGATCTATGACATCATAATCGAAGATGACGATGCACGATGGCTGACCTGGAATACTGGCTCTGTGACGTTGGAAGCCAAGACTAGGAATAGTTGGACAGGCTCTATGACGTCAGAATACAAGATGGCGATCGAAAATGGAACCTGGGGACATATTGGTGCAGCTCTATGACGGCATAATCCAAGAGTTGAAATACTGGCACTGTCTCTATAAATCACAATCTAGCTCAGTCCTATCGAGCTATTTGAAATAGTATGGAATTCAAGCATACTGGCTCTTCAGAGGTCTAAGATCACTGTGTACTGCTTCTCCTACCTCTATGTTTCGATCTCATCACATCTATCTTAAATTGTCCGCCCCTGGTAGCTGAGAGGTCAGCACGACGGAATGTCATACCTAACGGCCCGGGTTCGATTCCCGGCTGGGTCGGAACCGCAAGACCGCTACGGTCGCAGGTTCGAATCCTGCCTCGGGCATGGATGTTTGTGATGTCCTTAGGTTAGTTAGGTTTAACTAGTTCTAAGTTCTAGGGGACTAATGACCACAGCAGTTGAGTCCCATAGTGCTCAGAGCCATTTGAACCATTTTGAACCGGCTGGGTCGGAGATTTTCTCCGCTCAGGGACTGGGTATTATGTTGTCCTTATCTCCATCATTTCATCCCCATCGACGCGCAAGTCGCCGAAGTGGCGTCAACTCGAAAGACTTGCACCAGGTGAACGGTCTACCCGACGGGAGGCCCTAGCAACATGGCATTTACATTTTTTTTTATATCTTAAACTAACAGTGGGAAGCGAAAGGCCCCTCTGTCCTATGGCAGCTCTCTTCCCCAACACAAGTTCTCTTGTGCTATTCTCCAACAACCTTCCACACCCCCTCTGACACATTTTCTACGATTTACTCCTCCACGCTAACTATTGTACCATTAGTTCAAATGGTGAGGAAATTCACTTACACAAGTTTGAAATAATGGGAGACTGTCAAACTACAGAGCACTTGCCCCAACAGGAGAGATTTTCACGTTAGTCTTTTATTAAACCACTACTGCTTGAGTACCACACCAAACGCCAGTCACGCTGCGGCCCGAGGTGCTCGAGTTGGCGCATGAGGTGTGCTTGCTTGTGTATGTGGATGGTGTGTATTTCCCTTTTGTGGATGGAAACTGTGACCAAAACCTTCATGTAACTGTCTTCTAATTGTGCCTGTCTTCAGCTTAATGTGTCTTCTTCACAGTAAGTAGCAATCTGTCTTTTCCTACGTTATTGATGTTCCTACCCACAATTTCCATTATTTTATTATTCGTTATACATTTATGTGTATGTATTTGTTTTCCACGGTATTCTTTTATTTCTCCACATGAATGATGTGTTAGCTGATAGATTTGAGGAGGAACAGGAGATATAAAGCTAACACGCAAACACACATCTTGATGCAGCTCTGAACACGTTGCAGTGGAAATAAAGTACATCTGAACAGCAGCAGAAGCAGAAATCAAATTAGTGTGAGGACAATCTCCCTGATGTAGACTCCAACATGGATTAGAAATTAAGGCAGCATGGAGAACTGTTTCCAGAATATTAGTTTCTACTGCATCCATTACAGGCACTATCATGTCACCATGCAGACACACTCTCTGATGCAGCACCTCATTGATCAGAGCAGGACAGGAATTTTTTCCGTACTGCATTACATTCAACGACTACACCACACGTCATAGCTAAGTCATTACAGAGTGCTTATCATTTGTTTGTCAATGGAATGAATTGTGTTAATGTTGGTTTAGCTCCTGACTGTAGTGGAAACAGAGAATGTCTATCAGGTTACAAAGGTGCAGTTTAATTAAACAGAGTGGGACCAGCTGTGCAGCAAGCTCGAATACATTGAGGATGGCATGAAAACCGAGTACACTCCATTCACTTGAGACATCAGTATCTTCGGCAGCAATGGTGTATCCATCATCGACATGTTTCGGGGTGATACAATCAAGTTAAGTTCTCAAGATCTATCTTTAAAGCATCCAAGCTGTATGGTCTGTACGATGCACTGCAGATTGTCATGAAAGACTTAGTCTATGGTGAAGGGATGTTAAACCACTCTTTGATGCTATTACCAAGTATCTATTGAAACACGAATTCATGGTGAAGAGGAGGAGTTAGATGTGTATACAGGTGTGTACATGTTTGCTATACCTAAATCTGCTAGTTTTATTTTGCGTATGGCAATACAGCGACAATATTTTATATAAGTACAACAATATGTAAACGAAATGTATAAAACAAAACAATGTGTAAATAGTTCATGTGTAAAAAAAAACAAGCAATAGCACAAAAGGATAAATTACAAACACTCAAGACAAAATAACTACACGTTAAACGCTTGTCAAGCCTGACTAGAAACTCATTCATATTTAAAGCTCAATACCTAGATTGCACAGCCAATCCAGAGCAGAGGGTTTCACATATACCGGTATAACCTCAGGGACAGGTCCGGGGTATCTTCTTAAGGGGCATTCCTCAATAATATGGCGGACGTTCTGTTCTGGTGCCCCACAGTCACAGGCTGGTGAGTCGCATAGGCCCCACTTGTATTTGTATGCATTGCATCTTGCATGGCGCATTCTGATACGGTTTAATTTAGTCCATGTACATCTCTTCAGGTCAAAGCCCAGTAATTCCAGAGTAGGATCTTGGCTACCTTGTTTATTAATTCCAGAGACATTCCAAAAGTGCCGCCATTGCTCCTTGATGTCAGGTTGATGTTCTTGTGCATTAACCCATATAGGCTTCCGTGACTTCAAGCGGGTCGATGGAATTTCGTTCAAAACATCATGGATTGGTAGATTCTGTGGGTAATCTGAGTCATGAATTTTTGACCACTCTCTTTGCTTCTGCTTCTTGCCTTCTCAATTGTGGAGGTGGGATATTGCTTAGAGTATGCAGCCAAGGGACTGGGGTGGATTTAATAGTACCTGTTATTATCCTCATACACTCGTTCAACTGGACGTCGATTTTCCTAGTATGAGTGCTCGAATGCCAGACAACAGAGCAATATTCGGCAACAGGATGTACCAGGGCTATTGCGGCAGTACGTAAGGTGGATGCTTGAGCTCCCCAAGTCGAGCCACCCAATTTTCTCAGGATGTTGTTGCGACTCTTTAGCTTTTGGCTTACGTTTTCTAGATGCTTTTTGTAAGTCAGGGAGCGGTCTAGTGTTATGCCAAGGTATTTGGGGTTGAAGTTGTGTTTGACTTTTTGCCCACAGAAGTTCACATTCAGTTCGTGGTGGGCCATTTTATTGTTCAAGTGGAAAGCACACACCTCAGTCTTGGTTGGATTAGGGCAGAGTCGCCATTTTTTATAATAGGAATTCAAGGACTCCAGATCTTCTGTGAGTACGTTCGCTCCTTCCCCAAGTGTTTTAGTTTGTACAACTAGTGCCAAATCATCGGCGTAGCACAATTTCCTGCTGACTGTATTTGGCAAGTTGCTAATATACAAATTAAAAAGGGTTGGAGCCAACACAGATTCTTGAGGAAGGCCATTTTTTATTTTATACGATCTGCTGGGGTTGTGGCCAATGCTCACTTTGAAAGACCTGTTCGTCAGCATGTTGTTCATTAAGGCTGCCAGTTTTAAACTAGGTATGTGTCTCTTGAACTTAAGCATAAGACCCTGGAGCCACACAGTATCGTATGCCGACGACAGATCAACAAAAGCTACATTTGACTTCATCCTGTTCTGGAATCTGCTTTCTATATATGATGTTAGGGCTAAAACTTGTTCGCAACAGCTGCGCTTGTTTCTGAAACCTGCCTGATATGGAGGGGTTATTCCATCCACGATGTCCTGAATTCTATTAAGTATTAGGCGTTCCAACAACATAAAGGTAACTCAAGAGGGCGATGGGGCGGTAGCTAGTTGGATCTTCTGGCAGCTTTCCAGGTTTAAGGATTGCTAGCGTGTGGGCTGTTTTAAATTGTGCTGGGACTGTTCCTGTGTTTAAGATGTTGGTGTAAAAGTTTCTTAGCCACGCTTTTCCATGAGGTCCGAGGTGTTTTATAAATTCTGGGAATATACCGTCCAATCCCGCCGCTTTGCTTATTTTGAAGGTCTTTATAGCACCCTTCCTTTCCTCTTCGCTACATGGTGACGAAAGCGATGTATCGTGATTCAGAGTTTTATCAAGTTCTTGTAGTTCTTCTTTAGTTTCTGCTTCAGTTGTTGGATCAAGAGGGGTTTTCTCAGCACGCGCCTTTATGTGCAATGCCATCTCCGACGGTTTTATTTTAGGTTCCTGGTGATGTGCTGAAGAGGAGTTACCAAGTTTTCTCAGTAATGACCAGGCTTTTCTGCTGGAATGTGTAAAATTCAGCTGGGACGTGAGTTCCTGCCACTTGTGTTTTCTGTGTGTGTTTAGGCCCTCTAATATTTGTCCACCGATTTCAGAGTTTCCTGTTTCTTGGTATTTATCATAAAGTTTGTTAATATTATTGTCCCAGCAAGGAATATACTGTTGTCTAACTCTGCGTGGTATATTCCTTTTGGCTGCAGCGATGGCGGCTCCAGTGAATTGTTTATGGTTTTCTTGATTTGGGGTAATCCAGTGCAAATTTTGATCAACTTCTTGAGCATATTTTACCCAATTAGCTGTCTTAAAGTTCCATCGCGGTTTATTGATAGATTTTAGTACTATGATTTGGAGGCCTATGTCAAGTATGGTGGGACGATGTTGTCTCTCTTTTTGTATGGTCTAGTGGGACTCTATTCTGATCAGTGGACACAATGCAGAGATCAGGATTGGTATCTGTTTGCCATCTGGCCGATTGGAATGTCTTAGGGTCCGTGGCATCATATATATCACGTACATGTCTTGTGCTTCAATCCCTTTCAGACAGAGTTTCTCCGTTTCCGTAGACGTGCCATACCCCCAGAGAGTGTGAGGGCTATTAAAATCCCCCACATACATGCAGAGGTTGGGCAGTACTGGTAAAGCAGGTGTTGGTCATTTACTTTGTGGGGGCTTATAAACGGCTGCTATGGTCATTCCATTAAGTTCAATAGCAATTGTTTCTATGTCATTAATTTCTTGGCATATCACTTCTTTGTACCCAGCAATGTTGTTACCAAGATACAGAGCGGATCCATGAATGTGCGATGGCAGTGCTGCGACCATCCTGTAGCCTGGAATGGTGCATGCTGTTATGCGCTCCTGCACTTGATGAGTTTCTTGGAGTGCTATGATGTCGATTTTATGATCCTTAGCCAGCTTGCTTATGTAGTCACATTTATCCCTTGTCAGGCCTTCTACATTAATTTGCAGAACATGGACGATGGGTCCAATATCTTTAGTCTGTTGGCTCTCAGAAGAGCCTTTCTCGATGATAGCATTCTTCTTTTTCTTGTTTTGTCGCTGTGTGTGGCCGTGAAAGATCAATGATCTAGTTCGGCCGCCATTTGTCCTGCTATCGCAGTCCGTTTCCTGGGGTGCACCATCTTGGAGGTTGTCTACACGTCTGCTAGTGATACTCCTACAAACAGAAATTCCATACAAGCAGAGTTTACAGAAGGCATTTGCAAGTTCATTACTGATCCAACTGGATTGAGTGAAATACATGCTGCATGTAAAGCATATAAAAACCGTTACTTGTAAAATATTGCAGAATGATGAATAGCGTTGATGTAGAAAAAGGAGAATACCAGTCTTGTTTTCTTTTAACGATGATGATTTATTTTCCACAGTTTACAAGGTGCCAAATATGTATTTACAACGTACAGAAGTTGTAAAAAACGCATATAATAATAAACAATATTTTTCTTTTTGTATGTTTTATTTTATCATACATATATCTACCATGAGGCTTAACGGTTCAGATGTTGAAGAGAGAGCTTTAGTAGTTGGAAGGAAGAAGGAGTTTATGGCCGCTCAACGCTGAAGTTATCAGTGTTTTAATAGTTCATACAATTACAATGTCAAAGAGACTTTAAAGTTCAGTTGTTACTATATCACAGAGTTGTTGTTGTTGTTGTGGTCTTCAGTCCTGAGACTGGTTTGATGCAGCTCTCCAAGCTACTCTATCCTGTGCAAACTTCTTCATCTCCCAGTACCTACTGCAGCCTACATCCTTCTGAATCTGCTTAGTGCATTCATCTCTTGGTCTCCCTCTATGATTTTTACCCTCCACCCTGCCCTCCAATACTAAATTGGTGATCCCTTGATGCCTCAGAACATGTCCTACTAACCGATCCCTTCTTCTAGTCAAGTTGTGCCACAAACTCCTCTTCTCCCCAATTCTATTCAATACCTCCTCATTAGTTATGTGATCTACCCATCTAATCTTCAGTATTTTTCTGTAGCACCACATTTCGAAAACTTCTATTCTCTTCTTGTTTAAACTACACTCCTGGAAATTGAAATAAGAACACCGTGAATTCATTGTCCCAGGAAGGGGAAACTTTATTGACACATTCCTGGGGTCAGATACATCACATGATCACACTGACAGAACCACAGGCACATAGACACAGGCAACAGAGCATGCACAATGTCGGCACTAGTACAGTGTATATCCACCTTTCGCAGCAATGCAGGCTGCTATTCTCCCATGGAGACGATCGTAGAGATGCTGGATGTAGTCCTGTGGAACGGCTTGCCATGCCATTTCCACCTGGCGCCTCAGTTGGACCAGCGTTCGTGCTGGACGTGCAGACCGCGTGAGACGACGCTTCATCCAGTCCCAAACATCCTCAATGGGGGACAGATCCGGAGATCTTGCTGGCCAGGGTAGTTGCCTTACACCTTCTAGAGCAAGTTGGGTGGCACGGGATACATGCGGACGTGCATTGTCCTGTTGGAACAGCAATTTCCCTTGGCGGTCTAGGAATGGTAGAACGATGGGTTCGATGACGGTTTGGATGTACCGTGCACTATTCAGTGTCCCCTCGACGATCACCAGTGGTGTACGGCCAGTGTAGGAGATCGCTCCCCACACCATGATGCCGGGTGTTGGCCCTGTGTGCCTCGGTCGTATGCAGTCCTGATTGTGGCGCTCACCTGCACGGCGCCAAACACGCGTACGACCATCATTGGCACCAAGGCAGAAGCGACTCTCATCGCTGAAGACGACACGTCTCCATTCGTCCCTCCATTCACGCCTGTCGCGACACCACTGGAGGCGGGCTGCACGATGTTGGGGCGTGAGCGGAAGACGGCCTAACGGTGTGCGGGACCGTAGCCCAGCTTCATGGAGACGGTTGCGAATGGTCCTCGCCGATACCCCAGGAGCAACAGTGTCCCTAATTTGCTGGGAAGTGGCGGTGCGGTCCCCTACGGCACTGCGTAGGATCCTACGGTCTTGGCGTGCATCCGTGCGTCGCTGCGGTCCGGTCCCAGGTCGACGGGCACGTGCACCTTCCGCCGACCACTGGCGACAACATCGATGTACTGTGGAGACCTCACGCCCCACGTGTTGAGCAATTCGGCGGTACGTCCACCCGGCCTCCCGCATGCCCATTATACGCCCTCGCTCAAAGTCCGTCAACTGCACATACGGTTCACGTCCACGCTGTCGCGGCATGCTACCAGTGTTAAAGACTGCGATGGAGCTCCGTATGCCACGGCAAACTGGCTGACACTGACGGCGGCGGTGCACATATGCTGCGCAGCTAGCGCCATTCGACGGCCAACACCGCGGTTCATGGTGTGTCCGCTGTGCCGTGCGTGTGATCATTGCTTGTACAGCCCTCTCGCAGTGCCCGGAGCAAGTATGGTGGGTCTGACACACCGGTGTCAATGTGTTCTTTTCTCCATTTCCAGGAGTGTATTTATCGTCCATGTTTCACTTCCATACATGGCTACACTCCATACAAATACTTTCAGAAACGACTTCCTGACACTTAAATCAATACTAGATGTTAAAAAATTTCTCTTCTTCAGAAACGCTTTCCTTGCCATTGCCAGTCTACATTTTATATCCTCTCTACTTCGACCATCATCAGTTATTTTGCTCCCCAAATAGCAAAACTCCATTACTACTTCAAGTGTCTCATTTCCTAACCCAATTCTCTCAGCATCACCCGACTTAATTCGACTACATTCCATTATCCTCGTTTGATATTCATCTTATACCCTCCTTTGCTGTCTCTGACAGAATTACAATGTCATCGGCGAACCTCAAAGTTTTTATTTCTGCTCCATGGATTTTAATGCCTACTAGGAACTTTTCTTTAGTTTCCTTTACTCCTTGTTCAATATACAGATGCAATAGCATCAGGGAGAGGCTACAACCCTGTCTCATTCCCTTCCCAACCACTGCTTCCCTTTCATGTCCCTCGACTCTTATAACTGCCATCTGCTTTCTGTACAAATTGTAAATAGCTTTTCGCTTCCTGTATTTTACCCCTGCCACCTTCAGAATTTGAAAGAGAGTGTTCCAGTCAGCATTGTCAAAAGCTTTCTCTAAATCTGCAAATGCTAGAAACGTAGGTTTGTCTTTCCTTAATCAATTTTCTAAGATAAGTCGTAGGGTCAGTATTGCCTCACGTGTTCCAACATTTCTACGCAATCCAAACTGATCTTCCCCGAGGTCGGCTTCTACCAGTTTTTCCATTCGTCTGTAAAGAATTCGTGTTAGTATTTTGCAGCTGGGACTTATTAAACTGATAGTTCGGTAATTTTCACATCTGTCAGCACCTGCTTTCTTTGGGATTGGAATTATTATATTCTTCTTGAAGTCTGAGGGAATTTCGCCTGTCTCATAGATCTTGCTCACCAAATGGTAGAGTTTTGTCAGGACTGGCCCTCCCAAGGCTGTCAGTAGTTCTTGTTTCGACTTAGGTCTTTCAGTGCTCTGTCAACTCTTCACGCAGTATCATATCTCCCATTTCATCTTCACCTACAGCCTCTTCCATTTCCATAATATTGTCCTCAAGAACATCGCCCCTGTATAGACCCTCTATACACTCTTTCCACCTTTCTGCTTTCCCTTCTTTGCTTAGAACTGGGTTTCCATCTGAGCTCTTGATATTCATGCAAGTGGTTCTCTTTTCTCCAAAGGTCTCTTTAATTTTCCTGTAGGCATTATCTATCGTGAGATAAGACTCTACATCCTTACATTTGTCCTCTAGCCATCCCTGCTTAGCCATTTTGCATTTCCTGTCGATATCATTTTTGAGGCGTTTGTATTCCTTTTTGCCTGCTTCATTTTCTACATTTATGTATTTTCTCCTCTCATCAATTAAATTCAGTATCTCTTCTGTTACCCAAGGATTTCTACTAGCCCTCGTCCTTTTACCTACTTGATCCTCTGCTGCCTTCACTATTTCATCCCTCGAAGCTACCCATTAATCTTCTACTGTATTTCTTTCCCCCATTCTTGTCAATCGTTCCCTTATGCTCTTCCCTAAACTCTGTACAAGCTCTGGTTTAGTCAGTTTATCCTGGTCCCATCTCCTTAAATTCCCACCTTTCTGCAGTTTCTTCAGTTTTAATCTACAGTTCATAACCAATAGATTGTGGTCAGAGTCCACATCTGCCCCTGGAAATGTCTTATAATTTAAAACCTGGTTCCTAAATCTCTGTCTTACCATTATGTAATCTATCTGAAACATTCTAGTAACTCCAGGGTTCTTCCATGTATACAACCTTCTTTCATGATTCTTGAACCAAGATTTAGTTATGATTAGGTTATGCTCTGTGCAAAATTCTACCAGGCGGCTTCCTCTTTCATTCCTTAGCCCTAATCCATATTCTCCTACTAGGTTTCCTTCTCTTCCTTTTCCTAGTGTTGAATTCCGTCGCCCATGACTATTAAAGTTTCGTCTCCCTTCACTACCTGAATAATTTCTTTTATCTCATGATACATTTCATCAATTTTTTCATCATCTGCAGATCTAGTTGGCATATAAACTTGTACTACTGTAGTAGGCGTGCGCTTCGCGTCTATCTTGGCCACAATAATGCGTTCACTATGGTGTTTGTAGTAGCTTACCCGCATTCCTATTTTTTTAATTCATTATTAAACCTACTCCTGCATTACCCCTATTTGATTTTGTATTTATAACCCTGTATTCACCTGACCAAAATCTTGTTCCTCCTACCACCAGATTTCACTAATTGCCACTATATCTAACTTTAACCTATCCATTTCCTTTTTTAAATTGTCTAACCTACCAGCCCAATTAAGGGATCTGACATTCCACGCTCCGATCCATAGAACGCCAGTTTTCTTTCTGCCGATAACGACGTCCTCTTGAGTAGTCCCTACCCGGAGATCCGAATGGGGGACTATTTTACCTCCGGAATATTTTACCCAAGAGGACGCCATCATCATTTAATCATACAGTAAAGCTGCATGCCCTCGGGAAAAATTACGGCTGTAGTTTCACCTTGCTTTCAGCCGTTCGCAGTACCAGCACAGCAAGGCCGTTCTGGTTAGTGGTACAAGGCCAGATCAGTCAATCATCCAGACTGTTGCCCCTGCAACTACTGAAAAGGCTGCTGTCCCTCTTCAGGGACCACACGTTTGTCTGGCCTCTCAACAGATAACCCTCCGTTGTGGTTGCACCTACGGTACGGCTATCTGTATCGATGAGGGACGCAAGCCTCCCCACCAACGGCAAGGTCCATGGTTCATGGGGGGGGGGGGGGTTATCAAAGAGACTTAGCACATTTGTAGCCTTTAAAATCACATATTGTTCAAATGACAATACACCTAATACTTTAGGAATAGCAACGATTACGTATTCCTGAAGTTTAGTACGAGGGCCTTGCACAAAGCACATTACGTTTTGGAATTAAAAATTAATAAAGTATTGGAAATTTTTTTTATTATATACAGATGAAAGCCACACTTAAATACTACTTTTCTACATAGTTGCCATTTAAATTAAGGCACTTATCGTAGCGATGGACGAGCTTGGAAATTCCTCCGTCGTAAAATTCGGCCCTCGTATTAGCTCCATCCTTTGCTCTAATTCAGGCTCGTCCAAACTGTGCCCCTGGGGCCCTAGAGCCCGCGATCGCCCGGGCGTTGCTACAGTGGCCGAGCCGTGTCGCTTAGCTGGCCGTGCGGACCGCCCGCTGAGCCTCACTATGTCCCTTACGGACGGAACACCGTCGCACCAGCAGCGGTCAAAAGCATTGATACGAAACAACGCCGTTAGTCAACAGACGTAAGGTTACAGTGGATCGAGATGGATGGTCAACAGCAGCAGACAAAAAGAAAGAGGAGCGGCGCGTCCGCACTATTTAAAACTGAGTGGGAAATTAATTTCCTTTGTACTGCTGTCGAAAATCATGCCAAATGTTTAGTATGTCATCAGAACCTCATGTATTTATTAAAGTACTCGATTGAACGGCACTTTAATACCTGTCACAAATATCAGTTCGAAAATTTGTCGTCCGCAGCTCGTGGTCGTGTGGTAGCGTTCTCGCTTCCCACGCCCGGGTTCCCGGGTTCGATTCCCGGCGGGGTCAGGGATTTTCTCTGCCTCGTGATGACTGGGTGTTGTGTGATGTCCTTAGGTTAGTTAGGTTTAAGTAGTTCTAAGTTCTAGGGGACTGATGACCATAGATGTTAAGTCCCATAGTGCTCAGAGCCATTCGAACCATTCGAAAATTTGTCGCAAGAGGAACGCCAGTGAAAGCTTGAAGGACTGAAATAAAATTTCAAGCAGCATCACTGTGAACTAAGTGTTTTCTATCGTATGACTCTTTATTATTTATAATGATGACAAATAAAACTACATTTTATAATCTGATATGTCACTTAGCAATGTGCCAGTTATCGAATATCAGATTGTCAGCAACAAGGAACATTTCTTTTCGGTTAATTTTTATATCTGGGCTGCATTAAATCGCGTCGCACAGACATAAGTAGAAGTTTCAGGTGCGTTATTTTTTGCCACTTTCTGAAAACCCTTCACAAACGCTGTCGGGCAGCAAAGCGTCATTAACAGTAATTCTTTGTTTTTGTACATTCGTGTGTTTATGGATGGGAAAACATATGTTGTAGTTTGATCTATGTTTTCGATTAATTAAAACGTAAATATTTCAAGAGAAAAAAATTTATTTTGCGACCACATTTCGCTGTCCTCGCCAGCGTCTAAGGCCGCTTTTCAGAGGAACTGCGGGTAAACGCACCTAAAGCCAATCTTTTTTTTGTTAGTTTTTATTTGAGTTTCAATGAATGAAACAATTAATTGTTAAAACGATAAAAGTGTTTTAAAAAACAGGATTGTACAAAATTAATTGTATGTTCTTTTTTGCCGTGGTAGGAGCAGGAAACAAGTGGGTAAAGTTGGCGCGCAAGCTACAAATGATTGCTGAGAATTGCGAAAGCAGGGAAACCCTTTGCGGCTGGGAATCTCATCAAGGATTCCCTGGTCGACTCGGCGGCTTGTATTTATCCAGCAGACCTCACGGGAAATTTTGAAAAAATAGCTCTTTCGTCTCAAACTGTTGCTCGCCGAGTTAAAGATAAGGCCTCAGATATGGAGCAGCAATTAATGGAGAGAGCTGCAAACTTCATTTCATTTTCTATCACCCTTGACGAGACGCGGGCGTTGCGGACACATCTCAGCTCGTCATATTCATTCGAGGTGTCGACGACAATCTGCGTGTCACAGAAGAATTTCTCGACCTTATACCATTAAAAGACACAACCACGGGTTTGGATATTTTTCTAGCCGTAGAAAACGCGTCAGAGTCAGTGCGTTTAAAATGGGAACGCCTGACCAGTGTAACAAGGGATGGAGCCCCTGCGCTGCGAGGCATACGCACTGGATTTCTGAGTTACATGAGGTCAAAAATGGCTGAAGTTGGCTGTTCCTATTTCTCGGCAATCCATTGTCTGATACACCATAAGGCACTTTGTACGAAGATTGTCAACGTAAAAAATGTTGTGGACACAGTTCTTCAAACGGTTAATTATCTGCGATCGCATGGATTCACACATCGCCAATTTAAAGAATTTCTGGCGGAATGCCCGGACATCCCCTACCACACCGAAGTAAGATGGCTGAGCAGAGGAAAGGTTCTTCATCGGTGTTTCTCCTTGAGGGGCGAAATAAATACCTTTTGGAAATGAAAGGACGTCCAGAAGAACTAGTCTGTGATCCTAAGTGGGTGGCGAATTTGGCTTTTTTGAGTGACCTTACTGGTCTTTTAAATACTTTGAACATTTCACTCCAAGGCGAGAATCACTCTGTTGTTGGTTTAGTGCAGTTGATTCAAGCATTTTTTTTTAAATAAAAAAACTTATTTCCTGGGAAAAACAGTTGCAGGAGAAGAATTGTGGACACTCTCCTACACTAGACTGCGTTGAAGAAGATGTGGATTTTTCAGGTTATGTTCACATCATTTGCGAATTACGAGAACAGTTTGAAAACAGATTTTTGGAGATAAGTAAGCTTCAACCGGTCTTAGGTATATTTGTTCGCCCGTTTTACCTTCGGGCGGAGGACGTCTCACAAGTGCTTCAACTAGAGCTGATTGACATGCAGTGCGATATCCGCCTGAAGGGCCGCTTTCTTATGTGTAAAACTTTGGGTGACTTCTACAGCTGCTTTTCAAGAGAGCACGCGGCTTAAGTTCTCTCAATGTTTGGCTCCACGTATATTTGGGAGCGCTTTTTCTCTCTTTTAAAGCTTGCTAAAACTACGAACCGTTCATTACTTGGCGATAAAAATTTGACTAATTCTTTGAGGTTAGTAGTCCCACGGAATATTGTACCAAGCCTAGACAAAATCGTTTCCTCGAAAAAGAAAAACGTGTAAAATGTTAACTGTCTTGTTTAACAAAAATGACTGTAAGAATTAAAAAGAGCTTTATAACCTTAATTCTATTTTTATAAGTTTTCATAGTTGGTCAGTTAAAATTATTACGTACAAAACAGCAAACTAAGCATCCGATTTCTAAACTCTGAAAAGGGATACAAAAAGTTGTAGCACGAACTACAACAAAAAATATTTACTTGTAACTACTAACAGTAAGAATGAGACTCTATATCCCTTACATAAAATTATTTCTAAAATAGAATATTTATGACTCTAGTTCATTTAAGAAACTGATATATTTTTCAGAAGACGCCTATTGTACATATGACGAGTGTGCTTGTGCAGTACTAGTAGAATCAACCTGTGGGTCAGAGAACTACTAAGTTGTTCTTCGATTCTTGTTTTGCATATTGTTTCCTAAAGCTTTGCGCAGTAATTCTGCCACACGAACATTAGTTGTTGCCTAGACAGTAAATGGTTTGCTTGTTTTACCGCTCATCTAGCTTTCCTCTGTTATTTTGTTTACGTTGGATATGACCGCGAGACAGTATTGTGAGATCTCACTTGCTCCGCAGCTCTCCCTCTCTCTCTCTCTCTCTCTCTCTCTCTCTCGCTACTATGGCGACACAAGGTCGCGGACGGGGCGCTGAACTACACTGCCTTGCGCCCGCGAGGCGCAATTCTTGGATGAGCCTGCTCTAATTAATGTTTTTGTTCCGATGTATAGTATCTACGAAAAATGTTTGTCATGAAATTTAATCGAAATATACTTTTGTGGCATTCGCCCAGTACAGGTGACACAATTTTGGAAGCAACTACGATCACTGGATGCCTGCTTCCATGGACCAGTATGTAAACACGACAGCCAAAATCCCAAGCGATTAATGTTTAAACTCTCTCACTTTGTCCTTCTTCTGCAAACTGCACCCTCTGCGTCTTCTTGTTAGACAAAGCAAAATACATATTCTTCGTTTAACAAGTCTTACAAATACATCAAAATCCAAGACGACAACTCCTCCTGTGGTAGATGGTTAATCCTCTATGTATCAATCTGATATATGCCCTGTACCACGTGACATGATGCATCGCAATAGTGTATAACAGGAATTATATGTATCAGGTGAATCACGCAACATGTCTGTGGCAGGAAGGGAAGCTGCCCGTTGTGGGTGTCACGCTACACTAGGTTGACACTACAGCCCAGCGCCCAGGGTGGCTGGGGTGGCAGTGGGAGTTGCCAAGTCCTTCCCCTTCCCTGAAAAGTGTTTTTTAATTGAAGACGCAAGTGGAGAGATTCAAACCAAGAGTTTGGAGAATAGTGAGTGAATAGTAGCTTGAGGGAAAAACATGTCACGTAGGTTAAAAACAGGCCTGGACTTGCACAAACATCCTTCGTCTCTGACGTCATAGAGCCTGTCCCAGCATCTCAAGTCTAACTAGAATTCCACACTGTTGTATCTAGCACTATAGGTCTGAGATGGATTTTGACGTCATAGAGCCAGTGTCAGTATTCTGGATCTGTGCGACTATACCAGAATTCTACGCTGTTACAAATAACCCAACGGGTCTGTATTGTGTTGTGACATCCTAGAGCCTGTCCCAGTATTTCTAGTCATCCAACATGAGAATGCGGCATCGTGCTATTCCCGCCAGTTTATACTTACAAAAACTGCCCGACTTCCACAGGAAACACACTAGCCCAATTGGACTACTTTTTTAATTCCTCGACAAAATTTTAATCGGCCGCCATTATACTTAAAAGGTCAAATGGCATGTATGACAGGTACCAGGATGTCAGGAAATGTCATCGATATCATTCTCAATGTCATACTATCCAATTGCTAGTCCATTCAGGGGCACCTATCTCTGTAATGTCGAATGTTTTCCGCACCTCATCAAAAAGACTGTGTTTTGTGGTACGATAGCGATTGTTGCTGACAGCCACAAATGGGAAATAGTCTAATCAACAGGACTGTATACTGCAAGAGTAACTGTCAGTGACACAATACAGCCCTCCAAATCCGTTGTTTTAGCAGAATACAGTCATAACGTTACTTTCGTAAGGGACTCCTTGAACATATCACATTTAGTAATAATCTGGAACAACATAGCCGCAGACTGACGTACATGTTCCATTAACAACACCTAACGGATATTGGTCTCGATGGATGTTTGTGGTTGAAACATTGTTATCTAGCCACCATCAACGCACGAGTATCATTCGTCATTCTCGATGATGGTTTAACTATGAAGGTTTTTTCGATTGCAAGAAGCTACACAGGCTCATAAATGAGCTCTACATATTAGTGACGACCATAAGCGTTACAGGCTGACAAGAGACTACTGATCACTAATTACGACAAGCAGCCACTACTCACCCCTGAAAGTATGTGCACAGGAACTGCCCAACCAGTCCAGGACTGGCAGCTCAGTGCCAGCAACGGCTCACTGTTCTCCCCTACCGCTACAGACACTGCTGATTGGATCTGGCCAGACTGAGGACCAACGGCGGTGAGTGTTAGCCCTTCCGCGACAGTATTTTGATGCTTTTGAATCTAAGGTGAAGAAAAAGCAGACTAAGTGCTCAACAGTAAAACACTGCATCAACACTGGACATTGTCCACCCGTTGCCTAGGGCTCCTATGAGTCTAGAAAGTCGCCAGCTGAAAGATGAATACTTTGGGTTGAAGGTGCTGCATGGCCATTCAAACTTCAGAGAGTTGTGGGCTTTCCAAACAATATGAATGAAATGATGGTGAAGATGTTTTGGCCCTCAACTACGTACCTTTCGACTCAGAGTTGCAATATTAAAAGTTTTGGCTGGTTTCGTTGTCTAGGGGCTGCGATGCGTAGTTGCCGCATTACAGGTCAAATACTGCTGAGTCTACAGTATACGATAATAATATACACATGAATCAAATGGTCAAAGGTTTCTGTCAGTCAGCAGTTGCGAATTATGAAAGTAACATATAAATTTATAAATGAAAGATTGCAATTAAATAAAATCTGCAGGTACTATCTTAATGACTTTAAATGATGAGTACTATAGTAGAAGTACTTTTGAGAATGCGGTCTATTTCTCCAAAACACTTATTGGTGTCGATGGTCCAGCAATTAAATAAAATATAAGTTGAATAACAGGGAAACAATAGATTCATACTTGACGTAATTAGTTATGAACAACAACATAGCTCGCAAGATATTCACTTCTAAATGCATACTACGTCTTCACTGTAGAAGCGACGGAAATCACACAAGAGCGCAAGTCAGCACTACGACATACACTCCTGGAAATTGAAATAAGAACACCGTGAATTCATTGTCCCAGGAAGGGGAAACTTTATTGACACATTCCTGGGGTCAGATACATCACATGATCACACTGACAGAACCACAGGCACATAGACACAGGCAACAGAGCATGCACAATGTCGGCACTAGTACAGTGTATATCCACCTTTCGCAGCAATGCAGGCTGCTATTCTCCCATGGAGACGATCGTAGAGATGCTGGATGTAGTCCTGTGGAACGGCTTGCCATGCCATTTCCACCTGGCGCCTCAGTTGGACCAGCGTTCGTGCTGGACGTGCAGACCGCGTGAGACGACGCTTCATCCAGTCCCAAACATGCTCAATGGGGGACAGATCCGGAGATCTTGCTGGCCAGGGTAGTTGACTTACACCTTCTAGAGCACGTTGTGTGGCACGGGATACATGCGGACGTGCATTGCCCTGTTGGAACAGCAAGTTCCCTTGGCGGTCTAGGAATGGTAGAACGATGGGTTCGATGACGGTTTGGATGTACCGTGCACTATTCAGTGTCCCCTCGACGATCACCAGTGGTGTACGGCCAGTGTAGGAGATCGCTCCCCACACCATGATGCCGGGTGTTGGCCCTGTGTGCCTCGGTCGTATGCAGTCCTGATTGTGGCGCTCACCTGCACGGCGCCAAACACGCATACGACCATCATTGGCACCAAGGCAGAAGCGACTCTCATCGCTGAAGACGACACGTCTCCATTCGTCCCTCCATTCACGCCTGTCGCGACACCACTGGAGGCGGGCTGCACGATGTTGGGGCGTGAGCGGAAGACGGCCTGACGGTGTGCGGGACCGTAGCCCAGCTTCATGGAGACGGTTGCGAATGGTCCTCGCCGATACCCCAGGAGCAACAGTGTCCCTAATTTTCTGGGAAGTGGCGGTGCGGTCCCCTACGGCACTGCGTAGGATCCTACGGTCTTGGCGTGCATCCGTGCGTCGCTGCGGTCCGGTCCCTGGTCGACGGGCACGTGCACCTTCCGCCGACCACTGGCGACAACATCGATGTACTGTGGAGACCTCACGCCCCACGTGTTGAGCAATTCGGCGGTACGTCCACCCGGCCTCCCGCATGCCCACTATACGCCCTCGCTCAAAGTCCGTCAACTGCACATACGGTTCACGTCCACGCTGTCGCGGCATGCTACCAGTGTTAAAGACTGCGATGGAGCTCCATATGCCACGGCAAACTGGCTGACACTGACGGCGGCGGTGCACAAATGCTGCGCAGCTAGCGCCATTCGACGGCCAACACCGCGGTTCCTGGTGTGTCCGCTGTGCCGTGCGTGTGATCATTGCTTGTACAGCCCTCTCGCAGTGTCCGGAGCAAGTATGGTGGGTCTGACACACCGGTGTCAATGTGTTCTTTTTTCCATTTCCAGGAGTGTATTTCTACCGCGCGCGACTACGCGCAAACTGCTCCAGATCTTTCCCGCGACTCTCTGTCCGCCGCGCCGTCGCGTCCAGCACTTCCCCTGCCCTGTCCCGTACTCTCCAGTACTGCCGCCCTGCTCAGGACTACCCATCCATTCACTTCGGTTGTTGCCTCCCGTAGTAACGAGCGCTGTGGCTGGATAGACCGCTCCCTCCATGTCGCCAAGCCAATGAACACTCACAAACGTATTCAAACACATACGAAATACTGGATTTACATTTAAATAACTTGAAATTAAATAAATATTGCCACGGCTGGACCATAAACACGCTTCAACACACATTATTAAATACATACACAATTAAATAAACATATATCAAAAGAAAGGAAGCAAAAGGTAGGCCAGGAGCCTAATGTCTCTGTGGTTTCTAACACACACAGTGAATATTCAACCAACTTCTTCATGAATAGTATATATCGGATACAAACAAATACGTAGATGAATAGATATATTTACAAGCATGCTGATACCGTTTTTCGTGTAACTGTGGAGTACTTATGGCCTGACGCGATCGATAGTAATCGGCCACTTTTGACCTCCAATAACTCATATACTATTCAAGTTACATGCCTGTAATTCATACCAATTTAGGTTTACACTAATAGCTTACTAAAGACATGGCATCGACAAAATCGGATGAAGCGTTTATATTTTGGAAATTTGTTGCTGGGTGTTATTTGTATAATTTACCGTCAGATACTAAACTTTAAACTAACAAAGATATTGAAAATATGATTACACCATCAGAATCGTCGTGCAGATAATAGTAATGTTCATGTTTCTTTTTGAGGTATCATGATTCATCTAGCTACTAATAATTTCTACACGAGCTGTGAAATGTCTGGTATTAAGGTTTCACAAAGTCCACCATCTTTGGCACTCCCTGCGTGTCTCCTTCATCGACACAGCGTCACCACGGAACTGCTAGCCACGCGTCTGGACCCCTCTTGCGTGCGGCACCACATGGTCGCCCTGGTGAGCGGCCCGCGCCCACCAAGCGGCCGGTGCGGCCACTGCTTCCTTCAGACTTAGAATACTTTCAGGGCGCGAAGACTCGCCCGTTACCTCACAGAGTCCTTGGTCCTCACCTGGGCCCCTTGTGAGGAAGTGCAGAATATGGCGTTCCTGCATCGACTCACAAAATTTTGAAAAATATGTCTACACATTGCTGCATACTGATGACATCCTAGAGTGTTTGAAAGTGGCAAAAAGTATCTCTAGTAATGACTTGCAAACAGGCTACTAGCAAGCTGGGGTTGAGGAACGTGACCGGACCTTCGACGTATGATGGGTAACCTATTTATTCCCATTAATGAACGAAGCGTTATTGCTATCTGGATGACACTGTCGATTTTGGAAGACATTTGAATAACATCTTAAGTCTCCTGACAACGGTTATGAAATCTCTTCTGACTGATTGCTGATTCAGAAAAGGTGCATCTTCGCCACATGAGAAACAAGAAACTTTGGGCACTTAGTTCATACCGACGGAGTCCTCTATGATCCAGTGAAGATACTAGCTGTAACGATCCTCGTCGTATTCATAATGTGAAAAATTCTCTCAAAATGTCCTGATACTACTCGCGATTCATAAAGAACTTCTATTTTGTGTACCAAGGCACCTAATTTGCATGGGATATTTGAGGGCGAGTTAAAATCTCCCTCTGACAACAGGCCAGAAGCATGTTTTCTTGCCCTTAAGGTGTCTCTAACGTCTTCTCCAGTACTAGCATTGTATAACGAGAATGCTGAGGCAGAACTTTTTGCTGGAATGTGGAGTGGTTCAGTTCTAGTATTCAGGAAGGTACTTTCACAGTACTCTCTGCATTCCAGATGAACAACCTGCAACTGAGAAAGTGTGTCCTTCAGTTATCTGGATCATTAAAATATTCTGGGCATATTTATTTGTCTAACCATTCATCATTGAAATAAACCACTGTTCAATATTCTGGCTGATTAGCATGAAAGATCTGTCAGGTTGAGTGATGAGATGGACACTGAAGCTTCAGGAGCGTGATGTCACAGAGGTACACAAAAACAAACTCAACCACTAATATGCTGACTGCCTTTCAGGGAATCCTTTGACAGAACATAAGAGGGTGGACCGTCATGCATTAAATCACATGGCTCCTCAACACAGGGAAGACTCAGTTCCGCAGAAGACCATAGCCATACTGAAGGAGGAGGTACCGACCAAAGGAGGTTTACAATTAATAAATGGAACATCGAATTAGAAGTACTTCAATCTGATGGGGCAGAAATGGTTGATGATCATCCCAATTCATGTATCGTGAGCCCTTCTCCTGTTTTTCCATGACCTCCAAAATCTGATCGCCTAGAATTCTTAACGACACTAGACTGCCTTAGTCTCAGTTATCTCTGGGCAGATCTCTATCGCTCTGCTAGACATTATGTGAGCCACTGTAAGGAATGCCAGCAACGCAAGCACACGCCAAAACTGCTTCCAGGACATATGGCGCCTATTCTGCCAGCAGCAGCACCGTTGCAGCGAAATGGATTCGACATCTACGGAAGGTACCCTAAGCTGCCATATACTAATCAAAGGGCAAAGATTTTGGCTGAGCACCTCACATTTTATGCTGTCACCAAAGTAGTTCCACTTGTGAAAGCTTCGGGAGTTTCAATTGTCCTTGTAGTATACATCATTTTGAAGTACAAAGCTCCAAGAGTGATGATCTCTTGTCACTGAAATGTTTTCTTGTTGAGGTTAGAATGTGAAGTAATTTCATGTTGCGACATCAGCCACAGGATGACGACTGCTATCCACGCACAGACAAATGGCCTCACGGAACACTTTAATGACACCTTGGCTGACCTTGTAAACTGACATCAATTAAAGAGCACTATATAAATTGACCCTTGTAACATTCGTTAAAACGGTCTTCACGACATTCATTCTGTTCCGCAGTCGTGAGGCAGGAATGAAAACGGGTACACAGTGCCTGTTTCATCTCGACAATGCTCAGTATAACTGCATGAAACACATCATCAGGACGAAAGAAGCAAGACAGTGGGGCTCACATACAGACCTTAGACAGGGAAAAGATCAAGAGCACTATAATGCCCAACGCCATCCTGTGTGATACAGCCTGGGAGACTTGATGTGGACATTTGCAGCAGTGTGGGAATTTGGAATCTAGGAAAAGGTACTAAAGCAGATCTTCATTGGGTTGTATCGTATCCTTTGTCGGTTCTCAGATGCCACATACAGTCGAGGATCATGATCCACTCATCAAGAAGACCAATCCGCAGAGATGCCATCCATGAACTTCATATAGCGACCTACTAGAGCCCTGAGGAGCAGATCAACTCTGGAAGCTTCTCATTCAAGGAAACTGAAGACCCCATTGACGACTGTGAAGATTTGTCTGAGGAACTACCTTCAGTTGGGTTGGTTGGGCTGTTTGGAGGAAGAGACCAAACAGCGAGGTCATCGGTCTCATCGGATTAGGGAAGGATGGGGAAGGAAGTCGGCTGTGCCCTTTCAAAGGAACCATCCTGGCATTTGCCTGGAGTGATTTAGGGAAAGCACGGAAAACCTAAATCAGGATGGCCGGACTCACTACCTTCAGTCTTCGTCAACATGAAGAAGTTGTGACATGACTGGAAAGTCAGGAGCCCCAGCTTTGCTTTGCCAAGGTTCACTGACAAGATATAGATCCAGGGTGCTATAGTCGGCTCCAATGAGAACTTCGGAAACAGCACAGCGCTGTTTCTCCAGGAGAGGGAGAAATGTCATGAACAGTGCTGCATGCAACGTGTCATAGCGGTTAGCGTCATCGGCAGTAATGCCGATTAGGTTAGAGTAGATTAGATTCAGTTTTCATTCTATAGACCCAAAAATGAGATGATTCTCGTGGGTGAGGAACATGTCAGAAATCATAACGTAAAAAGCATAGAAAATTTGAGTATAAAACTCACTCCTCTGATCATTTGTCAGGAGATTGTCAGAACATGTGCCCGCATGCTTATCTGAGTGGCAACATGTTTGCCTACCATGCAGCGGGCCTGGGTTCGATTCCTGGCTGAATTGGAGACTTTCTCCGCTCGTGGACTGACTTCTGTGTTGCCCTCATCATCGTTTCATCATCAGTGACACGCAAGTCGCCCAATGTAGCGTCACCTGAAATAACACTTGCCACCCAGTGTCCAAACCTCCCAGGATGGGGCGCCTGGCCATCAATACCCACACGATCGTATCATTTTTTCGAAATATATGAATAATTACAGAAAACTGGGACTGCTAATATTTACAGAATTAGTACACTGTCAGAAGGTAACAAAGTTAAGAAGTTTTAATAAATTTATCGTACACAAAATACCTAATCTTTACAGTTGTGACCAAGTGCTATCATAAGAGAAATTTAACAATTTTACTTAAGCTGGTCTCACAGTCCCTGTTAAGACATTCATCTGTTGGGTAGAAGGAGTTGCCTACAAAAGACGTCCTTCAAACTCTGCTTAAACTGTGCTGAATCCAAGTTTTAATGGTGCTGACAATTTATTGAAAATGCATGTTCATGAATATTGGATCAATTTTTAACCAAGGTGAGTGATATTAGGTCCTTATGCAGATTGTTCTCGTTCCTAGTATTGATACTACATATTGAGCTATTGGCTGATATAGAGACATATTATTTGCAACAAATTCTTTAAGAAGTAAATATACCGAGAAGCAATGATTAGAATACCAAGTTCGTTGAACAGCTTTCTACATGATGTTCCCGAATTTACACTACAAATGAGTCTTATGTACATATTTTTGGACCCTAAAAACTTTTTCCTGGTTTGATGAGTTACCCCAAATTATGTTTGCATATGACATTACAGAATGCAATTTTTTTTATCATTTGTATCTCCAACATCTGACACCATTAGCATTGCAAATACAGACTTGCTTAAGCATTCCACCCACTGCGGGTCTGTTCAGTTTGAATACTGATCCTCTCCACAACTTTCTACGCAAGAACTTTGGTGCACTCGGAGCCCCACACACGTCCGCTCCAGTCATGCACTGCCGCCTGGCTCCTAGATGTTGGCACCCTGCATGCCCACCACACCTTGCCAACTTCCCCTGAGGTCTATGCTTCCTCTGTCTGCCTACTCTGTCTCTCACAATTTAATTACATAATCCAGGTTTGTTCTATGAAAACTGAACAAGTTACCAGTCGCTACACTGCATTCACAATTAGATTTTTCGAACTAAAGAGCTTTGCAATATTAAACACTTTCTACAAATTTTTATAATTAATGATAACAATTTTATTAAATATAAGGATAATAAAAGGATTAATTTGGTCATAGAAATTGTTGTGTGTTCTGTGTAGTAGACAAAAAACTCAAATCCATTGAGGAAGAAATTTGCAGCTGTATGCAAGATTGTTTGGGCAAGACTCAACAACAGGCTTAGGCATAAATGTATAATTGGCTTTTTTTATCGATAACGAAGCTCACTTCGTAATGTTAGCGAAAACTTGAGAAGGAACCATTAGATCACTAGTATGTAAGTTCCTCAATCGTAATGCAATCGTTGGATGAGACTTTCATCATCCAACAACCAGTTGGTATAATTACAGTTTTATTAGCGGTAGGTGTGACAAGACATCCTGCGACACATTACTAAATGCTTTCTCTGACAACTACCAACAACATATAGTTCCGAATTCCAGTCATGATGGAAATACTGTATAGTGGATCTAATTGGGACAAATACACCTGATCTGTCTGAGGATGTCCACAGTGAAACTGATCTCAATGACCATGTGGCAGTTGTAGCATCAACCATTACCAATGTAAAAAGTGCAACAAAAATAAGTATATAGATTTATATGTTCAGTAAACTAGATTAAAACGAAGAAATTGTTTCTTTCTGCTCAGGACAGAAGCGTGTACAGCAACTATGGCTGACAACTGCATTTGACTGCATTGAGAATTTGATGGTAGGAAGCACCCAGAGAAAACAATAGATTCTTCGATGGAGGGTCTGAACAACACGAATCACCAAGAGCATGTCATGAAGGGCAGTGCGAATGATCACAGGCTTGTTTGACTGGCTGGAGAGTATAACAGATATGTGGGAAAATATTAACTGGCGGACACCCCGAGGAAGACGCCGGACATATTGCGAGAAACTTGGAAGAAAATTCGAAGAACTGTCTTTTTCGAAGCTACAAATATTCTTCAGCTCATCACATCTGTAGTAAAAATAAATTGTGGCAGATAACAGTTCTCACAGGCACGTGCAAGAAGCCTTCTCATGCTGTATCAATGGGTAGAACAAAAACAAACCCCTACGTGGGAAAAAATAACAGGAATAACCTAAAGTACAGAAATCCCACAAAATTTTCGACAAAGATAAACGTGAACAGACAGTTTCAATCTCAAACAAACAAAATGGCCTGAGAATGACAAGATTTTAATTTAAAAACATATTTATTTACTAGCAGAAACATAAATATGCTTTTATAATAGTGGCGGTAAGTTCATACTTTTAAAGACCCGAAGTTGTGACTACTCTCATAACTTCCGTACCAGTGCAATTTTACTCTGGTGGACAAATCTGGTTATTTTCCATTGTACACTTCTGCAGGACATTAAGCATCGATAGAATGTAATTCATATTGACTATATAATTGCGTCCATTTTTGTTCAGATACTTTTAGCGCAGAACTGCACTTGTTTCCGGGATTCCCTAAAGCATTCGAAGCAGTTTCGGCATTTTCGAATGAAGAATATAGTGCGAGCTTACTGAGGATCGGCCCAAATCCGAGACTGCATTTAGTACTTCAGAGCAGATAACGACAAACGTATAAAAGATACTGAGGCCCCCTCGCCAGGAACACGGTGGAGACCTCAACGGCAGCGGAGGCAGAGATGAAGGTCACCGGTACGGCGGAAGAGACTACTGCCCGCCGGAATCCAGCGGGCAGTGGTCAGTGTCTGTTCACCTAGTTGGCGCGGCTGCTTAATGCTGTCCTTGATCTCAACAATCAAGTCGTAAACATATGACCTTCATAGAAGATCACCACGAAACAAGTTTCAACTTGAATAAGCATGACGGAACAAAAGGAAAGAAATCCATTACCCCAGACAACAGTCTATAGACTGAATTTTCCTTTTCATCGGATTCTGGGGGGAGGACAAGGAGTGTCATGTGCCGAAGGGTCGGAGAAAGACCAAAACAGAAAAACTTCATTGGAACTCTCAACACAGACACACTCTCCAAAGTAGGTAAACGCAAACAACTCAAAAATACAATGCAATAATTCCACATAAAAATCCTTGTGATTCAAGAAACACGATTTACTGATGAAAATCATTTTTATTCAAGAAACTTCAGAATCTACAAAGGACAACCTGTATCCAGCTGAACAAGGAATCCAAACAATTTGGCACAGCTTTTGATGTGCACAAATCAGCTATACATTCAATAATAAACTTCCATTCAACATCAGAAAGAATCTCCACAATCTCAGTAAAATCTGGAAACAAGGCATACACACTGATAAATTCACATGCCCCCACAAATGATTACAATAGAAAAGATCCACAGGTGATAGATGACTTCTGGAAACTATTGGAGGAAATCTCAAATAAAATCCCTATTCATCACATAAAAATTGTGTTAGGAGATTTCAATGGACAACTCAGCACCGAGAAAAAATTCAGGGAAACAACGGGAATTCTTACAGGTCACAAGAGAACAAATACAAACGGGGAGAGAGTGATAAACGTCTGGGAAAATTTTGATCTTAAAAACATGTCCACACAATTCCTTAAACCTGTAAACAAACTTACAAAATGGAAGTCACCAAATTCAACTTTGGGTGAATTTCAGATAGACCATGTTGCCGTATCTAATAAGATTACCAAAGAAATACTAAATTTACAAACAAGAAATATATTTTTTGAGTCAGTCCACCATCTGCTGCAAATAAAGATTAGATTTCAACCTAACAGAAAGAAACCATCACTGAACGAAACAGTTAGAATAGATCCAGATTACCTTAAGCTTAGCAAGAGGGAAATTCTCCAGGAAATTGGGCAATAAAACGTAACGAACTGGAAGGAACTTGCAGAAGTACTAAAAAATACTATGAAATTTGGCGAACCCCCAAGAAAGAGAAAACACAGATGATGGAACAGTGCGTGTGATCAAGCAATGGAAGAAAGAATACAAGCTTGGAAAACTTTCGGTAGCAACAAAAGTACAGAAAAATGACAGGAATTTTTGAGAATACAGAAGAGTTCATCCAAGGCAATATGAAGAGAAAGACGCAGATATAATATAAGCCGACTTAAATAAGTTGAACAAGAATTTATCAAGAAAAACACCAAAATTTTGTTTACAAAATTTTAAAAGAAAACCTAACTGGGTATTAGCTACCTAATCTGTGCTTTCGACAGCCTGATGGATCACTGGAAACCAACCTTAAAAGTAACTGTCAAATTTTAGCTACACTCACTTCTCAACTGCGGGCCTCTGACAGAACAACCAGATTTCGAAAAACCCACGTCCAACCCCGATTTAAATCCACCGTCACTTAAAGAGGTAAAGGAAATAATAATTTCTTTGAAGAGCAACAAGTCTCCAGGGGAAGACCGAATTATAGCAGAAGTATGGAAATTAAATGACAATAATCTCACACAAGCAACCCACAGAGTTACATCAAACATCTGGGAAACTGAAAGAATACCTGCAAAGTGGAAATGTGGATTAATTCATACTCTCCACAAAAAAGGTGCAAAAACTGATCCAAATAATTACAGGGGAATTTTACTGCTCTCTATAATATACAAAATTTTTCAAAGGTCCTGTTAAATATATGGACCAATTAATAGAGGAGTATCAGGCAGGGTTTTGCAAAGATCGATCTTGCATCTAACAGATATGTAACTTAAAAACAATTTTGCAAATGAGAAGATGTAGAAATACTGGGGTAACGTTTGTCGATTTTAAAAAGACTTACGATTCAATAGATAGACAAACATTATTTCACAATTTAGAGGAGTTCAGGATTCACAGGAAATCAAGGTCTTCAACAGTCATTAACAGATTCAACCTCCAAAGTTAAATTCATGGGAGAAACAGAAGCATTTCATATCCATACTGGTGTTTACAAAGTAGATGGAATGTCTCCCCTTCTATTTAACATGGTTCTGGAAAACATTGTAAGGACGTGGGAAAATAAAACGAATTCAGCTTGGGATTAAAAAAGAGCAGAGAATGAGGGTGAAGTGTCTGGCTTTCACGGACGATCTTGTCGTTATAACGAACAATAGACAGGAAGCCAAACTTGCATTGGAAAAACTTCACGAAATCTCACAGAAAGCTGGGCTACAAATCTCCTACGAGAAAACATAGTACATGCAAAACAAAGCTGTAGATAATCTCCGCATTATTACTCAATACCGGAAAGTGGCACAAGTTGCCCACTTCAGATATCTGGGAGAGATCATCCAACTATCGGGACTGAACTCAATACCCAATAAAGATAGACTCTCCAGATTACAAAAAGCATATAAGCTCATTTTGAGTCACTATAATAATAAATCTGTTGCTGTCAATGCGAAACTAGGGTATTACAACACAGTAATCCTACCAGAAGCACTATACGCTGCAGAAACTACAGTGGTTCATGGTCGTTCGAAGATCATAGAGATTGAAAAGAAGAAAAAGAAAAATTAAGAGGAAAATATATGAGCCAGTGCTTTGGGAAGGAAGTTGGATGAAGAGGCCAACTAGAGAGATTTACAAAGACAGAAACAATAACAGACACCATTAGAAAGAGAAGGATGGAATTTTATGGACATATCAGCAGGATGAATAAAACTGAGCTTACAAGGCAAATCTTTGAGATAGTAAACAAAAGCAAAAACAAGAATGAGTGTATCACCGAAATCAAAGAAGACATAAAAGAGCCGTGAATCACAAGAGGCAACATAAACAATAGAGAACAGTTTAGAAACATCATGAAGAAACACACACTTAAACAAGAACACACGGAGAACAGAACGGGAAAAAGATGGTCGGAAGAATGTACAAGGGAACACACTGAACGTATGAAGAGAATTTGGGGAGAACAAAGAAAGAAGAAGAAATCATGACTACTCAAGTTCAATCTCTCTCTCAAAAGGGAATAATCTAAAATAATAATTTATTTACTACTATTGAAGTATTCATCTATAGTATAGAAGGAGTTGTCAAGGAGATATGATCTCAATTTATTTTTGAAACTATTATTGCTGCCTGTCAGGTATTTTATGTCATCTGGTAATTTATCGAAAAGTTTTACAGGAGCGTATCTTACCCCTTTCTGTGGCAAAGATAGGTTAAGTAGAGGATAGCATAACTCTTTCTTTCTTCTGGTATTGTAATCATGAATGTCACTGTTGTTTTTAAACTGGTCCATGTTTTTGAGGACAGATTTCATTGATGAGTAAATGTAATGTGAGGCTGTCGTAAGAATTCCTAACCTTTTAAACAGATGCCTACAAGACGTGCGACTATGACCCCTATACATTATTCTAACCACTTTCTTTACAGAAGTGAATACTTTTTGCCTAAGTGTTGAGTTACCTCAAAATATAATTTCGTATGACATCAGGAAGTGAGAGTATGCAAAGTATGTTAGCTTGCTGGTATCCTTAAAATCAGCAATTATTCTGATTGCAAAAGTGTTGAGTTACCTCAAAATATAATTTCATATGACATCAGGAAGTGAAAGTATGGAAAGTATGTTAGCTTGCTGGTATCCTCAAAATCAGCAATTATTCTGATTGCAAAAGTTGCCAAATCTAGTCACTTTAGGGGATCCAAAATATGTATTTTCCTATTAAGATTCTCAGCTATATGCACACCCAAAAACTTAGTATGTCCTACCCTGGCTACTGACTTCTGTTCATGTGTTATATTTATTGAAGGAACTGTACTCCTTGGAGTAGAAAATTGGATGTACCGTGTTTTTTTTTTTTTTTTTTCAAAGTTCAGAGCAAGCTCATTCGCAGGAAACCAATCAATAACATTCTAAAGACATTATTTCTATCATTTTATAATGGAGTTTCTTTCACTGGATTAATAATGATGCCTTTATCATCAGCAAACAGTGTCAGTTTAGCTTCTCGTTCAGATAAGAAGGGAGGTCATTTGCATATATCAAGAAAAGAAAAAGACGCATGATCAAGCCCTGTGGAACACCTAATGTCGTTTCACCCCAGTTCGATGAAGTATGAAACGTCCTTAAATCGCTTAAACCATATAAAGAAACCTTTTGCTTCCTTTTGTGTAGATGTGGATTAGACCATTCATATGCTGTTCCGTCTATTCCATAGAATTGTAATTTCTGTAACATAATGTCATTGTTCCAATAGTCAAATATTGTGTATAACTCACAGAAAATTCCTACTGGTGACATTTCACTATTTAAAGGGTCTATTATGTTCGCAGTGAACCTGTATATTGCTTTTTTGGTAGAACAGCATTTTTGAAATCCAGACTGTGATTTGCTAAGTGTCCCGTTACTGTTGAGATGGCTAATCACTCTTGAGTACATTACTTTTTCAACGATTTTTGAAAATGCTGAAAGTAAGGATACTGGTCGGTAATTATTGGCATCTATGGTGTCTGCTTTTTGTAAAAATGCTTGACAGTGGCATGTTTTAACCAGTCGGAAAATACTTTGAGTTAGTGATGGATTACAGATATGACTCAGAACATCAGCTGCAACTGCTCCAAATTGTTTTAATATCTCGTTAGAGATGTCATCTACTTCAACAGAACATTTACTATTCAAAGATTTAATCATTTTCCTTATTTCTAAAGATATTGTTAGATGAAAATTGATCTGACAAGGATTTCCCAAAACTGAATCTTCCATGTACTTGTTGGCTTTTTCTTTTGAACTATTCTCACCAATTTTTATACCTGCACTTAAGAAATGATTGTTAAATAGATTAGCTACTTGTGTACTGTTCGGTAAGATGGTCTCATTCTCTTTAATAATAATAGTACCTACCCCTGTGGTTGCTTTTCCTGTCTCTCTTCTAACAACAATCCATACTGATTTGATTTTTTTGCCCCAGTTGCGAGATTTCATCTCTAGTATACACAATTTTTGATTTTCTGACATCTTTTCGCAGTATGTTACAGTAATTTTTATAGTGTAAAATTACTACTGGATCTTTACTAACTCTTGCTCTCATACAGTTTTCTTTATCTTCCTGAAGGCACTTTAATACCGGCAGTAATCCAAGTTTTCTTAGAAACCTGTTTGGTATTACATTTAGTAATTTTTGGGGTAACAGTGTCCAAAAAGGGATATAAATTTATCAAGTAGTACGTTGTATTTATCATTAGCATTTGGCCCAATATGTTCATCTCTCCAATTAATCTTTCTTAAGCTTTCTCTGAAGTGTTTAATAGATAGCATGTTGACCAATCTTACACTTTTACTTAATGTTTTCTGAACTGTGCACCCTACTATCTTTTGTAAGTTAATTAGTTGTGCATCACGGTCCGAAAATCCATTTATAACAGGCAAAGTATGTGTTAGTTTTACATCCTTTTGCCATACAAATACATTATCTATTAGAGTGCTACTGTTTTGAGCTATACTTGTAGGGAAGGTGATCACTAATTCGAAGCTGTATGTCATTCATAACACTTCTAGTTCACTTTTCCTATCAGAATACTTGGATTCCAGCAATACTGATTTTCCTAGGAAGGGAAGTTATTTGTTGGGGACCAGTTATAAGCCTGTCACGTAATTATCCAGTCTGTTCCTAGTACGGTCATGTTTGTGCCGTTCATCAGCTTACTTGTAAGCAAACAGATTTTGGAGAGGCCTCCATTCCCCTGGTGCATCCTTTATATAGTTCAAGGTGCAATATCGTTCATAAATTTTTAATATTAGCAGCAGAAGTCTCCTAGATATTTGTAAGCTAATAATTGCCTAAATTATAGGGCGACCATGGCGGACCCCTTGTCCTTAAGTCCAAAGATGGCTACAAGCAGATCGGCATTGCCAGCTTTTACTATGAGAAGTGTGAAGTACCTCTACCTGGTGGCTACTCAAGGGTAACATACTTCCTCGACTGGATCACAAGAACTGCTCAAATCAATGTCACATGAGAAGGTGGTATTGACTGTGGCACAGTTTCGCCACTAGATCGCATTCCATATGTATTTTAATTACAATGAAAAATGTCAGAACAGAACACTTAATAATGGCCAAAATATACGTTCTCAGACCACTGTCCAACTGCATGCTACCGTAGCATAAATGCTACATTCATTTTTCCCTTTTTCATCTCATGGAGTAGACTGAAACTCGCTGTCCTCGATTGTAGCATACACCATGTGCTTTATATAAATCAGTTGTTTTTCTCTCTGAATGTTCCAGCAAGTGACAATATGTGATTAAAGAAAACTGTTTATCTGTGAGTCAACATGGTTTCAGGTAATAAAATAAATATATAAGTACATTTCTTTTTACTAATTTATGTCTACAACGTGTTTAGAGAGTGTATTAACATGTGATTGAAGAAAACTGTTTATCTGTGAGTCAACATGGTTTCAAGTAATAAAATAAATATATAAGTACGGTTCTTTTTACTAATTTATGTCTACAACGTGTTTAGAGAGTGTTTTAACATGTTAATACACTCAAATCTATCGAATAATTATTATTTGTTTTATGACAACACCCTAGTGGTATATTTTTCGATGTATCACTGGGTCTACATTCGGCAATGACCTGTATTAAAAATTCCAGGGGAACTGTTTTCCCAGTTTTTTGGCACTGGACATTGATTTTTCAAAGACTTCAGTTATCTTCGAACAACAATACTAAACAGTTTGGATATGTCCTAAAAATTTGGTGAATTACATTTTGTTTCTTAAATTTCCTGTTTTAGTGTTATTTTGCCACAGAACACTGCATTGATAACCAGTATAAATCCTGCATTCACAAAATGTAAGTTAGGACTCAGGGGACTATATAGGTTATTTAGCTTACATCATCACACTTAGGTCTGTCAGCAGAGGAGAGACATTGAAGACTGAGCGTTTAGTGACCGACAGTGACGCTTACTGTATGTAATGTTATACTTAGGGTTAAAGTCTTGTTTCACAGCTACTCAGGACCTCACAGTAACTGACTCATCCTGCAGTGCCACCGAAGACTGGAAGAAGAGGATGAATGGAACACTATTCCCTGATAATATATGAGTGATAATTGTAGATCCACCTAACTGTGGCAAGATGAATGTTATCATTCATTGCTAACACATCCAGATATTATCTACTTAGAATATGTGTACATATTTTCGATAACGCTATTGTAGCCTAAACACCAGCTATTACAGTAGATTTGCCTTGTATAGATGGTGTAACACACACAACATTCAGCAAAAGAGGCAATATCCTACAGCCAGAAAGATTGAAGGCAAACACAGTGCTTATATTTGATGATGTTGCAGTGGAAAACCTGGTTCAAATACTTAAGTATTGGAGCTGACATCTTTTATATTCTATGGTTCCTAAGCAGTTGGTAAGGGATAATGTAAACCTTATTGTTGCGTTCAAACAAGACAATATGAATTCAAAACACATTTATCAAGTACATGTAGGAAATTCTGTGATGTACAATTAATTTATAGAGATAACAGAGGAAACAGGTAAATGAACGACAGACAATAAAACCGAAACTTTCAGTAATTTTCCTACATATAGAATGAAGGAGTTGAGTATATCAGTATACAGTACATTGTGATTATATTCACACATATGTCACATGTTCAGTCTGAGACGAGGGGTATGAATACACAGAACATTTGTCCATGTGTAGTGCACAGATTTAAGCAATGTATCGTATCATAGCGAGGAAATTGGGAAAAAAGCATCAGCAGAAGATCGACTAAAATGGTCGACATTAAGTCTGTGATGGTTAATTAGCTCACAACAAGAACATGTTGAAGATAATTAATGTGCGAAGTGGAAGGACCATGTTAACTGAATAAACATTACAAGATATGAAAAAAACTAACCTGAAGATATTAAGGGGACAAGTAAATGTTAGAACCCTACTGAAGTTAATCGTTATATTAAATATAAAGATTGATGACAACGAACGAATTTTAGAAATATGGGGAAAATGAGTCTACAGACACCATATAAGTTGCGTATTACATAGAAATCAATTGAGTATGCAACAGCATGTTGACGAAAGGTAAAGTCACTGATGCACAGAAAGGGGTTCGACAGAAACCACGATTTCTAAGGTGGGACTCTCAGAATGAGTTCAGTCTCTTAGAGAAAAGTTTAATCCAGCTGTATCTATAATCACTTTCACACACACTTCCTAAGTCAGATGAGGGTAAAGAAGAAGAAGAAATATAATATATTATTGCTGATTGCTTTAGCTGTCTTGGGGGCAGTCTACATATTTGGTTAGTAGGGAAGAACCATATACTTATGGTCCACAGCCTATAAGTTTAGCCAAGCATGCTCTACGTGTTGAGGGTAAGGAATCTGAAAGAACGCTTGCTCTAATGTATCTAATATTCTTAAAACCTTCAAAACCTGGCAACCATGTACCCAAATATCTAAAAATTTGTAGTGAAATACTGCATATGACAAACAAACAGACGAACAAAAGGTCATAACAGTAGGAAACACCCAAACATTATTAAACATGTGTTATGTGGTAAAGGTACTGACATTCAGCACAAAAAGAAGAACATCAGTCTCTGGAGTACATATATTATGACGCTCCCACTGAAATAATAGGGCAGGTATGACTGCCCACAGCATTAGCCACCGCTGAGAATAAAGCTCTTATGAATGAAACCATATCAGTCATTTCATAATTTAGGGAAAGACAAATCATTGAACAGTAATGTAGAGAGTAGTTCGAGAACTACACAAACCAGCACACAAAACGTTCTCTTATAGGCATGTTACCGTACATGGGCTGGATGACTTGTGGCAGTATTTAAGAGTGAAAGAGGATTCAAGTACATCTTAATGGTTATTCATATATATTCCAATTTTTCCTGGGTATTACCTGTGAAAACATAAAGGAGAATGCACCTTGCACATTTTTTGGCCAACTAAGGCGGTTGCCTGAAAACCTTCAAACTGGCCATGGAAGTGAAATTTACTATTGGCATTTGAAAGTGGTAATATAGCGGTTTAGAATACACTAATACACTGCGTCCTCCTACTTGAAATCTGATACCTTGGAATGTTTGAATAGGATGATAAAAAACAAAATTTTCAAGCAGTTTAATCTCTGAATATCACACAAATGGCTAGACATCATAATAATGACATCGTAAATACTGTACACAATCCTAATAAAATGGCAGATCCGTAGTGTCAGACATTTAATGTAGATAATTTGGTGTGCATTTCAGAGTAAAAGAAATGACATATATCGAACTGACCAACAGAGATATTTACCATTTTCAAACTACAGAAAACAAACGCAAGTATGTTGTTGTTGTGATCTTCAGTCCTGAGACTGGTTTGATGCAGCTCTCCATGCTACTCTATCCTGTGCAAGCTTTTTCATCTCCCAGTACCTACTGCAACCTACATCCTTCTGAATCTGCTTAGTGTATTCATCTCTTGGTCTCCCTCTACGATTTTTACCCTCCACGCTACCCTCCAATACTAAATTGGTGATCCCTTGATGCCTCAGAACATGTCCTACCAAGCGATCCCTTCTTCTGGTCAATTTGTGCCACAAACTTCTCTTCTCCCCAATCCTATTCAATACTTCCTCATTAGTTATGTGATCTACCCATCTAATCTTCAGCATTCTTCTGTAGCACCACATTTCGAAAGCTTCTATTCTCTTCTTGTCCAAACTATTTATCGTCCATGTTTCACTTCCATACGTGGCTACACTCCATACGAATACTTTCAGAAATAACTTCCTGACACTTAAATCAATACTGGATGTTAACAAATTTCTCTTCTTCAGAAACGCTTTCCTTGCCATTGCCAGCCTATATTTTATATCCTCTCTACTTCGACCATCATCAGTTATTTTGCTCCCCAAATAGCAAAACTCCTTTACTACTTTAAGTGCCTCATTTCCTAATCTGATTCCCTCAGCATCACCCGACTTAATTCGACTACATTCCATTATATATGTCTTAAAAGATGGAAACGGCGAAGAAAGTGCTGGCTTTTTGTCACAGAAGAAGTGGAGAAAAGTTCTGAACCAGATGTGTTTCTTGTAGAGAGTTTCATAACACATCCAGGATTAGATCTTTGGTTAAATAGGTTGGTTTCCCATCAATAGACGATAGTTGAGTAGATGCCTGTGATTTGCTATATAGTGTGTTTCCGCAAGAGCGAGCAAAAGCTTAACAGGATATAGTGGATGCTCCACTGATCAATTTGAGGTAGGGAAGCTTGGGTCAGAGAAGTCAGCTAAAGGAGATAATAGGAATACAATATTAGTGCTGTGTACTTTTTTATTTACATTAGTTACAGTCAACTGCAAATACCATCAGTGACACAATGAACGAACCATTTGCACTGCATCTCTTAAAACGTGCTGAAACTGACGGCCATCAGCCTCAATGCAAGCATAACACCGGCGAACAAGATTCTGACGAACATTGAGATATATCCTTGGTGTGTTTCGAATCACATCACAGGCAGCTACAATTCTGACAACTAATTCTATCTCCGTATTCACTGATGTCTCATACACAAGTGATTTTAGAAATAAGAAATAATCAACTCGTAGGCCAAAGAAAAGGACCTCCCCTTCCAATCAAGGGACCAGGAAATATTTCTTAGTGATCAGGCTCGTTCTGTTAGTTTTCTTCCAGGAAATAAAGAACCATGCAAAGAAACAGCACAGTATGTGTAAACTTGTACACATGTGAGTTACAAATAAGCTGGGAACCAGTAATGCTAGTCAAAGCGGTAGACAACTTTACTTCCATATCGCCTTAACCTGACTTATCCTACTGCAGGTTCCCTATCTAAAATTGTTCAGTGGAGTATTCTCTACGTTCAGTTACGTTTTTGTACTCTCTAACAGAAACACCCTGTCCAACAGGGGATGCAAACATCAAACCATGCTGTAGCGTAACATTAGTGGTAGGAAGTGCATCAGAGGTGGCAGTACATCTACATCTACATCTACATGACTACTCTGCAATTCGCATTTAAGTGCTTGGCAGAGGGTTCATCGAACCATAATCATACTATCTCTCTACCATTCCACTCCCGAACAGCGCGCGGGAGAAACGAACACCTAAACCATTCTGTTCGAGCTCTGATTTCTCTTATGTAGGTTGGGCTCAACAAAATATTTTCGCGTTCGGAAGAGAAAGTTGGTGACTGAAATTTCGTAAATAGATCTCGCCGCGACGAAAAACGTCTTTGCTTCAATGACTTCCATCCCAACTCGCGTATCATATCTGTCACACTCTCTTCTCTATTACGTGGTAATACAAAACGAGCTGCCCTTTTTTACAGTATTACAGATAAACTACCGATCGAATTACACATCCCAACATATAAATACTATGGACCTGGAACGACGCTTCAAAAACAGTTAGCAAATGGTAATGAGAGAACTAATCTGTCGGATGAGGCGTGGAAGAAGTATGACATTGCACGTCCTACAAATCAGTGTTTGGCAGAATCTCAGGCAGTGGATCAAATATTGGCTGATAAAGCAAAGACAATACGTGCGAGAAGAGACATATTTACGCATTACAGCATTTGTAGCTTATTAAACGATGAGCACCAAGCTTAAATAGGGTTTGGAAGTAAATTTCCAATAAGTTACGAGCATTGTTCGTCATACACTAAAGAATAAAAAGACAACTCAACGGTGTTTAAAAAATTGTTTCCATTCAGTGGTGTAAGCAACAAAAAGTGCATTGAAGAGCAAAGGGGGAAGGAGAAGAAGAAGAAGAGGAAGAAGAAGAAGAAGAATGAATTAAAATGCCTAAGGTTCTACCGATACATAAGGCCATATGTGAAATTATTCCTTTTCTTACACTGGCATATCTTTCAGCAACTGGCATATTAGTTAGAGATGTGACAGTCATCGCCTGAACACTGAAAAATGCTAAAAGTATCCAGGCACAGCTTGATGAGGTGAAAGAGCATACTTGGATGATGGGATCTTCCGCTGTTGGGAAAGAATTGTATTTAAAACAACTTAGAAAAGGGTTTTGGCTGTTTGTAACAACAAAAGCTCCTGGCTACACTACCCAACTGACCACTTACAAATACTAATCTCCTTAAATCTGCCCAAATATTCGATATTCCAAGGTTTCGTAAAGTGTTTATATGGGTCACATTGTCTAAGACTATATGAAAAACAAATGGATTGAGAATTGTGACTTTAGATGTAGCAGGGGGACCTAGAACTCACAGGGTGGGATATGTTAGAAAACCCATGAATAGTGTCTACTATTTTGATTTGTTTGATGACAAGATGACCTGCATCCGCCAGCAGAATTACGCTGCTACCTTACCAGCAACCTTGTGTTCTATATTTTTCGAAGCTACCAAAACAGTGATACACAATTGTACGCTCACCTGTGCATCAAGCTCGCCTGACATTTGTAAAGCAGAATGATCTATAATGGTCAGCATTACCCGTCCGTTCATTAGCTGAGATTTAAATGTGATATTGTACAAAAATTCAAAAGTTCCTAGACTTACACACTACTCAAACTAACTTATGCTAAGAACAACAAACACACCCATGCCTGAGGGAGGACTCGAATCTCTGGTGGGAGGGATACTGTACATTCTGACTTTTCAGTACAATGTGCAAATTTTTTTCCACCAATTGATTTAAGCAGAGGGCACTGCAGTATCATACTGACTGGAGTGGAGACATAGAACAGTCTTCCCAATATCACAAAGGCAAACCATAAGCTACATCTTAAGGATGGTGAAGCTAGGGAAATAAAACCTGGCACATTTGATATTGACATTAAAATCAGATTTTTAAATGGTCTCAAAAGGGCCTGTGCTACAGGCAAACAGCCGAATTCGCTTAGCTCAGAAATAAGGACAATGGAAAAAGCAATACACTTCATCCACAATTGCTCAATAGGATCAATACTAGTTTTCTCAAGCATTCAGGTTTAGCGTAAAGCATTCAGGTTTAGCGTAAAGCATTCAGGTTTAGCGTAATTCTGATGATTTTTATGTGCCAGATAAAAATAGTAATAGCTCCCTATATTTCAACGGGGAATTTCGGAAACGTGTTGATAATGCTACAGTTTGATAGAATGTTACATGTGATGCTTTAACATTTGTGTTTCAGGGAATAAGATATGAACAGAAGAGGGTCAATATTGGCCACACACGTAATGTGATTGTAACTTTAATGCTTAAGCATTAACTCTTAAAACGTTAGATTTGAATGGTTGTGAAAACGCAGGAAGTTTCAAAGATGAGCTGAAGGGTAGAGCAGCAAAATAGTGGTCAGTTAAATGCATGTATACGTCTCAAACAAGTTGATGAGATACTTCAAGGGCATGAAGCATGTAATTATGAGTTTGAAGCTGGAATTTGTCTTGGTAAAAAATGCAATGGATTGTAACTCATATATTCAATGAGGATGTGGTAATTTGGATGAGATTATCGTAGATAAAATATGATAGAAGATGTCCCATATCAGTGTAATAGATCAGGAACATTTGAATTTTTAAAGGTTTTGAATCCTGGTATTCATCTGCCATTAACTTTCCGTTGATGGGAGCACTTTGACTACCCTGTTTTACCGATAGAATCGAAGCACACATAGGCTATTAAAATGTCAATTCAATTAGGAATATCAAGATTCATTATACTAGCATTTCAAACCAATAGAAATGGCAACACAGTAAACGATTCAAGCGTATTTGACAGCTATAATTTAACTAATGTTAAAGTCAACTTGGATTCAGTATATTATCCTTATCACAATTTATATCTACAATCTAACATGTGATATGTATGTAAGGTTTCGCCCTTCTTACTATGAGGACATTAAAGGAGAAGGATATCTGTTCACTCTGGGGACAGTTAAGGAGCTGGCACCATTTATCGTTATACAGTGTTCAAAACAGAACAATACAGTTAAATTTGTTCCCCAGCAGGAACTTCTGCATGACTGGGTGACTAACTATTCACCACTCACAGGAATTGTGCAAGCAGTATAGGTAAACATATGTTGTGCAGCATTCGAAGCAGTTAACGATGGCACATCATTGTAGATACTCAAGTCTTTTTCAATGAATGCAGGCAGTTCGTAGTTAAGGATATTGCCTTCACTGCTTTTACAAAAATTGTGGGTGAGTAATAATGACGTTCTCAGCAAATATAGCATCACTGAAACCTCTGAGGGATGTGAAATGTGAAGTATGTCATAATACATAAGACAGGAGTAAGGGTAACATACTTTTTCCATGGAATTCACTGTAATGATCCTGACATTACTTATTAGTATGTGGTGACATTGTTTCAAACCTACAAACTCATTAACATGTCTATCCATATGCTCCAAGAAGGCTATGTGGATGGATGATATTGCTCAGCTGTCCAGCAGTTCAAGCAAAGTGTGGAAATGGACAAAATAGTGTTACGTTTGCTTCAGTAAATCTGGAAATGCTTTTAAGTTAGATGACAAATAAACGAATGTACAACAGATTCACTGTGTTATTAATGAGTTTGTACTAATTTTACTTTGTTTTCAGCTAACATCAGGATATATGGGGATATATTTTTATTCGGCACACAACTACAACCAGATGCATAGCCTATGTTCTCCTTCAAGCACAAGTGAAATAAATTTAGACATAGCTTCTATGCTTACGAAACAGTAGTGGGCATGCACTGCCTGTTCCCAGAAACGTACAAGTGGGTATCAATATCTAAAACCCCAAGTGATCAGTCTATGAACACTGTTACTCTCATCTGTAAACAGCAGCTTCTAAATAACACTACCCATTTTTTCTAAAAAAAAAATGAAAGACTGTCACACACTTCATATACTACATCACATTGACAAAATTGTGATTTGGGCTCTTGTAAATAATAACAAGGCTTTAAGGCAACAAACTTCTTCATCATTTATTCAGTTCATTTTATGCAGTCTTTGCTTGCTTCATTAATAATAAAACAGAGATTCATATACACAATTGCTTTGCTTCAGTAATAATAATGAATGCTTTTTGTGTAGAAAGATAGTCCCCCTGCAGTATGTTGTCGATGAAAGCAGACATTGGCATAACAGAAATAATTATAATTCAGTTATTGCAATGTCATTTGACACAGAGTGGAAAACATTTACAATCCCAGTGTCATTTGATGCAATGGAGAAATTTGCAATATTGTTTGACAGACCCCTTCTCCAAAATAGACTGAATTAACATAACAATTAGATTACACTAAAAACTAAAGACTCTGGCAGCTGGCAGCAGATGAAAGACTAATGTAGAAATGTACAGATGCATTGCATTATGGCACACACATGTTGTTCTATAAACTCAGACACACTAGTGTACATTTCATTACAGCACACATTTTAAGCAGTAAACTCCCCCCCCCCCCCCCCCCCTCTCTCTCTCTCTCTCTCTCTCTCTCCCTCACACACGCACACACACACACACACACACACACACACACACACACACACACACACACACACATACACACAATTTAGGAACAAATACATTAACGTTGATAAATAGTCGGAGTACAGGAGAACATCTATCCCATCCCCACAAAGAACTTGTTTACTATCACAAGGCACCAGAAGCTGGATGTGACAGGAGCAAGGAGTCACTCAAAGTTAGCATACATAACGAAGGGAAACCCCTTTTGATAGTGAGTGTTCTTAAATTTGGAGAATTTATTTTCCTCTATGGACATATCAACATGTCCCAGTTTCTTTGAAGGGCAACCTACAGTGTAATGTCGATTTTCTCCCTCTGAGGACAAAAGCAAATTCACATCTGACCTTACGCAAGCTCCCAAAATTAGATGAATGAAGGGGTCCAAGAAACTACTTTGTGACATAAATTATTACACTGGTATTCTGTCTCTCAATTTTGGGTATATCCTGAAGTTAAATGGGGAAATCAGTACCATCAAAGTTATACAACACACACAAACATTATTATGTACATGAATGACTCAATAATTTCTCTCACTTGCCAGAATTGATCATGCAAAACAAATCTCATCAAGATTTTCGACATTAGTAAGGGGCTTCTTTTTAGCAATGTCTTATGGAAGCTGCATATAGCTGGACGCTTCATTTAATGGATCAAAAACAAGAGACTGGACATCAATGTGAAGTACTCGGCTCAGTGCCTTAATGGACCCTCTTTCCTGCATACTGGAAAAGTTGTTTTGTTGTGTGCATCAGTTCACAGCATAACAGTGTGCCACACTTAATGGTGGGACATTGTAGATTGCCAGCCATTTTGGAAAACTCACTTTCCTGAATGAATAGACGAGAGTTTAGAATATGTATAGTATCTCTGTACCCAGCAGTACAACTATTTATATGGGCAAATGATATCAAGTATTCAAATGCAACTGCCATGACTGTGTAATTAAAAGATGGCAAGCTACTAACCTGGTGTATTCCTGCATTATTAGTAGAATGTGACAGAGGTTTGCAGCTAGCCGGAATATCACAACAACTATCGGCAGTGGAGGTTGAAGTCTGTACAGCAAGGAATGGACCAGGACGCCAGCGGATAGGGTCCAAGTGCTGTCATGATGACAGATGTTGTGGCGACCGTGCAGTGGACTTTGCAGGCTGTGGGAGACAAGCTGGACCAGACCGGGTAGTGGCGGTCATGCAGGTGTTAACAGTGATGTCAGAGCACACCATGGTGATTGCATCCTACGTCCTCCAGCTGATGGTTCAAATGCTTCTCTGTAGAAAAAAATAACGAGAAACGTCACTACTGGATATTTTTAATACTGGATATTTATATTACATGTGTAAATACTGAATTGTTTTGATCTTACCTAAAGCAACACCAATGTATGTATTATGCCATCCTGATATCATTACCTTGAGATCATCAGCCACATCCTTACCTAGACATGCATATCAGAGGTGCAGGTCAGTTGTGAGTTTGGTGCATCATCATCATCATCATCATCGTCATCATCATCATTACTGGAGTCACAAGCAAATACACACACACAAATAAAACATGTAAATGTATAGACATATTATTCCCCATCGTCCTGGAAGCGTACAGCAGTTAGCTGTGAATCAGCTTCATCTTTCAAAATTTTTGAGGAGTCTGTTTATGTGTTGGTTCCATCACACCAGCCCAACCTGCTGACCCTGGATTGAGTATTTACTGTTTAAGATGTCCTCATGTGGTGACACATCGATGTACAGATACCTTCACCTGCAAACATGAAAAAAGATTTGTAACTGCCGGACGTCTTACTCAATACACCGAAAGTAGCACCATATTAGAATACAACATACGTTGATTATATGTTGTTGAACTTAAGTTTATTGTTCAAGCTCGTCCAGTATCTGAGGGACGAATGCTGTAACAATAACTGATACTGAATTCCATATAACACACATAACAGCTGAATAAGAAGGTAAAAAATCAGTACTTGCACGGAAGTTCAAATCTTTATGTCTGTCCAGTCCTTTGGGAGCTCAGCTTTTGTTTTACGGTTGATGAGGCTCATCTCTTTGTCACTTTCCAGTTATGAATGTCCTCTTACCGGGAATATTACACGAATTGATTCAAATCGCTTTGCATGATGGACAAGATAATGGACGAACATGAAAAGGATTTTGTTTTTTGACCACCACATGAGTCACAGAAGATTTACAAATTTTTAACCTCAGGATCCAGAAACGAAGTAACATAATGATGCAGGAAAGAAACTACTTCATTTGACCCTTTCTTCCCTATAGTTTCAGGATAAACATAAAACAGTGCGTTACTGTCTGTGAATCGATGTATGTTAAACAGATATAGAGCAAGCTGTGATGAAATAATCGGGCTTCTTTCTGAACGAATAAAAAGAATTATCATAAGTGAAATCAAACAGGCCAAATATGTATCTATAATAGTAGATTCTACTCCAGACATTTCACATATTCTTTCATATTAAGATATGTGAACGAGAATGGTGAAACTGTTGAACATTTCCTTCTGTTTTTACGAAACCCAGGGCAACTTAGCTGAGACCGTACTAAAAGTCCTGTCTATAAATTCCACTGATATTACTGACTGTAGAGGCCAGTCATACGACAACGCAAGCAACATGTCAGGAGCCTACACTGATTTGCAGGCACGCCTTAAAGAGCGATATCCGAAAGCGCAGTATGTGCCTTGTGCAGAGCTTTCTTTGAATTTAGTGAGCACTAGTGCTCCAAGCTGTTGTCGGGAAGCATGTTCATTTTTCAGTGTAGTGCAAAACCTTTATAAATTTCTCTCTGCTTCTACACAGCGCTGGGATAAACTTCTTTCTTTCATGATACCAGGAAGCAAGGCGGTAAAAAGTTTAACAAAGACACGTTGGTGAGAAAGAGAGGAAGCATATGTAATTCTGTATGAAAATTGGGTGTTACAATACCCTCACACATATTGATAATAATACGTTTGAAAAATTACTTGTGCGAAATGAGGCTTCAGCTTCATTGAATCAGCTCAGCAGACTAGAAACAGTATTCACTATGACAGTTTGGAAGGACATACTTCAGAGATTTAATAGTGTAAATCTGAAATTGCAAAGTGTAAATATTGAAACGAAAATAGTGCATGAATTATATGAAACACCTGTAGGATTTATTGCATTTATTCGTGGCATGTTCGACTATTGTGAAAATAAATCCACGGAGATTGTGACTTATATAGACTACGAATGCACCTATAAAAGATCACTAAAACGCAAACTTCACGATGATGAAGAAGCGGACTCACAAGAAGTTTTTCTGACTGGAAGGGAAAAATTTAGAGTCGAAACATATCTCCCAGTACTCGACAACTTGTACACCGAATTACTGTGGAGGAAAGGAAAGCTATAGAAGACTCTTGAACTCCTTCACAGTTTTCAGTAAACTTAAGAACAGTTCACCTGACGATATTGCTGGACATGCAGCAAAACTCCAAGTTTCATATGATACAGATTTAGAGCCTTCGTTCCCTAGTGAATGTATACACTTCGCGGAACTTTTGAAACCTTCTGAGATTAGTGATATACCAGGCGAAATGAGCAAATTTTTACGAAAAGAGAGATTACAGTCCATGTTTCCGAATGTTGACGCTGTTCTTAGAATATGTATATGTATGGCACTTACAAATTGTTCATCAGAACGCACGTTTTCGGCTCTTAAAAGACTGAAATCGTATCTACTGCACGTTCTGCGTTGCCGAGGAGAGATTGAACACCTTGTCCATTCTTCACATCAAAGCCGATCTCCTAACTGACAACCGTCTGAACTATGAAGATATGGTCAGCGAGTTTTTTGCCGTCAAAGCCAGATGCAAACTTTGCTGACTGGTGAGTTTGTTTATTTATTCATATTAGTTTCAAAAATTTAAGATTATAATGTGATTTTTATTATAACTTGGAGCGCACTCATTGGATTTATCAACTACGTATTACTTGTTTATTTTACAATTGCCGATGACAGAACGCGGAACTAAACATCGTTTACGTGCAGACGTGACCGAGGGCGCCCGACAGTACTAAACAACACCGGAATGGCCCAGGCCGCTCGGTGCCGAGATTTCGCTGATAGTGTAGCATATTACAACTGATGTGTATAGTTATCGCGGAAATATACGGTGTCCGAGAGTACGCTCAGGTGAAAAAGTGTTAATAAATAAGTTAGTTCAGTTCTGTCGATACATATGTAAAAGCTTTGCTAATATCGTAAGAAAGAGCTATGGTGAGAGCAGTAGCTGCTGTACAAAACTGTTCAGCCCTTGCATAAATTAAAGGTACACCTATTATTAAGCACCTAGCTGCACAGCCCTTAATGCTTTACGCTTTAACTGTTTGATTATTAAACAAATTTGATTTTTCCACACTAGTCTGTAAAATTATGTAATAGCAAATCCAGCTTTGTCTTCGTTCGTCTGTATTTAGTTATTAGTTCGAGCACCGAAATGTCTATTTCATTTTCTGTTCTTACGCTTTACTATAGATTCACATATTAATACCGAACATGGTTTTTTTTTTTTATCTGCTACACATTCAAGTTATTAGAATGTAAAACGACAGTTTAATTTTAGTTTTGAACGCATCTCTGTAAAAGTACTATTAACTTCTAATGTATGACACGTTGGCTTCAATTTTTAGATCGTAACACAGCTTTTTTGTTTTCATTTTCAACGGTTTAGTGTAAAAGAACATATTAAAAGTGAATTAGTGTATAACGAAAATCGGTTGTCTCCTAAATTCTGTGCTGGATTTTTAGGCCATAAAAGAAAAGTTATTTTCCTTGTGTTCACTTCTATTGTCTTTCAACAGAAGAATGTGTTAAAACAATGCAGGTTTAAATTTGTTTTATCCGCTACTGTACACCAAATATAGTTCAGGAACCATATTACCATTTTGATTGAGTGCGACTAGACCGCTGACGCGTCCTGCAGAACAACGAATAGCAGAGTACGCAAACAGCTCACAGCGGTCCCACCCAAAACAGCAGTTGTGAAATGATCGGGTAGTAGTTATTGTTTAAAACATGTTTTTCTGGGGGCGGCGCATATAATATGGTGTGCCTAGGGGCGCAAAATTTTTAAATCCGCCACTGACTATAGCAGCAACCTGGATTTTATTACATAAAGAAAGTGTCGTATTCCGTAAAATTTGACAGGTGTCTAGTGTTGGGTGTCCATTCGTCCCGTTTTGCCCGGGACAGTCCCGTTTTTTACCAAAATGTCCCGCTGTCCCGAAAGTTTTTTTTTGGGGGGACGCTCAAATGTCCCGTTTTTTTATGATTCCGCTTGGCTAGAATATTTTACGCTACTGGTTGTTTGACTTGCTATTAACTGCGCAATTATTTACGCTAGGAAGCGTCTGATGACTTTCAGCATACCCCAAACATGTACCGAACTGTCAAAAATCGCAAGTAATTTTAAACGCACTAAATGTTACGAATAACAACGAGGGTTCTTCTCTTCCAAATCGACCCACTGAATCCGTCCTTTCGGTCCAGAGACACTCTACACCACTGATACTTGCTCTCTGGCTTTCGTCTCCACACTGTTAATGTTTTGCACTGTGCAATGACTGTTTCATTATGTCAAAACGAAAGTGTAATTTTAACAGCAATATAAAAAGCGAGTTTCCTTTTATCACTGGTAGTGGAGAAACTGTAGAATGTGCGTTGTGCAGATCAAAATTTGCTATTGGTGATGGTGGAAGGTCTGACGTTGTGAAATCACATTAAGACGGAGAAACATCACATGAGTGATCAAACGAAAAGAGCAAATAAATGCGCGAGTGGCTACTATGTAAACTTAAAATCAGTAACAGAATTGCATAGGCAGTTGGCAGCACAAGAAGCTACGTTTGCATACCACAGTGCAATGCATAACCATAGCTTTAAGTCAATGGACTGTACTACAGCACTTGATAAAAAAACTTTTCAGTCCTAAATTCACATGTGGACACACAAAATGTAATGCAATCATTTCAAATGTTATTGCAGCGTATGCAGCTCAGCAGGTTTTAAATGAACTGAAAAGTGCTCGACTCATTTCTGTAATGAGTGATACATCGAATCATCTGAATTGGTTCCTCTCCTTATCAGGTATTTTCACCCTGAAAATGGCGTCACGGTGAAAGTGCTCGAATTGGTTAATTTAGCTGGAGAAACTTCAGATTTACTTCAGAATTATGTGCTGGAGGTTTTAAAGAAATAAGATCTTGAGGGAAAGGTGATTGCAGTTTCTGCAGACAACACTAACACCAATTTTGGTGGTAAGCAGAGGAAAGGAAAAAAACAATTTGTTCTATAAACTGCAACAGAACACAGTGAATAATATAGTAGGTGTTGGCTGTCCAGCACATGTTGTGCACAATTCTTTACAAACTGGCTCAGATTGCCTACCCACCGACTGCCAATTAATTGTAAACAAAATCTACCAGCATTTCCACATACATACAGTAAGGGTTGAATCTCTGAAGTCATTCTGTAAGTTTACTGGAACTGAATACAAAACTGTACTTGGGCACAGGAAGACAAGATGGCTATCTCTGCTACCAGCATTGGAAAGAAATGTAGAGATATTTCCTGCTTGGAAATCATATTTAATTTCCCTTGACAAGTGTCCTGTCATCCTTAAACAATCCTTTGATAACCCTGTGTCTATTGTTCTTCTACATTTTCTTGTCAGCCAGCTAAAACCTTTCTCCACAACAATTAAATGCATTGAGAAACAAGAAATCACAATAGTGAAAGCTTATCAAGAAATAAACAAATCATTGGGCAAATTACAATGTAGAAAATCTGAAAGATTTCTCTCATCCTTTGTACATGAGACTCTAAGAAAGTTGGAAGATGCGGGTGAAATTACTGTAGAACAGTTTCATATTTATGCTGACATCTTCTATGACTCTTGCGTTGAGTATATTGAAGAATGGTGTTTACCATTTCTCACAACTTTTAAAGCATTTGACTGGGTTAATACTGAAAAGGAGCAGCTAAAGAGGAAGGATATTCAGGACTGTTGTGTTTTTGTTAAAAGTATTGTACCAAATTTTCCTGTTGATGAAGACGAACTGTTCCATGAATTTTCATGTGCACAGAACTTCATAAAAAGTGAAGAAGGAGACAAAGAAAGTGTTAGTGCAACGTGGTGTAAAATATTTGCTTATTTCAAAAGTAAAAACATTAACATGAGAAACATGATTCATCTGGTGGAGTTTTGTCTGGCAATTCTTGGGTCAAATGCTGCTGTGGAACGTGTGTTTTCGTTAGTGAACTCTTTGTGGTCAGATGAAGAAAAACAGAATGAAAGTTGAAACAGTGAGGGCTTTGCTCATTGTCAAAACACATTTTAATGGTGTATCGCGTACTGACTTTTATGATACAATTTCAAACGAAAATGCACTTCTTGATAAAGTACATAAAAGTGAAAATTACGGTTATAGTGTGGCAGAATAACTGTAAAAAGTGATTTGGGATCATCTGACAAGGGGAGGCCGCCAATTGTGAAATTCAGATTCGATTCATACTGCGCATAATAAAAGCTCATGGCCAGAGGTGTGATGTGGCAAAGCACCAAGATGCACTTCTCAGCCGTTGTCGAGAAAATCGACAGTTAAAAGAAATCGTTGCGGTGGAATACTATCTACGATTAATATTTTTCTACAGCGTCGTCGCGCAGCGGTAAGCGCACGGGTTCGTAATCCGAAGATCGCCGGATCGAATCTCGCGCCATGCAATTTTTTTTATTATTAGATTTTTTTGTAATTCAAATATATATATATATATATATATATATATATATATATATATATATATATTTGAATTACAAATATATATATATATTTGAATTACAAAAAACAAATACTTATAAAAAAGGTTGCATGGCGCAAGATTCGATCCGGCGACCTCCGGATTACGAACCCGAGCGCTTACCGCTGCACCACAGCGCTGTAGAAAATTGTTAATCGTAGAGAGTATTTCACGGCAACGGTTTCTTTTAACTGTCGATTTTCTCGACAACGGCTGAGAAGTGCATCTTGGTGCTTTGCCACATTACACCTCTGGCCATGAGCTTTTATTATGCGCAGTATGAATCGAATCTGAATTTCACAATTGGCGGCCTCCTCTTGTGAGTGCACATTGTAAAGGTAAACTTGTTTGTGTATTAAATTTAGTCAATACAATATTTATGTCCCGTTTTTTTTTCTTCAATGTCCCAGGTTTTTCTCTAATTTATTTTAAATGTCCCATTTTTCAATGAAAATGAAATAGACACCCTAGTCTAGTGTTGTATATATGCATCAAATGCATATGTGCGTTGTACACGTAATTTTGCAAACGAAGTAAATACATGTTGCGGAGCAACGTCAGTAAGGAAATGCCCTCTGTGAGGGACTTCATAATGTTCGCTGTTCGCTGGCTATCGGCATGTCTCCAGGCAGTGTGTCTGTGGGATTGAGGGGGGGAGCAATAGGTAGGACAGTTGCACGAGAGACGGAAGTAGCCCTTGCATTTAGTGTGTACGAAGACGCCTGAGAAGTCAGCCGTTCCATGCTTACCAACTTCCACCACCGAAAATCATTTGAGGTGGTGAACGCTGTTCCCGTATTTCGTTAACTCTGTCTTTCCTACTACGATGTACTTTCCTAAGAACACTTTAAAATTCTAACCGAAACGCGTGAAGTTAGGAACACACGTCAGTCCAACTAGTGACATAACCTGTCACAACTGAGACGCAGCAGAAACAATTGCTACTCAGTCTTACTAACGAGGCAGCTCTTGTCAGAGTTCCGAGAAATTATACCAAAAGTCCCCGTTTCCAAAGTAAGTGTTTTTTTTACCCGGGAACGTGCCTGTATTGTTCATCTGTTGTCTTTACCCGGACATAGTAGTAATTCATAATAAGACATTTTTTCCACTGTAAGAAGCACTACTGACTGCGTTACAGGGTCGGCGCGCGACGTTGGCTGACTGCACGTAGTATAAACACACAACATGTCACAATCCGATCGTAATTTCTCGTGTTGGTAGTTTCTCGGACACAGTTGTTCACAAGAACGATTCTCTTGAGTTTTGCTCGTTTAATATTCAGACGCAAGAAGGAAGGAGGGACAGTTGGTGCTTCACGTCCCATCCGCGGCTTAGATTTTGATCGAGCTTTGATCGGATTTATTACTACTGGAGTGAAAGGGAGCGGCCGTGACTCTTTCACAGAACCGTCCTGGCGTATCTCCGGGCGACTGCAGAAAACAGATAGCCGGCCCGGGAACTTAACTTGGACCTCTGGAATGCGAGGCGGTCGTCACTACAACACTTCGCTCATCCACGTGGTAATACTGTTGAATTAATGTTCACTGAGACGCTTGGCGAGCTTTTCAAGAAACTCTTTACGCCAACGATGTTCTGTGGATAGATTAAATGAAGATAATAATTTGAGTCTAAAATTAACGAGTTTTAATCCAGACATTCATTTTCTCGCCAGTGACATAGTCAGAAATCCAATTTACTTCTTTTTAACACTGCCAATTCGATTTTGAGTTTCCATCTTGTTCTGACATCTAATTTAACATAATGAAAATGTTTACTTTATAAGAAGATATAAAAATTTTCTTCTTGTACAGTATGTTTTCCTAATTAAGTCTTTCCTGGAACACACGCATACATATGTGTGGTGTGTGTGTGTGTGTGTGTGTGTGTGTGTGTGTGTGTGTGTGTGCGTGTGCGTGTGCGTGTGTGTGTGTGTGTGCGTTTATATCTTTTACTTGTGTATTTAGTTACTGCGCCTCAAAACATTTCTTACAAAATAGGTGCTAAAAAGATTGCGAACAGCTAGTATTCTGCATGGTAGAGGGTACACTGCACCAGCATTAGCGATTGTGTTTACTGTTCTATTCGTGTACAGAGTGGTGGGGAAATTACTGTGTATGTCCCACATTACATTGGGTAGCAGTTAAGGGCAGGTCGAGGTCATGACGCTATGAATCACCATCCCAAAACTAAGCTCCACCCGAACAGGCAATAAAGGCCCAACGTTACCGACCGACCGCCATGTCATCTTCAACCCACAGGCTTCATCGGGTGCAGATATGGAGGGGCCCGTTGCCAGCACAGCCGTCTGCCGGCCACATCTAGTTTACGATACCGAAGCCACCACTTCTCCGTCAAGCAGCTCCTCCATTGCCAGTAGCGCTCGGCAGATCGCATGGTCAGCCGTCCAACTGCGGGCCAAGCCTGACAGCCCTTATTTTCGGTGATATGATGCGCACTGGTGTTACCACTGTAGCCAGGCCATTGGCCGACCCACCACCCCAGCACACGGGATAGTGGCAGCTCGGTAAGTGGGTGCCTTTTTGACGCCCGTTGCGCTTCAGTAAAACAGTATTAATGAATGAAAGAAGAACACACGGATGATGCGACGGTTCCCCAGGCTGTCCCCAGTGGCAAGACAGCAGCAGTACCTGCCCTAGCGCCAGTGCGGGTCACGTGGCCACTGCCGTGGCGACAGCAGCAGCCAAAGAACATAGAATGAAAGATATTCGTAAGAGAAACTACCAACAAGACAAATTACGATCGGATTGCGACATGCCGTGTGTTTACGCCATGTGCAGCCAGTCAATGCCATATGCCAACCCTCTAATGCAGTCGGTAGGGATGCACACTTCCAGCCGCCTACGGGCACATGATGTCGGTAATTTTAAACGTAAGAACAAAACTGCCAGCACGTCTTAGTAGCTTCTATTGGTGTATTCGTTCTTTGTGTAGGGTAGGCTTCGACATGACAGGATGGACCATTCCCTTGTGAGTGTAATAGGGTAGTGACAGGGCGTTTCAGCTCTTATTTCATTCTGTGCTCTCTGACTCTGACGCCTGGCGAGTGAAACCCTTGAATCTCCCGATAATTTTTATCTTGTCTTGCGACTCTCGACCAGCACCCAAGGCCCAGTACCACAGTGTCAGCAAGCCACAAGCGAGCTGTGGTCCACGGACTGGGAACCACTGCAGTGTGCAATGTTACGCGGAGTATACAGGGCATGGTCAGTATTCAGGGATATGACAGGAATGTGCACTTGAAACTAAACGCTTCATATCGTCAAGTGGCCTATTCGGAATGGTTCCTCTGATAAATCGCGCTTAATGTATGAGGGGTGTTCAACAGAAAAGGTACGAAACAACACTGTCGGTACAACTGAAATCTTTATTGAAAGTTATCACCAGAGGTCTGAGCACAACTTTGTATTGCGGCCTATGCTGGTTTACGTACACGGGTGTAAGTTTAACTTTTCTCTGTTATTTTTTATTCATTAATTCGCCTTAGTAGTTTACGGCAAAGATTAAAATGCGGTATGCTCATAGCAATCAAGCCTGTGGACACAGCGGGAAAAAATAGAGACCATTAATTTCCTTACGTTTTATAAAAACTCCTGTCGAATATGTCATACATCTTGTACTGTCTGTCTTTTTCGCGTCCGTGGTAGAGAGAGGACGTAAATCTCTCTTTAGTTCGCTAATAATGTGAAATACATTAACTCATATAGTGATAAGCCGAAGTCGCTTATTAGTTCTTTATTTCACCTGATCTATCTATCTGTGCCACCAGTACCTGTAATACTTCAGAGAAGAAAGAAATTGCAGCGGCGCAAGCCGTAACGCCGTCTTCAAAGAAGAGGAGGTAAAGACGTGGAGGTAGGTACCGTCTGTGCAACTAATTGAAGGCACTGTTTATTGCCATACGCGTTTCGCTCCATTTATTTGAGAAGCCTGTAATACATGTTTCCTTTTATACATACGATAGACATATTATGTGGTACATATAATATGCTATGTTACATTTTGTCGTGCCTTTCTCTTGTTTTTTAGGTTACAATCAACTTTTGTAGCACAGTTCGTCATGTGAACTTATCGTTCCGTATTATTTACGATTTCTAGCGCTGTTAACTCTTGTGTGTGGTCCTAGAGATGTATTCGTTAGTTTCCATACTGCAACTAGTCGATTTCTGACGTTCTTTCACATTTCTCACATCGCATATATCACTTGCACTTTCCATTTCGTGATCGACACGTCTGTATTTCGTGTGTAGTGTTGCCAACTGTTGTGTTTTTGTCTGTCTTCTGTTTGTAGTATGGTTTGATATTTTTCATTTGTTGTGTGTATGTGTGTGTATTTCCTGTGTGTAATTGTGTAATTCTTTCCAGAGAGGGAGAGTTTCTTTTTTTATGGATATTTGTGTGTGTGTGTGTGTGTGTGTATTTTGCTGTTTGTAATTTTTTCAATACATTTAAATAAATATGAGTGTACGTGTCCGTGTGTGTGTGTGTGTGTGTGTGTTTGTGTGTGTGTGTGCGGAGGGGAGGGTGGGTTCGGTTTGTTATTGTTTTGTGGCTAGCATGATCACAGAGTTATTGCTTAGATGGATTTAGTCGTTGAGTACCTTCTTTTCCACTGCAATGGCTCTTTGTATATGAAAGTTTTCTTGCAATGTAAGGAGCTTTTTGTTTTGATTATTCACTCTGATAACTGTCGTGTCACATTCCATGTTGGATAGTTCATGTGCATGTTATAACTGTCGTGTCACATTCCATGTTGGATAGTTCATGTGCATGTTTTATCAGGTGTTCAGCGAAGGTAGTATCACTATTTTCATATTTCCAACTTCTTATATGTTCTTTATAACTATTTTGAAGTTTCTGCTTGTCATCCCCAGATATACTGATTTACATTCTTGGCACTGTAGTTTGTAGTTGGTGTGTATACGTGCTCCTTGGTATTTATCAGGTTTGACTGTTGTCTGTAAATGTGACTGGAATATGTTTCTTGTTCTGTAAACTATGTGTAATCCCTGTTTCTTTAGTAAGACGGAAAACAGAAAAGAATGAGGAAGTGAAGAACTTCAAGGCTAGAAGAAAATACCATCTAATAATTGAACATTTTATGTTACAGATTTTTTTGTGTATACGAAAAATCATTGGCCTGACTGTCTGGAATGTGCTTGGTGTCCTTAAATTAGCCGAAACACACGCTCCAGAGCGAACTCACTATTGTTGCCCCTCTTGTGCGGCGACAGCAAACATCCGTCGTAATTATTGTTCCTCAAGTTATTAATTAGTAAGCAGTACTTGCTCACTGTTACAAGAGCCGAAGGATTCGGTGTTCCCAGTATTCCTGTGGCTGTAGTTGGAGCCAGTCCTGCACTGTGCACTTCAGAACGTGGTCCGAGTTGAGGCACTTCCCTCTGAGATGTTTGTTTTCACGTACCAAAGACTTGGAAGTCTCAGGGCGACACGTTCAGGCTGTAGGGAAGCTGCTCAAGCTAGCGTCACTTCAACCTGGCCATCGCACTTGTGACTTTGGAGACCTACAGACGCGCGTTATCTTGGAGCAGAGTCATTCCCACCGTGAAAAGCCGAGGCCGTTTGCTCTCGATGGACTTACGTAGGCAACCGAATGTCTCACAGTACACGCCACTGTTAATGGTTTTTCCGGACTCGAGGAATTCGATGGGGATTGAACATCGGAGGGTTAGCGTCACCTTGCCTGCTGAGGGCGGAGGGGAGGTGACGGCACTACATTCACATACCTAGATGTCTCACTTTTTTTTTTGGTCATCAGTCTTCTGACTGGTTTGATGCGGCCCGCCACGAATTCCTTTCCTGTGCTAATCTCTTCATCTCAGAGTAGCACTTGCAACCTACGTCCTCAATTATTTGCTTGACGTATTCCAATATCTGTCTTCCTCTATAGTTTTTGCCCTCTAGTACCATGGAAGTCATTCCCTCATGTCTTAGCAGATGTCCTATCATCCTGTCCCTTCTCCTTATCAGTGTTTTCCACATATTCCTTTCCTCTCCGATTCTGCGTAGAACCTCCTCATTCCTTACCTTATCAGTCCACCTAATTTTCAACATTCGTCTATAGCACCACATCTCAAGTGCTTCGATTCTCTTCTGTTCCGGTTTTCCCACAGTCCACGTTTCACTACCATACAATGCTGTACTCCAGACGTACATCCTCAGAAATTTCTTCCTCAAATTAAGGCCGGTATTTGATATTTGTAGACTTCTCTTGGCCAGAAATGCCTTTTTTGCCATAGCGAGTCTGCTTTAGATGTCCTCCTTGTTCCGTCCGTCATTGGTTATTTTACTGCCTAGGTAGCAGAATTCCTTAACTTCATTGACTTCGTGACCATCAATCCTGATGTTAAGTTTGTCGCTGTTCTCATTTCTACTACTTCTCATTACCATCGCCTTTCTCCGATACTGTGTACTCATAGACTATTCATTCCGTTCAGCAGATCATTTAATTCTTCTTCACTTTCACTCAGGATAGCAATGTCATCAGCGAATCGTATCATTGATATCCTTTCACCTTGTATTTTAATTCCACTCCTGAATCTTTCTTTTATTTCCATCATTGCATCCTCGATGTACAGATTGAAGAGTAGGGGCGAAAGGCTACAGCCTTGTCTTACACCCTTCTTAATACGAGCACTTCGTTCTTGATCGTCCACTCTTATTATTCCCTCTTGGTTGTTGTACATATTGTATATGACCCATCTCTCCCTATAGCTTACCCCCACTTTTTTCAGAATCTCGAACAGCTTGCACCATTTTATATTGTCGAACGCTTTTTCCAGGTCGACAAATCCTATGAAAGTGTCTTGATTTTTCTTTAGCCTTGCTTCCATTATTAGCCGTAACGTCAGAATTGCCTCTCTCGTCCCTTTACTTTTCCTAAAGCCAAACTGATCGTCACCTAGCGCATGCTCAATTTTCTTTTTCCATTCTTCTGTATATTATTTTTGTAAGCAGCTTCGATGCATGAGCTGTTAAGCTGATTGTGCGATAATTCTCGCACTTGTCAGCTCTTGCCGTCTTCGGAATTGTGTGGATGATGCTTTTCCGAAAGTCAGATGGTATATCGCCAGACTCATATATTCTACACACCAACGTGAATAGTCGTTTTGTTGCCACTTCCCCCAATGATTTTAGAAATTCTGATGGAATGTTATCTATCCCTTCTGCCTTATTTGACCGTAAGTCCTCCAAAGCTCTTTTAAATTCCAATTCTAATACTGGATCCCCTATCTCTTCTAAATCGACTCCTGTTTCTTCTTCTATCACATCAGAAAAATCTTCACCCTCATAGAGGCTTTCAATGTATTCTTTCCAGCTATCTGCTCTCTCCTCTGCATTTAACACTGGAATTCGCGTTGCACTCTTAATGTTACCACCGTCGCTTTTAATGTCACCAAAGGTTGTTTTGACTTTCCTGTATGCTGAGTCTGTCCTTCCGACTATCATATCTTTTTCGATGTCTTCACATTTTTCCTGCAGCCATTTCGTCTTAGCTTCCCTGCACTTCCTATTTATTTCATTCCTCAGCGACTAGTATTTCTGTATTCCTGATTTTCCCAGAACATGTTTGTACTTCCTCCTTTCATCAATCAACTGAAGTATTTCTTCTGTTACCCATGGTTTCTTCGCAGCTACCTTCTTTGTACCTAAGTTTTCCTTCCCAACTTCTGTGATGGCCCTTTTTAGAGATGTCCATTCCTCTTCAACTGTACTACCTACTGCGCTATTCCTTATTGCTGTATCTATAGCGTTAGAGAACTTCAAACGTATCTCGTCATTCCTTACTACTTCCGTATCCCACTTCTTTGAGTATTGATTCTTCCTGACTGATGTCTTGAACTTCAGCCTACTCTTCATCACTACTATATTGTGATCTGAGTCTATATCTGCTCCTGGGTACGCCTTACAATCCAGTATCTGATTTCGGAATCTCTGTCTGACCATGATGTAATCTAATTGAAATCTTCCCGTATCTCCCGGCCTTTTCCAAGTATACCTCCTCCTCTTGTGATTCTTGAACAGGGTATTCGCTATTACTAGCTGAAACTTGTTACAGAACTCAATTAGTCTTTCTCCTCTTTCATTCCTTGTCCCAAGCCCATATTCTCTTGTAACCTTTTCTTCTACTCCTTCCCCTACAACTGCATTCCAGTCGCCCATGACTATTAGATTTTCGTCCTCCTTTACATACTGCATTACCCTTTGAATATCCTCATACACTTTCTCTATCTGTTCATCTTCAGCTTGCGACGTCGGCATGTATACCTGAACTATCGTTGTCTGTGTTGGTGTGCTGTCGATTCTGATTAGAACAACCCGGTCACTGAACTGTTCACAGTAACACACCCTCTGCCCTACCTTCCTATTCATAACGAATCCTACACCTGTTATACCATTTTCTGCTGCTGTTGATATTACCTGATACTCATCTGACCAGAAATCCTTGTCTTCCTTCCACTTCACTTCACTGACCCCTACTATATCTAGATTGAGCCTTTGCATTTACCTTTTCAGATTTTCTAGTTTCCCTACCACGTTCAAGCTTCTGACATTCCACGCGCCGACTCGTAGAACGTTATCCTTTCGTTGATTATTCAATCTTTTTCTCATGGTAACCTCCCCCTTGGCAGTCCCCTCCCGGAGATCCGAATGGGGGACTATTCCGGAATCTTTTGCCAATGGAGAGATCATCATGACACTTCTTCAAATACAGGCCACATGTCCTGTGGATACACGTTACGTGTCTTTAATGCAGTGGTTTCCCTTGCCTTCTGCATTCTCATGTCGTTGATCATTGCTGATTCTTCCGCCTTTAGGGGCAATTTCCCACCCCTAGGACAAGAGAGTGCCCTGAACCTCTATCCGCTCCTCCGCCCTCTTTGACAAGGCCGTTGGCAGAATGAGGCTGACTTCTTATGCCGGAAGTCTTCGGCCGCCAATGCTGATTGTTTATCAAAATTTAGGCAGTGGCGGGGATCGAACCCGGGACCGAAGACGTTTTGATTATGGATCTAAGACGCTAACCCTAGACCACGGGACCGAAATTCTCAGTAAATTATACCAAACCAGATGAGCAAATTTCAACTGGTTTCGTTATTACGACGTTTCTTACCTTTTCATTTGAACACTCCTTCTACGTTTGTTTTTGGACTAGTATGTCTTACCCACACAACCTCTCTGACGTTTTATTCTAGCTGAACCTACATCGTTGCTGTTGTGGATTGGCAAGAGAGCCAACCCACTATGAGAGGAAGCCGAAAGGTACGCGTTTTAGGTCACGCAGGCTGGCGTGAGGTCTGGAACAGGTCAAGGAAATGAGACTAGCAAAAAAGGACGTAGCTGAGGAATACTTAACTTTAATCCATAAATAGTGAACATCGCTCTTGACGGTACATGTTTTACAGCATCAATAGTAACTGTTAATGGCACCTTGCTAGGTTGTAGCAAATGACGTAGCTGAAGGCTATGCTAACTATCGTCTCGGCAAATGAGAGCGTATTTTGTCAGTGAACCATCGCTAGCAAAGTCGGCTGTACAACTGGGGCGAGTGCTAGGAAGTCTCTCTAGACCTGCCGTGTGGCGGCGCTGGGTCTGCAATCATTGATAGTGGCGACACGCTGGTCCGACGTATACTAACGGACCGCGGCCGATTTGAAGGCGACCACCTAGCAAGTGTGGTGTCTGCCGGTGACACCACAGTTGCTTTCAACCTCTTTGCTCGCGACGTCTTTCTGTCAGTAAACTAGCTTGCTGAACGCACAGTTGTTCGTGGTGTGTTGCGGCCGAAAAAGTGCGAGAGACTGCGAGTGTTTCAGAGAGAAACATTGCTTTACTGTCAATAAAATCTTTCTGGGTTTGTGAATGCATTGTCAATATGTAAAACTACTGACGTTTCGGTCACTATTGCAAGTGACCTTCTTCAGCGTGTTTTTGTTTACTGCTGAGTGGGAAAATTTTGTTTCTTATATACCTGCAGACGTCGCTGTTAACTAATTCTGATAATCCGTTAAGGATGAAGGAGAAGGATGTTAGAAGTTCTTTATTGGTGTTTTCATTAATTCCGTCCTCTGCGTTACCACATACATATAAATAACTGTTACCATGTACTGATTTCTTTTCATTGGTGGAAACCTGACGTTTTGGTTGGTGTTTGTACTACCGCTTGTGATTGGTGTAAATCGGCGAATGGAAAGCCAGGCGGCAGTTGTGACGTGTCGTCGTTTTCCTGCCTTCTAGCGCCGGCTGAGCCGCGCCAGTATTCTATGTAACTGCGGCCGCTGCGGTCTGCCCCGCGACTGTGTGTACTGCTTCACGTGAGCTGTCCTACCGTAACGCTGTTATTGCTGCCAGCCAAGTCGTCAGAGGTCGATACACGTCTTCTCTGTTTACGTTGGCGGGTCTCTTGGCAGTTTCTATTGCTTTTCTAATCATCCTCCTGAAAGTAAGAGGCTCTTTCGCCAGTAGGGGAGCTTCACCAGAATCAAAACAACCTGAAGGAGGTCAGTTGCAATAGTGACTGAAACGTCGGTAGTGTTGAGGCACTTAAATTGAGCTCAGAACATCTTTATGTTCGTAAAATTGTGTGCAACTTGTTCCCTCAACATGTTGGCAACATTGTTCGTTGTTCGCATTCCCGTTTACGCTAGCGAGCAACATTTCTACGTATTCGCATGGTCTGCTGCCGTGAACTGATAGGTTACTTTGTGTATTCACATCAAGACATACGCTATGTCAAGTGAAGAGGAAGAGTTAATCACATTTGGTGCTACATTAATAATACTCAGCGAAATAAACAGACGAAGGAAACGATGTAATCGTCGTCGGTGGACCAAAACATACTGTAGAAGACGTGGCGGGACTGACGTGCTTTGTGAGCTGAATTTGGAAGACGGTTCTGGCTTTCGCAACTTCACTAGGATGTTGCCGTCAGATTTTGAAATTTTGTTGAATATTATAGGACCATTTGTTTCAAAGAAAGTCACAAATTTCAGAAAGGCAATCCCTGTGAATTAAAGACTTGCTGTTACTCTTCGTTTTCTGGCATCAGGAGACACCTATCAAAACCAGCCGTATCTCAAATACTTCCATATCATCCAGGAAACGTCAATATTTAAATCCAAACCACTTCGTTTCGTAAAGTGTGTCAGTACCACATCCACATTTTTTACTTTCCTGTATTTTTCGTTTCTCTCGTCGGTACTGAGACAAGAGAGATTCACTTTTTTTGTCCACGTCACTGCTGCTGGTGCAAAGCGCCGCAGCAACTTTTTGTAATGAATCATGTTTGATTTTAGTATTTTTGTAACCTGCGCAACGTACATTCCACAGGCGCTCTTCTGCCTCATAGAGCGACATCAGCTGGCAAATTTTGTCTCGTGACCACTATATTTCAAATAAAACTGAAGGGACATAAAATAAACGCACCACTACACTCCAGCAAACCAAATACCAAAACACTCACTCAGAGCAAACGAACAGTAACGCTGCGTAGCCGAATTTAGTGGTAGCAGGCCACGAACAATGTTCCTTTGATCTCTACCGACACAGCCGCGGAACACTGATTTTGTGTTGCCAACATGTTGCCAACATCGGTAGTCCATTACTAGCCACGAACAATGTTGCCAACAATGTTGTGAACAATGTTGCGAACTCAGTGTAAACGCCCCTTTACATATTGACACTGCGGTCACAAACCCAGAAAAATATTATTGATTGAGACAATGGCCGCGCAAGCCTACGATTATATTGGTTTACTGTGTTTGTACACGTTCTGGATAAAATGCCGTACATGTCCACTAATGTAGAATATGCGGATATTAAGAAAGTTTACAGCTTCTGCGGAGGTAGTGTTGCTGTGGCTGTCTAAGAACACTGTCGGCAACGTGTCGAACAACTGGTCGTAAAGATTTTACCAGATATTATTCCAACAGATATTATTCCAAGTTCCATTTTTCTCTAAATGTGTTCTTGAACAGCCTGCACAGGAACAGGAACACATTGTTAAAATGTTGCAGCTTAGTCCCGGTACCAGCACACGGCGACTTTCTGCACCTATCAATCTCCCACCAACACGCGTATGGCGAAAATTTCGTATTTATCATTTGATAATTTTTAGAACACACGGTGTAATGTTTACTAACTGTTGTACGTGGGTAAACCCGACAATCTACTGAATAATACTTTTTCGTTTTGAATAAGCGTTGCTGTCACATCCCTGAATACTGACCATTCTTCCTGGGACGCAGATGTAAATGCTGTTGCTGAAAATTTGCAAGCAGGCTCACCTGATAGGTGGCGGCTGCCTTCAAGTATCTTCCACTCCACGTCGTTCAGCATGTCCATCAGTCAAACAAACGGCGTACGGCGGAGGGCACTATGAACACCACTAGGCATTTCCTTTCCTGAAACTTCCTGGAAGATTAAAACTGTGTGGCGGACCAAGACTCGAACTCACGACCTTTGCCTTTCGCGGGCAAGTGCTCTACCAACTGAGCTACCCAAGTACGACTCACGCCCCGTCCTCACAGCTTTACTTCTGTCACTATCTCGTCTCCTACCTTCCAAACTTTACAGAAGCTCTCCTGCAAACCTAGCAGAACTAGTACTCCTGAAGGAAAAGATATTGCGGAGACAAGGCTTAGCCACAGCCTAGGGGTTGTTTCCAGGAGAGCCTCTGTACAGTTTGGAAGGTAGGGGACGAGGTACTGGCAGAAGTAAAGCTGTGAGGACGGGGCGTGAGTCGTGCTTGGGTAGCTCAGTTGGTAGAGCAGTTGCCCGTGAAAGGCAAAGGTCCTGAGTTCGAGTCTTGGTCCTGCACACAGTTTTAATCTGCCAGGAAGTTTCATATCAGCGCACACTCCGCTGCAGAGTGAAAATCTCATTCTGGAAATTTCCTTTCCTGTTCACTCGCAAGTAGAGCAAGGAGAAAACGACTGTCTAGAAGCCTCTGTACCTGCCATAATTTCTTCTTGGTCCTTTCGCAAATTGTAGAGTGGCGGCAGCAGACAGGTTCTGCAGTCGGCTTCAAATGCCGGTTTTCTAAATCTCGGAAACAGTGCCTTACGAAAAGAGCGTCATCTTCCCTCCAGGGATTCCCGTTTGAGTTCACGAAGCATCTCCATAATGCTTGCATGCCACTCGAACCTAACGGTAACAAATCTGAGAGCCCGCCTCCGATCTGCTCCATTATCCGAGGTCGTAGGGATCCCAAAAACTTAAGCAGTACTCAATAATGGGCCGCACTAGCATTCTAAACACCGTCTACTTTATGGACGAACCACATCTTCCTAAGATTCTCGTAATAAAACGAAGTCGAGCATTCGCCTTCCCTGCTTTAAGCAAAACCAAATCAAAATGTAAATAACTTAATTACAGACCACTCGTGATGCTTTACCTCAATAAGGCGAAACGCGTCTGCTGAAAAAAATACGTATTTTTGTTGTTGCAACGACAGTACGAAAATACCCACAATAATTCTAAAGCAACTGCAGACAATACGTCTATACAAATGAAGGATTTAAATTACAAGCTTTACTGCCTCAAGTAAATTTACTACATCCGAACGCAGGATGTGTTCGACATTTCTGCAGGGGACCGATTTTAAGGATATTGGTCTGTAATAAAGATGGCCCATCTTTTGCTTTTCTCAAACATAGAAGTCAACTGCGCTTATTCCCAGTCGCTTGAGACTTTACGCTCGGCGAGATGATGATGATGTTTTGTTTGTAGAGTGCTCAACTGCGCGATCATCAGCGCCCGTACAAAGACCCAATTGTTTTTCACACTCCAGTTTTCTACACAGTCAAATGTAGCCACTGTCACGAATGATGATGATGATGAAATGATGAGGACAACTCAAACACCCAGTCCCAGGGCAGAAAAAAAACCTCCTAGCCGGGAATCGAACCCGGGACCGCGTGATCCAGGGGCAGCAACGCTAGCTACTAGATCACGAGGTCCGCACGCTGGACCAGAGAGTCGCTATATGCACTGAAGCGCCAAAGAAACTGTTATACGCATGCATATTCAAATACAGAGATAAATAAACAGGTAGAATACGGCGCTGCTTTCTACGACGCCTATATAAGACAAGTGTCTGGCACAGTTGTTAGATCACTTACTGCTGCTACAATGGCAGGTTATCAAGATTTAAATGAGTTTGAACGTGGTGCTATGGTCGGCGCACGACCGATGGGCCACAGCATTTCCGAGGTAGCGATGAAGTGGGGATTTTCCCTCACGACTATTTCGCGAGTGTAGCGTGAATATCGGGAATTAGGTAAAACATAAAATCTCCGACATCCCTGAGGCCGGAATAATATCCTTCTAGAACGTGACCAACGACGACAGAGGAGAATCCTTCAACGTGACAGAAGTGCAACCCTTCCGCAAACTGCTGCAGATTTCAATGCTGGGCCATCAAAAAGTGTCAGCGTGCGAACCATTCAATGGTACATCATAAATATGCGCTTTCGGAGCCGAAGGCCCACTCGTGTACCCCAATAACTGCACGACACAAAGCTTTACTTCTCGCCTAGGCCCGTCAGCATCGAAAGTGGCCTGTTGATGACTGGAAACTAGTTGGCTGGTCGGACGAGTCTGGTTTCAAATTGTATCGAGCGAATGGGCGTGTCCAGGTATTGAGACAGCTCAATGAACCCATGAACCCTACATGTCACAGGGGACTGTTGAAGCTGGTGCAGGCTCCGTAATAGTGTGGGGCGTTTGCAGTTGGAGTGATATAGGACCCACGATACGTCTAGATACACGACTGTAGCAGGTGACACGTACGCAAGCAGCCTGTCTGATCACCTGCATCCATTCATATCCATTGTGCATTCCGATGGACTTCGGTAATTATATCACGACAATGCCACACCCCATACGTCCAGAATTTCTACAGAGTGGCTCCAGAAACACTCTTCTGAGTTTAAACACTTCCGCTGGCCACCGGACGCCCCAGACATAAACATTAGTTAGCATATTTGGTATACCTTGCAATGTGCCGTTCAGAAGAGATCTCCACCCCCTCGTACTCCTACGGATTTATGGACAGCCCTGTAGGATTCATGGTGTCAATTCCCTCCAGCACTATTTCAAACATTAGTCGAGACCATGCCACGTCGTGTTTGGGTACTTCTGCGTGCTCGCGAGGAGCGATGACGCACGAATTCCCACTAATTTTTGCCTGTCACCATTTGAGTGTTTTTTTTTTTTCACCGAAAATACAACAATATCTCTTTCCTCAGCTTTTTCCGATTTTGATTATGAAGCTACAGAGGGTCCCTTTCATTCTTAATCCAGTTCATCCGTATACACGTCTCTGGAGCGCGATTTACAATCTGTTTAAAGTTTGCCCATAATTGCTCTACGTCAGTCATATTGGAGCTAAATGTGAGGTGCTAAGAACTGCTTATCCGCTTTTTCTACAGAATATTCTCTCCTAGCGTTCTCGACATTTTCGTTAACTTTGGGAACCATCGTCGCTACGATAACATCATGATCCGTAATGCCCGTCTCTACACTGATGAGCCGAAACATTACGACCACCTGCTTAATAGCCTGTTTGTCCGTCTTTGGAACGAAATACATCACTGTTTCTGCGTACCAGGGATGCGACGGTTTGTTGTTCGGTTGGAGGAGATACGTGGCCTTAGATGTCTAAGCACAGGTCATGTAATTCACGTAAACAACGGTCCTCTGATTTACGTACGTGGTGAAGGTGCCCGATAGTGACACCGACAGGTTCCATAGGATTTATTTCAGGCGAATCTGGTCTCCGAGACATCAACGTGAGTTCGCTATAATCCTCCTCAGATCACTGTAGCACGGTTTTGGCAATTATACTGCTGAAACATGACGTCGCGCGCTACATGTTCCGAGCCGCTGTTCATCTCGATGACAGAGGTTGTGGAGACGACTATCGACCTAATACAGGCAAAATGTGATTCATCCGAAAACACGTTTCCATTGATCGATGATCGAATCCCGATGGCCCCGTTAGATTAAATTAGATTAGATTGAGTTTCTGTTCCATAGACCCAACAATTAGATCATTCTCGTGGGTGTGGAACATGTCAGAAAGTATAACATAAAAAGCATAAAACGTTTGGAAATAATACTCATTAGCCTGAAACTGGTAATATTTACAGAATTAATACACTGTCAGAATGAAACATAGTTACGCACTTTTAATAAATTTAGCATACACAAAATTCCTAATCTGGACTGTTATGGCGAAGTGCTGTCAAAACACTTGAGCAGGTCTAACAGTCCCCATTGAGATACTCATCTCTAAACTAGAAGGAATTGACTACAAAAAATTCTGCTTAAACTATGTTTTATCTGAAACCAAGTTTTTAATGGTCGCTGGCAATTTATTGAAAATGTGTCTTCCTGAATATTGGACCCCTTACTGGACCAAGGCAAGTGATTTTAGGTCTTTATGTAAATTGTTCTTATTCCTAGTATTTATACTATGTATTGAGCTAGTGATTGGAGACCGAGATACTTTGTATATTGCTTGCAACAAATTTCATTAAGGAATAAATATACTGAGAAGCAATGGCTAGAATAAAAATGTTCCTTCAACACGTTTGTAAATGATGTTCTTGAATTTTCAACACAAATGATTCTTACGCTTTTGCACACTAAGAAATTTTGCTCAGTTTGATGAGTTACCTCAGTATATGACACCATATGACATAATAGAATGAAAGTAAGTAAAGTATGCAAATTTTTTTGTATTTATACCTCCTCCATTCGACATCATTCTCACAAGAAATGCAGATTTGTTTAGGCGCTTAAACAATTCTGTGGTATGCACTCCCCAACTAAATTTACTTTCAAGTTGTGATCCCCAAAATTTAACACTGTCAATATCTTCAATCTGCATATCTTGATATGTTATACACATACCAGAAGTGGATCTTTTCAAAGTTTAAAGTCAGTGAATTAGCTTTAAACCATTTATTAATGTCAGTGAAAATTTGATTAGCAGACATTTCTAAATCTGTACTTTACTTGCCACTTATTGCGATGTTTGTATTATCTGCAAACAAAAGAAATTTAGCTTCTGGAAATGTAACAAATGAGAGGTCATTACTGTATACAAGAAAAAGCAACAAACCTGAGATGGAACCTAGAGGAACACAACAGGTAATTAATTCTCAGTCAAATGAAGACTGACTGCTTACTGCATAGGTACTAGCGACACACTTTGTTTCCTGTTAGTTAGATAAGATTCGCATCATTGCCACTGACATCATAATATTCTAATTTACTTATAGATGCTACGGTTCACACAGTCAAAGGCTTTTGACAGATCACAGAAAATGCCATTAGCCTCTAATTTGTTATGTAATGAATTACATACATTCTTATCATGTGAGTAAATAGCTTTCTCTCTATCAGAACCCTTAAGAAACCCAAACTGTGACTTGGGCAATATATGCAGTCAGATGCTTAAGGGGATTGATGGTGTCTCTTTATCCCCTACTTGTAAAGAGGCCTAACTTCAGCATATTTTAGTCAGTCAGGAAATGTTCCATTGATAAGAGACTGAGTACACAAATAAGATAGAACTCAACTCACATGAGCAATCTTTGATTAACTTCATTGATATGTTATCATACCCACTAGAATACTTAGATTGCAAAGATTTTATGATGGATGCTACTTCTTTGGAAGACGTGAGTGTCACTTCCATTTTACTGAAATTATCATTAAAGACTGGTCCCAGATACTCCATTGCACTGTTCACTGAGCCTGATAACCCCAAGCTGTCAGTAACAGAAATGAAGTACTTGTTTAAGAGGTTTGTAACATTACGTACACTAGTTATCAAAGTCTCATTTATTTTTACAGCTATCTGTTCCTCTTTGTTTTTGTTTGTGCCTCTCTTTCTCTTACAGTGAAACAAATTATGAAAAAATATAACTACAATGTGTCATCTATGTACAGTCCATATGCCACTTTCAAACTATATTTTTTCCTTCTTTTTTTTTTCCTTTTGTGGAACAACTTAATCCCAAAGCTATGCAATGTATAATACTTATTACACTTTATCATTCTGAACTCAGCATCTCAGTTGTTATAGCGGAATGGTGATTCAGTTTTTCAGGTTAGCAAATGGGAAGTTATGGTGCTGACATCAGCTGATAGTGCGTTAATAACTGGGAGTCTGAAATTAATGAGCAGTGCAGCATTAGTCTTTTATCGTTACTGAATAACTCTGGAGAAAAATGAATGGTCATGGGTCTGTTTAAACCATGTGACAGTGTCACAGAGATACTGAAGGAACTGAACTGGAAGACTCTTGAAAATAGCTGTTAACTATCCCGAGAAAGTCTATGGACAACATTTCAAGAACCAGCTTTAGTATACTACAACCCCCTACGTATTGCTCACATAAGGGTTGTGAACATAAGATCAAAGTAATTACAGACACATTCAAACATGCATTCTTCCTGCACTCTGTATATGAATGGAACAGGAAGAAACCCTAATAAATGGTAAAATGTGACATACAATCCACCATGTACCCCTCATGGTGGTTTGCAGAGTGTAGGTGTAGAACTGTAAAAGAGTATTGTACACCAAGTATAATGTATCATTTAAGTGTATGACACCTGCTATAGGCTGATTTTTAAAATTACAAAATTTGTTGTAACAAATGCTAAAAGACCCCAAATGAAAAACAAAAATGAATAAAAATATTTTAGCTTTTACTTTTACCAAATATAAAATTTGCAATATCTTGAGCATAACCTTTTCATGTCTAAGAATAATTACTGAGAGACAATAATTTGTATTGAGACCGTTAATTAAAGACATGTTATTAGTTTAAGTCTTATGAACTCTATACTACAGTATGTGAGCTACTTTCTTGAGCAATAGTGAAGTTGCTACCCCAGACGTCATTTCTGAATGATAAACAAAAGATATTGTATCACGGAAATGATAAAGACGACTGTAATGTATCGCAGCTGTACGTATAGAGGGTTACAGCTGCAAATGAAAGAAAGTAAAGTTTGATCCTTTTCATTAGGCAACACAGAGAAAAAAAGTTCATAACTTTGAAACTATAAGCAACATGTTCAATATAGAAGAGATACAACACCGTGGCTATAAAAGATGCCAGAAGAATTTCCCCCATGTGCAAAAGTAAAATCACTGTACAAGAGCTTGGTAAGAAAATACCCAAAATTTTACACACCTTTAACGAAATACATGGATTCCAAAATTGACTCAGGAATCCATTATAATGATTTTTGTAACATATGTCTTACTTTCTGAGGTCAGTCACGCCGTTGTACCATCATTTATACCAAATAATTACAGTACGTAGCGATACACCAAATGAGGCAGCACTATTTTAAACAGAGTTGCCTTGTATCTGGGAAGGTTGAGTCTCTAATTTTCATCCAGCCATCCTGATTCAGATTTCCTGTGGTTTCTCTAAATTATTTCAAGGAAATGACAAGTCAGTTCCCACAATAAGGCCAGAGCCGACTGCCAGTCCCAACCTTGTCATTCTAAACCTGCAAACCTGTAATAGTTGGTATATGTGAATTATTTTATTTTTGTTGTTCTTAAATTGTATTACCAATACATGTCCAATATTCCTGTGAAAAGAGGTCTACAGATAAATAAAACTACCACTTCTAGTACATAAGCAAGGTGACAATTATTGAACTATATGAAATAAAATCATCTTAACTTCTGAACAGTTTGTTTAAGGACATTCAAACTGTACAGTTGGTCATGGGGCATGTTGGGAATTAGTATGCACTGTATGGTTTGGTTTACCAATGATCCCACTTTCAATTGGATGGGTTCATCAATAAGCAAAATTGGCAGCTTTTTGGAACTGAGAATCCGTGTTTCGTGATCAAGAAGTCTCTTTACCCTCAAGGTGTGGCTGTGTGGTGTACAATGTCCAGAATAATTGGTGCAATATTCCTTGATGGCATGGTAACTACCAAACAGTTGGTGAAGGTCTTGGAAGATGATTTCGTCCCCAGTATCCAAAGTGACTCTGATTTCAGCCAGATGTGGTTCATGTAGGACAGAGCTCGACCCCATTGAAGCAGAAGAGAGTCTGATATTCTGCAGGAGCACTTTGGGGACCATATTCTGGCTCTGGGTTACCCAGAGGCCACTGGCATGGACCTCGATTTTTGCATTTCGCAATTCGTCGGCGCAACATTATCCCCAATGATGGCAGGCATATCGAACATGTCATAACCTAGTTCTGAATATCTGTAGTGATGTTTATATGCTGAATAAAGAGTGTACATGCTGTAGTTTGTAACTGATTTACGTTTTTTTCGATATAGTTCAATAATTGTCATCCTGTACATTTTTGTGAACCTTAGATCTTCTAAATTACCTTAAATGGGTGAAAATTGTACTTATTGCAAACAACCGAGCTTCTCTTGATGGCTGCAAGATTGCTCTGCTGACTTTCATCACCCACATTCTTCTTCTTGCTGCAACTCTTAATTCAGAAAGAAGCCTATCAAGTTTCCATCCACACTCAGCTCAAAAATTACAACGAAAGGCACAGCACTGTCACATTCCAAGTGAAATATGAAAAAAACACAATTTTTCTACGTCACACAAGCAATGTATGGGACAAATATAGTGGAAAATATCACCAGCAGAAAAATGCTCTCGTTGGAGCACCACAAAGGCAAATATGTCCCTCTTTAAAATATGCTGACAGAAAAGTGGGGAGCCAGTTGCCTCAGTCCTGATTATGCCTCCCTCACCAAAAATTTTGTCATATGAAAATATTCACATGTGTTTAGCACAGAACAGCTTTAATCCTCTTCTTCAGTTTCTCCAGTGAAGCATTCACACTCAGCATCTTCCTCTCACTCCCACTGTCAACTTTCTCTCACACTGATTTACGGTATATCCAACTGCTTCTGTCTCCTCTCTCACTTACACTGTCTTCTTTTTCTTTCCCACTGGTACTTCTCTACTATAACTCAAGAATTCTGGCAGGGTCAACTTCTTTATCCCCCTATATCCACTTGTTTAAAATTTCAGTCCAAAAAGCGCTGTCACCTCTCTTTTATTCCCACTGCTTCTATTTCCATCTATCTCTTTCTTTCTCATTTACTGCAGCAGTCTCTCACTGACAATCAGTATCTACTCTCTCTTATACCTCCCACTGCTATTGTTTCCATCCATCTCCCCCCCGACCACCACACAAATTGCTCGCATGCATAATTTTTGGATGAGGTAGGTTTTTACAATGCCAAGTGAGTCCATTCACTTTAACATGATATTGTCCTTCAAAAATTTCTATGTATGAATAAATTTCCGATCATAACACATCGTATGTTAGCAAATATCATAGCATACATTACTTCATATAATGATGGGTATGAAATAATATTTTACTGTAGTTTAGAGACACGCGTGTTTTGTCAACAAACTAATTGAATCACCAAAGGATGAGGATTGTTACTTCCTGCATTTTGCTATCACTTTTCTAATTATGAAATAAAATCAACCCCTTTTTCTCCCACACGACGGGCCGTATACCTATAAGTCTGTTGTTGGGCATCGCCAACTGATGGCAGCTTGATGCGTCAGCAGGGTTAGACCATGCACAAGCACTTTGGTACTATGGGAGGGGAGTCAATTTGAACTGCAACTCGCAGTGTTCGTTTGCACATCATTTTCGTTAGTGAGAGTAAATATTTCAAAGGGGTGCTAAGCTGCACCGAGTTGTAGCGGCAACTCAGCAGAAAGAGATCAGGTTATTCATATTTCATCCAGAAAACAATCGCAGAGCAAAAGGTGTACTGGTCAGTCTTCTGCCGCCTTACCGGGTCTAACCCCCCCCCCTCCCCCCCACTACCCTCTCCTTCTTGATGGCCACCCCTTTCCTGATAACCTTAGTAAGGCCAACATTTTGCTTCTTACCTCTCTGATATCTTTACCCTCCTTGATGATCCCCAGTTCGATTACTCCCTCTTCCCTGATGTCCATGACTGAACTGACACTTCTGCCCCTCCACTCGCTCCTGGCTTCCAGTACCTGGACAACATTACACACACCAAACTCAATGCCCTGATCACTACTCAAGAGATCATATCTACACCCCGCACGAAACACAACACCGCTCCCAGTCATGACCGTGTTACCTATCGTCACCTCCAAGAAGCGCCCGCCTCCTTCCTCTCCACCTGGGCCAGACTATATAATGTGGTCTTGTCCACCAGCTTCTACCCTGATCTGTGGATAACCTCCTGGATCCTGATGTTCCTCAAACCCGACAAATTGCCATCTGCTGTCTCCTCCTACCTTCCCATCAGCCTTACCTCAGTCTTCAGCAAGGTCCTGGAATCCATCCTCACCCGACGCATCCACCAGCATCTCCACCAGCACTGCCTCCTTCCCGCTAGCCAACGTGGCTTTCAGCCATCCTCCTCTGCCGATGACCTTCTCCTTCACCTCACTCATCTCCTCTCCGAACAACTCAACTCCCGTCACTCCACCATCTTCCTCTCCCTCGACCTTGAACGTGCCTACGACCATGTATGGCATTCTGGTCTCCTCTTCAAGCTCCAAACCTTTGCTCTTCCTATTAACTAAGTCCGTCTGATTACCTCCTTTCTTTCCCACCATCCTTCCTATGTCACCATCCATAACACGGATTCCTACACCTTCTACCCTTCTGCCGGTGTGCCCCAAGGTTCCATCCTCTCCCCTCTTCTCTACCTCCTTCACATGGCAGACATATCGCCGCCTTCACCCCCCGTCCACCTTCTCCAGTACACCGATGACACCACCTTCCTTGCCGTCGCCCCCACCCTGCAACACTCCCAGCACCTTCGCCAATCCCATCTTGACCAATTCACCACTCGGTGTAACCAGTGGCTGCTCAAGGTCAATCCTTCCAATACCCAGGCGATCATTGTAGGCAAAACCACCCCTTCCTTCCGCCTCCTTGATTTTTATGTCACTATCTATGGCCGTCCTATCATCATGAGCCCCACCCTCAAGTACCTAGGCATCACCCTTGACTGTCACCTCTCCTGGGCCCCTCATCTCTGGATGATCCAAGCCAAGGCATGCTCCTGACTCCGCCTCCTCGAGCTTGTTTCTGGCCGCACATGGGGTCTGGACACCTCCACCGCCCTCCACACCTATAAATCCCTCATCCGCCCTATCCTCTGTTATGCCCATACTGCCTGGATCGCTGCCCCTCCTACCTTCTACAAATCCCTTCAAATCCTGGAACGCCATGCGCTCCGACTCGCCTATCGCATTCGCCTCCCCTCCCCCATGTGGATCCTGTATGACTTAATTCCAGTGCCACATCTCCTCCTTTTCCTAGAACGTATCCGGATCCTTTACACCTCCCACAAACTTCATCCCCCTCACCTGCTTGTCTCTCCCATCCTTTCCCACCCTCCTCCACTGCCGCACCTGTACTCCCACATCCCACCCACACTCTATCTCTCCACTCTCCATACCCTCGCCCAAGGTGGCTTTTGCCAACTCCCCCACCCTGATGATGATGCCCTCATCCCCTCCATCTACCCCTCCTACCAACTTTGATCCTCCCCTTCCTCCCCCTGTGTTTTTCCTCCAGGGCAGCCTCTTTCCCTTCTCTCCCTCCTCTCTTCCTCCCTCCTTCCCCTCCCTCCCCCCCCCCCCAGGCTTCCACAACCCCCTCTACCCTCTCCCCTCCCCCTTCCTTCTCCTCTCCCACTGGCATCAACACCCTCCCCCTCTCCCTCCTACCTGCACCTCTTCCCTTTGGCAGGTCCCCGGCTTTGTGCGTGAACAGTGCATCTTCTTGCACCATCTTCTTCGTGTCAGTGAATCCGTGTCTCTTCATTTGTGCTCCTCCATTCACGAGTGTAAACTCATTCTTTCCTGTTGTGTACAGTGGTGTACATTTTTATCCAATAAGTGCACTTGTGAACGGCTTCATTTATTTTTAATGTGTGTGTCTCCCATTTTTTTCCACCATGTTTGTTTGTTTTTCTGTCTTTCTGTTTCCTATATGTGTTAACAGTGGCCAAAGAGCAGCATAGATAGGCCGCTGCCAGCCTACCTTTATTGTAAAGGTATTCAAATAACAATAAAGAAAAAATAGCAAAAGGTTTAGAAAACTGTAGGAGTGGCACATGGAAACCATGTTACATTTCAAGTAGTGTGAGATAATTAATCTGGTGAAGCGATTACATGTACAATATAGTATTTTTCTGTGCAGTATAAGTGCAGTTTAAAAGAAAAGAAGAAAAAAAAGAGAGAAAAGACTTGTGGCTTAAAAATTTTCCTCTAACTTCTGAAATGCCTCACAGATTCAGATTCAGATTCTTTATTGGTCATTCAGCATTATTAATTTTACAAAGTAAATTTTTACATACTTAAGTGGATATTGGGCATTTCTAAAAATTCTTCTAATGAATAGAATGGATTAGTTAATTTTGTGGCGGTGTTCGTAGCGACAAACACTTGGTTGTAGAAATGGCTTACGAAGTCACCGCCACACTTTTAATAGCGGGCCGACCGGTCCGCTGGAACAGTAAACAGAAAGATGAAAGCCCAAACACTCATATTAAATAAAAGTCGGTACTTATCTTTATTGATGAAGATACAGAAACACAGTAGTGAACTTTGTGTCTACAGAAATCTGTCTAGTTCGAGTCGGAGCGGCTAGGTCAGCGTCGGCTGACGACAAACAACAACTCTGCTGCGATGAACACACAACTGACTAACAAGTACACAATTCGGTGGCGAGTATACAACTGAGCGGCGAATACAGAACTGTCCTAGCGCTCGCAACTCCAGCGCTTAAGAAGCCAGAAGCCAGTGGTGGCGCGCGCAGACTTGCGGCGATTTGCTGTCTCGCTGGCGCTGCTTATGCGGACGGCGTCCAGACTTTGATGCTGCCAACCTTTTGGCAGCGGGCTCGGGTGGCATTACTGGCTAGGACATAACAGTTAACAAGAAGTTAAGTGCATTTTCTTTAAATAATTTGTCAGGCTTGATTGACGCATTCTTAGACAATTTATTAGTTTTACCTAATCTATTTTGTGGCAACAACAGAAAAGTTCAGGTTCTTATATAGTAGACATGCCTTTGATTTGCTACACTTAAATTGAGTATCTGTGTGCAAATGTCATGCTGACTTCAACTTTGTCATTGAGGTCTTTCTCTGAAAAATAGGCAGTTTCCCTGGTGCTCACACTGACCTTATGAATCTGGTTGGCTGTGACGCAGGAAGTAAAGTATGCATGACAAGTGAATGCAAGAAGTGAATCATAATTTGCACACATTAATTGAGGGAAAGTTTGATTTATGCAAAAGAACATCTTGAAGACAATAGACCAAACATGAGCAGATTACTGCTAGTGGAAGTCTTGATGAAGCCATCTCTGAACTCCAGTCTCAACTGACAAAAATTCAAAGAGCACTTCTTTGCTAAAAGGATGCAGTCTGGATCTTTCAAGGCTGTGGAGGCATCAGTTAGTGATAATGAAGCAATACTACAAATAGATTTTGCAGAAAACTGTCTAGCAGTGACACCAGATGAAATACAAAGTGCCCACTGAGATCATACACAGATTACAGTTGTCACTGTTTGTGCGTGGTTGAAAACAGTTGTGAGCAATTAACTGTGCCATGACCAGTACTCAGTTTTATGCTTGTTTGTAGATGGTAATAACTAAACTGAAACAAGAACTTCCAAACCAGACATCAATTAGAATTTTTTCTGGTGGTTGCACAGGTCAATTTAAGAACAAATTCACCATTTCTAACCTCTGCTACATGATGTAAGGCTTTGGGGTAACTGGACAGTGGTTTTTCTTTGCAACATCATGTGCGAAAGGTGCAGTGGATGGCATTGGAGCTGTGATGAAAAGGGCTGTTTGGAATAAAGCAAATCAGCAATGCACAGGAGCTTTTAGACTGTGCCAGATCAGTTGTTTATGAAATAACCTTTCTTCTTCTGACAAGAGATCATATTGATGAAAACAGAGACCTGTATGGATGCTGGAAATCTGTTAAAAAGATAAAAGATATTCACATCAATGGCTGCAACACCTGTTACCTAATATGTGCTAGAAGTTTTCTAAAATCTGATTTAGAAAAAGTGCAAGTTTTTCAACTTTCACCTTACATCTATCCTCTCATCTACACACATTCCGAGATGAGTTATGAGGATGGGGACAAGATATTAACACACTATCCCCAAGAAGTTACAGATTCAGAACCAACTGTGGAAAAAATCATGCCGGGAACATTTATTTTAGTGGAGCTCCAAACTAAAAGAAAGAAATCCACTAAATACACGTACACTCCAATTGCACAGAGAAGTATTAAAGATAGTGGAGAAATACAGATTATGTGTATGGAATCTGTAGGGGATTCAGCAAAGGTATTCAGAGTTGATAAGAACAGTGTATCCTGCATAAAGTTTCAACAACTTCTTGCTATTCTCCTGAATCCAGGTGTCAAACATGCCAGGGACACATATTATGAGTTTTCAGGCAATTTAGACATTTTTGGAGGTGGGCGAGAAGTCAACAGCATATTTTTGTATGCGGCACATTTTTCAAGTGAAATAATTAAGTACTCAGGGCTTTAAAGTAATACCATACCGAAATTTATGTTATTTATAGGCAACAAAACTTTTCTACAAGGTTATTAAAACAGCAAATTCCATCTAAATAGATGTTACCTGCTGATTCAAAGATGATTGATGTAATAAAATTAATTTAAAATTAAAAAACAGGTTCTACCTCACACAAGTCCCACCCATGACTGTATTCGAGTGCAATTATTACAAGTAAGTATTAATAATATATTTATTGATATTATGTCATGTAGGCAAGTGTGTGAATTCAATATTTTCAAAGGAAAATAAGTGCATAATTAACAGATTTCATGTAAAATGTAGGTGGGTATTCAGCCCTATGTCCATTTGCTGTCCCACCCAAGACAAAGTTTTAAAGATGATTAACAGCTCAGTTTGTAAACTTCTGATATTCAGATTTAAAGGAGAAGTAAAACAACTATTTGTGTGACACCCTATCAATCTTTAGTTTATTTCTATGCATACTTTTTGTTATATCAGCTTTTGACTGTTGAAAAACATAGTGCAACTGTCCTGTCCTTGATAATGGAATGCCCCAGAAGTAAGGATTTATATGAATATCAACTTTCATTCTTCATAAGATGCACAACTCCAATCTGTGTCCTAGTAGATACAGCATCATTTACATAGTGCTAGATGGCATATAAAGCATTCTTATCTCTTCACAGGTTAAAAGGAAGACAGACAAGACAGTTGGCATGGAGAGGAAGCTGAAAATGTTTCATTGTTCAGACCACATAAAAGATTTAGAGAAAGTCTCTGCATCAAATCCCCACAAATGGTCAAATGAAACTTTAAGATTTGCCATGATTCTGAAATTTAAAGTGGTTATATGTAGTGGAAAAGGGAGAAGTAAAACGACTGGGGCAATAGTGCAATGAAGTCTGTGTGGTGCTGGAATGGGAACCGGGAAGGGGCTGGATGGGTGATAACAGAGACTAATGAAGGTTGAGGCCAGGAGGGCTACAGGAACATACGATACATCGCAGGGAAAGTCCCCACCTGCAAAATTCAGAAAAGCTGGTGTTGGTGGGAAGGATCAGATGGCACAGGCTGTGAAGCAGTCATTGAAATGAAGGATTCATGTTGGGCAGGGTGGTTCATTTGTTTCTTGACCAGTTTGTCAGTGGCCATTCATGGGAACAGACAGCTTGTTGGTTGTCATGCGCACATAAAATTCAAAACACAGTGGTTGCAGCTGAGTTTGTAGATCACGTGACTTGTTTCGCAGGTAGCCCTGCCTTTGATGGGATAAGTATGGGTCTAGACCTGGATGCAACACCTATCCCGTACATCCTCCCACCACCACCTACCCCAGTCCAATCACAAACATCGCCTATCTCCACTATATGGTGAGTGGCAACTTTCCTTTTCGTAATATTGTTATATTCCATTCTGGATTTTCCATTGTTTAATTCAGGACTGTTTGATGCAGTCCTCAGCTTTGACCAGTAACATAGGAAAGATACAACAAATACCAGAAACAACATGGTGCCTACTAAGGTTTCCACATGATGCCTCTTTTGTCATGCACAGTTCCAGGTACATCAGAATAAAAGGGCATGCACAAAAATTTGTAGAACGAATGCATGGGCAATACTGTGTCCACACATTGCCTCATTGTGCAAGCAGTCTGTTATGAATCACCTTCTTTACTAGGATGGTTGTGTTGCATTTATTGTGATGATACCATATGGTCCACAAATTTCGGGAGGAAGACATGATGAGATTTTAGATTTCCTACTTGGGAAATTGCAATGATAAGGCTGGCAATAAAATTTTGTTAGCTAGTAACTGGCGATCTATATGTAATTGTTTAAATTACTTATTCTTCATTTCAAAATAAAGCATTTCAATCCTATCAAATTTGTAACTTGTAATGTAGAATAATTGTAATTAATTATTTGATTGTTTTATATTCCTGTCCTCTGTAGGAAATGCCTAAGCTTGTAATTATGAGCATATTTTGTTCCTATATGGATATTAAAATTTTACCTGTTAGCATCTAGAAGTACTGTTCTCATGTACAATTATGACACATTCCATAGCCATGCAGTTCTCTTATATACTGGGCCAACGGAAGATGAATAAATATATAAATAAAAATAAAAGTTATTATTTCTGAAACTGAGAAATACTTAAGGGAAGTTCTTAGTCATTATGTGAAAGTTAATTAAATTTCAATTCATCATTTGTATTTAATCACAAAACATGATATGTAGATTAACATCCCCAAATTCTACATAGACGCCAGAATCCACTGGAACAAAGGTTGTGTTTTTCAGTTTCATACTTTTTGCATTATCATTGTGCTTCATTTCTATTTTTTGTAGTTTGTTGGGGAGTTACACATACCTCATCACTTCTTCTGTTTAGATGTTGGGCTGCTCAGTTGTTATGTTTTTGCTTCGCCATAGCATGAATATTCATCCACAGTTTTCATATAAACTTTTCATAAATTTCTAGCTTATGCTTCTCTGATTTCCTACTTCAAAACTTACACTATCTTATTCTCTACGCAAATATAATTGGGGGCTTTTTATATAATATATGAGGCTCTGGGCAACAGATCTTGATTATTTTTTTTTTTTTTTTTTTTTTTTTTTTTTTTTTTTTTTTTTTTAGAAGCAGTATTCCATGCAAGTTTTTTTTCTGTCTGTAATCATCTATAAACTTAAGCATGCTTCCTTAGGAGTCAAGAGACATTATTGCACATAAATCACTTCATAGCATAACTTCAGCACACTACATAATCAAACACACATGGTCCCCAGCTGCCTATCATCTGCTTTTTTCGTAAAGATTCCCACCGGAGGCAGGTAGCAATGGGCCTTACGCACAGCTTCCATTTCCAGGAAATTACGCATGCAAAAATGCACGTGTGTAGTTCCACTGTTGGAAATTTATGCGCTTGCACAAAGTGCAGGGTCATATAGTAAATTACAGATCAAGTTATGTGGTTACTAGCTATGTTGACATGTGGGGCATTGTCAGAGTTCACCCTATTCAGTCAGATGAGATATAAAACTGATAAACTCTGTTTGATACTTCACTGTTTAGAAAATATCAGAAACTGTTTGCTGTCAAAGAAAACAATTTGAGTTGTAACACTGTTTCAGTTGAGTGTTTAGTTGACCTTCAAGGTCAGTGTGGACCTTCAAGGTCACTGTGGACCTCTTCTAGTCCCCAGTAAGCAAGGGGGAAATTAACTCATGTGACATGAAGCCAATCAATGTGAAGTAAATATTTAAAAATTCTATGTAGTTTATCTGTTTTTATGTGATATGCTGAAATATTTTCTTTAATTAACAGCACTGTTCAGTTGTTATTTTGCTATAGGTGGGATGATGTGATAAGACCTTCGTGTTGGGTTTCACCCTAAAAGGTGATGTCATCTGCTTTTCCTTCCTTGATATTTTACATTTTTATGGAAAGGAGTGTGATGAAAAGTAATGGTGAAATAGAACTGCTCTGTGCACACCACTCTCTGTTCTAAAGCACTTTCACATCCCATCTTCTATTTGTGCACTGCTCATGCATAAATGGGTAAAACTGTTTCATAGAGAATTGCATCAGTTGCACAAAGTCTGAGATTGTGACAAATAGAATCTACTAACTTATTGGTGTATAAAATTAGTAAAACAGTAATGGTCATATTACACATCACTGGGGCACACAAAAAAAGGTTACCTCAGTGTCTGGGTTGGTGACTATCCTTCTACGATAACGTACTGCATTTTGCTTACAAAAAATTTTTCAAATCAACTGTATGCCTCTTTAGGCATCCCATTCCCCACACATTTTCTTTAGCACATGTCAGCGTGATAGCAAATAAAACGCTTTTCAGAAGTTGAGTAGCACTGGACCAGTCAAATTATATCAATTCATTATGCTTGAAATACTGTGTGTGAAGACCACAGGCTTTGTTTCACGTGGCTGGTGCTTTTAGGATCCATGCTGGTTTCTGTACAAAATGCCATTTTGTTCAGTACATATTATGTGTAGAAAATTCCTAGAATTAATGACTGAAAAACTGTCCCCATCACTGTTGAGGTCAGTACTGGATTCGGCCTTTAGTGGTTCTGAAACTTGGTGTTGTTGTTATCTTTATTCTTCCACGGATCATCTCAAAAGGATATAGGAATTGTCAGGGTAGTATACTACAAATCAGTAGTTCAAAATATGCAATGCACAGCATACATAATATGCTTTATATAGGACTGGCTCCTGTGAGGACTGTAGTCTTGATTAATGAATGATCTCAGAATTTGTGCTAGTGATGTAGGAAAACCAAAATCACGGTGGCCCCCAATATGAGGTCAGTTTATTAACAGCTGCACTGCTCCATTTGGCTCGTCCCTGTTATACAATGTTTTCTGATTTACAAACAACTTGTTTCTGGTTACACATACTATAAAACACAGTTCCGTTCGTCACCATACACACTATGGACAGCCGTTGGAGACTCCAGGACTGTGAAGAAGCCTGTGCCTCTTGGAACAACTCCAGGCTGTTCGTAAAGCAGATTCCATGCTCATGCATTTTTAGCTGTGATCCTCAGTCAATATGAAAAACTGGATCAGTAGTGATGAGAGATGTTGAGATCAGAAGAATAACAAGATATTTGTTGGGGATATGTAAACAATATATTTTATTTGCACATGTGTGTGCAGCAAAGTGTACTTCATGAAGTGCAATAGATCTCCACGATGTGTTTTGTATATTCTGTGACATCACCTTGACAACGTACTGTAATTCGACATTCTGTGTAATTGTGGATGTCAAAATATAGCTCGCCTTATTCTACATTTTGATAGTCAGAATCTGGAAAGTGTTTGACACGGTGCCCCACTGCCAGCTGTTAACAAAGATACGAGCATATGGAATAAGTTCACAGATAAATGAGTGGCTCAGAGACTTCTTAAGTAATATAACCCAACATGTTGTCCTCAACAGTGAGTGTTATCGGAGACAAGATTATCACCATCGGTGACCCAGGGAAGTGTGATAGGACCCGTCTTGTTCTCTACACACACATGATTTGGTGGACAAGGAGGGCAGCAATCTGTGGTTGTTTGCTGATGATGCTGTGGTGTATGGTAAGGTGTCAAAGCTGAGTGACTGTAGGAAGATGCAAGATGACTTAGACAAAATTCCCAGTTGACTTGATGAATGTCAAAATTTCCAGTTGACTTGATGAATGGCAGCAAGCTCTAAATGTGGCAAAATGTAAGTTAATGCAGATGAGCAGGAAGAACAAACCTGCAGTGCTCAGATACAGTATTGCTAGTGTCCTGCTTGAAACAGTCGACTCATTTAAATATCTGGGCATAATGTTCCAAATTGATATGAAATGGAACAAGCACGTGAGAACTTTGGTAAGGAGGGTGAATGGTTGACTTCGGTTTGTTGGGAGAATTTTAGGAAGGGGTGGTTTACCTGTAAAGTAGACCGCATATAGCATGCTAGTGTGAGCTATTCTTGAGTACTGCTCAAGAGTTTGGGATCATACCAGGTTGGGTTGAAGGAAGACATCAAAGCATTTCAGATACGGGATGCTAGAGTTGTTACCAGTAGGTTTGAACAAAATGCAAGCATTTCAAAGAAGCTTCGGGAACTCAGAGGGGAATCCCTGGAGGGAAGGTCACATTCTATTTGAGAACTACTATTGAGAAAATTTAGAGAACTGGCATTTGAAGCTGACAGCCAAACAACTCTCACTGCCACCAACATACACTTCTCGTAAGGACCATGAAGATAAGATACAAGACATCAGAGCACGTACGAAGGCATATAGGCAGTCCTTTTTCCCAACTTCACTTGCGAGTGGAAAAGGAAAGGAAATGACTAGTACTGGTACAGGATATCCTCCGCCCGCACTGTACGGTGGCTCGTGGAGCATCTGTGTAGATGTAGATGTACTTGTACTTATTTTTTTGCACTAGTTCCAACAGGATATGGGCCCAGCATGAAGCGAGTGCATTCTCTGAAATATAGAAGGAAAGAATCGTCGGAATAATCCCGAAAGTATCTGTATTTAGTGAAAGCTATCAAGACAAGCTGGTTGTAATTTAATACTGCCTTTACTACCAGTAAAAGTAACAGTGAAAATGAGTGCAGCACAAATACCACAAATAGATCGGCTTGTAGGTTGCGAGAACTATGTTACGTGGAAATCTGCTGTGAAAGCATACTTACATTTGGGCAATACATGAGACATAGCGACTGGTACACTTATGTTCACTAAGCAAAATTATGCATATAAGAACTCTAGAGCAAGCTCAAAGTTGACATTATTGATTGATCTGCTAAAAAGAGTGGAGAGAAATCTCAAAGTTGACATTATTGATTGATCTGTTAAACTGTATACACATAGAGAAAGGGTGATGGCAGAATTTTGGGACCCATTACGGAGGACATTTGAAGATGGTTGCCTTACAAGAAAAGTCTGTTTAATCTGTGAACTTACAACCACTCGACTGGATAACTGCAAGAACATGGATGAGTATGTAAATGAGATAAATCCACACTGAAGACTTAAAAACATTGGGTCCAAGATTGTCAATGAATGGGTAGGCACATTATTGCTATCAGAACTGCCAGAAAGATGTGCACCCATTATTATTGGGTTAGGAAGCTCAGGCATACCAATTATGGGAAACACTGTAAAAGTTAAGGTCCTGTAGGATGTCAAAAATATGACAGTGTGCCTTACTCTCGAGAAGGAAGTAGCTACAGCACTTTATTCTAAGAAGAAACCAGTCAAGTGCTAAAACTGTCAGAAGATGGGTCACATTACACCCCAATGCTACCAAAAAAGAAGGAAAAAAAAAAGGTATGATGCAAATAGTCCAGAGAGCAGACCAGACAATCAAGATGTGTCACTCTCCATTTGTTACTCTCTTGGAGAAATGAGTAACAGAGAACCAGAAATAAGATTCTGGAGCATTGATACATATTATTGGAGACAAAACAGCTCTTTATGGTGATGGTAATAAAATACATATAGGTATATCCACAGTGGATGGTTCCAAGTTACAGTGTGAGCTTGCTAGGAAAGTTTATCTTAAGATAACTGTAAATGGAGAACAAGAAAGTAAAAGATGTTGCAACTAACTTGTTATCTGTAAGTAAGATAGTCAAGAAGTGCAACAGAGTAACCTTAGATATAAGTTGAGTAAAATTAGTTAACCAATATGGGGAAATTATAGCTATGGCAACAAATGAAATGCAAATTTTCATGTTAGATACTTCTTAAAATGTAGATGAAGATGTAAACCATTCTAAGTAATCTCCAAAAGCTTTCTTATGATGTAAAAAGCTTGGGCACCTAAAAAGAAGAGGCATGTTATTATTAAAGGATATGGTGAAAGGGATGGCAGATTGCAGTAAAAGCAAGGATATCTGTAAATATGTATGCAAGGGAAAGACTAGATAACTCTTTAAGCCTAGTAAATGCAGAACCACAGATGTCTTGCAGTTAATGTTTATGAGCCGATGGAGTGTGAGTGTGCAGGAGGAAACGATGATTTTCTTATCTTTATAGATGACTATTCAAGATCTAACCATGTTTATTAATTAGTTTTGCAATATGGTAGAAAGAGAAACTACAAAGAAGATTAAAATTATTAGATCTGATAATGGGACAGATGATAACCGATCCAAACTTAAAGAAATGTTTGAAGGAAGCAGGAATTATACACCAAACCACCATCAGATGCAGTCTGTCCCAGAATGAAGTTGCAGGTAAAGCAAACAGGACTATTATTGAAAACCCAAGATGTATATTGGTACTCACCATATAGCAGAGATGCTGATTCACACACAGCCACAACAAAAATACTGTCATAAAGTCAGCTGCTGGCCTTCATTGCAAATAGACATCACACAGTTTCTGACAGTCCTTTAGTCTTTTTCTTGTGCCTGCCTGTGACTCAGAATCTCCACTATATGGTGAGTAGCAACTATCCTTTACATAATATTGTCACATTCCATCCTGGATTTACCATTGTTTGATTTTAACTGATATTGGGTTATTTAAATGTGTTTTTGGCCAGAGGCAGTGTCGACAGCTGCATATTTGATCAATCGATCACTTAGCAAAGAGGTATTAAAAAAAAAGCTTGACATTTAGTTCAGTGGTCCAACCCACCTTTGAACGGCTGCTCAGGAATCGGCCCCATGCAACCCAGCAATTTGGTATGTGTGCTAAAGGCTGTCTCAAGGATCTGGATCTCTCAGGCATCAAAACACACAGACACGGAAGGAATGCATTTCCGTCTTGGTGTCTTCAGAGGGCCAAAGTAATTTTAAGCTTGACACAGTACAAGAAAACTTGGACTCCAGGTTTTGTTTTTACAACTTTGTTTTCATCTGTTTTAAGTATGTACCACAGTTTTATTATTCTTTATACAGATGGAATCCAGCAGGAGAACTCTCTCAGTTGTTCTGCTGTTTTCCCTGACAAGGTTTTTAAAGTGTGTCTTCCAGAACAATTTACAAATTATGATGCAGAGTTATATGGCATTATGATGGCACTGGAGAGGATTCATAGACATCACCATACAAGGTATCTTGTCTGTTCCGACTCTGTGTACTGCAAGCACTTCACCACTTGTATCCAGTAGACCCGCTCATTCAACTCGTCCATGACTCCTTACAGTGGCTCCAACACCATGGCAAGGAAGCAATCTTTTGCTGGATACCTGGCCACATTGGGATACAGGGCAATGACATGGCCGACAAAGCCACCGAGGAAGCATGTTGGGATAGTGCTGTTCATCAGTGTCCCATCTCGTTGCACACCATCATCTCATTTTCTGAAAGATGCATCATGCATCAGTGGGAGACTGAATAGTTGTAGGTGACAGACAACAAACTGTGGTCACTCATATCGAGCACAAAGGCTTGGCAGACTTCGTGTCAGCCTCGCCACTGGAAGGAGATTCTGCTTACCCGGCTGTGCATCAGGCATAGCTCTTTAACACACGGCTTCCTCCTCTGGCAGGAGGATCCACCGCTCTGTGAAGTTTGTGGCGTGCTGCTCTCAGTTCAGCATATTGTGGCTATGTGTGTCCTGTATACTGCTATTAGGGCAGCCTTCAGTCTTGCTGGAGGTTTGCCGACTATCCTTGCAGATACCGATACCAGTGTTACACAGGTGGTAAAATTTTGTGAACTGTCAGGCCTCATCCCTATATTGGTTGGGAAGGGCAGCAGACTTTGTAAACTGCTCTGCATGTGGGGACAGCCTTCATCCCCACCCATGAGATTTGCATGCCGACTTTTCATCCAGGCACTGATGACCGTGATGTCAAGCACCCCCTCAACCCAAATCATCATCATCATCATCATCAAAAATATAGTTCCCTACAAAATGTGAAGAGGGAAGAAGCAACTTAAAAGTTTTTGGGTGTGAGGCTATGGTACAGCTCCTGTAACAACTGAGAGGAAAAGAGGACCCAAAGTCTAAGAAATTGATTTTTGTAAGCTATTGTGAAGATTCAAAGGGTTACCAACTAATGAATCCTATGAATAAGAAGATACAGATTAGTAGAGATTTATTTCTTGAGAATAATAAAAATGACATAAAAGAGGATCATCAAGTGAGTATATTCTCTTCATTAATGCCATCAAATTAAGAACTACTAATTTTGAAAAGAAGCAGAAAATGAAGAAGAGGAAGATGACAATGAATGCAGAGATACATTCTATGAAGATGATGATTTAGAGGATGAAGACGAAATATTTTCATGTACCTAAACCTAAAGAATACTCTGGCTATGAAATATATGCAGCCCAACATTTAATGATGCACCTACAACAGTTGAAGAAGCTATGGCTTAGATCATATCTTACTGACCGCAAGCAAGTAGTAGAAATACATTTTCACAAAGAAAATAAATCAACAAGACACTATTCTGATTATAAAGCAGTAAAATATGGAGTACCGCAGGGCTCGGTACTGGGCCCTATCCTATTTTTGATATATATAAATGACCTAACATCAGCCAACCAGTGTCATAGCACTATCCAGTTTGCAGATGACACAAGCATATTAGTCAGCGGGAAGACTGCAGAGATACTACAGGCAAGACTGTCTGAAGCATTGACAAATGTTGTAAACTGGTTCAACCAAAACAAACTAATAATAAATAAAAGCAAAACAGTAGCATTAAATTTTCATAATATCAAGAGAAACATTGAAGAGGATATAAAAATTCAGATGTCAGACACGGATATTGCAAGTGTGCCTAATACAAAATTTCTGGGGGTCTGGCTACAGGATAATCTTAGATGGGAAACTCACATTGACAACATATTAAAGAAGTTAAGTACCATGTGTTATTTAATGAGAGTGCTAGAAAACTGCTGTCATAAGGACTGTCTAATGACAGTTTACTATTCTAATATACATTCTGTCCTAAAATATGGGATCACTTTTTGGGGTAACTCGCCATCCTGCCTAAAACTCTTCAGGATGCAAAAAAGAATAGTGAGAATCATGGCTGGAATAAAAAAGAACAAACCATGTAGACCATTATTTAAAAGGATGGGGATTCTTCCCCTTCCATGTATTTTCCTATTTGAAAGTGCAATGTTTATAAAGAAATATACAATAACAAATCCTAGTATCCTCCCCAAAAATGAAAATGTTCATCATCATAATACAAGACAGAAAACTGACTTTCATGTACTCCATACAAAAACCAGTTTGTGCCAAAAAGGAACATTACACCATGGAAAAATTATCTACAATAAATTGCCAAGAGAAATTAAAGTAATGACAGATGTAAAAAATTTTAAAGCAGCATTAAAAGAATATCTGTTGACACATTGCTTTTATAGTGTGGAAGAGTTCCTCCAAAATCCTCGAGAGTCTAAGTGATGATTATGCAAATACTGCAACCATTAATATTGGCCTATAAATACATTCAGATGTAATTCTCAAGTTTATAATGGGGTTCAAGTATAAGTTGTATAGCGACTTGCCCAGTATATGAAGTAAAATTCTGTGAATGTAATTCTCTAGTGTACATGTCAGTTCATAGTGTAGAAGAGTTCCTCAAAAATCCTTAGAGCTTAAGTGAGGATCATGCAAATACTTTAATCGTTAATATTGGCTTATACATGTATTCAGTTGTAAACTTCAAGTTTCTAATGTGGTTTAATTATAACTTACACATTAACTTGCCCAGTATATGAAGTGCTGTAAAATTTTGTGAACATAATTTTCTAGTTTCTAAAGTGTTTTAATTATAAGATATACTTTGACCTGTCCAATATCTGATGTGCTGTACTGTACATGTAAGATTTACTGGACCAATAAATACAAAACAAAACAAAACAAAACAAAAAACAAATTCTCAATAATGGCAGGAAGCTATATTTTGCCATTAATTTCATTTCAGTTTCATCAAGTGCAAAAACATCTCTGCTCTGCTCTTGCTTAAAACAACTGATAACTTTCACGATCAGCGATCTTATGAAACACATCATGTTTGAACATATTTTGCAAATTTTTGCCCTACAAAACTAAGAACCAAGCAAAATTACTGTTCCAGCATGCTAGGAGAAAATTGGTGCTTGATATTCTTATATCAGTCTGTGGATGTCAACATGTTTTTCATAGTAATCCTCAAATTTTCAGTCTGTAATAATAGATGATGTCACCTTTAATTACTGAGATGATATATAAGAAGTAGTGAATCAGCTGTGAGAAGGCTGGTTTAGTAACAGATTTTGTATTTGAAACCTGTGCTACTCAAAGCAATAAATATATGCTTGTAAAAAGCGAATCTTTGTGTCAACCTGACAAATGGAAATACCTCTTGGAATACCAAATCGTTAGCCACCCTATGAGGAGCTCAGGAAGTTTTAACAGTAGAGAAATAGCGTAGAGGTGATTTGATGAATCCAGTGGCATGCACGTCGTACCAAATTGCATAATAATCATTTACATATAGATGTAGGTAAGATCAGTGGCCCACAGGCAACTTAACCAGCTCATCTGAAGATGAGATTTGGAGTCTCAATATAGATCATGGAATAAAAAAAGTTATAAAACTGACCTTGCAGCCAGAGCAGGGTGTATACGACCCGCGACAACCAGGAGATCTGGGAATAACACCGGAATTTTTTCATCCGGGAGAAAATCGGGTAAAACACTAGGAATTTTTCAGAAATCAAGGAATTTTTCATTATTTTAGTTTTCAGTTAAATTTTTGTAATTTTGACTGGTAAGAATCAATATCCTAACAAAGAATAGTACTGTAACCTGCTACTGGAGAATAATACTGCAACAATAAAACATGAACGAGAAAAAAAACAAAAATAAAACAAATTGCCAAGGAAATGTGCCATATACAACAACAAAACATGGTGCTCATACAAGTGTTTGCCAACAGCAAAATGTGTCAAAGGCTTTAGGAAGACCATGCAATGCTTCATAACAACAAATTGCTCCGATGAGCGTGACGTCAAGGCTGTTTACATTAGATTCGTTTTAGCAGTTACGAGCAGGCTCATGCACATGCGCAGTTGAGTGGCGTATGAGTAGTACCTTCTCCCGTTTCTGGCTACAGAAATGTGGCTGTTGGCAGTAAGCAGGTAGATGCAACCGGGAAAAATTTTACTGCCGCGCCCAAGCTGCCAGATTCTCGCATGCGCAGCAGGTCCGGATCTATTGGGGATGGGGGGGGGGGGGGGGGTAAATTCATATTCTTGAGGAGAAAAACATTGTTCACAAAGCGCATATGTCCATAGCATAAGTTAGATTAAGTAGTTTGGTCCTATGGAAAAAAAGAATCATAATTTGATTTTTGAATGTGTGCATAGAGTACGTAATGTCTCTGTCAGGGGAATGCTCGTTGTATCTAGAAATAGACTTTCCTGCAGGAAAAAGTGAGCAGAGTAAAGCCGAACGAGTGAATGCCAATTGCTGTCTTATTATGTTGTTGTTTTGGTTTGCGAATTATTAGCGTTATAAATACTAGGGAAATCCATAGATTCAGACTACAGAGTGGAAGTAAACAACTAACAGGAGTAACAGGTAAGATTCTACATTCTACATTTATACTCCACAGGCCACCCAGCGGTATGTGGCAGAGGGCACTTTATATGCTACTGCCATTACCTCCCTTTCCTGTTCCAGTCAAGTATGGTTCGCAGGAAGAACAACTGCCAGATAGCTTCCGTGCGCACTCGAATCTCTCTAATTTTACATTCGTGATCTCAGGAGGTATAAGTAGGGGGAAGCAATACATTCGATACCTCATCGAGAAACGCACCCTCTCGAAACCTGGACAACAAGCTACACCGCAATGCAGAGCGCCTCTCTTGCAGAGTCTGCCACTTGAGTTTGCTAAACATTTCTGTAACGCTATCACACTTACCAGATAACCCTGTGACAAAATGTGCCGCTCTTCTTTGGATCTTCTCTATCTCCTCTGTCAACCCGACCTGGTATGGCTCCCACACTGATGAGCAATACTCAAGTGTAGGTGGAATGAGTGTTTTGTAAGCCACCTCCTTTGTTGATGGACTGCATTTTCTAAGGACTCTCCCAATGAATCTCAACCTGGCACCCGCCTTACCAACAATTAATTTTATATGATCATTCCACTTCAAATCGTTCCATACGCATACTCCCAGATATTTTTCAGAAGTAACTGCTACCAGTGTTTGTTCCGTTATCATATAATCATACAATAAAGGATCCTTCTTTCTATGTATTTGCAATACATTACATTTGTCTATGTTAAGGGTCAGTTGCCACTCCCTGCACCAAGTGCCTATCCGCTGCAGATCTTCCTGTACTTCGCTGCAATTTTCTAATACTGCAACTTCTCTGTATACCACAGCATCATCCGCGAAAAGCTGCATGGAACTTCCGACACTATATACTAGGTCATTTATATATATTGTGAAAAGCAATGGTCCCATAACACTCCCATGTGGCACGCCAGAGGTTACTTTAACGTCTGTAGACCTCTCTCCATTGAGAACAACATGCTGTGTTCTGTTTGCTAAAAATTCTTCAATCCAGCCACACAGCTGGTCTGATATTCCGTAGGCTCTTAATTTGTTTATCAGGTGACAGTGCGGAACTGTATCGAACGCCTTCCGAAAGTCAAGGAAAATGGCATCTACCTGGGAGCCTGTATCTAATATTTTCTGGGCACGTATTATTTCTCGGTGTATCCAGGAAAATGAAATTCTGTCAGAAAAATTTTGACCAGATCGCAACACTAGTAAGGGCCAGTTGTACAGTCCCTGTCTAGCAGGCGCTTAAGTTCTATTCTGGAAGTAGTGCGGAAAATGGTTTGTACGAACATAACAACACCTAACCAGAGAATAATCAGGGATAAATTTAAATCCGTGTTTCTGGCAGGGTTACTGGGGTTAACCAGCGAATAAGTTTTGACAAAGGCAGCAATAGTTCCAGTATTAGACATGACAAAATTGTTTGTTAGAATGAGGAAGGAGAAGAAATGGGGACATCACACAAATTAGGGAAGAATATGACGATTCCAAATTTATGTAAAAATCTATTACTACTACTACTACTACTTTCCGATCTCACGCTCGAGAAACTGGAGCATATGAATGAAATGTGAAACTTTTTTCTAACATAAACCTTTTTGCTTGTAGTAGGCCTAATAGGCATTTTATGTTGGTCTTCGTGAATTATATTCTGTCATGTTATAAAAATGACCATTTGTGCCAAAACAGTCACGTTTATTTGATGTGTGTTACAATTTCTGCAGTTTTAGAAAGGCCTATTTTGTTTTATCTAGCAGACAGTGACAAAATAGATGTAATCAGATATACCACACCAATCTTGGGTACTATTTGTATTAACAGCTTATGCAGTATTAGACAATGATATTTCTATTTTTCATGTAGCAAAATATTTGGCGAACTTTGATGAGATAATAGATTCTGTCACAGAAAGGAAAGCACGCCATGTAAAGGTGTAGCAAGATTACAGAGAAAACAATGCTAGGAGCTAAGGATTGAAGAAATGTGTACTGTATTGCTTGTCTCTTGTCTTTCTGGTTTTATGTATTCTATATTTAATTTTATGTCACCCAAAACAGAAAGTCAATAGCTAACAGGCAATAAAGAGTGCAAATTTTCTGAAGAGTTCTTGTTCTCCTGATTACAAATAATCCCATCCAGTGTCAATAGCGAGGTGTTTTTTTAAAAAAAAAAAAAAAAAAAAAAAAAAAAAAAAAAAAAAAAAAAAAAAAAAAAAAAAAAAAGAGGGGCAGGTTGTCAAACCAGGCGACTGGGAGCAGGAGAGGCACCACAGGACATTTTAATTTATTTTAATTTCCACTGTCATGAATGCAGTTTGATGGCATCCAGCACAAAATATATGCGTTTCAATTCCACAGAGCGAAATACTGTGACGTTCGATAGAAGAATGTTGTGTGAAGAGGGGTAGCACTGCACTCTGACACACTTAAGACCAAATAACATGTCTTACATTTCCCCGAACATATATGTTTTATGTATCAGATTCTTCAGAAAGATGTGCGCCACAAAATGAACATATTTTCAAAAATTCAATTTTTTTAAAATTTTTGATGTCTTATCTCAAACGCTAGATGGAGGAGGAAGGGGGGGGGAGGGGGGGGGGGGGGGTGACGCCACTACCTTAGTATTGCCCTGGTTCAGAAATATCATAGATCTGAGGGAGGCTGATGTGCAGAGCAGTCTGAGTTATAGTGGGGAAGTGTGTCATCTCCACGTGACCTGTGTTTATATTTAGCGGTTTTGCTGTTTCCTCTTCGTATACTGCTCTCATGTCAAAATAAAATAAAATGGATTTCTGTGGCTGGGAAGTGTCAAGTGAATTAAAGTACATTCACATCATTATGGAAGGCTAATATACGTTACTAGTTTCAGATTTTATTTTATTTCCACTTTTCTGGCAGCCATACATTAATTGCCTTGTAGAACAATGAAGTTATTTTTGTCAGTTTGCTAAAGAAATTTGGTTTTTATTAATCTTTTACCCTGAGGCAGTCAATGTGTTTGATACGAAGTGTTTAGTTCCACACTATTGGCAAATATCAACTGCTCACTGCATTTCAAGTGCATGTTTTCATGTTCTAGCACGTATAGTATTATGCCATAATAAAGAAAAATGAGTTAATACAGTACTGGTACTCCAGGAAAATTTACATCCCAAAACCCACACTGAAAAGCTTAAAATCGGGTCGAGGCCTACTTCATTGGGGATCTGGACATACGAATGTGCTCTTTAATTATGCACTTTAAATTTGCCATTTTAGTATGGTTCACAAAATTCTGATGCTCTTGGAGTATCCTCTGATGTCTTGTTTCTTTTATGACATAATGTAAGATCTTTTAATGTTTTACATGTAGGAACATACTGGCTTCCTGCATCATAGCAGCTGCCAAAGCGTGGTAGCACCTGTTATCTGGTGCTCTCTGACGATTACTGAAACGAACCTATTTCCAACAGGTCACTGGAAAATATTGGGAATGGTGGTTTGAAAAGAGTTACTTTCAAAGTAGATTTCCTTTTATGCAAGTTGAACTATGTGCGAGAATGTACAATGAATTTCTTAAATCACAGAATGTTTGATGACGACCCATTTTATAAGTATTTCGAGCCCAGAAGATCAGAAATTCATGTCATTATTATGAGCAAATTGATGTAGTGCTACGGGAAGTTCTCTCTCCTCTGCGGTAGCTAATTTACTGTGGAAAACTTTGAGGACAAGTCACTGGACTTGGCAAAAAAATTTTAATGGCACACTTGTGTGATATATATTAAAGTGGAACACGCGCAAAAAATATCAACATTATATGTGAAAGTTTAGCTTCTCTTGCAGCTTATTAACCTTAGAGACCAATATTATATGTGAAAACTTTGCTTTTCTTGTAGAAAAACTATGCATATTAATTTAAAACAGTGACTTTTCCTGTTTGTGTATCCGCGCTACATAACAGTGATGTTGCTATTAGCTGACTACATCACGTGTCCTGTGGTCTGAATATCTGCTATCATCGCCTGGCGGGATCATGTGACAGGAGCTATGACTGGCTTGCAAAAGTGCATCACAATTTTGATTACAATGGTTCGGAAAGTAACATGTGGTGTTTGGTGGAATTCGAATCTATACTTTCGTAACATGAAAATATGCAGCATTTATGTTGCTGCACATCAAAAATCTTTCCAAAAGCAGTCTTCTTCCCTGAGTTTCATTTTATAAAGTGCCAGGAAATTCTACGTCCGTGTATAAAAACATAACCACTCAAAGAATTTATAAGTTTTACAGTTCCGAGGGAAAATATACTGTCACTTAATAACACGGAAAAAGTGTGTTTTCATCCGGGAGAAAGTGTATTTTTAACTGGGAAATCCGGGAAAAATTCAGGAATTTTTTTTCCTTGTCCACGTATACACCCTGCAGAGGCTATTTTATTTATAATTTCTCCTATACAACTCTTTGGTTTTGATAGGGTTTAGTCTAGACATATTTGTAAATTGCAAATTACAAATTTTACAAATAAATGGCTAAAATATCTTTAAAAAATTGTAAAAATGGTTGCAGTGGAAGGGGATCCAATTTAAGTGTGGAATTATGTTCTCTAGCATGCCAAAGTTGAACTACAAGAAAATGCAGAAGTTAGTGTAGCTTGCATACATTGTGAACTGCTTACAGGGCTTGTTTGCAAAGGTGTAGACACGGTTACAAATTTTCAGAATAACTTTAAAGGACATTGTCAACAATAGGATGGCAGATGCCCATGAAGCCGGACTTTTTGGGTGTGTGTGTCTCATTTAGCACCTTTTCCTTGAATTTTTTCAGATGGACATAAATCTCTAATTGCTTATAAATGTTCACAATGTATCAATTCTTCATCATTTGAAGAATTACAAGGTAGTGTCCGATACTGTGCACTGCGTGACTCTCATGAAGTGAGCTGTGGACAGGGATTTATTTCCTGTTTTTTTGGTAAGATTTATACTCTATCTGTACTTAAATTATGAATGTGTAGTCCCTGTTTTTTTATCTTCTATTATATACAGTATTTATATATCAGTCATATTTACGGTCATTTCAGAACCACTTGAAAATGCCGCAATACGAAGCCTGAATCTGGTAGTGGAATAATAAAGTTCTCAACAGCAACTGTAGCAGTTTTTCATTAATTGAACAAACAGATGGAGAAACTAATAATGCTCCTATAGCTGTTGTGATTACATGTTTGTGAAGTCTTAAGAGCAGCTCTTCCCAGGTAGGATATTCCCTTCATTAACTAGACTGGCTGAATGCACTTACAGTTTCTGCAGCATGCGTGCTGGTGCTGCGGGAGATTCATTATCATTGTCAGTACTCAGCTGGATGATAACAGTATACACCAGACAGTGATAACCTCTTAGTCTCCTAACTGTGGTTGATACAAATATTTGGATGTTTATTTTTTAAGATGTAACAATTTCTGAGGTTACGGTTAGGTTGGGACCGAACAGAACAGCTTAAATTGCTGTGGGTGATATGAGGCCTACCCCCATGAACCATGAACCTTGCTGTTGGTGGGGAGGCTTGCGTGCCTCAGCGATACAGATGGCCATACCGTAGGTGCAACCACAATGGAGGGGTATCTGTTGAGAGGCCAGAAAAACATGTGGTTCCTGAAGAGGGGCAGCAGCCTTTTCAGTAGTTGCAGGGGCAACAGTCTGGATCATTGACTGATCTGGCCTTGTAACACTAACCAAAACAGCCTTGCTGTGCTGGTACTGTGAATGGCTGAAAGCAAGGGGAAACTACAGCCGTAATTTTTCCTGAGGGCATGCAGCTTTACTGTATGGTTAAATGATGATGGTGTCCTCTTGGGTAAAATATTCCAGAGGTAAAGTAGTCCCCCATTCGGATCTCCAGGCGTGGACTACTCAAGAGGATGTCGTTATCAGGAGAAAGAAAACTGGCGTTCTATGGACTGGAGCGTGGAACATCAGATCCCTTAATCGGGCAGGTAGGTTAGAAAATTTAAAAAGGGAAATGGATAGATTAAAGTTAGATATACTGGGAATTAGTGAAGTTCGGTGGCAGAAGGAACAAGAATTTTGGTCAGGCGAATACAGGGTTATAAACACAAAATCAAATAGGGGTAATGCAGGAGTAGGTTTAATAATGAATAAAAAAATAGGAGTGCGGGTAAGCTACTACCAACAGCATAGTGAATGCATTATTGTGGCCAAGATAGACACGAAACCCATGCCTGCTACAGTAGCAGAAGTTTATATGCCAACTAGCTCTGCAGATGATGAAGAAATTCATGAAATGTATGATGAGACAAAAGAAATTATTCAGGTAGTGAAGGGAGACGAAAATTTAATAGTCATGGGTGACTGGAATTTGAGAGTAGGAAAAGGGAGAGAAGGAAACATAGTAGGTGAATATGGATTCGGGCTAAGAAATGAAAGAGGAAGCCGTCTGGTAGAATTTTGCACAGAGCATAACTTAATCATTGCTAACACTTGGTTCAAGAATCATAAAAGAAGGTTGTATACATGGAAGAATCCTGGAGATACTAGAAGGTATCAGATAGATTATATAATGGTAAGACAGAGATTTAGGAAGCAGGTTTTAAATTGTAAGACATTTCCAGTGGCAGATTTGGACTCTGACCACAATCTATTGGTTATGAACTGTAGATTAAAAATGAAGAAACTGCAAAAAGGTGGGAATTTGAGGAGATGGGTCCTGGATAAACTGACTAAACTAGAGGTTGTACAGAGTTTCAGGCAGAGCATAAGGGAACAATTGACAAGAATGGGTGAAAGAAATACAGTAGAAGAAGAGTGGGTAGCTCTGAGGGATGAAGTAGTGAAGGCAGCAGAGGATCAACTAGATAAAAAGACGAGGGCTAGTAGAAATCCTTGGGTAACAGAAGAAATATTGAATTTAATTGATGAAAGCAGAAAATATAAAAATGCAGTAAATGAAGCAGGCAAAAGTGAATACAAATGTCTCAAAAATGAGATCGACAGGAAGTGCAAAATGGCTAAGCAGGCATGGCTAGAGGACAAATGTAAGCATGTAGAGGCTTATCTCACTAGGGATAAGATAGATACTGCATACAGGAAAATTAAAGAGACTTTTTGAGAAAAGAGAGCCACTTGTATGAATATCAAGAGCTCAGATGGGAACCCAGTTCTAAGCAAAGAAAGGAAAGCAGAAAGGTGGAAGGAGTATATACAGGGTCTATACAAGGGCAATGTACTTGAGGACAATATTATGGAAATGGAAGAGGATTAGATGAAGATGAAATGGGAGATACAATACTGCATGAAGAGTTTGACAGAGCACGGAAAGACCTGAGTCGAAACAAGGCCCTGGGAGTAGACAACATTCCATTGGAACTACTGACGGCCTTAGAAGAGCCAGTCCTGACAAAACTCTACCATCTGGTGAGCAAGATGTATGAGATAGGCGAAACACCCTCAGACTTCAAGAAGAATATAATAATTCCAATCCCAAAGAAGGCAGGTGTTGACAGATGTGAAAATTACCAAAATATCAGTTTAATAAGTCACAGCTGCAAAATACTAATACAAATTCTTTACAGACGAATGGAAAAACTGGTAGAAGTTGACCTCGGCGAAGATCAGTTTGGATTCCGTAGAAATGTTGGAACACGTGAGGCAATACTGACCCTACGACTTATCTTAGAAAATAAATTAAAGAAAGGCAAACCTACATTTCTAGCATTTGTAGACTTAGAGAAAGCTTTTGACAATGTTGACTGGAATACTCTCTTTCATATTCTAAAGGTGGCAGGGGTAAAATACAGGGAGCGAAAGGCTATTTACAATTTGTACAGAAAACAGATGGTAGTTATAAGAGTCGAGGGGCATGAAAGGGAAGCAGCGGTTGGGAAGGGAGTGAGACAGGGTTGTAGCCTTTCCCCTATGTTATTCAATCTCTATATTGAGCAAGCAGTAAAGGAAACAAAAGAAAAATTTTGAGTAGGTATTAAAGTCCATGGAGAAGAAATAAAAACGTTGAGGTTCGCCGATGACATTGTAATTCTGTCAGAGACAGCAAAGGACTTGGAAGAGCAGTTGAACGGAATGGACAGTGTCTTGAAAGGAGGATGTAAGATAAACATCAACAAAAGCAAAACGAGGATAATGGAATGTAGTTGAATTAAGTTGGGTGATGCTGAGGGAATTAGATTAGGAAATGAGACACTTAAAGTAGTGAAGGAGGTTTGCTATTTGGGGCGCAAAATAACTGATGATGGTCAAAGTAGAGAGGATATAAAATGTAGACTAGCAATGGCAAGGAAAGCTTTTCTGAAAAAGAGAAATTTGTTAACATCGAGTATAGATTTAAGTGTCAGGAAGTCGTTTCTGAAAGTATTTGTATGGAGTGTAGCCATGTATGGAAGTGAAACATGGACGATAAATAGTTTGGACAAGAAGAGAATGGAAGCTTTTGAAATGTGGTGCTACAGAAGAATGCTGAAGATTAGATGGGTAGATCACATAACTAATGAGGAAGTATTGAATAGAATTGGGGAGAAGAGGAGTTTGTGGCACAACTTGAGAAGGAGGGACCGATTGGTAGGACATGTTGTGAGGCATCAAGGGATCACAAATTTAGCATTGGAAAGCAGCGTGGAGGGTAAAAATCGTAGAGGGAGACCAAGAGATGAATACACTAAGCAGATTCAGAAGGCTGTAGGTTGCAGTAAGTACTTGGAGATGAAAAAGCTTGCACAGGATAGAGTAGCATGGAGAGCTGCATCAAACCAGTCTCAGGACTGAGGACAACAACAACAACGATATGAGGCTGGGTAAGGGGAAAAGATAACTTGAATTAGGAAGCATAGGAAACTATGAACAAGCAATGTGATTGACTACTCACATCTGACTCATGATTCATTGTGCTCAGTCCTGCTATTCATAGCAACACATGCAACACAGACACGGTAAGTGCAATTTTACAGCTAGTTATCTCAACAGAATTGAAAATGCACCGCTTCAAAATAAGTATGGTCACCATGTAATAAAAACAAAATCGACTTTGATGCCATAGTTATCCCATGACAGGTAACTCATTTTATTGTACTTTGCCGTATGTTTCTTACTGATTTACAAAAATTGGGACAAAAAAATCCACTACAATAAATTATTTGTTACAATTAATAAAAAAAGGAATGTTGATATTTCACCATTGGTTTTTATGAAAGTTCCTTCTTATATTTTATAAGATTTTAGTATTCTTATCATACTAAGTTAAATTAAATTCTAAGGCCAAACAATCAGTTCACCATAATCTTAGTAAACAGTTCAAAAATAAAATTAGACTACAAAAATTTGATTACTTAACTACAGGTTAGGTGTAAGTTCTTATTTCACAAATTTGTTGAAGGGAATAGAAAGGTGTTGATGAAACAAACATTTAAGGAGAACACAAATGTTCGAATGTGTATTAAAAGTGTGCACTGTAGAATATTTTGTGAAAGTGGGCAATACAGGAAATATGATATTCATGTTTTATTGCACATTGATTTAATGTGCATATTGCTTAACACAAAAACAGATTTTAAAAAATTTGGCAACACTAAATATTACAGATTGTAAATGATAGGTCAGCTGCAACTGAAAGGTATCCACATCAGTTCCTGAACAACAGGATGTTTCAGTCTTTATTATTAACTGATTGCAATCAGATTTCCTTAGCAGATGTCATATCAAACAAAACTGACAGTAGTATGTAAAGAGTTTGAGTCATTACTCATTCGTTTTCCTTCTTTCATTTGGTAGTGATCTCCTTAACTAGCAGTAATTAATGATGTTTATTCTTTCAGTTGCTGGATCCTTATCTCTGACTGTTATTGTGTTCTCACATATGTTATCTGAACTATGTTAAAACCCTGATATGATGTCAACATTATTTTGAGGTATTGTATTACCAAGTCACTGTTGCACCAAAGGGGACTCAATTAGGTTACAATTTCTTTCATCATGACAACTATGCATTCAACTTATGTAGCATATTCAGTTTCATATGTCATCTTACTAACAGACACTCTTGAAAATAATGTGCTGTCTCCATTTCTCAGTTTGGTCATCATTACATTATGTAAGAAAAAAATAATAAAACAAAATAAAAACCTCTAGTTTTCCTCGACTGTAACAAAACAGTAAGCTCTGTACCATTGTATTGTATATATCTTCAGCTGGTGCCATTTTCAGTACTGAATTAGGAACAACAGGTGCTATGGTACAGGCAATGACATTGGAGTAAATCACTGAGAATGTGAAGGGAAACAGAAGCAGCCTCTGTCATGACGTGTCGCTCACACTTGTGCTGTCCGTGTCATCAGGCATACTGTGCGGAAGGACTGCAGGAACCAGGCCCTCGCTAACTTCCCCTTCACTCAGGTCCTTCAGAGTCCCTGGAACAAAAGGTTGAACACTTCTTGTAAGAGCTTCATTTACCTTTCAGCAACCATAAGACAAGACAACAAAGACTGGGTGAACAATAACATGCATTCATCAATTGTGAAGCCCTTGTTGTAGTCAAACTTAATTATATGAAGTCAATTTGTGTTGTTGATAAAAATTAGCTTCTAAATTCACATTATAATTACACAAATCGCATGTTATATGATTATATGAAAAATGCATTAATTAATTTATGGAATCAAAACTGTGTATTGTTAATGAATAGAAAGCTTGATTATAAAATTGGTTTTGTATTAGTTCATTTATGTTTTATATTGAAAGTGTGGTCTGTAACTGAATAAAGTTCACCTATATAAAAAGTTCCTGACAGCCTATGGTATACACAAAAAATGATTTCAGTTAAAACTTTTTTTATTTTCAACAAAATCAGAATTATCTTTACAGTTAACTAGTTTCAACTCTCTGAAAATGTTCATTTAAGAAGTTCAACAGATAATTGTGAACGTGTCAGAAAATTAAAACTAAAAAATATTTTAACTATTTTAGCAGTCATAGATGACTGCAAATAATACATAAAAATGTCATACTCGGAAAACTGTTTTGGCATTCAATATATAAATGACATCTTTTGTGAAAAATCTGAAGCTGAACTAACAATAAATGAGTACAATATAGAGGGATTACCAGTGTCTTATGGAAAGGAAAACCTAGAACCTCGTCATGAGTATTTGTAGTTTACATTTATCATTGTTCATGTCAGTATACCCATACAGCATAGCTACCCACGGTCGCAGCATCTGCAGTGATGGGCAGTCAGTCTCCAAACATGCCGAGGGGCTCACTGAGGCTGCAGCAGACCAAAATTACCCTCCGTGCCCTGTCCAGAAGCAGATTTTCTTTGTGTCTCTCCCCAGTCACATGCTGTGCCCTACAAAGGAGTGGCCCCCCCACCTCCCCAACCTCACCCCTCCACCCAAATCAGCCACCCAACCTATGCAATATCCTTGTTCATCCCGATTCCCCTCATACTCCCAACCCCTTGTCCCATGGCTCATATCTTAAACCTGGACCTAAATGCAAGACCTGTAACCCTATATACTTGCACTAACACCTTGTTTAGTCAAGTCACATGCATTTCCTATCCCATAAAACACAGGACCACCTTGCAAAAGCAACCATGTGGTCTATGCAGCTACTGTGCAGTATTCTACATGAACATGACCACAAACAAGCTATCTGTCTGCATGAATTTCCACCGCCAAACTGTGGCTGAGAGAGAGTTGATCCGCCCAGTTGCCGAGCATACTGCACAATGTGGTGTCCTTGTCTTGAATGACTGCTTCACAGCCTGAATTCATCCCACTACCACCAGATTTTCTGAGCTGGACAGGTGGGAACTCTCCTGGTGACCTATCCTCAATTCCTGTAACCAGCCTGTCAGCCGACTCACATTCCCACCTAGCATCAGCTATTCGTAGTCCCTGTCCGTGTACTCCATGATTTGCCACTTTGAGATTTCCATAGGAGATCAGACTTAAATGTGCATCCACACTGAATGTGGTGGATCCATTGTCCATCGAGGCAAATCAATTACATTCTTTTCCGCCCTCTCCCCTCCTTCAATTTACATAATATGTTTCACAGCTGCAGATTCCACACAGTGTCTGTTCTTTCAGACATGTCTGGAAGAACAGACACCGTGCTTTCATACATGTATGCATGTGACCTGAACTGCAATTTACTTAACTGTAATGATGCCAAGTTGTTGTTATACATAATATTATTAAAAAGATGTATATTGGTAGGGTTCCAAACGCTATTATTAAAAAGTATTGTTGTGGAGTAATGTGTAGAAAGCTGCAGAGGATGATGAGTGAATAATTTGTGGTACAGTAATGAATAAATGAGTGTGATTGGACAATCAGTGTAGCATACAAATAAAAAAGGGACAAATTCCAAAAAAGTGATTGAGTGGTATTCCACAAAATGTGTATAGCACTTATACAAAAGCAGTATAAAAGTTGAAGATTGCTACACAAAAATGATATAGGTTTCTTGTTGTATATGTGTTTTTATTTTACATTAGTACATTTAAGAACAAAATGGTACAAAATTTGAAAAAAAAATGAAACGTTCCGTATGCAACGGTTTAACATAAATAATGGTAAAACTACCACGGTGCTCATTTTATCTCACTTCACGAGGTTCTTGTAAAACCACTTATTCTCTCTTTCACGTATGGAGTCATTTTAGCTAAGTTCCTTCTCTTATCTTCAGACAACCTAGATTCACAGTGTCGTGTTTCCAGCTGCACCTATTGGAGATCGAAAGAGTTCATGTGCCTCTAACTCTTCAATTGCATTAAGAGCTGATTGAACCTGCAGTACCCCCTATCCATTCAGCAGCCAGTCTGATCCACTATGATTTTGGAATATGCGCAGTGGTGAAATTCACATGTTTTTCAGCAGATGACGTTGTCATAAAAATCTGTTTCTTGCTTAACAGTCACTATGAATGGTGTTGTGCTGCAGTGATATAAACTAAATCTTTTGGAACTTCACACACAGTTAGCCTCTTTCATTTCTCAATGTGAGCAATACTGTGACTGGAAGATATAAAAGTGTGTCCTTTCATCAAAGCATGTGTTCTGTTTCCATAAAATAACACTTTGCTGTTAGGTAAACCCAAAGAAACATCATTTTTTTCTGTCCACAGAAGTTGTCAGTCCACATCATCAATTTCTTTTTACAAGAAAGTCATGTTGTAAAGGCTTTGTGCATGTAGGCTGCAATTTCATTTTCACACCTGCCACATATGACCTCGTGCCAGAGAAATGTGACAGGTTTGATTATCACCAACATGAATGTGAAAGTTGTGATCTGAGAGCTGCAGTAAATAAAACTTTTCACTGTGCCTTAATGAAGGAAGTGAAATCGCTTTTTGTAAATCTGTTGCAGCTCTACACACTTCTGAGTTAGGCCCCTGACTCCTAATTGCATCAGATTTCACAGAATCCATAGCTCTCTTTGCTTTTTGGTGATGGAATTCTAGCTGGAGTTTATTGTCTTTATTACTGGGATCACACCTCAGTTTGGCTTTAAGAAGAATGCATGTAGAATATGTGTAACTTGAACAAATGATGAAATTTTAGTTTAGAGAATTTGTCTTTAAAGACTGTCAACAATGTACTAAAACATAGATTGCTACTTACTGTAAAGATGACACATTAAGATGCACACAGGCACAATTAAAAACACTTACAACAAAGCTATCAACCACAGACTTCATAAGAAAAATTAAAACATACACCATTCATACACACAACCAAGCACATCCCATGCACACAGTCAAGCCCTACTGGTACTCGGGAGCCTACTTCACTGGAAGCACAATATTGGCTTTTCAAGAATTTCCTTTCCTTCATTGACTAATGTCTTTCCTTGATTTTCAGTACTACCTTCATCTCTCCATTTTGGTTCAGTTTTCCTTTCCATTTTACAATGTTGTATATTATGTATTTGTAATAATTACTTCAGCAACGCCCTATTGTTGCAAATGAACCACAAAGCTACTTCAATTGTAAGCAGTTCACACAAGTGCATGCCAAGACTCTCACAGAGAACAGAGAATTGGTGCACGACTCATTATTTGAACATCAACGTCAGTGTTAGGCACGAGTGTCATCTTACAACATCTATAAAATACTTTCCCTGCTGTTCTGGTGCTTGTATCAAATATGCATAATTGGCCTTGGCGTTTACAGCAGAATTTCACCAATAACTCAAATAATCATTCTTTGGTACTTGATTCATTATTTACATACATGCCACAAATATTGAGGACAATGATGCAAATGAATAATACGGGAATATTTTAGAGGACTCTCGAATGGAAGTCATGAAATATGTGAAAGAACTGGAGATCATGAAATTGTAAGTTAACATATATTAAAATAATGAAGATTAAGTATAACGTGTATTGCCTGGAGTTAAAAATGCACCTATGTGTTGCAGATTCTCAAAGTACAGGTTTTGATGTGTACAAGACTGCTTCCAGTTACTTTATTAAATTCCTAAATATTCAAAATACAACTGTGTCCCTACGACAATCTGTTCATTCCAGCAGAATTTTTTATCTGTGAACTATGTATTCATGTTTTGGAACAAGAACTCATTAACTCATTGATTGGAGCGGAAGGGAGGAGGGGGGGGAGGGGGCAGCCTCTCACAGCCTCATAACCAGTATTCCATTCTATACAGGAACAAAAATCCTATACCGCTTATCTCAAAGAATAATAAAAAGTCTTACATATGACATTTTGCGCAAAATAACTACATTTGGCTGTCATATTCAACCTCACTGAGAAATTGGAGTGCCTTACGGCACTAAATCTGGACCTTGTGTTAGTTGCCTTTTTAAAGTGAATGAAAATATTTTTCTTCATGTATAATAATAATTCCTTAGAAACCTACCTCTCATCTGGTGTGTTGTTGTAGTTAAGAGAGTACAAAACCTGGCTTGAACCAGCTCTCCATGCTAATCTATCCATTGCTAGCCTCTTCATCTCTGCATAACTATTGCAAACTATATTCATTTGAAACTGAATACTGTATTCAAGCTTTGGTCTCCCTCTATAATTTCTACATACTATACTTCCCTCCATTACCAAACTGACTAATGTTTGATGGCTTAGTGTGTTTTTTTTTTTTTTAAAAAATTACAAAGGCCATCCTTTGATTAAGTTGTACTATAAAAATCTTTTCTCCCTCATTCAATTCAGTAACTCTTCAAATACTTTCTGGAAAGACTTCCTAACACCTGAATTTATATTCAGCATTAACAAATTTTCCTTTTTCGTGAAAGTTTCCTTGGTATTGGTCATTTACCTTTTGTATCCTGTTTAGTTCTGCTGTTACCAGTTATTCTGTTGCCCAAGTAACAAAACTCATCCACTACTTTTAGTGCCGCATTTCCTAAAATAATTCATTCAGTGTCATTTCACTTAATTTGATTATTTTCACCATCCTAGTTTCACTGTTATTTATGTTCATCTTATAAACTATTTTCAAGTCATCGTCCTTTTCATTCAATTGATCTTCCAAATCCTGTGCTGTCTATGCTATAATTACATGTATACGTATATAGCTTCTTTTCTGTGTTTACTTCGTAGATTCTTACTTAAGTTTTAGTTATTGTGATCGCAAATTCAGGCAGATTGTAGCACAGTCATTAGGCATTTGTACACGTTAGTTCATACATTATTTGCGTGTTTCCCTTGCGTTATCTAGGCATGGACTCGTGTTTCAGTAACTGTTGTTCAACATCGATTAGGATGGACAGGGACTGTGATTGCTGTGTTCGGATGAGGGCTGAGTTGGCATCCCTTCGCTCACAGCTGCAGGCGGCGCTGACTTCAGTCGCGCAGCTTGAGGCTGTTGCTAATGGGCACCACTGTGGGGAGCCGACTTGGGTATCACGGGGATGTCAATCAACCTCGTCCCGTCTGTCCCCAGATCGGTCTGCCACTGTGGTTGCCCCGGTTGCTGCCCACAGTGGGGCTGAGCCCTCGCCTGTGGTTGATTGGGAGGTCATTGCAAGGCATGGCAGGCAGAAAAGACGTCCCCGGAGGCTGATCAGAAAGCCTCCCCGGTGTGTCTGACAAACAGGTTTCAGGTACTGTCTCTGCCTGAGCCAGATGCAGCTGCCTGCCCTGTTTCAGAGGATGATTCTCAGCCTTCAAGGTCCGGGCAATCGCAGAGGGTGGGCTTATTGGTAGTTGGGAACAGATTCCTTGACTTGCGCCATAGGGTGGTGGGGTTTCAGGTTCCACTGAATAGGTCAGGAGTTCACTACACTCAGCTGGCAGCTGCACGGGTAGCGGAGGCTGTGTGGTGTGGACTGGGCGGTTTTTTAGGTTAGAAGGCCTCTGGAAAGTACGGGGTGGGCTGCAATCTCAAAGGGTACATGGCAAATACAGGACGTGCTTGGATCAAGGAACAGTCAGAATTGTAGTTGTAAATTGTTGTAGTTGTGCTGGGAAAGTCCCTGAGCTTCAAGTGCTAATAGAAAGCACAGAAGCTGAAATCGTTATAGGTACAAAAAGCTGGCTAAAGCCTGAAATAAGTCCTGCAGAAATTTTTACAAAGTCTCAGATGGTGTTCAGGAAAGATAGATTAGGCGGAATTGGTGGTGGAGTGTTTGTGTCTGTCAGTAGTGGTTTAACTTGTAGTGAAGTCAAAGTAGATACTCCGTGCGAATTGGTATGGGTGGAGGTTATACTTAACAGCCAAACTAAGTTAATAATTGGCTCCTTCTACTGACCCCCAGACGCTGATGATATAGTTGCTGAACAGTTCAATGAAAATTTGAGTCTCGTAACAAATAAATACCCTACTCATACTGTTATAGTTGGTGGGGACTTCAAACTTCCCTCGATATGTTGGCAAAAATACTTGTTCAAAACTGGTGGTAGGCAGAAAACATCTTCTGAGATTGTCCTAAATGCTTTCTCTGAAAATTATTTCGAGCAGTTATTCCACGAACCCACGCGAATTGTAAATGGTTGCGAAAACACACTTGACCTCTTAGCCACAAACAATCCAGAGCTAATAGAGAGCATCATGACATACAGGGATTAGTGATCACAAGGTCATTGTAGCTATGCTCAATACCGTTTCTTCCAAATCCACCAGAAACAAATGCAAAATAATTTTATTTCACTAGAAGCCTTCCTAAGAGACAATCTCCATACCTTCCGAACTGACTATGCAAATGTAGACGAGATGTGGCTCAAATTCAAGGATATAGTAGCAACAGCAATTGAGAGATTCATACCTCATAAATTGGTAAGAGATGGAACTGATCCCCCATGGTACACAAACAGGTCCGAATGCTGTTGCAGAGGCAACGGAAAAAGCATGCGAAGTTCAGAAGAACGCAAAATCCCGAAGATTGGCTAAAATTTACAGACATGCAAAATTTGACACAGACTTCAATGTGAGATGACTTTAATAGGTTCCACAATGAAACATTGTCTCAAAATTTGGTAGAAAATCTGAAGAAATTCTGGTGGTATGTAAAGTACACAAGTGGCAAGACACTGTCAATACCTTCGCTGCACAGTGCCGATGGTACTGTTACCGACGACTGTGCCGCTAAAGCGGAGTTATTGAACACAGTTTTCCGAAATTCCTTCACCAGGGAAGACGAATGGAATATTCAAGAATTTGAAACACGAACAGCTGCTAGCATGAGTTTCTTAGAAGTAGATATCTCAGGGGTTGCGAAGCAACTCAAATCACTTGATACGGGCAAGTCTTCAGTTCCAGATTGTATACCGATCAGGTTCCTTTCAGATTACGCTGATGCAGTAGCTCCCTACGCAGCAATCATATACAACCGCTCGCTCACCGATAGATCTGTACCTACAGATTGGAAAATTGCGCAGGTCGCACCAGTGTTTAAGAAGGGTAGTAGGAGTAATCCATTGAACTACAGACCTATATCATTGACGTTGGTTTCCAGTATGGTTTTGGAGCATATACTGTATTCAAACATTATGAATCACCTCGAAGGGAACGATCTATTGATACGTAATCAGCATGGTTTCAGAAAACATTGTTCTTGTGCAACGCAGCTAGCTCTTTTTTCGCATGAAGTAATGGCCACTATAGACAGGGGATCTCAAGTTGATTCCGTATTTCTAGATTTCTGGAAAGCTTTTGACACCGTTCCTCACAAGCGACTTCTAATCAAGCTTTGGGCCTATGGGGTATCGTCTTAGTTGTGCAACTGTCAGGAAGGTCGCAGTTCGTAGTAATAGATGGCAAATCATTGAGTAAAACTGAAGTGATATCAGGTGTTCCCCAGGGAAGCGTCCTGGGACCTCTGCTGTTCCTGATACATATAAATGACCTGGGTGACAATCTGAGCAGTTCTCTCAGGTTGTTCGCAGATGATGCTATAATTTACTGCCTAGTAAGGTCATCCGAAGACCAGTATCAGTTGCAAAGCGATTTAGAAAAGATTGCTGTATGGTGTGGCAGGTGGCAGCTGATGCTAAATAACGAAAAGTGTGAGGTGATCCACGAGTTCCAAAAGAAATCCGTTGGAATTCGATTACTCGATAAATAGTACAATTCTCAAGGCTGTCAATTCAACTAAGTACTTGGGTGTTAAAATTATGAACAACTTCAGTTGGAAAGACCACATAGATAATATTGTGCGGAAGGTGAGCCAAAGGTTGCATTTCATTGGCAAGACACTTAGAAGATGCAACAAGTCCACTAAAGAGACAGCTTACACTACACTCGTTCGTCCTCTGTTAGAATTTTGCTGTGCAGTGTGGGATCCTTACCAGGTGGGATTGACGGAGGACATCGAAAGGGTGCAAAAAAGGGCAGCTCATTTTGTATTATCACATAGTAGGGGAGAGAGCGTGGCAGATATGATACTCGAGTTGGGATGGAAGTCATTAAAGCAAAGACGTTTTTCGTCGCGGCGAGATCTATTTACGAAATTTCAGTCACCAATTTTGCGAAAATATTTTGTTGAGCCCAACCTACATAGGTAGGAATGATCATCAAAATAAAATAAGAGAAATCAGAGCTCAAACAGAAAGGTTTAGGTGTTCGTTTTTCCTGCGCACTGTTCGGGAGTGGAATGGTAGAGAGATAGTATGATTGTGGTTCGATGAACCCTCTGCCAAGCACTTAAATGTGAACTGCAGAGTAATCATGTAGATGCAGATGTAGATGTAGATGTACATGCCACCCACACAGCATGTATAACTGTTTAGTGTTGGTCCAAATAGTTTAATCTAATGGCAAACAAGCTATATTGCCGCATTTCTTAGTACTGAAAAAATGACTCACCTCCATTTTCTTTCCCATCAACAGCAGCAGTTGAAGTTGCTATGAATCTGACTGGCACAGCCTTTGCCTGCATAACACAGAGGACAAAATCAAACTCACAAATGTAGACACATTGTTTCATATGACATCTTTACATACATAAGAATATTAATAAAGAATGTTCTGCAAATGTACAAAATCATGGGCAAAAATCAGCAAATCTTTTCCAATAAAAACAGACAAAAGTCAAGGTGATACTTGACAAGCTTCATGAGATTGCTGACAGAGCTGACCTGCAAATCTCTTGTGATACAAAACAGTACATGGACTCCAAACATGTAGCCTCATTGTGGTAATGGCACTGATGTTTGACACTTCAAGCATTAAGGTTAAACTGTCAGGAACATTGGCAATGACAAGGTGAGCAATGAAAACTCATATACAAAAAGTGCATAAAGCCTACACAGTGGTAATGAATATTTATAATAAGAAATCCTTTTCCACCTACCGAGCATGGTGGCGCATTCGGGAGGATGACGGTTCAATCCCCTGTCTGACAATCCTCATGTAGTGGGATGAGATTCCGCCTTATGCAAGACACCTTTTTTCCTATTTTGTTTCACCCAAGACACCTTTTTTCCTATTTTGTTTCACCCATATGTGTTTCAGCACTTTTGTGCCTTGTTCAGTGGGTTTAATTTTTATTTTTAACTTTTTTTGAAAAACCTACTGAAGATAGCATAGAAGTGCTGAAACATGTATGGGTGAAACAAAACAGGAAAAAAAGTGTCTTGCATAAAGTGGAATCTCATTCCATTTTCATAGCAAGCACAGGCATAACAAGAAGAACTGCACCACAAGAAGATCATCCTGATTTACGTTTTCTGTGATTTCCCTGAATCGCTTCAGTAAAATGGAAGGATGGTTCCTTTGAAAGCACATGGCCAACTTCCTTCCCAATCCTTTCCTAATCCAATGAGACTGATGACCTCATTGTTTGATCCCTTCCGACAAATCACCTCCCTCCCCCCCCCCCCCCACCCTCCCCCCTCCTTTTCCACCAAACCCAAACTACGTCACCAGAAAACATTAATTTTCCCACAGGCACTTTATGCAACTGAGACATCATTGTTAACCATAAATGCTATTGTCAGTGAGAAAATGGAATAACAGATACAGAGGAAAATATTCAGATCGAAGATGGTAATTGCATGTGCAAACGTTTGAGACAACTGTATTCCATGACCGAAGGCTTCTTTCACTGTATGGTAAATATGCTTGAAAACTCTTGAACATGTATCAAAACTGTCAATTAACCAAGAAAACATTCTGCATCATAAATGGGACCTGAAAAACCAAACCATTAAGGCTACTCAACATCCAGAAGTATCTCAAAGAAATAGCTGTTGACTCTCTGGAAACTACAAGGACACAATTCTGGCTGAAGACTGACTCAAACAAGTTCATGTCAACAATGGACAGAAATCTGAAACTAAAAAACGCATTGATAATAGAATGTCAATAGACCCATAGTCACAGAACAAAGAAGTTATGAGAAGATAATAAAAACAGAAAGACTAAAGCTACATATTGGTTCTAGAGCTCTTTAAAGAATCAAATGAAACAATATTATTAATAATAGTAACAGGGCACACATACCACAAGTACGCACTTCTCTTTGTTGCATTTAAAGTAAATCTAAGGCATGTCACTGCATATTATCTTTTGTCAAATGACTGCTGCTTCATCTTCCCATCACCGTCTATGAAAATACTGTAGATAAGCATCAAATACAAAAGCACTGATGTTCTCATGTTTTGCAGTAATAAGCATTTTGAAACTTGCTCCATAGAAATTGAAATTCAATGAATTCAGTATGCGGGGGTAGTGACTTAAAACGCAATTTCTAAATTAATATTTTCAAAAGCATAACCCTATGAGCACTATACTTAAATCCATTGCTATTTCATATGCTCAATCTCTCTCAAATATAATTTGTACAAGAGTTGCAGGAACCAGCAATCACCGCTATTTATAACATTTTTATAGCCACACTGAGATTGGAAACCCACAGAGTATCTACCTGTAGCGAACTTACAACAGTAATAAATGAGAACAGAACTGAAGACTTTAAGACTTTTTGTAGAATACAGACTGGAGAGAACCTTTCTGGGTTGCTTCCCTTCCATACCAATTAAAATGTAAATATGCATAGTTTTTACTGTTTCTGAATGCAGGGTATGGAACTGAGACTGGAACAAAAATATTGATTCCATAATTTGAATAAAGTATAATGCAGCAGAAAGGTATAAAATAATACTATACGGGATAAAACAGAAAACATGTTTTACTTATTATAGATAGATTCTTCAGTGGACTGCTATTGATAATATAAAAAAATGTAGCAGAAAGTGGTTAGGAAGCCTGGCTTTCACCCAGGAGGCTGAGGTGCGATTCCCAATACTGGAACAGAATTTTTCTGCAGTCACTACTCCAAGCTTTGGTAGTGCAGTCAAATGGCTGATCATTTGTAACACTTGGTGGTGTTTAAAAATTTAACGTATTCTGCAACATAGCCTACAGTTTCCAGGAGAAGTGTAACAAAAATTTAACAAAATTCAACTCCTATCTTTTTTCTTGTGAATATTAGTTGACAAACACTGACCAGCTGTCACTGTTGCAATACACAGCAGCTCATTTTCTGTGACAACATTTCACAACACAGTGCTGTTCAAAATGCTGTTTGAGACTGAGTGGTAAATGGTTTGCATGTGGGTAAGAAAGAGAGTCACAGACTGCAGACAATAGTGTCAGTTAGATATTGTTCTTGTGGAGTATATTTAACTCATCAGTTAACTGGATCCAGTGACAAGCCAATGGCAGGACTTGTATAATACGCAGATAAAACTCGATTCATGTGGGATCATTGCCTCTTCATGTTATTCTAGGTCAGATGTAAATACTACCATATATATGTAATATAATTCTGTTGAATTCTCCACTCACTCTGATCAATTTCAAACAAGCACTGTATACTAACTGAGAGGTTCAGAAAGAAGCCTCTTCGTTCATCATAACCTAAAGTTTCACATGGTAAAAGATACTTCTGTTGTAACATAACAGATACTTCTGAACAGAATACCAAGTTGCTTGAAATTGTCCATCTTTTTTGTTTCAGTCTGATTACTTACACTTACTTTGTTAGTTGTAATCATATAATGCAGGTTTTCACTTTTCATTTCCTTTTTAGAAGATTACTGCCACCTACTGAAAGTAAGGAAACAGCTCTCATTGACAGTGACATAGTAGGTTTCATGGAGGATGGATTTCATGAACTGGGTGTCTCAGTTGAAGTATGAGATCAAAAATCTGATTACAGGTAACTTATTTCACCCAAATGTAATGTTTCAATTACCACTATAATAATCAAAACACCAATAAAATCCACCTATTACTTTCAAGATACTTTTCCTTCAAAATATCAGATTCCAGACTTATGCCCTATTAAACAAATGGAATCATTTGATGTGCATATCAACCATTGTTGTTGTTGTTGTGGTCTTTAGTCCTGAGACTGGTTTGATGCAGCTCTCCATGCTAATCTATCCTGTGCAAGCTTCTTCATCTCCCAGTACCAACTACAACCAACATCCTTCTGAATCTGATTAGTGTATTCATCTCTTGGTCTCCCTCTACGACTTTTACCCTCCACACTGCCCTCCAATGCTAAATTTGTGATCCCTTGATGCCTCAGGACATGTCCTACCAACCGATCCCTTCTTCTAGTCAAGTAGTGCCACAAACTTCTCTTCTCCCCAATCCTATTCAATACCTCCTCATTGGTTACTATCCACCTAATCTTCAACATTCTTCTGTAGCACCACATTTCGAAAGCTTCTATTCTCTTCTTGTTTAAACTATTTATCGTCCATGTTTCACTTCCATACATGGCTACACTCCATACAAATACATTCAGAAACGACTTCCTGACACTTAAATCTATACTCAATGTTAACAAATTTCTCTTCTTCAGAAACGCTTTCCTTGCCATTGCCAGTCTACATTTTATATCCTCTCTACTTCGACCATCATCAGTTATTTTGCTCCCCAAATAGCAAAACTCCTTTACTACTTTAAGTCTCTCATTTCCTAATGTAATTCCCTCAGCATCACCCAACTTAATTCCCCTACATTCCATTATCCTCGTTTTGCTTTTGTTGATATTCATCTTATATCCTCCTTTCAAGACACTGTCCATTCCGTTCAACTGCTCTTCCAAGTCCTTTGCTGTCTCTGACAGAATTACAATGTCATCAGCGAACCTCAAAGTTTTTATTTCTCCTCCCTGGATTTTAATACCTACTCCAAATTTTTCTTTTGTTTCCTTTACTGCTTGCTCAATATACAGATTGAATAACATCGGGGAGAGGCTACAACCCTGTCTCACTCACTTCCCAACTACTGCTTCCATTTGATGTCCCTCGACTCTTATAACTGCCATCTGTTTTCTGTACAAATTGTAAATAGCCTTTCGCTCCCTGTATTTTACCCCAGCCACCTTCAGAATTTGAAAGAGAATATTCCAGTCAATATTGTCAAAAGCTTTCTCTAAGTCTACAAATGCTAGAAACATAGGTTTGCCTTTCCTTAATCTTCCTTCTAAGATAAGTCGTAAGGTCAGTATTGCCTCACGTGTTCCAACATTTCTACGGAATCCAAACTGATCTTCCCCGAGGTTGGATTCAACCAGTTTTTCCATTCGTCTGTAAATAATTCACGTTAGTATTTTGCAGCTGTGACTTACTAAACTGATCGTTCAGTAATTTTCACATCTGTCAACACCTGCTTTCCTTGGGATTTGAATTCTTATATTCTTCTTGAATTCTGAGGGTCTTTCACCTAGCTCGTACATCTTGCTCACCAGATGATTGAGTTTTGTCAGGACTGGCTCTCCCAAGGCCGTCAGTAGTTCTAATGGAATGTTGTCTACTCCCGGTGCCTTGTTTCGACTCAGGTCTTTCAGTGCTCTGTCAAACTCTTCACGCAGTATCGTATCTCCCATTTCATCTTCATCTACATCGTCTTCCATTTCCATAATATTGTCCTCAAGTACACACCCTTGTATAGACCCTCTATATACTCCTTCCACCTTTCTGCTGTCCCCTATTTGCTTAGAACTGATTTTCCATCTGAGCTCTTGATATTCATACAAGTGGCTCTCTTTTCTCCAAAGGTCTCTTTAATTTTCCTGTAGGCTGTATCTATCTTAGCCCTAGTGAGGTAAGCCTCTACATCCTTACATTTGTCCTCTAGCCATGCCTGCTTAGCCATTTTGCACTTCCTGTCGATATCATTTTTGAGACGTTTGTATTCCTTTTTGCCTGCTTCATTTACTGCATTTTTATATTTTCTCCTTTCATCAATTAAATTCAATATTTCTTCTGTTACCCAAGGATTTTTACTAGCCCTGGTCTTTTTACCTACTTGATCCTCTGCTGCCTTCACCACTTCATCCCTCAGAGCAACAAATTCTTCTTCTACCATACTTCTTTCCCCCATTCCTGACAATTGTTCCCTTATGCTCTCCCTGACACTCTGTACAACCTCTGTTTTAGTCAGTTTATCCAGGTCCCATCTCCTTAAATTCCCACCTTTTTGCAATTTCTTCAGTTTTAATCTACAGTTCATAACCAATAGATTGTGGTCAGAGTCCACATCTGCCACTGGAAATGTCTTACAATTTAAAACCTGGTTCCTAAATCTCTGTCTTACCATTATATAATCTATCTGATACCTTTTAGTATCACCAAGATTCTTCCATGTATACAACCTTCTTTTATGATTCTTGAACCAAGTGTTAGCAATGATTAAGTTATGATCTGTGCAAAATTCTACCAGACGGCTTCCTCTTTCATTTCTTAGCCCCAATCCATATTCACCTACTACGTTTCCTTCTCTCTCTTTTCCTACTGTCGAATTCCAGTCACTCATGACTATTAAATTTTCGTCTCCCTTCACTACCTGAATAATTTATTTTATCTCATCATACATTTCTTCAATTTCTTCATCATCTGCAGCGCTAGTTGGCGTATAAACTTTTACTACTGTAGTAGGCATGGGCTTCGTGTCTATCTTGGCCACTATAATACGTTCACTATGCTGTTTGTAGTAGCTTGCCCGCACTCCTATTTTTTTATTCATTATTAAACCTACTCCTGCATTACCCCTATTTGATTTTGTATTTATAATCCTGTATTCACCTGACCAGAAGTCTTGTTCCTCCTGCCACCAAACTTCACTAATTCCCACTATATCTAACTTTAACCTATCCATTTCAATTTCTAAATTTTCTAACCTACCTGCCCGATTAAGGGATCTGACATTCCACGCTCCGATCCGTAGAATGCCAGTTTTCTTTCTCCTGAGTAGTCCCCGCCTGGAGATCTGAATGGGGGACTATTTTAACTCCGGAATATTTTACCCAAGAGGACGCCATCATCATTTAACCATACAATAAAGCTGCATGCCCTCGGGAAAAATTACGGCTGTAGTTTCCCCTTGCTTTCAGCTGTTCGCAGTACCAGCACAGCAAGACCGTTTTGGTTAGTGTTACAAGACCAGATCAGTCAGTCATCCAGACTGTTGCCCCTGCAACTACTGAAAAGGCTGCTGCCCCTCTTCAGGAACCACACATTTGTCTGGCCTCTCAACAGATACCCCTCCATTGTGGTTGCACCTACGGTATGGCTATCTGTATCGTTGAGGCACGCAAGCCTCTCCACCAACGGCAAGGTCCATGGTTCATATTCTGTGTAATTTTTATTTTGAAATTTTATAGTGACTCTTGTTTTAGTATGTTTTCAACACTTCCATCCCCATGACAATCCAGTTCACACAATAAACATGATTTGTACATGAACAGAACTGGAAATCTGTGAGACTTCTCAAATTCTGTTTATATAGACTAAAACTTGCTTTAAATTCACCTCCATTGTCATTTGAAATTGCGTAAGTGATAATTTGGTTCAAAACATACTTTTTAATTACATAGACTCAGTTGTCTCCATACAAATGACAGCACAAGTCATATGAAAACAAGCTGTCTCAGCTGTAGATTGTGCCAGTTATTGTGGTTGCTAGCACAGGGGTGGAAGCAACATTCAGTGGTGGGGTCTGCTAACTTCAGATGACACTGGATATTTTCATTTATAAGAAATAGTGTGGTGGCAATCCTGATGCTGGCCATATTGAAGTGCAGCAGGTAACATGTCCTTACTTTGTCACTGGAGGTTAAAAATAATAATAATAAACAAACAGTGCATAAAGTTTCTGTTTGTTGTTAAGACCTATATGTTTGACAGATATCACAACCCAAACACTGTTAATTATAGCAATATAAGTACTTATGCATGTGATGCAACTCTACTATTCAAAGATAAGAATATAGAAAAATTTGGGAATGAAAGCCAACTTGAAAGTAAATATTTCTATTCAAAGGTTTGCTGAAATAAATTTTCATAGCAAACAGTCCTAAACCATTTCTTGAATATTGGATCAAACATCAACAAAGTAAAGATACCAACATTTGCATAGATGAATGAGTTGGAGAAACTCCACATACAGAAACAGCCTTGCATAATGCTTGATTAAAATGTAAACTGAGATAAGCATGTAACACACATAAGTGGAAAAAAAACAGCTCAAACCTATATGTGCTGAAAAAACTCAGCTATGTAAAAAGAGACAAATGCTATGAAAGTAGCTTAGTGCAAAAATTAATTCTACATTAAGTTATGGCATACTTTTGTGGAAAAGTTCATCCAAAACACATATTAATAGAGTATTTAAAGTGCATAAATGAGTAAATAAGTATGCTAGCCAAATTTAAATGGAAGAATCATGTAGGCCAGTATTCGAAGCACTTAAGAATTAATGGTATGAAGCTTATATCTACATAAATTCCTACACAACACTACATTCAAATATGTTCCCAGTACTCAAGGTATTGAGACATGACACAACAAAACAGAGCTTGTTCCATGGACCAGACACAGCACCATACAATTCACATCGAAGTCATTCTATACAGGACCGAAAACTGAAGAAAAATTTACTTCAAATTTGAGAAAGATTTTCAAAAAAAAATCCTCAAAACATTTTTGATAGAAAACTGTTTCTGTAGCACAAATGATTTTATGTGCACTACAAAGTATCACTAACTGCAATGTAAGGCTGCATACAAAATGGGATGTAGCTTAGACAAACCACAAAATATGTCCCTGAAAGTGAGAGAAATAAATTCTAAAACTATATATACAGCATAGATGATGTAAGCAAATCTGTAATTTAATATTGTATAATCCCAGAATATTGCTTTTCAGAATTATAATTTGCTAAACATTAGTTATTAGACAGACACACTTTTCCATGCTTGTGATACAGATTTGACTCAATCTCTACAATGTATGGTGGCTACGGCTCCAATAAACATTATATTGCAGATCAACTCAAATATCATATGACTGTGTGTACCAACACCCCTGGACACAGCTAATGGAGAAATTTACAGTAGTAAGGAAAGAGTTACACATTGCCTACATAGATTAAGCAAGAGCTTACAACAAAGTTCCTAGAACAAAACTGTGCAAAGCTCTGAAAGAGATAGGTATGAATGACCATCTTCTGCAGATTATTACTGAAATTTATAGAGGTATAAGGTACAGATTAAAAAAGGGTCAAATCTATTACAGTGAAAATTCCAGGATGGAATCTAACAGTGTTAATAAACAGATAGTTGCTACTCACCATATAGCAGAGATACTGAGTCGCACATGGGCACAACAAAAAGACTGTCAGAAAATGAGAGTTCAGCGTACAGGGCATTCACTAGAGATAGAAAAAATGGTAACACTGCAGAATCTATTAGTGTAATGAAAGCACTGAGACAAAGTTTCAGTTGATATGGCTTTCCAAAGATGGACGAGCAGCTGTGCAGAAATGGAAATCATTGTTAACAATGTACAGGTGTTTTCATTAAATCTTGCTAATGATCAGGCCATTCTAGCAGAAGATGAATACGATCCTGAGTTTACGTCACAACATGTATAACAGGAATACGACACATGTGGACTACAAATTGGTGTAACAAAACCAAATATCTGCTAATGAATAGCGACCCTAGATATGAAGTACACATCAATGAAGGAGCTGTTTTGAGTCAGGTAGACATCTTCAGAAGTCACATCAGGTAGACATGTTTATATATCTAGGGGCATATACTGTTGCAAGTGGATTGAGTAATACAGAAGTAAAATACAGACTACAATAAAGGAGGTAAGTAATGTATTCTGTTTGGTAAGGCAAGAACATTTCCAACAGCAATAAGAAAGGAGCAGGTAGGATATGGTTGTATCAGGTGGTTATAATTAAACTGACAGAGTTATAATTAAACTGACAGTTCTCTGAGTGTTGGAGTGTGGGCCGTATACATCACAGGATGCTGAAACATTGTAGGTATGTTGATTAACTGGTTTGCTCACAGAGTATGTAATAATTCCACATCCTGCCAGTAGGTGAAAATATGGTGCATTAAACAGTCAGAATGGGAAGTTAGTCCACAAAAAGGAGAGGAATGATCATACACATGATAATGGTGGTTCTGGCATGTTTATTAGGATATGGTCACAAGTTACAAAATGTCTTCAATATAATCTCCTGGCTCAGCAACAACTTGCATCCATAACACGGTATGGTCGAAAGATGCTCACAGCATACCCGGCATTGTCAGAGCATTGTGTTGTATACTGTCCTTCAGATAGAGAAGTGTAAGAGTGCATCCCTGATAGACGCAATCTTTCAGATACCCCAAGTATTTACTATGTTGGGGGATCTGGAAGGATGAAGGAAAACATCTTAAAATTTCCTAGAGATGATGCAGTCATTACCAAAGGGTTCTCGAAGCAAATCTTTCACCTGATGAGCAACATCTGGTGTTGCCCCATCTCGCATAGAAATAGTGGTGTGGACACGGTTGTGTTCTTGCAAAGCAGGAATCATGTGTTGCACAAGGAGGTCCTTATAACGTGAAGGTGTCACTGTATACCTAACAGGCTGTATCGGTTTGCCTTCTTTTGTTTCTCCATTGATTGTACTCAGTGTCGACATGCTGCATTGCTACACTGGCTGAAAAATGGGTTGTGGAAGTGCAACTACTGTCTACTTTAAATGATGTAGCCAACAGATGCAGAGTCGCGTTTTACAGTCCTTTACTATCACTTTTCACACACACCAATAATACACAATTATTTGGCCAGTGCACTATTGCTATAACTTCCCATAAGCCTCATTAATAGTTATCAGGTGAACATCCACACATTTCTACAATAGTTTCCTGTTGAACATCAACGAGCAGTAAAAGCATAACCACATAATTCTCAGTTCTTTCAGAATAATCAGGTGTGTATGGTACAGACACTGTCACTGCTTTAACACACAGCCTATTGGTGTAAAACTTATTTCACTGTTAAGTTGAAGCATTGTTGTTGTTCTAACCAACACAGGTTTCTTGTCTGAAACTGGGCCGCGGACCAACTGTCTCGTGACCAAAAATCGGTCCCTTATACATCTAAATAATAGGTACTGAAACTACATGCTGTTCAAAGTTAAAATTTGAAGAGATTACAATTAAAACTTAACTCCTTAAGCTAACTGAATACATCAAAAAATTCTGTCTGTTTAACAGTTTCTTCTACTACGAGGGTCAAGTTGAATTATTTGTTTAAATCATGAAATTAACAAATATCGTTACACAAGCAATACTTTTGACAAAACTGTTAATTAGTTTGGAATTAATTAAGGGCTGACTTTGCTAACATGTTTTTGAATAGGACCAAATAACTACTTAAAGATTACTATTAGTTGTTTCACCAAATGTTCATAATTAGTACAGAATTTATATTTGTTTATACGTCAACAATAGAATTTTAAGTTATGAAACAATTACTGATTTCACCTAGAGTCAAAATAAATTAGAAAATCAATTACATACACAAAATTAAGCACAAAATTATATCTGGTGTTATATTCTTTAAAACTGAGGGCCAACCTTTCTCTTTTATGAAAATACAGATTATACTCACGTATGTTACTGTTAATTAGTTCAAAAATGAAAAAATGAATTTTAAGGAGGCAGATGGCAAAACAAGAGGGAAAGTAAAATTATTCCTGTTTGCTACGTGACAAGGTCCATAAGGTGTCATCTCCTGAAAGAAAACTGCATTGAGAATGAAGGAGCTTGTGAAACTGTACCACACAGTCACGTAAGTTGACTGCAGTTGATGTTGCTGCAAAATATGTGGCAGAGTTGAACCCCATATGCAACAGTTCTGCATGTTCACGGCACTGTGCAGAGTAAAATGTGCCACAGCCATCCAAAGAATATTTCCTGGCCATGTGTCAATCATTTCTATGTTTGTAAAAAATGAAGGGCAAAGTCATGGAGGTTTAGCCTATCTTGGGGCTTCATTTGGAACACATTCTGAATCTTGTACAGATACCACTGTAAAATGAGCTGCAAAATTTTTTGAACTGTTGACCAAAGGAGAGATAATGCCTGTGACACGGCTTGAGCACTGGCTGCAGAATTTGAGGCATGTACTGCATGGTCAGCTATAGCTGTAGCAACTTCAACAACTGCCATGGGAATGGGCCATCTCCCTCTCCTCAATGCACCATCTAATGCACTTGTTTCTTCATATTTCTTGATCATCTTGTTTAGTCCATTTTTTGACATGAGACTTCTTCACAGCTGTTTCTGTCAGGAATATCCTCACATTGTAGCACTGCTATTACTGCCGTTCTGAAAAATGATTTACCAGCAGTGTACGGTCTTTCTCATCAATAGCTGTTGTGTTTCATACAGCAAACTTCAACCTTCTTATCCCTTTATACTAACTGCCACTTCATAAATGAAATCAACATACTGATGTAAAAACAGGAAACATTTTGCATTCTGGTGGCTTAAGGGGAACTATTATCTTCTTCAGCATACTTTGTGAGGCATCGATTAATGAATGTATCTACAGTGTTCAAAAGCAAAATCAAAATTTTTGTTATCACATAGCATGCCTCCTACAATCAAAGATTGTGAGATAGGTGATTCGTAAATTCTAAAACTACATACAGACTAGTAAACTCAATCTAAGGTTACAATGTATTTGTTGTTGCTTCTTCAGAGAGATATTACTTTACAATGTTATCACTAAAAAAATAATCTATTGTTATAATACATATGGTGTTACATTTTTAGATAGATACTATATTACACGGTTATTATTCAAGAAATCTTCAACACAATAACAGCATTTACTTTTCAAGTATTTTTCAAGGTCTCCATCAGTATTTTTTAGATATGGATCACACTTCCCATTCCATATTTTATTTAAAAATTTCACGTCAATACGGAGCGGAGTTTTTTTGTATAGTTTTAATCTGTGGGTAGGTAACAAATAACTTGCCCTATGTCTAGTGTTCTACTGATGCAAGAAGCAGTTGCCCTCAAAATGTTGTGGGTTTCTTCTTGTGAAGATGAGAATCTCACACTTGAAATGCATGTTAGTTTAGGTTTTCAAATAAAGGTGAATCACATTCTTCACCAGGGTTTTGACTACCTCTTGTCATGCCTGAAGAGGAATGTCATACCACTATCCTTCCCACCCCTCTCACAGACGTATTCCACCACCAACTGAACCTGCACAATATCCTCCAACTGAACCTACACAATATCCTCCTCGTCCATCGCTGTCGAATCCCCGCTCATGGCTCGTATCTGTGTAAGAGACCTAGATGGAAGACCTGTCCCATACATCCTCCGACCACCACCTACTCCAGTCCAGTCACTAGCATCACCTATCCCATCAGAGGAAGGGCTACCTATGAAACCAGTCATACAATCTACAGGCTAAGCTGCAAACACTGTGCTGCATCCTACGTGTGCAAGACAACCAACAAACTGTCTGTCCACATGAATGGTCACTGACAAACTGGGGCCAAGAAACAATCAGTCCACCCAGTTCCCGAGCATGCTGCCCAACACGACATTCTTCATTTCAGTGACTGCTTCACAACCTATGACATCTGGATCCATCCTACTGACACCGGCCTTTCTGAAATCCACAGGTGGAAACTCTGCCTGCAGTATATCCTGCAGTCTTGTAATAATTCTGGCCATGACCTTGCTGGTCATTGTCCATACCCACATATCCCTTTATCTGTTCCCACTCAAGCACTACACAGCTCTCTATTCCGCCAACACACCGACAGTCTTTTTACTTCTCTCCTCTTCCGCTGCCCCCCACCCGCTGTCTAATCTCTTGAGAGCACCTAGCTGCCCTACCCTCTCTCCACCTCATCCCTGTACACTCCCACAAGCAGCACTTCATCATCCCCCACTCCTACCTTGCCCCCCCCCCTTCCCCTCCCTCCTCCTTACCCCCGCCACCCTGATCGCTTCTCCCATCGTGCACTGCTGCTCGCAGTCTGGCTTTGGCAGCCAGAGACTGCAGTCACATTTATGCAATCTGCATTTGTGAGACTGTATGTGTGTATGTGTGTTGTCTAAATCTGATGAAGTCTTTTTTGCCTGAAAGTTTACTTGTTTGACAGTCTTTTTGTCATGCCTATCTGTGACTCATCCTTTTCATAATATTGCCATAAACACAAGTGGATTATACACTGCACAGAGTTACAACTCCTTCAGAATTACCTGTTGGCTGCTGGAGGGGACCCTGCTACAGCGGTGCTGGCCAGGCGCCTCTCCCTCACTGAGGCTGCTGCACAACCACGCTGGCTCCCGCACGGCTCCTGGCAGCACCTCCCCCTGACTCAGCTGCTGTTGGCAGAGCAGAAGTAAGCAAATTAGCAACAGGCACCATTGTTCTTCTTGCTGCTGTTGTTGTTTGTTAAGACTGTTTTGACACAGCTGTGCATGCTAATCTATCCTGTGCAAGTGTTTTCATCTTACAGTAACCTACATCGACTTCAAATTACTTACTGTACTCGAGACTAGATCTCCCTCTACAATTTTTAGCTCCACACACCCCTCCATTACAAAATTGACAATTCCTTAAAGCCTCATGATGTGCCATAAACTTCTTTTTTCCTCAGTTCAGTTCACTACAACTTCATCATTTGATTTATCTACTTGTCTAATTTTCAGCACTCTTGTGTAGCACAACATTTCAAAAACTTCTGTTCTCTTCTTATGTGAATTCAATGTAGTTGTCCATCTTGATTGCTATTTTTTTTAATTGTACACCTTAAGGCATTTTGGCCACAGCCATTCTCTGAAACACATTTAAAGCCTTGCTACACTATATCTTGTCAATTACTACTACTACCACTACTATTGTTATTATTAGATGAAGAGGCTTGCACAGGATAGAGTACCATGGAGAGTTGCATCAAACTACTCTTTGGACTGAAGACCACAGCAGCACCATCTGAAATATGTACAATTTGACACATCCCATGTCCTTCTGATTTACTTGGTATCTGGATCCATGAACATGAAATAACTAAATAAATAAAAAGAGCGGCTTGGAAGGGGACCAGTGGATGTGAAGGGAGTGAAACAGGATTTAGCATATCTCCTATGTTATTCAGTGTGTACACTGAGCATGCAGTACATGAGATCCAACAAGTAACAGTATGTTAAGATTTTAAATGTGATTCTGAGGATAACTGTGGTAAAATCATATTACGGTATATAATTTTGAGCTGAAATAAAGAGCATATAAAATGCAGAATGATAATAGCAAGAATTTGTATTACTGCCAAAGAGAAATTTGCTAACACTAAATATAAAGTTGAGTGTTAGGCAGTATTTTATGACAGTATTTGTCGGCAGTATAGCATAGTACTGGAGTGCAGTGTAGACATAAACAATTTGGATTAGCCTGAAAATGGCATAAACCAGTGTACAAGTTTGTGATCATTGTCACTAGTCATTATAATTGTCTGTCTTGATCCCTTTAATTCCTACTACAAATGTTTCTTTTGTTTCCTTTACTGCTCACTCATTATACAGATTGAATAACATTGGGGATAGGTTACAACCCTGTCTCACTCCCTTCTCAACCACTGCTTCCCTTTCGTGGCCTCGACTCGACTCGTACGAGTGTATCTCCATAGCACGGTTACCTGCTTGCTTCACAAGTTTGCATGACACTGAGCATTCTGGCAGTAAGTATTCCCTCTTAAATGGTAGACACTGACGGTGCTCTGCTAGCTATGCCACTATGCTATCTGCTGGCAGACAACCTTGAAACCATTATCAGTATACTATTAATACTTCCCTCAGGTACTCTATGCTGTCATCGGATCAAAATCAACAAATTTACAGGTGCTCTAAATTTTTTTTGAGCTGTGTGTGTTTATATTAACCTGAAACTTAATTAGTTCAGAAGATACTGTTAATTAAAGATTTCACATAGTCCAAACTTTCAGTGCGACTTATAGCCAGACTACTACAAATTTTTGGGATATGTTGATAGGCTTTGGATCACTTGATTTTTATGAATCTAGTGACACCCATATTGGTCAGCAAGGGTCTCTAATTAAGACTTATTAAATTTTCAATAACTGAATTTCATCATACAAGATGGATCCCATCATCATAAACCTGGGGTTCCAACTGAATAGGTATAAATTATTACTGCATACTTCATTAGCTGCTGCTCATACCAAAAAAAACTTGATATTAGTCTTGATTGCCAGCAAATGACAAAAATTCTAAACCAGAGAATTTATAAAATACTATTATTGAACGAAAATTGCAAAATATTGTGGAGCACTCATGCTATTTCAGTCTGCCTGCTCTTAGCCCCTGTTTAGTATTGCTTCAGTCCAGCTAGTTTGCATTTTAGTCTAGCCTCAGGACCCATTTGCACTAGCTCTTCATTCATTTCATTAGGCTGAGAGAACATATTTTATAATTATGAGCAATATATATAAAAATGACAGTATTATTAAAAGGGCAGTTGTTACTCGCATACAGCAGATATGCTGAGTTGCAGATAGGCACAACAAAGAAACTGACGGAAAGTAAGCTTTTGGCTAACAAGGCTCTCATCGGAAATACACACACACACACACACACACACACACACACACACACACACACACACACACACACACACACACACACACACAGAGAGAGAGAGAGTCTCTGGCTGCTGAGGTCAGGGCTGGCCTATCTCCGCTATATAGTGAGCTGCAACTATCCTTTTCATAATACTGACATATACCATCCTGGGTTTTCTGTTGTTTGATACATTAAAATGTGTGTGTTTCAGTTCAGTTGAATTATTTTTGTGACTAGTAACATTTCTGTGACTTCTTTACTTAACTGCTTGTGAAGCAACTTCTGATCTGTTTGTCAATTCAGACTGAGAAATATATTTTATAGTTATAAGAAATGTATATTAAAAATGTGTGTATTTTGGTTCTGGTGAAAAATTTTTATTGCTACAGTAACACTTCTATGAGTTCCTTAGTTGACTCTGTGAAGCAACTTCTGATCATTACCACTAACTACATACATACTACATACAGACTTGGTCATCACCAGTAGGATCTCAAGGACATTATTAAAGAAAGGTGAACTTCACTAATTGAACTTCCAATTTTGAAATTTTAAAACAAATTTCTAGCAATTCACTTTAAGAATAGAATCTTACAACAGCAATTTCAGATTGAGATTAAGTGAAACTGCACACATACCAAAGTTTTACATCATGACAGGTAGGTCTAATAATGTGACAAGTTTGTGGTACTTACACAGAGATGAAGAGATTTTCACTGTATAGATCAGCATGGAGATCATCATCAAACCAGTCTTTAGGCAAAGACCACAACAACTAAAAACAAGTTCCACATTTATGAATCCCAGGAGATGAAGAATAAGACATTGTGTAAGTAATGTGAGATGAAATCCACAATGCCACTGAGAAAGGAAATGCATCTGCACATGGTGGAATTTCAAAACAAATGAATAATGCACATGTAAATGACTGGTTGCTCTAGTGCTTGAATCAAATCAGTGAAACTGTCTATTACGATGGCTTTCTTCCCAAAATTATTAGTTTTCTTTCGTGGCGTTCCAGCAAACGACACAGCTTATTTTCGCATTCCTTCCTTATGTGTCCTATTGTGGCGAAGCTGACCGTTGCATAAAGTTGCAGCTGTTTGATTTGGACTGGTAATATTAGCCAACAGTTCTTTTTGGGTCGCCTCTTTAACACACGTTGTAATAATATTAGAGAGGATCGGACACTCGTTACTCCGCAAATACCTCCTCTTCTTCGTATTCTGCATATTTTCTTGCAATGCTGGGCGATTATCCATCACTTCTGGATACCGAAGTATATCAGTGAGTGTACAAAGTTAACTGACTGACACTGGCAGCACACCGATCTACGCCGCTAGACAGGTAACGGGCAATTAATTTTGGGTGCCCCTGTAGGCTGGTGGCAGGGTTCTTCCGGGAAAGGCCACTGCCCCCACCAAAAGCGGTGCTCACTCTTGAGCAAGACAAGTACCAAAAACTGAAACACCAAAGTTATTTTTCTTCACAAGAAAGGAGAGAGACAAGACATAATAACCTATAAACCTGTCACAGTTCTCTCTGTAAAGCAGAATCATTAATGTTAACACAAACAGCATAAGAAAAATTATAATTCAATGAGCCAAAGAACAAGGTGGCTATACAGTTAATAAAAGCAAAGCTGAACTATATGCATACAGCCAAGGGGGAAGTATGGTCACTGAATTTCAGAGTAAAACCATTTACACTTGCATAATAAAGTCAGGCACAAAATTCGATACAGCTACATCAGTGAGTTGAGATAAGATCTCAGCATTACGTAACAAATACCTTTCCCTTCCTGGTGTAATGAAAGGATTTTGGGGTGGGATCTTGTAATCTTACTTAGAAGAAGAATGAACTGAAAAGAACAAATGGCTTCATCTCTTCTGCACCACATTGTCATGACTTGAAAGAATGGTCCCGTATGACAAAAGAAGTATGAAGTGCAGTTACTGGTTGAAAATACAGTAATCAGTTTCAGAAAAAAATTCCACACTATGCAGTTTTCACCTAAACCCACTAGGAAAAAACATTACAATAACAAAGATAAGTAATAAATAAGATCTCAAATGAGCAGTGTGATGCTATGTACATCATACCTCTTATGGACAAGAAGTATGTGTTACTTGGAGAATGGAGAATCAAGAGTAAAATCTAATATCAGTGAAGCTACACAGCTCCATGCCAAATGTGAGATTTTGTTAGAGCAATGGAACACCTCCAATGTAACCATTTCACTGAAGGGGGAAAAATTATTGTACGGCATTATTAGGTGGGTGGAATTGCTCAGCCATTTGGTGCAAGTCTTTCTATTTGATCCCACTTGGTGACTTGTGCATGCTTGTGATGAAGATTAAATGAAATGATTTGGACGATAGAACAACCCAGCTCCCGAGTGAAGAAAATCTCGGCCCTGACTGGGAATCAGAACTTAGTACACCACAATCTAGGGACAGTGACGCTAACCCTGAGATCACCAGTCACAGAGAGTTCACAGATGAGAATCCAAATAACAAGGGTGGATAGTGTACCTGGTACAAAGTGTGATAGCCTGCCTTTTACAAAGACTACCCAGCCTTTGGAAATGTCTTGAACTAAGTACTCTATGATAAGAAGAGCAACTATTCTGAGTGATGATTTCTTATGGTATTATCCCAAAAATAGTGAAGTACACGCTTTGGTCAGTGTTTAAGTGGAGCAAATGTAAGAAGTAATAACCTGTTAAACAGGTGCTGCAGCAGTGTACCTACTAAAAGAGTTAAAAACAGTTCAGGTTACTTAGGGATTAGCTAGCAAAGTACATGCAACAAGAAATGCCAATAACAAAATCTGTATGTGTCCTATCATCAGAAGCAAAGTGGAGCTTTTAACCTTGACCCAGATGTCACAGAACCTAAGTATTATATCTCACAGAACTCCAAGTAATGACTGGAACTGAAATGTCTCAAATTGATAGACACACATAAGCAGCAAGTTACTGCAGAATTTATGTTAAAACTCTTTGCATTCTGTGGAACTGAAATTGCTGCAAATAATGTGTCAGTCATACTGCTGTCAGTTTATAAACTCGTGAAGGGAAAACTGCGTGTTCTTAATCAGATGCAACAACATTTGAACCAAATATTTTTTAAAACAAAGAATTTAACTATCACAGGTGATTTTAATATAAATTTATTGACTGAAAATATTAGCTAGAGCTAGATCATGTGATGGAATCACTTAACCTAACTACGGTAGTTAACTTTCCTACTAATGTAAAAAGTAGCTGGAGAGCCCAATTGTCAATAAATATTCATTGACAGAGGCTGGAGAAGCTGTATGATTGCAAGCCAAATCCTCAATGAACTGTGAGTTCGTGACAGCCAGCTGCTTACAGAAAATGCATCAGCTGTCTGATACAGCTAAAGATTTATTTAAATCTTCCATGTCAGTGAACAATGACACCCCAGAAACCTTCCATATTGACTTGTAGTAGATCACCTGCAGTCCTATATACATAACAAGGGATGCTTATGACAAATTTAACCTGTTCTCTAATGAGTTTGAGTCAGTGTTTGAAGCTGCATGTCTAAAGAAAAGAAATCATAAGAAACAGTCCTCACACTACTAAAATGAAACACTGGATTACCAAGAGGATCAGAATTTCCTATAGAACAAAGATAAGTTTATGGGAATTACTAAGGATATATGATTATCCCATTAAAAATTAAAAATTATGTATATGACATCTGAAACTGATGACTCCAGCAACAAAGAGAAAAAAATGTCAAGTTATAAAAAGGGAGTCTGGGAAAAAAGTAGAGTGCATGTCTGATTCAGAAATAAATCAGGGTGGAAATATAATAAAAAACAAGGAGTAAGTTGCTAATATCTTCAATATACCGGGTGATCAAAAAGTCAGTATAAATTTGAAAACTTAATAAACCATGGAATAATGTAGATAGAGAGGTAAAAATTGACACACATGCTTGGAATGACATGGGGTTTTATTAAAAAAAAAAAAAAAAAAAAAAAGTACTGCCAGATGCATGAAAGATCTCTTGCGCGCGTCGTTTGGTGATGATCGTGTGCTCAGCCACCACTTTCATCATGCTTGGCCTCCCAGGTCCCCAGACCTCAGTCCATGCAATTATTGGCTTTGGAGTTACCTGAAGTCGCAAGTGCATCGTGATCAACCAACATCTCTAGGAATGCTGAAAGACAAAATCCGACACCAATGCCTCACCGTAACTCTGGACATGCTTTACAGTGCTGTTCACAACATTACTCGTCGACTACAGCTATTGTTGAGCAATGATGGTGGACATATTGAGCATTTCCTGTAAAGAACATCATCTTTGCTTTGCTTTGATTAGATGAAGCGCCATCTGTCGAACATTTTTTGAACGTTTGTACTTTTTTTGGTTCTAGTAAAACCCCATGTCATTCCAAGCATGTGTGTAAATTTGTACCTGTCTATCTACATTATTCCATGATTTATTCAGTTTTCAAATTTATACTGACTTTTTGATCACCCAACAGTTACTGAGAAAACTGGCCATAAAGGCTCAGTGAGTGCTGCAGTAGCCCTTTGCACAAATCTAGCAGCACCAAAGTCCATCAGATGCACGTAACTCCCATCACTTTTAGTGACATCAAGAAGACAGTCAAAGAGATGAAAATTGTTCAGAAAAAAGAACACCTTGAATTACTAGAGGCAGGCCTGTCATATTTACAGGACATGTACATAAGTATGATCTGCAGAAATGATTAGCATTTCAGTCACCACAGTCCAGCATGTGTGCTGTTGCCCAGTAGGCACAGGGTCCACCACGGACACTGACAACTTGTTCCATGCACAATGGCATCAATGTGTATAAGGTGCAAATGGTGTCCTGTGGTATAGCAATCCAAACTGCATTCACCTTGTTCCAAAGTTCGTTTGTGGTGGTTGGCTCTGGGTCACGCCACTGCACCTGTTGTTTCACCGTACTCCACACCTTTTTGATGGGCAACAAGTCCAGTGATTTGGTGGGCCAGGACAAAAGACTGGCCTTCTGTGACACCAAGAAGGCATGTGTTCATGCAGCAACATGTGGTCATACACTGTCTTTCTGAAAAATGGCACCTGGAATATTGTGCAAAAACGGTATGGCTATGGATTGCAGGATGTCAGTCACTTACGTCACACTGGTCACAGCACCCTAGACATGCACCAACTGTGATTTGTCGCTGTACCCAATAGCACCCCACAACATAAGATCTTGAGTTGGCACACCATAAGATCTTGAGTTGGCACTGTATGCCTTGTGCCTTGTGCAAATGCTGTTTCCCCTGTCTGTGTTAAAATGAAAGACAGCCATCATTAAAAAAACAGAACCTGGATTCATCTGAAAACACTATCTGCTGCCATTCCTCTCCCCAGTGACGCGTTGTTCCATACACCATTGCCATCTAGCATGTTTCTGCACATTTGTCAAAGGTAGGTGGAGAAGTGGATGACACATACGTAACCCGTGCCACGATAAATAGTGACAGACTGTCACCCCTGATAGTGTACAATGTGTTACACTGTTGCATCAGAGCTGAGGAGGACACAGATCTGTCCTACAATGCCATTTGGATGAGGCATCAGATTTTCTGGGGGGTGGCCTGGGTGGTGTATCCTGACCCATGTTATCAGGATCTACAGCCTTTAGTGAACCATTCTGTACATACCCGTTGCACTGCTGAAGCACTTTGTCCCACAAAAGCAGCATTTTCCCGGATGGATGCATCACATTCTCTCATGCCAATAATGCACCATCTTTCAAACTCACTGATCTAATGCATACATCTATGAGGCAACCTGCACATTTGCTCAAGTCACACTGATCCATTACCTTCAGTTTGTAGTGACAATAAGAGCCACAGCCACATTTTACTGTTGGTGGTGTTGCACTGCAATATCGATGTTGACCTTGAACCCAAGGGCTGACAGGGTTCAAATGCTAATCATTTCTGCTGAACATATTAATGTCCACGTCCAGTGAATACAAATATCCATCTCTGGACATCAAGGTGTTCTAGTGCAGCCCCATCTTATGTATTAAATGAATCCCTGCACAACATACTGTCCCACTGAGATTAAAATATGCTTGTGTGAAACCACTTTTCAAGGAGCTTTTCAGATGAACCATTTATCACTTGAACAGCCATGGCATTCTCAGTCAATGTCACTTTCGTTTCTGGCACGGGCTATAAACAGACAATACTCGTTGCACCTTCACCAATACTGTAACAGTAGACTGGCATCAATCAGAATCCTATGTGAAGTTTCTGAGGCTTTTGTCTGTATCAGCTGAGAAATTATTCTGGATCAAAGAGAGGTTTAAGAGGAACACAGTCAACACTGGAGTGCAACAAGGTTACAGCATTCAGTGCTGGAGCCCTTCCTGTTTCTTGTGTTATAAATGACCATCACAGTGAGCAAGTTCATCCCCTCTGCAGGTGATACGTCTTTCCTAGTGGTGAAGCAGCTAGGAAACATCAACAAACAGCATATTTAATAATATCCTCAAATGATTTAGCTGTAATGGATTCTCCCGGAATGTCAAAAATAAAGCACTCATTATGTATCATTTTGGTGTGTGACAGAAAAACACGAGGACATAAATATAAAATTTAATGGACAAAAAAAGAAAAGGAATACAGCAAGTGGACTGTGCTAAGTCCTTAGGCATCCAAATTGATAACAAATTGCATTGGTCCTACCATATCCTAGATCTGGCAAAAAGATTTCATTCTGCAGAATATTTCTAGTGCATAATTGCATCACCTACACATAAGAATGCCACCAGAGCTGCTTAAATGGGATATTTCCATGCACTGTTGTCTAACAGCATCACCTTTTGGTCATAATCAGTCCATGGCAAAAAATATTTGGCACTCAGACAAGAGTTATATGCATTCAATACGAGACACTCTTCCAGTAACCTGTTGGAAATTACAGGTTTTTACAATGACATCTTACTATATCTTCTCCCTCATATGTGTCATTAATAAAAAGTACTCTCTTTTCAAAACTAGATGTGGATATCATAGCCACAACATGAGGTCACACCTGAACTTACGTAATAATAACACAAACTCTACCCTTATGCAGGAACTTGTCATATTTAAGTACTTTATTTATTTTTGTGTGTTATGATGTTGCCCCACCATGAACCATGGGCCTTGCCTCCATGAATCAGACAGCCATGCAGCAGGTGCAACCACAACAAAGGTGTATCTGTGGAGAGATCAGACTAATGTGTGCTTCCTAAAGAGAGGCAACAGCCTTTTCAGTAGTTGCAGAAGCAACAGTCTGGATGATTGGTTGATTTTGCCTTGTAACATTAGCCAACATGGGCTTGCCTCTGCTGGTACTGAAAATGGCTGGAAGCAAGGGGAAACTACAGTCATTACTTTTTTCACCCTGAGGGCATGTAGCTCTGCTGTGTGGCATAGTGATGATGGCATCCTCTTGTGTAAAATATCATGGAGGTAAAACGGTTCCCCATTTGGATCTCCAGGTAAGAACTACTCAGAAGGATGATGTCATCAGAAAAAACAAGACTGGCATTCTAAAGGTTAGATTGAGGAATGTTAAATTCTTTAATCTGGTAGGTAGATGACAGAATCTAAAAAGGGAAATGGAACTGAAGTTAGATACTATGGGAATTAGTGAAACATTGTGGCAGGATGAACAGGACTTCTGGTTATGTTAGTATAGGATTATCAACACAAACTCAAGGAGGGATAATGCAGGAGTAGGCCTAATAATGCACAAGAAAATAAGAATCTGGATAAGCTACTATGAACAGCATTGTAAATGGATTATCGTAGCCAAGACAGACATGAGGCCCCCCCCCTACAATAGTACAAGTTTATATGTCAATTAGCTCTGCAGATTAAGAATTTTAAAAAAATGTTTGATGAGATAAAGGAAATTATTTAGATAGTTAAAGGAAATTAAAATTCATTTGTGTTGTGAGAGTGGAATTGAACGTAGGAAAAAGAGAAAACGGAACAATAGTAGGAGAGCACGCAGTGGGGGAGGAATGAGAGAGGAAGCCACCTGCTAGAATTTTGCATGGAGTGCAACGTAATGATTGATAACACTAGGTTTAACCCTCTCCACTCCCAACAGTGAATGGCACTTGACATTGCAAATTTTGGTTTTCACTCCAATGTTGAGCCTTATTTGACACAACTTTTTGTGGCTCTCACATACTCCACTCTCGAATCAGACTATACTAGGCATGAATGCTTCATAGTACTGCCATCTAGGAAAGACTTTGTTAACTCATTATCAAACTGTAGCAGATGTGACTGCTGATAATCCCAGCACTGAGCATCCATAAGCTGCAAACATGAACTGTAGCAGGTGTGTTGATAAAAAGGTTGTAACTGTTACATTCAAGATAGTGGGCATGAAATGTCTAGTTCTTCACACACAGTCCTTTCTGAGGAAGAGATGATGATGGCAGTGATTCATTTGTAAGCAATTCAAGAGAAATGGTGATGGGAGCAGTCCATCCTGAAGAGTTTCACAAAATATCACACGGTGAAAAGATTTGTATTGTAATGGTTATGTAAATATGTTTGGACAAAGGCACATTTTCTATTTTAATATATACCTTAACCATTGGTCAGTGGCCTCATCGTTTCCACCAAGAGATTTGTGCAGTTCTCTGTGGCATGCTGACTGTCCGGGTGACAGTGATTTAAATAAGAGTGCATGGAGATGCCATGTGTCTGCATTACAGAGTACAAAGGGTTAAGAATCACAAAAGAATTTTGTAACAATGGAAACGACCTGGGGATACTGATAGGTTTCAGACATATTATATAATGGTATGGAAGAAATTCTGAAATGAGATTTTAAACTGTGAGGCATTTCTAGGGGAAGATGTGGACTCTGACCATAATTTATTGGTTATGAATTGCAGACCAGAACTAAAGAAGCTGCAAAAAGGTAGGAAGTTAAGGAGATAGGGCATGGATAAATCGAGGGAAACAGAAGTTGTACAAAGTTTTAAAGGGAGCTTTCAGCAACACTGGGCTGAAACAGGGTAAAGGAATGTCACAGGTGATGAATGGGTAGCTTTGAGAGATGTAATGGAGATAAAATAATGGGACAAAAAGGTTACTTTCAACTTGTACAGAAATCAGACTGCAGTTATAAGAGTCAAAGCACATGAAAGATAAGCCATAGTTGAGAAGGGAATGAGACAGGGTTATAGCCTGTTCTTAAGTTATTCAATCTGTGAATTGAACAAGCTGTGAGAGAAAGCAAGGAGATAATTAAAGTTGAGGGAGAAGAAATAAAAACTCAATAAATAAAAACTCCAAGGTTGCCAATGAAATCGTAATTTCGTCAGAGGTGTCTAAGGACTTGGAGGTGCAGTTGAATGCAATGGGTAGTGTCTTGAAAAGAGGTTGAAAGATGAAAATCATAAAAGTAAAACATAGCTAATGGAGTGTAGTCAAATTAAATCACGCAGTGTGGAGGGAATTATATCAGGAAATGAGACACTAAAAGTGGAAGATGAGTTTTGCTTTTTTGGGCAGGAAAGAAACTGATGATGCCCAAAGTAGGAAAGACATAAATTGCAGATTGGTAATAACAAGAGCAGCATTTCTGAAAATACAAAATCTGTTTACATATAATACAAAATTTAAGTGTTAGCAGTTTTTTTCTGAAGGTATTTAGAGCATAACTTTGTAACAAAGAGAAACATGTATGATAGGCAATTGAGACGAGAAGAGGACAGAAGCTTTTGAAATTTGGTGCTACAGAAGAATGCTGAAGATCACATAACAAATGAGGAGATACTGAATCAAACCAGGAAGACAAGAAATTTATGGCACAACTTTAAACCGGGGTGACAAGAAATTTATGGCACAATTTGACTAAAAGAAGGGATTGAATGATAGATTACATCCTGAGAATCAAGGAATCATAAATTTTTTTGGCAGTGGGAGAGGGAAGTAAAAATTTATAAAGACATACAAAGGCTTGAATATAATAAAGAACTTCACATTGATGTATGTTGCATTAGTTATGCAGAGATGAAGAGGCTTTCACAGGACAGAGTAGCACGGAGAGTTCCATCAAACCAAACTTGTGACGAAAGGCCACAACCAGAACCTAATCTGACATTAATTGATTTGAGTAATACCATGAACCTACCTACCACATTGTACACTGTAGTGTAACATGCATTATTTGTGAGAATGAGTAATGTTCCACTGAGAATACTCATGTTGCCAAAAGATGGTTATGTCTCTTATAAACATTTTATGTAGTGGGAAAAATACACTGTGTTTGCCCTGATCTGTGATCTGTGCACACGGTGCATATGCAGTGATGTAACATTGCAGGGGCAAGGCAAAGTATGGTGAGTGTGGTAGCACTTGCTGAATGTGGACATTTATGGCTTGGTGCCGCCCCTTGAAGGTGTCAAGAACACTTCAGAGAAATCGGATATTCTACAATGTGCACATTCAAGACAAATGAAGATTTTAAGTCTTAGATCTTAACCCAAGTGCAATGTGGTCAGATATATTGATTGATGTATTTGAATTTATGAGTTACTGATATTTTGATCTGTCTTCACAACTCACATACATAGTTGAAACAATACAGAAGATTAGTTTTGAATATGTGTTAAGCATTCAGTAGCTGGAAGTAGTGAGATGCACTCTTACAGCATCATCCTACCTGTATCATAAATCGTTTGGGATCTTTCCTCATATCAGCACATTGTAGGTGTCGCCACCGGCGCCAACCTTGTGTGAATGCTCTGAAAAGCTAATCATATGTATATCACAGAATATTCTTCCTGTCGGTTAAATTTTGTGTCTGTAGCACGTCATCTCTGTGGTGTAGCAATTTTAATGGCCAGTAGTGTAGTATTCTTTCTCATCAACAATATGGTAGCCTGCTGACTTTTTTATGATTGTCCTGATCTATAACACTATTTTGCACTTACAGTAGTTTACATGTAACTGGCTCAATCTCTTCCAAACATGCTCCTCTCCACACTCGTACAACATTTTATCACTTCCGATACTCTTCCTGTGGATGGGTGCGTTTTTCCAATCCAATCCAATCCAATCCAACCTTCACTTGGGATGCTTGATAGTTCGCTTAGCTGTACAAGATTTGTTTCACGAGCTCACTATATCTACAATAGTTTTGCTCATCCAAGGTGAAAGTGAAAGTTCCCTGAAAGAGGGTCTATCCTCAGATGGAGAGAAAGCAACGGCTGCCAGACTCACCGTGTCAGCAGAGGAGGAGGCATCAAGTTGCGGCCGCACTTCTCCCCACGACAGTGAGTCCTGGCTCTGCACCTGCTGGAGAGGAAACCACATGAGCTGTAGGTGCTACAGGAGTAAGGAACGTACAGACCTACAGTCACTACTCTGACTGGGAAGGGAAGTGAGAGTATCACAAAGGTTGTTAATGCACATTCCACCATACTTTTCTTAGTCTTGGTGAAAGCATAATCAAATACTATATTTGGCCACAGTGGGAACTAAATTAACTGTGCAACTGTAAACTGTGAGTGTCAAGTAGTATGAGGGCTGTCCAGAAGGTAACAGAAAATTTGAAATATAACATTAACAATATGGAAAACCCAAATTTTATTATGTATATATTAAAGGTATGCTCTAAAGCCATTTTTTCTACATAATCGATCACCGTGCACAGCTCGTGGTCTCGCGGTAGTGTTTTTGCTTCCCAAGCACGGGGTCCGGGTTCGATTCCCGGAGGGGTCAGGGATTTTTCACCTGCCTCGAGATGACTGGGTGTTATTGTGTCATCTTCATCATCATCATTCATCCCCATTGTGGTCGGAGGAAGGCAATGGCAAAACACCTGCACTAGGACCTTGCCTAGTATGGCAGTGCGGGTCTCCTGCATCGTCCCCTACTCTCTGTTACGGAGTATGGGACTTCATCATCATCATCAATCAATCACCATTAAAATTGAGGCTCTTATTGTACTGTATTTGAGAACATGGCACACAAAACTACTGTACAACCTGATATATACAGGTATTTCATATTCATAACTTATCTCTTTACTCTTTGCATTGTCATTTGGTTTTGCATAGATATTTCCCAATTTTGATTAATTTTCAATTCTATTTCTTTCATTTACAGCTTCAATATAGTAATTTTGTAAAATAATAATGTCAATCAGCAATATGCATGTATGGAGCAATGCATTGTTCACATCATCTAAATCTTAAAATTGTCTTAAAAAGATGATAGTTTCATAAAAATTTTGTTCATTGTAAAAAATAAATATAATAATAAAAGTGTGTGCAAATGTTAAATCCTTTAGTAAGTAAAACATTGCTGAATTACAAGAAATGAAAGATGAATGTAGATCTGTCTGTAGTTTCTACAGTAAAAAGAAATGTTAATGAATATTATGATTGTGATTATCTTAGTTAAAAATAACAAGTGATACAGAATAATAAATCAGTTGTGAAATTACTTGCATTTTACAAATTTAATTATATCATAAATAATAACACAGAAGGAAGCTTAAATTCACTCTCAAAAGTTATCAAAGTTAACACAGCTGTGACTGTGTAGGCCAGTTCAGTTCAGATTGGTTTGTCTTCAGCTCAGTATGTGTTTGTCCAAATTGATATTTGAGTCAAAGTTGGTGGCTGTGAAGATATTTGCAACTATGCCTTGCATCTGCCAAATATAAATGAAATATTGTAAGAGATGTGTGTTTGTTTATTATGAAATAAAAACCCAGCACTAATTAATTTTGCATTTAAGTTTAATATAAGAAGTTTTTATTACTGATCTAGCATGTGGGAATATTTTTTGGGTATTTGGCAATTAAACCATCTGCTGAATTAATTTTATAAAAATATTTAATTTTTGGTAATGCTGTGATGCAGTATGATTATATTAAACTAGGTACAGGCAAACTAGTCAAACTCCAGTCCAAAGTAATGCACGTTGTTTCATCACAGGTATTAATATGCTATCGCAGGCAATGTGATAAAGTCCACCCCTAGTAGCTGAGTGGTCAGCATGACAGAATGGCAATCCTAAGGGCATGTGAGTTTCAACGATTTGGTGAGTCAAAATGACTACTTACAACCGATCTAATACGACGCTGCAATTGCAATTTGACCGAGAATTCGTTAGGCCAACGTCCTTTGAAATTGAGCAATGGATGTTTAGTGAACTGAGGATAAAGGACAATGAACTTGAAGGACTGATGCTGGACTTCACAGTAAATAGTCTTTTCATTAAGTTAAAACCTTGGTCACCACCCACAGTGGCACATGGAAATTCACGCACGGGGACAGTGGTGTGACTGACGTAAAAATCTCGTACGCTGGTTACGGTGTGAGGCACTTGAAGGTCTACAATCTGCCTTTCAAAGTGCCAGATGAGGAAGTTGCACAATGTATCAGACTGTATGGAGAAGTTCTGTCGGTGAACCGCGAATTTTGGGGAGCGGGACACAGATACAAGGTCGATTCAAGCGTCAGGGCTGTGACGCTGGTGTTAAAGAAACACGAGCCATCTTTCGTGATGATTGGAGGGCACAGGGGAGTGGTGCAGTACAATGGCCAGCCCCAGATGTGCTCCTTATGCAACTCCACAGAGCATATGCTTGCAAACTGCCCAAGAAACAAACGACCGGCGCAACTGCCACGGCAACTCAATACGAATGCCGAGCAACAGAACATTACTGGCAGCTACGCCGGAGCTGTAGCTGGAGACGGGCCACGTTTAAACGAAGAGCTGGTCATAGCCGTAGCAGCCACAGAAGCGACAGCGGAAGTGGCAGTCCCGAGAGCCGCCGCCACGGAGGTCCAACCGGCTGCCCCACCCCCTGCCGCCATCCCGGCCCCGGCCATGGCCAGTGCAGATAGCACGGGAGAGAAATGTCAGCTCACGCATACTCAAAGAGTCAGACGAAGAGAGGAAGGACACCAACACAAAGTGGCAAAAGCCAACAAAACCGAAAAGGAAAGGCACCAGGAGGAGCCACAATAACGCAGAACGGATGGAGACACCTGATGGAGAATCATCAGACGCACCACCCGCAAAAACCGTAACGCACACCAGCAAACCCGAGGACGTCGTCCTACAGCGTGACTGGCCACAGCACATGCCTGGTCTGCCCCAGCAAAGCGCCCGACACCTCTCATATTAAATTCACAGTAAAACAACGCACACGATCCTCTCATGCAACGTCAATAGAATGAGCCCTTCAGTAAAATTAGACGCCCTATCAGAGTTCTTGCAGCATAGAACCGCAGACGTAGTTCTCCTGCAGGAGGTGCTAACGACTCAAATAGAAGAGGTACCCAGATACAAAGTTATCAGCAACATCGACCCCGAAACCCGATGAGGGACAGCGATTATGATAGGAGAAGAAATAGGGACAGGGGAGCCAAAACTAATGATAGATGGAAGCGGGATCACAGTAGAAATATCAGGAACGGAGTTCATAAACGTTTACGCACTGTTGGGCTCAGAGAACAAGAGGGGGAGAGGACAATATTTCAACGAATGCATTTGCGAACTCCTCCCGCACAAAGACACCAACATTGTGCTTGGAGGAGATTTTAACTGCATAGCTGTGCCAGAAGATCAGATCCCAGTACCGAATCTATGCATGGAGCTGCAAGAGCCCATAAGGAGTCTAAAACTTGATGACCCATGGCGTCTGCTTAACAAAGAGAATACAGAGTTCACTTTTCAGTACAACAGGGGGAAAAGCAGATTAGACAGGGTGTACGTGAGCAGAGAGTTGGCTGCCTCTGTATCACACGTAGAGGTCTACCCAGCGATTTTCTCTGATCACTGCGCATATGAAACCAAAATCCACCTGCCGAGAAGAAAGACCGCTGGACAAAAGGCGAGATGGAAACTAAACATAAAACACCTCAAAGATGAGAAACTACGGTCAGAAATCTCCGAGACAGTAGGGAAATGCTCAGAAAGACGTCACACATACAACTCCACTATAGAGTGGTGGACAGAACTTGCCAAGCCAGCGATCAGAAGAGCACTGATCAGATACAGTGTGGAAAAAGCATACTGGAAGAAAAGCACAGCAGACTTCTATGCACTCTGTCTTAAGGACGCACTGAATGCCCCTGCAGACAACCCACAGTTCCTGATGTGCGTGAGAAGATTAAAAGCACGTCTGCTCAACATGAAACGGCAGTGAATGGAAGGCGTCATCGCTCGCAGTCAAATGCACGGCGTCGTCAAGGATGAGCCTGCCACACTGCACCACTTAGTCAGGGAAAGGCAAAGGGCAAACAGCAAGGTTATCTCCGAACTCCTCGATAAGGACGGAAACAAGCTGTCCACAAAGCGGGAAATTGTGGACCACGTGGAAAACCACTTCGAAAAGCTCTTCAGAAGCGAAGAGGCGGACAATACCGAAATGGCAGACATCCTGCTGGAAACACATCGGCTCTTGACCAATCAAGACCGGGCGCTACTGACTGAAAACGTGACGGAGGATGAGGTGAGAGCCATCCCCAAAGACAGCGCAAATGGCAGAACACCAGGAGCCGATGGCATCCCCAAGGAATTCTACAGCCAGCTCTGGGACCTAGTAGGAAGACATCTGACAGAAATGGTGAACGAAATCCTAAATGGGACAACAGTACCGGTCTCCCAAAAACACAGGCAGCGAAACACATCAAGGAGTTCAGGCCCATAACCTTGCTGAATGCAGATTACAAGATTGCTGCAAAATGCCTCGCAAATAACATCAAGACTGCGTTAATGAAGGCGATCAGCCCATGGCAAACATATGCAGTGCTCGGCAGGAGCATATTCGACGCTGCCTCCGCATACACAGACGTGATTGCGCATGCCGCCGCCAGCAGAATGACCACAGCAATAATTTCTGTTGACTTCCACAAGGCTTTCGACAGGATCAGCCACCGATATCTCCTGCAAGCGTTAACAAAACTCTGTCTTGGACAAAAATTCACCAAAATTATAAGAAACTTTCTAACGAACGCCACATCGATAACAACTGCGAACGGATGGACAGCAAAAAGAATACAACTAGGGAAGTCAGTAGGACAAGGCTGCCCGTTGCCCATGGCCCTCTTCGTGGCAGCGCTTGACCCACTGCTACGTAAACTGGTTGTAAGCATGCACGGTTACCAAATTGGGCAACAGAAGGTCACATGCATGGCCTATGCCGACGATGTGGGAATCTTTGTCAACAACGAGCAGGAGATAGACGAAATAGAACCGATAATCAAAACATTTCAAAATGCATCGGGAGCAAGGGTCAATCCCAGAATAACTGTGCTGCTCCCCATTGGCAACGGAAGTCTGACCAACAACAGGGAGTGGTATCGAGAAACTGAGACCCACAAAACACTAGGGATACAGATTCAAAAATGCCCACTAAAGATGGAGACACAAAACTGGCGAACGACCCTACATACAATACGAGGGCTCACCAGGACTCACTCGAGTAGACATCTAACATTAGGACAAAGAGCAGGATTGATCAACACAACGATCCTGTCGAAAGCCTGGTACGTGGCACAGATACTGACTGCACCAACAGAAATCGCACGGGTGATACAATGAGCCGTCTACTACCTGCTGTGGAGGCGGGAAATATTCAAAGTATCGCAGGCGATGTGCTCAATGAAGAAGGAGGAAGGAGGGCTGGGGCTGGTGGATGTCAGGACAAGGTGTGCTGCGCTGCTCCTCCACAGAGAAATCCAAATGGAGGGGAGGGCAAAAACAAAGGCAGCATCACGGCCTGCCTAATAAACATCTACAGGCCACGATCGGAAGAAGCACCGGTAGACACCAGTCACATACCATTTAAGATGCGACACATCAGGCAACTGATCCTCAATAAGAGCTGCGCACTGCCCATCATAACAAACCCGCAACTAAGGACGGCGAAAAACATCTACGGCGCACTAAGAGGGCAAACACACAGAACAAGAATCGAGATAAAATCTCCAGACCACGACTGGCCAGTCATCTGGAAAAACATCTCGGAACAAGCAATACCGGAGCACGCCAGGTCCACATGGTACAAAGTAGTGCACAACACCGTACTGACCAATGAGAGACTGGCGCGAATCCATATGAAAGAATCACCCACCTGTGAAACCTGCAACGAAAAGGACACTGTAGAACACCGATTCCTATACAGGGCAACCAGCAACATATGGGAGACAAGCAAGAAAATACTAGCCCACATAAACAGAAGTGACGCAAGAAACATCCAAGTCACAGCTCTCACCGTCCCTGATGCGAAACCATTCCCTAGGCCAAAACGAACGGCCACGATGTGGATACTCGCCATGACTGCACACGCAGTCATTACCAAAAAGCAGTCAGACAGCATGCAGTTCCTCACGGACTTGTGGGAAGAGCACAAGAAGGCAAAACAACATGCCAAATACTGCGAGACCTACCACAACTTCCTGGAGATCCCACTGACCGCCGCCTTCAGGGACGCCCTGTCTGCCACCACGTGACGTGTCCGCCACCACCATTGCCATCGCCGCCGCCACCATCGCTGCCACCGCCACCACTGCCCACTGCCACACAACCCCCTCCCCCCCCCCCCCCCCATGCGCTTGTCGCAATCGCAGATGCCCTCCCACACCCCAAAAGCACCAACAGTGATATGTGTGTTAAAGTGCTAAAGTGTTTTTTAAAAAAAAAATGTGACAGTGAAAAGTGATTTAACACGTAAAAGTCTCCAATATCGTGTCAACATAACCATAGCTCCGAGTGTTGTTCCCCATCCCCCCCCCCCCCCCCCTCCATCATGTGCAATCGTTAGGTGCACGCAACTGTGAGTACCACAAAACTGTTACAGTTCTATCAGTACAACAAACTAGTGATTCACATGCTTATATATGTCTCTCTTCCACCACGAATAGTTTCCTCCTTTTAGTCTTACTCTCCCGCACTACCTGTATTAAACTAGCTCTACAATCGCATTGTATAATGCTTCCTAGTGTATTGCTCTTTGCTCAATCTGAAAAAAAAAATAGGTTTAATAATTCGCTAAAATGGTAATGTCCCTTTCTTTTGTCATGGATTGTTTAATATGTTAAGATAGTTTTTCATGAGTGTTTCCCCTGTGGATACCAATTTACTCATCAAACAACAGCTGACAATTGATACACTTGTTAATATTTCCGTCAAACTGATTTCAAGTATAGTGCATATCCCATTAAGGTTTCGTTTTCAAGACCTAACGTAAAATGCCTCCCCCTTTGTTTTCTAACACAAGAATTAATAAGAAGATAGTAATAATTCAACATTATCTTAAAATGAATAGAGCACATCCACAACTCAAAATATGTATAAAAATGATAACCATAATAATAATAAAACAACCAGTAATAAGCAAAATTTCCATAAAATAACTTTTATTTATTAATTATTCTGTGTAAATAACTAGATCATACAATCAATGCCTATTCCACATTCCTTCTGCCACATGTACAAATGTAGTGTACAAAGTCTCAGAAAAAGCTGAACTGCAACAATAAACAGTACAAGAAACCACTAACGAACTCAGACTGACAGACTTTTGAAAAATATTTTTAAAAAAAAGCACCAAATGATATAATTACCTGGACAGTAACAGAAAAATAAAAGTAAAGAATGGATTGTCTCGTCTTTACAAGTAAAATGCAAACTGTATTTGTAAAATGAAATTTGTTATTTTGTAAATAAAAGTGTATATACGTTAAAAAAAAAAAAGGTTCAATTCCCAGCTGGGTCGGAGATTTTCTCCACTCAGAGACTGGGTGTTGTGTTGTCCTAATCATAATTATTTAATCCCCCTCGACAAGCAAGTCGCCAAAGTGGCGTCAAATCGAAAGACTTGAACCAGGCAAATGGTCTACCCAGTGGGAGACCCTAGTCACATGACATTTACATTTTTAATGTGATGAAACTGGGCATCGTATAACAGTTGCACCAATGTAGAACACAAGCTACCACTTTAATGATGAACATAAAATCTCCTACTCGGGGTGACTTATGTGTCTTTTGTTTCTGAGTATGATGAGGGTACAGAATTTTTGCGGAATTAAATTAGATATTTTTTTTGTCCTTAAGAGTCAGAGTTGCAAAGTTTTCTGTACCCTCATCAACAAGTGAGTAAAGATGTTGGTAGTTAATTTTATGTTAAAAATTATGTCTTTTAAATAATAGACCAGTGCCTATTTTCATACATATATATTATGTGATAGTACAAATATTTGTTTTGTGTTGTATTATTATTTGTTTGAGGCAGCTAGAGTTGCAGTTCGCCAGCAACTGCCTTTACAGCACAACAAGATTGGCATGGAACTTCAAAAACACCACAAGGACTGCACAGTAGGTGGTGCTGAAATTCACCAATGAGGATATTTTTCAGCAATGAATTTATGAGGTTTATAAAACATCTGCATAATTTTTTAGCATTAATTGATGCTTCCACACTAAAAGTGTACCTGTACATGCTCATTTAAAAATTTTTGATAGTTACATAGCCCAGTGGAAAATTATTCCAAGAACATGGAAGATAAGTAATAGTTCAAAATTTGAAACTGAACTAATATATTTTGATGATTTTGCCAATCACAATTGTCATAGCACCGCAGAAATTGGCTTTCGAGTACCTCTCAATCACCTCTCATTGTGCCCTGAAATGATAAATGTCCTACCCACCATCCTTCCCACCCCTCCCACGGTGGTATTGTGTGTCCATCGAGCCTACACAATACACTCATCCATCCATACACAACCCCTGTTCCCAACCCCTTACCTCATGGCTGATACCCCTGTAATAGACCTAGATGCAAGACCTGTCCCATACATCTTCCTACCACCACCTACTCCAGTCTGGTCACTAACATCACCTATCCCATCAAAGGCAGGGCTACCTGTGAAACCAGTCATGTGATCTACAAGCTAAGCTGCAACCGCTGTGCTGCATTCTATGTAGGCATGACAACCAACAAGCTGTCTGTCCACATGAACGGCCACCGACAAACTGTGGCCAAAAAACACGTGCACCACCCTGTAACTGAACACGCTGCCAAACGTGGTATCCCTCATCTCAATTACTGCTTCACAGCCTATGCCACATAGATCCTTCCCACCAACACCAGTTTTTCTGAATTGCGCAGCTGGGAACTTTCCCTGCAATATATCCTACGTTCCCGTAACCCTCCTGACCTCAACATTCGTTAATCACTGTCCTCACCCATCCAGCCTCCTCCCTGTTCCCATTCCAGCACTACACAGCTGTCATTTCGCCACCACACCCTGTCTTTTAATTTCTTTTATTTTTATTGTTATTTCTCTCCTTTCTGCTACTTACCCCCTCCCCCTCCACACCTTTTCTCCTACCTTCTAAACTGCAACACTTCATTGTCCGCCACTCCCACCATACTATCCCTCCCCCTCCCTGCCACAGCCTCCTCCTTACCCCGTCATGCACTGGTGCTGCTGCTTGCAGTGTAGTTTCAGCTCTCTGAGACTGCAGACATGTGTGTGCAAGTTGTGCTTGATTGTGTGTGTGTGTGTGTGTGTGTGTGTGTGTGTGTGTGTGTGCGTGTCTACTGCTGACAGAGGCCTTAATGGCTGAAAGCTATAATTGTGTGAATCTTTTTGTTGTGCGTATCGTGGCTCAGCATCTCCGCTATATGGTGAGTAGCAACTTTCCTTCTCTCGTATTGTTACATTCCATCCTGGATTTTCCATTGTTTGATACTTTAATACATCTTATTTAACAAAATAATGTACAATAACATTACAACTTTTTATACACATTAGAGTATATTATAACTGGTTTCTGGACTATTAAACAAAGTAATTAAAATTTGTATAATTAACAACAAATTTTCACAAAAAATGTTTCCTCTAGAGCCACCTGAGTCTAAACAAGTATACTTACCTTTACATAATACATTAAAAATCATTTGTTGTCAGGAATCTGCACAAAAAAACTAACAGCATGTAAAACATGAAACTGTTAGTGCTGGAATGAAAGCTTATATAATACCTAATTTTTGGACTTGATTGGTGTTTGGAAGCACAATGAGTTGAACGTGTTCACATATGAAACAACATGATCTATATGATTGCAAACAGGCCAAGGTCGGTAGTACCGTAAATTTGTTTCATCGCAGATGAAGTCACAATAATTAATAGAATTGCTAATGAAACAGCAACAGAAAATACGATCAACTTACGAACGAGTGTTGGACGCTGAAGAACTGTGTAACACTTCATAAGGATATGAAAAGGAATGATCGCATAGGTTCAGTTACAAGTAAAAAGGTGGCAGACTTCAGTTGTTTGGCAGAATACTGGGGAAGTGCAATCAGTATACAACAGATATTGCTTACAAATCACTAGTGTGACCCATTTTGGAAATTTGCTGAAGTGTGTGGGACCCATACCAAATAGGACTAACAGGGGATATTGAACTTATACAGGGTAGGGAAGCACGATTGATCACAGGTTTGTTTGATCCATGGAACAACAGAATCACCTGGAGTTCTCATAGCCAATAATTTGAACACTACACATTCGTGCTGTGTTTAGGCCAATGGTTGTTCTTTAATTTTGAGCTCTCTGTGACATAATTTTTCAACAAAGTAATGTGAGGCTTTATGTTGCATGTGCTGTTCTCACCTGCCTCAGTACAGAGGATGTTTGACAAGCTCTCAATGGTACGTTCTTCAGCTCTCTCACCCATTGAGACCATCTGTTACAGATTGGCAAGAGGTTGGCATGCCACCTCTGACCAGCCACTACAACTGATGAACTCTGACAGAGTGTTGAGGCATTATAGAATAATCTACCCATATTGGTCATCAAAACACCTCCCTCCTCAATCCAAATTCTCAGTGCCATCCCAGTCTGCCTTAAGTTCCCCCTCGCACACGAACACAATTTCTTAGACACTCCACGTCCTGAAGTAGCACTCTGGTGCCAAACGTAATTGTGGATCCAGCCTGAAACCGAGGAGCAGGTACTTATACAAATGAAATGATACAATTTCAGAGACTTTACTAGTCTCATACAAATATGATTTTTAAGGTATCAGAAAAGTCTCTAAAATTGTGTCATTTCATTTGTGGGGGCACCTGCACCTGGATTTTGGGTTGGATCCCCATTTACAATTGTCACTGAGGTGCCATTCCAGAACATGGAGAGACTCGGCAATCCTGTTTGTACGTAAGGGGGAATTTAAGGTAGACTGGGGTGGCAGTGAGAATTTGGATCGTGGAGGGAGGCGTTCCAGGGTAATCTGTGCAGTTGTGTGCACCGCTGTGCCGAGGTGGCTCAGTGGCTAGCACCCCTGCCTAGTAAGCAGAAGACCTGGGTCCAGTCCCTGGCCTCAGCAAAAATTTTCATGCTTCAGTCTATACACAGAAAATAGAAAACTTCAGACCAGTCTCAATCCTTCCTGTCTTTTCCAAAATAGTTGAGAAAATTATATACAACAGGATTATAAACTTTCTTAACAAACACAACCTGATGTTTGAAAATCAAAATGGATTCCTAAAAGGTAAATCAACTAGCATTGCAGCTGCTGAGCTAATTGAAGAGGTGTTAGGGGGTATCGAAAACAAGGAACGTGTGCCAGATGTATACCTAGACCTGGAAAAAGCCTTTGATTGTGTGAATGTTGACATCCTATTAGACAAGCTATGAAACATGGGCATTAGATCCGCTGCTTATGAGCTAATAAAGTGTTATATGAGCAATAGAAAACAGTTTGTTCTGCTTAAAATGGAAAGTGGTGTCTACAAATCAGAGATCGCTTGCATAAAATATGGCGTGCCCCAGGGCTCGGTGTTGGGCCCCCTTCTGTTCTGGATCTATGTAAATAATATTAAATACTGTACTATAAATTACAAAATTGTTCTGTATGCCGATGACACGTCCATTGTGTGTAAAAAGTAATCGTGTAATGAACTAGAGGCCGAGTGTAATAATGTGCCAAAAGAAATTGTTCAGTTTTTTAATGAAAGCCACTTAAATGTAAGCACCAGTAAAACATGTTTGATGGAGTTCAACAAAAGTAGTTTGAATAATGAAATTAAATTATACATTGGTAACGAATTGGCAAAGAAAGAGTCTAGTGTAAAATTCCTTGGCATAACAGTCCAAAGCAACCTGAAATGGGACACACATATTGACTCCCTAGCAACTAAGTTGTCGAAAAATATATTTGCAATCAGCACTATTAGCAAGTTCTGTAAAGACACTGTAGTCCTAAAGAATGCATACCATGCTCTTTTCTCCTCTCACTTGAACTACAGTATTGAAATTTGGGGGGGGGGGGGGGGGGGGGGCAACAACCAAAGCTAATCTAGATAAGCTACTCATTCTTCAAAAAAGGGGTGTGAGAATAATCTGTGGAGTAAAATATAGGGAATCTTGTCGCAACTTGTTTCCAAATACAGAGGTGTTAACTGTTATAAACACATACATTCTCGAAGCCATATTACTTGTGAAAAGACTGCACCCAAACACTTATTCAGATTTCCACCTGTACAATACTAGAAATAAATAAATATTTTACATTGGCATTCACAGAACAGCACTTTATGAAAAGGGGCCTCAGTACACAGGTATAAAATTAGCTAATGCACTGCCTAGTGCAGTCATGGTTCTTCCTACAATTAAACTGAAACATCAGCTTAAGAAATTTTTAGTAAAACATCCTTTCTACGCATTAGAAGAGTACCATACTTATATGAAGAACAACAAATGCTTTGTGAAACTACGTGAATAGAAATCAGTAAACATCTTATTGTAATTCTGTTGTAAATTAATGACGTATTCAGAAGTGCTTCACTGTTCTTTGCTTTATCCACCCAGTTTATTTTCTCCATTTTCCTCCAAACTTAGACCTCTAATGCTTCACTTCTGTCTCTTCCTCTCTTGTCCAATGTCCACCTTCACAGTTGTACAGAAAAAAATTAATGAACTTTTTTAATTAGCTCCAACCCTAGTTTGCTGCAATTTGTAACATACTCTCATTACATTAGATTCACTTATTGTTGTCCATTTGTCTATATGTCTGCATGACTCTATAAGAACCCCTTTTCTCAGAAACAGGTAGATGTATCATGTTACAATTTATGTCACATACTAAGGTCTACTTACTGCGGTCCCATGGCATTGTAAAAAATTTAAGTTTCTCCATCAATACAATCAAAAGATACAGGCATTTATGTCACACACTTTGATACTCGCAAACTCATTCATCAAAATGCTAACCTGTTGACCTAGAATGATGATGTTTGGCGTGAAGCAAGGTTTCTTGGTACAGCCAAAGAAAAAAAATCCAAAAAATGTTAGTATCACACGAAAAAAATATTTTTTGTTCCATTATCCAACTGTCTGCCTCTCCACATGCTAAGAATCATTTTTCTCAGGTATGAGTGTCTGTATCAACTTGAAATTTATGTTATGTACAGAAGTCTATGGTCCCTTGGTGATGTAAGAAATTTTAGCTTCTACATCAATGCATTCAAAAGATATGGTCATTTATGTCACATATTTTCATATCTTGCTAGTGTTAATATCAATAACAGGCAAAAGTTGTCAAAGTTCTCAATTCTCAGGATGGATGAACTATCTGTATAATTAGTTAAGTTTGTATGGAACAATTGGTGCATGAGTCCTACTTGCACTTATATGGATTTTATTCTGTACTCCTGCAATACTTCTTCAAGTCAGGATAGTGTTCTCTGAAGAGATAATGTTTAATCTGCGAGCAGGGCCATGACATTAGCAAATCCAACTGAGCTGATCTTCCTGGCTGCTATGCTTACTCCTTTGTATTCTACTTCTAGTGTCTTCATTTTCAAGCTTCCAATATATGATGTAAACAGAGTTTGTTACAGGCAACAACACACTCTTATGCCTCCTCTGGTTTCAAACCAGTCTGTCTTACCATTTCTTTGCTTCATGGTTGCTCTCTGCAATGTCTATAACTCTATAAGATATTGGGCCTAGGAAACTAGCCATTTATCTCATTATTTACAGCATTACTGGCCAATATGTAATTGATATGTCTTCAAGAGTAACACATACTAAAAAATGGCATAGGTTCAAGATTTATTTCTCATATTTACTTCACTTCTTTGATTGATTACTAAATTTCAAGTAATGTTGACAGATAGTACAATTATCCTTCAAAGAAAAATGTGCAAGGTGAGTTATTGAGCAAATTTCTTCCTCTAGAGGCTGCAAAATCTTTGCTCACTCAACAAATGAGACATATTTTTGCAGAATTACAGCTAACTGTGAAAGCTAATGAGTTCACACGCGAAATTATGTCAATGCAGTCTCACTGGCTCAGCCATTCACAACAGCAACTGTTACATTTGCTTGTGTTTCTTTCAAAATAATCCTATAAACTGACTATAGAAGGCAGCACCAGTCAAGGGGGAAGTCATAAGATGTATGAACATTGTTTTCATATGAAAATCACTACCTGAACAGTACTCAGGTGTGGTCATTTTAATGCAAAGTTGCAGCCCAAGCTATCCTTTGGCCTGGTCTCCAATGTGTTAATTAGTCTCCTTTCCTTCCAGTTCACCTTCTTCTGTTATATGATTGCCATCATATTATCCCACTTCACTCAATAAGAGGCCATTTCTAGAACTGTGAAACACAAACTTATTTCTTGTCCTCTTTCTATGCAACTTCCACCAATTACTCTTATTAGTCCAATAGCATGTCTTGTATCTCTGCCTTTCCTGAAACCAGATTGTCCCTTCCCTGTATTCTTTTCCATTATATGTACCAACCTAAGATTCAATACTCTCAACGTATTTTTGGTTGTACAGCAGATTATACTTAGTGTTCTCTATTCTGTATATTCTTTGGTACTTGATTTTCTGGGGTTTGGAATCAGCAGTGTTTCGACAAAACTTTTTGACCACGTACCACTTTCTCACATGATGCTCCACAAAGCTGTCATTTCTGCCATGCACTTTTCATACATCCACTGAAATAATTTTGTAAGAAGACCATCCAATCCAGGAAATTTACATTTCTTAACATGTTGGAATATTGCAAACTTTTACTCATAATAAATAGTTTAGGCCATCATGTGAGCTCCTCAGCTCTCTCAAACTTAATGGCCAGTGAGTGACCCAACCAATATCCACAAGTTTCCGATAGAAGTGTGCCAGCTTACCAGATTGGAACTGAGGGAGGAGCTGTAGGTCAGGCTGCTCGAAGAGGTGAGGTACGACTCCACTGCACAGCTGAGGCGGCCCTGCACGATCCGAGCCTCCACCGCGGCACGTGCCTCTTCCGAAGTCTGCTGCCCGGCATCCACACGTAGCGGTTCAGTACGAGTCTCAGTCGCCGCCTCTCTGGCACTGGCAGAATTCGGCAGGGGAGGGCTGGAGCGTGGGGAGGGGCCCTCCGGAGTGAAGCTGAAAGCGCTGCGTGGCTCAGGGGGTGGGGACTCCGGGGGTGTGAGCGCTGGTGCTGGCGGTGCCTCAATCCGTGCTGAAACAGATGGATGGCAGTTTCTGGTGCAAATTTCAGTTTTTATTTGAAGTTAATCTTATTATCTATTAAATTCCTTGCATCACTGGGTATATGGTCAAAGATTTTTGTAGCTGAATACCTCACTCCTTTCTGTGCCAAACTAAGGCTGGGTGATGGATGGTGTATGTCATTTCTCCTTCTGGTATTTATGAATGTTACTGTTGCTTTTGAACTGACAACAATTTTCATAAGGGAGTAAATGAGTTGTTAGTATGCTTTCTATAACAGGTTCTGGACTGGCATCACATATTATCCTTATTACATGCTTCTGTACAATAAATACTTTCAATCATGCCTGAGGCTGTACTTGACTAGAAGAGAGCCCGTTCAAATCCAGGTTGCAAAAAAATTTTCACCATTAGTATTTGGCTGCTAAGGGTAGGCAAGATGATTGTGAGCATTTCCTATCAACAGAATTCGTCCCAATGTCCCATACTAATTTCTGAATTGCTCCAAACTGTACCGTGCATAGAGTGTCATCTGTCTATCAGATGCAGACATTACAGATGATGGTCGCTTTGGTGATATTCAAGAGGAGTAGTCTGTGTGACAATGTGAGGTTTCATCATCTCCCATCTCTTGCATTGTCAATCACAACACATATTGTATATCTAAAAACAAAGATGATGTGACTTACCAAATGAAAGTGCTGGCAGGTCGACAGACACACAAACAAACACAAACATACACACAAAATTCAAGCTTTCGCAACAAACTGTTGCCTCATCAGGAAAGAGGGAAGGAGAGGGAAAGACGAAAGGATGTGGGTTTGGTCTTTAAATATGTCTGGTTGTGTCTGTATATGTGTGGATGGATATGTGTGTGTGTGCGAGTGTATACCCGTCCTTTTTTCCGCCTAAGGTTAGTCTTTCCGCTCCCGGGATTGGAATGACTCCTTACCCTCTCCCTTAAAACCCACATCCTTTCGTCTTTCCCTCTCCTTCCCTCTTTCCTGATGAGGCAACAGTTTGTTGTGAGAGCTTGGATTTTGTGTGTATGTTTGTGTTTGTTTGTGTGTCTGTCGACCTGCCAGCACTTTCATTTGGTAAGTCACGTCATCTTTGTTTTTAGATATATTTTTCCTACGTGGAATGTTTCCCTCTATTATAACAACACAGATTGTGTCATACACTATACTCCGACCCACCAAAGTCACCTACTTGAGCCAGTCACCCTAAGACACAACTGTCACACCTCACAAAGAAAACATGCCACAGTGTGTAGTGGAAATCCTTTCCAGATAGATGGCTGAACTACCCCTTCATGATTTTAAAGCGTCCACCTTTCATTTTACACAGGCATGTAACCCATAAAACAAACAAATTTAGGAAATAGGTAGCACTCAGCTTTTGACATTACATTTACATAGCAATCTCATTTATGAAAATGAATTCCCCAGACTTAATTTAGCAATTTAGTTCACTTACAGTTGCAGTATTGTTAATTACAACTACTTAGTTAAAAACTACAGTAGTTTAGTTTGTACTTTTTCATTCATTAACAACGTATGAAATTTAACTTATAGGGATATAATTTTCAGAGCACAATGAATTACACAGGGTGCTAGTGCTAGAATAACATCACAGCAGTTCTTCAAACCATTTGCTACTTTACAAGTGTAGAACAGTTGTTGTTGTTGTTGTTGTTGTGGTCTTCAGTCCTGAGACTGGTTTGATGCAGCTCTCCATGCTACTCTATCCTGTGAAAGCTTCTTCATCTCCCAGTACTTACTGCAACCTACATCCTTCTGAATCTGCTTAATGTATTCATCTCTTGGTCTCCCCATACAATTTTTACCCTCCACACTGCCCTCCAATGCTAAATTTGTGATCCCTTGATGCCTCAGAACATGCCCTACCAACCAGTCCCTTCTTCTTGTCAAGTTGTGCCACAAACTCCTCTTCTCCCCTATCCTATTCAATACCTCCTCATTAGTTACGTGATCTACCCATCTAATCTTCAGCATTCTTCTGTAGCACCACATTTTGAAAGCTTCTATTCTTTCTTCTCCAAACTATCAATCGTGCATATTTCACTTCCATACATGGCTACACTCCATACAAATACTTTTAGAAACAACTTCCTGACACTTAAATCTATACTCGATGTTAACAAATTTCTTTTCTTCAGAAACGCTATCCTTGCCATTGCCAGTCTACATTTTATATCCTCTCTACTTCAACCATCATCAGTTATTTTGCTCCCCAAATAGCATAACTCATTTACTACTTTAAGCGTCTCATTTCCTAATCTAATTCCCTCAGCATCACCCGTCTTAATTTAACTACATTCCATGATCCTCGTTTTGCTTTTGTTGATGTTCATCTTATATCCTCCTTTCAAGACACTGTCCATTCTGTTCAACTGCTCTTCCAAGTCCTTTGCTGTCTCTGACAGAATTACAATGTCATCGGCGAACCTCAAAGTTTTTATTTCTTCTCCATGGATTTTAATACCTACTCCAAATTTTTCTTTTGTTTCCTTTACTGCTTGCTCAATATACAGATTGAATAGCATCAGGGATAGGCTACAACCTTGTCTCACTCCCTTCCAAACCACTGCTTCCCTTACATGTCCCTCGACTCTTACAACTGCCATCTGCTTTCTGTACAAATTGTAAATAGCCTTTCGCTCCCTGTATTTTACCCCTGCCACCTTCAGAATTTGAAAGAGAGTATTCCAGTCAACATTGTCAAAAGCTTTCTCTAAGTCTACAAATGCTATAAACGTGGGTTTGCCTTTCCTTAATCTTTCTTCTAATATAAGGCGTAAGGTCAGTATTGCCTCACGTGTTCCAACATTTATACGGAATCCAAACTGATCTTCCCCGACGTTGACTTCTACCAGTTTTTCCATTTGTCTATAAAGAATTCACGTTAGTATTTTGCAGCTGTGACTTATTAAACTGATAGTTCAGTAATTTTCACATCTGTCAACACCTGCTTTCTTTGGCATTGGAATTATTATATTCTTCTTGAAGTCTGAGGGTATTTCACCTGTCTCATACATCTTGCTCACTAGATGGTAGAGTTTTGTCATGACTGGCTCTCCCAAGGCCGTCAGTAGTTCTAATGGAATGTTGTCTACATCCTCTTCCATTTCCATAATATTGTTCTCAAGTACATCGCCCTTGTATAGACCCTCTATATACTCCTTCCACCTTTCTGCTTTCCCCTCTTTGCTTAGAACTGGGTTTCCATCTGAGATCTTGATATTCATACAAGTGGTTCTCTTTTCTCCAAAGGTCTCTTTAATTTTCCTGTAGGCAGAATCTATCTTACCCCTAGTGAGATAAGCCTCTAAATCCTTACATTTGTCCTCTAGCCATCCCCACTACGCAGTTTTGCACTTCCTGTCGATCTCATTTTTGAGACGTTTGTATTCCTTTTTGCCTGCTTCATTTACTGCATTTTTATATTTTCCCCTTTCATCAATTAAATTCAATATTTCTTCTGTTACCCAAGGATTTCTACTAGTCCTCGTCTTTTACCTACTTGATCCTCTGCTGCCTTCACTACTTCATCCCTCAGAGCTACCCAGGAAACTCTCTACAACCTCCGGTTTAGTCAGTTTATCCAGGACCCATCTCCTTAAATTCCCACCTTTTTGCAATTTCTTCATTTTTAATCTACAGTTCATAACCAATAGATTGTGGTCAGAGTCCACATCTGCCCCTGGAAATGTCTTACAATTTAAAACCTAGTTCCTAAATCTCTGTTTTACCATTATATAATCTATCTGATAGCTTTTAGTATCTCCAGGGTTCTTCCATGTATACAACCTCCTTTCATGATTCTTGAACCAAGTGTTAGCTATGATTAATTTATGCTCTGTGCAAAATTCTACCAGACCCAATTCATTTCTTACCCCCAATGTAGAACAGAAGAGAATAAAACATAGCTTTATTGTCTCATAACATACAATTTTAAGTCACTGAATTAATGTACATGAGACTCAACAAAACACAAATATTTTTACAGTTTTTCTTAAAATATCATTAACATAATATACTACATCAACTACATAATTGATACAAATTGACCTTTTTTTAACAACAAACTATAACATCCTAAGTATGTGTTCTCTCCTGACCAAATTTTCAGATTGTCCTTCATGAACTCTTCAATGGAACACAAACATTTCTGCACCAATTAGTCATATAAGATTTTTTATAATGTTTCTAAGTTAATATTGAGCAATTATTTTCCTTTTACTTTGTTGTAAATTTTCACACCCACATTCTGCGGAGTTTTAGCATAAAGTTTTCATGTTGGGTGGACAGCATATAATTATTTTATTCCTGCTGTTGTAATCATCTTAAATTGATTCACTACAAATAAATCAAAGTTAGTGTGTACAAATATAATCAGTGCATATATGCAGAGTGAAGGAACATTTAATATACTCAGATTTTTTTTAGGAGTGGGTGACATGCTTTTCTTTGGTTTTGACATTCAAGACATTTAATTTGAGTTACCCCAATTCTGTACCTTATTACTGATTTGAAGTAGCTGTGAAACAATCCTTGCCTTATTCCATGCTGGTAGCATAAGACACCGAAGAGCCAAAGAAACTGGTACACCTGCTAATATCAACTAGAGCCAGCAAGCACACAGAAGTGCCACCAAATGATATGGCATGGACTCGACTAATGTCTGAGGTAGTGTTGGAGGGAACTGACACAATGAATCCTGAAGGACTGTCCATAAATCCATAAGAATACAAGGGGGTGGAGATCTCTTCTGAACAGCACATTGCATGGCATCCCAGATATCCTCAATAATGTTCATGTCTGGGGGTTTGGTGGCCAGTGGAAGTGTTTAAACTCATAAGAGTGTTCCTGGAACCACTCTGTAGCAATTCCAGATGTGTGGTGTGTCACATTGTCCTGCTGGAATTACCCAAGTTTGTTGGAATTCACAATGGACATGAATGGGTGTAGGTGATCAGACATGATGCTTACATATGTGTCATCTTTCAGAGTCATATCTAGACATATCAGGCGTCCCATATCACATCAACTGCACACAGCTCACACCATTAAAGTGCCTCTGCCAGCTTGAACAGTCTCCTCTGACATGCAGAGTTCATGAATTTATGCGGTTGTCTCCATACCTGTACACGTCCATCTGCTCGATACACTTTGAAATGAGACTCATCCACCCAGGCAACATGTTTCCAGTCATTGACAGTCCAGCATTGGTGTTGACAGGTACAGGTATCATCAAGGGTACACAAGTGGGCCTTTGGCTGTGAAAGTCCGCATCGATGATGTTACATTGAATAATTCGCACAATGACACTTTCTGATGGCCCAGCATTGAAATCTACAGCAATCTGCAGAAGGGTTGCACTTCTGTCATACTGAATCATCCTCTTCAGTCATCACTGGTCCCATTCTTGCAGGATCTTTTTCCAACCGCATTGATGTCCGAGATTTGATGTTTTACCAGATTCCTGATATTCATGGCACACTCTTGAAATGGTTATATGGGGAAATCCCCACTTCACACCTATCTCGGAGATGCTGTGTCCCACTGCTCATGTGCCAATTATAACACCATGTTGAAACTCACGTAAGTCTTGATAACCTGCAGTAACTGATGTAACAACTGCACTACACGCTTGCTGTCTTGTCTTATCACAGCACCATATTCTGCCTGTTCACATATCTCTGTATTTGAATGTGTATGCCTATACCAGTTTCTTTGGTGCTTCAGAGTATAATATAACCATCACAAATACTGAGCTATTTAATTTATTTGCTAAGTATCCTTTATGTGAGACCCATGATGAATTTTTATCAGGATCAGTTGCTCCTGATGAAGATGATGGAGGAAATTGTTGAAAGCTCAAGGTTTTACCCTGAACTGACAAGGCAAGAAATCTAAGAATGTTTTATACAACAGTGCCATCATCAAATACTTTGTCCTCATGCATTCCTAGGAATTTCAGGCAGCTGGCTTCCTGCAAATCCTGGTTGTTGTGATTGTTTTGAACATCATTTAACTCTTCTTGTTTTGTTTAAACTGCATTAATGGAGTTTTTTCCATTTTTAATTTTAACCCACTTAAGTTAAACGACATACCTAATTCCTCTAAAGTATTTATGATAGTTTGAGGAACTGGACCAGTACTGTTAATTTCAGTGATTAAAAATGTGTCATCTGAAAACAAAACTCAGTGGCACTCAATATTAAGCTGTATCTCATTTAGGAAAAACAGAAACAGTATAGGACCTAAGACTGAAACTTGGGGAATGGTTTTCCATTCTGAAACATAAATTCCTCTCTGATATAATAACCATTATTGGTTTGATAGTATCTAAACCAGGGGTGGCAAACCCTCAGCCCGCGGGCCACATGTGGCCCCTGGGGCACCAATTTTTGGCCCGTGGAGCTGTTTCACACAAATGAAAAATTTAACTTTTATTGCAGTTAAAACCCCCAAAACAGCATTCCATCAACCATATTTCACATCATATCCAATTACAATAGGTAGATCATTGATTCAAATATTGTTAGATTTTCATCTATATTCCTGCTGGAAAAAAATAACTGTGTTGGATTTATTTTGAAAAGTTGCCACTCCATCTTGAAGAAAATACATTTTGCCTTGACCAGGCAACAATTAGCTGTAGTATGGACTGAGCAAGCAGATACATTTCTTGTGATGTGCAAGTGCCAGGCATAGCCGATAATTCCATATTTAATTTTGCGACAAACTCACAACACTATTGGATGTAAAGTTACAGCCCTTCACATGCATACGAAGTGCACATTCGATTGCAACTGACCTATCATCACATCAGATGAGCCAGCTTATATCTTTTTTACAATTAAGCTGTGGTGCCTGTCTTTAATTTCAGTAGGCCGTGAGTTCGGGAACCTGTACAGAAAATTGGAATACAGGTCTACATAAACTTCATTTCCGCCCTTTCTATTGCTCATGAAAACCACACATTGCATGTTGTACCATCATACCGTGAGACCTTCAGTGCTGGTGATCCAAATTGCTGTCTACACCTCTACCTCTAATACCCAGTAGCACGTCTTCTTGCACTGATTCATTGTAGCATACTATCCTCAAGTTCATCAAGAAACTGTTAGTCCAGAATGTTCCACTCCTCAACGGCGATTCAGTGTAGACCCCTCAGAGTGGTTGATGGGTCACGTCATCCATAAACAGCCCTTTTCAATCTATCCCAGACATGTTTGATAGGGTTCATGTATAGAGAACTTGCTGGCCACTCAAGTCGAGCGATGTCATTATCCTGAAGGAAGTGGTTCAGAAGATGAGCATGATGGGGGCACAAATTGTCTTCCAAGAAGATGAATGCCTTGCCAATATGCTGCCAGTATGGTTGTACTGTTGGTCGGAGGATGGCATTCACGTATCGTTCAGTCATTACGGCTCCTTCCTGTACGTCAGTTCCACATAATGCCACTCCAAAACTGTAGAGAACCTCCACCTTGCTTCACTTGCTTCACTCGTGGCTAAGACGTTCAGCCTGACTGGGCTGCCTCCAAACACATCTCTGACGATTGTCTGGTTGATGCCAATTCTGAGCGGTCCATTAGGCATGTTGTTGGGTGCATCTGTACTGCACAGCATGGTGTCATGGTTGCGAAGATGGACCTTGCCGTGGATGTTGGGAGTGAAGTTGCACAACACGCAGCCTATTGCACACAGTTTGAGTCATAATATGACATCCTGCAGCTGCATGAAAAGCATGATTCAACATGGTGGTGTTGCTGTCAGGGTTCCTCTTAGCCATAGCCCATGGGTAGCCGTCATCCACTGCAGTAGTAGCCCTTGGGTGGCCTGAGTGAGGCGTGTCATCAACGATTCCTGTCTCTCTGTATCTCCTCCATGTCCAAACAGCATCATTTTGGTTGACTCCAAGATGCCTGGACACTTCCCTTGTTCAGATCCCTTCCTGGCACAAAGTAAAAATGCAGACATGATCAACCTGCAGTACTGACTGTCTAGGCATGGTTGAACTACAGACAACCTGAGCCGTGTACCTCCTCCCTGGTGGAATGACTGGAACTGGTCGGTTGTCGGACCCCCTCCGTCTAATAGGCGGAGCTCATGCATGGTTGTTTACATCTTTTGGCAGTTTTAGTGACATCTCGGAACAGTCAAATGGACTGTGTCTGTGATACAATATCCACAGTCAATGTCTTCAGGAGTTCTTGGAACCGGGGTGATGCAAAACTTTTTTGATGTCTGTATTTCATGTATTCAATTTGGTAGGGACACCAATTGACATTAGCAATTGTCAAAGGTAGTAAAGGGACTCTCTACATCTACATCTACATGACTACTCTGCAATTCACATTTAAGTGCTTGGCAGAGGGTTCGTCGAACCACAATCATACTATCTCTCTACCATTCCACTCCCGAACAGCGCGCGGGAAAAACGAACACCTAAACCTTTCTGTTCGAGCTCTGATTTCTCTTATTTTATTTTGATGATCATTCCTATCTATGTAGGCTGGGCTCAACAAAATATTTTCGCATTTGGAAGAGAAAGTTGGTGACTGAAATTTCGTAAATAGATCTCGCCGTGACGAAAAACGTCTTTGCTGTAATGACTTCCATCCCAATTCGCGTATCATATCTGCCACACTCTCTCCCCTACTATGTGAAAATACAAAACGAGCTGCCCTTTTTTGCACCCTTTCAATGTCCTCTCCTAGTCTTTCTCTCTTATTTACAGCAACTAATAATGTTATCTACTTGAAATGTAGAATCAAAGCTATTTTAACATGGCAAAATGATTAAGGTATGCTTAGAGACCGTCGCTGAAATTGTGTGTCCAGAAAAAAAAAGGATTTTTCAAAACTAAGCCTGTGTCATCAAACTATTACTAGACATGTATATGGCATTGGCAGAGAAATTGAAAACAAAAAATCATGCATCTGAGTTTACATTTTATTCTCTAGCTTCGGCTGAATGCACAGATATGGTGGATACCACACAAGTGGCAATTTATGTCAGAGGTTTTTGATGCCCATTTTAACAAACCAGAAGAATTAGCGGCATTGTATCCACTTAAGGGTACCACAAAGTCACAAGATTTGTTGAAAGCAGTTATATTGACATTAAGTTGCTTTTTGTTAGAACTTAACAACATATCAGGGCTAACAATGGATGGTGCTCTAGAAATGGCTGGAAAGTATGGAGATTGAGATAAATAAAAATGAGGCATGCAAAATTGTCATACATCAATACTAAACTTTCACTGCATTATCCATTGAGAGAATTTATGTGCCAAGTCTCCCTCAAAATGTACCATGTCATATAGGTAGTTGTCAAAAGAGTGAACTTCATTACGTCAAAAGGACTGAATCACCATCAGTTCCAAGAATTTATGAAGTCTTTGAAGTCAGAGCATAACAATATATACAGAAGTAAGATGGCTAACCTGTGTCCAAATGTTGAAAAGAGTGTTTGATTTGAAGCAAGAAATACAATCATTCTTTGAAAGCAAGTCAAAGAGACTCATGGAGTTTGAGGATAAATAATGGCTTTCCTACTTTGCATTCTTGGTCAACATAACTAGCCACCTAAATGATGTTAATACTCAACTACAAGGGAAAGATTAGCTAATTAATGTCATGCTTGAACTTATTTATGCATTCCAAATGGGAACAACAGCTACAAACAAAAAATTTCACACTTTTCCTACTTTGTCAAAGTAATTGATTGTCACATTGGCAGCAGCAATTAAATGCTTGATATCTGATTTGAAATATGAATTCGAAAACCAATTTCAAGATTTTGAGAAACATCATCTGCTTTTTTCTGTATTTGCTATGCTATTCTCCATGGACATGAGTTCACTACCGAGACATTTACAAATGGAATGCTGCGAAATGCAATATGATGCACAGTTAAAAGGGAAATTTAATCAAACAATGGAAAATCCATGATGGAAGTAACAATATTATGATAAGGAAAGTTGCTACTCACCATATAGTGGAGATGCTGAGATGCAGATAGGCACAACAAAAGATTTTCGCACTTAAAGCTTTTGGCCAATGGCTAATAGGAAGAAATATCCAGCACTTTACAAAACAAGGTTTAAAAAAATTCAGTATTTGGAAACACTTACAAGTGTGAACAGCTTTTTAGTTGGATGAATTACATAAAATCACAAATGAGAACACAAAATACTGTTGTTCATTTGGGAAACTCTGCATGAAGCAACAATTTCAGTTGACATCAATATTGACTCACTCAGTTCAGTCAAACAAAGCCAGATACCCCACTAATATTGTATTTCATTAAATCAGATAATAAATATTCTTACCTCAGATTTGTTTTATTTTCTTTAATAAATGAATTAATATTTGTTGCTCATTTTGGTTCACAAAACAAAAATTAGTCATGCAGCCAGTGGGGAAATTCCCCCTTAAAAATTTGGCCCACTCACTGAATAGGTTGGCTATCCCTGACATAAACCATTCTAATTCAGGGTCCTTAATCTCATATTTTCCCAGTTTACAGAGCAGCTAGCAGTGGTTCACACTATTGTAGGCCTTCGATAGCCCACAAAAAATTCCTGTTTCACAATGTATAGTCATGAATGCTTTCCATAATTACCAGTATTTCTCTTTTCTCAAAAAGGACAAAATTAGAGGGAAAGCTGCTACTCACCATATAGCAGAGATGCTGAGTCATAGATAGGCACAACAAAAAGACTATCACAATATAAGTATGTGTGTCTGTCATCTATTTTCGACAAAGGCCTTTTTGGACAAAAGCTTATACTGGGACAGTCTTTTTGTTGTGCCTATCTGGGACTCAGCATCGCCACTGTATGGTGAGTAGTAGCTTCCCTTTTCATAATATTGTCACATTACATCCTGGATTTTCCAATGTTTAAAAGTACAAAATGTATCTACAAGAACTTCAAGCATTTAATTATTTTTAGAAAAGGCCCACATATGCACCTACACATGTATTCAACATCTCTTCTGGGCAGTTAAATGTCTTGTGGTTAATATAGTTGATTTTAAGAGTGAATTAATGGCTTTTAAGTAGCTGAAATCTTTCTACTCCATTAAAGACTGTCTTCACAGGTACTGGGATTACATGATTTGAAGGACTTGAAAAGGAAGTAGTAATTGAGACAGGAGTGAGACTGGGTTGTAGCCTATCCCCCATATCTTTGAAAACAGTACAAGGTTATGAATTAAAAGAAATTAAGGTTTGCTGATCACATTGCATTTCTCACAGAGAGAGTAGAGCACATACAAAATGAATATCAATAAATGCAAAATTAGGGTAATGGACATGTAGTTGATATAAGTCAGTTGATGCAGAGGGAAACAGATTAGGAAATGACACTCAAAAATCAGTATATGAGTTTCATTATTTGAGCAAAAGAGTCAGTGCAAACACCAGAAGTAAAGAGAACATACACTGAGGACTGGAAATACCAACAAACAATTTCTGAAAAAAAGATATGTTCACATCTAATACAAATTAACATCTTAAAAAGCCTTTACTGAAAATATATCTCTAGAGTGTAACCTTACATGAAAAGTAAGCTATATTGGGACTTTCTCATTAATTTAATCAAAGTATGTTCTGTAATATTAGATGTTATGTATGAATAAAAGCTCTCTTTCTCAGGAAAGAGTTCATTCCATCGTGTGAACATGCTACAAAATAAGGGCCGACAAAGATTGTTTTCTATCTCACAGCTTGATTTGATCCCAATTCAGTGTTTATTTATTCAGCCAAAAACCACAACCATAGCACAAAGTCCATAATGTGTGGACATGTCACTGTCTTGTCACATGAACTCACAAAAGCTGCACACTGAACAGGCACAAAACATTAAAAATCTCAGGTCTAGAATTCAAAATACCAAAAACATTAAGCATACAGTGCAGCTAACATATGCAGCTTTAAATATCACTTAAAAACATGTCTTCTAGTACGATTTGTTGTGGTAAAGCGTTCAGAAATGTCAAGTCAGCAGATAAATAAGCTACCTATAGATTTTATCTTGGTGTTAACTTTTAGTGTCACGCAGTAAAACAAAAAGAAGATACAATATGTAAAATTTTGGCTATAGTGTGATATTCCCCCCCTCGAAATCTATGTTGTGGTGACAGACCAATGTGTAGTGTAGCCTGAGGCCCATATTGGTTCCAACTGATAAATGTTACAGCCTTCCCCAGTATAGAAACCATGAGCCATGCCTGATGAAGGCGAAACACATATGAAAAACAACACAAACAAAAAGGGAATGGAAACTTTTTAACTGTGATGCTACAGAAGAATGTTGATGATGATTAGATGGCTAGAATGTGTAACTAAAGAAAAGGTATTGAATTGAGTTGGACAGAAAATAGGTTTATGGCACCATTTGACAAAAAAGAGGGACTAGTTGATGGGACACATCTTGAGACGTCAAGGATAGCATGGAGAGCTGCATTAAACCAGTCTTCTGACCGAAGGCTTCACCATTCGCCAAGGATGTGAGACAAATTTAGTTATGTAACAATGCTTTGGCTTATAACATATTCTGTATTAGCACTTTTATTTAATGACTTATCATAGATTTAAGTTATTCATTTCCTTTGTGATTACAGAAACTGGGCATTCTTAAGTTTACCTACATTACATTTATACCAGCGAAAATATTTAATATTACTAGAGCAGAATGGCCTCTTAAGGCTACGGTTCAGAAATAGAAAGAGACATACTCACATCGCCACTTGTACATTGTGACACGCTCCCTCACATGCTCCGGACTGGGCGGCGGTGTGGCAACTCTCTCGCCAGCGCCGTACCCACCGCTCCGAGGCGACGGGGACCTCTCTGGCGTGACGACACGGTGGGCAGGCCCGGGCTGGCTGCGCTCTGGAGATGACACAGGAGTAGGGATTGGGAGGTGGAGAGGGAGGTGGACAGTGGTCACTCCGCCCGTGCGCCTGCTGCGGATCCTGACTGTGCCGAATCGCTCGGGCGAGAGTGGCGTACGCGTGGGTGACGGCGGTACACGCGAGGGCGGGCGAGTGGCAGGCTCCGGGCTGGGTGGCATGTGGTGGCTGGTCGATTCCTGAATGTCACCAGCAGCTTATATTGTAAGGACACACTTGACGACACATATCCGAAATTTCATTGAGAAAGAAAATTGCTTCCGGACACACTGTTTTTGAAACAATAATTCCTTTTACTTTTTCTTTAAGTAGTGATGGGCCTTGGTGCATTATCAGATCACAGTGATGATTTCTACTTGAAGTTTCTACACCTTTGCTCTATAATAGAAAGCAGCATAAGTGACCCCACCTCCCTTCCCCACAACCTTCTGACTCTGTGCCTATTGGCATTCTAGTCCCTGCACACTCAGCCTGACAGCATTCCTCTCTCTGCCCATCCATACACTACTATCCCTTCCCCTTCTCTTTATCCTCCTAATTGCTGCTAGTATCCCACACGACAGTTGCAATCTGGCCCGAGCTGCCAGAGTTGGCGGTCATGTATGCGTCACGTGTGCTGCTTGTGTGTATGAACGGTATGTTTTTCTCTGCTGTGTCCAAAAGCTTTATGTAAGTGTCTTTTAATTGTGCCTGTCTCCAAGTTAACATATCTTCTGTATGGTAAGTAGGAATTTATCTCTCCCTATGTAATCGGCACTTAGTTTTACAGCAGTTTCCCCTTTCTCAAATCTTACAGTTAATTCTAATTTTGGATTGAATGTCAACACATGTTTCTTTTATTTCCCCATCATCTCTTTTACAAATTTCTTTTAACCTGATTTATTGACACTTACATGCTGACTAATATCATAATAGTGATTTTGTTTTTTAAGGAGGGTAGGACATCAAACGGGCCGACTTTGAGCAGGAGAGGCACCACAGGACATTTCAATTTCCACTGTGTATACTTTTACAAATAAATTCATAAAACTATGTCAGCATGACCAGGAAGGATTCAGAATTCACACTCATAGCAGTGGAAGTTCCAAAACATAACAAAGTAATTTTTCTCACATCTGAAATTTCATAATTTTTTTCTCTTAATAATGGCAGCATTTGTTGCTATAGGTACACTTTTCTTCATAAGTAAGAGAGATTCTTTGATGAATTTTGCATAGCATACAAACCATACTTAAAGGTGTATGAAACTCTAGAATTTTCCAAATCTATTAAAAACTGTGGTAAAAATTGAGGTAATTAACTATAAAATTTGGCACTTCTTTGTATTCACTACTCTCTACTACTGTGTATTCACTACTCTCTTTAGAGTAAAGTATGCATCACTCTATAGAGTACTGCCTTGCCACATGTTATCAACTTTGATCCATCCCAGAAACTATAGAGCACATCCAGAATGCTGCTGCGGGTCTCAAGATCTCAGTTGCAGCACAATCTGGATCTCATATGAGTACCAGTGTAAAATAACCCACAAAAGTTTCCACGGTGTTGACTGTGGGATAGACAATTCTAGTGATACTGCACAACCGCTAGCATTACCCAACACATGTGCTGTATGGTCAGTTACAACAACAGCAAATTCATCAATAACTTCCACTGGGATAGGACACCTTCCTCTTCCAGGTGCCACACCAAGCTCACATGTGTTTTCTAATTTCATTATCATTGTCTTTAAGCCATTTAGTGACATCAGGCCTCTCCTCTGACCTTTCAATCAGCAACACACTCTCAGTGCAGCACTGTAATTCCTACTGAACACGTAAAACAGTTTCACTAACAGCGCGCAGTCTCTCTTCCCGATAGCCATACTGTTCACTTATGCTATGGCTTGTCAAATGACAGCGTGGATGTCATAATGTCAAACAAACTGTGTAAGCACTAGATTTACAACTGGTGGCCACAATTCAAACTAATTCTTTTCCAGCATAAATCAGCCCTACATTAACACATTTGCATATCTATCAAGTAGTGCTACCATATCATAATTACAGCCACCACTGGACCTCTGTGACTAGCTGCACTTAATTATAACCACACGGTTTCAGAGGTACAGAACAATGGGCACACACTGGGTGGGACTCCATGTGTGAAATACCTTGGCATCCAGGTCAGTAATAAACTCAGGCAGCACCAGCAAGTGGATAAGTTCACCAAAAAGTTCATTTGTGCCTGCTTTACACACAGAAATCTCTCTCAGCATCATGAGCTACAGTGGGACTGTTAGCAGACTTTGGATACTGCCCTATGGCTTAATTTCTGTAGCAATGCAGCTGTGGTCAAAAAGGTATTTATTCTACAGAAGTGTGCAGTAAAAATATTATATAAAGTTGATGTCTGAACATCTTGTTCAGGCTCCTGAATGAACTTTGTATTTTTAAACTTACCAGTCAGTACATTTACTGCCTAAGGATAGAAAAATAAATTAAGGAAGAACTTTAGAGTTAACAACCACAGTGCAAACAGCAAACATAATTTCCATAGACACTGCCCATCCAAAAATTCCAGAGCACTTCATGGGATTCATACAATGATTATTCTACAAAATTAGAACCTGTAGAGTGATGTGACATTTTGTGGACCTAGAATGTTTATGACAAGCAAATATGTGTACGCAGAGATCTGCGAATTCTTCCATGGTACAATAAGCTTTCTCATATAGTTGCTGCTCATTCATTCATTTACACATTGAAGCTGTCACAAAGGAAAGCCTCCGAGGGAGTGCACTGGATGTACTTATACACCAACAGTCAGAGATAGCTAATTGTGACTAGTGCAAACCAGTTCATAATGATGCTGTGGGAATTAATTCTAGATACTTCTTTCAAAATTTGTTCAACACAAGGGTACTGCACATATTAGTGGAAAATTATTTATTTTAAAAACAGCAACTTCTCTTCCTCCTACACTGCTTAACTGCTCTTTCTACTTACTGATTCGTAGATTTCTCTAACGTAACTGATGTCACAGTACACTACCAACTGCCTGTATTGCTCAAAAGTTAAAAATCTATTTAAAATGAATGTTAGTGTTAATCATAATATCACTGAGCCTAATCATTTCAATAAATCAGGTACAAAGTGGCTAATTAGGTACAATTTTGCTTTGGTTTTAAATAGTTATGTATTTCCAATTTACCAGCTGGTGTTTGCAGGAAACCTGTTGAAAACTTTTGCATCAAAATATAAAACTCCATTCTGAATCCCACAAAGTCAGACAAAAGTCTACAGGGCAATTTCTTTCAGTTCTAGTATTTCAATTAGTGAAACCTAATTTACTCTTACTGTACCAGTAGAAAAATTTGTACTAGCTCATAACTGTAAGAATCCAAAGTATTCTAAAGAATCTCCTACAAAAAATTCAGTTATTGGCTTTACATGATATTTTCATTGCACAACTCTGTAGAATAAACACTTTCTTATACCTTAGCTATCTTGCCCCAGAATGTTATTTCCATAAAACAGAACTGTCTGCATGTCAACACAATGAGAGAGGTTTCTATGTGCAAACCAGACTCAGTACAGTTTTCTGGTAAACTTGTCCATATGCTGGTGCACCTTCCCGTCTAACCACTTAAACATGGCTTTAAGATCAAAATTACAGTAGCAGAATTTAAATAAACTGCATCTGTGTCAAAAATTGTAGTTTCTTTTCCTCTTGTTGTTTTCTTTGCTTTTAGCCTTGATCTATTTGTTTCATTTTTAACTTGAAGGTAAAGACAAACCTCTTTTATATCTCGTATAGTGCTAATGTCACAGTTTTGCACATTATTTCAAATCAAGCTGATAACGCTCTTGGACATGGAGATGAATTTGTGATCTGTAATAAACACTGTATGATGCTAGTATGTTCTGAAAACTGTAAAATTCAAAACTCACCACCTCAGGAGTTCCTTGTCTCAGCTTGTCATCCTTCAGCAGCTTGCCATCCACCTGGATCTCTGGGATAGAAGTGGATTCCTGCTCTTCTGGTTCCTTTTCTGCTGCATCACCAAGCACAGGAGGAGTTTCTTGGTGATTTGCTTCTCCCTCCTCATCTTCAAAGTCATCTTCATAGTCAAGTGAGCCACCATCGACACTGCCTCCATCCTCACTTCCATTGTTCATCACCTCACTATCTGCTGGTTCCTGCACAAGAGATTAGAAATACTACTCTGTGTATCACTAGAAATGGTGTTACTCTGTGCTCTCTCTCTGACTTGTACAGAATGACTTTATATTACAATGAACACTGTTTTTACTCAAATTTCAAATAAAAATACATAATAATAACTTTAGTGGCACAACTGGACCATAAATTTAACAACTGCTGAAAGTAGAAAACCTGCAGCAAGACTAACGTGTATGTGTGTGTGTGTGTGTGTGTGTGTGTGTGTGTGTGTGTGTGTGCGCGCGCACGCATGCACGCACATATGCTGGCCATTTTGTGGTGTATGGTGGAGAGTACTTTTTGTATCACTGTCACTTTCCTATTTCCTGTTCCACTCCCGAATGTTCTGCGGAAAGAATGATTGCTGGTAAGCCTCCGAGTGAAACTGAATCTCTCTAATCTTACCTTCTTGGTCTTTTTTGTGAGATACACAGAGTCTGAGTAGAAAGCATTGACAACAATTTTTTCCTGATGCACTCATATGTCACAGCACACTTGCACCACACATGCTTGATGGTGGGGAATGTTACCTCCAACGTGCACCAAGTGCAAGACATCTGCAAGCATTCGTTCAGGCAAGATTGTCTTTCTAGTGGAACCCTGTTGAGTAACTCAGTGCCAGCATAAAATGCAGGAAACGATTGAACAGTGTTATGCAATCAAATTTTTTTGTCAGACTGGAGAAATCTAGTACAAAGACATTGGACATGATTCGAGGATGAAAGCATGTCACAAACGCCAGTCTTTAAATGACACAAGCTATTCAAAGATGGCCAAGACAGTGTGAAAGATGAGCCCCCTATTTGATGGCTGTTGATGTCAAGAGCTGACAACAACATAAAATGTGTGCGTCAAGTGCTGAGTTCAGACTGTCTGTTAAGTGCGCGCACGTCACAGATACAATTACTTTGATAAGATGACAGTGTACACCAGCCAGCCACCAGGCAAGCCACTGAAGGAAACTGTAAATCGCATCACTACAACGCACCCAGCTACACTTGCTCCACGGTCACCAACTACCTGATGATAAATGGCATCAGGAAGATTCCCCAACCCCATTACAGTCCCAGCTTAGCTCGAGCAGACTATTTCTTATTCCCAAAAGTGAAATCCACCATGGGACCCTCAGTGCCATCAAAGAAGCTCACACATGTTCTCTTAAGGACCTACCAATATCTGCCAAACAGGAAGCCTTTGATTCGTGGGAAAGTTACTGTCGAAAGGGTGTCAACACTCGAGGGCTCTGAAGAATTTTGAGGCATTGCAGCAATATCTCAAAGAAATTAATTTTTCTGAAACTTTTCTGATACTTTTTATACAAACCACATAATGGCTGACTCATCTAGGACTGTACACTAAAGGAATTTTAACAGTAAACCACACCATCATTTGCAACAACTCTCTTGCAGTGTGTGCCACTGGAGTTGGCCGAGCATCTTCCTGATGTTTGCAGTTGCTAAATGAATCTGTGATGAAACGAGATGGTCTTCTTTGGACATTTTTCTAATTCGGTTATCAATCCTGTATGGTAAGTGTTGCAGACTGATGAGCATTATTTAAGTATTGGTCGAATCATGGGTCTGTAACCTACCTCCTCCATGGATGGACTACACTTTATAAGGATTCTTTCAATGAATCTCAGTCTGGCATCTGCCTTACCTGCAAGTAGTTTTATGTGGTCGTTCCACCTTAAATCAGTCCATTTGCTTACCCCCTGGTATTTAACAGCAGTAAATGCTTCCAATAATTTGTCTACAAACCTGTAATCACACAATAATAGATCTCTCCATCTACTTACGTGCAGTATGTCATTTTTTTATGTAGAGGGTCAACTGTCAATCCTCAAGAGGCCTTTCATGCATTTCGCTACAGTTTTCTAGTGCTGCCACTTCTCTACAAAAGAGGAACCCTATCTAAAAAAAATCTCACAGAAGTTCAGACATTGCCCTTTTTGTGGTTTATATAATGAAAAATAATGGTTCTGTATCACTCCTTTGGGTATTCCCAAAGTTCTTTTATGTCTGAAGATTTCTCTCCATTAAGAGTGGGATGCTTTTTTCTGTTTACTAGGAATTTCTAGTTGTTCAATGATTAAAAAAAAAAAAAATCCTTCACTACGGTAACAGATGGGAACCAGGAGAAGGTACAGATAATCATGGGTGTTCAAAATTATTAACATGTTTGCCACCAATCATGAGGTATTTCATACCAGATGATATGGCTGCAGGAATTAACAATTATGAATTAAGTTATACAAAATGAGTTTTTACAAAATGTGAGACAAAAATTGTCTGGCAAATATATGCATTTTACAGATTGTCGACATTACACATGGGTATAGTAAATTTTTTTAATGTGGTTGAACAGAATATGGATTTTGTTATGATCTCAGTTGGACCACTATAATTCCTGTTGTTCTCCAACTGACAATTTTACAGATGCTGAGGTCAGTATGTTGGCACTCAAGGCTGAAATGACATGAAGAAGCCACTGATCTGCCATGACAGACATACCAAACAGATATACCAATAAGAACACTTGTGTCACTTGCAAAGAAACAGTGCTTTAGCATTCACTGCTTCATCTCTACTGAAATGGCATTATGTAGCAAGGTGACAGCTCTTCCACCCTAACTACACAAGTGGTGCATAACACCTATTTGAAAACATCCAATTCATGATGGTCACCACGTAAGAAGCAGCTTGATGATTCATGGAAGATCAACAAAGGTTCCATGACCCATAATCAAAGCAAAGCTGCCTCTGTGCCTCTCAGATTATACAGCCTTCCAACGATGCACAATATCATGCAATAGCCTTGTTGGATTGAGGCAAATGGGAAGAAACAAATATAAGAGATAAAGGATTTGAAAGCCAAATTAAGTGAACAAAATTGTCATGAAGAAAGGTACAACAGTTCCACCCACATGAATAGGAAAATCAGAAGTTTGTTTGCAGCTGGTTCTAAAAGCTTTGCCTTTCAGACCAACACATCTACACCTATTTACTGGGTGGCCAAATATTTAGCAAAATTGTTGAGCACTTTTTTGGAAAAATCTGATCATGCATAAAACAGCAGATTTCATTAGAGTGTTGTAAGTTCTTATATATTTGTTAGCTTTGAAACCATTTGATTGTTTACAAAAGTACCTGTAGTTGATTCTTTGTCACTGGACTCCAGCAAGTTTAGCGTGTTCTATCTGCACTTAGATTGTATTTGATTGCCTGTCTTTTGAACAGATTGGCAGTGCTGTCAAGAATAGTACATTTTCACACCCTATGGGAGATTCCTTTGTGAAAGATTTTGTAGAGGAAATGCTTAATGCTGCAGTTTTAGAAGTGACAGAGTTCTGAAGATACAATGATGATCCATTAATATTGTTTTTCCATGTTGAAGAAAATTGATGGAGTTATTGGCTCATCTCAAATCCATTTATGGGAATATATGTGAAATGTTTTTGGACACACTACCTTGATAGAAGAAAGACAGGTCTCCAGCACATGCTGTGTACCATAAGGCCACCCAGACAGATTTATCGTTTGCAGGCATCCAGGTGCACCATTCTCTTGCTTGCTTTGCTCTGCTTTGCTTCACAGGTCCTGTGTAGAGTCTGATGCTGACTGTCTCTAAAATCAGCTGGTACGCCATGAGATTATATTCAGGATAAACAAATACTCGTGAGGTGTGATCAAAAAGTAATGAGAATTTTTGTTTTTCTTAAGGAATCTTTATTTATTCATCAACATCACCTTTGTCCCCTTTAAAGTAATCCCCTTCAGATATAATACACTTGTGCAAGCATTTTTTCCAATCTTGTAAGTACTTCTGGAACTCACTTTCCATCATGGTGTCAGCTCCTACAGTGATTCTGCTTTTATCTCATCAGTGGTGGCAAAATAATATCCTTTCCTGGTTCTCGTCAGCCTTGGGAATGGAGAGAAGTTTCAAGGGGTCATGTCTGTCAAATTTTTCCCAAAACATCACAAGCATTGAGGTGTGATCAAGAACATTATCATGATGCAATTTCCACAAGTGCTCTACCACAATTCCGGTCATTTTCTTTGGATTGCTTCACACAAACAGCACGTTACTCCTAGGTAGTATCCCTTATTGACCATAAGCCCATAAGGTAGGAACTCATGATGCAATATCCCATTGTAATATAAGAAAACAGGAAGAAGAACCTCCACATGTGATTGAGCTTGTTGAAGTTTTTTCAGTCTTAGGTCTTCAGGCAGTTTCCACTGGGACAACTGGGCCCCTGTTTCAATGTCATACTCATAAACTGATGTTTCATCACCTCTTACAACCTTCTTTAGAAGTTCTGGATCATTGCAAACTTCACTCAGCAATTTCTGAGCAATTTCTATGCGACATAGTTTTTGGTTGAAATCCAACAATTTTACAAAAAAATTTGCTGGTACATTAAACATCTGAAAAAATTGCTTGGTAAGCCATAGGCTATGCCAACAGAATCAACGACCTTTCTAATGGTGATCTGGCAATTTTCCTGAATGATTTTCTTTACTTCTTCACAGTGTCACCAGTAATTGGGCATCCAGGGTGGTCATCGTCTTCAACATCTTTCGATCACCTTTGAAATGTTTCTACCACCCATAAACTCTTGGATTACTCACAGTAGATTCACCAAAAGCTGCAGTCAACATTATAAATGGGGGCTGTACTATTCCACTTTTCGAGCAAAATTTAATGCAAATTCTTTGATCCATGCTTTTGAAAGCAGAAATTCACTGAGTACTCAAAAACACGTATAATTTTTTTTACAGACAACACTAAATTAAATATTCAAAACAGTTGAAAATGCAAAAATACATCAGGACCATGTTTATCAACAAGATAAAAAATGTTTTTGAAAATTGGATGTATAAAGCCCACAAAATTAAAAAATTCCCTTACCTTTTTGTGCTGGCCTATGCTGGCACCACCACGCCTTGTGGCGTAGAGGTTACAAGAGTATTGATAGAGGCCAATGAAAAGCCTCACTGGAAACACACCGCCAGTGCCCTTTCAGCCGCTAGTATTTAGGATTGCCACCACAGACCGGAGGGCCAGTTCAGTCAGTTAGTTTGCCTGTTATGTCAGTTAGTTCAAGTCCATATGCCATGGACTTCCAGCGCGTCACCAAGACTTAATCGCAGACTTAGCCTCTAGTACAGAGACAGGCAGCACATAGCAACCTCATAGTGAACATAGTGGACTTCTGCTTCAACAGCATTGAGACTATATGGACTATACAGAAGAGAGATTGTACCACAGCACATGGAAACTTAAGTTCAGTAGCTCTTTGTTTATGAATAAGGAACCCAGTTATTAATGGCATGCAGTTTGTGTTATAGAACAAGGATACCGGCCACCAACCAACATCCTCTCCTTGCTTTCCATGGTACAGCTCTACAAAGACAATGAGATGACATAAAAGCAGCTAATGAGTATACAACATTTTGGTCACATCTGGTAGATCATATTACGGAAACTCTCTGAGCCAAGAACATCAGACTAGCGACACAAAAAGAAAGAAGTACTGAGAAGTCTATAGCTAGTCTTCTGTGTGGGAAACATTAAATGCCAGAATCCATACAAGGTTAAGGTGGCCTTTCAACTGTTGGCCAAGATGGCAAATTGTCTCGGTACTGTGATCTACTTCAATGACATCCAGGAATCTAGAAAAATCTACACTTATATGGAGAAAATCAGATATAATGTATGAGTATGAGACTGTCTGAGTCAGCACCTCTTTTAACTACAATAAATGGTAAATCCCTTGAACAAAAAACTATGACCAGTAGTTGGAAGAAAGCCCAGGACACATCCATCAATAAGAATGGTAGCATAAGTAATCCACAAAATTACCATCCAATATCCTTAACATCCACTTGCTGTAGAATCTGAGAACATATTCTGAGCTCTAACACAGTGAGGTGTTGCAAAGAGCTTGGCCTCCTCTGTACCAACCAGTATGGGTTCTGAAAACATTGACCAGTGAAAACCAACTCACACTTCTCACATGGCATTCTGAAAACAATGGATCAAGGCACTCAGGTAGATGCTTGTAAAAATCTTCCGACTCATTATCACATCTATAATTGTTATCAAAAGTATGATCGTACAGGGTATAAAGTAAAATTTGTGACTGTGTTGGGGATTTATTGGTAGGGAGGATGAGACATATTTACGTTGTATATTAATGACCTGGCAAATGATATTAATAACATTCTCAGACCTTATGCAGATGATGCATTTATCTAAAATGGCATACTGTCTGAAAAAAGCAGCAGAAATATTTAGTCAGATCTTGATAAAATTTCAAAGGAGTGCAAAGACTGACAAATTACTTTAAATGTTCAAAAATGAAAAAATATGCAAATCATAAAATGAAAAAAGTAGTATTGTATGACTACAACACCAATGAGTCACAGCTGAAATCGGCCTGGGTGTAACAGTTTGTAAGGATACGAAATTAAACTACAGGCTCAGTCAAAAGGTAACGCAGGTGTCAGACTTCACTTCATTGATAGAATGCTAGGGAAGTGCAGTCAGAATAATGGGGGATATTGAACATAGCAAAGAAGGGTAGCAGAAATTGTCACATGTTTGCTTGACCCATGAGTGAACTTCAGCATCATGGAGATGCTGAACAATCTGAACTCACACACACTAGAAAACAGACATGAACTACTCAATAAAAGTCTACTCACAAGTGTCAACTACCAAATTTAAGTGATGAATCTAGGACTTTATTTGAACTCCCTATACAGGGTGAGTCAAAAATGACTTTACAGTTTCAGAATGATACAGAAATTTACTGAGATGACTTACAGAATTGATAGATGTGTCATTTTATAGCAAACAATCTGAAGTTTCGCATAAAGGTGTCAAGTGGTATTCTGGTTTGATGTGACTACCATTTATAATGTGGCAAACACCCCACCAGTAATCAATTTCTTCCCACACTTGTTACAGAAAAGTGGGAATAACTTGTGCAACGGTAGTGTACATTCGATTTTTCAGGTTGGCTATGTTGTTTAGCAGTGGAGAACTTACAGATGATCTCTAATAAAACCCCAAAGAAAGAAATCCAATGGTGTCAAATCTGAAGAGTGAGGTGGCCATGCAATTGGCTCTCCATGCCCAATCCATCACTTGGGAAGTGATTATCAAGGAAACTTTTAACTTCTGTGAGGGAATGAGGTGGTGCACCATCTTGTTGGTAGTAAACCATCCCATCTCAGTCCCCTTCATTGACCTATCAATCTTTGGAATTCAAAAGTTTTCAAGCATATCCAGGTACACAATACCAGTGACAATTTTCTCTGTGAAGAAAAAAGGAAACACACCTTCAATTTGCTAACAAAACAAAACACATTAATGTTGGGGCTGTCATGAATATTTTCCATGTCTGCATGTGGATTTTTGTTGACTCATATTCTGCAGTCATGCATTTTCACAGTGCCACTAACATGAAATGTTGACTCATCACTGAAGATTATTGTGTTCATGTCTCGTCATCCTCTATGCGATGTAAAATTTCTGCATAGAATTCCCCATGAGCAACCTTACCTGCATCACTAATGTATTTTGCCATTGTGACTCCATATGGTTTCTGTGTAAGCATCTACTCAGTTTTCATCAAACAGTCTTTTGTGAAATGCTTGATTTTTGTGGATTGCAGACAAAGTTCTCCCTAACCTGTTCGACATAATCTCAAAATGTGGGTGACCTGGTGATTTATCATGCTGCAATGAACAACCTGTCTCAACAAAGTTTTTTACCAAGAGTAAATTGTAGGCATGCTTGGAGGTTCTGGTGTGGAATTTATGCCGAACAGTTGCTGCAGAGATGGTTTCATGAAACCAAAACACACAGCAAGCACACTCCATGTCAGCGAAAGCACTCATTTTGACTGTGCTGGCGCTCCTGGTGGCAGGATAGGGTACTGATGCACTACATAAAAAAGAACTTTAGGTTGTTTGTTACAAAATGACGCATCTACCAATTCTATAAGTTATCTCAATGGATTTCTATATCATTCCACATTTTTAAAGTCATTTTTGGCTCACACTGCATGTTGCTCCCATAGGGATCACAAAGGTGATATTATACTAATCACAGTGTGCACAGAGGTGCTTAAGTAATCATTTTTCTTGCACTCCATACCCAAATGGAATGGGAAGAACCTCTAATAACTGGCACGATGTAACCTTTTACCTCTGCCATGTGCCTCACAGTCATTAGTAGGGTAGAGATGTAGATGTACCAAATGCTAATGCAAGGGTACCCAAGCCTGTGGATGATGGCAAGCTGTGCCCTCTCTCCCCCAATCTCTCAGGCAAAGGAAAAGATATAGTTAAATCAGGTGTGTTTCTTTTCAAGAAAATGACTTAAAAAACAGCATTACTTAGGTTTTAAACTCGGTCATAATTTTTTTTTTATGGCTACTTACAAGTTGCCGGTCATCTTCCAAAATATTACAAATACTCCACACCTCCAGTCTCACCCCCCCCCCCCCCCTCCTTGCAAACAAACTATTGTACTGGCACCCTTGTGCTAAAGGCACACACCTACCTTCTACAGTGAGACAAAGCTGTCGTAGCTGAACACTATTCCTACTGGCCATTTCCATGGATTATGACAACATTCAGACGCCGCCTTGTGCAGATTACTGTGCACAGTTCCTACATTGTTGTGACATTCTCTACTTTTCTTAAATCATTCTTTTCACAGATGAAACACATTTCACAAATGAAGGTCTGCTTAACTGTCATAACAACCACATTTGCCATGAGGAAAACCTTCATGCTGCACATGCCCATAGATTTCAACATAGTTTTGGTACTGATGTGTGGGCTGGGATTATCCATGTTTGTATGACTGGCCCATGTATTCAGCCACCCTATTTAATGGGTCACAGCTACTTGGTCTTCATGCAAGACATGCTGGTGTGGCATTGCATATCCATCAGATGATATCAGACGGTATTCCAGCACAATGGTGTACCAGTCCACTTTTCATGCAATGTCCATCAGCACCTTCACCAAACTTTCGGAGAAATGTCGATACATCATGATGGTCCAATTTGTTGGTAATCATGATTGCCCTGTTCAACACCTCTGGAGTTTTACCTGAAGGGCTACAAGAAGACTATTATTTAAAAGACTCCTGTGGTGTCACAGGACGATCTTCTTGCCTGCAGCAGAGGCCATTCAGGGAACTTCAGGACTTTTGGACTGTGTGTATGTGAACATTGTTCACAGGTACACTTTGTACAGTAAAACCTGTGGTCACCACTTCAAGCATATGTTGTAGCTCATGCTGGTATGTATTTGTTGATGCATGTACAGCATATCTTTTGACATTCTTTCAAAGTCATATATCTTCCAAATGACACTCTTCTGGAAATGGGTTTATTACCAAATTTGAGTCCCCTCTACAACAACTATAAGTGTATAATGACAACTCTGAAACACATTGTACAGGCTGGCTTCTGCACTTGGAAGTCAGTAAATGCCCTAATGATCATCAGTCAGCCTACATCTATTTTTGAAATGCTTATCTTTATCATAACTTTCTGTCTTGACTTAAGCATTGTCACAAAAAAAAAACTGCTTTGATATTCTTTGTGCCTCTGCAGCACTACCCTTAATCATAAAACACAATTCATTATTTATCAAGTTCCACAGATCCCATCAAGAAGGAAAACCTACAGACACCACAGGAACTTAATCTGTATACTATACTGTTTAGTACCATGTCATTGAGTAATCCTCTGCTTTGGGAAAAGCTGCTGCATCCCCAGTTCTATTAAAAAGCTGCTGTTTATCAGCTATTAGTGGCTACACATTTACTTGATTACAATGGTAGTTTTCAAAGAAAATATATCTCTTCGATCTGTAAATACTGATTCCTATGTGTAGCTTCTATAAGCCCACAATGGTTTAATAGCCATCTTAGAAAACTGCTATGTAAACAAAGAGAGCTTCAGCACATATTTAAGACAAGTCAAAACCTAGCTCACAAATTAAAGCTGAAAAAAGTGAAAATGAGCATAAGGAGAGCAATAAGAGAAGCATTCAGTGACTTCAAAAGTAAAATTTTGTCAGTTGACCTGAGTAAAAATCCTAAGAGGTTTTGGCCTTAAGTGAAATCAGTAACTAGTTTTGAATCATCTGTTCAATTACTCAGTGACCATACTGGCGCCAAAATGGAAGATAACAGAGAGAAGGCTAAAATACTGAGGTTGGTCTTCCGAAATTGTTTCACCATGGAAGATCATAACATGGTACTTACTTTCAATCATCGTGTGAATACTGCTGTAAGCAGTTTAAAATCATCTCTTCAGTTACTCAGTTACTCAGTGACCATACTGGCACCAAAATGGAAGACAACAGAAAGAAGGCCAAAATACTAAAGTTGGTCTTCCAAAATTGTTTCACTGTGGGAGATAAGAACACAGTCACTCCTTTCAATCACCATGTTAATGTTTCAGCAGCAGATATTGAGGTAACTGATCACTCACTCAGTAGAGGAAAGGTGTCAGGACCAGATGAGGCACCTATGGAATTCTACAGAGAGCATGTGAAAGAACTTGCTTCCCTTCTAACAGCAGTTCATTGTAGATTTCTGGAGCAATTACAGGTACCTCATGATTGGAAAAAAGTGCAAGTCATTCCCAGTTTCAAGAAAGTTTGTAGGACAGATGCACATAATTATAGACATATCGTTGATATGAACCTGTTCTAGAACTATGGAACATGTTTTACCCTAATGTATTATGACATTTTTGGAGTATCAAAATTTCATCTATAAAAATCAACATGGATTCTGCATGCTTGCAAAGCTCAGCTTGCTCTGTTCCTCCATGAGATCCATAGCACTGTAAGACAATGGCGTTCAGGTTGATGCCATGTTCCTTGACTTCAGGAAGGCGTCGGAACCATCCGGCACTGTCGGCTAGTGAAAAAAATATGAGCTTATCAAGTATTGGAGAAGATTTGTGGTGGGATTCAAGACTTCCTTGCAAACAGAACTCAACAATGACTTACCATTCCACATTGATGAAGATGCAAAGTTAGTTCTTTTTGCTGATGATACAAGTATAGTAATAACATCCAAAAACCAAGAACTAAGTGATGTAATTGTAAATGATGTTTTTCACAAAATTATTAAGTGGTTCACAGCAAACGGTCTCTCTTTAAATTTTGATAAAACACAGTATATACAGTTCCGTACAGTAAATGGCACAGCTCCATTAATAAATATAGACTTTGAACAGAAGTCTGTAGCTAAGGTAGAATTTTCAAAAATTTTAGGTGTGTCCATTGATGAGAGGTTAAACTGGAAGCAACACATTGATGGTCTGCTGAAATGTCTGAGTTCAGCTGTGTATGCTATTAGAATTTTGGTGATAAGAATCTCAGTAAATTAGCTTACTATGCCTACTTTCATTCACTGCTTTCGTATGGCATCATATTCTGGGGTAATTCATCGTTGAGTAGCAAAGTATTCATTGCTCAAAAACGTGTAATCAGAATAATTGCTGGAGCCCACCCATGGTCATCCTGCAGACATCTATTTAAGGATCTAGGGATCCTCACAGTAACCTCACAGTATATATATATTCACTTATGAAATTTAATATAATAGAGGGAAACATTCCATGTGGGAAAAATATATCTAAAAACAAAGACGATTTAACTTACCAAACGAAAGCGCTGGCAGGTCGATAGACACACAAACAAACACAAACATACACACAAAATTCAAGCTTTCGCAACAAACTGTTGCCTCATCAGGAAAGAGGGAAGGAGAGGGAAAGACGAAAGGATTTGGGTTTTAAGGGAGAGGGTAAGGAGTCATTCCCGGGATTGGAATGACTCCTTACCCTCTCCCTTAAAACCCACATCCTTTCGTCTTTCCCTCTCCTTCCCTCTTTCCTGACGAAGCAACAGTTTGTTGCAAAAGCTTGAATTTTGTGTGTATGTTTGTGTTTGTTTGTGTGTCTATCGACCTGCCAGCGCTTTCATTTGGTAAGTCACATCATCTTTGTTTTTAGATACACTTACGAAATTTGTTGTTAATAATCCAACCCAGTTCAAAAGTAATAGTGTGCATAGCTATAACACCACGAGAAAGGATGATCTTCACTATGCAGGGTTAAATCTGACTTTGGCACAGAAAGGGGTAAATTATGCTGCCACAAAAGTCTTTGGTCACCTACCAAACAGCATCAAAAGCCTGACAGATAGCCAACTAACATTTAAAAATAAATTAAAAGAATTTCTAGATGACAACTCCTTCTACTCATTGGCTGAATTTTTAGATATAAATTAAGGGAAAAAAACAACTTAAACATTAGTGTCATGCAATATTTTGTGTAATGTAATATCTTGTACAGATATCTTTTATTAACCTGACACGTTCCACATCATGATCTATGGAACAAGTATCAATCTAATTTAGTCTAATCTAATCTATTCTTAACGGTACAAAATCAACAGATGAAAGGTAATTCATGGAACACCCTCAGGAAGGGTGACAGGACCGTTACTGTTTACAGTTTGTATAAATGATCTAGTAGAAAGTGTTGGATGCTCTTTAAGATTGTTCATAGATGATGAGTTTGTCCATGAAAAATAGCAATCCCAGAAGACAGTGCCAGTTTGCAGAATGACCTGGAGGGGATTGACGAGTGGTGCAGGCTCTGGCAGTTGGCCCTGAATGCAACACACTGTGTGTACATAGGGAAAAATGTCCTACTGTATGACAACACTATTGATGACAAATTGCTGGAAACAGTATCTACCATAAAATATCTAGGAGTAACTATACAGAGCAACCTAAAGTGGAATGACCACATAAAACTACTAGCAGGAAAAGCAGATCTCAGACTGAATTTCATTGGAAGAATCTTAAGGAAATGTAGCTATCCACAAAAGAAGTAACTTAAAAGGAACTTGTCCAACCAATGGTAACCATTCTTGAGTATTGCTCGTCAACCTGGGATCCTTACCAGAATGGACTGATAGAAGAGAGAGAGAAGATCCAGTGGAAAGTGGCATGTTTCATCAAGGTATCATTTAGTTGGCCTGAGAGTGTTACAGAGAAGTTCAACAAACGCCAGTGGTGGGCATTACGAGAGAGGCACTGCGCATCACAGAGAGGCTTAGCATTGAAATTTCGAGGGAGTACTTTCTGGAAGAGGCAGACAACACATTACTTCCTCCCGGATACATCTCACAAAATGACCATATCGATAAAATCTGAGAAATCAGAGATAATACGGAGGCTTGCCGACAGTCGTTCTTCCTACGTGCAATGTGCAAGTGGAGCAGGGAAGGGAGGATCAGTTAGTGGTACCAGAAGCACCCTCCACCACACACCATTGGGTAGCTTGTGCAGTATAATGTATTATTTCTCATACACCTTTATACTGAACACTGCTACTTGCCATGCAGTTAACTTTTCAATTTCTGAATTTAGATCTTCAGATAATTTGTCAAAAAAGTGGCTAATGAGATAAGTTTTTAATTTTCATTTGAGCTAGTAGGGATTCCTAATCATTTGCTTATACCAGATGAGAGCTTGTTGAATACCTCCACACCAGGGTATGAAATTCCCTTCTCAATCCCTGGCAAGTAGGCAAAGACTACATGAAATTTATTTGTGTGTCTCATATTGTGTCTCTAAATCACCAGCAACAAAACCCATTAAGGGGTAAGTGCAAAGGAAAGTTAGTGCAAGAATTCCAAGATTCTTAAAAAGGCTTCTGCAAGATCAACAACTGTCACACAATACTCCTACAGTTCACGTCTGAAGTGATGCTCACTCAGGTTAGCAATCACACAATTGTGAACGTGCTGTAACATTACAGTGGAAATGTTCACCAAGATAAACCTGATGGCTCAGATCAGATGCTGCTCACTAAACTGCTGTACTCACAACACGGTTAGTTCCAATTTCAAGTACTATGTGGTAGTGGCTTATTTGTACTGCTGGGGCAGAACATAACTAACAGAGTTTACCTGATCCAAGTAGTCATCATAGTTGATGGGTGTCCGAATTTCTGTCTCTTCCATGCTTATGCCTTCACCGAGCACCCTGTGCTCGCCGACTTCATCCATTTCATTTGGCAGGGAAGACTGTAAAATAAGATCAGCTGTTATAAAAGTGCACCACTTTGCTGTGTTATTGAGTGTAACTGCTCTAAAATACATTGACTGGAATCATCACTAAGCTCTGCCCGTGGCATCTGCCTCAGATAGCCCCTGCAACACACCCACACCTCCCACTTGTTGTGTAACCCTCATTTTAGTATACAACCTGATATACTGTTTTAGTATAAAAGTCCGGTCCACCAATGTCACACACATTTCAGTGAAGAACACAACACACTTTTCTGAAAAACTGCTGATTTGCTCTTACTATGTTCCTTTCATTGCCATCTGCAGTGTGGCATTCTTTTGTCAGGTAATTCTCCAGGGACCAAGAAAATTTTAATTTGGAACCAGAAAGCCATCAGGAGCATCTCCAGGATTACCAAAAGTAACATGTCACATAGGCCTTATTTCAAAGAATTGCAAATAATGACCATCTCATCTGTTTTTATATACAGGTGCCTTTTTGTACACAAAGTTACACCCTTGGGCATTCTGTTCATTACCATAACACTTGTCAAGAATTAAAGTGAGACATATCTACAACTCAGCATTTTAAAAAAGCACAAGGCATTTAGGTATAAAGCTTTTCAACACATTAACTGTACAGGCACATCTGCCTCTCTTAATACCTTTAAAAAAAAGACCCAAAACTGGCTGAAAGGGAAAGCTGAAAGCTCTTCAAAAGTAGACCTGATTTACTAAATAATTATAGCACTGTTTGTTTGTACCTTCTTTCTCTGCTTGTCTGTCCCCTCTGGTATTTTGTCTTATGTGCATAATGAATAAGCAAGTAACTAAATAAGATCACCTCATATTTTATTATTAACCACACTGGGAAATTTCTGGGTATGTCCTCTATTCTTTCATGATGTAAAACTTAGGAAACAACTTCATAATGTTTATGTCCACATTTAACAATTAACCATGTGGACAACTCTTTGTGTATCACATTATGTTGTTTCATAATGTATGTTCTTTTATTATGTGTAATACCACAGTGTATGTAAGTACGTTTCTTAACATTTCAGTCATATTTTATAACATCTCAGGTACACTACTCACAATGACATCAACTGCATGCAAAGCTTAAAGATGGAGGAATAAATAAATGAGTACATGAATGTATATTGAGCAAGCAGTAATGGAAACTAAGGAAAAGCTGGAAAGAGAATTAAGATTCAAGGTGAAGAAAATTAAAGCTTTGTTGTTTGCCAGTAACACTGTAATTCTATCAGAGAAAGCAATGGAGATTGAAGAGCAGCTGAACAGTGTCTTTAAAATATGTTACAAGATCAACAGAAATAAAAGTAAAACTAGGTTAGCAGAAATTAAATCATTTGGTTCTTAAGGAATTACATTAGAAAATGGGATGCTAAAGGCAGTAGATGAGTTTTGCTGTTTGTGCAGCAAAGCAATTAATCATGGTCACAACAAGAAGAGTGTTTCTGGAGAAAAGAAATTTGTGTCATCTATACATACAAACAGAGTGGTAACAAACAGTCTGAAAAGCTTGTAATCAAATTTCAGGGTAGGTCATACTGAGAAAAATCATTTGAAGAGAATGGATGATATCTCAAAAAGATTTTGTGAGAGGAATATCAATAAATGTAAAACAAGGATAATGGATGTGTAGTTGACATACAGTAAGTCAGTTGATGCTGAGGGGATTAGTTTTTGCTTTTTAGACAGAAGAGTCAGTACAAATGCCAGAAGCATAGAAAACATAGACTGAGGGCTGGAAATACCAACAAATAATTTCTGAAAAAGAGATACGTTAACATACAATACAAATTTACATCTTCAGATGCCTTTACTGAAAATGTTTCTCAAGAGTGAAACCTTGTGTGAAAGTCAGGGACAGCTCAAAGTTAGAGGCTCTGAGGTGGAGGCATTCCAGAATATACAGTAAAATACATTTATTAATAACTTAATACAGAATTTAAATTACCAGGACACATTTTGAATATTTCTGACACAAATTTACATAATGACACTAACGGTTTTGGAACTGCTGACATGTTTTCCAAAATGATAGTTACACTGTATGTAGCAGAGTTTGGTAGCATGGCTCCTACACAGTACACCTCTCGTGGGCCTTCCAAAGACTCTCCTTAAAATATGAAGCCAAGTTGGTGATGTTTCCTTGTGAGCACCACCTTTCCACATGTCTGAAAAAGTGCTTGGTTCCCAACAATGTGACTCTGACAAAGAACTCCAAGAGGCTATCATGAGCTGCCTGCAATCTCAGGCAGCAGAATATTATGCTGGAGGAGTCTGACAGTTCATTAAAAGATATAAAACTGAAAGGTGATTATCTTGAGCAATAGAGTGCACAAAGATGTATTTTTAAGAGTTTTCAAACAAATTTGCTTTCTCATGTTTTATTTACAGTCTAAAACAGCTCACTTTAGACATACCTCCAAATACAGACATCATATGACACATGCCAGACCAGCTACTACACGTAATACACACCTGTTGCCCACAATGTTTTCTCCATTTCTCTGTCTCCAGCTTTCTGTCCTTGTTTAAGAGTCCTGCTACCACCCTGGCACCAATACTAAATTGCAGAAGGAAAAAAAAGATATTACACACCCAGAAAGACTTCAGCAAAAAAACTATGAATAACAAAGAACAGTTGCAGTTTTAGATGACCTGCCCATGTTGTAGAATATATAGACCATACCTCTGGAAATACAGAAGTGATTCAGACAAGACTGAATCATTATCACAGATTAGCAACCGTTGCTCTTGCATGCCAATCTTCCAGTGGTGGTCAACAATACAGTGTAATCTGAGTGGTTCTTTAATAGTCATATCACACATAACGATGAAACATGTGTCAGTGGTGTTTGTAAAAGGGGCATTCAAAAAGAAACGAGCCAGAGGCACAATTACAGATACCAGTAACTGTACATTGGAAGTACTGACCCTGGCTGTTGAGTCACTTGTCCCACCATGACACAAGATGGTAAATGGCTGTCTCATAAAATTCCCGGGGCTGCAGTGTTAACCAGTTCTGCACGTACAGCTGGACATCGTTGTCCGAGGTTAATCGTTTGCTCCTCAGAGCCTTTTTAAGGGAACCAAAATTGGCGTAATCACAGGGAGAGAGGTCCAGACTGTATGGAGGGTGGCCGAGAACCTCCCATTTTAATTTCTGTAGGAGTCTCGTGACTGTGTTGGCTGTATGAGGCTTTGCATTGTCGTGGAGCACAATGACCCCACGGGTGAGATTGCCTGGTCGTTTTGATTTGATCGCTTGGCGAAGGGTAGTCAACATTTGCAAGTAATGCTGGGCATGCACTGTTGTCCCATGCTGCAGGAAATGAATCAAAAGGGGGTCATTTTTGGTCACCTTGAAAAGGCTCTGAGAGACAAACGATTCACCTCGGATAACGTCCAGCTGTACATGAGGAACTGGATGAAATTGCAGCCCCGGGAATTTTATGAGACAAACAGCCTTTCACCACCTTGTGTCACAGTGGGACAAGTGTCTCAACAGCCAGGTTCAACACTTCTAACATACAGATACTGGTTTCTGTAATTATGCCTCCAGCTCATTTCTTTTTCAATGCCCCTTACATTAATAAACAGTACTCACTTTTATTGCATTTTAAACAATGGAAAACCCAGGATGGAGTGTAATAATATTATGAAAGGGACAGTTGCTACTCATCACACATTTTGAGCACATGTATAATAATTTGACATATTTATTATCTACAAAAATTCTCAGATTAGTAAGTTATCTCCAACATAAAATTTTTGTGGCTTTCATGACCTCTTCTTGTTGGTTTTCATCTTGGGAACTTGGGCAATGATCATTTAGAAGCTGTTCAGCATTTCACAAGTATGAATAGCTAGTACTGTCAAAGATTCATCCTTTCCCCCCAACACTGGAAGTTGAATCTTTAACAATGCTAGCAACTTGTGCTTGTAACACATCAGAAAAACCACCAAACAATAACCGATTGGACTCAAGACGAGCACCGATGGGCAAAATTTTACCATTACTTTCTCGTAGTTGGTTTTCTAGCTTTTCACTTAGAGAACAAATGACACAAAGGGAAAGAACAGACTGTAATGCCAACAGCATAATGAAAAGGATAGATTGCTACTTACCATAAAAGTGACATGTTGAGTTGCAGACAGGCACAATGAAAAGATTGTTCCACAGTACAGCTTTTGGCCAAGGCCACCTTCAGTAAATTCACATAAGCAAGCACAACTTACTCACACATGACCGCTCTCCAGCCAATATGGCCAGAATGCAACAGTCTTGTTGAACAAAAGTTGCAATCGAGAGTGGGGCAGGGAAGTGGGAAGGATAACAGGGTATGGGTCAGAGGAGAGAAGCCAGCACTGTCTGGCAGAGCATGCAGGGACTATACGATAGCACGACATGGGAATGGCGCGCCAGGCACATCACTGGGAGAATACGATGGCACGACATGGAAATGGCGCGCCAGGCACACCACTGGGAGACTATGGGGGAGGGAGGGAGGGAACAAAGAGCAAAAACGGAGAGGAGCAGAGAAGAAGACTGATAGGTGTGATGGCTAAGAGTGGTGTACAATGAGGGTTAAGGAACATGTATTAGAAGGAGTTGATTGGACAGAGGGGGCAGAAACTGTTGGGTGTAGAGTGTGGGAGTGGTACGTTACCATAAGTTGAGGCTTGGATAATTTCAGGAATGGAGGATGTGTTGCAAGGATAACTGCAGTCTGCATAGTTCAGAAAAGCTGATGGTGGAGGGGAGGATCCAGATGACTTGAGTTCTAGTGCAGCCATTAAATGAAGCACATTATGGGCAGCTGCATATAGTGCCACAGCGTGCTCTATTTTGCTCTTCACCATAGTTTGGAGGAGCGGGGGGGAGGGGGGGGGGGGCATTCATCCTGGTGGACAGATGATGTCTGGTAGTCAACAATATAAAAAGCTACGAAATGATTGCAGCAGAGCTGGTACATGGCGTGGCTGGTTTCACAGGTGGCCTGGTCTCTGGTGGGGTAGGATAGACCTGTGACCAGATTGGAATAGGAACCGCTGGGTGGGTGGATTGGGCAGATCTTACACCTGGATCTTCCACACCTATATGATCCCTGTGGCAATGGCTCAGGACTGGATTGCATAGGGATGGATTAGGATGTTGTGAGGTTGATGGGTAATGGAACACCATTATAGGAGGGATGGGAGGTATCTCGGGTAGGACATCCCTTATTTGAGGGCATGATGATAGGTAACCAAAGCTCCGAGGAAGAATGTGGTTCGGTTCAGTTGTTCCAATCCTGTAAGGTATTGAGTGATGAAGGGATGATAATTTGTAGCTGATTGGATGGTGGGAGGGTTGCCAATAACCCCCCCCCCCCTCCCCCTTCCAACACCCACAGCCTCCCAATGCTGCTCCTGGCAGCCTTGTCCTGCCACTGTCTAGTCCCTGCACACTCCACCGGACAGTGTTCTTCCCCCCCCCCCCCCTCCCTGCCCAGTACCCCCACCCACATCCTGTTATCCCTCATCATTGCCCCATTTCAGATTGGTGCTTTCACTCAACACTCAACATGGCAGTTGCATTCTGGTTGTAGCAGTTGGAGACGGCCGTCATGTGTGTCTGTGTGAGGGATGTGGGGAAGGCACTGGCTGAAAGCTCAGAGTATAACAGTCTTCCTATTGTGCCTGTCTGCAACTCAGTGTGTCATCTTTATAGTGAATAGCAATCTATCCTCATCATAATATTGTTGTACAAATGAAGTAATACATCTAATGTACTCATCTCTGGAGGAGTGTTCAGTGTACTCACAGGTCCAGCACCCTGTGCTCTATGTCGGTCACCTCCTGCTGCCTGCGGATCCGCTGAGCGACGGCCCACAAGTCTGCGTCTGTGTCGGCATGTACTTCTGTGTCCAGTTTGTCCATAAGACCCAGTCTCTCCCTGTCTGTCACGGACGCATCTGCAAAGGGACTCGCTTCGTGCTCTGCACCCAGTGGTTTGTCTGCAGAGTTGTCAGCCCCTGAGAAGTGTAAAAGAAGAGCTCTGTTGTTATCACATAATGCGCGGCACAAAAATACTCATTCATTTCTTATGAGACCTAAAAGTGAAAATAAGCAGACTATGAACAAATGACGTGCTTTTATTGTGGATGAACAGCTAAGTCGGGAGTGTCCAACCTTTTAGCATATCTGGGCTCTGTTGGAACAAGATGAGTATTTTTGGGCCACACATAATATAGTGGCCAGAGGTTTAGAATTTATTAATTTATGATTCTTTATTCTAAAAAAGCAAGATGGAAATTATTTTACACTTTATATATGAGAGTTCATTAATAATTTATATATAACTAATTACAAATCATAGATTTAAAGTGATATTTGACTTTTAATTTGTGAGACTAATGTATTAATATCAGGTTTGATCAAAGTAGTTGCAATTCTCATAATGTTCTCAAGCTGTTGATCTGAGATATTGGTTCTATTTTTACTCTTTGTGTGCTTTACTGATGAAAACAGCTGTTCACAAACATACTTGCTTCCAAACAAAGATGACATGTATAACACATGACTGTGCAGCAAGGGATATTTGTCTTTGGGCAGGGAGAATTTTAAAAGTCCAACAAAGATACAGATTCTTTTTTTTATGAGGAGGAGGAGGAGGAGAAGGAGATTAGTGTTTAATGACCCATCTACAACACAACAGTGTCATTAGAGATGGAGCACAAGCTCAGATTATGGAATGATGGAGAAGGACAGTAGCCACGCTCTTTTGAAGGAACCATCCCAACATTTACCTTAAGTGATTTAGGGAAATCATGCAAAATCTAAATCAGGATGGCCAGGTGTGGGTTTGAACCACCTTTTAGTTGGACATCAGACAGCAGCTCTATGCATTCCACCTGAAAATCTGCTGGCAACGTATCTATATTGTTTGTAAAATGTGTCGGATAAATACCATTTTGATTCTCAAATTGATTTTCGAATGCTTGCATCAGATCCTATCTTTAGGATTATGTTTCAATTCTTCTTAACTTTACATGTGATAGATGCTCACTTGTTGGGCAGCATTGATACTAGCTTTGGGCTGCATGCAGCTCATGGGATATGGGTTAGAAACCCCTGAACTAAGTTGTTGATTCCTTTTCATGCACAATATTTCAATGACCAACCTAGTCATCTCTCTGAGGTTCTACAAGCTGTGTTGTTATGCACAGTGATTTCCTGCAATGCAACCAGACATAAGAAGACACCTAGGTCAATCATCAAAATATTTTGCATAAAATGGAGTCAACAACTCGACTGTACACCTGAAACTGCATCGTTAATTAATCATGCTGAGAAAATGTGAGAGCTCACAGACTGTGTTACCTCCATCGAGACCCCCCCTGCAAAACTTTCCTCATATCCTTTCTACCACAGACTTTTCTATTCTAAAGAGTCAGTCCATTAGCAGTGATTTCTTCTGGGCACATTAATAAGTATGACATATAATTTGTAACAGGACATATGTCTTACCATAGATGGACTGAGCAGGTAGAAAATTCTGCTGCAGGCCTTGTTATAAACAAAATTAAAAACAGCACTTCACTTATTGAGGGAATATCAGATATAACAATAAAACTTATTTTAAAAACAAACAATACATGTTCCATGGAAATCTTTCAAATCTACCTCTGATGTGGTATCCAAAAGTCTCTGAATATTGTGTGCAAGTAGTTATAAATATCATGAAATATTTTTCTTTTCTTTATTTATTTAACTTGATCTGATTATGGCTATCAGACCCATCTTACATCAACCCAGGTTTCACATACACGGTATCTATTACATCATAGTTACCTATGACATAACAATTTTACTACAATAATTAATATTAAAACAATTTAAGTGTCTAAGTGACAGTGTAACTGTACTGAATATGAACTAAATATGTTAATACTGGCTGTACTTTAACTACTCCAGCTGCTGCCATTAATAGTGAAAATTGTAATAACAGTAATAATGATGATGTTGATGATAATAATAATAATAATAATAATAATTGAATCAGCTGTGGGTTATTAATGAAACAGTGTAAATTAACTAAATAAACACTGTTTTTATTAATGTTATTGCACAACCTAGGTTGCAGGTTATAAGCCCATTTTCAAGTACATTGTTGAATCCAAAAGATGATAATGCACAGATAAACATGATGACAAAGCAAAGGTAATCATCTCAATTTCTTAAGGTATTGATCAATAGCTTGATGTACAATTATGTGAATGACCATTTTTTAACAAATTATATACATTATTACACATTCACAAATTACACTACAATGACTGGACTAAAGTTACGTAGTAGCCAAGAGCTTTTTAACTACGATAGACTGGGGCCCAAAGTTTTGCTTCTATCCCTCAGTTGTGATCTCACCTAAAAGAGGTGAATAATTGAATTGAGTTTGTTTGTTTAATAACAGGTGTGGGGATATACACATCTCTTTTTTTATTTCTAAAATTTCTAATTGGTTGAGTTTCGCCCTCTTTTTCTCTGTGTGTAGGACTTGCACATCTATTGTATGTTTGTGGTTATTGTTCAGGCAATGTTTTGAAAAGGTTGAATAAGGCTTCTTCAGTCTCCAGCTTCTGTGGTGTTCTTTAAGCCTGGTACAGATTGACCTCCCCGTCTGCCCAGTGTAGCAAGACTGACACACACAGCATGTGATTTTATAAACCCCACTTTTTGTGGTAGCTGGTTGTTTGTCTTTTGCATTGAACAAAAAACTACCTATTGTTTGAGGGACATAGAAAAACAAAGAGAAACCGTTTGCCTTCAAGATGTTACTTATGCTGTTTGATGTTTTACCTACAAAAGGTAATCTGCACTATTTCTTTTCCTGTTTGTCTGTTTTTCATTGGGGACAGTAGCAACTTGGCTTGCTGCTTCAATTTTACCTAAAATTTTATCAATGGTGTTGGGATCAAATTCATTATTTATGATTACTGTTTTTAATGTGTTAAGTTCTCAGTCAAAGTCCTCTTGGGACATAGTGATAGAAAGGAGACGGTGGATCATGTGATGGAATGCTGCATGTTTGTAGGTTGTAGGATGCTGGGAGAAAGTTGGTATAAAAGTATCAGTCAAGAAATACTTTTGGTAAATTTTAAATTTATGATTTCTGTCCTCTATCTTTAGGCTAATGTCCAGGAAATTTATGCTGCCCCTCCCCCCAACTTCATGCTGATCTTTATGTTAGTGTGCCACTGATTCATATTTTCCACAAATTCATGGAGTTGTCTGTTGGAACCTTTCCACATAGAAAGAATGTCATCTACGTATCTGTACCAATCCCCAACAGGTTTTGCGAGTGGTTCTCTCTTCAGAAAACTAGTCTCCCACTTGTCCATGAATATTTCTGCTAGTAAGGGGGATAAAGGTGACCCCATTGCCAGACCATCTGATTGCTGACAACATTCCAGTACAGTGGAATATTGTTTAAATCAAAATTATTTCTGCTTTCAAGGGAGCTATTACCAGCAAGCACACTCCAACATCTATCATTCAGTCCAGACCTCGCACCATTGTATTTTCATTTGTTTGGTTCCATGAAGATATTCCTGGCTGCCCAACAATTTGCAACAGATGCCGAAGCCAAATCAGCAGTTCACAGATGGCTATGCTCCAACCAAACAGACTTCTACAAACAGGGCATACTGAAACTGGTACCATGATGGGAGAAATGTGTTAAGAATGTTGGTGACTATGTAGAAAAGTAGGTAAGAGATGCATGTTCAGTTGACATTTTTTGTTTTGTTAGCTATTAAACTTTTTGGTAATTAAATTATTGCGCATTTCTTTCCGATCTTCCCTTGGACCTCTCATTCCCTTAACCTTCTTGCCTCAACCTACACTAGTCCCTTGCTTCAAACTGCCTCCATCCTTTTTCCTACCCACACTTTAGGCTCACACATGCCTTCTATCCCCCCCCCCCCCCCCCCCCCAGTGCATCAGTATAGTCCTTTCTCATTTTGTCTGCTTCTCTCCTATCTCCCACCCCTGTTCCCCTCAGAACCTAGCCATCTGGCAGCCCTCTATCCTGAACCCACACTCTCCCAGAGGCAGCACTATAGCATTCACCCCCCCCCCCCCTCACCCTGCCATCCCTCCTCATCCTACCACCCACTACCCATCACGTCCAAAATCAACACTCACACCAATGTGGCCATAGTGCCCTGAGATACAGTAACAACATGTATTGCATTGTGTGTGTATAATGTGTGTGTACATTTCTTTATCTGGAGAAGGAATTTGTGAAACGTTAACAGACATCGAACCGTCTACTCTTAAATGTGCCTCCTCTGTGCAGTCTGTAGGAATCTATGTTAATTAATTTTATTAGTATACTTAAGATTATACATGTTACAACAGAATGAGGTCTAATGGAACCCTTCCATCAAATTCCATATATCGGAGATGCTGAGTCTTGACACACACACACACACACACACACACACACACACACACACACACACACACACACACACACACACACACACGCGCGCGCGCGCGCGCGCGCGCGCGCGTGCTATCAAACGCAACTTGCACAGTTGAAACCATACTGCAAGCAGCAGCACCAGTGCATTATGGGAGTGGCGACTGGGTGGGGGTAAGGAGGAGGCTGGGGTGGGGAGGGAGACGGATAGTATGGTGGGGGTGGCAGACAGTGAAATGCTGCAGTTTAGATGGAGGGCAGGAGAGAAGGCGGGGAGGGAGGGTAAGTAAAGGAAAGGAGAGAAATAAAAAGAAAAGAAATTAAAAAACTGGGTGTGGTGGTGAACTGACAGCTGTGTAGTGCTGGAATGGGAACGGGGAGGGGGCTAGACGGGTGAGGACAGTGACTAACAAAGGTTGAGGCCAGGAGGGTTACGGGAACGTAGAATGTATTGCAGGGAAAGTTACCACCTGTGCAATTCAGAAAAGCTGGTGTTGGTGGGAAGGATCCATATGGCACAGGCTGTGAAGGAGTCATCGAGATGAGGGATATCATGTTTGGCAGTGTGTTCAGCAACAGGGTGGTCCAGTTGCTTTTTGGCCACAGTTTGTCGGTGGCCATTCAAGCAGACAGACAGCTTGTTGGCTGTCTTGACTACATAGAATGCAGCACAGTGGTTGCATCTTCGCTTGTAAATCACATGACTGGTTTCACAGGTAGCCCTGCCTTTGATGGGATAGGCGATGTTAGTGGCCGGACTGGTGTAGGTGGTGGTAGGAGGATGTATGGGACAGGTCTTACATCTAGGTCTATTACAGGGGTATCAGCCATGAGGTAAAGGATCGGGAGCACTGGTTGTGTAAGGATGGATGAGTATATTGTGTAGATTCGGTGGACAGCGGAATACCACTGTAGGAGGGGTGGGAAGGATAGTGTGCAGGACATTTCTCATTTCAGGGCATGGCGAGAGGTACTTGAAACCCTGTAATTCAGTTGCTCCAGTCCCAGATGGCACTGACTTACAAGGACAATTGTCCTCTGTGGCTGGACTCTGGGACAAAGTCTACCTGTGGATCCATGTTTTGACACCAGCAATTTCCTTTGTTACCATAGCGATCAAAATGTTTTTTTTGCAGATGTCCAAGTGTGTTTGCTTATGCAACAGTGTGAGTTGTTTTGGGACATAACTTGCACAAACTTTATGAAACCCAAGTCTGTAGTGGATGATAATGTAGGCAAAACCATGACTAATTTGCAGATGATGTACCATTTCATCAATAGTTAGTTGTCTGTCCAAGAGAATCATTTCACGTGAATGTTCAATGGTTTCTTCATTTGTGGCACTAAATGGTCATCCGGCTGTTCCGTCGAGCACAACACTTGTGCAACCATCTCGGAATTTTTCAATCCATTTGTAGCCACTCCATTGTGGCAAAACACTGTTCCCATACTGTACCGAAAGTCTCCGATGAATTTCGGCATCTGATATGCCTTCCACCCACAGAAAATGGATCACTAAATTTTTCTCTTCTTTGGTGCATATAGATAGTGGAGCAGCCATGATTAACAGCCTGACAGTGATGGCAAAATTAACGTAGCAGATTTTATTGCAAAGATATAACAACAAATAAACAAAGCATGTGTCATTGACATAAAGTGACAGTACTACCAAAATAAACAAAATATAACTAAATTGCAGATAATAATTGACTTATCCTCATATGAAAAGAGGCTAAACTGTGATTCATCAGACTGATCTACAAGCCTCCAGTCAGCTACCATCTAGTTTCCATATTTTCTGGTCCATTGGAAATGTGCAGCTTTAGGTGGTACTATCAGCAATGGGGAGATACCCTGCTTCAAACTTTTATTAAGTGCAGTTAATTCCACAGTGTTTGCTTTGAAACTGACTGAGATCAGTCTTTGTTCACCAACAGCAACAATTCCCCTCAGATTTGAAACCAATTGTTGTCAAGAAGGCACGACACTCATTTCTGGCCCTGTAAGCTGTGCTGTACCATTCCTCATACACACATCGATCTTCCATACTGATCCAATTTACTGCACAGATTCCATGTAGTTGACTGGAACATGCATACCACTCTAATGCCATGACTTAAGTCAGCAGCGTGTGGCTTACATGACCACCTGGCACTGACTCTGTGCTCCAAAGTTACTAGTCTGCTCATTTAAGGTGAAAACTACTACTTTGTCTGATCAGTTAAGTTTAAAACTTTTTTTGTGTCATCTGTCTCTTGGCTAGTTAGATACTGTCCTCCATACCAGAAATATGGCATCAGTTTATGTGCTGTTGGGAACAGGGCTGTGGATCTCTCAGACTTTGCTTATTTTCATTCTACTGGGTCACATGGTGCTACATTTTGGAGCAACAGTGGGCATTCGCCAAGAATATTCTCAGCCCAGAAAAAGGACTCATTCAGAAGGAACTGCAACTTCCAGTCTGTGAACAGTGAACAGAAAAGTGATTTGCACTTGGTCACTATACTGAAAGGTATGCACTGTTCAGCAGGTTTGATTTTCAGGAGGCTTCCAGCAGAACTGAAGGAACTGAGTGATAAATCTCATGTATTCAAATCCAAGTTGCAAAGTTTCCTTATGGAACACTTCTTCTTTTCTGTACAGGGGTTTATTGCAGTAGTTGAGAACTTTTCTCTGTAATCTGTTATTCACTCTCTCACAGTTATTTTCAGGTTTCATTAATTCTTTAATTCTTTTGTTTATTGATTTTCTAATGAGCATTCTGTAAACTGTGCACTAAATTGTTCCAGGAATGTGTAGCCTTCACTCGCTCCATCACATAAATAGAATAAATAGATAGATACACAGATAGATAGATACATAGATAATCAAACAAATAGAGCGAGCTGAGATATATGCATTCAGATTCTAATGGCAAAGGTTAATGCGACACTCTCATTTCACACTGAAGAACACAACACACCACATTAGTATACAACATGACCCCTACACAGACTTATTAAAACTTAAATGACATTTACATCATATTCACATATGTATTAATATAAAATGCATATATAGATAGTGTTTACACTCAAATCATATTACTTCAAAATTAGTGTAAATTTTTTACATTTTTATAATAATTATTTTTTTAAATTTTTATGTTCAAATTGCATTTGCAATTTTTATTACAATTAGTAATGATTATTGAAACATTTGGAAATGGCAAATAAGACATATGATATGAGCAAATTTCTGTTCTCTCCAAGTGCTAACACTGAAACCAATGGGCTAGCTTTGTTTTGCAATATCTTTGATGTAAATTTTGGGCAGGAGCAGTAGCGGGTCGTTGAACATAGTCATGTAATGTGGTGGTGTAATGCACCTCCTGTCAGGTGTTGAATGAAATTAGCAAAGATAATTGTTAATAAGATGTGGATAGTTAGAAGAAAAGCAGGAGTAAGTTGCAGCTGCACTGTTTAGTGCTTCAAATGGGTCATTACAATGGAGTAATGCTTTTATGCAGCAACAGAGTGATACAATAAAAGAGTATTTTATTACTGTTTAATTAAACAACGATTTAGTTCATATAATGTAAGTTTATTTTATCATGATTTAAGTAAACAAGGAGTAAACTGTGATTTTGCTCATACATGTTTATCTTGGTAACATAAAAACAGTTATTCCTTACATTTCACTCATTATGAATATTCAAATTTAAATTACAAAAAGTTCCACTTATTCCTTCCCAAAATACTGAGAAAAATGAAAGCTAACCAGATCATAGTAGCAGTTGATAAGGTTTTCTAACCATTATTAATTGCATTATTGTAGTTTGGTGAAAATAACAGAGACTGTTTTATCCGATACTGCACCTGTAGCAGGTATACTGGTGACACGACGTGCTTCCGCTGCAGCTGACAGTTCTCGGAACAGCACATCGGGTGGGTTACTGTGGGTCAGACCCCCTGGCACTGAGGAAGGCAGTGACGTCACCGTAACGTCTACCCTGGCAGGAGCTCGGCATGTTGCTGGAGAGGCAACTGGAACAGCATTGTGACCCGGGGGTGGTGCAGACGTGCCGGGAACAGATCTGCGAGCTGTGGGGGCACTGACACCTCCTCTGGGTGGCGATTTGCGAGTCGGAGACCCACGGTGTGCGGTCAGACGGCCTCTCGGAGATCGACCGGTGACCCGAATTCGACCACTGGTGTCAGATGTGGCTGCAACCCCCGACCTGGCTGCCCCTCGGAAACCGCCGAGGGGTGGACGCCGCACTGAAGAAACTGCATTAACCACAATTCCAATGTTGGACTGTTTCAGACATGTTGTTACCATGACCTTTAGTCATATAACTGGTTTCACACAGCCTTTCATGCTACTTTATCTTGTCTAAATCTCTTCATCTTTGCTTTGCTACAGTAACGTACACAGGTTATTGAGATATAAATCAGAATATCATAAAACCTATACAAATCAAGTGCCTTATTTTTCCAAACATCAACAGAAATATGTTTTCTCCATCACACAGGAAGCTTTCTGATCCCTTGATGGAAGTAAGAAATTGGCTGCCTCAGTTATCAATTGCACATGTAGTATTCAACCACATTGTGATCATCCAAACATCCCCCTCCTAACGCCTCCTTCAGCAGACCAAACATATGGTAGTCACATGGGGACACATCTGCATTGTAAGTTGGCTGTATGAGAGCTTTTCAGCGTCACCCAGCGAGTTTTTCATGAGTCAGGGCTTTAAGAGCAGCCACAGTAGGCCAGGCTTCAGACTGAACCAGCTGATTCGAAACTAGTCACCAAACATATGTACCATAACTGTGACGGATTGTTAATAACTGCATCATGAAACACTAACATGTTGCTGCTCCTGTTCCAATGAAACATTGAAATGTACAAAACTGCAAAGTATTACCGCAGAGAATCTGTATACTTTTCAGAGAGACCCTCTATGGAGGTGAAGGAAATGACGGCCTTATCTTGTAATTATTTTAAATTAAGAGGTGATTTCTACTCACAACAAGTGGGCTTAGCATAGGGTCCACCATTTGCCTATTGCATAGCAAATATTTTTGTGATGAACTTTGAGCAAGAATTTATGTCCAAAGGCCCTCAACATGCTACAAGATTAATTTTATTGAATAGATATGATGGAGAAGAAATAAAAACTTTGAGGTTTGCCAACGAAACTGTAATTCCGTCAGAGACAGCAAAGGATCTGGAATAGCAGCTGAATGGATTGGAGAGCGTCTTGAAAAGAGGATATAAGATGAACATCAACAAGGGCAAAATGAGGATAATGGAATGTAGTCAGATTAAATCAGGTGATTCTGAGGCTATTAGATTAGTAAATGAGAGACTTAAAGTAGTATATGAGCTTTGGTATTTGGGGAGCAAAATAACTGATGATGGTCAAAGTAGAGAGGATATAGAATGTAGACTGGCAATGGCAAGGAAAGCGTTTCTGAAGAAGAGAAATTTGTTAACATCGAGTATAAATTTAAATATCAGGAAGTCGTTTCTGAATTTATTTGTATGGCGTGTAGCTGTGAATGGAAGTGAAACATGGATGACAAATAGTTTAGACAATAAGAGAACAGAAGCTTTTGAAATGTGGCGCTACAGAAGATTGTTGAACATTAGATGGGTAGATCATATAACTAATGAGGAGGTACTGAATAGAATTGGGGAGAAGAGAAATTTGTGGCACAGCTTGACTAGAAGAAGGGATCTGTTGGTAGGACACATTCTGACGCATCAAGGGATTACCAGTTTAGTGTTGGAGGGAAGCTTGGAGGGTAAAAATTGTAGAGGGAGAGATGAATACACTAAGCAGATTCAGAAGGATGTAGGTTGTGGTAGTTACTCAGAGACAAAGAAGCTTACACAGGATAGAGTAGCACGGAGAGCTGCATCAAACCAGTCTCGGGACTGAAGACCACAACAGCAACAACAGATATGCTGATTAGGTTCTCATATTATATGATAGCAATAACAGTCAAAGTCAACAGTTTCGTGGATCTAAATAGTTTGAACCAAAAGATACAATGTACTATGCAGTGTGCTGAGAATGTCACTTTACCATTTTTGGTAAAAATGAAAATATTGTCTTGAATTGTGATTGTAAAAATTGGAAATATTGTCTTGGATATTTACTAAAAGCCAATGATGACAGATCTCGTTATACACAGTCAGTCACGTCACCCAATGAAATATAAATCCACTACATTGTGAACTGTATTAAATTGTATGTATGAAGTGTCCCTTACTAGGGAAGCTCAAATGGCTGAATATCTGGTCATAAAGTATATAACCTATCAAAACGGTTACAATCCAGAATTTATTAATGCAGTTAATAGAAGCATATTAAAAAAGAAAAATCTTTCCCAAAGTGGATCAGAGGGAGATTTTATAATGCTTAGACCAGCTAAGCAGACAAAAGGACACTATTTTTTGTAGAATACCATACCTGGATGCAACATCTGAAAAAATGGGTAGATATATGAGACCAGAAAACATTATTCCAGAGTAGTTTACTTTTTTTGGATCTAGCTAGAAAACTCTGGCACACGGAAAAAGCAGTGATAAATAAATAAAGCATATGTATACAGCATTACATGTAATGATTGCCCTAAGAAATATATGGTGCAAATTGGTACATCATTTCAAATAAGATTTCACAAACACCTTAACTTAAATTATCCCCAGTCCGCATTAACAGCACACTTATGTACAGAAGAGGAACATAACATGATAAGCCCTTTAAAATGTTTTATAGAAAAGAAAAAAGTCATATTTTGAATGTATTAGTGGAAGCAGAAATTTTTAGATGTAAAGAAAGAAAATGCATACTTCACATTGAATAACATTTAGAATTAAAGCACTGCATTCTGGCTAATTTTGATTCTTTATACAATTAGGTATTAGTACATAATAAAATTCTGTATTAGTCGCCCTTGTAAAGGTAGCAACCCAACGCTCCTAGTCATGAGTATACAATGTCACACTGTTCACTTTGAAAGCATCCGTTAGCTAGCGAGCTAATCTCTCTCAGTCGTTCATGTGGGCCATTTTTACTTTGTCCAACACTAGGTTGCCCTGCCGTTGCGCTGATAAGACACAGCCATCTGATATGTTCCACTCAATAATTTGCATAGTGCCATGACTAATTATGTTAGCAGTGACAATTTCGATAGTCAGTCTAGGCCTTTTTAAAAAGTATTTTTAGTGTCCTCTCACTACAAAATATTTTTCTTTTTTTTTCTTTTTAGATGCAGGCAAATTTTTGCAAGTTTCACCTATCAGCAAATTGTCATAATTGAATGAAATATGTCTTCATTACCTTTCATTCACCATAATATTGACAATATTCAGTGAACAGTACATTTTGATTATGAGCAATGGTTATGCCTACAACCTCTTAATGTTGTGTGTATATTTTAGACATTCCTTTATTAATTTTAATACTAACATAGTGTTGACACTGTACAGTGCTGTTTACCATGTAGGTTGCACCAGATGACGCAGCTTTAGGCCATGGCACCAACTCCGTTCCAAAAAACAATAATTTTAACAGTTGTTAGCAGAACTCTTCGTAACATCATACCTTTCAACAGATGCAGATGCCCAGAATATAAAATAGTTTTTCATAGAATACAGCATCTTTGGCAGCTGGCGTGGAAGCAATTTGCCAGTGTTAAAAAATTACATGCTAAAACCACACAACTTTCACTGAACTTTAGTGCATTTCTGCCTGCTACAGTATCAAATAGCTTACTTCACACTTCAGCAGGATAATGCAAGACCTTATGCTGCAGTTCACACCACAGATGCCTTTATGAGTATACAGATTTTTGACTGGCCTGCCTGGTCCTCTGGTTTGTCACCCAGAGAGTACCACACTCCACCCAGCAACTTTCATGAACTAACACAGTAAGTGTCTCAGATACAGCAAGAAATTCCTCAAGATGACATTCAGAGGCAGTTTATTTCCAAGCCATGTGAATAACAGAGTACTTTTTTTGGCATTATGTTGGAACTTCAACAATCATATTTCATATTAACCCTTTTGTGGTTGAAGGACACATTTTTACCACTAAAGTAATATGCGGTTTTGAGCATTGGGAAGTCTATATACCATATTTGTCTAATGCTGCCATCTAGCAAGAACATTTCAGAAATTGTAGAAAAATACTACAGATCATGGGGTGGATTTTTGAGTAATCAGATGGGGCAGCACGTGTTTGCACCCGGCACAGTGAATCTCCTTCATGAAAATCAGATCAAAACACTATCTTCTCTATTCTAAGAATGTCTGAAGTAACTAATTGTGTTTTCTACTGAGGACTGGTGCATGGTGCACAGAAATATGTAAGAAAACAGTTGACACTAACTTTTGAGCTCTTGCTCTTTTTATAGTATGAGGAGAAAAAGAAAAAAAGAACAAGTGCTTGAAATGTAGTGTTAACTGCTTTCTGTTACATATGTCTGTGCACCACCCACTAATCCTCTATAAGTGAGTGGTTGCCTTTCCTTTATTTTACATATTTTTCAATCCATAAATTTCCATTATTGGTATAATAACACTATTATTGTAGTTTCTTATCCATCACAGTCATTATTTTCAAAAATTTCTAAAATTTTCAATAATTCTGCTGGTTTGTACACAACTTGTATTTAGTGGTATGTATAGACTCCAACAAACTTCTTAGAATGTAGACAGCAGTGGTATATGATTTGTCAAAGCCATCTTGAAATGTTATGTCAAAAATTTGTGTGCGACATTTCATGTATTCAATAGCCACGAGAATAAATGTGTTTTTGTACTGACTTTTTATACTTTTTTCCTAAATTTTCCACCCTGATAGACTACTCTACAAATAATTTAACTTTGGAAATCCTAGGTTCAAATGAAAATATGAACCTTAATTAAGTTTTTGAAACACCTGTGATCCACCTCACTCATTTTCAAAATCAATCAGCTTAAAATTTTTTAGTAATGGATTTATCTAATAAGAAATATTGTAGATTGAAATGAAAAATCACATAATTTGGTGGAGTGCATGGAGGAAATCCTAGATGCAAGACCTTTTAGGCTTTCTATTTGCACTGAAATGGTTATTGCCTCCCCATTGTGTACCTAATAATCAAGAGGTAAGTATACGCTGTGTAATGTTCTGCTATTGTTTTACTGAAGTTTGTAATATGGTTCAAAAATCAAAATATTGGACTTTATTTTCAATCACAGTACTATTTCTAGTGTAACATTACGAAATTGACTATAATAGAAGAAATATTCTGACCATTTATTCTCCAAATGTAAATAAAAAAATTTTAACCACAAAAGGGTTAAAAAACACAGTAACAGTGCAAATTGCAATTTATTTTTGTTGCACTGAAGGTAACCAGTTTAAGCTATAATAACTACCATCCGGCAATTATTTTTGGCCATAGTGGGTATGTTTGTGAACTTTGACTGTGTGGGATAATTACTTATTTGTAATTTCTGCTAGCATTCACTTTAATTTTTATTTGTTTTATGTTTAATCTAACATAATACAATGCATTTTGAACACATTCTGTTCATCATCAGGCATTTATACATAAATATATATTGAGAAATGTTACTTAAAAATGAATGTCTTAAACTAAATTAACCTAGAACTTTTTGTCAACTTTTTGTTACTGTAGTGGCTGGTGTGACATCACATAACCAACAACAAGAAAAACCAGCAGAAGATTTGACTGACATCGATTTCAGGCCATCCATTGTCCCCCTCCCTCGCAAATGCCACTACAGTAACAAAAAGCGGACAAAATGTTCTAAGTTAATTTAGTTTAAGAAAATTTATTTTTAAGTAACATTTCTCTGTATGTATGTACATATGTATGTATGTATGTAAAAATACTTGATGATGAACAGAACATGTTCGAAACTCATTGTATTGTGTTAGATTAAACATAAAACAAATAAAAATAAAAGTGGCTGTTAGCACAAATTACAAACAAATAATCATCAGACAATATTTCATACAGCATGAGGAGCCCTTGCCTGGAACTGATGGGTAATATCATAAGATACCAATCACCAACTCAGCTGGAACTTACTGTACTACTGCAGTCTGTAATCTTGCTCAAATTATGTTTATTATAACCAAAACTGGTTACCTCCAACAACGTAAAAATAAATGTGATTTAGATTGTGACTTTTCATTTTTATTTGAATACAAAGAGTGTGTTCATGGTTCAATGACAGACATAAGTTTGAATGGAATGAAAGTTTTATCAGTTAATTCCCACTATGTGATGAGTTTCTACACAATATTTGACCAATATGAAACTGTGCTGCACAGCATAATACTTTCCACTTTCATCAGTGCAGTTAATGAAACCACTCCTCCATTCCATTCCAACTGTGAGCTACTTTTCCAAGTAGGTACAGTCACAAGACAGTATGCAAAGTGCAGAGCTGTTAACAGCTTACGTGTTATGGCCAGCGGGTGACCTCTCGGCGTCCTGGAAGCAGCGTGCCGGCCAGGTCTGCCCCGAGAGGTCGCCTTTGCAAGAGATGTCCGCTGTCGGGATGGGCTGCCCCTCCGCGATGGGGACGGCGATTGTGGGGGCAGCGGGCGTGGTACTGGAGGTGGTGGCTGAGGTGACACTTGTACCGGGGGCTGCTCTGGGGGCAGTTCTCGCAGGGGTGACACATCCACCAGCTTGAGTGGTGGCTGCAACACACAGAATACTGCTCAACTACTTGCACCTTATGATCTTCATACTGGACATACTTCAGCAGCTCATGCATGTGAACTATCAGATGTGAAATTGTATATAGTGAACTGCACTTAAGTATAGGGTGTATCAATAATGAGCTCACTGGATAAAATATTAATCATCCTTTAAAAGGGCACACTAGTCATTTTGTAGCATGGTACACAGCATAGAACTGGTACCAGCTAGTCAGGCTGTAACAAAGCAGGTGTATCCTTTCCAGCTGTTATGTTTTTCTTTCCGACTAAATTATTATGTTTTCTTGCAAATTCTGAGGTACCTTTGATGATATTTTTATGACATGTGCCCAATTCATTCTGAGAACATCCCCCAGGCTATGGCTAAGGCATGTCTCCACAATATCCTTTCTTTCACGAGCGCTAGTCTTGCAAGTTTCACAAGAGAATTTCTATAAAGTTTGGAAGGTAGGAGACAATGTACTGGCAGAAGTAAGAGTGTGAGGATAGGTCACAAGTCATGCTAGAGTAGCTCAGTCAGTAGAGCACTTGCTCGTGAAAGACAATGGTCCGGAGTTCGAGTCTCAGTCCATCATTCAGTTTTAATCTGCCAGGAAGTTTCAATGCAAGAGAAGTGACCATTAAAAGCTGACCACAGAAGTGAAAATGATGCACCACAGGATTACCTTCAATGCTAATTAACTAGGAAATGGCACAATCTATCTAACAGTTATTTCTCATCACAATCTACCCTGCAACAGCCTTACAAGATTTTCAGGCTATTTCTGACCATCCTGTATGTGGTGTATTTTGCCAGCAGAGAAACAAATACAAGGTGCGAGATAATAAATATCGAGAATAGTACTGCAAATGCTTGTCAATTTCCTGCATAATATATGCAGTAAAAGACCCAAAGCACATAAAATATTTCTGGAACACTAAAGTTCCTGTAACCATTTACAGGAATAGACCCATAAGACTGTTTTTAATATTATAGGCTGTATGAAGGAAGGAATTATTCTGGATATGTGAATGTCTATTGATGAAGTATCACAATCTTGTGCTCATATAATAGTTCCCTACTTCAGACATAAGGTTTATACACTGATGAGCCAAAAACATTATGACCACTGCTCACCACAAGACTGAATGCTCTCTGGTGGCATTGCAAGCATATGACACAGTAAAGAATGTATGAAACTGGAGCCAAGATGAATGGGAAAAAAAGACTGGACTAGCATTCCTGTGGGTGGAGCTTGCACTTCTACCACTAGGGATGTATAGTGCAACTCATTGCCAGTTGAGTGCAGCCTGTGTTGTTGACCTGGCTTGACCTGTTCATCTGCAGTGACTGTTTTCGCTAGCGGTGGTTTATTCTTGTTTCGTTTTTTACTATGGCAAATTTAAGTGAACAAAGTGCAGATGTGAAATTTTTGTTTTCTACTCGTAAAAATGCTGCTGAAATTGTTTTAATGGTGAAAACAGCTTACCAAGATGACACTATCAGAAAATCTCAAGTGTATGAGTGGTTTGCTCAATTTAAAAATGGTGACATGTCGATTGGTGACAATCCTCATTCTGGACGTCTATCAACTGCACGAATAGATGAAAATATTGAAAACATTGAAGAGATTGTGCTCACAGGCCATTGACAGGAAACTGATCAACTGTCAGAGATTAGGGTCATTGCAACTTTTGGGCGATATACATCTCAGTAAATTAGCTTACCACACCTATTTTCATTCTCTGCTTTCATATGGCATCATATTCTGAGGTAACTCATCATTGAATAAAAGAGTGTTCATTGCACAAAAGCGTGTAATCAGAATAATTGCTGGACCTCATCCGAGATCATCCTGCAGACACTTATTTAAAGAGCTAGGGATCTTCACTGTAGCCTCACAATATATATATTCACTTATGAAACTTGTTATTAACAATCCGAACGAATTCAAAAGTGATAGCAGTGTACATGGCTACAACACTAGGAGAAAGGATGATCTTCACTACTCAAGGTTAAATCTAACTTTGGTTCAGAAGGTGGTAAATTATGCTGTCACTAAAGTCTTTGGTCACTTACCTAATAGCATCAAAAGTCTGACAGATAGCCCTATAGCATTTAAAAGTAAATTAAAAGAATTTCTTAATGGCAACTCCTTCTACTCATTAGATGAATTTTTGGATATCATAAGTGGGTAATTTCCCCAAGCCCCACAAAAAAGTGTCATGTAATGTTTTGTGTAATGGTAATATCTTGTATAGACACCTTTTATTAACTTGACATGTTCCACATCATTACGAAGTGTCTTATTCATGATCTAATCTAATCTAATCTAATTAGTGGGTTATCTTCGAGATCCAGCTTGTGACAGACAGAAGGTTGGTTCTTCCACCAGGTGAATGCACCTGCACACACAGCCATGTCTGTTAGACAGTTTCCGCTAAAAATGGCATGGTTCCACTGACCTGCACACCTTACTCGCCTGACCTGACACCATGGAACTTTTTCTTATTTCCATGCATGAAAAGGGACATGAAAGTACACTGATTTCACAACTTTGAAGAAGTCAAGAAAAAAATGAGAGAGGATCTGTCAGACATTTCTAAAGATGACTACAAAAATATTTCAAACAGTGGAAGCACTGGTGGGAGAAATGTATTAGTTGCAATGGAGAGTATTTTGAAGAGGATAAGACTGTTTTGTAAACAATTTGAAAATATATAGCTTTTAAAAAAATAACTCAGATTTTTTTTTGGGGTACCCCCTTATAAGCATCTCAAAAACAGTGAAGCTGGTCGGCTGTTAAGATGCTATTGTCCTAAGCATCTATGGAAAGCAGTTGGAAGAACATGTAACAAGGTGACAAGGTGTTGGATGTCCATATGTCATCACAGAATGAGGAGGTAGGTAACCTAGCAAGGTGACACGGAGGTTAACACACTGGACTCCAGTTCAATAGGATGATGACTGAAATCTACATCTGACCATGGAGACTTAGGCTTTCTGTGATGTCCCTAAATTATTCCAGGCATATGCAAGGATGCTTCCCTTGAAGGAGCATGTCTGAGTGACCTCACCATCCTCAATACACACTGAGATTGTCCTCTATCTCTAATGACTTTAATTTCAATGGGATGTTAAACCCAAATTTTCCTTCCTTGGGGAGACAGGAGGCTTGCTTGCTGTGGGAAGCAGGATAGATATCACATCCAATGACAGATATCTGGTTCCACATACTTCCAGATACCTATCAAGGACGTTTTGAATCTGTGCTACACAAAACTGATGTTGTACTGCATTCCATAGGTAGACTTTCATGCTATTAAAAAGGTGATCACAATATTTGGGTCATCATTGTACGTGGAAACAAAGAAAACAATGCATAAACAGACCTACCGGAACTTCACGCTCAGCTACACGAAGATGAGGGAAACCTGCACAGACGAGAAGTTCTATGTTCCAGCACCAGAGCTCTCCATCCAGTTAGCACAGAAATCTCTGACACAACTTCAGTACTTTAAACGGAGTGACAAAGGACCTTTCGCAGTGGCCAGTACTCACTGTTGGAGATGGCAGCTGTTGGGAGCTGCAAGCCTCTGCCTGCTTCTGCACCGCAGAGGTCTGCCCGAGGGTGGGGGCAGTGGCTGCAGTGCGGGCAGACGCAGCGGCCCGCGCGTCACCGTGTCGCACCTCGAAGAGGCGCACGTTGTGTCCGGGGGGCGGGCCCGGTGGCGGAGACTCTCCCGGCTGTGGCAGTGACACTGTGGGGCCCCACTGCACCTGCAGCACAATCCACCCTGACAATGGCAAACTCAGGGTAACTGAAACACCGCAGGGGAAACACTTTTTCTGGTGTGAAACATATTACAGTAATAGTAGCAGCAGTAATAGAACAGTAATAGTTTTATAGGAATGCATTATGCCTGTTGTTTCAGACATGTCTGATAGGATACCACGCATTCATACAAATGATTCACTTCTAAGGGTAATGAATCCACAATTTCGAGTGCAGATGCACATTTACATTTGACCTCCAATGGAACTCTAAAATTAGCAAGCGTAGAGGGCATCAAAGGGGACAGTGAATAGGTAGCAGTAGTTGGGAGCCTGGGTCAGCCACGGAGCATGCTGAGACAGTCTGCACATTTGCGATAAACACTGCGTCTGGGAGGTACAGTGGGTAACATGACTGCCTAGTAAGCAGAAGACTCTGGGTTCGAGTCCTCGTCCGACGCAGATATTTGCTTATTGCCACTGATTCCACATAAAGTCGTGATGCAGCTCATATCAATAATTCCTTCCCTCCCCTTTCTCTCCCCTCTACCTTCAATTTACATAGTAGTAGTTACATTCACTTCCAGACCACTTCTGTACAGGCATTGGACATGTCATGGCAGTCCAATTTGAGAATGAAGTAGATTACTCATATATACAAAAATGTATGTATTTACAGGCAATGGTGGCCATGCCTGGGGGCAAGTGGGGCTGCACGCCCCAGCTACTTTTATTTCAAAAAAATTATTTAAAAGTCAGTATTATGTAGGTTTCTTACAGGGTCACAACTGGAACTTTTTTATGGCTATTTATAAGACGCCATCCATCTTCCAAACTATTAAAAATACTTCATACCCTTGGGTCTAGGCCCTGCTCCTCCCCCATCCCCTACAAACTATCATATGAGTGCCCTTGTTTACATGTGTAGTTTGATAAGGATGGGGTGTGCAGCCAGCCATAGCCCTATAGTAGGAATAATATCTGCTTCAAGTAATTCAAGAAAAGGATGAAAAATTTGAATCAGGATGGCTACATGAAGATCTAAGTCTATGTCCATCCAAATACAGGATCAAAATGATTAATGGAAAATCTCATATAAGATGTGAAACAAATACTAACAAAGAGATAGAGGGGCTGGCCAGTACTTAGCTCAGTACAGCCGATAGATACACATAAAACAGAACTGAAAATTTACATTCCTAGCTTTCGGAACTTTGTTCCTTCATCAGGGAGGAGAGAGGGGAAAAAAGGGAAGAAGGGAAAGTGGATTCAGTTACTCACAACCCAGGTTATGAAGCAACAGGGAAAGGTAAACAGGGAGGGTAGCAAGGATGGAGGCATGGTTGTCCTTGCTACCCTCCCTGTTTACCTTTCCCTGTTGCTTCATAACCTGGGTTGTGAGTAACTGAATCCACTTTCCCTTCTTCCCTTTTTTCCCCTCTCTCCTCCCTGATGAAGGAACAAAGTTCTGAAAGCTAGGAATGTAAATTTTCAGTTCTGTTTTATGTGTATCTATCGGCTGTACTGAGCTGAGGTAAGTACTGGCCAGCCCCTCTATCTCTTTGTTAGTATTTGTTTCAAATACAGGATCAATCTGTTTAAAATAGTGCCACCTTTAATGTCGTATTCCTAATATACAATAGTGTTTTGCAAAGAAGTTATTTAATAAACGTAAAAAGCTAGTGCTACACTGTTGATTCATTTCTCACTATCAGTCACTATCAGCTGAAAGCAGACCAATAGTGATGATGTTTGCTTATCATTTTATCTACTAAAACTTCACATCTGCTTGTCTGAAAAAATGAGTCAGTGTTCACAATGAATGAGGATTTGATGTCAGAGAGGATGGCCTCAGTGGCCAGGGACAGTGGTCATGTGTGTGTGAGTTGTGCTTGTGTTAATGTTGTCTAGTTTAGAAGAAGGCATTTTGGCCAAAAGCTCACACATTTAGCTGTGCCTGTCTGTGACTCGCGTCTCCTCTGGATTCATAATATGAGGTGGAATCCAAAATTTTCAGGACTGGTGCTGCCATCTGGAAAGTAGGAGTGGTAGATCTTTGCACCACTAGGTGGCAAGAGCTGCATATCTGACGAATCAGTGTGCGGAGTGGCATTCAGCTGGGAGGAAGTGTTGTGTGTTCACAGTGATTTCCATAATACTCTATTTTTTGGTGTGTGGCGATTTTATGATGGATCCACAAACAGAACAATGAATGTGTATCAAATTCTGTGTGAATCTCAGGAAAAGTGCTACAGAGACCCATGCAATGATTCGACAAGTGTTTGGGGGACAGAGCATGAGCCATATGCGTGTGTTTAAGTGGCTCTCCAAGACCCAAAAAAGCGAGACAGCTGAAGAGCAAAGTGAAGAGCACGACCATCATTTTCTTTGATACCAAGGGAATTGTGCAAAGAATTCATCCCACACAACCAAACAGTGAATTCCGCATACTACTGTGATGTTTTGCGATGATTCCGTGAAAACGTGTGGTGAAGACAGCCTGAACTTTGGTGTCAAGGGAACTGGCTGCTGCATCATGACAATGCACACTGTCACACATTCTTGCCCACCAGGACCTTTTTGGCAAAAAACAACATGGCGGTTGTACCCCATCAACCATACTTGCCAGATTTGGCATCTTGCGACTTTACACTATTCCCAAAACAGAAACTCAAGTTGAAAGGCCGTTGATGCAACACTCTAGAGAGGATTCAACAAGTATCTCTGGTGGTGGTAAACACCCTCAAAGAACAGGACTTCTAGAAAACGTTTGACCAGTGGCAGAAGTTCTGGGACCAGTGTGTACGCGCGGATGGGAACTACTTCGAGGGTGATGGTGACCATTAGTCCAAAGGTAAGATTTTCAACAGATGACAGCACCAGTCCCGAAAATTTTGGATAGAACCTTGTATTTTCATTATTCTTAGTTTTTCCAAACAACTCCTTATTGCTTCTGAATTTCCAAACTCTACTTTCTTTCTTCCCCACATTATCGAACTGTTTCACTATGTTTATGGTGAGGCACTCTGAGGCATAACTATGTCTTCTTTGTTAGGTGGAATGCAGTTTCCGTTCCTCTGGCACCATTTACATTAACTGTTTTGTTCTGAGAATTTGGCTGGATTATTTCTCCCAAGTGTTTAAATTCTGCAACTTACTTTATTTTCCAAAGAAGGGAAAGCAAGAAGGTGGAAGGAGCATATAGAGGGTCTATACAGGGGCGATGTTCTTGAGTACAATATTATGGAAATGAAAGAGGATGTAGATGAAGATGAAATGGGAGATATGATACTGTGTGAAGAGTTTGACAGAGCACTGAAAGACCTAAGTTGAAACAAGGCCCCGGGAGTAGACAACATTCCATTAGAACTACTGACAGCCTTGGGAGAGACAGTCCTGACAAAACTCTACCATCTGGTGAGTAAGATGTATGAGACAGGCGAAATTCCCTCAGACCTCAAGAAGAATATAATAATTCCAATCCCAAAGAACACAGGTGTTGACAGGTGTGAAAATTACTGAACTATCAGTTTAATAAGTCACGGCTGCAAAATACTAACGCAAATTTTTTACAGACGAATGGAAAAACTGGTAGAAGCCGGCCTTGGGGAAGATAAGTTTGGATCCCGTAGAATTATTGGAACATGCGAGGCAATACTGACCCTGCAACTTATCTTAGAAGATAGATTAAGGAAAGGCAAACCTACGTTTCTAGCATTTGTAGACTTAGAGAAACCTTTTGACAATGTTGACTGGAATGTAGTCGAATTAAATTGGGTGATGCTGAGGGAATTAGATTAGGAAATGAGACACTTAAAGTAGTAAAGGAGTTTTGCTATTTGGGGAGCAAAATAACTGATGATGGTCGAAGTAGAGAGGATATAAACTGTAGACTGGCAATGGCAAGGAAAGCATTTCTGAGGAAGAGAAATTTGTTAACATCGAGTATTGATTTAAGTGCCAGGAAATCGTTTCTGAAAGTATTTGTATGGAGTGTAGCCATGTATGGAAGTGAAACATGGACGATAAACAGCTTACACAAGAAGATAATAAAAGCTTTCGAAATGTGGTGCTAGAGAAGAATGCGGAAGATTAGATGGATAGATCAGATGACTAATGAGAAGGCACTGAATAGGATTGAAGAGAAGAGGAATTTGTGGCACAATTTGACTAGAAGAAGGTGGCATCAAGGGATCACCAATTTAGTATTGGAGGGCAGCGTGGACGGTAAAAATCATAGAGGAAGACCAAGAGATGAATACACTAAGCAGATTCAGAAGGATGTAGGCTGCAGTAGGTACTGGGAGATGAAGAAGCTTGCACAGGATAGAGTAGCACGGAGAGCTGCATCAAACCAGTCTCAGGCCTGAAGATCACAACAACAACAACATTCTGATTCCATATGTTTTGATGCACTTTTAGTATTGGTCATGTAAATGGTATTTTAAAACAAAATTTGCAATCCAGTTTTTTCTGCTGCCTCTTGGAGAATGTTTATCCATTTCCTTTCATCTTTTAGGTTCTCTGCTAAGATTTCTAAATCATTAGCAACAGCTAAGCAATCAATTTCAAGGTTCTCTCTTTTTCTTACAGGTTTCACTTTATTCATGCACCCTTCTTCTATTCTCTTTCTCCATTCTCATACTACTTCCTTCAAAATGTAATTGCAGAGTAATGGAGACACTCCATCCCCCTGTCTCTTGCCTGATGGTTTCAAAAGGTTTTGATAACTCATCAAAAAATTTTACTATGGAAGCTGCATAAGTAAGTTTGCTTAATGATTGTCAGTTCCAAATCCTTCTTGGTCATTGAATAGTGTTATCTCTACTGACAGAACCACAGGCTTTTTTAAAATCAGTAACCCAGATAAAAGAGCAGGAACACAATGAACAAAAGACAGGTTTTGAATCGTAACACACAGGGTCCAGAGGCACAAATGTGTCCCTATATGACTGCAATTTGTGTAAGAAAAATGCAAAGTCCCCAAGTTGCATACCAGGTAGGGGGAGGAGAAAAGAAATCACCCAGAACTTTCAGAGTTTCACCATAAACAAGTTGGGTGGGGTAACAGCTGATATTTTCCTTTAATGTTGCACACGGGCCAAGCAAAACCATGGGGAGGGCGTCAGATCATTATTCAGAGTGGAGAGCCAGGGCTGCCTTTAAAGTGTGGTGTAGGTGCGCTACCAATCCATTACTTGCAGGATGGTAGCTTCTAATACAGATATGGCCATACCTGCACAAACACAATATATCTGCAGATACTTGGCTTTCAGACTATTTGTTCCTGTCTGCAGTAATAGTGTGAGGGATGCTGCATGATCAAAGCCCAAGCAATAGAACGATCAGAAATGTTCAATGACCAGAATAGCTTCAGGTCACTGTGAAAACCTGTCGATAACCATTATGATGTAACAGAAACCCTGAGAAGCAGCGAGAGGTCCTACAGTATCGAACTGGATATGGGCAAAATGTCCTGAAGGGCAGAGAAAGAGGAAAAAAGAACAGGTACATGGCAGCATATTTTTGTTGCTTGCCAAGCTTCAACAGCATCTTGCCCTTTTGTGACAACAATGCTTCAAATCAGGCCAGACTATTTTATTAACAAGCAATTTTCTGGTAGCTTTGATTCCTGGATAAGCTAGGTCATGGTAAATATTTTTTGACTCTAGTGTCGTCATAAGTCACAAATCAGTGAAAAAAGTATTGCAAATTGTGAATAAACATCGCCAGAAAGGTGTTGAAATGTTGTGCCTGATACACTTTTGGTCAACTGTGAGCAATCATGGCACCCACCTTGCACACAGCTTGTTTACAGCCAATTCTCCATGCACGATTTTATGCACTCACTCAGTTGATATGCCTACAGCCTCAGCAGTGTCATGAATTTTTATTTGGTGATCTTGCATTACCACACCACGGATTCTGCCTTTGTGGTGACCTCAATTGGAGAGCTGAAGCACACTTTGTCCTTGATGCTCGTCCAAGCATGTTTAAATTCATTAATCCGAAAGTAAATGGTCTTCAATGATGGTGCAGAGTCCACATCAGCTTAACCCAATTCTGTTTTGATTTGTGCAGCAGTTCAACCCTTCAAATGAAAATTTTTAATAAGAGCACGAGACTCAGTTTCCTCCATTTCCAATCGCAGTTGACACACTGACCAATTCAGATGGCTGTCAACAATGAAGTGTGTATGGTATTTTACAATCCTTGGAATAATCAACCTTACCAACAATGAAGACACAGCAAAAATGTTCCATTCTTGCATAGAAATTTACCACACTTATCAAACCATCTTCACATATCACTAGGACTGTGAGACAAAGGAACGCTGCAATCAGTGTGGACATGGAGATTCACCATCACTGAAAAGGCAGTGATCCAACTATCATCAGGGAAGATGATGGTGACCATTTCGTGGGATTACCATTGTGTGTTGGTAACAGAGTATGCACATAAAGGGCAAACCACCACAGGAGCATACCACTGAAAAGGCAGTGACCCGACTATCATCAGGGAACATGATGCTGACCATTTTGTGGGACTGCCATTGTGTGTTAGAAACAGATTGTACTCATAAAGAGCAAACCACCACAGGAGCATACCATACTACCAAGATCTCCAGATGAAGCCTGTCAAAACAAAACATCACAGGAAACTGTCCAGAGATGTTTCTGCTCCACGACAGCATCACAGCTCATTCTGCATAGGATGCAGTCACATATGCTGCTCCTTTGGGCTGCCATAGTTTAGGTCACACCACATATTTTCTTGACATGGCACCCAGGGACTTTCTCCTTGTACCTCAGATGAAGAAGCTGTTGTGTGGCAGGCATTTCCAGGTTGATGATTTGCAGGATATTCAAAGTGGAATGTAATATAAACATACAAAATGTAGGCTTCTACAACCAAGATCTCCAGCAAGGTATCGACCGCAGAGCAAAATGTGTCGCATTGAAGGGTGAATATGTGGAGCAGAATTAACACAATACACTGAATTTCGTGGTCACAGCTTGATTTTTTTGAGGTGATAATGAAAATGTTCTCGAAGATAGTCGCCTACAATGCAATAAACATCGGGAGATTTCTCCCAAAGATGTACAACACAACAAAAGATTTTGGCTTTATGAAGACCACTACAGAGCTGCTCAGCAACAGAAAAGTCTATATTAGCTTTCAAAACACCAAAAGTCCGTGGCAAAAGACAAAAACCAATCCTCCCCAAGGTAGCGTTCTTGCTCCCGTGGCATTTAACTTTTACAACACCGACCAACCAAGTAAAAAGGCTTCCAGTCCATTAATTAAGTGATTTGGTCTCTTCACCAGCCAAAAGACATTTGAAGGAATCATCTGCTCTTAATGATCCAGGAGTCTACTATGAAGTCAGCACCCTGAAGCAAAATCCTAGCAAGATAGCAGTCAGTGGTTTTCACCTCCACTACGAACATGTCAGCTACAAGTTAAAAGTCTAATGGCTGAGAACTCCTCTCAACTGCAGCTCTACCCCTAAATACCTTGAAGTGTCACTTGAAATAGGTTGACATTGCCTCTCACCAAATTTTCTGACAGGTGACAGGATGCTTGGTATCAACTCCAAGCCACTTCACGGATTTTCCCTAGATGGACAGCCTGCACGAAAAGCTTTCTCTCACGTAACATTCCCCTAATGAAGTCAGAGGCTGAAGAGGGACTCCAATGCTGTCAAGACAGAGCTAAATGTGATTGGATGCCACCAAAAGAGGAGATAATCACAGAAACAGCATGTCTCAAATGACATGAGGGGAGGTCACTCAACTGCCTTCCTGGGGGCATTCACCAAAGTAAAACTGGCATGTCAAAATGGGGACCCTGTGATAACTGAGATGTGTACTGTATATCTGGTGCCAAGCAGACAATGAGTCATTTCCTTCAATGTTCCATTTATACCACCTTCTCAAGGCATTGTGACACAAGAGGACCTGGCATTATCAAGCCCAACACAGAGCACCTGCCTGAAGTGCTACAATTCATCTAAATTCCATCCAAATGATTGTCATTGACACATTAAGAAGAAGAAAATTAAAATTTTATGATTACCCTTGCGCAGCACACTATTTGAACACATGATATAATAGCCAGTTAAATGAAAATGAGACAGATGGAAAGAAAGTAAGTAACTATTTACTATTTCAAAAGTAATCATGACAATTGTTGGCACATTTACCCCACTGTGAGACAAAATGGTCACTGACTTTGTGGAAAAATATTTGCAGTTGCCAATGGAACCATTATGAACCCAGGTGTGTAGCTCTTCACCAGAAGAAAATCAACAGCCGTGGAAGTTTTTCCAGCTGGGCTCCAAAAATGTGGAATCACCCGGGGAGGGATTTTGGACTGTACGGGGGATGTGTACGAGCTTCCCAGTGAAACTTTTACAGCACATTTGAAACGACCTTCGCAACATGTGGGTGGTGCCATGCAGCAGATGTTTCACAGTGAAGTCCTTATATATCCTCCACACAGTCCCAATCTCTTCCCATGTGATTTCCATATTTTTGTAACCCTAAAGAAAGATTTGCTTCCGATGAAGAGGTACTATCATGCCTGGGTACAATCACAGTTCTGTAGGCAACTGCAGACTTTTTTCCACGATGGCAGTGACTGTCCTGTTTACTGTGGGATAAATGTATTAACACTTACAGTCCTAGTTTTGAAACAATAAACAGTTAACCCACTTTTTTCCGTGTAACTCGTTTTCATTTGAATGCCCTATATATGAATGGAAGCACGATATTACAAACTGATAGGTTGCTGGAGTTACCTGGAGCTGCCTGCGGATGGTGAGTGCAGGCAGCCTCTGGAGCTGGAGCCTGGAATGGCGCACCTCAGCCTGCTCCTCGTCCTTCTGGCTCCTCACGTCGAAGATGGCGGCATTCGCTGGTGGCTCACCCTGGTAGTATCTGCCAGACAGTGAGCACCTGCTGTAAGCTGGAGTCAGACTGTACATCATGCAACACGATGACTCAGTGCATCTTTGGTTTCACTCGTTAGACACGAGCACCTTCAGATATTAATTACTCTGAAGACAACACATTAAACTTAGGCTGTTCCAAAGCTGCCCCACGGAGCACAGGTGCTGGGAAGTGTCCATCAGTTTGCCAGCGGTCAGATGCAGCTAGTATAGGCTACCTACCAGGTACACCTACAGCAAACATTCTGCACACGGTGCAAACCAATTGGCCGACCCAGCCCAAGGGAGCAAGCTCGGGGCAGTACCGTCACATACCATCAAATGGGGTGAAGTTCACTCGTTTTTGGCTTTAAACTTAACTATTTCTGAAAGCAATAAAATTAATACATTGGTTTTCCATTCACATCACAGACACTGAGCTATAGTAGTAAAATTTTTGTTGTTTATTACCTTTCACTCCAACAGATCATAAAACTTAAAAAAAAACTGTTTTCTGATAATTGTAAAATGTTTATGATTCTAGGGTGACTTTCAATTGTTCTGAAACTTATAACTCAAAAATAAATGTGGCATAGTCATTAAATTTTAGTACTAATCTCACAGTAACACAGAAAGTAATGTTAAGGGCAAAAAAACCTGATCACAAACATGCTTTACAAAACTCCAAAGAAACACACAACATCGTTCTTTAGAACTAAAACCTTGCTCATCATCTTGGATTTTATCACAATGACTTAGAATATTGTTTATCACAGTTCCTTCGGGAATTTTATAGCCAGCGAGTCTTGAGAATGCTTATTTTACCATTTAAAATATGTGTGAGGGACAGTTCTAAAACATCCAGGCTATACTGATATTTGTTCAGTTCACCCAATTCACTTTTGTACACACGCGGCCTTTTCACACTGACAACTCCTACCATCCCAACTATACGATACAACAAACAGAACTGGGTTCCACCTGACAAATTCAAAAGTTATCATATACACAATTTCAACAATCATTTCGTCACTCCACCACTAGACAATTATACGCTACTGTTGCTGCATCTACCACATTCACGGATTTTTATTCATAACAGTAGCCCTCGATAAAAGATGGACAGCTTCACCTAAAAATTTGCTAAGTTTTATTTATTTGTCTATAAGTATCTAGGAGTAATATATTAACTTTTCTTATTACATTAGTTGTTCTCATGGAGGGTTAACACACAACATACATAAGACCTAGGCACAAGAATTGTTTATGCCAATGACATGAATAAAGTTTCAGCTCATCAAAAAAGTTTTTATAAAATCAGTTCTTCTGTAAACGATTGGTATTCTCATAGTGGTTTGAAATAGCACACATTCTGCCATAGCCACGAATTAAGAACTTTCTAACAGTAAATATATTATACGTTCAGCAGCAGCAGCAACAGCAGACAATTCGATCACTTGGTAATGCAACCTCTTTGAGTCAGCATGCAATATAGGTTCCCTGCAGATTCTTCCATTTCTGTCAGCCCTTGGTCCTTTCTGGTAAATTGGGCTCCAATCCAGTACTTGTTTTGACCACCTGCAATTATTTCTTCAAGCGACATGACCAGCCCACTGGCATTTCAAGGTTTTCACTCTTTCCACTACATCACTGACCTTTGTTGAGATCAACAGCTTTCTTTCTGTATTTCTTTGTTAGGTGCAGCATTGATATTTCCATTCCTCTTGGGGTTACTATTAGTATTCTAACAAAGAATTTATTTAATGTTCATGTCTCACAGCCATAAGTCGTAACTGGCAGTATACATTGGTCAAAAACTGTTTTTTTCAGCTCAGCCTACATCTTAGACATCAAAACTGAAGATTATCTTCCATAAGCTTGCCAGCCTATTTAATACATTAAAATAATTCTAGTTTCAGTCCACCTGCTTAGCTGAGTGGTAATGTGTTTGCCTGCCACAGACTGGGTCCAGGTTCGATTCCCAGCCGGGTCGGAGATTTTCTCCACTCGTGGACTGGGTGTTGTGTTGTCCTCATCGTCATTTCATCATCATCATCATCATCATCAATGTGCAAGTTGCCCAATGTGGCATCACTTGAAATAAGACTTGCAACCTGGTGGCAGAGCTTCCCCGGATGGGGCCCCCGGCCAACAGCGCCATACAATCATTTCTTTTTTTTCTGGTTTTAGGTCTCATTTCATTTTTACAAGTTGACCCAGATGGACACATTCTGTGACCATTTGCAGCTGTGTACTTACTATAGATATATTTCCCTCCAGTGTCTATTTATTCATCATGGTCTTGGTTTTATCACAATTCATTTTTAGACCAACTTCAGAGTGGAGTAGCAATAAATTCAGTAACCAATATTTGAAGTTCTTCTATAATGTTTGCAAACAGAACAATATCATCAGCAAACTTCATCTGATGGTATGCTACAGCCCGGTTGCTTGGCTGTCCACATGTCAGCTGTTTGCCCATCCCTGGCCATTGCTGCTTGAGGTCCCCCCACAGAGCTCACGGGAAGGCACTCCAACTGGAACGGCCTAAGTCAAAATGTCTGTGAACATGAGAGATACTCCAATCTGATGACACTGATGCATAGTGCAAAGACCATAGTTAGTGACAGTAACTTACCAATGGGGCTTGTCTGCCTGAAAAACACTTTCACTTCCAATGGCTAGAGAAATGGAGCAATTAAGAAGGTGGCAGAGGCACACAGATGCTGTGAGATGAGCAGAAAAGGAAAAAGAGAAAACTGAGATAAAGAACAGAAGATTGCACTCCTGCCATACATGGGTATGGCTTCCCCAAAAATAAGCCGAGCTCTAAGAAAGGTATCAAGCCCATATTTCGAGTGCATGAGACGGGATAATCTTATTCCTTCAGTGACTAGTTGGCAGCTACCCTGAGGGTGAAACCCTTGCCTCAATTAACAACATTCGTCAACAGTCATACCTCAGGTGCCTCCTAAATAAGGCTGCCCCAGAAACCATTGGCTGAGCAAATCACACGTCTTTTGGAAATCGGAAATCAGTGCTGATTTATTTTCCAGCTCTGGTCTTAAGTTGCATATATGCTCTGTGCAATGCTGGGAGGCACAGCGCATTTTGTCCGATGTAAGATTTTGCACACTTGCAAGTAATCTGGTAGGTTTTTGTGCAAGATCTCTCTGTATCACATAAAAAACAACAATTTTCGGATAAAAACTGAATTAAAATTTAACAGTTTCAATTTTGGTGGAAATACTGTTTATTTTTAACTAAAGGAGAGGAGGATATGTATGTAAAACAAAAATGTTCCATAGGTTATGGTGCCTTTCAGACGTCCTCACTCAGTTCCTAGAAAGTTCACCACTTCCAGTTTCTAAGGAAATATAGTACTGATCACATATGCAAACAAAGTGACTGAAATGAGGTAACACCTGATAGATATGCAACACAACTAACATACAGGTAATGCTGCTATAAATTCAAATGACCAAGATTATTAGTAAACTATCATAGTTTACATTTAGTGCAGTAGTTTTACAACTTTAAATGTGGTAGATGCCCAGGTGTATGACGCCCGAGGTTATCTTTCACATGTGCTTGAAAGCTGCTTACTTTTGCAGGTGGTTGAAATATAAGTTCCTTACAGCTCAGCTGACTTTTCTGGAACTTGCATTCCCATATGGCAGAAGTCTGCATCTCATAGGGCAGCATCGGACTGCAGACACAAACTGCCAGCTATGTAAACATTCAGCTGGGCCACTGTTTGCCACCAGTATCTATAACTGGCAGTCAAATGAAAGCAAGACAGATGGAAAAAAGTAATTTAGCTGTTTATTATTTCAAAAGTAATCACCACTGTGAGATAAGATGGTTAGTGCCTTCATGGAAGGCTGTTTCCGGTTGCCTACAGAACCAGAGTTATACTCAGGCCTGCACCACCTCATCAGCAGAAAATCAATGGTAAAAACTTTCTTCAAGACTCCAATAACATGGAAATAGCACGGGGAGGAATCGGGACAGTGTGGAAGTTGTGTAATGGCTGCAAGTCTCTCTGGAAAACTTCTGCAAAGTTTGGAAGGTACGATGATGGATTATGAGTTGTGTTTGGGCAGGGGTGAAAACTTATAAAAAATATTGGAGGGGCAGAGGAGGCATACTGCGGGACTTGCACTGGGAAATTTTCTAAATTTTAGATGAAAAATAGTGAGTTTTAAAGTTTCTTAAGCATTTTAGAGTCTTATGATCAACATTAGAACCCCGAAAACTGGACTCTCGATAACTTGACACTTCAGGAAACTCAACAAGCCTGACACATTTTTTGGCTTTGAAAAAAGAAGCAAAACATGAACACATGACTGAAATTATATTTAAATAATTCCTAAACTATCATTAAAAGCATAAAACACAAAATATTGCTCTCGTACAGTGGTAGCACTTTGATTAATAAGTGAAATAGCTAATTTAAGCTTACTTTGAATAAGGCTCTGGCTTCATTAAACACAAACAATATCTCAAAGTCAATGCTTTAATAAAATTAATAAAGTTAATACAGTATGCCTAATACTTTCAGTCAAAAAATGTAATTAGCAGGTTTTAATTGGGTCTTATGCCCTAAAAATATGTAAGTATTTGAAAATAAATAATACAGTACTATAGTAATATAGCAATACAATATTAAACTAGTATCAATATTTCGAAACTGAAAATTTAACATTATGTATGTATTTAATTCTCTGTTTTATAAACATTTTTAATATTACTCTAAATGCCATTATTAGGGATAGAGTGTCTTTAGAAAGGTGCAAATGTTGACTGTCTGACTGGATTACTGAATATGAAGTCGTTGATGACTGGTCGGATATCCAATTCATCCAAAACATCTGGGTGGGCATGAAGAACAGCCAAGTTGTTCAATCGCTTCTCTGTCATTGTTGATCGGAGATATGACTTCAGACGTCTAAGGGTGCTAAATGACCGTTCTGGTGTTGCTGTCATGATTGGAACTACTTGGAGAAGCTTAATGCACTTCACTACTTCACATAACATTTCTTCAACTGTGGGCTCTTGTGCAATGTATTTCTACCACACGCATGTTTTTTAAGACCAGTTGTTTTTTATTAGCAATATCGGCTAACATATTCAAGTGTAAGTGCAGTCTCTCAATGTCTAGGTCATTTTTGAAAAACTCAGTTGATTTTTCCAAATTTGTTTCACCTCTGTTTACTAAAAGCAAGCACTCTTGTTCAACTGTAATAACCTGTATGAGTCCAGTTGAAGTAAAACGCACAGTAATGCAAGACTACACAGTTTCACAAACTTCAATGTAAATAGCTTTGTAGTACTCCTTTGGGGGTTTTGAAAGTGTGTGGTGAGCTGGCTTCATTGTTTTCATAATTCTTCGGTATACTTTGATTCTGAGGAAGCGAAGGATCATCTTTTAAACACAATTCCCAGAAGTGTTCAAAACTATCACGCTTTCCATTCAATATACAAATCAAGCTCTCATATACTTTTTCCAGATCAGCAACACTTACATGAGGGCATTGAATTTTTTCATTGACATACTATACTGGGTTCATTCCATGGCAATTAAGACGTAAAAAGAAATAAATCTTGAATTGTAACATTGACTCAAGGCAGCCTGCACATTTGTAACCTGCCTTTGTTTTGTCCTCTGCAGTAAATGTTCTAAAGAACTCTAGAAGTTCTTCGAAGTTTTTCAATATTCCCAAGATATTAGAAACTCACATAATCCATCGAGTCAGGCAAAGGGGTTGTAGACCAGCTTGGTTGTTGGCGCTATCACAACGTATGCTTCTGAAAAGTCCCATCCTTTTGCTGGATTCCCTTACGGTGTTTATTAAGAACTTGGCTAAAGCCATAATATCCCTCAATGATGTAAGGTGGCGGAGACTGTCTACAGCTGCCAAGTCAGAGTTGTGAGCAGCGCAATACGCATAACGTGCTTCTCATTGTATATCTAAAACTAACTTTTTTAGTCCTTTGAACTTACCTCTCACATTCGAGGCGCCATCATAGCAATGCCCTCTCCAATGACAAATCAAGACGAGCAAAACAGTCTTTTAAAATACTAAACAGCTTTTGTGATTCAGTGTTGGGGGTCTCGTATAATCCAATAAAGTCTTTGTTGATGATTAAGGAATCATCGACAGTACGAATACAAAATGACACTTGTTCATGAATCAAAGAATCGTTTGTTTCGTCAACCATAACAGAAAAATGTTCAGTCTTCTTGACTGAAGCCAATACCTTTCTCAACACAGATTTTCCTAGTAGATCAATGATCTCGTTTTGAATATAATGGGACGTCCACTTATACCCTGAACGCCCTAACCAATCCTTAAACTTAGGTATGTCATTCTTTCGGAGTTCCGACAACTGAAAAAAATTTGAGTTCACATCTTCGTGCCCTCTAATTATTAGTCCTTGTCGGCATAGAGATTGCATGGTAGTAAAAATTGTCTTAAGAACTAAACGTCCTTTCTTCGTATCACTATATAACTGTCCATTCAATTGGGAGGCCACACTTTCGTTAGTGATAGAATTTATTTTCAAAACACCTTCTTTATGCTTAAACGTATTTTCAAGAAGACGGAATTTTCCAAAGCCTTTTCCCCGTTAGAAAACCATATGGAAGTAAATGTAGCTTCTCTTTTTTTTTTCTTTTTTAAGAAAATTGTAATGGAATTTTAGCATCTGCCTCTTTGCATGTTTTGCAAAAAAGTTTTTCGGTAGAAGTTTCATATTCCATCCAAGTATATTTGATCAACCAAGACTTCTGAAATGATCTTCGCTTACCGGATTGTCCAGTTTTCGGCTATGAACAATTCTCGCCTGAATTGACGACACAATAGTTGTTGGAGGTTGACTTGCAGTATCATCAACTTCCAAGCGCACCTTTTTGGTAACAAATTTATCCATTGCAAATTTAACTCACAATACTGGTACAGTAAGAGACTAAAGTAAACGAACAAAATATAGCCACATAAAATAGTCCGCTAGACACCGGCGCCAGACTTTACACAAAAGTTCGCGCACGGGACAAATTCCAAGTATGCCCACAGCACCGTAACACTGTCATGATTCACACCACTCGTTTTTAGTTAACCTGCTTACTACCGTAATAGTTATTTGTTTTAACTCATTACTGAATGTATGTTAAACGGTAACTAGCGTCAAACAAGGAAAAAATAAAAAAATCTAACATAATTTTGTGATTTTACAAAGCATAATATAAGTAATAATTTTCTTAAATTATTGTGGGGCTCCGTTCCCCCAAACGAATTTTTGGGTGGGCTCGGGCCCCCTCAAGGCCCATGGAGTCGGCGCCTGCGCTCTTAACCTTTCATATACAGTTTCGGCAATCAAGGAATCCTTAGGCAACATAAACAAAATGATCATATTCTTCAGAGCTTCCACTAAGAGTTAAAAATGATGAAGGGCAAAGTATTACAGGTTCGTGCCAAAATAAGAAGAACAAGGGCTATGAAATTCTGCAAGACTTGGTGGGGAGAAACGCTGGAAGCAATTTCCTTGTTTGTTGAACTATTCCAAATGTCACTGAATCTTTGCCTGAAATACGTGAATTGCCAGATACAGAAACTTCAAGCATTTTTAGTAGCAATGCAGAAATCGACAGTCTCGGTGTCAATGGCTGCAGCTAGGTTTGTAGCCTGTGACGTAGTTTAGCCAGTTTACTATAACCAAAACAGGTGGCTCTTAAGATACGTGCTGATCTGTATGAGAATGTAGTTAAGGAAACTGAAGATTTTAGATCACATTTCCAACCAGTAAACAAAGTGCGGCTGACCCACGGGGAGACGAGAACAACGCCCTTGACTTCGAGAGTTCTGAAGAATACTTTAGGCGTACAACTTTTCCTCATTTCATAGGCAGTTTCATCAGCCAGTGCGAGAGCAGGTTTTCAAATTATAATGGAATCCTAAAAAACATACAGATTTTGTTAAAGAAAAACATAGTGCGAGCGTCAGATGAGAAGTTACAAATTGCCATTAATGCTATGGCAAATTAGTGGCCTAATGATGATAAACCCCCAGAGACTTTCCTCAATGAACTGAAGATGTGGACAAGAAATTACCGTAAACAGAAGATCTTCACTTAGTGCCCATCGATTTTATTATACCTTTAAATATGTGTAGTGAAATTATTTTTCCCTGCACTCAATAAGGCGCTGAAATTTTCCATAAACTGCTGTTAACTACAGCAGCTCCAGAACGTTCGTTTCCAATGCTGCAGCATTTGAAAACGTACAATGGCAGAAAACACCTTACATGCAGTGGCCTGGTGTATATTCACAAAGATATAGAAATACCCGGACGCGTAAAAGATCGCAACACCAAAAAATAATTAATGTAGAGTAATGTAATTTACCTCCCCCCATGAACCATGGACCTTGCCGTTGGTGGGGAGGCTTGCGTGCCTCAGCGATACAGATTGCCGTACCGTAGGTGCAACCACAACGGAGGGGTACCTGTTGAGAGGCCAGACAAACGTGTGGTTCCTGAAGAGGGGCAGCAGCCTTTTCAGTAGTTGCAAGGGCAACAGTCTGGATGATTGACTGATCTGGCCTTGTAACAATAACCAAAACAGCCTTGCTGTGCTGGTACTGCGAACGGCTGAAAGCAAGGGGAAACTACAGCCGTAATTTTTCCCGAGGGCATGCAGCTTTACTGTATGATTACATGATGATGGCGTCCTCTTGGGTAAAATATTCCGGAGGTAAAATAGTCCCCCATTCGGATCTCCGGGCGGGGACTACTCAAGAGGATGTCGTTATCAGGAGAAAGAAAACTGGCGTTCTACGGATCGGAGCGTGGAATGTCAGATCCCTTAATCGGGCAGGTAGGTTAGAAAATTTAAAAAGGGAAATGAATAGGTTGAAGATAGATATAGTGGGAATTAGTGAAGTTCGGTGGCAGGAGGAACAAGACTTCTGGTCAGGTGACTACAGGGTTATAAACACAAAATCAAATAGGGGTAATGCAGGAGTAGGTTTAATAATGAATAGGAAAATAGGAATGCGGGTAAGCTACTACAAACAGCATAGTGAACGCATTATTGTGGCCAAGATAGACACGAAGCCCACACCTACTACAGTAGTACAAGTTTATATGCCAACTAGCTTTGCAGATGACGAAGAAATTGAAGAAATGTATGATGAAATAAAAGAAATTATTCAGATTGTGAAGGGAGACGAAAATTTAATAGTCATGGGTGACTGGAATTCGAGTGTAGGAAAAGGGAGAGAAGGAAACATAGTAGGTGAATATGGATTGGGGGACAGAAATGAAAGAGGAAGCCGCCTGATAGAATTTTGCACAGAGCACAACATAATCATAACTAACACTTGGTTTAAGAATCATGAAAGAAGGTTGTATACATGGAAGAACCCTGGAGATACTAAAAGGTATCAGATAGATTATATAATGGTAAGACAGAGATTTAGGAACCAGGTTTTAAATTGTAAGACATTTCCAGGGGCAGATGTGAACTCTGACCACAATCTATTGGTTATGACCTGTAGATTAAAACTGAAGAAAATGCAAAAAGGTGGGAATTTAAGGAGATGGGACCTGGATAAACTAAAAGAACCAGAGGTTGTACAGAGATTCAGGGAGAGCATAAGGGAGCAATTGACAGGAATGGGGGAAATAAATACAGTAGAAGAAGAATGGGTAGCTTTGAGGGATGAAGTAGTGAAGGCAGCAGAGGATCAAGTAGGTAAAAAGACGAGGGCTAGTAGAAATCCTTGGGTAACAGAAGATATACTGAATTTAATTGATGAAAGGAGAAAATATAAAAATGCAGTAAGTGAAACAGGCAAAAAGGAATACAGACGTCTCAAAAATGAGATCGACAGGAAGTGCAAAATGGCTAAGCAGGGATGGCTAGAGGACAAATGTAAGGATGTAGAGGCTTGTCTCACTAGGGGTAAGATAGATACTGCCTACAGGAAAATTAAAGAGACCTTTGGAGATAAGAGAACGACTTGTATGAAAATCAAGAGCTCGGATGGAAACCCAGTTCTAAGCAAAGAAGGGAAAGCAGAAAGGTGGAAGGAGTATATAGAGGGTCTATACAAGGGCGATGTACTTGAGGACAATATTATGGAAATGGAAGAGGATGTAGATGAAGATGAAATGGGAGATACGATACTGCGTGAAGAGTTTGACAGAGCACTGAAAGACCTGAGTCGAAACAAGGCCCCCAGAGTAGACAATATTCCATTGGAACTACTGACGGCCGTGGGAGAGCCAGTCCTGACAAAACTCTACCGTCTGGTGAGCAAGATGTATGAAACAGGTGAAATACCCTCAGACTTCAAGAAGAATATAATAATTCCAATCTCAAAGAAAGCAGGTGTTGACAGATGTGAAAATTACCGATCTATCAGCTTAATAAGTCACAGCTGCAAAATACTAACACGAATTCTTTACAGACGAATGGAAAAACTAGTAGAAGCCAACCTCGGGGAAGATCAGTTTGGATTCCGTAGAAACACTGGAACACGTGAGGCAATACTGACCTTACGACTTATCTTAGAAGAAAGATTAAGGAAAGGCAAACCTACGTTTCTAGCATTTGTAGACTTAGAGAAAGCTTTTGACAATGTTGACTGGAATACTCTCTTTCAAATTCTAAAGGTGGCAGGGGTAAAATACAGGGAGCGAAAGGCTATTTACAATTTGTACAGAAACCAGATGGCAGTTATAAGAGTCGAGGGACATGAAAGGGAAGCAGTGGTTGGGAAGGGAGTAAGACAGGGTTGTAGCCTCTCCCCGATGTTGTTCAATCTGTATATTGAGCAAGCAGTAAAGGAAACAAAAGAAAAATTCGGGGTAGGTATTAAAATTCATGGAGAAGAAATAAAAACTTTGAGGTTCGCCGATGACATTGTAATTCTGTCAGAGACAGCAAAGGACTTGGAAGAGCAGTTGAACGGAATGGACAGTGTCTTGAAAGGAGGATATAAGATGAACATCAACAAAAGCGAAACAAGGATAATGGAATGTAGTCTAATTAAGTCGGGTGATACTGAGGGAATTAGATTAGGAAATGAGGCACTTAAAGTAGTAAAGGAGTTTTGCCATTTGGGGAGCAAAATAACTGATGATGGTCGAAGTAGAGAGGATATAAAATGTAGGCTGGCAATGGCAAGGAAAGCGTTTCTGAAGAAGAGAAATTTGTTAACATCCAGTGTTGATTTAAGTGTCAGGAAGTCATTTCTGAAAGTATTCGTTTGGAGTGTAGCCATGTATGGAAGTGAAACATGGACGATAAATAGTTTGGACAAGAAGAGAATAGAAGCTTTCGAAATGTGGTGCTACAGAAGAATGCTGAAGATTAGATGGGTAGATCACATAACTAATGAGGAGGTATTGAATAGGATTGGGGAGGAGAGAAGTTTGTGGCACAACTTGACCAGAAGAAGGGATCGGTTGGTAGGACATGTTCTGAGATATGGAGGAATCACCAATTTAGTATTGGAGGGCAGCGTGGAGGGTAAAAATCGTAGAGGGAGACCAAGAGATGAATACACTAAGCAGATTCAGAAGGATGTAGGTTGCAGTAGGTACTGGGAGATGAAAAAGCTTGCACAGGATAGAGTAGCATGGAGAGCTGCATCAAACCAGTCTCAGGACTGAAGACCACAACAATCACAACAACAACAATGTAATTTAGGAAATGTAGTTGTCTAGATAACGTGTTCAAGTGACTAACATTGCAAGACCACAGATTAGTGTAAGCGCGAAATGAGCCATTGCAAACGTGAAATACTGGTATATTAATAATCGATGTAGCCGCCAGAATGTTGAATGCAAACATGGAAACGTGTGTTCATTGCGTTGCACAGGTGCCAGATGTCAGTTTGAGGCATTGAGTTCCTTGCCTGTTGCACTTGGCCGGTCAATATAGGGGTGGTTATGCTGGTCTGGGTTGTTGTGGCGTCATGCCACGGTTCGCGCGCCTACCGCCGTCGGAGGTTCGAGTCCTCCCTGGGCCATGGGTGTGGCCATGGGTGCTGCCCTCAAATACTAAATTGGTGATCCCTTGATGCCTCCTTCTTCTAGTCAAGTTGTGCCATAAACTTCTCTTCTCCCCAATCCTATTCAGTGCCTTCTCATTAGTTACGTGATCTACCCTCTAATCTTCAGCATTCTTCTGTAGCACCAGATTTCGAAAGCTTCTATTCCCTTCTTGTCTAAACTGTTTATCGTCCATGTTTCACTTCTATACATGGCTACACTCCATACAAATACTTTCAGAAACGACTTCCTGACATTTAAATCTATACTTGATGTTAACAAATTTCTCTTCTTCAGAAACGCTTTGCTTGCCATTGCCAGCCTACATTTTATATCCTCTCTACTTCGACCATCATCTTGCTGCCCAAATAGTAAAACTCCTTTACTACTTTAAGTGTCTCATTTCCTAATGTAACTCCTTCAGCTTCACCTGATTTAATTCGACTGCATACCATTATCCTTGTTTTAATTCTCTTGATCTTCATCTTATATCCTCCTTTCAAGACACTGTCCATTCCGCTGAACTGCTCTTCCAAGTTCTTTGCCGTCTCTGGCAGAATTACAATCTATGAGCAACCTCAAAGTTTTTATTTCTTCTGCATGGATTTTAATTCCTACTCCGAATTTTTCTTTTGTTTCCTTTACTGTCTGCTCAGTATACAGATTGAATAACACTAGGGATAGGCTACAACACTGACTCACTCGCTTCCCAACCACTGCTTGCTTCCCTTTCAGGTGCCTCGACTCTTACAACTGCCGTCTGGTTTCTGTAGAAGTTGTAAATTGCCTCTCGCTCCTTATTTGAGTCAACATTTTCAAAAGCTTTCTCAAAGTCTACAAATGCTAGAAAAGTAGGTTTGTCTTTCCTTAATCTATCTTCTAAGATAAGTCGCAGGGTAAGCATTGCCTCGCGTGTTCCAATAATTCTACGGAATCCAAAGTGATCTTCTCCAGGGCCGGCTTCTACCAGTTTTTCCAATCGTCTGTAAAGAACTCGCGTTAGTATTTTGCAGCTGTGACTTACTCAACTTATAGTTCGGTAATTTTCACACCTGTCAACACCTGCGTTCTTTGGGACTGGAATTATTATATTTTTGTTGAACTCTGAGGGTATTTCACCTGTCTCAAACATTTTGCTCACCAGATGGTGGAGTTTTGTCATGGCTGGCTCTCCCGAGGCTATCAGTACTTCTAATGGAATTTTGTCTACTCTCGGGGCCTTGTTTTGACTTAAGTGTTTCAGTGCTCAACGTCTGTAGTTTTAAATATATTAAAATATTGTTGCGTCATTGGATGCACCCCGTTTCTCTGAGTTGGCTGATGTATTCTGATTTGCATTAATACTGGACTGTAAATTACTATAGACTCTGAAAGAATTGTAACTTAGCCATCTTTCAGCTTATCTGACCTTCCGCCATGTCTTGGAGCACCTCGTGTTCAAACGTCCTGCTTGTAAGAGCCGGCCGTGCGCTCCTTGTCTGTGCATCAGCGCCCACGTGACGCGCTCGTGCCGCCCACTCGCACCCACCCCATCGAGCGGCCCCAGGTGGACGAATAGCTCGTGTACATATTCCTAACGTTACACGCCGAAACGCAAGTTGAAGCCTGATGCTGTACGAGCTCTGTATCTTACATCCTGCAGAGCTGATTTCTAGGGGAGTAATGAGCCTAATAATGAGACAAAAATTCAGGCAACAAAACAAGAGTTACCGTAAAAACGTACATGAGATTTTTCAAGTAAAGGTACTAGTAACTAATGACGAAACTACTAGCAGAGAAACATTAACTATGAAAACACACAATGCTATAAATGTGACAATTTGAAACTACGGAAAAAGAACTTATGCAAAATAATTAAAATTAAGGGACCGTCTCTCACGGTGTAATGTTGAGTTCCTTAAAAGAAAAATTCCAGTTAAGTGCTTTTTGACTGTCAACAACAAGTGTTATGGACGAGAGATGTACTAATGGCACATTTGCAGTTATTTCAACGGCCGCATCTTTACATTTTATATCTTATAAAGCGTTATCCTTTAAATTAAGCTTCTTTGTTTCCTTTTTAACTAATAAAAAACTTAATAATGCTACAGCATAAAACAACAAATCCGAATTGTACTCACAATTCTTTTAACCAAAAAATAAACGTCGGGCAAGATCGGTTTGGATTCCGGAGAAATGTAGGAACACGCGAGGCAATACTGACCCTACGACTTCGCTTACAAGATAGGTCAAGAAAACGTAAACCTACACTTATAGCATTTGTAGACTTAGAGAAACCTTTTGACAGTGTTGACTGGAATACTCTCTTTCAAATTCTGAAGGTGGCAGGGGTAAAATACAGCGAGCGAAACCTATTTATAATTTGTTCAGAAACCAGATGGCAGTTATAAGAGTCGAAGGGCATAAAAGGGAAGCAGTGGTTGAGAAGGTAGTGAGACAGGGTTGTAGCCTATCCCCGATGTTATTCAATTTGTATATTGAGCAAGTAGTAAAGGGAACAACAGAAAAATTCGGAGTAGGAATTAAAATCCATGGAGAAGAAATAAAAACTTTGAGGTTCGCCGATGACATTGTAATTCTGTCAGAGACAGCAAAGGACTTGGGCGAGCAGTTGAACGGAATGGACAGTGTCTTGGAAGGAAGATATAAGATGAAAATCAGCGAAGGCAAAATGAGGATAATGGAATGTAGTCGAATTAAGTCAGGAAAGTTGAGGGAATTAGATTAGGAAATCAGACACTTGAAGTAGTAAATGAGTTTTCCTATCTGGGAAGCAAAATAATTGATGATGGTCGAAGTACGAAGGATACAAAATGTAGACTGGCAATGGCAAGGAAAGAAGAGAAATTTGGTGTGGTTTGGAAGCTTTCGAAATTTGTTGCTACAGAAGAATGCTGAAGATTACGAGGGTAGATCACGTAACTAATGAGGAGGTACTGAACAGAACTAGGGAGAAGAGGAATTTGTGGCACAACGTGACTAAAAAAAGGCATCCGTTTATAGAACACGTTCTGAGGCATCAAGGAATCACCAATTTAGTACTGGAGGAAAGCGTGGGGGGTAAAAATGGCAGAGGGAGACCAAGAGACGAATACACTAAGCAGACTCAGAAGGCTGTAAGTTGCAGTAGCTACTCGGAGATTAAGAGGCTTGCACAGGATAGAGTAGCATGGAGAGCTGCATCAAACCAGTCTCTGAACTGAAGACCACAACGACAACTAACGCTTCATGCGATATCTCATATGGTAGCATTACACAATAGCTATCGCCCCTGAAAGCCACTTATCTCTATCTATTTTATATACTGACGTACGACTTTCTTTAACATTTTTGCTAAGCAAGTGTTTGTTAAACATGGTTTTCTCCACATTTGCGCAGCTAATGAACATAGTATGAATACCTCGCATGTCCTCATATTTGTGTACTCATGTAATGAACAGTTTACTATTTTCCCAGTAACTTTACTTAAATGTTTACTAGCAAGTGTTATTAAAAAGTGTGATAATATAAAATTGATCAGTCATTTGCTATCAGACACCACAAGAGAAAAACGAATCAAAAGACGCTTCTATCAAGAAGGCATATATAACCACATCAAAAAAAGTTTTGCATCACCCCGGTTACCAGAAGTCCTGAAGATAGACGTTGACTGTGGATACTGCATCACACACACACACTCCCTCTGACATTTCAGAGATGTCACTAAAACCGCCAAAAGATGTAAACAACCATGCATCATGAGCAGCGCCTGTTAGACGGAGGGAGTCCGACAGCCGATCAGTTCCAGTCATTCCACCAGAAAGGAGGTACATGGCCCGTGTTATCTGTAGGTCAACCATGCCTAGACGGTCAATGCCGCGGTTCGATCGCGTCCTCATTGTTATTTTGTGCCAGGAAGGGCTCTCAACAAAGTAAGTGTTCAGGCGTCTCGGAGTGAACCAAAGCGATGTTGTTCGGACATGGAGGAAATACAGAGAGACAGGAACTGTCGATGACATGCCTCGCTCAGGCCGCCGAAGGGCAACTTCTGCAGTGGATGACAGCTACCTACGGATTATGGCTCGGAGGAACCCTGACAGAAACGCCACCATGTTGAAAAATGGCTTGCGTGCAGCCACAGGACGTCGTGTTACGACTCAAACCGTGCGCAATAGGCTGCTTGATGTGCAACTTCACTCCCGACGTCCATGGAGATGTCCATCATTGCAACCACAACATACAGCGCGGCACAGATGGGCCCAACAACATGCCGAATTGACCGCTCAGGACTGGCATCACGTTCACGTCACCGATGAGTGTCGCATATGCCTTCAACCAGACTATCGTCGGAGACGTCTTTGGACGCAACCCGGTCAGGCTGAGAGCCTTAGACACATTGTCCAGCGAGAACAGCAAGGTGGAGGTTCCCTGCTCTTTTGGGATGGCATTATGTGGAGCCGACGTACGCCGCTGGTGATCACGGAAGGCGCCGTAACTGCTGTACGATACGTGAATTCCATCCTCCGACCCATAGTGGAACCATATCGGCAGCATATTGGCGAGGCATTCGTCTTCATGGACGACAATTTGCGCCCCCATCGTGTACATCTTGTGAATGACTTCCTTCAGGATAACGACATCGCTCGGCTAGAGTGGCCACCATGTTCTCCAGACATGAGCCGTATCGAATATGGCTGGGGTAAATTGAAAAGGGGTGTTTATGGACGACGTGACCTGTCAACGACTCTGGTGGATCTACGCCGAATCGCCGTTGAGGAGTGGGACAGTCTGGACCAACAGTGCCACGAAGAATACCGGCATGTATCAATGCAAGAGGACGTGCCACTGGGTATTAGAGGTACCGGTGTGTACAGCAATCTGGAACATCACCTCTGAAAGTCTCGCTGTATGGTGGTACAACATACATTGTGTGGTTTTCATGAGCAATAAAAAGGGTGGAAATGATGTTTATGTTGATCTCTATTCCAATTTTCTGTACAGGTTCTGGTTCTCTCGGAACCGAGGTGACGCAAACTTTTTTTGATGAGTGTAATTGTGCAAATAATATTTAGCCACAATTAGTCGTCATTTAACGTGAGCGCACTTGTGCAAGGATAGTCGCTTATTTATTTATGAACAAATCTTTATTTGTAATTATTATGAACGATCTGAGTGTGACCAAATATTCATAACATTTCTTTATTAAATACTATTGCAATATATTGGTTTAGTCCAGGAAATGGTCATGATGAGTCAAATGATGTTTGTAGAACGTAAGAATGATGTACTTATTTTCGAGAGGACTGAATATGGTAGGACTGTAACTTTTTCCTTTTATAATACAGAACTATCCATAGAGACAGTATGAGTAATTATTCTTTGTATCATGTGTGTTAATTTGTATATCATTATGTCCAATTTTGAACTGGTTTGAGGTGGTGAATCATTAGTGTATCCTCATCACGAAATGGAATTAGTTTTCGCGTATCATTGAAGACTATTTAGTCTGGGGATTTTGGTACCAGTGTCATAACACTTTCAAAGTAACTTTACTGCATTTGATGAGGGTATTTTCTATCTGTAATTTAACTGAATATGTAGGACCACTTCCCATTTACTTGCGATGTCCTCTCTTGAATAAACGTAATTGAGCATAATTCTCTGTCGGCTACATCAATTACAGACATTAGAATAGAACCCTTATTAAATTATTCATTTATGTTTTATTTTAAATTTCTGTGTATTTTATTAACTCGCAATCCTTGCCAATGCCAAGACTATTTGACTGCATGATCATAGCTAATGGTTATTATCTGCAGCGAATCAGCTACGGGGCACGGCAGCACACGTGCGCGGCTCCACCTTGCGACTACATCGAGCTATTGTTTTTAAACAGAGGAGTGCACAGCCCAAGTACGTGGAGCAGGAGTAACTGCAGGCGAAGGCGCGACTGGTTCGCTCATACTGGATGAGCAGCTGCCCTGCAGTCACCCTTAGGTGCTGTCGCAGGTGGGAGGTTTAACAGTTCACTTTCCACGTCCCTTTCATAATCGCAATCAGCAAAGTGTATTGAGTGCGCAGAATTATTAGTAACTGAAAACGAATCGCACTTTTACAAGCATTTATTTAGTCAATTTTTCTTTCACCTCATTGTTCTTAGCAAATGTATGAAACTTAATACGTAATGTTTTCCCTTGTCTGCAGTGGTTAGCCCAATTCGCATCGCACAGCAAATCACTGTTTTTCATTCAAAAGCATTCAAAACATATTCTCGGGACCCCTCAATACACTGTTAACTGTAGCGAAGCTGAGCACTTCATTGTCAATCACAGATGATTTTATTATACATACGGTGGTCCAAACGCCAGAAAATTGCACGAGGACCTTGAAATACCCTGCAGCGAACTTGTGACGTCACACTAGTCCTCTTGTCGATAAAAGTGGCGAACACTCGGCTACGTCCGGTGTCAGGCGGAAAATGAGAATTTCAATGGAAAAGCCCCGAATAAAGCCCTTAACTCTGTCACATTTTACCGAGAGCGTGAGTCTATTTGAACACTCTGCTACTAAATATTAAACTGGTCTCAAACACATACATCAAAAAAAGTTTTGCATCACCTCGGTTCCCAGAGTTGCAGAACCTGTACAGAAAATTGAAATAGAGGTCAACATAAACATAATTTTCGCCCTTATTATTGCTCATGAAAACCACACATTGAATGTTGTACCTCCATACAGCGGGACCTTCAAAGGTGGTGGTCCAGACTGCTGTACACACCAGTGCTTCTAATACCCAGCATCACGTCCTTTTACATTGCATGCATGGCTTATCGTGGCATACTATCCACAAGTTCATCAAGGCACTGTTGGTCCGGATTGTCCCACTCCTCAACGGCGATTCGGCGTAGATCCCTCAGAGTGATTGGTTGGTCATGTCGTCTATATACAGTCCTTTTCAATTTATCGCAGGCATGTTCGATAGGGTTCACGTCTGGAGAACATGCTCGCCACTCTAGTCGAGCGATATCGTTATCCTGAAGGAAGTCATTCACAAGATGTGCACGATGGGGGCGCGAACTTTCGTCCATCAAGACGAATGCCTCGCCAATATGCTGCCGATATAGTTGCACTATTGGTTGCAGCCTAGCATTCACGTGTCGTACAGCCGTTACAGCGCTTTCCATGACCACCAGCAGGCGAACGTCGGCCCCACATAATGCCACCCCAAAACAGCAGGAAACCTTCACCTTGCTGCACTCGCTGGAGAGTGTGTCTAAGGCGTTCAACCTGACCGGATTGCCTCCAAACACGTCTCCGACGATTGTCTGGTTGAAGTTATATGTGACACTGATCGGTGAAGAGAACGTGATGTCAATCCTGAGCAGTCCATTCGTCATGTTGTCGGGTCCATCTGTACCGTGCTGCATGGCGTTGTGGTTGCAAAGATGGACCTCGCCATGGACGTCTGGAGTGAAGTTGCATATCAAGCAGTCCATTGTGCACAGTTTGAGTCGTAACAAGACGTCCTGCGGCTGCAGGAAAAGCATTATTCAACATGGTGGCGTTGCTGTCAGGATTCGTCCGAGCCATAATCCGCAGGTAGCGGTCATCCACTGCAGTAGTAGCCCTTGGGCGGCCTGAGCAAAGCATGTCATAGATAGTTCCTGTCTCTCTGTATCTCCTCCATGTCCGAACAACATCGCTTTGGTTCACTCCCAGATATCTGGACACTTCCCTTATTGAAAGCCCTTCCTGGCACAAAGTAACAATGCCGACGCCATGGAACCGCGATATTGACCGTCCACGCATGGTGGAACCGTGTACGTCCTGCCTGGTGGAATGACTAGAACTGATAGGCTGTCGGACCCCCTCCGTGTAACAGGCGCTGCTTATGCATGGATGTTTACATCTTTGGGCGGGTTAAGTGATATCTCTGAACAGTCAAAACTGTTGTGTTCAAATGGTTCAAATGGCTCTGAGCACTATGCGACTTAGCTGTTGTGGTCATCAGTCCCCTAGAACTTAGAACTACTTAAACCTAACTAACTCTAAGGACATCACACACATCCATGCCCGAGGCAGGATTCGAACCTGTGACCGTAGTGGTCACGCGGTTCCAGACTGAAGCGCCTACAACCGCTCGGCCACACCGGCCGGCAACTGTTGTGTCTGTGATACAATATCCACAGTCAACGTCTATCCTGAGGAGTTCTGGGAACCAGGGCGATGCAAAACCTTTTTTTTGATGTGTGTACCTCCATGAGAAAAACAAATGATTGTACACTGGTGCCCAAAATTAAAGCAAGAAACGGAAATTTTGCAAGGTTCCGTTTATTTTGCCACGAAAGTGATAGTAAAGTAGAAACAATGTAAAGAATGCAGAACGCAAACAACTGGAACATGCATAATGGTAGACAAAAACGTTCTTCGTTTTTTCCAACTTAACGGATTTGCACACACATTTCGAGAAGTGGTTATGTGCTCAGTTATGGTGTGTGACCACCTCTGGCAGCAAAACAGGCCTGACAACGAAGGGGCGTGCTGTGAGTGATGTCATCAGTCTCCTATTGAGACAACAACGTCCATTCTTCCTGCAGAGCTGCTCGCAGTCTTGGAGAGTGTTTGGTGGATGCTGACGTGATGCAAGCCGTCTCCCTAGTGCATCCCAGACATGCTCTATGGGATTCCAATGACGAGAGCGAGCAGGCCACGTCATAGGTGCAATGTCTTCTATTTCCAATAAAACGTCGACCACCCGTGTTCTATGAGATGAAGCATTATCGTCTATCAGTACGAAGTCTGGGCCCACAGCACTTCGCGACAACTGCAGATGAGGTCCCAAGATCTCGTCACGACGTCTGACAGCAGTTAAACCTTGCCGATTCACCTGTACAATTTCCTGAAGAGGGGTTCGAGTGGTAAACACAATCCTAGACCACACCATTAGGGCCCCTCCTCGATATTGGTCTCTTACCACAATGTTTGGGCCCCTAAACCGAGTTCCATGTTCCCTCCAGGTGCGGATCCACCGACATCACTCTCCAGACTAAACCGAGTCTCATCCGTGCAAACGACATTGGCCCACTGTTCGACTGCCCAGGTGGCATGTTGATGGCTCCACTCTAGACATTATCTTCAGTGAAGACGCGTCACAGGTAGACATACAGCAGGTCTCCAGCAGTAAAGGCCGCTCTGCCGATGCCTCCTGCAACCCGTTTGCCTCGATACAGCACGTCCAGTGGACGTGTCCTTACAGCTAAATAACTGTCCTGAAGTCACACTTGTTCGACCCTGTCCTGCTCTTCAGGATAAAGTTTATGTCTCCATACACTCTCTCCACGTCCGAGAAACAACAGATCGATCCACGCTAAGCCATCAGTCACATCAGTTTGCGACAGTCCTGCTTCCTTTCTTTCTCCCGCCTTACACCACAGAGTCTTGTAGGCATCTTCTCTGTTTCGTACTGCACCGTCTGTGACTGCGTACACAGCGATTGTGGATGTGGGGCTACCCACATACCTCATTTCATAGGTGTCCTGGAGTCATTTTTGGTATGGTTGCCGGCTGACTGGAATGCCATCTTCCATGCAGAAAGCGATCGTACAGACGTCAGGTTGACAGTTTGTATGATTATATCGTGAATTAGACACAGGACAAGGAAATAGCGGTTTATTGCTTTGATTTTGGACACAAGTGTATAATTAAGCAATTGACTGCAAACAATCAAACACAGAGACTTACTCGAAGTATTTGCTGTCACACAGCAGCAATTACACCTAAACACCCAGACGTTACCAACATTTTCCGTTACATACCCACAAATCTGGCTTAAATCATTTGGATGAGATCTGAGCCTCCAAAAATTTTTGTAATGGAACTGATCAATACACCATTGCGCAGCTTGTATTGCCTACAATATATAACAACACTCCAGAAAAATATTGCTGAGTATAGAACATACTGTCACATATATTTCGAAAATGTGTATGATCACAATAAAATCTCTTATCAAACTAAAAGTAAGTATTCAAAATACCTAAGGAGATGGCTGCTATTTCGAACATTTACCGAGGAGTTAAAAAATATTAAATGTCAACAAATAGTAGCGTGTGCTGCTCCCAACGGCATGCTACTCAACTATGCTCTTATTGCTTGTCGTCGCTTATGGATAGCGGAGTTAAAGCGAGGGATAATGCATCTTACAATTCAAGAACTGTTGCTTAGCGTCGCAGGCAGATGGCAGTACATCTGACCTAACCTCTTGCGGTTCAATGTCATCTTGAATTAAAGGATGACTTGCAAGAAAGAATTAGTATCTACAAAGTCTCCGCCAGTAGTCGAACACAAATAACGTCAATAACGAAGCACCAGATATGCCCAGAATTGTCAAATACAGGCATTCTATTCCGCTTACGAGATTTTTTTTCCTTGTTCGTTCCCTTTTTTTGATGGTGACTGAGACAAGCAATAGAATATGCTTTCTCTGAAAAATACCAACAGAAGACCAGTCATGATGGACGAATAGATTAAATTCACAACATGTAGAAAATCTTTAGCAAAATGTTGTTGAACATAAAACAGCTTTGTTACAAATACTTATTAAGTACATTTGCCTATCTTAACTTAACAAATAAAAACAGGTATTTGAAGTGAGTGTGATGTCTCCTCTTTCAAATGTTTTTCTTTGAAACATTAAAATAAGAAATAAAAGCGGCTAGAGGTCCCTTTCATTTTTTTACCGTAGTTTCATACCTCCTCAAGTGATGTTCCACTTTTCAGCCATGGAAGCATACTTTAGTAAACACATTACAAATATTGCTGAAATGAAAAAAAAAGATTGTTTCACAGCGGTGTAGCTCATGATGTGTGGTTCATTACTTGAATTTATATCACAACGATTCGATATTGTTGGTTGCAGATAATGAGATGAAATTCCGTGATGCTCTGGAATTGAAGACACTAAAGCGGCCATCACGAAATTAGAAAGACCAAGATCATTTTTCTTTCTCAGTTACTTATAATTTCAAATCTTAATAAAAATTCCGAAAAACAATTATACATTTCTATTTTTACTCTGGAGTATGAAGAAGTATTTTCCGAAAGACAATACATGCCGGTCGCTACAAAAAAAGTAAAAACGAGCGTTATATGAAATTTTCAAAAAAGTATTTCTTCTTTGCTTCGACATGCGAAAAAATACGTTTGCACTAAAAACATATATGAACATGTTCACAGTTTATAGATGCATTTGATACATGTTTTATGATGAAAACGTGAAATTATTCCAGGATAAAAAAATAAAATTCCGTAAGAGGTGTGAAACTGTTTCGCACGTGTAATGAAACATGCCGTCACTGAAGAATTTGCGATCTGTTTGGATCTAGCACGGGAACCTCCAACGAGAAGGTGGTTAAGAAAACTATGAAATTTATTTTGGTAACATCTGAGACGTCATTGTTGCATCGTGTCACATATGAACGCATTTTATTTACGAAAGACTAAGTGCGCGGTAACGCGCGGTTACTTGTATGCCGCCGCCAGGACTTTTGTTTCGACGGCTCTCGTCGAAAATGTTACCTATCTTCCTAAAATTTTCTACTTGTAGCTGTTAGAGACCCTATTATTCAAAAGGCAGAAATACGCTGTGCAAAAGTAACTGTAGGTACTTCCAGCAGTCCACTACTGCTGTTGGAGTCGAGCAGAGTATGTTTGTTCGTATGGTTTGTTAAACAACCATTTCATCAGAATAGTACTACAATCAGTGGCGGAGTGGGATTCGGGGGGGGGGGGGGGGGGTGTTATCTCTTGCCTGGCACACAGTTAGAACGACGGATGGTCCCATTCAACTGAAATGTCGTACAAAGACATCAGTCAACTATTCTAATCGCAAATCCATTCACAAAATTTGAGACGCCCATCCGCATCGTCAGTCATCGTATCAGGCAACTTGGGACCGCAGGCTTTCCATTTGGCTTGCTTTAAAATGCGGTGAACACTTTATTTGTTTACTCATGATTCACGTGTAGCTGGTCATATGGACTCCTATGGGGATCTTGTGAAAGATTGCAGCACATGTTCACCCCTCTTTCGTCCGCTGACTGCTTCCTGCCACACGCTCTGATCTTCAGATCACGCACACTTCTTACCCTCTCAAATTCGTTGCGTAATTTCGCTACTGCTACACGTGGCGGTAGTGTAGTATCAAGGTCTGTCCGCCATGGCCTCTGCACTTGGTAATTTCCAAGAATGGTTGTCTATCAAACGCCCTGCATTTCTTTCAGGCTTCCATATTTCCAATAACACCTTAAAATAAACTTTCTTTGCTGCAGGGGCAAGTTTCCAGAAATCTTGTTATTTGCGTGTAGCTGCTGACAGCTGAAAATAAATAAAAGACAAACAAATGAATGGATGCACGCATCAGCCATGTGAGCACCATATAATCACAACTGGCTCAGGTTATCATTAATAGCTCCTCAGATAAACAGTGAAAACCCATTTAGAGGACACCCTGTAAACTCTTTTCTTCTATATTTTACATTATCGTCCAGGTTAAAAAAAATTTTGTACTTATCTTTACAGTTTTTCGTGCGCATCATACGAAGCTAGTTTGATAAGTACGGTACATTACCTTGAAAGAATTGAACATTTTTGTTGTGCCTTCATGATTGGTAAGCCTGTTTATTACAGTGATCGTATAAAGAATTTCAACAACGTACGGTGTACCGTTCATTGTTGACAACAGTTTGAATTCGACAGTGTGTCGACTGCGACAGGCAGAGGCGCCACTCCATGGGCCCTGAGGGGGCACGAGCCCACCCAAAAATTCGTTTGGGGGGACGGAGCCCCATAATAATTTACGAAAATTATTACTTATATTATGCTTTGTAAAATCACAAAATTATGTTGGAATTTTTTTATTTTCCTTGTTTGACGATAGTTACCGTTTAAAATACATTCGTTGTTGTTGTTGTGGTCTTCAGTCCTACATTCAGTAATGAGTTAAAACAAATAACTATTACGGTAGTAAGCAGGCTAACTGAAAATGAGTGGTGTGAACCATGACAGTGTTACGGTGCTGTGGGCATACTTGGAATTTGTCGCCGTGCGGGAACCTTCGGGTAAAGTCTGGCGCCCGTGATCCAGCGCTGCGGCTGCGGCTGCGGCGACATCAAAAGGACTGCAGCAGAAGCACCTGGAACCCTCCGCCTCGCGTCACCTTGACGCTTCCAGACACTACGCGGTTCTAAACGCTTCGGTGCGGAACCGCGCGACTGCTACGGTCGCAGGTTCGAATCCTGCCTCGGGCATGGATGTGTGTGATGTGCTTAGGTCCGTTAGGTTTAGGTAGTTCTAAGTTCTAGGGGACTGACGACCTCAGATGTCAAGTCCCACAGTGCTCAGAGCCATTTTTGAGACATTACGATGCCGCGGCTGTATAAAGCTCACCCTGGTGTCGCAGTCATTCATTGTGGATAGTTTCATTCAGTGCACGCTGCATACGAGTTTAGTGTTCCAACTTTAATGTCTAGCGGACTATTTTATATGACTATATTTTATTCGTTTACTTTAGTCTCTTAGTGTACCACTATTGTGAATTAAGTTTGCAATGGATAAATTTGTTACCAATAATATATATTGGATATACAATGAAAAGCACATTATGTGCAGTTTAGACTTGGCGTCAGTGAAAAAGACCAATAAATAGGTGTTAGCATGTGGACGTAATGTGCTGTTCCAGTCTCTTTTGTTCCTAAGGTCCATCACCGTTCCCTTTGGATCCCTACGTGAGTCGGTGCTCTCCGATACACACGATCGAACAGCGGAGGAGTGGTACTCAAGCGTCAACTTTAGGTTACAATATCTCCGGATGTAATTAACATTTTACAATGCAACAAACGGCACTGATTACGTATTTGTTTATATGTTCAGATGTGCTAACAAAACTAACGGGGTTCCATTTTAAAAAACGTAGGTTTGAATTAAAAAACATACTTCCGTGCATTTTTTTATGGTATGTATTAACCAATTACACTAGCCCCTCTCCTCACGTTCGGTCTGTGGAATCGATTCGTCAGTATTTGTTGTGGTATACGAAATATATCCAGCGGTAATGTTAGGTGACTCACCCTGTATAGATAATTTTTCATTTAAAACCCTATAGTGTATATCTCAATGTAATCAGGAAAGACTATAGAATTTAATAAAGTCATAAAAAATTCGTTTTTCACCACTTATAAGTACCCTGTATCCTTCAAGCCACCATATTTCGTAGGGAGCATCAAAGTGTCATACTTCACTTTAACGATGTGATCTCGGCTCACAAAGTGTCCTGGACGTGTACTTTTAGCCGTAGTTGTGGCTAATGGCAGAACTTGTGCTACGTAATTGACTTTGGAAGTGATGTATACATTTGCTACAGCTACTCTCTGCAGTTCATCCAGTTTCCTTACATAATGATCCTGCAGACAGATACGTACACTCACCAGCCAGAGGATTATCACCGCCGACCTACTATTGATATAAGTCCGTCCAGGCAAAAGCATCGGCACATGGCTAGTCAGACATACGCACGGTGGACGTATCGGCAAGTGTGCTTTGCGAGTGTAGAACGGGGAAGGCGCGCGATCTGTCTGAGTTTGACCGTGGGCAGATTTTGATGGCCCGGAGGCGCGGCACGAGCAATTCGGAAACAGCACGGCTTGTCGGCAGTTCTACGAGTGCTGTGGTGAGTGTCCTCAACACGAGGCGAAACGGCGCCAAGGCGTCGTGGGGCTGGGTGGCCACCCCTCGTTACGGATATCACACGTCGTAGGCTGGGCAGACTGGTAAAACAGGACAGGCAGCCAACTGTGGCGGAAATAACACGAGGCTTTAATGCTGGGCACATTACAAGTGCGTCTGGACACACAGAGCGCCGAACACTGCTAACGCTGGGCCTCCACAGTCGTCGACGCACACACGTGCCAATGTTAACACCACACCGGCAACTACGACTGAAATGGGCACGTGACCGTCGCCACTGGACGTCGGCGCAGTGGCAGAGCGTTGCAGGGTCTGATGAACCCCGACACCTTCATCACCATGCCGGTGGGAGAGCGCGAATCCGTCGTCTTCCCGGGGAATAGCTCCTTGACAGCTGTAATGCGGGATGGAGACAAACTGGGGGCGGCTCCATTATGCTCTGGGGAACATTCACGTGGGCATCCATGGGTCCAAATGGCTCTGCGCACTATGCGACTTAACTTCTGAGGTCATCAGTCGCCTAGGACTTAGAACTAATTAAACCTAACTAACCTAAGGACATCACACACATCCATGCCCGAGGCAGGATTCGAACCTGCGACCGTAGCGGTCGCTCGGTTCCAGACTGTAGCGCCTAGAACCGCACGGCCACTTCGGCCGGCTCCATGGGTCCATTGGAGGTCGTACAAGGCGCCATGACGGGCAAGGAGCATCGTACACTGGTTGCAGACCACGTACACCCCTTCATGACGATCACGTTTCTCGACGGCAGTGACAATTTTCAGCAGGATAATGCGCCATGGCACCTGGCCGGGCGTGTGATGGAGTGGTTTGAGAAACACAGTGGCGAGTGTGGTGCCTCCCCCTCCCCTAACCCACTCGCCAGATCTAAACTCGACCAAACACTGGTGATTGAACGTGGCGTCAGATCTCATCGCACTCTACCCCAGAATTTAGGCGATCTAGGTGACTTGCGTGTGCAGACGTGGTGCCAACTTGCTGTAGCGACCTACTAAGGGCAGACTGCTTCCACGGCATGATATGTCGCCGCTGTTATCCGTGCCAAAAGTGGGCATACTGGCTATTGGATAAGTGGTCAAAATGTTCTGCCTGATCAGCATATGTTAAGTGGTCCCGGTAATAATGCAGCGACAGTGTGTTGTAACTGCTTTTAAATCAAATGCCTCAACATTTCATGCTTGCAAGCTCACGTACTTGTCCTTGAGTTTGTGGACCTATTCCACGGGCAATGATGAATATTCCGGACTTTGTTCTATTGAGATTTGCACCAGATGTTTGTTCGTATTTCGCTACACTCTAAGAAAATATGACGACGCATCAGGAAGTAATTATCCGAATGGAATGGAGATCGGCAGATGTGATGGACATCTAGAGACAAGTAAACTAAAGTTTCAGAAAATACTGTATGATTTATTCAAGAGAACGAGTTTCACAAATTGAGCAAGTCAATAACGCTTTTACCCATCTCTGGCCCTTACGGAAGCAGTTATTCGGCTTGGCACTGATTCACAGAATCGTCGGACGTCCTCCTGAGGGATTCTGCGCCATAATCTGTCCAATTGGAGCGTTAGATCGTTAAAATCCCGAGCTGGCTGCAGGGCCTCACCCATAATGCTCCAAACGTTCTGAATTGGAGAAAGATCCGACGACCGTGCTGACCACGGTAGGGTTTGACAAGCACGAAGACGAGCAGTAGCAACTCTCGACATATATCTTGCTGAAACGTAAGCCCAGGATGGCTTGCCACGAAGGGCAACAGATTGGGGCGTAGTATATCGTCGACATACCACTGCGGCGTAAGTGTGCCACGAAGGGGATCTGCTACGAACAGAAACTAGCACCGCTGCCCGGGCCGCCTTCAGAGACGTCTTCGGCCTGGAATCTTACTGACTGGAGCAGAACTGTCTTCAGTGATGAGTCCAGCCTCGAACTGAGAAGCAGCGAGACACACATCAACCTCACTAGCCAAAAAGCCGACTGCAGTTATGTAAGTTGGACGACACTGTCAGCAAAGGGTGCTTTGTTCTCGCACGACAAAGTAACGCATAACACCGTACGAGGTTCGGTCGGGTGCTTACGCGTGCAGTGGACACCTTGCCAACTCGTGTACTCCCTTTCCTGCCTACGCTGGCGTAGTCCACTTGTACCCGACAACAGACGCCAGTGGCGAGTTTTCAGCTACACGAGCAGCGGCAGGCCCTGCCGAGTCGACTCTCCGAGCGTACAGAGACAGCGAGTTCGGAGAGGACGTCGTGGGACCCGTCGGTGAGTATTCCGACATTTCCGATCTCTGCCTTCCACAAATGAGTGAAGAAGGCGGAGCGCTGTCTTTGGCGGCTGGTTCCCACTGGTAGAGTCTGTACGGTGGCCGATGCGCAGTGACAAGTTTTCGTCCGGAGTTCTGGGCGAGTTCATTCGTTTGTTCGGAAGGGGAGGACGACAAGTTTTTGCCACCTTTCGGCGGGTCAGCGATGACAGAATCGAAGGCGCACGCCCTGCAATCGTTCTCAAACGATTTTACAGGACGTATTACGCACAAATATTTCATTTTTGCTTTACTTATAGCTTGATGTGTCAGGTTCACAGTAATGTGTCCATCATTTCGTTAATGGTCACGGGGAGCAGTATGTTGTCCTGAACGGGGTGACTTCAACAGAAACAAGCGTAACTTCAGGTGTGCCTGGGGGCAGTGTAATAGGTCCGCTGCTTTTTAAGATTTATGTAAACGTCAACTCTCTTTCAAATTCTGAAGGTGGCAGGGGTAAAATACAGGGAGCGAAAGGCTATTTACAATCTGTACAGAAACTAAATGGCAGTTATATGACTCGAGGGACATGAAAGGGAACCAGTGGGTGGGAAGTGAGTGAGACAGGTTTGTAGCCTCTCCCCGATATTATTCAGTCCGTATATTCAGCAAGCAGTAAAGAAAACAAAAGAAAAATTCGGAGTATGTATTAAAATCCATGGAGAAAAAATAAAAACTTTGAGGTTCGTAATTCTGTCAGAGACAGCAAAGGACCTGGAAGAGCAGATGAATGGAATAGACAGTATCTTGAATGGAGGATATAAAATGAACATCAACAAAAGCAAAACGAGGATAATGGAATGTAGTCGAATTAAGTCGGGTGATGCTCAGGGAATTAGATTAGGAAATGAAGCACTTAAAGTAGTAAAGGAGTTTTGCTATTTGGGGAGCAAAATAACTGATGATGGTCGAAGTAGAGAGGATATAAAATGTAGGCTGGCAATGGCAAGGAAAGCGTTACTGAAGAAGAGAAATTTGTTAACTTCGAGTATAGATTTAAGTGTCAGGAAGTCGTTTCTGAAAGTATTTGTATGGAGTGTAGCCATGTATGGAAGTGAAACATGGACGATAAATAGTTTGGACAAGAAGAGAATAGAGGCTTTCGAAATGTGGTGCTACAGAAGAGTGCTGAAGATTGGATGGGTAGATCACGTAACTAATGAGGAGGTACTGAATAGGACTGGGGAGAAGAGGAGTTTGTGGCACAACTTGACTAGAAGAAGGGACCGGTTGCGAAGATGGGTCTATTTGTCACCAATCACGAGAAAATTGATCTGACGCAGCATACTCACTTGTGATGACGTTGCGCCGGCGGTAAACCCACAGTGAAATATGCCTCATATTTCCGATATCAAAATGAGATTTTGGCGAATGATACCACGCAAAGAGGAGAGTATTTTCCATATCACCATTATGCAAAACTTTATTATCTGCCGTGTTATTCGACTAACCACAGGCTTCTTCGACGAGAGAACGTGATTTTTAAGAGCCATCGATAGCCGGTGAAACGAGAAATGTTATTGATTTTGGAACAACATAAGTGAAGACATCATTTTTTTTTTTTTTTTTCGTACCAGGGATGTGCTTTTTCATTAGCTACTGATCTTATTTTCCCTCAGTGCCTCACCTGATAAACTTAATAAACCAGTGTTTCAGAATTCTCTCGCAATTGTGTCTGCACAGTACTTTGGGGAGGTGCGACTGTCTAAACTCCGCTGCGTTTTGGCAAAAGGAGCAAATTTTAATATGGCAACTAGAGAAATGTTAGGTTTTACTCAAAATTCATCGCTGATGACACTTCTCTGAAAGTTATAAATGGTTAATAAGCCAGATGAAAATAAATCGCTGCATTTTTGATACTAACCAAAGCAGAGGTGAAAGAGGTGAAAGATCTTTTCGAATGGTCACCATGAAAGTGTGGGCATGGAGGCGTCCCACTTAATATTTTTCAGCATAGAACAGCATTTCCCCTACAACGCCTGCCCAAACCCCCACACACGCCCTGCCAACTGCGCCTCTACTGGCCACTGTATTCTGGACAGACTCTGAGGCTGGTCAACCCACTGGACTAGCACTGCAAAGTGATGTGTGCTGCTTAAATGGTTTAAGTTATACTAAAGTGATGATATTCAGTTACTTAACATTGTTCTCCAAATTTTAATCGCAACTCGGCACAGCAGTCCAAAAACAAAATTACTGATACTGCAGATGAGTCTTTAGGCCGTAGACAGTGCTACCCCTGCGAAGCCAGGGCAAGTCGATAGTCATATACACAGGGTTAACATTAATAAAACCGACAAACTGCAGGGACGGATTTCTGACGGAAAATGGGGGAAAAAAGGTCCTACGAACATGTCTCCAGAAATGGACGGTGTGGGTGCAACGACGACAAATCATCCCGTAGCGTAGTACAGAGCTGCATCGCTTCCGTGTCGCAACAGACGTTGAAAGTGGCCTCCATGGCATTGCAGGTGATAGAGATAGTAGCGGTTGTCGTGCAGAATGCACATAATCATACTTTGGTTTACACCACGTTGGCGGGCTATTTGCCTTGAGCTTGTTCGAGGATTCGTTAGATAACGGCCAAAAGCACTCCTCCCACGATTCTAGCCCACAGGTTTATGCCAAAGCATACCGAAAATCCATGTTCACAGGTAAACACCTGGGTGTTGTTCAGACCAATGATGGCTGTTTTGAGGTTGAAAATACCTTCATGAGTGAGGCTAGAGTTGTCAGTTCAAAACACATTATTTATAAAATGTTCTTTATCTTCCACTTGGTCCAAAAGTCATGCATGTAACTCTATTCGTCCAATGCGTTTTTCTGGCTGCTGATGTTGAGTTAATATGTAATGAAGTGGATGCAGTTCTTCATCGTGTAACACTTGAACAACCAGACTGAGACATCTGAAACGTCCTAGCGATATCAAGGGAATTTCACCAAGGTGATTGGTGAATGGTTTCAAGAATTGCGTCCTCTGTTTGTGGAGTGTGTCTAGTTCTTGGACAACCTCCTTCCATTACTTACGGATGCAGATTACCAGTTTCCCGGAGGGACTGCTCCGGGTGACAAAAAAAAATCATATTAGTATGGCACTGTTGGGGGTACAGTGCACCATACACATGAGCAGAACAGCAGCTTGGTTATCGTATGCACTGAGCACTAAAAGCTTATCAAGGTATGCATTGTTTGTGAACCCCATCAGGTAGCCTCCGTACATGATTCTGACAGCACCAGATACAGTTGTGCAGTGGATGGTTAGTAGACACATGTACGCAGGTTAATGGATACCATTCTGAAGTGATACACAATTATCACGTGACAAAATGATGTCCTGTTTACAAATGACGAGAAGTATGGAATAGACGTCTAAAAAGTGAAAAAGCAACTTGGTGAGGATTTGAACCGTAGCACAATGTGGACGTGAGTTTGACATCCCAGGAGTCTACTCAGTGGGCTACAACATCTGGAATGGTAGTGTGAGGTGAGAAACGTTCCTCTATACATTCGACGCACTGTGCAATGTGACGGTGTTGGGAGCTCCTCGTTTTCACAAGTGTTCCGAAAATGGAATCAATCAGATTTTGCTACATGTACATAAACGTTTGTCTTGAATCGGGATGAAGAATCGCATGCTGACCTCCAAGAGCGGCAATTTTCTTCACTCTGTATGTATAACACTGTATATATGTGTGTCTCAGATCTCCTCCTAAACCCTCAAATGAATTTCAGCCAAATCAGACACACAAATGGCAGAGTTCAGGGGCATCAACACTGCAAGTTTATAATCTCGTAGTTCCAACAGGAGCATAAATCTGGGCAGAAACGCGTTTTCTTCATCCTGTGCTGTATAGCCTGCTCTGCGCTGCGCTGCTGTGCAGGCAAGCCAGTATCTCAGGTGCAACAAACCATTTCCCTGGGCCCAACATGTAGGCAGCCCTACACGACAAGTGTGTTCTGTTGGTGCAATATTGCCCTGCCTTATTGACCTGACACGAAGGACAGGCTAAAGTTAGATGGAAAATATTATTTTCAAGCCCCTGATATGTAAAGCTGCTGTGCACCACAGCCATGTTGTGGGAGCAGTATCACCCTGTTTAATCCATCTTTTTTGCAGGGACTAAAAGTGCGGATTGGCACGAGTGAGCAGAGAGATGGTGGGGAGGAGGTGGATAAGTGAGAGGGTGCGGGGGGGGGGGGGGGGGAGTATAAAGTGCAGAGAGAGGTGGAGGAGAGAAAGAGGTGGAGAAAGAGAGAAAGGACAGAGGAGATGTGTATAATGTATGTGTCAAACGTGCACTAGAGCGAAGCTGCGTGGAAAAGGATGGATAACTTTAAATCGTTAAGTGAGAGGACAGTGTGGCGAGAGCCGTACTGACTTGCAGTGTGGCTGGTGCTGCGGCCTGGCCTGGTGCTGGTGCTGGTGCTGGTGGTGGCGGGGCATCAGCAGCGTCCTCAGGGTGCCCACACTGGCACGAGACGCGGACACCTGCTCGGCAGTCCTCAGCAGCGCCTCCTTGACGCGCGACCGCGGCACCGGCTGTCCCCCACTGGTTCCGGGACGCACCTGTGGGCGCAAAACCGCACTGTGCTACCACGCTGTTCTGTCACATATTTACTAATAAAGTTCAACATAGAGCTCCTCTCATTTTAGTGCAAGTGATCTACCGTGTCACATTTTTCATCTCTGTTATTAACACCTCAGCTGTATTAAGACAACATGATACTTTAAAGACTTTGCTTGCAGTTATAAGTAACCTAGTCACGAAAATTTGAATTTATTTTATAAAATTGCATTTTGGATAATTCGCATTTGCAGATTTGATGCAGAAAAGACAAGTATTGGGATCTTTTTTTTTTTTTATAATTAACATCTATCGTAATCAAATTCTATCAGCTTGTTATATTTAGAAGTATTTTTTGTCATTTCTTACTTGGAATGTTTCCTTATAAATTACGTACGAGTACTTCGATATCGATAGCACCTAAGTCATTATCAAGGAAAAAATCACCAAGTCAGACTTTCGCTACTTCTTGCTCTCAGGTTACCTGTAGTAAGACTACATGACTATAGCTACCGCATGCTGTTAAAACTTTGCTTGAATTTGCACAGGGTGTGGACAAAAATATGGAAACACAGGAGAAATGTACGCTGGAACAAAATTCACGTGCTAGCCAAGCCTGGAGTTTGCACTGCTGTATTTGGCTACGGATGGAACCTGTGTAATGTCCTCAACACATTACAAGTGCCAAGTCACGGGCAGAACGGTGTTCTGTGTAGTTGGCAGTGCATTACGTCAGAGATAAGTAAATTCGAGAGTGGGAAAATTGTTGTTGCTCGTATAGCGGGTGTTCATGTAAACAAGTTAGGCAAAGTGTTTGTTCTGTGTTCCAAGAGTCGCCGTATTCAAGATGTTTACGGTCTATGTGGAAAGCTGAAACGCATCTGCTAAGACACAACACAGATAAAAGTACGTCTTGGGCAATCGTTATGGATGCTCATCCAAGAGGATTGTGATGAAAAATAAGAGGAAGACTCGCTGCAGGGCTGAGTGTCACTCGCAAACCCTGTCAGTAGCAAAAGAGACATGAACGGAGCTCCACAGCTCCAAACTGCAAGGCGAGGTGGAATTCTAATACCCCCATAAGTGCTGCAATTGTGCTTAACAGGAAAACGTGTTGCTGCGGGCATCTAACCTGGACTATGGAGCAACTGATGAAAGTAATTTGGTAGGATGAGTCTTTTTTCACACTGTTGCCAACTTCTGGCCCAGTTTACGTCCCAAGAGTGAAACATGGCGGGGGTTCGGTGAAGATCTGGGCAGCCGTATCGTGCTATTCCATGGGCACTATGGACGCTCTGCAAGGCTGCGTTAGTGTCGAGGATCATGTGACCATTTTGACTATCAGATCCATCCCGTGGTACAATGTTTGTTCCCCAATGGTGATGCTGTGTTCGAAGAGTGCAAGCTAACAACCCAAAGATGTTTGGGCTCACATGCAGTTCCTCTTCATCGAAATGTCTTGGCTCAAACTCGTTTAGCAGTTGAGCCACACGGGTCGCATTACACGCCCTAAATTAAACACTAGTGACCCTTTGGTTAAACTCTCTGGCCGATGGCAAGTTTGCGAAATTGTATGAAATTGTATGAAACATACAACGTTTATATAACATACACCAAAAGTAACTATATTATTGGGAGCTAAATTAACGACCCATGAATGATGTAGGCCACACAGTTGCGGTTTGGCTAGACCGAGTGCAGCTGCTGGCCTTCCTTCTCAGTCGACCACCAGCTCATCTTTCTCTCCAACTAAACTCCTGTCGCTCTGATACCTTGACCTCCAGAATGCCTACAAACATGTCTAGCATCCTGGGCTCCTCTTCAAACTCCAGACCTATGCTCTCCACATCATCTGTTGCATTGCTTCCTTCCTCTCCCATCATCCCTCCTACGTCATCTATCCACAATTGCAACTTGCATACTTTCTATCCCAATGCCGGCGTGCCCCAAGGCGCCATCCTTTCCCCTCTCCTCTATCTCCTGTACACTGCCGATATGCCCAAACCTCCCCCGCCTGTTCACTTCCTCCAATTTGCTGATGACACCGCCTTCCTGGTCCTTTATCCTACCCTTCAACAGTCCCATCGTACCCTTCCCCCACCTCAAACAGTTGACCACCTGGTGCAACCAGTGGCTCCTTCGTATCAACCCTTCCAAGAGCCAGGCAATCATCATAGGTCATACCACCCACTCCTTCCGGCTCTGCGATTTTTACCTCACCATTTATGGTCATCCTATCCACCTCACTCCTACCCTGAAATACCTTGGCCTCACCCTCGACCATCACCTCACTTTGACTCCCCATCTCCTTACAATACAATGCAAAGCCCACAACAGACTCTGCCTCCTGAAACTACTATCTGAGCGGACATGGGGACTGCATCCTTCCACCATCCTCCACACCTACAAATCCTTGATCCTCGCCATCCTTTTTTATGACAGTGTCACTTGGATTTACACTCCCTTCCAGATTCTGTAAAGCCCTCCATAGCCTAGCATGCCACACAGTCCACCTCCTCACTTTCCATATACCTGCTTTCTATCCCTTCTATGACCTCATCCCCTTCCCCACCTCCTTCATTTCCTTGAACACATCTGCACCCTGTACATCATCCACAGACTCAATCCCCCACATCCCCTGGTGTCTTCTCTCCTCCCCACCCTGTGCTTGTTTACGTGCCTTTACCGTTGTTTACTGCCCCCTCTCCATCTCCTCACCACCACTTCCTTTCCCAGTGCAATTTCCAGCACCTGTACCTCCCATATGATGAGCTTCGCCCTCATCTCTACCCCTCCTACCAACTCTAACCCCACCTTCCCCCCACCTACTACCCAGGCCTCCGTCCCTCCTTCCTTCCTTCACCCTGAGTGGCTTTCCTCCCTCCTACACCCACCTCCCTTTCCCAAACTCCATTCTGTGTCTCTGTGCTCCCTTCTGCCTGGCCTTCACACTTCCTATCCCACCCCGCCCGTCTCCTGCCCCTTTGTGCGCCCCCAGCCTCTTCCTCTCACCCCCTCCAGCCCCTGTGCACCTTCCTCCCCTCCTCTCAGGCGTCCCATCCCTCAGCAGGTCCCTACCAGCGGTTTTTATTGTTCATGCGTGCTCCCTTGTTTACAGTGCTTTTTTAAGTGCCTCTTGTTCTGTGTGTTTTATACTGTATCCAACTTTTAACTTGTGTGTGACTCCAGCGTATTTTAAGTGCCCCACAAATTGCCATCTATGTTCTTCTAACTTACAAGGAAGTTATGTTATGAAAACATGAAACAGATCGAGATATTGAAACAAGATAATTGATAAGTAACAGCAGACTAAGGTGTTAAGTCTTGTGCTCTCGCTATTACATGTCACTTGTCCATATTACCAATCAGCTAAACCGTTCATCCAATCCCTTTTGCAGGCTACCCTTCTGACGGATGCCAGAGTCTACAAAAATTTGTTCATCAATGTTTCATATTTGTATTATTGATCGGCTTCAAAATTTTAAAATGTTACTATAGCCTACTGATTAAGAGTTATAATCTTACATTGCAGAGTTAACACAATACGCCAAGTATTAAAGTTAGAAACCGTGTTTGTGTCTTGAAGCAGCGCAACTCGCCGTGTGGAAATCACACAAACCACTATCTGACAATGAGAGAACTTTAAGTACAATCTACAAACTTTTTTGTCTCACTAAATTTTCGCTGCTCATTTAATAAAACTTCAACATAAGACTTCACGTTATAATTTATTACTTATTTACTATCAACTCTACCCGTAATCAATTTCGCAAGTAGTATCCACATACACCACTGAATTACATGCAAAATAAGATCACTGTACGACGCACAGTTCAGGAGATACATCATAAACATTGTTATGTGTGAAAAACTGTTGTTGTTGTTGTGGTCTTCAGTCCTGAGACTGGTTTGATGCAGCTCTCCATGCTACTCTATCCTGTGCAAGCTTTTTCATCTCCCAGTACCTACTGCAGCCTACATCCTTCTGAATCTGCTTAGTGTATTCACCTCTTGGTCTCCCCCTACGATTTTTACCCTCCACGCTGCCCTCCAATACTAAATTGGTGATCCCTTGATGCCTCAGAACATGTCCTACCAACCGATCTCTTCTTCTGGTCAAGTTGTGCCACAAACTTCGCTTCTCCCCAGTCCTATTCAATACTTCCTCATTAGTTATGTGATCTACCCATCTAATCTTCAGCATTCTTCTGTAGCACCACATTTCGAAAGCTTCTATTCTCTTCTTGTCCAAACTATTTATCGTCCATGTTTCACTTCCATACATGGCTACACTCCATACGAATACTTTCAGAAATGACTTCCTGACACTTAAATCAATACTGGATGTTAACAAATTTCTCTTCTTCAGAAACGCTTTCCTTGCCATTGCCAGCCTACATTTTATATCCTCTCTACTTCGACCATCATCAGTTATTTTGCTCCCCAAATAGCGAAACTCCTTTACTACTTTAAGTGCCTCATTTCCTAATCTAATTCCCTCAGCATCACCCGACTTAATTCGACTACATTCCATTATCCTCGTTTTGCTTTTGTTGATGTTCATCTTATATCCTCCTTTCAAGACACTGTCCATTCCATTCAACTGCTCTTCCAAGTCCTTTGCTGTCTCTGACAGAATTACAATGTCATCGGCGAACCTCAAAGTTTTTATTTCTTCTCCATGAATTTTAATACCTACTCCGAATTTTTCTTTTGTTTCCTTTACGGCTTGCTCAATATACAGATTGAATAACATCGGGGAGAGGCTACAGCCCTGTCTTACTCCCTTCCCAACCACTGCTTCCCTTTCATGTCCCTCGACTCTTATAATTGCCATCTGGTTTCTGTACAAATTGTAAATAGCCTTTCGCTCCCTGTATTTAACCCCTGCCACCTTCAGAATTTGAAAGAGAGTATTCCAGTCAACATTGTCAAAAGCTTTCTCTATGTCTACAAATGCTAGAAACGTAGGTTTGCCTTTCCTTAATCTTTCTTCTAAGATAAGTCGTAAGGTCAGTATTGCCTCACGTGTTCCAGTGTTTCTACGGAATCCAAACTGATCTTCCCCGAGGTTGGCTTCTACTAGTTTTTCCATTCGTCTGTAAAGAATTTGTGTTAGTATTTTGCAGCTGTGACTTATTAAGCTGATAGTTCGGTAATTTTCACATCTGTCAACACCTGCTTTCTTTGGGATTGGAATTATTATATTCTTCTTGAAGTCTGAGGGTATTTCGCCTGTTTCATACATCTTGCTCACCAGATGGTAGAGTTTTGTCAGGACTGGCTCTCCCACGGCCGTCAGGAGTTCCAATGGAATATTGTCTACTCCGGGGGCCTTGTTTCGACTCAGGTCTTTCAGTGCTCTGTCAAACTCTTCACGCAGTATCGTATCTCCCATTTCATCTTCATCTACATCCTCTTCCATTTCCATAATATTGTCCTCAAGTACATCGCCCTTGTATAGACCCTCTATATACTCCTTCCACCTTTCTGCTTTCCCTTCTTTGCTTAGAACTGGGTTTCCATCTTTCCTTAAAATGGAGCACAAATTACCTAGACTATACTCATCCAGGGGATGATTCGATACTAATAAAAAGAACACAAATAAGGTTTAGCGCGTCCAGCCATAAAGGTGCTACATCCTTGTAGTAAAATATTTAACGCATTAAGGGGGGTAGGACGTCAAAATGTTTAAAAACATCTATTTTTCAAAAATGTGCCTATTTTGCAGCGCACATCTACCTGAATAGATCGATGTATAAAACATATATATTTGAAAGATTAGAAAAGAACGTTATTTGGTCTTAAGTGTACCAAAACGCAGCGCCATACCCCTCTCGACATCATTCTTCTGTCATACGTAAGTGAAGAATATCATGAGAGGAATTCTCTACCAACTGCTGTAATGGAAGCCAGGGGCCTTGCAAATGAAAACTTCATGGCGGCGCCCGAAACCGAAATGAAAGTTTTAACTAATTTGTATGGGAAATATTGCCAAAAACCATTTTTGTGGGAAGAAATGGACTTACTATTGGTGTTTATGATGCAGTTTCATGTTTCAATGATGGTGAGCAAAGTGGGAAATATGTTTTAGAGAAAATGGGAATTAAGCCCAGAGTGAATTGCATCAAAGCTTTGTGTCGTGAAGTGAAAGCAGATAAACCACTTTTGGAGGTGATAAAATCAAGAGGAGTGCATCACAGGAATGTGAAAAGGAAGAAAACTGATTTAGAAAATGAAAGAGAACCAGCTTATGGTGCTGGACAGTTCTAAAAGAATGCCAAATACAAGCAGAAACTTGAACGGCCATTTTCCGCAAAATTCAAATTTCTGTACTTAGGTACATGTAACATCCAAAACAAATATCTTACTACTCTCGAACCTGGTATGCTTATTAAACACAAACTCCTTAAAGCAAAACTCTCTATAATTTTCCAGATCTATTAAAAACTGTGATAAAACTTGAGATAAGAAACTATAAAATTTGAGTTTTTTTCTAAACATGACGTTTGAAATGTAACAGCTCATTCATTTTTTCATAAATTAAATAATTTCTAGAGTGTCATACACCTGTAAGTATGGTTTTCTTGCTGTGCAAAATTCATCGAAAAATCTCTCTTACTTATGAAGAAAAATGTATCTACAGCAACAAGTGCAGCCAATAGAAAGTGAAAAAACGATGGAACTTCACATGCAAAAAAAATATTTTGTTATGTTTTCGAACTTCCACTGCTATGAGGGTGAATCCTGAATCCTTCCTGGTCATTCTGACAAAGTTTTACGAATTTCTTTGTAAAAGTATAGACAGTGGAAATTAAAATGTCCTGTGGTGCCTCTCCTGCTCCAGGTAGGCCAGTTTGAAGTCCTAACCCCCCTTAACTCATCTATAAAGAAATCATATGTTTCAAACTCTTTTGTACATGGGTGTCTGATACTTTTAAATCGAGGATACTCGTGTTATCTAACAGAATACTAAATAAATAGTTGACATCAGATCGAAACTGATCATTTTGGATTACTAAGAAATGTGGGCGCACGCGAGCCACTACTGACAGTGCAGAAGATAGGACAACTAAAGGGAGCATTTGTGGACTTAGAGTAAGCTTTTGACGATGTTGATTGAAACACTCCCTTTAAAATTCTGAAGGTAGCAGGGGTAAAATACAGGGAGCGAAAGGCTATTTACAACTTGTACATAAATCAGATGGCACTTATATGAGTCGAGGGGCTTAAAAACCGAGCAATGATTGAGAAGGGAGTGAGACATGGTTGTAGCCTGTCCTCGATGTTATTCAATCCGTACATTGAACAAGCGGTAGAGGAAACCAAAGAAAAATTTGGAGTAGGAATTAAAGCTCAGGGAGAACAAATAACAACTTTGAGGTTTGCGATGATATTGGAATTCTGTCAGAGACAGCAAAGAAGTCGCAAGAGCAGTTGAACGGCATGTACAGCGTTCTGAAAGGTGGATATAAGATGAACACATCAACAAAAGCATAACGAGCATAATAGAAATGGTTCAAATGGCTCTGAACACTATGGGGCTCAACTTCTGAGGTCATTAGTCCCCTAGAACTTAGAACTAGTTAAACCTAACTAACCTAAGGACATCACACACATCCATGCCCGAGGCAGGATTCAAACCTGCGACCGTAGCTGACTTGCGGTTGCAGACTGCAGCGCCTAGAACCGCACGGCCACTTCGGCCGGCGAGCATAATAGAATTCAGTCGAATTAAATCAGGTGATGCTGAGGGAATTAGATTCGGAAACGAAACACTTAAGAGTAGTAGACGACTTTTGCTATTTGGGCAGAAAAATAACGATGGCCGAAGTTGAGCGAATACAGAATGTACATTGTCAGTGACAAGAAAAGCGTTTCTGAAGAAAATAAATTTGTCCTGACAGTGTTAGTATGGAGTGTAGCCATGTATGGAAGTGAAACCTCGCCGATAAACAGTTGAGGCAAGAAGAGAATAGAAGCTTTTCAAATGTGGTGCTACAGAAGAATGCTGAAGATTGCGTGGGTAGATCACGTAACACATGGGGAGGTACTGAATAGAACTGGGGAGAAGAGAAATTTATGGCAGAACTTGACCAGGAGAAGGGATTGGTTAGTAGGACACGTTCTGAGACATCAAGGGACCACCAATTCAGTACTGGAGGGAAGAGTGGTTGGGGATGGGGGGGGGGGGGGGGATAAACGTATGTGAGACCAAGTAATGAATACAGTAAGTAGATTCAGAAGGACGTATGTTGCAGTAGTTACTCGTAGATAGAGTAGCATGACAAGCTGCATTAAACCAGTCTGTGGACTGAAGACCATCACGACAATAACAACAACATTGTTCCACCTGAAGATGAAAGTGTGAACTCCCGAAACGCGTCGTGGAATGAAACACAGAATTATTAGAGCAGACAACTGTTTCGTTTGAAATTTCAAATAATCCGAGTATCATGTATGTGACACTCTCTCCTCTATTTCGCGATAATACAAAATGATTGCTATTCTCTGAACTTTTTCGATGTCCTCAGTCAATCTCATCTGGTAAGGATCCCACACAGCACAAAAATACTGTAGCAGAAGATGAACAAAGGTTGTATAGACAGTCTCTTTATTAGAACTGTTACCTCTTCGAAGCGTTATGCCAATAAAACGTAGTCCTTGGTTTGTCTTCTGCACAGAATTACCTATATGATCATTCAAATTTAACTTGTTCGTCATTATTCCTAGATATTTAGTCGAATTTACTTCCTTTGAATTTGTTTGATTTATCTTGTAACCGAAATTTAAAGGATTTCTTTGTTACTTTTTCCTTATTTCGCACCATGAAGATACCGCGTCTAAGCCATTTTGCAACTGGGTTTGACCTTCTGATGGCTCTAGTGGACGGTAAATGACAGCGTGATATGTGAACAAACTGAGAGGGTTGCGCAGATTGTCTCCCAAATCGTTCAAGCGGGTTAGGAACAGAAAAGAGCTATAAGGCTTCCTAGCGGAACGCCGGATATCACTTCTGTTCTACTTGATGATTTTTCGTGGATTACTACTTACTGTGGCCTTTCTGAGATTAAATCTCGAATCCAGTCGCTCAACTGTAGGGATACTCTAAAGCCACGCAACTTCATTAAAAGTTGCTTATGATGTATTATGTCAAAAGCCTTCTGCAGATCTACAAATATGGAGTTAATCTGAGATCTCCTGACGATAATACTCACTGCTTAGTGCGCATAAAGAGCTAGCTGTGTTTTGCAAGAACAATAATTACTGAATCGGTGCTGCCCGTTACATTTGAGGTCATCAATAATATCCGAACAGAGTATATTTTCCAAAATCCCACTGCAAATCTACGTTAGTGATATGAGTCTGTGTTTCAGCAATTATTCCTATTTTGTTTCTGGAGTGACCTGTGCAACTTACCAGTCTTTTGATCCGGATCTTTCGTCGAGCGAACAGTTGTATGTGATTGCTATGTATGTGGCTATTGTATCAGCATACCCTAAAAGGAACCGGAAGACTTGTCTTTATTGAGTGCTTTAAGCTGTTTCGGTACACTGAGGATAACCACTTCTAAGTTACTCATGTTGGCAGTTGCTCTCGGTTCGAATTCTACAATATTTACTTCGTTATTTTGGTAAAGAAATATCTGAAAACTGTTTAATAACTAGGATTTAGTGGTGCTGTTATCGGTAATATTAATGTTGGCATCACTCAGTGAAGGTATCGATTGTGTCTTGCTGCTCCTCTACTTTACATACGACCAGAATCTCTTTGGATTTTCTCTCACATTTCGAGAAACACTTTCGTTGTGGAGGCGATTAAAAGCATCTCGCATTGATATCCGCTCTTTGTTTCGGGCTTCAGTAAAACATTGGCAATCTTGGAGCTTTTGTGTTCTTTTCAATTTGGCATCGCTTTTTCGTTGCTTCTGTAGCACTATTCTGAGCTGTTTTGTGTACCATGGGCTATCAGTACCGACTTTTATTAATTTATTCAGCATAATTCTCTCAATTGCCTCAGATACTCTTTCTCTGAATTGAAACCACGTCGGGTCTACACTTATAAAGTTGGAAAAGAGTGGAGACAGTCTCTCAGGAAGGTGTCATATTCATTAACCCAGAGTATATTTATGGGGCTAAAGGTTTTTAAATGAAACAAATTCTGTTAACATTCTACATCTTTATTCTCCATGTCTACGTCATCCTGGCGACGAACAAATTTCTCCCACCGAGAGACCTGTTTGTTGACACCGTCACTGTAGAGTGTTTGACTTTGTTGACGGAGCCATAACCTCATCTCTGCTTGCAAGGTTTCGTCACTATCAAACAGAAGTCCTTAAAGGTGTTTTAAGTTTTGGGAACAGAGGAAAATCGGATAGGACCAAGCAGGTACTACACACATCAAAAAAAGTTTTGCATCACCCCAGTTCCCAGAACTCCTGAAGACAGACGTTGACTGTGGATATTGTATCACACACACAGCACTTTGGACTGTTGAGAGATGTCACTAAACCCACCCAAAGATGTAAACAACGACAGATGATCAGCGCCTAACAGACGGAGGCGGTCCGACAGCCGATCAGTTGCAGTCATTCCACCAGGAAGGAGGTACACGACTCGTGTTGTCTGTAGTTCAACCATGCATAGACGGTCAATACAGCGGTTCGATCGTGTCCGCATGGTTACTTTGTGCCAGGAAGGGCTCTCAACAAGGGAAGTGTCGAGGCGTTTATGGACGACGTGACCTGCCAACCACCAACGCCGAATCGCCATTGAGGGGTGGGACAATTTGAACCAACAGTGCCTTGATCAACTTGTGGATAGTATGCCACGACGAATACAGGCATGCATCAGTGCAAGAGGACGTGCTACTGGGTATTAGAGGTACCGGTGTGTCCAACAGTCTGGACCACCACCTCTGAAGGTATCGCTGTATGGTGGTACAACATGCAATGTGTGGTTTTCATGAGCAATGAAAAGGGCGGAAATGATGTTTATGTGGATCTCTGTTCCAGTTTTGTGTACAGGTTCCGGAACTCTCGGAACCGAAATGACGCAAAACTTTTTTTGAACTGTGTGTATGGAGGATGATCGATCACAGGAATCCAAGGCATCGGATAGTCGCAGACGTTGCGGCGCTGGTGCGTGGTCTGGCACTCTCTTCCCGAAGGAGAGGATGCACCATGTGGGGACGAACTCTGAACTCGATTACAGCACAAAGCGTCTCACGCACTGACGTAGTTACGTTACACGTCGCCATGTTGTACGTTACAATTCGGATCCTTCTAGAGGCAGAGGGGCGGAAATACGTAGACATGAGGAGTAAAGATGTATAATGTTAATAACGTTTGTTTTGTGTAAAAAGCTTTAAGAATTTTCACATAAAAAAATTCGGAGGCATTACTTTTTAGCACGCCGTCGTAAGATGATCTGAAAGAAGCAGCCAACTGGAATGAGGGTAGGAAAAGAGCTCAGTCTGAGATAACGAAAATAATATTGCCACAAACAAAGGTAAAAAAAAATTAAATCCCTTTTGTTGCAACCTCGCGCGGTGCAGTAACGTCCAAACGTAACTAATAACAATTTTAATTGATATTATTCATATCAATATTATGATAGCCCAGATGACTGGTTTCAGTTGATAGTAATTTGGTTCAGGTCACTATAAAATCTACATTAGCGCAGTAACGTGTCTCAAGTATCGTAAGCAATGTAAACAGACATGATATGTTAACTGGATTACGATAATGTTGTTGTGATCCCCAGTCCGAAGACAGGTGTGACGCAGCTCTGCATACAACTCCATCCTGTGCAAGCCTCTTCATCTCCGAATAAGCCTACAACCTTCTGAATCTGCTTACTGTATTCGTCTCTTGGTCTTACGATTTTTGCCGCCCACATTTCTCTTCACCATTAAACTGGTGATCCGCTGACGTCTCAAAACATGTCCTATCAACCGATCCCTTCTTTCTGTCAAGTTGTGCCACGAATTTCTTGTCGCCCCAATTCTGTTCAGTACCTCATTACCTATTCGATCTCCCCATTTATCCTTCACCATTCTGCAATACAACCACATTTCAGAAGCTTCAGTTCCTTTCCTGCCGGAACTGTTTTAGTCCATGTTTCACTTCTGTAGAAGGCTACACTTCATGTAGAGACCTTCAGAAAATGTTTTATAACACACAAATTTATATTCCATGTTAACAAATTTCTCTTTTTTCAGAAATACTATTGTCGCTATTCTCAGTCGGTATTTTATACTCTCTCTACATCGGTTATCTACAGTTATTTTGTTGCAAAACTCATCGATTACATTTAGTGTCTCATTTCCTAATCTAATTCACCTGACATAATTTCACTACTTTTCATTATACTTGTTTTACGTCTGTTGAGTGTCATCTTTAACCGCTTTTCAAAACAATACGTATTCCGTTCGGCTGCCCTCCCGAGTCCCTTTCTGTCTCTGACAGAATTACAGTGTCATCAAATCTCGAAGTTATTACTTTTCCGCTCGGTAAATTGCTCCTTGGTTCCCTTCACAGCTGGATAACTTTATAGGTTGAATAACATCACGGATAGGCAACAACCCTCGCTCAGTCCCTTCCCTTTCACGTTCTTCGACTCTTATTCCTGCTGTTTCGTTTCTGTACAAATTCCAAATAACCTTTCGCTCCTGTATTTTATCCTTGCCAGCTTCAGAATTTCTTAGAGTGTATTCCAACCAACATTACCAGATAAGGATATTACAGTGTTCTGGAGACTACTGTTATCAACTGACACCGATTATCAGGATTACTATCACTCTCAGAATCAAGACAAATAATGAAAACTATTGTGTAACATTCTACCATACGCGCTATTCTTGGACTACTTCGCGCCTTCCAAATGGAAATGTACAACAAGTAAAACATTTGAAGGTGTGTAAGTAATACTTACCAGTACATCCGTTTGTGACGACGAAGTTTTCTTCAAACTGGACGTTTCATTTTTCTCAGACTTCTGGGGTTTTCTGAAATAAAAAATGGAAACCATCTATCAGTTGCGGAAGAAAGACGACACAGACTTTGGAAAAGAAGTGTATAAACGGGACTTTGTGGGCCTTGTATTACAGAAGCGGTGTGCATGTTTACGTGGAAACTATCAGCCAGACATTGCAGACGAGTCATAGCTAGGCCAGAAGGCGCACAGAGTGGTGCATTCATGAAAATGGCTACTCGTTTGGACACCCCGCTTAAATTAACATTCCGTCACCATAACATCCATCTGAACGCAAATAAATACGTACTGATGCGTTTCTCAACCTTTCAGTACTAGCGCCCCAATTTTGAATCACTGTTCCTCATCTGCTGTTCATCATACGAGGCGATTTAAATTATGGCTGAAAATTATATGTATACCATTAACCTGTTACGCTGTTGTAACAGGCGGAGAGGTGCGACTTCGATTGTGGCGCATCCGCAGGTGGGGGATAGCGGGGGAGGGGGAGGGGGGTCCTCACTGGCTTGCCGGAGTACTTGAGCGAAATAAAGTAGCTCTCGCGGACCAAACACAAGCCCTCTGACTAACACTGTAGTTGTATCTCGAACAATCTTCGGAAAGCTCCAGCACTCCAACCTTACAAATTTTATGGATTATGAGTGGAAAAGAAAACAAATTACCCCAGGGAGTAAAATCTCTCGACCTCAAGTCACAAGCAGGCATTTCGGATTCTGGGGAGCCTGCACTTTCTGCTCTTTTTTTAATGAAAGAAACTGAAAAACTCAAATCAAAGGATTAAAGAAAAAATATAATATAGGAACACCGAACAGTAAAGGTAATTTCTTCTGGACGATCAGTTAAAGGCCTTACGATAGATGCACTAGCTTTTGCAGGTAATATTGCTCTCCTATCCTCAAATATAGCAGATGCAATTAAACAAACAGAAACCTTAGCAAAGCATGCAGCTAAATTTGATTTACAGATACCACAAGAAAAAACTAAATTCGTGTCTAACAAATATTAGGAAATCAAAGAATTGCACACGATTATTGCATGTATCGAAAGGGTCATACACTTTAAATATTTGGGAGAAACAATAATGGACACTGGCATAGAAAAAGAAGCTATCAAACTTCGATTAGCTAAACTCAGGAGGGCACACATTTTTTCACAGAATCTGCACAACAAAAAAAGCCTATCACCAAATGCAAACTTATTACACTACAATACAGTGACGAGAACAGAATTTCAGTATGCAGCACAAACACTCCCCCTCAAGAACAAAGGTCTAACAGATGAGATAGAGAAGAAGGAAAGAGTAACTCTAAGGAAGATCCTTGGTGGACACAAAAAATGGTGAAAAATGGGTAAAGATGAACAGTGAAAAGATCTACCAATTTATTAAACCAGTCACAACGGAAATGAGAAAGAGAAGGCTGATGTTCTCTGATCATCTGGTGAGAATGGATGATGGCAGATTAACGAAGAAAATCTTCAATATAATTCAACAGAGGAAAACACCCAACTCTTGGTTGCAAGGAATAAAGAAAGACCTCGGTGAACTTGGACTTACAGAAATGGAGGCAATGAATAGGGACAGGTACAGAAAGGCAATAACTGAATTCGAGGTTTTTCAGGAGGCTCCAAAACAGAAGACCAACAGGAAACTAACAGCTAAACATCTGGCAAAATTGGCAGCAGGCAGGAGAGCAGCCCGAGAGAAGAGAAAGAAAGAAGTGAACATGAAATAGAATATGTAACGCGGTCCTTAGTTGGGCCAAATATCTCATGAAATAAGCGTCAAACGAAAAACCTACAAAGAACGAAACTTGTCTAGCTTGAAGGGGGAAACCAGATGGCGCTATGGTTGGCCCGCTAGATGGCGCTGCCATAGGTCAAACGGATATCAACTGCGTTTTTTAAAAATAGGAACCACAATTTTTTATTACACATTCGTGTGGTACGTAAAGAAATATGAATGTATTAGTTGCACCACATATTTCGCTTTGTGATGGATGGCGCTGTAATAGTCACAAACATATGGCTCACAATTTTAGACGAAGAGGTGGTAACAGGTAGGTTTTTTAAATTAAAATACAGAACGTAGGTACGTTTGAACATTTTATTTCGGTTGTTCCAATGTGATACATGTACCTTTGTGAACTTATCATTTCTGAGAACGCATGCTGTTACAGCGTGATTACCGGTAAATACGACATTAATGCAATAAATACTCAAAATGATATCCGTCAACCTCAATGCATTTGGCAATACGTGTAACAACATTCCTCTCAACAGCGAGTAGTTCGACTTCCGTAATTTTCGCACATGCATGGACAATGCGCTGACGCATGTTGTCAGGCGTTGTCGGTGGATCACGATAGCAAATATCCTTCAACTTTCCCTACAGAAAGAAATCCGTGGACTTCAGATCCGGTGAACGTGCGGGCCATGGTATGGTGCTTCGACGACCAATCCACCTGTCATGAAATATGCTATTCAATACCGCTTCAACCGCACGCGAGCTATGTGCCGGACATGCATCGTGTTGGAAGCACATCGCCATTCTGTCATGCAGTGAAACATATTGTGGTAACATCGGTAGAACATTACGTAGGAAATAATCATACATTGCACCATTTAGATTGCCATCGATAAAATGGGTGCCAATTATCCTTCCTCCCATAATGCTGCACCATACATTAACCCGCCAAGTTCGCTGATGTTCCACTTGTGGCAGCCATCGTGGATTTTCCGTTGCCCAATAGTGCATATTATGCCGGTTTACGTTACCGCTGTTGGTGAATGACACTTCGTCGCTAAATAGAACGCGTGCAAAAAATCTGTCATCGTCCTGTAATTTCTCTTGTGCCCAGTGGCAGAACTGTACACGACGTTCAAAGTCGTCACCATGCAATTCCTGGTGCATAGAAATATGGTACGGGTGCAACTGATGTTGATGTAGCATTCTCAGGAGCGACGTTTTTGAGATTCCCGATTCTCGCGCAATTTGTCTGCTACTGATGTGCGGATTAGCCGCGACAGCAGCTGAAACACCAACTTGGGCATCATCATTTGTTGTAAGTCGTGGTTGACGTTTCACATGTGGCTGAACACTTCCTGTTTCCTTAAATAACGTAACTATCCGGCGAACGGTCCAGACTCTTGGATGATGTCGTCCAGGATACCGAGCAGCATATATAGCACACGCCCGTTGGGCATTTTGATCACAATAGCCATACATCAACACGATATCGACCTTTTCCGCAATTGGTAAACGGTCCATTTTAACACGGATAATGTATCACGAAGCAAATACCGTCCGCACTGGCGGAATGTTACGTGATACCACGTACTTATACGTTTGTGACTATTACAGCGCCATCTATAACAAAGCGAAAAAAGTGGCCAAACTAAAACATTCATATTTCCTTACGTACTACACGAATATGTAATAAAAATAGTGGTTCCTATTTACAAGAACGCAGTTGATATCCGTTTGACCTATGGCAGCTCCATATAGCGGGCCAACCATAGCGCCATCTGGTTCCCCCCTTCAAGCTAGACAAGTTTGTTTGTGTGTGTGTGTGTGTGTGTGTGTGTGTGTGTGTGTGTACATATAAAGCTACGAAGTTACAAAACTTACAAATTACCAAGAATTAATAAATTTATTGTTATTTCGTAACATCGATTTGCTACACTGAAGAAACCAGAATCGGTGTCCTCTATTGCTCTCTGTGTTGCAAGTAACGCACGAAACATTAAAGGATTTACCTCAGGCCTGTGTGGGGCGCAGAGGGGAAAGTAGCACGGCTGATGCTGTGTGTGGGGGCATGAGAGGGAAATATTTCCTGCTTGCCATCCAGTGATGACAACTCACGAGCGTGCGCGCCTCGTACCAATCAGCTGCAATATTAGCTGCAATATTGGACGTATCCTTATGTGGCGAGAGGTGAGAACATGTAATACACCACGGTGCACTGTCGAATACAATCACTTTGGTGGTCCAGATGTCATGGTGTGCGGGGGAGTAAAGTTGCACGGGCATTCTGACCCTCAAATCTTTGATCACGGTACACTCACCTATCAGTGTAGTTGGGACTCTGTATTCCTTTCCCATGCGCGTCTTTTCAGGGTGTGCATTCGGCCCTGACTTCATTTTTATGGACGGTAATGCGCGACGACATCTAACTGTACAAGTGGACGAGCTCTTAGAACGAGAGGATAAAACGGGGAATTGACTAGTTGCCCATTCCCTGGACTCAAACCCCACTGACCGCATGTGGGATGCGTTACAGAGATGCATTGCAGGACGTCCACATGCACCAACGGTGTTCCAACAGTTGTCAATCGTGCTGCTGAAGGAATGGGATGCCCTAAAAAAGGACTCCTTACCAACTTTGTGGCCAACACTGGAGACCTTTCCTAAGCATGCACTACCGTCCGTAGGGATTATGTGCCATTTTAAGAACCATGTCCCTCATTTTGTAAAGTCCACATCTAAATCTATATACACACATCAAAAAAAGTTTTGCATCGCCTCGGTTCCGAGAGTTCCGCAATCTGTACACAAAACTGGAACAGAGATCCACATAAACATCATTTCCGCCCTTTTCATTGCTCATGAAAACCACGCATTGCATGTTGTACCACCATACAGCGAGACCTTCAGAGGTGGTGGTCCAGATTGCTGTACACACCTGTACCTCTAATACCCAGTAGCACGTCCTCTTTCATTGATGGATGCCTGTATTCATCGTGGCATACTATACACAAATTCATCAAGGTACTGTTCGTCCAGAATGTCCCGCTCCTCAATGGCGATTCGGCGTAGACCCCTCAGACTGCTTGGTGGGTCACTTCGTCCATAAACAGCCCTTTTCAATCTATCCCAGGCATTTCCGATAAGGGTACATGTCTGGAGAACATGCTGGTCGCTTTAGTCGAGCAATGTCGTCATCCTGAAGGAAGCCGTTCACAAGATGTGCACGATGGGGCCGCGAATTGTCGCCCATGAAGACGAATGCCTCGCCAATGTGCTGCCGATATGGTTGCACTAGCGGTCGGAAGATGGCACTCACGTATCGCACAGGCGTTACGGCGCCTTCCATGACCCCCAGAGGCGTACGTCTGCCCCACATAATACCACTCTAAAACTTCAGGGAAGCTTCACATTGGGCCGGCCGGGGTGGCCGAGCGGTTCTAGGCGCTACAGGCTGGAACCGCGCGACCGCCACGTCGCAGGTTCGTATCCTGCCTCGGGCATGGATGTGTGTGATGTCCTTAGGTTAGTTAGGTTTAAGTAGTTGTAAGTTCTGGGGGACTGATGACTTCAGAAGTTAAGTCCCATAGTGCTCAGAGCCATTTTTAGCCTTCACATTGCTGCACTCGCTGGACAGTCTGTGAAAGGCGTTCAGCCTGACCAGATTGCCTCCAAACACGTCTCCGACGATTGTCTGGTTGAAGGCATATGCGACACTCATCGGTGAAGAGAACGTGATGCCAATCCTGAGTGGTCCATTCGGCATGTTGTTGGACACATGTATACCGCGCTGCGTGGTGTCGTGGGTACAAGGATGGACCTCGCCATGGACGTCGGGAGTTAAGCTGCGCATCGTGCAGCCTATTGCGCACAGTTTGAGTCGTAACAGGACGTCCTGTGGTTGCACGAAAAGCATTATTCAACATGGTGGCGTTGCTGCCAGGGTTCCTCCGAGCCATAATCAGTAACTAGCGGTCATCCACTGCAGTAGTAGCCCTTGGGCGGCCTGAGCGAGGCATGTCATCGACAGTTCCTGTCTCTCTGTAACACCTCCACGTCCGGACAACATCGCTTTGGTTCACTCCGATACGCCTGGACACTTCCCTTGTTGAGAGCCCTTCCTGGCACAAAATAACAAAGCGGACGCGATCGAACCGCAGTATTGACTGTTTAGGCATGGTTGAACTACAGACAACACGAACCATGTACTTCCTTCCTGGTGGAATGACGAACTGATCGGCTGACAGATCCCCTGTGTCTAGTAGGTGCTGCTCATGCATTGTTGTTTACATCTTTGGATGGCTTTGGCTCAAATGGCTCTGAGCACTATGGAACTTAACATCTAAGGTCATCAGTCCCCTAGAACTTAGAACTACTTAAACCTAACTAACCTAAGGACATCACACACATCCATGCCCGAGGCAGGATTCGAACCTGCGACTGTAGCGGTCGCGCGGTTCCAGACTGAAGCGCCTAGAACCGCTCGGCCACACCGGCCGGCTTGTGTGGGTTTAGTGACGTCTCCGAACAGTGACAGGGACTGTGATACAATATCCACAGTCAACGTCTAACTTCAGAAGTTCTGAGAACCGTGGTGATGCAAAACTTTTTCTTTATGCGTGTAGATAGTCCGCAAGCCACTGTACGGAGGGTACACTGTACCGCTACTTGTCACGTCGTTTCCTTTCCTGTTCCAGTCACAAACAGAGCGAGGGAAAGAAAGATTGTGTGTGCCTCGTGCCCTAATTTCTCGTCTATTAGCTTTGTGGTCCTTACGCGCGATGAATATGGGCAGCAGTAGAATCGTTCGGCAGTCTACTTCAAATGCTGGTTTCTCTAAGTTTTCTCAATAGTGTGTTGAAAAGAACATCGCCTTGCAAGTTAGCCTATGGTGGCGGCAGTTCTCCATCTGCCAAAAGACTAAAAAGTAGTAACCACCGCACCCGATAGGTGCCACGTCTATGAATAGCGCAAGTAAGTTTGACTAGTGGCCCCATTATGGATCAGCCCTGAGTTGGCTAATTTGACATAAAATTAATTTAATTCCTTTTAACCCACAACAAAATAAATGACGTCGTACGGAGTGAGAATGGGTGTCATTGAAAAATTGATAACGAGGAGCTAAGGTGTCCTCGGAGTCTTTCGCCACGGCATACATGAATAAAACGTTCTCGGTTTTCCAGCCGCGTCAGTTCGAATAAAATCCTCGAGCTTTCGACGACCACTCCGCCAGCGTCGTCAGGAGTTCGCTGACTGCCGGGGCTGCTACCGTTTCCCGCTTATACAGGCATGATGACATCATCAGCAGCCAATCAGATCGATCCAATGCGGCGCGCGCGCTCAAGTGGACCCGAGCAGCTAGCGCAGCTATTGGCCGTGGCAGCACCGGTGACGTCAGTGGGCGCCAGGGGCAGGCGCCACTTCTGAAACCGCCGTTCCCGCGTCGCGCGTCTGTCTCTCTGCTTCCTTTCGACGTCCAACGCCCGCCCCCATGCTCTGCTGGGTGTGTAACCCTGGTCTCTGTTGAAATTGTTGTTGTTTAACCAAGTCTCGGTCGCTTCCTTTATAACGGAGTCGCAATATGTATATGCACGAGCCAACACTTTTGTATTTTCGAACTGTATTTTATGTCCATTTTCTAGGCAATGCTCCGCTATGGCCGACTTGTCAAGCTCCCTTTCTTTTATATCGGGCTTGTGCTCGGTACAACGTTCAAGCATTTTATTCGAACTGACGCGACTTGAAAACCGAGAACGTTTTATTGAAGGACCTACGGTATCACAAAGAGATTTACTTACTAATATCAAGGTCAGGACAGAACAAACATATAAACAAAAACTTAAACTGTATAACGTTTCATTAAAACGAACTCAGGTTGGTTGGCAACAGACTTGGGGAACCTAACTGGAATTTATGTGTAAATGAGACTGGCTACTGTGAGTGGAAGAATGCCAACCTAATCAAGCACACTCTACTGTATCGTTCCACTCCCCGGTTTCTCACGTCAAATTATGATTAAGCATGCAATGGACATTGGGAGTGGCTACTGCGAGTACAAGACTGTAATGAAAAACAGATGGTCGTCGAAACGATTGATAGGCTTCTGAATTTGCGGAAGCTGTGCAATGTTACCGGTGTAGCCGGTCAGAGATGAGATGCTGCCGCCTGCGCGCGATTGCTGCCAAAGGTTCTTACTGCGGGAGATGACCCTACGTCCACCACTGATTGTCTCACACCCACGAAAACACAAACTTTCGCCCGGCTGTCTGGACGTGTTTACAATTAACTTCTCTCTCCGTAGAAACGGAAGAGCTGTAGCGCCTGCATTCCGCGGCATTCGAGAAGCAAGCCCTTCTCCCCTGTTGCTCAAAATCTTCCGGAAAACAGCCATTCCCCCCCCCCCCCCCCCCCTCCATGTTCTCGAATGAACCTAACATGGCACAGCAGTGGTTATCATGCCAATCGTGTTTTCTAGCAAGGAGATCCAAACTTGCTCAACAAATCACTGCAGTGCAGTACACATTCTGCTCTCCGAAAAAACAGCACACAATGCCCGGAAGTTCTGCAGCCAAACGCCAGGCGCATTTCACAAGATGAGCGAAGCTTCCAAGTGAAAACAAGCTCTGTCTCGTCCATAAACCGATCTGTTGGGCGCCATTTTGGCGAGGTGCGGCGGCGTCCATGAAACGCGACATCCAGGGAAATTCGTCGTCCCGTCTCACAAGGTACGCTGTTCTCGTAATAAACGCATCAGCCGTCGGCCGCCCGACGCCGCTTTACCCGCATCCGCACACGGGATGAGGAACCCACGCTCCCGCATCACGCCCACTCGCTAATAAAGCGGTTACGCCGGCGACGCCAGTTCCTAAAGAACAGTTCCCACCCTCTTGCTTGGCCGCTGGCGGAAAAAGTCCGTCCGCCAGAAAGGCGGCCCATTAAAGCACTGCCCTTTAGGGTCCACGGCCAGTTTCGGTGACTACACGGGAATCCGTGCTCCTAATGCAACGGCCACCTCCAGCACTTAAAAATCTGTCTCTACAGCAGAGTTTAATTCTGATAGTGCTACTCCTCAAGTCATGCAAGTACTGTGAGATCAATCAGTGGTTTACCCTGACACTAATAGTCCATCAGATTACCCTAGCCCTAATAGTCCATCTGATTAACTTCAGTCACGCAAAATTTACGCTACTGGCCGTTAAAACTGCTGCACCACGCAGATTATGTGCTACAGACGTGAAATTTAACCGACAGGTAGAAGATGCTGTGATATGCATATAATTATCTTTTCAGAGCATTCACACAAGATTGGCGCCGGTGGCGACACCTACAACGTGCTGACATGAGAAAAGTATCCAACCGATTTCTCATAGACAAACAGCAGTTGACAGGCGTTTCCCGGTGAAACTTTGTTGTGATGCCTCGTGTAAGGACGAGAAATGCGTACCATCACGTTTCCGACTTTGATAAAGGTCGCATTGTAGCCTATTGCGACTACGATTTATCGTATCGCGACATTGCTGGTCGCGTTGGTCGAGATCCTATGACTGTTAGCAGAATATGGAATCGGTGGGTTCAGGAGGGTAATACGGAACGCCGTGCTGGATCCCAACGGCCTCGTATCACTAGCAGTCGAGATGACAGGCATCTTATCCGCATGGCTGTAACGGATCCTGCAGCCACGTCTCGATCCCTGAGTCAACAGATGGGGACGTTTGCAAGACAACAACCATCTGCACGAACAGTTCGGCGACGTCTGAAGCAGCATGGATTATCAGCTCGGAGACTATGGCTGCGGTTACCCTTGACGCTCCATGACACACGGGAGCGCCTGCGATGGTGTACTCAACGACGAACCTGGGTGCACGAATGGCAAAACGTCATTTTTTTGGATGAATCCCAGGTTCTGTTTACAGCATCACGATGGTCGCATCCGTCTTTGGCGACATCGCGGTGAACGCACATTGGAAGCGTCTATTCGTCATCGCCATACTGGCGTGATGGTATGGCGTGCCATTGGTCACACGTGTCGGTCACCTCTTGTTCGCATTGACGGCACTTTGAACAGTGGACGTTACATTTCAGATGTGTTACGACTCGTGGCTCTACCCTTCATTCTATCCCTGCGAAATCCTACATTTCAGCAGGATAATGCACGACCGCATGTTGCAGGTCCTGTACGGGAATTTCTGCATACAGAAAATGTTCGATCTCTCACCAACTGGAAACGTCTGGTCAGTGGTGGCCGAGCAACTGGCTCGTCACAATACGCCAGTCACTACTCTTGATGAACTGTGGTATCGTGTTGAAGCTGCATGGGCAGCTGTACCTGTACATGCCATCCAAGCTGTGTTTGACTCAATGCCCAGGCGTATCAAGGCCGTTATTACGGCCAGAGATGGTTGTTCTGGATACTTATTTCTCAGGATCTATGCACCCAAAAAATGGTTCAAATGGCTCTGAGCACTATGGGACTTAACATCTTAGGTCGTCAGTCCCCTAGAACTTAGAACTATTTAAACCTAACTAACCTAAGGACATCACACACATCCATGCCCGAGGCAGGATTCGAACCTGCGACCGTAGCAGTCCCGCGGTTCCGGACTGCAGCGCCTAGAACCGCACGGCCACCGCCGCCGGCGATGTATGCACCCAAACTGCGTGAAAATGTAATCACATGTCAGTTCTAGTATAATATATTTGTCCAATGAACCCGTTTATCATCTGCATTTCTTCTTGGTGTAGCAATTTTAATGGTCAGTAGTGTAGATACACGATACATCATACAAAATTGTATGATAATCACCGAAACAAAATGAAAGGGGAAGTGCCTGACGGGTATTACCATGGCGGCGGCATGCCTGGAAGGCACCGCCGTCTTTCAGCCTTCCTTCCAGGATTTCCCATTTCAGTTCCCGAAGAATCTCCATAAACACTTACATGTTGTTCAAACCTACCGGTAACAAATATAGCTGTCTGCCTATGAATTGCTTCGATGTCTTCCTTCAGTTCGACATGGGACGGATCCCAAACACTCGAGCAATAATCAAGAGTAGGTCGCACCTTTACATGTGAACCATTCTTTCCTAAAAGTCTCCCAATAAACCGAAGTCGACCGCTCGCCTTCCCCACCACAGTTCTCACACGCACGCTCCATCTTAAATAGCTTTGCAACGTTACGCCCAGATATTTAAGCGGCTTGACTGTGTCACGCAGGACACTTGAAATACTGTATCCGAACATTGCAGGTGTGATCTTCCTGCTCATCCTCATTAACTTAGACTTTTCCACATTTAGAGCTAGCTGGTATTCATCACACCCACTGGAAATTTTGTCTAAATCGCCTTGTATCGGTCGGCCGGTGTGGCCGAGCGGTTCTAGGCGCTTCAGTCCGTAACCGCGCTGCTGCTACGGTCTTAGGTCCGAATCCTGCCTCGGGCATGGACGTTTGATGTCCTTAAGTTAGTTAGGGTTAAGTAGTTCTAAGTTCTAGGGGGAATGATGACCTCAGATGTTAAGTCCCATAGTGCTCAGAACCATTTGAACCATTTGAAGAGACTGACACACGGTTAGGCCTCACAGAGTTTTAGTACGGACAAGCCCTCTATAATCTTTAATTATAATAACAGGTTTTCTTTTTCTATACTGCAAAGTTGTGCTACAACTTTTTTTTGTTTTAGTCTTCATTCACTCTCAGGTCGCTTACAAACTGACGAAACACATTACAGTAAAGTCCTGGCAAAAGATAACGATTTATAAGATAGGCAACGTAAAGTTGCAGCCTCTGCAATATCTTCAGATAAGCAGTTGGTACACGGTCGTTTCATAACCTATTCCTGTTGACAGAAAAAGAACCCTGCATCACATTTTGAACACGTCGAAAGAAACGATCCTCTAAATCTGCATTCTTTTACCTACGATCTTTTATATCCGTTTCCATAATCTCTAATTGTTGGCGTAAGTACGCATTGTCGCTTTCAGAGCTGTATATGTTTTCACCGTTAAGTGTATGTTTTCACCGTTAACGTTTTGTCTATTAGTAAGTTCTTCATTAGTCAGTAATATATTTACCCGTAAAATATCTTCTACTTCTTTATGGCAGATTCATTTTTCTTCCAGAATATATCTCTCATTGAGCAGGACGATCGTACATGTACATTTGAAACAGCATCAGTCTTCTACTTGCGTTTCGAACTGATATTCAACAGTTCACTTTTCAAATCTCTTTCACAATAGGAATCAGCAAAGAGTGTTGAGCAGACACGAGAATTTTCAGCTAGACACGAGCATTTCCAACTGAAAACGGATCTACATGTTTACAAGAATTTATCCATTTTCGTTTCGTCTCACTGTTTTTAGGAAAGGCATGAAACTTAGTTCCTAACTTATTTCTCTGCGGCGATTAGTACAAGTGCCGATCGCGCAGCAAACCATTATTCTTCACTTAAAAACTTACTCTACAAAATCCCTCAATATACTGATAATTACGTCGTCATTCTGTATTCAACCATCAGTTACGGATAAAAATTCACACTTCTTTAAACAATCTTGTTTTCACCAGTAAACGCAATTATCACAATACGTTCCGGCAACTGCGGGCTACTGAGCGCTGGTTGAATTCCGAGAGCCACGAGAAAGACAGACCGTGGTGTGTTCGTCACAGCACGCAAGCGACACTGCAGGTCTTTTCGTACCGGCAGCCGTTCCAAATGATGGACGCATTTTCGAAAATTCGTACGTATTCAAGTATAAATAGAAAATGAACAAGCTTTATACCAATGGAAAGAAGATGTTTCAAAGTTTTTGGCGGGCGGGAGGTGTGGTTCCAGAAGCGCCCTATAGAGTTCGCGTGGTAATCGGACCGTCATTCAGTTTCACTGTCAGTTGTGAGTGAGATGGCGACTGGGGAGCACAAGGTTTTCTGCGTTCTTGAGTTCGCGAGAAGTGAGTCGCAAATTGCATTGCAGCGGGCGTTTCGTACCAAATTCGGTATTCAACCACCAACTCGCACAGCCGCGCGGGATTAGCCGAGCGTTCTTAGGCGCTGCAGTCATGGACTGTGCGGCTGGTCCCGGCGGAGGTTCGGGTCCTCCCTCGGGCATGGGTGTGTGTGTTTGTCCTTAGGATAATTTAGGTTAAGTAGTGTGTAAGCTTAGGGACTTATTACCTCAGCAGTTAAGTCCCATAAGATTTCACACACACCAACTCGCAAAAGCATTAGCCGTTGGTTGAAGTAATTTACACAGACTGGGCGTGTGTGCAAAGGTAACAGCCCGACCGCGTGTGTCGGAGAATGATGTCCGACGGATTCGAGAAAGTTTTGTGCGCAGTCCCAGTAAGTCTACCAACAGAGCCAGTCGAGAACTTGGAATACCCCCAACCAACTGTACGGAAAGTTCTGGACGGCGTTTGCTGTACAAAGCCCTACCCATTACTACTTGTACAGGCTCTCAACCCCAATGACGGAGAGAAGCGTCTCGCATTTTGTGGTAGCAAAGATGGAGGGTGACTCATTTCTACAGCGTCTAAATTTAGCGATGAAGCGACGTTCCACCTTAGTGGAAAAGTCAATAGAAACAAAGTTCGCATATGGGATTTGGAAAATCCGCATTCTCCATTGCAACACGAAAGAGACTCAACGTGTTCTGTGCCATGTCCCGTACAAAGGTTTATGGACCATTTCTCTTTGCAGAAAAAAAAACTGTAACGAGAATGATGTACCTGGACATGTTGGAACAATGGCTGTTTCCTCAAGTTGTGGAAGATTCCCAGGAATTCATTTTCCCACAGGATGGAGCTCCGTCGCATTGGGGGCTTTTTGAATGACTCCCTTCCTCAGTGCCGGATCAGTCGCTGGGGACTTGAGGACCTGGCTCTGCACTTCTGGCCTCCGAGACCTCCTGATCTCACGCCCTGCGACAATTTCTTATGGGGTTATGTGAAGGAAGCTGTTCCGTCCCGCCTCTACCAACCACTCTGATTGATCTGCGGAACCAGATCACTGCTGCCATGTACTCAGTAACAACAGATAAACTTTTGCATGTGTGGGACGAGTTTGGCTACCGCGTTGATGTTTGCCGTGCAGCCAATGGTGGACACATTGAACATGTATCACATTTCTAATTAGTAAATAATTATTAAAAACCAAATCATTACAAATTATTAAATTTATATCAAACATTATGAAAAAAAAACTTTGAAATTTTCTCTTTTCATCGGTATAAGGCTTGTTCATGTTGGATTTGTACTCGAATAAATACAAAATTTTGAAAATATGTCAGTCATTTAGAATAACCCTGTATTTCAGAGGGGTTTAACAATTCTTGACTGCGTGTTTACATGCATGCAATTTCTCGACAGCACATGACAAAATTAAGACCTTCAGTGGGTACCTTTTCAATTAAATATCGATTTCCCATGGGCCCTGCACAGAGGCAAGCGTTCGCGAAGTGTAGCAGACAAGCCGACTAGTGTGACTAGTGTGACGTCACAAGATCGTTGAGGGCCCGTATAGCTCATTGGCCCCATTGGGTTCACTCTGACGTCAGCGGCGCGGTTTGCTACTACACATATAGCTCGTGATTCCTGCCGTACTTTGCAGTACCTTCAAACGGCAGAGCACTTGCCCGCAAATAGCAAAGGTTCCAAGGTCGAGTCCCGGACTCGTAAAAAGTTCTAATCTGCCAGAACGTTTCAGAGCTGTAATTGAAAAAAAGCCAGGAAGGGACAAGCGCCCTCTCTTGCCCCCTCCCCCATTCCTCCCTATCCCCGCCCCCTCTTTTCGGACGCCTATGAACACAGCCATCATCTCGAAATCGTGTCCTTTATCAGAAAGCCCATTCTGGACTGATCTTCCTCAAAATATACCAGAAATTAAGTTATACGATAACGTTGGAAGCTGAAGAAGTTAATTAAAATTTGCGCTGCGGCCGGGACTCGAACTGAGGTCTTCTTGGTTCCAAAGCAGATTTGCTGAACATTACACCACCGCAGCATTATGGTCAACATAGCTGCACGAACTACCCTAGTCAAATACCCTCCCCAACACAAACTCCAATTCACATCTCCACTTATATTGTCACTATTACCAGTGCTCTCCGACATTGAAATAGAACCCCAGCATTGGACGTAATGGAGAAGTGCTGCACTACATGTGATCGTATAGATCTTAAATTAAATTTTCCCTGAGACATTTAAGTCTCTAATTTATCCGTAGGTGCCGCCTAGTAAGCAAGAAGAGCCGGGTTCGAGTCCCGGCCGCAGCACAAATTTTAATTCACTTCTTCAGCTTCCAACGTTATCGTAGGTAAATTAGAGACTTAAGTTTCTCACGGAAAATTTAATTTAGGAAACTAAATTACTTTCAAACTTCAGAAGGCAGCTCATGGTCCACCTATCACAATAGCTGTCACTGCCATATACTTGTCAGCAGCTCAGTCTTGTCACACTCCATCCCCTTGCACTTCTTCCCTCTACGCTGTCCTCTACTGAGAGATCATACTTTCTTAACAGCTCCTGTTGCCGACAGTTTCAATCCTCTCCCCTTTATCTACACCTTCTGTTTCTGGCAGTACGAAGCACAGTTTTAAAAATCTCTAAGCTAGTCAATATTATTATTATTATTATTAATGTCAATTATTTTTGTATGTGTATGTGTATTTTGTATCTGTACGTGTGTGTACTGACAAGTATTATTCCTGGCCTGCTCAGGTTAAATAAAAAAATAAATAAATATAATGTAATAATAGCAGGAGGAAGAATGAGAGGATGACGGAGGTACCCCCGCCACACACCATACGGTGGGTAGCTGAGTACGTACGTTTACGTAGATACTTATTGCGTGACTAACGAATGCGAGAAAACAACTGCTACTGATTACAAAGGACGTTATTGAAATACTTACAATGACACGAAAAAATTTATGTTGAGCTGCTCCCTTCCGATTTACCGTAACTGAAATTTTGGGCATTGCTGACACGAGTTGATACTGATGTAAACAGATGGCTCCGAACCTGCCAGAGATCCTACTGCAACCGCCGGCTATCGGTAAACTTACTCTGGCTGCCAGGTACTATTAGCAACATCTTTGCATCGTCCAAAAAGTAAATAAAAAAGTAACTACGTCGGGCCGAAGTAATGTTATAAATGAAGAGGCACAGAGCAAACGCTTTAACGTATAGAGCAGAATAATCGGACAATTAATAGCAACAGATCTTTGAATAATAGTATAGATCCAGAAATATCATGTTAACAACTGACAGGACTAGACGGAAATATACTGAGCTGCAGCAAAATATCGTAGCTTTTACTAGCGGGCATAATTTTCTTTTTTTTTCAGAAGAATTGTTCCTCTGATTGTGGTGAGTCATCATATGTAGTTTTCTGTTATTTCGGTAGACAGTTTCAATTCCGTTTTTGCAATTTTTAGACGAAGCCAGCCCACGGAATACTGCTCATTTCGTACTTCATGGGATGCCCTCGTTCGATGGAAGATATCGGTTTGTTTCTTGTCACATACAAAATGATATTAAAGTGCAATAAATGTGCCCATTGGACAAAAGGTCCTACATTGGAGTAGTACTGAAAAGTTACAGCTGAGACCTTTTCCAATTCCTTAAAATTTATCACCAGCAGATTCTCGCTCACATTTGACTAACTGAAAAGCGTAAGAAAATACGGTCAGTGAAGGTAATACTTCAGGAACTGTTATGATTAAATAAACCTGTAGAAAGTGTTCCTTATGCCTGACGTAGCCACCGTAATTGGCAGGAATGTTTGAAATCATGCTGTTTACTTAAACCACTAAAATAACCGTTATGATCACTGTTTGTGACATACATTTTAAAGCCGATATTATTCGTAACTAAAAAACCGAATTATATTAAAATACGAGTCTTACTACATAATTGCAAAGCGTTTTCCTGTCTGTGTGAAATGTAAGCACTGTTGTTAACAGGAAAGCTAACAGCATATACGTCAGAAACTTCTTGAAGGAACTTACCGACTGTTTTTCGAAAGACTGCTGCTACTGAAATGAAGCACATTTTTACTGAAGCTAGGAAACAAGCTACGAAGAAATTATAACCGATATTTTTAATGTAATCCACCAGAATGCAATATGTATTGTTATATTTATGTAGCTGACTTTTTTCACTGCGAATAAGACCGTTCTGAAACGAGATAGATTTACTGCCTAATGACATTTTATTTTGCCATTCACACAATGTCGTTTTCTGTTCGTATGTATGTCAAATTTCATTGTATTTCATTAATTTTCTGGTTTTAATACACCCACTCTGTGGCAAAATGTAAATAAGGCCCATGTGCGACCACTGTTGTAGTTGAGTTTTGCACGAACTTTCGAGGTGGCTAGTCTGCCGGCCTGATCTGTGAGAACATAATGATTCTTCAAGGCGCACGCTGTACGGTGTACAACTGCTTGCTCATTATTTGTATCACTTCAACATGGAAATAAATTACTTCGAAGTTTAAAATAATGTGCGGCACAAATTACTGTGAGCAATTTGCTCACCCTGGTGAGTTGTTGTTATACCCGGATTTCGACCTTATTTTCCACAGCAACAGCGGGTCATCTTTTCGACGCAGATTACTCAAGTAAAATGTATGTTCAGCGCGTTCATCCACCACCTCACTATCTACAGACGATGATTTTTGACTGGACAACTTCAAAAACTTTTATTACAGCATCATATCAACGTAATCCAGAAAGTTTATAAAGCTCAGTGCATTTGTTGAACGTCACGTATTTGATATTTGATCCCATCTACTTTCTGTTACTTTAAAGTTTTTTTTTTTTTTTTTTGCGGGAACATTGCAGTGGGATATTTGGTTGAACAGTATGCATTAACAAGTACCGCAAAACAAGACGCCTGTTGTCAGAACCTCTATATTTCGTTTCCTAGCAAAAAATCTGGAGCTACATACTTACATACTTCTTACCCAACATTTTTCTTTTGGAAGAGGATGTTCAGCATATTCGCGAACTTTCCTTTATGATCTTTCAATGAGTGGAGACTGTCGTACGCTTCTTCAATGTATGTTTCGAGTGCCTCCAAGCTGTCAGCTCCTTTCTCGTTGACGATATATACTGAAGCGCCAAACAATGTGGTATAGGCATGCGCATTCAAATACAGAGATATGTAAACAGGCAGAATACGGCGTTGCGGTCGGCAACGCCTATATAAAGCAACAAGTGTCTGGCGCAGTTGTGAAATCGGTTACTGCTGCTACAATGGCAGTTTATCAAGATTTAATTAAGTCTTAACGTGATGTTATAGTCGGCGCGGGCGCACAGGTGATGGGACACAGCATCTCCGAGGTAGCGATGGAGTGGGGATTTTCCCGTACGATCATTTCTCGCGTGTACCGAGAATATCAGGAATCCGGTGAAACATTAAGCCTCTGACATCGCTGCGGCCGGAAAAAGATCCTGTAAGAACGGGTCCAACGACGATTGAAGAGAATCGTTCAACGTGACAGATGTTCAACCCTTCCGCAAATTGCTGCAGATTTCAATGCTGGGCCGTCAAAAAGTGTCAGCGTGCGAGCCATTCAATGAAACATCATCGATGTGGGCTTTCGCAGCCGAAGGCCCATACGTGTACCCTTGATGACTGCACGTCAGAAAGCTTTACTCCTCGCCTGTGGCCGTCAACATCGACATTGGACTGCTGATGATTGGAAACATGTTGCCTGGTCGGACAAGTCTCGTTTCAAACTGTATCTAGCGGATGGAGGTGTACAGGTATGGAGACAACCTCACGAATCTACACTCCTGGAAATTGAAATAAGAACACCGTGAATTCATTGTCCCAGGAAGGGGAAACTTTATTGACACGTTCCTGGGGTCAGATACCTCACATGATCACATTGACAGAACCACAGGCACATAGACACAGGCAACAGAGCATGCACAATGTCGGCACTAGTACAGTGTATATCCACCTTTCGCAGCAATGCAGGCTGCTATTCTCCCATGGAGACGATCGTAGAGATGCTGGATGTAGTCCTGTGGAACGGCTTGCCATGCCATTTCCACCTGGCGCCTCAGTTGGACCAGCGTTCGTGCTGGACGTGCAGACCGCGTGAGACGACGCTTCATCCAGTCCCAAACATGCTCAATGGGGGACAGATCCGGAGATCTTGCTGGCCAGGGTAGTTGACTTACACCTTCTAGAGCACGTTGGGTGGCACGGGATACATGCGGACGTGCATTGTCCTGTTGGAACAGCAAGTTCCCTTGCCGGTCTAGGAATGGTAGAACGATGGGTTCGATGACGGTTTGGATGTACCGTGCACTATTCAGTGTCCCCTCGACGATCACCAGTGGTGTACGGCCAGTGTAGGAGATCGCTCCCCACACCATGATGCCGGGTGTTGGCCCTGTGTGCCTCGGTCGTATGCAGTCCTGATTGTGGCGCTCACCTGCACGGCGCCAAACACGCATACGACCATCATTGGCACCAAGGCAGAAGCGACTCTCATCGCTGAAGACGACACGTCTCCATTCGTCCCTCCATTCACGCCTGTCGCGACACCACTGGAGGCGGGCTGCACGATGTTGGGGCGTGAGCGGAAGACGGCCTAACTGTGTGCGGGACCGTAGCCCAGCTTCATGGAGACGGTTGCGAATGGTCCTCGCCGATACCCCAGGAGCAACAGTGTCCCTAATTTGCTGGGAAGTGGCGGTGCGGTCCCCTACGGCACTGCGTAGGATCCTACGGTCTTGGCGTGCATCCGTGCGTCGCTGCGGTCCGGTCCCAGGTCGACGGGCACGTGCACCTTCCGCCGACCACTGGCGACAACATCGATGTACTGTGGAGACCTCACGCCCCACGTGTTGAGCAATTCGGCGGTACGTCCACCCGGCCTCCCGCATGCCCACTATACGCCCTCGCTCAAAGTCCGTCAACTGCACATACGGTTCACGTCCACGCTGTCGCGGCATGCTACCAGTGTTAAAGACTGCGATGGAGCTCCGTATGCCACGGCAAACTGGCTGACACTGACGGCGGCGGTGCACAAATGCTGCGCAGCTAGCGCCATTCGACGGCCAACACCGCGGTTCCTGGTGTGTCCGCTGTGCCGTGCGTGTGATCATTGCTTGTACAGCCCTCTCGCAGTGTCCGGAGCAAGTATGGTGCGTCTGACACACCGGTGTCAATGTGTTCTTTTTTCCATTTCCAGGAGTGTATTTACCCTGCAAGTAACCAGGGGACTGCTCAAGTTGGTGGAGGCTCTTTAACGGTGTGGGGCGTGTGCAGTTGAACCCCTGATACGTCTAGATACATGACTGTGACAGGTGACACGTACGTAAGCATCCTGTCTGATCACCTGCATCCATTCATCTCCATTGCGCATTCCGACGGACTTCGCCTATTACATCATGACAATGCGACACCCCACACGTCCTGAATTGCTACAGAGTGGCTCCAGGAACACTCTTCTGAGTTTGAAAACTTCACCACCAAACTCCCCAGGCGTGAACGTTATTGGGCACATCTGAAATGCCTGTTCAGATGTCCAGCCCCTCGTACCCTTACAGAATTATGGAGAGCCCAGCAGGATTCACGGTGTCAGTTCCCTCCAGCACTGCTCCAGTCATCAGTGGAGTCCATGCCACGTCGTGTTGCGGCACCCTGCGTGCTCGCGGAGGCCCTGCACGATGTTAGGCAGGATTACCGGTTCCTCTGGCTCTCCGGTGTAGCTGACGCAAGTGCCATAAAGCGACACAACGACACTGTTTTCTATGTTTAGATAAGCTACCTTGTCCGGAATCAATAATTAGGACATTTCTATCTGTTTACTATCAGTTCTTTCAATTAAAGCTATTTTCGTTTATTTATCTTTCCGGATTTATAGACAGCCGACACATGTGAATCTGTCTGATAGCGTGTCTACGCGGAAGCATTTTTGGCATACATTTGTGTTGTGTAAACCAGTTAAGTGTGCCATTCGTGCCGATAACATTGTTCGCAACTTCCTGCCAGGACTCCATTTCGCTTGACAAGATGTTTGTATTTAGATTTCTTCATGACATCTTCCATTTCTGTCTGGCTATTTCTGCGCTGTTTTGGCCTGCCGCTGTGGCCGAGCGGTTGTAAGCGGTTCAGTCCGCAACCGTGCTGCTGCTACGGTCGCAGGTTCGAATCCTGCCTCGGGCGTGGATGTGTGTGCTGTCCTTAGATTAGTTAGGTTTAAGTAGTTCTAAGTCTAGGGGACTGATGACCTCAGATGACCTCAGTCCCATAGTGCTTGGGACCATTTGAACCATTTGGTCTATTTTGCTTCAGTTCGCATTCTGAATCACCTAATCCGCGATCGAACGAGTGGCTGAATTTCACTGGTTTTCTTTCGCTTGATACGGATGTAAGTTACTTCAGTCTAAAATTGCCTTACGTGTTTTTGTTTAGGACTGATCGGCGCAATATTAGTCGATGGATCGAGACTGATAGGTTCTGTCACTTTCAGTGAGGCCGCTTTGACAGTGCCTGGATGACTTTCGATGCATTCTAGACATTTTGTAAATACAATGCTGTTGTTTTTTGTGGATATCTATCCGGGGTAAACCTCCTTCTCCTATAGTTAGTGTTAAAGTACACTTGATACGACTGGGAACATGTTACCTTGTGACATACAGGGTTTTTCCATAAGAGCGTGCAAAAATTTGACAGGACTTAGAGAATGCTCCACAGAACAATTTGAGGTATGGAACCTGGGATCAGAAAAGCCAGCTTAAGGAGGTGATAGGAATAAAATCACAGAACTGTGTACTTTTTTATTACATTAGTTACAGTTAAGTGCAGATACTTTCATTGACACAATGAATGTACCGTTTGTCGTGTATCTTATAAAATGAGCTGAAACTGACGGCCGTCAACCTCAGTGCAAGCTTGACATCGGCGATCAAGACTCTGACGCACCCTGACAAATATCCCTGGTCGCTTTCGAATCACATCACAGGCAGCTACAATGCCGGCAGCTAATTCCATCTTTGTTCGCACTCGGATCTGAGACGCGAATGACTTTAGATGTCCCCACAGGAAATAATCAGGAGGTTTCAGGTCAGGTGCTCCCGCAGGCCACGGTATAGGACCTCCCCTTACAATCCACTTCGTAGTAATCAGGCTCGTCCTCCTTGCTTCCTTGCAGGAAATAAGGAATGCACATTCAAACAAACAGCACAGTGCCTGTACACTTGCACGCGTGTTAGTTCTAAATAAGCTGGAAAACAGTAACGTTAGACCAAGCGGTAGACAACTTCACTTCCATATCTCCATACGCAGGCTTATCCGACCCCAGGTACTCTACCTCAAATTGTTCGGTGGAGCATTCTCTACGTCCTGTTGCATTTTCGCGCGTTCTTACGGAAACACGCTGTATAATTGCATAGTTCAGTCATTATCAATTTCGCCAATCGCGTAGCCACTGGCAAGTACTGTATTAAGTGAAACACTTTTGCCCTTTTTGTAACAGGCTTATCTCTAGCAGCTCTTTTCTGTTGTAGCAGAGCTAAAGCATTGTTTTCCAGTTTACGCCATTCATTTTAAGCGGACGCCTCTGAAAGACGATGTATAAGGATTTGTGATGCTGTGCATCTCTTGTCCAGTCTGATTTCACTTCTCCGAGTTCTCCTTTACTTCAAAGACGAACGCCGGTCTCGCTGGCCATTGAACCTCAGGCGTTATAATAATATTCAGTTCGATTTTCTACTCCTGTCACATAAGCCATAACCATAATAATTTGTGACCTTTTTTTAGTACCCATTACGTTGATTCCTTGCAAGTCACTGTTTAATTTCCTTAGGTATGGAACTAACTCAGTAACAAAAAGTAACGTCGATCATAAGCTTTCTTGTGGGCACCTCCTCTAATTTCAACTAATTTTTTATATTCGCCATTAATAACTGTTTTCGTTGTCATTACTCTCACCATTTTCCCCAGAACTTGTGGAAGTATATGCGAAAAGCCCATTTCTAGCATTATTTTTAACAAATGTTTATTGAAGCCTCCTGACAGATTAAAACTGTCTACAGGACCGGAGGAGACCTTTGCGTTTAGCGGGCGAGTGCTCCATCGACTGAGTACCCGGGTTCGAGTCTAGGTCCAGCACAACGGCCAGAAGTTCCATACCAGCGCTCACTCCGCTGCAGAATGTAAACTGGTTCTGGAAACAGGAAAAATATTTTGGTGAAATCGATGTAGACAAAACTTGTTAAGGTGATAATAGAAAAAATTGCGATAGTGTTTCTACACTCGCTTAACGTTGCTACGATACTGCTTTCTGCCAAGCAGATTTGGTCCCTGCACATTCCCGCTTCAGTTCTGACAAGTAATTTGATTCCGTCGTTTGTAGTCTGTATTCAGCAATTACATTGCACACATATTATTATTCTTCTTTCTGAAACGTTTATGCATCTGCAGGTCGTTCACGGAGCCTCTTCCGAGCTTCTCTTTTCTTCCATTGTCTATCCTTTATCGTCTCACCCCATTGCAGTTTTCTTCGGTTCACACCGTCCTTCACCTGGTCTCTCCATTTTGTTCGTCGTCTTCCAATTGGACTTCCTGCAGATTCTGTCCATTGTAGGGCTCTTCTCGGACGTCTTTCTGATCCTATTCTTTTAATGTGGTCAAACCATTTAAGCCCATTGTTGTTGTTGTGGTCTTCAGTCCAGAGACTGGTTTGTTGCAGCTCTCCATGCTACCCTATCCTGAGAAAGCTTCTTTATCTCGAAGTACGTACTGCAACCTACATCCTTCTGAATCTGCTTAGTCTATTCATATCTTGATCTCCCTCTACGATTTTTACCCTCAACGCTGCCCTCTAATGCTACAGTGGTAATCCCTTGATGACACAGAACATGTCCTATCAACCGATCCCTTCTTCTAGTCAAGTTATGCCACAAATTCCTCTTCTCCTCAATTATATTCACTACCTCCTCATTAATTATGTGATCTATCCATCTAATCTTCAACATTCTTCTGTAGCACCACATTTCGAAAGCCTCTATTCTCTTCTCGTCTAAACTATTTATCGTCCATGTTTCACTTACATACGTGGCTACACTCCATACAAATACTTTCAGAAACGACTTCCTGATACTTAAATCTATATTCAATGTTAACAAATTTCTCTTCTACAGAAACGCTTTACTTGCCATTGCCAGTCTTCATTTTATATCTTCTCTACTTCGACCATCAGCATTTATTTTGCTTCCTAAATAGCTAAACTCATCTACTACTATAAGTCTCTCATTTCCTAATCTAATTCCCTCAGTATCACCTGCTTTAATTCGACTACATTCCATTATCCTCGTTTTGCTTTTGTTGATGTTAATCTTATATCCTGCTTTCAAGACACTGTCCATTCCTTTCAACTGCTCTTCCAGGTCGTTTGCTGTCTCTGCCAGAATCACAAAGTCATCGGCAAACCTCAAAGTCCTTGCATTTTAATTCCTACTCCAAATTTTTGTTTTGTTTTCTTTACTGCTTGCTCAATATACAGATTCAATAACATCGGGGATAGGTTACAACCCTGTTTCACTTCCTTCCCAACCACTGCTTCCCTTTCATGCCCTTCGTCTCTTATAACTGCCATCTGGTTTCTGTACAAATTGTAAATAGCCTTTCGTTCCCTGTATTTGATCCCTGGCACCTTCAAAATTTGAAAGAGAATATCCCAATCAACATTGTCGAAAGCTTTCTCTCAGTCTCCAAATGCTACAAACGTAGGTTTGCCTTTCCTTAATCTACTTTCTAAGATAAATCGTAGGGTCAGTATTGCCTTACATGTTCCAATATTTCTACGGAATCCAAACTGATCTTCCCTGATGTCGGCTTCTATCAGTTTTTCCATTCGTCTGTAAAGAATTCGTGTTAGTATTTTTCAGCCGTAAGTTATTACAATGATAGTTCGATAATATTCACATGTGTCAACACCTGCTATCTTTGGGATTGGAATTATTACATTCTTCATGAAGTCTGAACGTACTTCGCCTGTCTCATACATCTTGCTCGCCAGTTGGTAGAGTTTTGTCAGGGCTGGCTTTCCCAAGCCTATCAGTAGTTCTAATGGAATGTTGTCTACTTCCGGGCCTTGTTTCGACTTAAATCTTTCATTGCTCTGTCAAATTCTTCACGCAGTATCATATCTCCCATTTTACCTTCATCTATGTCTTCTCCTATTTCCATAATATTGCCCTCAAGTACATCGCCCTAGTATAGACCCTCTATATACTCCTTCCACCTTTCTGCTTTCCCTTCTTTGCTTAGAAATGGTTTTCCATCTGAGCATTTGATATTCATATAAGTACTGCTCTTTTCTCCAAAGGTCTCTTTGATTTTCCTGTAGGGAGTATATATTTACCCCTAGTGATATATGCCACTACATCCTTACATTAGTCCTCTAGCCTCCCTGCTTGACCATTTAGCACTTCCTGTCAACGTTTGTATTCCTGTTTGCCTACTTCATTTACTGCATTTTTATATTTTCTCCTTTTATCAATTAAATTCAATATCTCTTCTGTTACCCATGGATTTTTACTAGCCCTCGTCTTTTATCTACTTGATCCTCTGCTGCCTTCACTACCTCATCTCACAAAGCTACCCATTCTTCTCCTACTGTATTCGTTTCCCCCGTTCTTGTCAATCGTTCCTTAATGCTCTCTCTGAAACTCTCTACACCCTCTGGTTCTTTCAATTTATCCAGGTCCCATCTCCTTAAATTCCTACCTTTATGCAGTTCCTTTAGTTTTAATCTACAGTTCATAACCAATAAATTGTGGCCAGAGTCCACATCTGCCCCTGGAAATGTTTTACAATTTAAAACTTGGTTCCTATATCTCTCTTACCATTATATAATCTATCTGAAACCTTACAGTGTCTCCAGGTTTCTTCCACGCATACAATCTTCTTTCATAATTCACAAACCAAGTGTTAGTTATGCTCTGTGGCTCCTGGCTCAACCAGGTGACTCCCTTTTTCATTCCTTACCCCCATTCCATATTCATCTACTACTTTTCCTTCTCTTCTTTTTCCTACTGTCAAATTGCAGTTCCCTATGACTATTAAATTTTCGTCTTCCTTCACTATCTGAATAATTTCTTTTATCTCATCATACATTTCTTCAATCTCTTCGTCAGCTGCGGAGCTAGTTGGCATATAAACTAGTACTACTGTGGTAGGCGTGGGCTTCGAGTCTATCGTGGCTACAATAATGCGTTCACTATGCTGTTTGTAGTAGCTTACCCGCACTCCTAGTCTTTTATTCATTATTAAACCTACTCCTGCATTACCCCTATTTGATATTGTATTTATAACCCTGTATTCACCTTACCAAAAGTCTTGTTCCTCCTGCCACCGAACTTCACTAATTCCCACTACATCTAACTTTAACCTACAGTCCAACCCACCTGCCTGATTAAGGGATCTGACATTCCACGCTCCGATTCGTAGAACGCCAGTTTTGTTTCTCCTGATAACGACGTCCTCCTGAGTAGTCCCCGCCCGGAGATCCGAATGGGGGACTATTTTACCTCCGGAATATTTTACCCAAGAGGACGCCATCATCATTTAACCATACAGTAAAGCTGCATGCCCTCGGGAAAAATAATGGCTGTAGTTTCCCCTTGCTTTCAGCTGTTCGCAGTACCAGTACAGCAAGACCGTTTTGGCTAATGTTACAAGGCCAGGTCAGTAAATCATCCAGAATGTTGCCCCCGCAACTACTGAAAAGGCTGCTGCCCCTCTTCAGGAACCACACGTTTGTCTGGCCTCTCAACAGATACCCCTCCGTTGTGGCTGCACCTATGGCACGGCTATCTATATTCCTGAGGCACGATAGCCTCCCCACCAACGGCAAGGTCCATGGTTCATGGGGGGGAGGGGGGGGTCTTAAGCCCATTATTCTCAACAGTTTCTTTTAGGGGTTAATCTGGAGGGTGCTTCGTATTATTTCATTCATTATCCTGTCCCTTATCGCCTCGTAGAAAGTGCATTTCTGTTGTTTGAATTCTGCTGATATATTTCTTGGTCAAAGTACAAAATTCTTCCTAGATACTTGAAAGTTTCTACATCTTCACTAATTATTCCAGTGTAAGTTACATCCTCAATTTCTTCATTTTTTCCTGCTGATTTTCATTACTTCGCTTTCTGTTAAGCTTATTTCTACGTCTTCTTCTTCAGTTACCCTCTGCCAGGCGTTTAGTTGTTCTTGCAAATTCTGCTTATTTTCTTCCCAAGTCATCACATCATTTGCATGTGCAATGATTTTCACATCATCTGCTGTTGACTCTTGGCGAACTTTCCTCATGGTGTTGCCAATGACTAAGCTCTGTTAAGAGCGCACTTTCCTGCCGAACCAGTCCGTCTCTTATAAACCTTTTTTTTTTTTACGTCTGTCATAACACAGTTCAAGCATTTTTTGTACATCTTCTGAAGAGTCCTGGCTTAGGGCACTTTCACAGTAAGTCAGGTGATCACACTCAGAAATCAGTTATTGACACAATCAGTTTATGATCACAAATTCTGCGATCCGTTAGTAGTTCAAATAAATAAGAAAAGCCTTTCTTGAAAATAACGGATTGAATACATTTTTATTTTACACGTCGAGTTCCGTAGGACCAAATTGAGGAGCAAATCTCCAAGGTCATGGAACGTGTCAGTACATGAAATTTCAACATTAAAGTAATAATAGATAAAATAAAAAAATAAAATGCCATAAGTTTATATAAATGTAGTCAACAATATAACACAGGAATCAGCTAAATTTTTCAAGTAACTCATCGACAGAATAGAAGGAGTGACCCGCGAGGAAAGTCTTGACCTTAGATTTGAAAGCGCATGGATTACTGCTGATATTTTTGAATTCTTGTGGTAGTTTATTGAAAACGGATGCTGCATTGTACTGCACACCTTTCTGCACAAGAGTCGAGAAAGTGCGATACAAATGCAGATCGGATTTCTACCTAGTATTAACAGACTGAAAGCTGCTAATTATTGTAAATAAGCTGATATTGTTAATAGGAAACAACAGTAAAGAATATATACATATTGAGAGGCCACCGTCAAAATACGCAGGCACGTGAACAGGGGTGGACAAAAGGTTCACGAACTCACACCACTTATTGTCCGAACTGCCCATTTCTGAGCCGAAAATATCCTTTAAGAATGGAAAGAGTTATCCCAAAATATAATTCCATACGGCACAAGATAATGAAAATAAACAAAATAGACTACTTTCTGTGTCGACCTATCACTTACTTCAGATACCATTCGAATAGCAAAAACGGCAGCATTAAGTCTTTGTACAAGACCCTGAACGTGGACTTTCCACGACAGTTTACTATCTATCTGAACATAAAGAAATTTCAACTGTTCAGTTTCATTAATCGTATGCCCATTCTGTGAAATTAAAACATCGGGGGAAATTCTTTGACAAGTTAAATTTCTTGGAAAACAAACCGCCGTTTGAGTCTCGTACAGATTCCCGTGTGGAGGACTAGTGATAGACATCCCTGGGGTTGTGAAGCAGCTGAATGGGTTGAAAATAAATAAATCGCCAGGTCCTGATGGGATTCCAATTCGGTTTTACAGAGAGTACTCTACTGCATTGGCACCTTACTTAGCTTGCATTTATCGCGAATCTCTTGCCCAACGTAAAGTCCCGAGCGACTGGAAAAAAACGCAGGTGACGCCTGTATATAAGAAGAGTAGAAGGACGGATCCTCAAAATTACAGACCAATATCCTTAGCATCGGTTTGTTGCAGGATTCTCGAACATATTCCCAGTTCGAATATAATGAATTTCCTTGAGACAGAGAAGTTGCTGTCCATGCATCAGCACGGCTTTAGAAACGCAAAACGCAACTCGCCTTTTTTCACATGATATCTTGTGAACCATGGATGAAGGGTATCAGACGGATGCCATATTCCTTGACTTCCGGAAAGCGTTTGACTCGGCGCCCCACTGCAGACTCCTAACTAAGGTACGAGCATTTGGTTCCCAAATATGTGAGTGGATCGAAGACTTCTTAAGTAATAGAACCCAGTACGTTGTCCTCGATGGTGAGTGTTCATCGGAAGTGAGGGTATCATCTGGAGTGCCCCAGGGAAGTGTGGTAGGTCCGCTGTTGTTTTCTATCTACATAAATGATCTTTTGGATAGGGTGGTTAGCAATGTGCGGCTGTTTGCTGATGATGCTGTGGTGTACGGGAAGGTGTCGTCGTTGAGTAACTGTAGGACGATACAAGATGACTTGGACAGGATTTGTGATTGGTGTAAGGAATGACAGCTAACTCTGAATATAGATAAATGTAAATTAATGCAGATGAATAGGAAAAAGAATCCCGTAATGTTTGAATACTCCATTAGTAGTGTAGCGCTTGACACAGTAACGTCGATTAAATATTTGGGCGTAACACTGCAGAGCGATATGAAGTGGGACAAGCATGTAATGGCAGTTGTGGGGAAGGCGGATAGTCGTCTTCGGTTCATTGGTAGAATTTTGGGAAGATGTGGTTCAACTGTAAAGGAGACCGCTTATAAAACATTAAGCGAGCGTTTGGGATCCCTATCAGGTCGGATTGAGGGAGGACATAGAAGCAATTCAGAGGCGGGCTGCTAGATTTGTTACTGGTAGGTTTGATCATCACGTGAGTGTTACGGAAATGCTTCAGGAACTCGGATGGGAGTCTCTGCAGGAAAGGAGGCGTTCTTTTCGTGAATCGCTACTGAGGAAATTTAGATAATTAGCATTTGAGGCTCACTGCAGTACAGTTTTACTGCCGCCAACTTATATTTCACGGTAAGACCACAAAGATAAGATAAGAGAGATTAGGGGTCGTACAGAGGCATATAGGCAGTCATTTTTCCCTCGTTCTGTTTGGGAGTGGAACAGGGAGAGAAGATGCTAGTTGTGGTACGGGGTACCCTCCGCCACGCACCGTATGGTGGACTGCGGAGTATGTATGTACATGTAGATGTAGATGAAGTAAATCTCTGCGCGAGACTCTCTTCTGAAAAGTTCTCTTGCAAACGAAACGGACTGTCTTGTTAGACATCAATAGTACGCAGAAAATTTAAGTCCCATCTCACAAACAACACATAGACTTCCAGGCTCAGAATCCACGGCTGGAGCAGATGCGCGGTGGTGCCGGGTTGCAAGGGCGATGTCGGGTCCGGGCGGCGAACTTCTGCTTCTGCTAGCAGAGAAGGCACTGCCTGCTGCTAGCCGGGCGAGGGCGGCTGACTACCAGATAGCTGTCGGTCTAGCAGTGTGTGCTCGGACTGACTGAAGAATATGTAGCCGCGGATGTAGCAAAAGATCCGTAGATGTGCTTTCTGCAGGTCAGGCGAGGTTCGGTTGACTTCTGTCGATGCGCCTGCCGCGCTGGAGCGATGACCCGCATAGCGACTCTATGTTGCGGGTAGCCGTGTTGCAGGCGACCCAGGAAACACGCCACGTCTGATTCCACGAGGGCTATCCGGAAAGTAAGGAACGATCGGTCGCGAAATGGAAACCACGGTGAAAATCAAAACTGTTTTATTTGCAACAGTTAGCTACAACTTCCAGCTACTTATCTCCGTAGTCACCGATCCGACTTAGACTTTTAACGTAGCGTTGTACCAACTTTCCAATACCCCCGTTACAGAAGGCAGCCGCCAGTGCTTTCCGCCAATTCTCTACGCTGGCCTACAGCTCATTGTTTCTGCCGAAATGTTGTCTTCATGGAGCAGACATGAACCTCATGGGGAGACAAAAACAGGCTGCATTGTGGGTAGCGAAACATTTCCAATTGAAAACGATGCAGGATCATCTTCAATGCCCCTGAGGAATGCTGCTGAGAATTGTCTTGAAGAAGAAAACGCACGACACTTATGTAATGTTGGCTGCATAGCTTCAGGCGAAATTTGTCACCAGGTCCTCGTACTTGGCGGGAGACACTATTGTTCTAGGTATCTTTATGTGCTCCCTGTGCGCTCAGAACTAAAAAGAACGACGTAACGCGATCAACCGGCATACTAGGGACACTGCGCAACAACACATCTGTGAAAAAATTCATCGGATTTCCACTGCGGTTTCCATTTTGCGACCGATCGTTCCTTACTTTCCGAATAACCCTCGTAAGTTCCATTCCTTGTGAGAGTTCCAGTCCGTTCAGACGTTACCATGTCTCTGCCTTTCGAAAAATGTCGTAGACCTTTTTTATATCTCTGAATACCACTACGATGTCTTTCTCAAATTACCATTTCTTTTCTACAACCTGTCTGGCAGTAAATACGGCATCTATAGGCGATCTTCCAGCTCGAAATTCTTGTTGTTCCTCTCTTAGTTGTAGTAGTGTCTTATTCCTGATTTTCTGCAAAACTATCATTTCCTGAAACTTCGTGCAGTGGCACAGTAGTACAAACCCTGTAATTCTCACAGAGCGCCGTGTTACCCTTTTTACAGATTGGTACAATAATTGCCTTTTGTTATATTCCTGCCTCTGACCACCAGCATTTTATTTTGCTAGAAGCTCACCTTGATGCAGCTTGATACACGTGAAGTAGCATGTGGTACAAAAGTGGAGTGAGGTACAAGCGACAGATGGTACAGTATGTACCACTCCCGTGGGTGAGTCCGCCAATTGTACTGAACTTGCTTCTGACTGGTCGGCATATTCGGGCGCTAGGCGCCAAAACGCCTAACATCTCTTATTGATTACTTATATACTTTTCATTGTATTTAACCCAGTTTTCAGTATGAAAATCTCTCGTGCTTTTTTTTATTAAATTTCACTAGTTTCGAGAAACATAAGGGTAACGATATTGCAACCGAAGTGCTTCGGACACCTTCGGGTCGCTTTGGCGCTCCTGGGAGACGAAGTACTTCAGCTGCGCTAGTCAGACTGTTTTGTTATACCCTTTATCGGAAATTGTCAGAAAAGTTACTGTACAATTAAGAAAGCTATGTCGACTGTTGTAAAGGACAGTACAAAATGTGTGATTATTTAAAATATAACAAAACAGGATAGCGTAATGTGAAGAGTCGCCTGTCATCATTGTCAGTACTACAGATCTTGCCGTCTGTAGATACGGACACTAAGCTCGGCAGGTGGCATCCCATAAATGCACAATCACAGTTTCACGTTGGCAGCTTAGCAGCCTGCGCCAAAGAAGATCCCACGACTGACGAGCTGTCTTCTGCGCTGGGGACACAACCTTAGAAGGTGACAGGTTGGTGAAAAGAACGGTTAGGGACTCTTATTCAATCTCTCCAGCTTCCAGATATGACTTCCAAAGGACACGCATAATTTATACTTTGTCCAATCATCAGGAATCTTTCCATACGTCCATACTATCCCCACTGTTCTATACAGCTACTGAATTCCGATAGGTTCTGCGGAATTCATCATTTCCACTATGATGTCATCTACTCCAGCAGCCTTGCCATTTTTCGTTTCTAATACAGCGTTCTGTACGTACAACATCTGCACATCTGTTTCTCTTTCCTTTGCGATTGTGGTATTTCTTTCGTCTCTGTTTCATCCCGGTTTGTTTCATCTCGTTCTTCATATAATTTTTGGCCGTATTTGAACCGTGGTGCGCCTTTTCTGGAACACCAGCTCTTTGGCACGACTGTACTACGACCTTTGCCCCTGTTGTGATCTGGCGGCGGTTATTTGCGGTCGGCGAGTTGGTCGTCTACTTCAGACATTTGTCACTGCACGATTTGCAATGGACTCAACTAATGTCTGAAGTAGTGCTGGAGGGAACTGGCCCCATGAATCCCGCAGGGCTCTCCCAAAATCCATAAGAGTACGATGGAGACCTCTTCTGAACAACACGTTGCAAGGCATCCCAGATATGCTCAATACAATTCACGTGTGGTGAGTTTGGTGGCCAGCGGAAGTGTTTAAACTCAGAAGAGTGTTCCTGGAGCCACTCTGAGCAATTCTGGACGTGTGGGGTGTCGCATTGTCCTGCTGGAATTGCCCAAGCACGTCGGAATGCGCAATGGACATGAATTGTTGCAGGTGATCAGACTCATGTATCTAGACGTATCAGGGGTCTCATATCATTACAACTGCACTTCCCTCACACCATTACAGAGCCTCCACCAGCATGAACAGTCGCCCGCTGACTTGCCGGGCCCATAGATTCATGAGGTTGTCTTCTTATCCGTACACGTCCATCCGCTCGATACAATTTGAAACGAGACTCGTCCGACCAGGCAACATGTTTCCAGTCATCAACAGTCCAATGTCGCTGTTGACGGGCCCAGCGACGTCGGAGATTTGATGTTTTGCCGGATTCCTGATATTGACGTTACAGTCGTGAAATGGTCGTACGAGAAAATCTCCACTGCATCGCTACCTCGGAGATGTTGTGTCCCATCACCTGTGCGCCGACTATAACACCACGTTCAAACTCACTTAAATCTTGATAAACTGCCATTGTAGCAGCAGTCACCGATCTAACAACTGCGCCAGACACTTGTTGCCTTGTATAGGCGTTGCCGACCGCAACGCCGTATTCTGCCTGTTTACATATCTCTGTATTTGAATACGTATGCCTGTACCAGTTCCATTGGTGCTTCAGTGTATAATCTTCCCATCCTCAAAATTCTCTTCTATTTCTTTTCAGAATTTTGCTCAAGGCATTTTCTTAGCCAATACTATCATTTTTCTTGCTTATGTCTCTGTTGTGTTCCGTTCTGTGTTTGAGCCATTCTCGTCATCCGTTATTTTATTGACATCCTAAAATCATTTCCCCTTCTGAATGGGGATCGTTAGACCTTCTTTAAATTCGTTGGGGAGAAGTTCATCATTTATTACTTCGTTAAGAATATATGTTAATTTTCAAATGATAATCTGCCAGAGTGATTTTGTCGATTCTGTCGCAACTAATATTTCTAGTAGGTTCTCACTTTCGAAGCCTATCATGATACCTCTGCTTTCTCCTTCTGGTCCTCGTGTCATGTATCCCATCAAGCGCTTCGTCAACAGATTGCTCATCGCAAGTACACCCTAAGATAAAGAAAAAAATCGACGAAGTAATAATCCGAATGGGACGGAAATGTGTACATGTGATCTACCTGTGCAGACAAACAAATAATTACAACTTCAGAAAAATTGGACGACTTATTCAAGCGAAAGAGCTTCACAAATTGAGCATGTCAATAACGCGTTGGTCCATCTCAGGCCCTTATACAATCAGTTATTCCGCTTAGCATTGATTGGTAGAGTTTTTGGATGTGCTCCTGAGAGTTATCGTGCGAAATTCTATCCACTTGGCGGATTGAGTCGTCAAAGTCACGAGATGAGTGGAGAGCCCTGCCAATAACGCTCCAAACGTTCTCAGTCGCGGAGAGATGCGGCGACACCTCGCTGGCCAAGGCAGGCGTTGACAAGCACGAGCAGTGGAAACTCTCGCCGTGTGCCGGACGTCGTTATCTTGCTGAAATGCAGCCTCCAAGACGGCTTGCCAAGAAGGGCAACAAAACAGGGCGTCGAATATCGCCGGCGTAGCGCTGTGTTCTAGGGGCACCGCGGATGACAACGAAAGGGGCCTTCTATGAACAGAAATGGCACTCTTTGATAACAGGATCTCAGTTTCATGGTATTTAAGCTAAATTTCTCGCCTTTTCCAATTGCATTTTACGCCAGTTTTCTATTCAATGTTCAGCCACAGACGACCATGAGAAGATTTTACTGAAACATGCCGCCGAAAAAGACTGCGAGGACTCATAGAATATTGTTGGTGCACATGCATGTTTTACTTTTTGAAAGTGTAAGAGTTGTATTCAGACTTTTCAAAAGTTCAGAAAAGCGTTAAATGCTGCGCGGGGTAGTCGCGGTGTCCAGAGCACCTTGTCATAGTTCGCGCCTCTCTCCCCGTCATTCTCAATGGAGAGAAGTCTTCCGGAGTGAGAGTGATTTCAGGTGTGCCGCAGCGGAGTGTCGTAGGACCGTTGCTATTCACAATATACATAAATGACCTTGTGGATGACATCGGAAGTTCACTGAGGCTTTTCTGCGGATGATGCTGTAGTATATCGAGAGGTTGTAACAACGGAAAATTGTACTGAAATGCAGCAGAATCTGCAGCGAATTGACACATGGGGGGAATGGCAATTGAATCTCAATGTAGACATTTGTAATGTGCTGCGAATACATAGAAAGAAAGATCCCTTCTCATTTAGCTACAACATAGCAGGTCAGCAACTGGAAGCAGTTAATTCCATAAATTATCTGGGAGTACGCATAAGGAGTGATTTAAAATGGAATGATCATATAAAGTTGATCGTCAGTAAAGCAGATGCCAGACTGAGATTCATTGGAAGAATCCTAAGGGAACGCAACCCAAAAACAAAGGAAGTAGGTTACAGTACGCTTGTTCACCCACTGCTTGAATACTGCTCAGCGGTGTGGGATCCGTACCAGATAGGGTTGAGAGAAGAGATAGAGAAGATCCAACGGAGAGCAGCGCGCTTCGTTACAGGATCATTTAGTAATCGCGAAAGCGTTACGGAGATGATAGATAAACTCCAGTGGAAGACTCTGCAGAAGAGACGCTCAGTAGCTCGGTACGGGCTTTTGTTGAAGTTTCGAGAACATACCTTCACCGGGGAGTCAAGCTGTATATTGTTCCCTCCTACGTATATCTCGCGAGGAGACCATGAGGATAGAATCAGAGAGATTAGAGCCCACACAGAGGCACACCGACAATCTTTCTTTCCACGAACAATACGAGACTGGAATAGAAGGGAGAACCGATAGAGGTACTCAAGGTACCCTCCGCCACACACCGTAAGGTGGCTTGCGGAGTATGGATGTAGATGTAGATGTAGAGGTTCGAGTAGTCCCTCGGGAATGTGTGTGTGTGTGTGTGTGTGTGTGTGTGTGTGTGTGTGTGTGTGTGTGTGTGTGTTGTGTGTGTTGTCCTTAGCGTAAGTTAGTGTAAGTTAGATTAAGTAGAGTGTAAGCTTATGGACTGATGAGCTCATCAGTTTGGTCCCGTAAGACTTTACTACAAATTTCCAAAAACGTTAAAATAAGACAGTGATCCAATATATATGGGATAGACATGTAAAAATTTCAGGATAAGATACTCAGAACATTTAAGAGAACTGAGAAGTGATAGCACACATTCCACATTTGCATACCACCACATCAAAAACAACCATCAGGCCTCCAAAAACTAAAACACAGTAACCATCTGTACCAATTTTTAACAATAAAAGAAAAACACCACATCCTGAAAGCTGTCACACAGGACAAAAAAGTTATCAGAGACCAAACAGTACTACGTGACAAAACAGTATTCAGTACTCCAAAGACGGCTGCTGTGGTCGAGCGGTTCTAGATGCTTCAGTCCGGAACCGCGCGACCGCTATTGCCGCAGGTTCGAATCCTGCCTCGGGCACGGATGTGTGTGATGTCCTTAGGTTAGTTGGGTTTAAGTAGTTCTAAGTCTAGGGAACTGATGACCTCACATGTTGAGTCCCATAGTGCTCAGAGCCATTTGAACCATTTGAAGTACTCCGAAGAACACACATACACACACACACAAACAGACACACACACACACACACACACACACACACACACACACACACACACACACACACACACACAAAACGCAGATTGGAAACAGTTCAAAGTTCGCGGATGTCAAACCCAAAGAAAACAGTAAATAAACGATAGTCGGAAGCACGTTAGAGACGTAGATTTGTGCAGTGCAACGTGTGTCCAAGCCACAGCAACACAACAGGGCGCAGTATTTACATACGAGCAGGGGAAAACGAGAGTAAACACTGTCAAAGTGCGAAACGTAAACCATGGACAACAAACTACACGAAATGGTTCGCCATACCTAAGCTTTACAAAATTTTTATCGATGTCCGCAGGTTCAGCTCAACTACACAAGAACATATTTGGTACATAAAAACAAACTTGTTACAGCTAAGGACGAGCAAAATACTACAATGGTAAGATCGCAAACGTGCAAATGCCACGAATTTCTCCAGAATATAGATTTTAAAGGTTGGGTAATAAACAAAAAAAAACAATGCAGACGATTTTCTAATTTGCTTCATGTTTGTAGATGACGTGGTGTCCTAATTTAGACCTGTGGCTGATTTTCGTTGACAGCCGCAGGCCACACACAATGTAAAGTAAAAGGTTAAGTGCACATACAGTTTAATGGACAACTAAATGTGACGTATCATATTCCTTATCCCGAAAAAACCTGTATTTCAGGAAAATAATAAAATACCTACTGAGGCTGCCATGGCTGTGCTGCAACATTTAAGTAATAAAAGAAAACAATAATTTGTGTACTTGCGAGGAACCGGATCCATCTTTAACTCATTGTCAAAATGACGTTTTAAGAAGGTTAATTTCAAAAACACAGGCCAGAATGTAACGGTACCGACACTCTTTTCTAAAAAAAATAAAGCACTTATCATTATTATAAGGCATGTTTTGCAGTACGTTTGGTATATGTTGTACCAGATGTAAGAGAGGACCTTAAAGTTTGTCAAGTCTCTGAAACACTTGAGGACATAGCGATAAATTCTACCATCTTACCAACTCTTGCTGTATTTAACAGGTTTGCCACAAAAGTTCCCATATGTATGGATACTGTATACAAACATTCATGGTGATTTTTAAGTAAAGGTAACAATGAAAGCCGAAAATGTTGCCCTTCAAAAAACATTACTTGACTCTGAAACACAAGTCACAATTTTATTTTGCTACGAGGTACTGTAATGATTAACCAAATGGGTTGCAAATGGGGAACTTGATCACTGTTTACATATTAGAATATCGGGAGAGCCGGCCGCTGTGGCCGAGCGGTTCTAGTCGCTTCAGCCTGGAACCGCGCGACCGCTACGGTCGCAGGTTCGAATCCTGCCTCGGGCATGGATGTGTGCGATGTCCTTAGGTTAGTTAGGTTTAAGCAGTTGTCAGTCTAGGGGACTGATGACCTCACATGTTAAGTCCCATAGTGCTTAGAGCCATTTGAACCATTTGAACCAATATCGGGAAAATATTACCACCTTTTAATCAGCTTTAGAACGAGATGATAAAATTCAAATGGAAAAAAGAAAAAAGAAAAAAACAAGAAAGAAAATTAATTCAGAATTAAATGTCTAATAAACAAAATAAATACTGACTGTAAATGCTATCGTGAGAATAAATAACAGAGGCAAGAACGTTCATGGAGATAGCATCAATAGATGTCACAAGATCCTAGGACAGGTTAAAATTTGAGAATTGGGCTGAATCGGGATTGTGAACTTTTATTTATGTATTAGCTGGTGCTGTCTCAAGCACAACACTACGGAAGGCCTGAGTGGAAGGGGGAACAGTGACGCCAGCTTCGATGAGTGTGGGGAGGGGAATGACAAACGTGCTGCCAACTGTGGAAATCCATACATCATACTTTGACTTTCTATGAGCATCTACAACGTTTAAAATGTAGTTCGCCTGAATCCATTTGAACTGAGTTTCAAATTTGTACAACTACACAACAACGGAGACGGTAAAAGTCTAGATAAAGGCCGGTGGCGTGCTTATGTGTTAAGTGTAGCAGGGTTGTCGATGCGCATTGTGAAGTGTGACGGGAATGGAAAGCTGTTGGTTCTGCGTAGCCAGTGACTGCGTGGCGGGTAGGTGACACATTTGGAAGCAAGGGACATTGTAACATTTCCACATCAGCACAGAAATGAAATCAGATAAGTATTCGGCAAAAACCTACTATGTTCTCAGGTTCCACTGTAACCACAACCTCAAAAATCGCAACGTACTCGGAAGATCCAAATCTCACAAGTGTGTTATTAGGATGGTGGTGGTGATTAAAAATAGTGATATCAAAGACTTAGTAAGCAAAAACGGTAGAGAATATAAAAATTAATGTAAACAATTTCTCTTCTATAAAAGTTCTCCTCGTATTATCAAAATGTAGAGATACATAGTGTCAATAAAACAGTTTGTAATGTTGACTATGCTCCATATGACGAGAGAAGAGCTCTTGACAGTTGACTCAGCCTTGGCGCACGTGCTTTGCGCATTCACAACAGCCAATCACATCGTGGGCTTTTGTTTACGTTACTGTGGCAACGCCCCAGTGTTGCCATAGTGCCGGGCGACCGCTGCTTTCAGTCAGTTGCGCCACGTGCTACGTTCAGGTTCGTGTGCATACGTGTGCATTCCCCTACTTCTGTGAGTTTCTTGCCATGTGTATAAGTGAAAAAGTGTGTATAAGTGGAAAAAAATGGTTCAAATGGCTCTGAGCACTATGGGACTTAACATCTATGGTCATCAGTCCCCTAGAACTTAGAACGACTTAAACCTAACTAACCTAAGGACATCACACAACACCCAGTCATCTATAAGTGGAAAATGGCTGCCTGTAGTGCAGAGAAGAGGGCATTTGGGAAAGGAGCTACGCTGAAATGCCAAGCACAAGAATTTATATACAGATTGCGTGTTTACATTGAAAGGGAAAAGTACAATGGTGCACCTTTGATATCAGTGAGTAAAGTGATGGACACAGTGGCAGAAGCATTGAACATCTCTACAGCGACAGCGAAGAGAGTCACTATCATTTGTGACTCTCTTCGCTGTCGCTGTAGAGGCTGTAGAGGCTGCCAGTTCAGCTCCAACCCGTGTTATTCTGACGTCTGGAAAGTCAAGGAAGAGATCGTGTCGTGTGACTAAAACAGACAACTTTGACGAAAGTGCAATCACACAACAACAAAAATGATTCAAATGGCTCTGAGCACTATGGGGCTCAACAACTGAGGTCATCAGTCCCCTAGAACTTAGAACTACTTAAACCTAACTAACCTAAGGACATCACACACATCCATGCCCGAAGCAAGATTCGAACCTGCGACCGTAGCGGTCGCGCGGTTCTAGACTGAAGCGCCTAGAACCGCACAGCCACACCGGCCGTCGCATCACTGTCGGACAGTGGTTTGTTCACAAGTAGAACGACATGTCTTGCCATTGTTTTGAAAAAAAAATTGGTTTCCGTTGCAAAAAGTTCTCTAGACGAAAGGTATTAATGGAATGCGGAGACATTTTAGCATGGAGATGTCGTTTGCTGCGCGAGTTGCTAGCAGTGAGTCCGGGAAATGTAACACGGATTGACGAAATATGCGTCGTGCGTCATACACGTTCCGTCGCAAGGACTATGACTGTGCCAACTGGTGAAGGAGGGCGACTAATTAGAGTTCATGCTGGCTCTATGAACGGTTTTGTGCCCGGTGCTATGATGATGTTACAGTTAGACGAAAAAAAAGACTGTCGACTACGACGAGGAGATGAGTGCAGTTACATTCAAAGACTGGTTCGTTACTCGTTTGCTACCAAACGTCAGTTCTGGTAGTGTTTTTGTAATGGAGAATGGGCCGTACAATTAAATAAGGCACCAACCGCTGCTGCAAGGAGAGACGAAATAGTCAGCTGGTTGAAAGATAATCAAATATTCTTTGAACAGAACATGCGGAAAGTGGAACTTCTGGAATTAGTGAAACGATACAACCCACAGAAGACGCATTATGTGATTGATACATTTAGCAGAGAACCACGGCCTCAAAGTTATACGTCTTCCACCCTCAAAGTTATACGTCTTCCACCGTATCACTGCCATTACAACGCAATTGAACTCATCTGGGCTCAATTAAAAGCAGATGTTACGGAGCGAAAAAAAAACTTTACGTTGCGAGACACAGAGAGGCTGGTAAATGAGGGTGTCACACGAATAACGCATTCGGGAGGACGACGGTTCAATCCCGCGTCCGGCCATCCTGATTTAGGTTTTCCGCGATTTCCCTAAATCGCTCCAGGCAAATGCCGGGATGCTTCCTTTGAAAGGGCACAGCCGACTTCCCTCTCTGTCCTTCCCTAATCCGAGAGGCCGATGACCTCGCTGTGGTCTCTTCCCCCAAACAACCCCCCAACCCCCAACGAATAACGCCTGAAAATTGGAAGGACGTCGTGAACCACGCGTGGAAAGAGATTACAAGATCAAACACAGAAGAAGGCGTAAGGGAAGAATCCGTTCATAATATTATAATTCCCTTGCCAGACGATGAGGACAGCAGCAAAGATACCGCAGACTGCGTGGTCGTGACGAGAGGTGACCAATCAGATGACGACGATCTTGGGGTTTCCGTTCTCCCGCACGAAAAATAGAGGTAACGTCCTTATTCGATATTTCACATGTAACATTTGTGCATCTTGATCTACCTTGTTAATGTTGAAAATCTGATTGTGTGTAGTTTTTATTTTGGCTGGAACCATAGTCGTGGTAATTCTTTTAATGATGATACGGCCGCTTGGCGGTAACAGTTTTTATTTCACTATTATACGTTCCAGAGTTCGCCGATAGGCCATTTTCAAGTACAAAAACTTGGTGCAAAAGGTATCAAACTGGTATACAATACAGAGAAATCTGAACCGTATAACAATAAAAAAAAAATTGTTGCCGTCAAATGGCTGCAATATCATTAAAGAAAATATTTTTATGTGTGTTTGTGTCAGGTAACAAACACTGGTAGCGCATGTGAAAAAATATTCCATAAAGGAACACATCGGTCAGCAGAATGCTGCCCCTACAGGAATGCTGCAATGAATGACGCGGCATTGTTAGGTTCTCAACGAGCCGAGTGTTGCCGCGTTCCCCGGAGGGGTTGGGGGGGAGAAAGATCAGTCACGCCGCTGCCCCCCCCCCCCCCCTCACCCCGCCCGTGTCGAATACTGGCAACTGCTGCCAGAGCTCTTCTGTCCACGTACGGAGTATAGTCAGGATATATTAAAAATAAATTTTTCTCAGGGAACCTCTTAAGAAAAGGGGGAAGGGGTGGTCGGTCGTCTTATACTCAAGTAAACACATGGTGTATACACGGAGAAAGAAAAAAATTCCCGGATTTTTTCCGGTTAAAAATACACTTTTACCGGCGTTCTTCCATGTTAAGTGATAGTATACTTTCACTCGGAACTGTAAAACTTATCATACTTTTGAATGGTTACGGCCCTAATCTGGTTATGCTAAATAAGCAAAAAATAAATACGAGGAACATTTCATAGATAATGCACAGGTTGGTATTACGGTCGATTGTTTGATAAAACAGCAATCAAAATTACGTCAGATATAGTTGGGAGCTTCAGCAAGCAGCACAAGTTTTTGTTTTTTCGCTGTGCACTCTAACATAAAATTGGCGAGAAGTAGGGGGTACTGTGACTGTTGAAGACTAGAGGTCGTACATCAAGGTCTAAACTTTACACAGCAAAAAGCCAACAGAAATCCACTGGTGCGCGAAGTGAAGTTTGTGGTGACTTTACAGCAGACCGTAGTACAGTTTCACGTGGGTTAATCGTTTTCGTGGTGAACGTATGAGCATAGACGACAGACCAAGATCCGAAATGCCAAAAACGTGAAACGAAGTGAGAAACTTCTAGCATATGTTCTTCAAGAACATCGCAGTGCGACTTTAGAGAAACTCTCTGAAGCCACGGAAAATCCCTCAACATCAGTATTTCGTGTTCTGAAGAATGATGTGAAGAAGATAAAAATTCCTACAGGGTGGGTCCTACATTGTTTGACTGCTGAAGAGCAGTTACGCCTGGACACTGCAACCTTGGTCAAACAACGGTTCGACCGTGAACGTCAAGGATTCTTGGGTCGATTTATCGCTGTTGATGAAACGTCGATTAGGAACTTTGAACAGGAGTTGAAAGCACAGTCCAATGAGTACAAAGCTTCAGATTGTCCACGTCCATAAAAATTTCGACGCGCTCAACCAAATGACGATTTTTGATTATGATCATCAAGGAATCATCATGACAGATAGAGTCCAATGTGGAACAAGTGGCACAGCAATGTCACATCGTATCTTCATGCAAAACCTGCGGAGAAATATGCACAAAACCCGACCTCAGTTGCTCGAGGCTAGGCCATTTACTCTCCGCGACAATGCTCGCCCGCATATCCGCAATGATGTAGCCCAAAAAGTGCGCGAATTCGGGTGGGAAGTGTTTTCGCATCCTCCCTACAGAGCTGACATAAGTCCACCCGAGTTCGACTTGTTCCCTAAACTGGAAAAGCCTATGTTTGGATGTGGTTATCTTTCTCTGGAAGAGCTTTGAATTATTATCGGAGCCATTCGACAAATATATGTATGGCTGCACAAGATATTATTTGAAGCGTAATTGCGCGCAACTGACTGCGAGAAAGCAGCATTATCGCTGACGCTCTTTCTATTCCTTAAACTAAGAGAAATTTGGTTCGATGTTAACTATTGTGAAAAGATATAGCCTAGCGTCTGATCTTAAGTAGTATGGATGAATGTATCACGACTTAGGAGAGAAGGCATTGTTGCGAGACCGCCATTTCTAATTGAAAGGCATTTTTTGATTTTGTGCGAGAATAATAAGCCAATAAACCAATTTCTCGGCAGCATAGAAAAGGCGTGCGTTGCGTAAATTATTCTCCATCTTATGTATTCACATTTTCAGATATTTGTGCACGCCTACGAGACATTTCTTTGGACTGTGTAAGCTCGAAAATGCAAACTCTATATGGTCATTAACTTAAAGACTTTTAAACAACTCCACTTCGGCAGACAGGCTTCCATAGAGAGGAGAATTGGGCCGTAGTTAATGTAGACTACAATTCCTGCAAATCCAGCACGCAGTTCGACGACCGGACGAGGCGCGGAGTACAGCTGAGTCAGCGTGCGGTCCACATCTCTAGTCTACCATGCACAATCCCCTGAACACAGACGTCGTCTAGTGAAATCTGTTTCGTTATTTACTCACTTCAAAAATCTACACTCTTTTCTTAGAGACACTGAATACTAAAGCACTAATTCTTTGAATCAGGGCCGGTCGTAGTGCCCGAGCGATTCTCGGCGCTACTGTCCGGAACCGCGCGACCGTTATGGTTGCAGGTTCGAATCCTGCCTCGGGCATGGATGTGTGTGATGTCCTCTGGTTAGTTACGTTTAAGTAGTTCTAAGTTCTAGTGGACTGATGACCTCAGCAGTTAAGTCCCATAGTGCTCAGAACCATTCGAACCATTTTCTTTGAATCAGTAATCACAATAATAATTAAATCAAAGCGGCAATTAAATGAATAATACTAATAATAAAAGCAGTTCATCGAGGTTATTTTTTGCCTCTGAAAGGAAATCTTCAACACAAATCTCCGCGCAGTAACTGAGTTCAGGGTGAAATAATGACTCCACTCCGGAAACATTACATCTCAGTAAAACTATAACAATTCACCTTTCATGTGAGAGGGAGTTACACCTAGATGGCATAAAAGAGTTTCAGAGACGTTGGGATTCAATCATGGAGGAAGACTATACTGAAGGACTGTAAAGAGAGACAAAAAAATAAATGCGCACGTAAAAAAATTGTGTGCATTAGTTTTGAAATGTCCCTCGTGAATACAGTTGGAAGATAACAGGTGAAGCAGCATAAAGAGCGCTGTCAGTGTAGACAAGTATAGTGCGCTTAAAATTACACTACTGGCCATTAAAACTGCTACACCACGAAGATGACGTGCTACAGACGCGAAATTTAACCGACAGAAAGAAGATGCTGTGATATGCAAATCATTAGCTTTTCAGAGCATTCACACAAGGTTGGCGCCGGTGGCGACACCTACAACGTGCCGATATGAGAAAAGTTTCCAACCGATTTCTCATACACAAACAGCAGTTGACCGGCGTTGCCTGGTGAAACGTTGTTGTGATGCCTCGTGTAAGGACGAGAAATGCGTACCATCACGTTTCCGACTTTGATAAAGGTCGGATTGTAGCATATCGCGATTGCGGTTTATCGTATCGCGACATAGCTGCTCGCGTTGGTCAAGATCCAATGACTGATAGCAGAATATGGAATCGGTAGGTTCAGGAGGGTAATACGGAACGCCGTGCTGGATCCCAACGGCCTCGTATCACTAGCAGTCGAGATGACAGGCATCTTATCCGCATGGCTGAAACGGATCGTGCAGCCACGTCTCGATCCCTGAGTCAACACATGGGGACGTTTGAAAGACAATAACCATCTGCACGAAGAGTTCGACGACATTTGCAGCAGCACGGACTATCAGCTCGGGGACCATGGATGCGGTTACCCTTGACGCTGCATCACAGACAGGAGCGCCTGCGATGGTGTATTCAACGACGAACCAGACTGCACGAATGGCAAAACGTCATTTTTTCGGATGAATCCAGGTTTTGTTTACAGCAACATGATGGTCGCATCCGTATTTGGCGACATCGCGGTGAACGCACATTGGAAGCGTGTATTCGTCACCGCCATACTGGCGTATCACCCGGCGTGATGGTATGAGGTGCCATTGGTTACACGTCTCGGTCACCTCTTGTTCGCATTGACGGCACTTTGACCAGTGGACGTTACATTTCAGATGTGTTACGACCTGTGGGTCTACTCTTCATTCGATCCCTGCGAAACCCTACATTCCAGTAGGAAAATGCACGACCGCATATTGCAGGTCCTGTACGGGCCTTTCTGGATACAGAAAATGTTCGACTGCTGACCTGGCCAGCACATTCTTCAGATCTGTCACCAATTGAAAACGTCTGGTCAATGGTGGCCGAGCAACTGGCTGGTCACAATACGCCAGTCACTACTCTTTATGAACTGTGGTATCGTGTTGAAGCTGCATGGGCAGCTGTACCTGTACACGCCATCCAAGCTCTGTTTGACTCAATGTCCAGCTGTATCAAGGCCGTTATTACGGCCAGAGGTGGTTGTTCTGGCTACTGATTTCGCAGGATGTATGCACCCAAATTGCGTGAAAATGTAATCACATGTCAGTTCTAGTATAATATATTTGTCCAATGAATACCCGTTTATCACCTGCATTTCTTCTTGGTGTAGAAATTTTAATGGCCAGTAGTGTAGTTGAGACTTTTGACGCTTGGCACACCAGTGGGGGGCCGGCTCTGCCTGCCACGCTGCCAGCGACTCGGTTGGTTCGGCGCTCCTGCGGCCACGCCCATGTTGTGTCGCACGGTAGATGCTTATCTGCGTTCGTCAGCTCTCCCTGTAAAATGGTATTCTCTGGCTTTGAAGTGTTCTGCAGCCGTCAGGTTTTGTGAACATGTGTTTGGTGTTTGCGTTGCATTAATAACAACAGTGCACCACGTCTGAACACGAGGTTCGCGCTAAAAGCCGTCGTCCAAAACACGAATACCAGCTGTGAAGATGACGTTCTGCTGCAAAATATTCCTCCGAATTCGACAATAGTAATGGACAATGCGCATACCACTGTTGTGCTTCATAAAGCTCCAACAATGCAGTGGACATAAGCGGATATTTTACTCTGGATAGAAAGAAATGTTCCATTGGATAAAGTTGAACGTGGCATGTATAAGACAGAGTGAATGGAAATTGTGGTGCTGCATAAGCCAAATAAATACTCCACTCCACCAGGTCGACGAGCTAACTAATACTAAAGGGCATAGTTTCATCAGTCTTCCTCCGTATTATGCTCCTTTAAATCCTATTCGGGATATATGGCCCTAGATGAAAAGTAATGTAGCAAAAAACAAGAAGAAATTTACCTTCAGTAAGGCAGTAATACTGACAAAAGAAGCCATTTCAAATGTTACACCACAGGACTGGCCTCGAGTTGTCGACCATATAAAGAAGGTACTTGATAGAGACAGTAATACGTAACTCCCTTTTTGACATGTTAAAACCGGCTTCTTTTGCCGAAAGACAGCACAGCGTCACCAACATTCTAACACAGTTTATACAGAAATTGAGACAGAATCTTGAAACAGAATAATATTAAACTAGCAATTTAAGGCTAGACGGTCAATAATTTATGAAAAAGCCCCTTCTCTTTATAAGAATCAACTTGTAAAATCAACGTGCAACTTCTTCACTTATACACTCCTGGAAATGGAAAAAAGAACACATTGACACCGGTGTGTCAGACCCTCCATACTTGCTCCGGACACTGCGAGAGGGCTGTACAAGCAATGATCACACGCACGGCACAGCGGACACACCAGAAACCGCGGTGTTGGTCGTCGAATGGCGCTAGCTGCGCAGCATTTGTGCACCGCCGCCGTCAGTGTCAGCCAGTTTGCCGTGGCATACGGAGCTCCATCGCAGTCTTTAACACTGGTAGCATGCCGCGACAGCGTGGACGTGAACCGTATGTGCAGTTGACGGACTTTGAGCGAGGGCGTATAGTGGGCATGCGGGAGGCCGGGTGGACGTACCGCCGAATTGCTCAACACGTGGGGCGTGAGGTCTCCACAGTACATCGATGTTGTCGCCAGTGGTCGGCGGAAGGTGCACGTGCCCGTCGACCTGGGACCGGACCGCAGCGACGCACGGATGCACGCCAAGACCGTAGGATCCTACGCAGTGCCGTAGGGGACCGCACCGCCACTTCCCAGCAAATTAGGGACACTGTTGCTCCTGGTGTATCGGCGAGGACCATTCGCAACTGTCTCCATGAAGCTGGGCTACGGTCCCGCACACCGTTAGGCCGTCTTCCGCTCACGCCCCAACATCGTGCAGCCCGCCTCCAGTGGTGTCGCGACAGGCGTGAATGGAGGGACGAATGGAGACGTGTCGTCTTCAGCGATGAGAGTCGCTTCTGCCTTGGTGCCAATGATGGTCGTATGCGTGTTTGGCGCCGTGCAGGTGAGCGCCACAATCAGGACTGCATACGACCGAGGCACACAGGGCCAACACCCGGCATCATGGTGTGGGGAGCGATCTCCTACACTGGCCGTACACCACTGGTGATCGTCGAGGGGACACTGAATAGTGCACGGTACATCCAAACCGTCATCGAACCCATCGTTCTACCATTCCTAGACCGGCAAGGGAACTTGCTGTTCCAACAGGACAATGCACGTCCGCATGTATCCCGTGCCACCCAACGTGCTCTAGAAGGTGTAAGTCAACTACCCTGGCCAGCAAGATCTCCGGATCTGTCCCCCATTGAGCATGTTTGGGACTGGATGAAGCGTCGTCTCACGCGGTCTGCACGTCCAGCACGAACGCTGGTCCAACTGAGGCGCCAGGTGGAAATCGCATGGCAAGCCGTTCCACAGGACTACATCCAGCATCTCTACGATCGTCTCCATGGGAGAATAGCAGCCTGCATTGCTGCGAAAGGTGGATATACACTGTACTAGTGCCGACATTGTGCATGCTCTGTTGCCTGTGTCTATGTGCCTGTGGTTCTGTCCGTGTGATCATGTGATGTATCTGACCCCAGGAACGTGTCAATAAAGTTTCCCCTTCCTGGGACAATGAATTCACGGTGTTCTTATTTCAATTTCCAGGAGTGTATTTTTGCAAAACACACAAAGCCTCGCTCTACCAGCATCGACGGTCCTTAAAAATTGCATTATTTCACTGAAAAAATCTCTAGCTGCTTGAACATCGTGTCAGGTAGGGAAATTTCACATATTAATCATAAGCAAAATACTCTCCTCCTTGCGTGCTATCATTTGGCAAAATTTTGTTTTGATATCTCAGACCGTTTAAGAGATGTGAGGCATATTCCATTTCCTCGAGACAGATAGCGATACCTTTCACAGTTTAAAGAATATTCAATGTGTTATCTATGTTTCATGCGCAGCAACTTAAGACGTAACATGCACCAAAAGCAAAGTCATAACGACCATTATTTTTGACTGTAAACTTAATAATTTCATGCACTAGTTTACCTGATATCGAAATATCACAATAACTACACTGAAGAGCGAAAGAAACTGTTACACCTGCCTAATGTCGTGCAGGGCCCCCGCGAGCACGCAGAAGTGCCGCAACACGACGTGCCATCGACTCGACTAATGTCTGAAGCAGTGCTGGAGGGAACTGGAACCGATCCTATGAATCGCGCACGGCTTACCAAAAATCCATAATAGTACGATGGGATGGAGACCTCTTCTGAACATCAAGTTTCAAGGCATCCCAGATATGCTCAACAGACTTTATGTGTGGGGCGTTTGGTGGCCAGCGGAAGTGTTTAAACTCAGAAGAGTGTTCGTGGAGCCACTCTGAGCAATTCTGGACGTGTGGGGTCTCGCATTGTCCTGCTGGAATTGCCTGTCGGAATACACAATGGACATGGACACAATGGACATGAATGGCTGCACGTGATCAGATAGGATGCTTACGTACGCTTCACTTGTCAGACTCGTATCTAGTCATATCAGAGATCTCATATTACTCCAACTGCACATGCCCCACACCATTGCAGAGCCTCCACCCTGCTCACATGCAGGGTCCGTGGATTCATAGGTTGTCTCCACGTCCGTACATATCAATCCACTCGATAAAATTTGAAACGAAACTCGTACGACCAGGCAACATGCTTCCAGTCATCAATAGTCCAATGTCGGTGTTGACGGGCCAATCGAGGCGTAAAGCTTTGTGTCGTGCAGTCACCAAGCGTACGGGAGAGGGCCTTCGGCTCCGAAAACCCATATCGGTGATGTTTTGTTGAATGGCTCGCACGCTGACACTTGCTGATTGGCCAGCATTAAAATCTGCAGCAATGTGCGGAAGGGTTGCACTTCTGTCACGTTGAACGATTCTTTTCAGTTTTTATTAGTCCCGTTCTTGCAGGATCTTTTTGCGGCCGCAGTGATATCGGAAATTCGATATTTTACCAGATTCCTGATATTCTCGGTACACTCGTGAAATGGTCGTACGGGAAAATACCCATTTCGTCCCTAACTCGAAGATGCTGTGTCCCATCGCTCGTTCGAGAAGTATAACGTCTCGTTCAAACTCACTTAAATCGTGATAACCTGCCATTGTAGCAGCAGTAACCGATCTAACAACTGCGCCACACACTTGTCTTATATAGGCGCTGCCGACCGCAGCGCCGTATTCTGCCTGTTCACGTTGAGGCGTAGCGCCGTATAACGATCCTGCCTTGGGGGCGGTTAAGTGGGAGATGTGTCTCAGAGCTGGATAGTGACAGATAGTGACGCGAGACTGGACGCGCACGTAGTTTATGTGTCAGCCGATAGAGGACAATGTTGTACAGGGGGGACTGTGATTTTAGTTTCGATTGTGCCCAGTAGAGTGCTCTAAGGTAATAGAATGTTTTTCATAGACTGTTCTAGTATTTTCATAAAGTGTTATTTGTTCTTTTTGTGTATGTAAAATGTTATAAATGTGTTTTAGCAGTATGAATGATGCGTGAGTGTGGTTTAAGGTTAATATGAAGATAATTGTTTAACGAGTTATGTAGTAGGATTTAGTGTGGGAACATTTCGAAGAAGGATGGATATGGACAAAGGGGATTTTTGTAGAATAGATTTGTAAAGTAAGTTTATGGTAAAGGGAAAGTTAATTCAGGTATAAATAACAACAGTAAATAACTTTATGCATACGCAAAACTTCAGCATATTAGATAATTACGTCGGTAAAAAGTGCAGTCATTAGGTTTACTGCTTTGCAATTGGTTATTGGTGAGAGTGTTGTTTTGCGATTGGCTGTTGACTAAACAGACCAATGGAAGAGCAGTATTCTTCGCGCGCCTTTCTCTGCTGGTAGGGAAGACAGAGAATTCTAGAGAGGAGTAGCCGGTTGGGGTGGCCGGGCGGTTCTAGGCGCTACAGCCTGGAACCGCGCGACCGCTACGGTCGCAGGTTCGAATCCTGCCTCGGGCATGGATGTTTGTGATGTCCTTAGGTTGCTTAGGTTTAAGTAGTTCTAAGTTATAGGGGACTGATGACCTTAGAAGTTAAGTCCCATAGCGCTCAGAGCCAATCTAGAGAGGAGTCAGAAGCGTAGCCATGAAAGAGATCGGACATGTGTAGTAGTAGTTCCGATGGAAATGACAAGTTGCCGGATCTAGCAGTGTTTCATACATCAAAAGTGTTGGGAAGCGACGGCATAATTATTGCAATGTGTGTGGAAATTTCGGAATTTTTAAGTGAATTTTGTGACGAGAAAAGACGTATATTGCGCGTGGCGTATTCAGCAGGTCGGTGGCTAAGAACTGTGACTGCATTAGGTACCGACAGACTTAATATTTGGCGAGCATTCTCAATCAAAAACAATCAGTATTTTTGTAACTATTACGTTTTCGGGAAATGCAACAACATAAACTTGCTAACGTGAGTGAAAGGGATTGCGAGTGACTGTGTTAAGACTAGCACGGGCTTGGCAGTGATACTTGTTCACCTAAGTTTCAGAATATATTAATTGAGGACAAAAGTTCTAACCTTTCATTTCGTGTGAAAACTTTCTCCCGAAACGTAGATTAGTGACTTTAATTGCAGCCTGGTTCACGTCGAAGTACAGTAGGTTTCACTCGGCTTCCCTACTGATGATCTGCTGAGACAATGTTCACAGGTAGGTGCAGGTCCGTCGTAAAGGGACGGAAAGAACCGCGCCGCCGCAACGTATCTCTGTATTTGAATAGGCATGCCTATACCAGTTTCTCTGGCGCTTCAGTGTACTTTTAAACGCGCTGTAGAGCTGACCTGGTTGTGGGCGGCGGCGCCTTCCCGCGCCGCGGCGGCGACGCCTGGACGCGCTTGGAGGGCCGCAGCGGCGGGGGCGGCGTCTCGGAGGAAGTGTCGGTGGCGACGCTGCGGCAGCTGACCACCGGCGCCGCCTCCAGCGCGCCGCGCACCGCCTCCAGCTGCCGCCTGGCGTCCTCCAGACGCCGAGCAGCCCCCTCCGCCTCGGGGGGCGGCGTCGGAGGCGACGGGGGCGGGACCGGCGCCCGCGGGGGCGAGAGGGCGCGCACCGCCTCCAGGTCGGCCAGCTGCCGCCGCTGCGCCCCCAGCGCCACCTCGGCCTGCTGCAGGGCCGCCGCCGACAGGCAGCGCGGGGGCGGCGGGGGCGGCCTCGTCTCCTGTGGCACGCCACACAGCCGCCAGTCACTCCAGTGCGCTCCACATTCGCTACGAAATAGGATGTCAAATCGAACACCTTTCAGCCGTCAATTTTCAGTCTTATTTTATTTGGCAACCAGTTTCAGCCTTTTACTACGCCATCTTCAGGCTCATGACCGACGCGTTGTAAGAATCTACCTCGGTTGTGATCAAAACAGGGGCCAGCAATACTGGTATTAGTAGATATTTGCTACAGTGATCACTTCAACCATCATCTACCGACCGTTGGCCCCTGTTTTGATCGCCGGCCGGAGTGGCTGAGCGGTTCTAGGCGCTTCAGTTTGGAACCGCGCGACCGCTACGGCCGCAGGTTCGAATCCTGCCTCGGGCACGGATGTGTGTGATGTCCTCAGAAGTTAAGTCTCATAGTGCTCAGAGCCATTTGAACCATTTGTTTTGATCACGACCGAAGTAGATTCTTCCTACACGTCAGTCAGGAGCCTGAAGATGGCCTTAGTACAAGGCTGAAACTGGTTGCCAAATAAAATAAGGGTGAAAATTGACGGCTGAGAGATGTTTAATGTGACATCCTCTGTCGAACAGCCGAGTCCCGCAGCCATCCATAATAAGACGGAAATACAGAGACTTGCCACGAATGGCTTAAGTCGCAACGTAAGGCTCTCACCATACCATGCGATTTACTCTGATAGATAACATTCGAATAATAGTAGCAAAGGAAATTGCAAAGTTACAAGAAGCGATAAACGATATGGAAGATTAGCGTGTTGAAGAAGGATTCGAAATAAATGTGGCGAAAACAGAAATGATGGTAATCCGAAATGGAGAAAGAACACCTGCATCAGCCGAGATCTTCATACGGGAGGGAAAATTGAAAATCGTACTAGACTTCAAATACCTAGGGGTCACAATACAAACAACTGCAAAATGTTTCACAAAACATGTAACAGAGAAAGCAATGCAAGCAATAATGGCAGTACATGAAATACAAAACATCAGATCGCTTAGCGTAGAGATACCAATGGCACTATTCAGAGCCAAAATCTTCCAAATACTGACGTACGGCATAGAAATTATCGGACCGCGTCTTATAGAGGAAAAGCTAACGATCTGCCGGCCGCTGTGGCCGGGCGGTTCTAGGCGCTTCAGTCGGGAACCGCGCTGCTGCTACGGTCGCAGGTTCGAATCCTGCCTCGGGCATGGATGTGTGTGATGTCCTTAGCTTAGTTAAGTTTAAGTAGTTCTGAATCTAGGGGACTGATGACCTTAGACGTTAAGCCGGATAATGCTTAGACCCATTTCAACCTAACGATACTAGAAAGAGTGAAGGCGGACTATATAAAGAAAGCAGTAGGAGTGTCCAAAACAACACGATCCAGACTTGTGCACCTGCTGGCGCGGGAACCTTTCCTCACTGGAGACCTGCGGACAAACCTGATGCTACGCATGAGCAGCGCTTTGGAAAGTCTACTTCAAACAATGAAGGAAAAAAGGGAAGACGTACCTCCAGAATTTTACAGCACAGGCTCCATGACTGACCGAACATGGACAAGCGACAACTTCCAAATGAGACACGTGACCATCACAACGGCAATCCCATGGTTTCCACCACCTTATTGGCAACGACACGTCGTATCATGAACTAAATGCAATGTGTGAGTGTTAACTGTGTCATCAAATATGCAAACGTTACGATATAGAACCCTGTACCAAAAGGACACGGTCAACAAGTGACTGTGCAATTCACAGTATTGTCGCAGAAGAAGCTGAGTAGCAGAGTCACCGTGGTGTAGTGGTTATGATACTACACTGTTGCAGTGTCTCGATATACTGGCACCATTTTATGAAGTCCTCTGCTGTCGAAACCTCCTTCAGGAGTAGGGCTTGATACATGTCCTCAGGAACACCCTTCATGAGATGTGGAGCCTTATCTTCCTCCTTCATCCTAGGATCCACTATTTTACACACCTCCAAGACGTCTTGAATGAAGGATGCTGTAGTTTCTCCTGGACGCTGTGCCTGCACTTTAATTTATCTTCAGCCTTGCACTTCTGTCGTTTAGTGTCGCAGAAATACTTGCGCAGTTCCGCCTGGAACACTTCTCCTCGTTGTTCTCATACCGTTGTTTGGCAGTGCCCTCCAAGTAGAAAAATACGTCAATCAAACACACGGTGTCATCCCATTTGTTAAATTTGGCTATACACTCATATACTTTCAGCCACTTGTTTGGGTTTTGGCCATGTGGTGCCTCATGTGGTGGCACACAGATTCTGTCATCCTAACTTCCTCTTCTTCTTCCGTCTCCAGTAGATTGCGATCTCGGGTTTCTCGCCACGTAAACGGCGGCTCTGTCGAGGCCTGATGGGAGCCACTGTGTCGTCGATAACGTGCGCTACCACAAGTTCCAATACCCGGCACCTCCACCAGAATAATGTCACGTAGAAGAAGGTGTAATTAGATGAATGACGAACACTACTTGACTTAACGAAAGCTTATTCAGCACTTCCACGTACAAGAGCGCGGAGCGAACTGCCTCTGACCAGAATACATAATGTATATATACAGTTACAGAACATTCCAGCACAATTATTCTTGACGTTTTTGGATACTTCTAGAAAGTACTCGAATCGAATATAGAAATTAAAATTTTGCAGTTCAGGTGGGTTTTGAACTTACGACCCTCCATGCAACAGTCTAGTATCACAACCACTACAGCACAGTGACTGTGCTACTCACAAGGCAACTTCCCCATCACATTCCCCTCAGATTTAGTTATAAGTTGGCACAGTGGATAGGCCTTGAAAAACTGAACACAGATCAATCGAGAAAACAGGAAGAAGTTGTGTAGAACTATGAAAAAATAAGCAACATATACAAAATGAGTAGTCCATGCGAAGATAGGTGGCAACATCAAGGATGATCTGAACTCAGGAGCGCCGTGGTCCCGTGGTTAGCGTGTGCAGCTGCGAAAGGGGACGTCCTTAATTCAAGGCTCCCCTCAAGTACAAAATTTTTCTTTATTTTCGCAAAGTTATGATCTGTCCATTCGTTCATTGACGTCTCTGTCCACTGTAATAAGTTTAGTGTCTGTGTTTTGCGACCGCACCGCAAAACCGTGCGATTAGTAGACGAAAGGACGTGCCTCTCCAGTGGGAACCGAAAACATTTGATCACAAGGTCATAGGTCAACCGATTCCTCCACAGGAAAACACGTCTGATATATTCTATACGACACTGGTGACGGCATGTGCGTCACATGACAGGAATATGTTGTCGACCTACCTAACTTGTACACTTGGCGAATGGATAAAAAGATTCTTCTACATTGCCCGATTTAGGTTTGCTTGTGGATGTGAGAATTACTCCCAAAAAAGTGATGAAAACATAAGAGTTTGTCACATAAACTGCAACAAATGAATCCAACAGTTTCACAGTCGCACAATTTTCCCTGCGCTCTGTCAAAACATGTTTTTAACGTTTTCAAATTTTGCCGTGTGTAGACCGTCAAATCCTGCCTGCATATGTCCAAGCAAATCTGAACATGTCCTGGAATTTTGGAGAGCGGATTTGATTATGTGTGAGTGCCTGAACTTTGATAATTGTCTGAAAATAAAAAATAATATTTTACGCTCGAAGAAAGACTTGAACCATGGACCTCTCGTTCGGCAGCTGCTCACGCTAACCACGGGACCACGGCGCTCCTGATCTCAGATTCATCCTTGATGTTGCCTATCTTCGCATGGGCTACTCAGTTTCTATATTTTGCTTATTTTTTTCATAGTTCCACACAACTTCTTCCTGTTTTCTCGATTGATCTGTGCTCAGTTTTTCAAGGCCTATCCACTGTGCCAACTTATAACTAAATCTGAGGGGGGTGCGATGGGGAGGTTCCCTTGTCAGTTTCTTCTGCGTCAATAGGTAAAATTTCTAGTTTCGTTTGTTATTATCATTGTACTGTGCATTTCTATGCCCATTTGGTTGCAATAAACTTATTATAAGAAGCTGACAGGTGGTGCCACACTTCAAACTGCAAGGCCAACAGCCAGTCACATTTATGTGACCAACGCCTATACTCGACGTCAACGTGCGATAAGCACTCAGAGACAGCAGGCGGCAGCGTTTTTTTTTTCCATTATTGATTTTCAATTCCCCCGAAGGGGGCGAGCTGGCAGCAGCTTAGTACGCTGTTCTACAGCCTACAGACTTTTATTTTAAAAAACGGGAGAAGAAAAGAAACAAGAAAAACAGGCGATAAAATGGTGACGTCAAATGTAAAATGGCGGAAAAATGCGGAAAGTTAAAACAGAAAGCAAAAGGGGTTGGCAACGTTAATAAAAGACACAGGAATCAGACAAGTAACATAGCACACACACAATTAAAAAACACGGCGACAGTCTGGTTCCTGTTCGCAAGAGATAAAAGGCACACTCAGTGACAGTATGATGGCCGTTCGCAACACTTCCCAAAAAACACAACACGGAACACCCACTGTAAAACACTCAATGTAGAACACAACACGAAAGTGGCGGCACAAAGATGACACTCCCGAGCCAAAGACAAATGGGGGGGGGGGGGGACTGGAGGAGGGGGAAGAACAAGGAGGGAGGAAGGAAAAAACGAAAAAGGTGGGTAGGAACCAAGGAGGGAGAGGACCAATAAAGGGGGAGAAGGGCAGACGCAAGAGGGAATGAGAGGAGGCAGAGCAGGGAAATGTAAAAGGACTGGGGGGAGAGAAGGGGGCAAAGAGAGGGGAGGTGGGGAAGAAAGAGGATGGAAGGGGGGGAGAGGGAGCCTGGGAAAAGGACAGAGGAAAGGAGGGGGAGTGAGGATCAGAGTTGATAGGAGGGATAAATGGAGGGAGAGAGGGCATCATCCGGGAGGGGGAGTTGATGGAAGCCACCTTGGGAAAGGAGATGTAGGGTGTAGAGATGGGGGGTAGGGGGGACAGCGGCAGCGCTAGCAGTAGAGGGTATATAAATGAGCCGGGGGACGCGGAAAACACTGCAGTCGTTGCCATAATGCGGTCACGGACCGATTATCTGCCATCTAAAATGGTCCGCAGCTCCTGGTCGTGCGGCAGCATTCTCGCTTCCCACGCCTTGGTTCCCGGGTTCGATTCCCGGCGGGGTCAGGGATTTTCTCTGTGGTGTCACCGCCAGACACCACACTTGCTAGGTGGTAGTTTTAAATCGGCCGCGGTCCATTAGTACATGTCGGACCCGCGTGTCGCCACTGTGTGATCGCAGACCGAGCGCCACCACAAGGCAGGTCTCGAGATACGAACTAGCACTCGCCCCAGTTGTACGGGCGACGTAGCTAGCGATGCACACTGACGAAGCCTCGCTCATTTGCAGAGCAGATAGTTAGAATAGCCTTCAGCTAAGTCAATGGCTACGACCTAGCAAGGCGCCATTAGCAACATTGCATGTATCTAAAGAGTCTCACTTGTATCGCCACAATCTCCAGATGTACCAAAAGGATGGATTAAAGTTAAGTATTCCAGAAGCTACGTACTTTTCTTTATAGCATTCATTACGTATCCTGTTTCAGACCTCACGCCCATCTGCGTGAGCGTAGCGCGTGCCTTTCGGCTTCCTCTCATTGTGTCTAGGCTGTCTTGTCTAGACACAACATTCTCTGCCTCGTGATGACTGGGTGTTGTGTGATGTCCTTAGGTTAGTTAGGTTTAAGTAGTTCTAAGTTCTAGGGGACTGATGACCATAGATGTTAAGCCCCATAGTGCTCAGAGCCATTTGAACCATCTAAAAGGGCACCATCATTCGCTTTTCGGCGAAGGGTAGATGTTCGTAGTAATTGATTGAAAGTCATCGAGTAAAACAAAAGTGACTTCTGGCGTTCCGCAAGGTAGCGTTATAGGCGCTCTTCTGTTCCTCATCTATATAAACGGTTTAGGAGACAATCTGAGCAGCCTTCCAAGGTTGTTTGCATATGATACTGTCGTTTATCGACCAGTAGTCATCAGAGAATCACAACAAGTTGCAAAACCATTTAGAAAAAATACACTACTGGCCATTAAAATTGCTACACCACGAATATGACGTGCTACAGACGCGAAATTTAACCGACAGTAAGAAGATGCTGCGATATGCAAATCATTAGCTTTTCAGAGCATTCACAAAAGGGGGCAGCGGTGGCGACACCTACAACGTGCTGACACGAGGAAAGTTTGCAACCGATTTCTCATACACAAACAGCAGTTGACCGGCGTTGCCTGGTGAAACGTTGTTGTGATACCTCGTGTAAGGAGGAGAAATGCGTACCACCACGTTTCCAACTTTGATAAAGGTCGGATTGTAGCCTATCACGATTGCGGTTTATCGTGTCGCGACATTGCTGCTCGCGCTGGTCGAGATCCAATGACTGTTAGCAGAATATGGAATCGGTGGGTTCAGCAGGGTAATACGGAACGCCGTTCTGGATCCCAACGGCCTCGTATCACTAGCAGTCGAGATGACAGGCATCTTATCCGCATGCCTATAACGGATCGTGCAGCCACGTCTCGATCCCTGAGTCAACAGATGGGGACGTTTGAAAGACAACAACCATCTGCAGGAACAGTTCGACGACGTTTCCAGCAGCATGGACTATCAGCTCGGAGACCATGGCTGCGGTTACCCTTGACGCTGCATCACAGACAGGAGCGCCGGCGATGGTGTACTCAACGACGAACCTGGGTGTACGAATGGCAAAACTTCATTTTTTCGAATCACTCAAGGTTCTGTTTACAGCATCGTGATGATCGCATCCGTGTTTGGCGACATCGAGGTGAACGCACATTGGAAGCGTGTATTCGTCGTCGCCATACTGGCGTATCACCCGTCGTGATAGTATGGGGTACCATTGGTTACACGTCTCGGTCACCTCTTGTTCGCATTGACGGCACTTTGAACAGCGGACGTTGCATTTCAGATGTGTGGCTCTACCCTTCATTTGATCCCTGCGAAACTCTACATTTCAGTAGGATAATGCACGACCGCATGTTGTAGGTCCTGTACGGGCCTTTCTGGATACAGAAAATGTTCGACTGCTGCCCTGGCCAGCATATTCTTCCGATCTCTCACCAATTGAAACCGTCTGGTCAATGGCGGCCGAGCAACTGGCTCGTCACAATACAGCAGTCACTACTCTTGATGAACTGTGGTATCGTGTTGAAGCTGCATGGGCAGCTGTACCTGTACACGCCATCCAAGCTCTGTTTAACTCAATGTCCAGGCGTGTCAAGGCCAGAGGTGGTTGTTCTGGGTACCGATTTCTCAGGATCTATGCACCCAAATTGCGCGAAAATGTAATCACATGTCAGTTCTAGTACAATACATTTGTCCAATAAATACCCGTTTATCATCTCCATTTCTTCATGGTGTAGCAATTTTAATGGCCAGTAGTGTATCTGTATGGTGGGAAGATTGGCAATTGACCGTAGGCAATGAAAAGTATGAGATCATCGACGTGAATGCTGAAAGGAATCAATTAAACTTCGTTTATACGATAAATCAATCAAATCTGAAGGCTGCAAATTCAAATAAATACCTACGAATGATGATTACGAACAAATTAAATTGGGACGAACACACAGAAAATGTTGTGGGGAAGGCAAATCAAAGACTGAGTTTCATTGGCAGAACACTTAGAAAATGTAACAGATGTACTAAAGAGACTGCCTACGTTACGCTTGTCCGTCCTCTTTTGGAGTACTGCTGCGACGTGTGGGATCCTTACCAGACAGGAATATGCTGCCCTGGCCAGCATATTCTTCCGATCTCTCACCAATTGAAACCGTCTGGTCAATGGCGGCCGAGCAACTGGCTCGTCACAATACAGCAGTCACTACTCTTGATGAACTGTGGTATCGTGTTGAAGCTGCATGGGCAGCTGTACCTGTACACGCCATCCAAGCTCTGTTTAACTCAATGTCCAGGCGTGTCAAGGCCAGAGGTGGTTGTTCTGGGTACCGATTTCTCAGGATCTATGCACCCAAATTGCGCGAAAATGTAATCACATGTCAGTTCTAGTACAATACATTTGTCCAATAAATACCCGTTTATCATCTCCATTTCTTCATGGTGTAGCAATTTTAATGGCCAGTAGTGTATCCGTATGGTGGGAAGATTGGCAATTGACCGTAGGCAATGAAAAGTATGAGATCATCGACGTGAATGCTGAAAGCAATCAATTAAACTTCGTTTATACGATAAATCAATCAAATCTGAAGGCTGCAAATTCAAATAAATACCTACGAATGATGATTACGAACAAATTAAATTGGGACGAACACACAGAAAATGTTGTGGGGAAGGCAAAACAAAGACTGAGTTTCATTGGCAGAACACTTAGAAAATGTAACAGATGTACTAAAGAGACTGCCTACGTTACGCTTGTCCGTCCTCTTTTGGAGTACTGCTGCGACGTGTTGGATCCTTACCAGACAGGATTAACGGAGTACAAAGAAGAGCAGGACGTTTTGTATTACCGAGAAATAATGGAGAGAGTGTCACGTGCAAGACACAGTGTTTGTGGTGGACGTCATTAAAACAAAGGCGTTTTTCTTTGCGTCGGGATCTTCTCATGAAGTTTCAATCCTCAACTTTCTCCTCCGGATGCGAAAATATTCTGTTGACGCCGACCTGCATAGAGAGGTCATCATAATACAGTAAGGGAAAACAAAGCTCGCACGGAAAGATTCAGATGTTAATTTTTTCCGCGTGCTGTTCGACAGTGGAACTATTGTGAAGGTGGTTCAATGAACACTCTGCCAGGCACTTAAAGGGGGTAGGACGTCAAACGGGCCGACTTGGAGCAGGAGAGGCACCACAGGACATTTTAATTTCCACAGTCTATACTTTTACAAGTGAATTCATAAAACTCTGTCAGCATGACTAGGAAGGATTCAGGATGCACACTCGTAGCAGCGGAAGTTCAGAAACATAACAAAATAATTTTTTTTACATGTGAAATTTCATCATTTTTTCAGTTACTATTGGCTGCATTTGTTGCTATAGGTACACTTTTCTTCATAAGTAAAGAGACTGTTCGATGAATTTTGCACAGCATACAAACCATACTTACAGGTGTCTGAAACTCTAGAATCTATTAAATTTATGAGAAAATGAATGAGCTGTTACGTTTTAAACTTTATGTCTAGAAAAAAATCAAATTTTGTAGTTAATTATCTCAATTTTTACCACAGTTTTTAATAGATTTGGTAAATTCTAGAGTTTCAGACACCTGTAAGTATGGTTTGTATGCTGTGCAAAATTCATCGAAGAATCTCTCCTATTTGCGAAGAAAAATGTAACTATAGCAACAAATGCAGCCAACAGTAAGTGAAAAAATGATGAAATTTCATATCGAAAAAAAAATTATTTTGTTATGTTTTTGTACTTCCACTGCTATGAGTGTGAATCGTGAATCCTTCCTGGCCATGCTGACAAAGTTTTATGAATTTTTTTGTAAACGTATAGACAGTGGAAATTAAAATGTCCTGTGGTGCCTCTCCTGTTCCAAGTCGGCCCGTTTGACGTCCTGCCCCCCGTAAGTGTGATTCGCAGAGTACCCATGTAGGTGTAAATGTAGATGTGGAAGCATTTCCAAAACGGCTGAGTTTGTGAACTGTTCGAGTGCCACTGCGGTTAGAGTATACGGCTCGTGGTAGAAGCCGCTATCCAAAATCGGCGCCAAGGCAACTGTGGTTCACAACAGGTGACAGATGAAAAGCTTGAAATGTTTCCGCAGTTGCGAATACGAGCAACCATCAGCTGTCTAATGGAATGTGCCGGACTGGGACTCAAACCCAGGGTTCCCGTCTATCGTGAGCGGTCGCCTTACCATTAGGCTGTCCGAGCAAGACTCAGCGCTAGACCCAAACATCCTCATGTCGTCAAACTACATGTCCGTGAGTCGTGTTGGATAGACTAACGGTAAGGCGACCGCTCAAGATAGACGGAAAACCAGAGTTCGAGTCTCCGTCCGACAATTTTGGTACTCGTCGTTCCATTATACAGCTGACGATTCTCCATATTCTCAACTGTGAATACAGTTCACGTCTTACACAATGGACGTAGCCGCTGCGGTGGCTGTTCCTTTGCATATGCATGCATGTCCGACCGAACACTGCGCCGTAGTCCTGAACAACAAAGGCATTGCAATACTGTACAGATGACAGGGCTGAACGATGGCTGTGGCCTACGGGCGAACAGTCGTGCAACTGCAGACCAGCTGACTTCCCAGATAAAGCAAGAGGCTGCCAGCAGGGTCTCCCCAACGACCGTTCAGCAAACGTTGTTGTTTATGGGCCACCCCGACAGGCGACTGGTTCGTGCACTGACTGTTGTTCATCGGCGACGAAGGCTGCAATTCGCACGCCAGTGCCGCAAATGAACGTCCACCGAGTAGCGACACGTGACCTTCTCACATGAATCGTGTTTTAGGCTACATCGGACTCTGTAACAATCGTGTTAAGGGCCCAGGCCGCAGGAGGGAGCCTTATGGTCTGGGGAATGCTTTCGCGGAATTCCATGGGCGATCTCGTCATTCAGGAAAGGACTATGGGCCAAAACGAGCATTAATTCGTCCTCGGGGACCGTGTCCACCACTATATGCAGTCTGTGTCTTCTTGGCATAATGGCATCTACCATCAGGACAACGCAACGTGTCACACAGCTTATAACGTTCGTGCGTTGTTCCCAGCTGAGTTTACGGTACTACCCTGTCCACCAAACTCCCCAGGGTTAAGCCGAATCGAGAATGTGTGTGACCAGCTGGTTCAGGCTGGTCACGGCCCTGGAGTCGGCGCCTTCCAGCACCTCACTGACCCTCTCCCTGCACGGCTCGCGGCGGTCTGCGCTTCAAAAGGCGGTCACCAGCGTGTGGAAGACCTCCGTCCGGGCCTCTGTGCTTCTCTGCCGGCTCCGCTACTGTTGTGTTGGCAGAAGAGCCAACACCGTATTACTACAGGAGGCCGAAATGCACGGGTTTTAGCTCATGCAGGCTGGCGTGAGGAGGGAAGAACTATACTGACGTGAGGTCTGGAACATGACAAGGAATGAGAATTCAGAAAGCGGACGTAATTAGTTTCGTACTCAACTTTAATCAATAAACGATTAACGTCGCTCTTGACGGTACATGCTTCACGATATTATCTGTTCAGAATACATTCTTGAATATAGTAACTGAATATGGCGCCTTGCTAGGTCGTAGCAAATCACGTAGCTGAAGGCTATTCTAAACTGTAGTCTCTGCAAATGAGAGCGTATGTAGACAGTGAAACATCGCTAGCAAAGTCGGCTGTACAACTGGCGCGAGTGCTAGGGAGTCTCTCTAGACTGGACCTGCCGTGTGGCGGCGCTCGGTCTGCAATCACTGATAGTGGCGACACGCGGGTCCGACGTATACTAACGGACCGCGGCCGATTTAAAGGCTGCCACCTAGCAAGTGTGGTGTCTGGCGGTGACACAACAGCTACCTACTCTGTCACGAGGACCCACCTCCGTGTCACTCTGGCTCTCATATGACTGTCGTCCACGTCTTGTCGGACCGCCCACTTTTAGCCGCTCTGCGGCAGACTTCTAAATTTGCCAGCACCCTACGTTCGGTGTTGTGCGGCAATGCCTCAACAGCAGATTTAGTTCTACCTTTTATTCGTGAGCGGGGGTTTTTAACGTACCATCTAAGGGAGGGGTTTTAGCCTTCTCTCTGAGGTCGCCACCCTCCCTCCATTTTAACTCTGTCGCACTTTGCATTTGTTTGTCTTTGTGGTCGTCTTTTCCCTACATGTGTTCACCTCGCCTTGTCTTTTTGGGATGGACATTTTAATGTGTTGCAGAGTGGTTGGCTCATCCTCTTTTATTATTGTGATCAGCCAGCCCAGACCATCTGGTCTCTGGTTCTAATACCTTCTACTTTTCCTTGTGGTGTATGTTTTCCCCATTTTTGTTCATTCCATTCGTTTTCTTTTTACGTGTGGTGTTGGATGTTTCTGTACCTCGAGCCTTGCTTGCGTCAGGAAAGAGGGGACTGATGACCCTGTAGTTTGGTGCCTTTACACCCCGAACTAGCCAGCTGGTTACCGTAGATTTCAACTTGGTAGACGAGGACCGCTCACACCTCTAACAAAAGGCGTGAAGAGTCCACGTCTGTCGAGTAGCAGTCAGTGGAAACCAGTTGCATGAACGAGTCCCCTAGTCAGAAGGTGGTTGTTCAGGCGTTCGACTGGTGGTCGTATAAACGTCACTGGGCAGTGTACTATACTCTGTTAGAGTGTAGGAGCTGAGGTGCTGGCGGAAGAAGACTCCGCCCAAACAAGCCATGAACCGCAACAGTACCAGTCTCGTAAACCGACATACGCCCAGGAGAGCGGTGTCTGGCCACATGCCCCACCACATCTGCATCCCGTGACGTCTTTGGGCCCAGGATGACACGGCTGCCGGTCGGCACAGTTGGGGAGAAGAAAAGCTTGAGAAGAATCTGACAGACTAATGAACTGGAGCCGGCCGTTGTAGGCGGTTCAGTCTGGAACCGCGTGACCGCTACGGTCGCAGGTTCGAATCCTGCCTCGGGTACGGATGTGCGTGATGTCCTTAGGTTAGTTAGGTTTAAGTAGTTCTAAGTTCTAGTGGACTGACGACCTCAGATGTTAAGTCCCATACTGCTCAGAGCCATTTGAACCATTTTTTAATCAACTGGAGAGCGACTATACGTTTTACATAAATTTTTATGCAACTGTCGTGATGACCAAAGTTTTTTGAACAAGATTAGCGGAATAACCATCTTCAGAATCTACAATAGAATTAAAAGACGAAATCATTACAGTCTACTTGATTAAGAGGTTAAAAAACGAAACAGAAATTATAATACAAACGTAATATACCTCTCATTATGCTGCAGTATGGCAAGTCATAAAGATGTAGATATCTGAGCAGTTTGGAGGAATTTGAAATTGTGGGCAATAAGAGACAGCATGTAAGGTGGCAACGGCCTTTCACCTTACATGAGTCCATTTAACGTGACACTTTAAGTTTTGTTGTAGTAATACTCTACATTACGGTGTAGAAAATCTATGTGGAAACGCGTCGGCACGCGAGAATTCAGCGATTTTATAATTATGAGATGTTGCGGAAAGGCAGTACGCGAGACAGAGCTCGGCCACCTCCCCGGCTAGCCGCAGAAGGCCACAGCCTGACGATACGAATGGTGAACTGGGGGATTCCTGTAATCCGTTTAGAGAGGCCACAGCGGCCGCCAACCTGAGAGGGACGCGCGGCTGCAGGTGTTCAAGTGTTTACCAAAACAGAACAGGGGATAGCTGGACGGGCTTTCCTGTGCGTGCTCTCGCCTGTGTCCCACTAATTTTACGCCTTCGAGTCACTCAAGTAGGGCAGGCCAGGAGTTCCGAATAACAAACTTTCGATGCAAGAATCTGTGTTCGCTACGGCGGGGAATCTTGCCGGGAAAATCTCGAGTGGTCTCTTGGGAGAAAACTTCCAGTATACGTGTTATTGGCCACAGCTGTGGTTCTTCCCAGCCGGCGAGGGCGAAGTTTACTTGTGAAATTTTGTAGAAATAAAAGAATTGAGGAAAAGAGTTCTATTCCCAGGCCGTACATTGGTCGGCACTGGCAAACTGGGTATTTTGAGAGCTTCTAGTGGTGTGATTCGCTCGGTATCAGTTGATGTGAGAAAACAAAGGTGAAGAGCGATCTTGCTGGACTCTCGGTAGAGGTCTTTCATTCTGGGCTCTCGTACCGAGAGGACGGAGGACGTCAGCCGCGCCAGCTCATTGCTCACGGAAACATTGTTGCAATTGGAGAAGTTTACGGACAACAGACTGTTGTTCGAGTAGTATAGGAGTGTACTTTCCGAGACGCAGCACGCCGACCGCACGGCCGCGCCGTCGCCGTCGGAGACCGCCGCTGCAGCAGGAACATTACGGTGAGATGGCTCCCGCTTCGGCCTGTGTTAGGAGTAACGTTAAAGAGTTGGATCACGGGCAATTTCTGTTTACACAGAGGTTTCACATTACTTTGCAGTGTAGTGGTTCTTCGTATATAAGTTATAAGAGATCGCGTTTTGGACCGATTTTAACACAGTTACTCCGAATGCCAGTTAGGAGGATAACTTGTAAATTGTTCATTGTGTTTTATTCGGCATTGATCTGAATATTGTAACAAAATTATTGAGATTCAGTACGGCCTTTACTTTCAGTAGTTGATCCTGAATTCACCTTTTTTGCTTTATTTTATTTTTGTGTACGTCTTTAGTGTCATTGAACACCCTAAGTGTTCGTGATCGTTCAAGTTTGGAAGAAAAAATAGGTGTGATTTATCGACAACACTACCACCGCAGATTAATTAGGGGTGATAGGGCCACATTTAAATCTAGCGTTATCCATTTTTGCGTACAGTTCCACTCCCAATTTCTCTGTAAGTTGTTTGTCAGGGGCGAAGACACGCAAAAACCAGAGACAAGCAACGGATGGGATGTTACAAGCATTCCGGTCGTGTCCTTAACGGGCAAAGTGATTTCAACCATTTATTCGGAAATTTTTGAAGAATTTAACTCCTCACGTTTGAGGTCCTAGTGTGAATTGTCAGAGAATGTCGTCGCAGGGTCGCAGAGGTCAACCTCAACTGGCGCGCTGTGTGAGGTCAGGGCGCAGGGGTCAGCGCGCCTCTCCCTCGAAGGACGGCCGCTACGCTGAACGGCACATCAAGCACTGCAGCCGAGATAGACCGGCACGGACCTGCGGCCAGCCCGCGCTAGCTACCGATGAACGCTATACTTCACTGTCGTACCACCATCAATTATGCTATCTCCTTTATTTATTTCTTGACACTTCCCTGTAATTCACTCTTTTCTGTCATTCCACGTCCGATTTCATTTCCATTTTCATTTTTATTACTTATTTTCCTAACCGCAATACGAACTGGAATATGTGAAGCAGACTAATATACGAGGCGTGTGACAAAAGTAATGAGACTCACTTTCTTATCTGGGAATTTTTTTTTAAAGAACAATTCTGCCCCCTTGAAAGTAATTTCTTCCGGCAGCTATATACCGGCAGAATCGTTGTTCCCCGCCTTGGTGGCAGCGCTTAAGGACTTCAATTCATAGGACCCTTAACAGTCACAATGTTTTTATGTTCTAGATAATTCTAAAGTGGCGTCCTTTTAACAGATCTCTCAGTTTCGGGAAAAGAAAAAAGTTACAGGGACTCAGTTCAGGTGAGTGTAGTAGCTGTGGAACAACAGCTATACCTTTTCAGGTGAAAAATTCCGATGGCACTGGCCGAATGACATGGGGCGTTGTCACGATTCAGCATCCTCTTGTCTGCAATGTCCGGCCTCACTCGATTCACCCTTTTCCTGGGCCTTTCCAGGACATCTTAGTAAAACGCTTGATTAAGGAGGGTTTACTATTTTTGACCCGAAAAAAGCATGTTCTTTGAGAATTTTTTTCTCGTGATGAGTTATAGATATCAAAGTCAACTTTGGTCAAAATGTTTATTGGTATTTCCTCTATAAACTGGAATTTTTCGAGTGGAAATGTCGAAGAGCAAAGGCAGAAGTGCCGTCGAAACGAAACAAAATTTCGATGTTGACCTCCACGCGCGGTATGTCACAGGTCAGCCGACTCGTCTGAAATCAGAATCGAGATCACGTTAGCTAAATCTGTAAGATTCTTTTGGACTTGTACCACGATTAAGTTATTTAGACCATAGGAAACAAAATGGCAGCCATTTGAAAAAAATAGGTTTTTTTCATCGATTTTTCGACTTCGTCGGCCAAGTAAAAATATTTATAGTTGATGGATCGGAATAAAAGTGGTACAACTCCTAGACAATTTAGTTAACTTCGTCGGAAACAAAGAATCGTGCCAATCGGTTCAGTAGATTTGAAGTTACCATACCGCGCTAAAAAAAAAAAAAAAAAAAAAAAAAAAAAAAAAAAATAGGTCATTTTGAGGAAAACGCGTTTGAAGTTTAGACTACATATAAATGCAATATTATGCAACGTACATTCAATCTGCTATTCCGGATCCATAAACTAATCCTTTCTCTTCCTCATAGAGGGCGTTCTGCTCGACCTGGGCCATCCTGCGCTGCTCCAGAGCCGCTCGTACGGCCGGTGACAAGCGGTTTTCGGCCGCTTGAATCCGGTGGTCGTCCGAATGCTTGGTGAACTGCGTCGAATAGAGTCCCAGGGTGACGTCCATCGTTGTCATAATCTTCAGAATTGCTGAATATCTTTCGTTGAAGCTGCTCACTGCCAGAAAAGTCGCAATCTCCACAGTCTTCGCACCAGAATGCAAATGCTTGGGGGCTAACTTCCAAACACAAGCGTTCAAACTTTCATTTCAATTTTGTGCGTTTCCTCCCAAGCACCGGTACAATAACTCGTCCTTCGAAAGAAAAAAACTGGTGTGTGAAAAAGGCCGATTTCAGGCAGGTGCATTTTTTTGTACAACCGCGAATAACAAACATTTCCGTTCCGTATTCGGAAAAACCGTTTTAGGGGTGGATTCTAAACACTTTTAAGGATCCAAAAATGCAATTTTAAAAAAGTAGATTTTCTGAACCGAAAGATAGTAAAATTCCCCTTAAGAGCACGCACACACACAACGTTTCTTAATTTGAACGTCTCCGTGAGAGAGGTTCATCTTCAGCGTGTTCTCGGCCTTCCAAAACTGATATGTGTCAGCGAAAACTTATGCTCTTGATAAGAAACGTTTCCCATAAGTCTGTTTCAACTTTTCGAAGGTCCCACTAGCTGATTCTCCAAGTCTGGCACAAAATTTGATGGCATAACCTTGCTCTAAATTCCACTGTTTCACTTTTATAACATACAACAAAAACACAACTTCACTGATGGCGCTCTCAAAAATCACATGACGGCTTTACGGAGCTGAATCTCGGACTGAGCATTTGGAAGGGATGAAGACACCGGTCTACACAAGGAGGACAACATAGGGTTGTCAGTCTCATTACGTTTCTTACACACCTCGTACATGTCCTCGAAGTTTCTTCCCTCTTCTTCCTCTATAAATACCAATTAAAGTCATCACAATGTATGAACAACCACCCGGATTTAGAAGTCTGAAATGCCCTTCGGATTAATAATGACATTGGACCCACTCGCCTCGTCCGTGTTTTCTCTGAATCTGCCCTCCCTAAAGAGGGAGCCCTGATACACCACCACCGACACAGGGTCGAGTCTTCCAGATCCCATCCTCAGTCCTACCTCTGCCAGAACTGCCAACATTACAATGATCACCATACTGCAGATTGAAAAAATCCACCTACTTGTCCACACTGCAAAAATTCTCATTTTCTCAAACACTGGCCTGACCTAGCATCCCCTCCTATCCGCAGCACTTGCAACTCCCACCCTACGTAATCTGCGAAATGCAAAGGTAAGCCACAACCTGCCAAATCTGAGCTCACTGTCCCAATCCAGCCCACTGATAGCAACATTGATCCCAACAATTCCCTTCATCCAACTCCCACTGTTGAAGACATTATCAAACTCATGACAATCGTCATCCAAAACGTCCATCGACTCTGACGTACACACACACACACACACACACACACACACACACACACATACCAAAAAATCTCCCTTGCTGCCTGCCCCATCTTCCATCCCGACACCCAAGCTACCTCCTCTACAACCAAGTCCACTCTGTCTGCAGCCGCCTCGATGCTCTTGTATAAACCTCCTCTACACCTCACCCACACAAACCAATTTCATCCTTTATCATGGCGCGACAGCACTACAAACTACTCTACCACAACATCCACTCCCTCTTCATCATCCTTAAGTTCATCCTCAATGAAACGTTCCTCCAACCCTGTCACACCATCCAAACCTCTCCTCCAAACAGATAACCTCCTTCCCCTGGCCAGAGGCTGAGATGCAGTTGGCTTCCACAAGAACATCCCTGTTCAGCTGAAACCTTCATACAATACTCCCATCGAAAACCTTATCCTCTTCTTAATTCTAACCATTACATGTGCCACCAAATATATCTAACGTAATCATCCCATCCCCTAAGTCTTCCTCAACCACACAAACCATACCTTTTCCATCTATATTAACGGCGTTGACCTCAACATCCATAGTAGCTCCCCCACAGAACTCCAGCGGTGACGTCAGTTTACCAGCTTCCAGCGAGGCGTCATTTTCCCATCCCACACCACACCTGTCATGAAAGCAACACAACCCCAGATGTCGTTTTAGTATCTCAAAACCTCCTTGGATACCTCACTGCAGAAGTCCTCAGTCTGACTGGAAGAGGCGACCTTCCTGTACTCTTCCAACATCCCTTACACACAGCCTCATGCCCGTGGCCCCATCCCAATCTCTATCCAAGACTTACCAAGACCACTCCCGTGCCAACTGGAATGCTTACCAGGAACTCACAGAAACTACGACAGGAAGACATCCCCTAACCTTCCAGCAACATGCCGATATCTCCCACGCAGCATCCTTCCTGTAGCAGAACTTGTGAGATGCTATACCCACCCACATTCCTACCAAGACCGTGTACTGTCTCTGTCCCCCCCCCTCCCCCCTCCCCCACAAGCCCTACTATTCTGCCGAGACTCCCATTCATGTACTGTTCCTTCTTGCAGGCTCAGGATTGGGATATATTCATACACCACCAGCAAGTACGGAAACATGTCAGTAATTTATTAAATGTAAAAAAGGTGGGACAGACATGCACCAGTCTCAAAACTACACTCCCCATTAATTCTCCCAAGTACTGGAAAGCATTCCATCTTCTCATTGGCAATAACACCATACCTCACTACCAGCTTCTCCACAACAATTATCCCTCAACCACCAACCTGAGCGAAGCTTCTCGTTTTGCATTCTATCTCACCATCTTCTCCATCCCTGATGCCCCTCATTTTGATTACTCATTTTTCCCCATCATCCATACCGCTGTCACATCCCTGGCTCCCATCTTCCAGTATTTGGACAACATACCATACACAAAATTAAATACACCAACCACAGCACATGACATAAAACAAGTAATCCATAAAAAACGCAACACTTCATCTAGTCATGACTGCATTACTTATCGACACCTTGAAGAATTCCCCGTCTCCTTTCTAGTCACCCTAGCGACCCTTTACACTGCTATCATCTCCACAGATTTCTATCCTCAACAATGAAAAACCTCCAAAATCCTACTTTTCATTAAACCGTACAAACCTCCTACTGATACGTTCTCCTACTGCCCCATCTGCCTCACCTCAGTGTTTAGCAAAAGTCTCTGAGTCCATCGTCTGCCGACGCATCCATCAACAGCTGAACCAACACCACCTCCTTCCCACTAGCCAGTGTGGCTTCCGCCTCCATTTCTCCTCTGATGACGAGCTCCCACACCTCCTGCCCTACCAGCGCAACTCTCGTAAATCCGCTATTTTTGTCTCCCTCGACCTAACGACAGCCTTGAATCCCTAGAGCACTCCCATTTCCTTTTCAGACTCCAGTACATGTTCTTCCCATTAACTATGTCCGCCTTATTGCATCCTTCCTCTCTGTCCACCCATCCTTTGTCACTATTAATAATACCAGCCCCCGCACCTTCCATCTCAGTACAGGAGTTCTCTAAGGATTTGTCCTCTCTCCTTTCTTTTATCTCCTCTACAGTGCCGATAAGTCCAAACCAAACTTATCAGTTCATCTCTTTCAGTATGCTGATGACATCGTTTTTCTCATCCTCTACCATACACTCCAGAAATCCCAACGGTCATTCCAAATTCATCTCAGTTAGTTTATTTCCTGGTATAACTAATGGCTTCTCAGCATGAACTCCGCCAAAACCCAGGCAATAATTATAGGATGAAGTACCTGCACCTTCCCTCTCCATGACTTCTGCCTTACGATTTATGATTGTAGTATCCTGTTAACTAATACGCTAAAATATCTTGGACTAACCCTCAACTGGCTACTAACCAGTGGCGTAGCGTGAGGGGAGACTTAGTCTCCCCTGTATTCGTGCCTAAAAAAGATGCAATAGTAATTCATAACAAAAATATAAACAACTTTCTACTAAGAGCACTAAATGTGCGAAGACATCAGTTTTGTAGCCCGCGTCGCCGCACTCTGAGTATTGGTGTGCCTGCCTGCTTGAGACTCGACTGCTGCCAGTCTCTGCCTCCCTTCCCTTACCTGGCTGTGTGCGCCTGCGCGCTTTAGTGCCTTTCTCGGCTCCCCTCCACTTTCCCTCCTCCACGAAGGCCGGTGCGCTGCACTTGCTAGCAGGTATCGAGACTAGTCTCTGCCGCTTCTATGCTGGCTTTTAACACGGAAGTGAACAGTCGCGCGGTTTGTGTTCATAGTCATTCTTGTGTGATTTTAGTGCATATTTTCGTTGTGTCGCCAACATGAGTGAGCCAGCAGCTGAACACCTTATAGAATTTTTATTAAAAACGCCTTTTTCTACATTAACGTACGAAAAAAAAGTGCCAATTGAAGGACAAATGACCTACTCCTACAGAATACTCAGTGTAGTCATAAGTGAAGCCAAACAGAGACGCACTTTTCAGACAGCCTGGTACGAAAAGTATGCTTGGCTGACTGCGAATGCAATTAATAACAGACTATATAATTATACATGTCTTCTGTTTGGTGCTGAAACGGAATGATGCAATGAGGGCATTTGTACAATAAAGAACTTTGACAGGGAAGCACAAAAGCATCAGATATCAAAACGTCACCTGCAGAACAAAGAATCATTTCAGTTTTTGGGCAAAAGTAGTACGGAGAGGACATTTGCCACACTTGCTCCTTCGCCAGGTAGCTTGAGTAGCGATCCCTTAGGTAAGGGACGCCTTTCCTCGTACTTCTGTCCGCTTTCAAACCGTCGTCTCCACATCTTACTCGATACAACCAGTACGTAAGGGACGTTCTTCTTCGACATCTTGTCGAAATACAGAGCTTCTTTCCCGAAATCGAAATATTTATAACTTTTGGGAAACGAAAGCAATACCGACGATTATGTCAGTATGTAATTAGTTCTGCCAAGTATAAATACAGATTCCTCTGTCCGTACGGTACGTTCCTTTCACGCTTACTGATCGCGATAGAAACAGTCCATCGGCTGGGGAGCAACAAGAAAGGAACGATGTAAAGAGAATCCGAATGTATGCTAATGATTTCTTTCTGATCACTGCATTTGTGCCTACTTTAATTACTACAACTGCATGCCCAAAAGACAATAAGGAAAGAAGAAGTGGGACTGTGAATGTTTGAAAAGAAGAACGACATACTCAATATTAATTTACTCTCTAAAATCCGATATCCCTTGCGGCGAAATATTAGTTAATAAAGTGTAGCGGGACAATGTTCAAAATATGACTGAAAATACTTTCACTAAATAGAGATAAGAACATCTATGATTGACAAGTCATCTAAAGTCGACGTACAATTTTAAAATTTTAGAAATAAGGAAATGAAGTAGTACAGAATGCTATGCTTGTAACGTACGTTGTTATTCTTCATTGTTTAGCTCTGGTATTTACAGGTCACAGAGAAAGCATCCTAGGTTTTGCTGGGAAAAGCTGTAATTGTAATGATCTGCACTACAACAGAAACAAGAAGCACAACTTAAGGAAAAATAATGTAATGTGTGTTTCAGCTCACAAGTGACGTTGAAGCAGATAGTTCCTGTGACTTAGTATGGGCAGAGGTTATATTGGACAACCGGAATAAATTAATAACTGGCTCCTTTTAACGACCCCTGGTCTCAGATAAAACAGTTGCTGGACAGTTCAAAGCAAACTTGAGTCTCATCACAAATAGGTACCCTACTCATACAATTAAAGTTGGCAGTGACTTCAGTCTACCTTCCGTATGTTGGCAAAAATACATTTTTAGACCCTATTGTAGATAGAAAACAACTTCCATAATTGTTCTAAATACTTTTTTTAATTATTTTGTACAATTAGTTCACGAGACCATTCAAATTGTAAATGGTTACGAAAATACACTTGACCTCTTAGCCACAAATAATCCTGAACATCACAACGGATACAGGGATTAGTGAACACACAGTCGAGCGAGGATCAATTCCGTAACAAAGAAATTCACCAAAACTAAACGCGAAATATATTTATAAAATCAGCTAAAAATTCGCTCGACGTCTTTCTAAGAGACAGTCTTCAATACTTCCAAACGATGTAAGTGAAGACCATATGTGGCTGAAATTCAAAGAAATACTATCAACAGCACTCGAGAGATTCATACCAAATAAATTAATAAGAGACGGCACTGATCTCCCATGGTACACAAAACAGGACAGAAAGCTGCTGCAGGAGCATCCAAAAAGGCACTTATATTTTGGCGAACGCAAAATGTCCAAGATTGGCGAACTTTTACTGCGGCTCGAAATTTGGTGCGAATTTGAATGCGAGATGCATTTAATAGTTTCCACAACGAAAGTCTCTCTATAAATGTGGCGGAAAATCCAAAGAGATTCTGGCCCTGTGTTAAGTAAACCAGAGGAAAGGTTCAGAAAAAACCTTTCCCGCGCGACAGCGATGAGGGGGAGGAGGGGGAGACAAGGGACCCAACCCTTCGGAGCAGGTAAAATCGTGGCAAATGTCCGGCGTGGCAAATAACCAGCGTGGCAAATGTCCGCACACCGAACTGAGCACGCCCTTTCTGAAGCCGCTCGTCTGACGGCAATAAAAAACAACAAACAAGTTGCATCCAGCAGGAGAGTACTGGCCCGTCTTATTCAGGCAATCGTCTTTGTTTGTAAACAAGAACTAGCCTTTCGCGGCCATCGAGAAGACGAATCCCCCAGCAACAAAGGTAACTATCTGGGATTGTTGCATTTACTAGCTGAAGGAGAACAGTTAATCCGAGACCATCTGTCATCATCGTCAACCTTTAAAGGAACTTCTCCAGATACCTAGAATGACGTAATAGAAATGATAAGTCTGGCAGTTAATGAGAAAGTAAAATCTGAAATTCAGAACTGCAATTTCATTTCGATTCAGGCTGATCAAACATTAGACGTGTCATGCAAGAGTCAAATGAGTATAATATTCAGGTACTGTATTGCAGACAACATTGAGGAAATATTCGTTGGATTTTACGATGTTTCTGGAGATAAAACTGCTGAAGGTTTGTCAAGCATATTCATTCAGTATTGAAAGAATGGAGTGTGGAAGGAAAAGTGGTTAGTCAAACATATGATGGCGCTTCAGTAATCACGGGCAGAGAAAAAGGACTACAACAATTGGTGAAGCAGTTCTGTCCCCATGCGCTGTTTATTCATTGTTACGCACACCAACCGAATTTGGTACTGTTACATGCCTCCAAAATCATAACACAAGTACGCATGTTTGTAAGTGATCTTACTGCATTCTATTCGTTTCTCAGCAAATCATCAAAACGAACTGTATTGCTAACTGAGAAAGGATTTAAACTGCAACATGCAAGCAACACTCGCTGGAACTTTCGTTCCAGGGCAGTCTCAACAACATCTAGTCATGTCTCAGGGCTGTATAGTGTTTTTGATCATATATTTGATGATACAGACTCTCAGTGGGACCCAGAATCTTTGAGCTGTGCCGTGGGAACGAAACGACGGATGGATGATCCTACGTTTGTCTACTTGCTTTGCTTCTACCGAGGGTGCTTCGTTTATGTTGGTCATCTCTTTAATGTTCTTCAGTCAAAATCTGTCAGTATAACTGCTTGCCACGACGAAATAAGAACTGTTTTGAGAAACTTAAGACAATTAAGAACGGAGACATGCATTGTGAATGCATGAAATGCAGCTTGTGTTTGAATGGCAACTTATCATTCTGTGACAGTCAAAAGACATCTCTCAGGGCACTAACTTACGAGATACTAGATTTGCAAATTGTTCAGATGGAAAGAAGATTTCAAGACTTTCCCCAAATTCAGTTTGTTGAACTTTTGAACGAAAAGTGTTTCCCGAACTATCAAAAAGAATTCCCAAAGTTGAAACTGCTTCAATTATTAGAACAGTACCCTTTTTTCAAACAAGAACAACTTGAAAATGAACTGTGTAACATATACGCTGATGAGAAAAAAAAACAGTTATCTCCAAGAATCCTCTTAAAGTACATTGTCAACAATGACTTAGAGTCCTGCATTCGGTTTTGACCCTACCCGCAACTACAGCAAGCAGTGAACGAAGCATGAGTGCTCTTAAAAGAGTGAAGAATTATTTAAGGAATTCAATGTCCAATATCCGGCTGTCGTGTTTCAGCACTTTAGCAATAGAAAAGACTACTTGGAAAGCTATCCAGTGATCAGATCTTTGTAGACGGAGTTACAGACTTATTCGTGGAAAGAAAAGACATGCGCATTGCATTTGTGTACAAGAAAATACAAGTGCTTCTTCTCTTGCTGCTGGAGTTCTACAAATTTGTCATCTTTTCTTGAACGAGTTATTGTTATTATTAGTGGCGGTGGTAGAGGTAGTGGTGATAGTAGTTGTTGTTGTTGTTTTACTTGATGCATATTGTTTCATTTGTTGAAATTATTGTTTATTGTACTGTTTTGTCTCCCTATAATAACTGCAGAGTCTCCCCAACCTTTACAACCACGCTACGCCACTGCTACTAACATGTAAAACTCACGTACTGAACATCCAACAGCAAGCCCACAACAGAATAAAACTACTGAAACTATTAACAGGCTGAACCTGGAGATCATACCCCTCCACTGTTCTCCGCACCTACAAAATCCTAATCTGACCACTCTCTACCCTGTAAATGTTGCATCTTCTCCGCTCCAACAAATTTCTACAAATTTCTCCAAATAATCAAATTCCATGCACTCCACCTCGCTTTCCTCATCTGTTTACCTTCTCCCACATGGATACTCTGCCATCTCATCACATTCCCATCCTTCTTCACTGACACTGAACACCTCTGGATCTCCCATACTATTTACAAACTATATTCCAATAACCCCATTGTCTCCCCTCTGATCACGAACTATGGTATGCTGCCACATTTTTACAAGCGTGTCCCACAGTCTCTAAGCCTACCGGCTCTCCATATCCTACCTGAACGCAGCTTCAACCAACTCCCTCTCCCAGACAATGAGACACGCTCCGATGTTTATCCATACTAACAACTACAGCTTTTCCCACCTAACTCCACTCCACATTAGAGCTCCCCCATCTTCCCCCCTCTCCATATCCCTCCCATCTGTCCTCCCATGGCCCCGTCCTCCCACCAGACCTCTCCTTCCTTTTCGCCTTTCCCAACACCCACCTTACCGCCTACCCTCTTTCTACAGATACGACCTATAAATTTAAAACCAGCATCAGGCAAACGCTTAGTCTCTCTACAGTTTCTTCAACCAATGCAGGTACTTGAGCTGCTTAGTGAAAGTGCAGTGCTTCTTTTTAACGAACTTTGCAGTTTCATTTTCAGTTTTAAATGTCCATTTTTATCTTTACCTGTCAGAGTTTTCATTTCCTTTTAAACTTTCAGCCAAACCCATTCTGTACATGTGTAATCAGCTCTACATTGTATTTAAAAGCTTCTCAAATTTTTAATCCATAAATATCCTTGCTAGACTGTACCGCTGGCAGCCCACTCCCGCCCCCTACCCCCCTCCCTGATCATATGGGGCGGCGGGGGGGGGGGGGGGGGGGGATGAAATAACAATAAAGAAAAAATCATAAAATACGCAATGTTAGCACAAATTTTGTAAACAAATTTTACTGTACGAACAATTTGCTACAATGCGATCAGCTATAAACTGTGAGAAAATAATAGCACTTTATATTGTTAGATAGAGAAGTTTTGTGCTTATTTCCATACAACTTAGAACACTTTTAACTGTAACTCTAAATGAATCTTCTTTTAATTATTTTGTACAATTATCTGTACAATATGCATGCTTCAGCGACCTTTATGATTCAGTTTGTATCCTATACAAACTGGTTGAAACATGCACGACAACCCTCACATGTGTTACTTCTACGTGTTAAGGCTTTGTTGCAGTGCATCAGAATGAGAGGTGTACCATGTTTATAATTTCTGTTTTGTTTTTTTAATCTCTTAATGTAGCAGACAGTAATGTTTTCTTCTCTTACTTCTACTGTAGATTCCGAGGACGAATATTGCATAGCGGAAACTGGTAAGCTTGCTCAAAAAACTTTGCGATCAAGACAGTTGACTAAAAAATAATGAGAAGTAAATCTACGGGAGCGGTCATGAGTCGTGTCTGGGTAGCTCAGCCGGAAGAGCACTTGCCCGAAAGGCATAGGTCCCAGTTTAGAGTCCTTGGCTGGTAGGCAATTCTAATCTGCCAGGATGTTTCAGAAATGGCTCTAGTCTGAATAGTTACTGGTGCGAATGTTGCAGCATGTAATGTTGAGGTATGTTCAGACTTTCCCGACGAAAATGGGTGTGGACCCTTGCTGTCGATCTCGTATGTTAATAACCTAGCACACGATATTAATACTTATCTCTGACTTTTTGTAGATGACGCAGACATCTGCGAAGAGACACTACCTGAAAAATGCTGAACGTATATTAGGCCACATTTTTGTAAGATCTCGAAGTGGATCAAACAGTGGCGCTTTGCCGTAAATGTTCAGCAATGTAGAGTTGTGCACTGCAAAAAAATCACAAAACCAAATATCCTAAGACCACACTATCAAAAGCACGATTGCAGTCAGTAAATTAATACAAATACGAAGGTGTCAAAATTTATGGGGATGTGGAATGGAATAATAACAAAGACTCACTCATAGATAACGCAGGTGGCAGACATCACTCCATTGACTGACGCTGCAGCTGGTCTGCATGGATAACGCTCACAAATCACTTGCGTAGCCCATCTTCGAATACTGCACAATTGTATGGCGCTCATACTAAACGGGACTAAGAGGATATATTGAACGTATATAAAATAAAGACAGCTCGAACGGTGTCACGTTACTCTGACTAACGAACACCTCGCGAATATGCAGAAAACCTGGTTTGGCGGATTTTTTGAGGTAGACACCTAAGATCGAATAAACGCCGTCTTATAAATTTTCAGTGACCAGTAGGATTGTAGTATCGTCCGAAGATCACGGTGCCACACCACAGTCGGCAATATGTATCAACGACGTAGACATTAGCAATGTCTCACTCCAATCCATCAATGCCCTGACACAGAGGACAATACAGAGCCGATCATTGAAGCGCTTTGCCCCTCCTCGCAACCTGAGCTGAAGCAGTAAGCCTCATCGAATAGGATTAAAGTGTTATTCAAGACTCAGACGGAAATGTACTTTTGTAAATGTTGAACATTGTACTTCAAGAGAAGTGTTTGTGAACTAACGCATCACGTGCGTTAGTAGTCAATGACAGTTGCGAATTGTCAAGCACTCCTGTGCCAAATGGTTCTGTCAAGTTACGTAAACATTTTTATCATTCATGTAATAAAACGAATTAATATTTCACATTCGCAGTTGCAAATATGAGCTACCTTTAGCTGTATAATGAACCCCAGTTTCTCGCTTATCACGAGCGGCCGCCTTACCATTTGGCTATCCGTACACGACTCACGGCCAGAACCGAACTTCCATACGTCGTCAACCATGTGCCCAATACCTGTACTCGTATATCCATTACGTATATGCCCATACCGGGGAGACATTTTACTTGAAAGCTGCTTGCCCGGTATCGACAGATAAATACGATGCTGCAGTGCTTGCGTTATTCCGATTTACGATGCAAATTTGCTTCTGACTTGCATTCGGAATAATACAGGCACTGCAATATCGTAATTTTTCATATGTCATATTTCCAATGATCCAACTCCCAGAGTAATCAAAAAAGCCAGAGCTATGGGTGGACTATCGTAGTTTCATGGTCATAACAACGGGCTATTTAGTGAAGAAACTATAGGGAGCGTGGAAATGTCATGCTACCCACAAAGCAGCTTCAGGTTCTAGGAAGGGTAACTGCAATCGTTCTGACGTTGGCTGTGACTTCACATGTAGCAGCTCTCCTTCTGAAACTAAATTCTTCTCCTTTCCAAATGCAAAGCAACACGCAACTAGAAGAAAATCTGGGACCAAAACTGATGGTACGCAATGATTTCCTGCAAAACTTTCTCGCGTTTGTAGTTATCATTTCATCAATGGACAACTCCAGACTGTATAACAATTAGGTTCCTTGCGGAGTATGCTGAGCATTAGCTCCATACTTAACAATCATATACAACCGTTCGCTCCACGAAAGATCCGTACCCAAAGACTGGAAAGTTGCACAGGTCACACCAATATTCAAGAAAGGTAGTAGGAGCAATCCACTAAATTACAGGCCCATATCTTTAACGTCGATATGCAGCAGGATTTTAGAACATATATTGTGTTCGAACATTATGAATTACCTCGAAGAAAACTGTCTATTAACACACAGTCAACGTGGGTTTAGAAAACATCGTTCCTGTGAAACACAACTAGCTCTTTAATCACATGAAGTGCTGAGTACTATTGACAAGGGATTTCAGATCGATTCCGTATTCCTGGATTTCCGTAAGGCTTTTGACACTGTACCACACAAGCAGCGCGTAGTAAAATTGCGTGCTTATGGAATATTGTCTCAGTTGTGTGACTGGATTTGCGATTTTCTGTCAGAGAGGTCACAGTTCGTAGTAACTGACGGAAAGTCATCAAGTAAAACAGAAGTGATTTCTGGCATTCCCCAAGGTAATGTTACAGGCCGTTTGCTGTTTCTTATCTCTATAAACGATTTGGGAGACAATCTGAGCAGCCGTCTTCGGTTGTTTGCAGATGACGCTGTCGTTTGTCGACTAATAAAGTCATCAGAAGATCAAAACAAACTGCAAAAGATTTAGAAAAAATATATTAATGGTGCGAAAAGTGGCAGCTGGCCCTAAATAACGAAAAGTGTGAGGTCATCCACATGAGTGCTAAAAGGAACTCGTTAAACTTCGGTTACACGACAAATCAGTCTAATCTAAAAGCCGTAAATTCAACTAAATACCTAGCTATTACAATTACGAACAACTTAAATTGGAAGGAACATGTAGAAAATGTTGTGGGGAAGGATAACCAAAGGCTGCGTTTTATTGGCAGGACACTTAGAAAATGTAACAGACCTACTAAGGAGACTGCCTACGCTACGCTTGTCTGTCCTCTTTTAGAATATTGCTGCGCGGCGTGGGATCCTTACCAGGTAGGACTGACGGACTAAACCGAAAAAGTTCAAAGAAAGGAAGTACGTTTTGTATTATCGCGAAATATGGGAGAGAGTGTCACAGAAATGATACAGAATTTGGGCTGGAAATCATTAAAAGAAAGGCGTTTTTCGTTGCGACGGAAGCTTCTCACGAAATTCCAACCACCAACTTTCTCCTCCGAATGCGGAAATATTTTGTTGACACCGGCCTACATAGGGCGGAACGAGTACAGAAATATAAATCCTTCTAATAGCATAAAAATATTCCCTTGTAGTTCAAGATGTTACTGCGAGGCGGAATTGCCAACTCTTTCACAAGTGAGTAGGGTATAACCTTACCTTCACTTTCACATACTCCTCGTGACATATGACAAGAGGCACACTCAATTATCTCTTGTTTATTAAGACTGCTGATCCGTTGCTGAAAATTGAATAGACTGTGTGTGTTCTATAACCGTTTCGCCTTCGTAGTACAAGCTGCAGTGAGAGCGGCCTGGATTCTCACATTGTTCCAAAACGGTTGTTTTAAAAAAATCTCTTTCACTATTAATGAAGCAGTAAAATGCAGCAATATGTTTACAGCGTCCGACAGGCTGCTTTACACTCACATTCGCCTTCGATTACCTTTCTGTTGCAGCTTTTCTGGAAAAAGTGAGATATTGCGCGTACCGCTTATTAACGTTCTACAGATAACATTCTCATCTTACACAATTACAACGAACGTATCTCCGCAATTTACTCTGCTTTTAATCGCAAAAGAAGGCTACTTAACGCTAGTTTTTGTTAAAAACTTGTGGGACACTTCCTCCCCCAATATTTCCTTAACTTCAAAAACATGGTTACTGTTTCGAAGGTTTATGCCTTTCTTTATGTCGGAACATCTGAAATACGATGACTCGCATTTCACATTCTGGAAGCTTACATGAATTAGACTCGTTGTATCGAATGCCATAGGGTAGGTGGGAGTGAAGCCCCGCAGTTCTCAGCTTTTCTAATATTTTGGTAAATGAGGAGAAGATTTTCCCCTCGATTTCAAATTAAAGTCATAGTTTCGGTTATTACCCATAATACCTCCAGATGCCAGCTCTGTACGATTAATTCTCAACGAGATATTTACAATTTAGCTAAAACAAAAATTGCGGGATTTTACCCCACAAAATAGAGAAAAGACCCTCTGTGGCGGTCTGTGCCACAATTGAGATAAAGGTCAATAAAATGGAAAAAAACCTTGAAATGGAGCTCTGTAGCACTGTTGTATTGCAGCCAAAAGTTAGCCAACACAGCACTGAACTGAAATGTCTTGTAAATTTGATTATAATGCTCAAAAGTACTTGCACAAAAACAGTGCTTTCTTCTCCACGAAAGGACGATTAGTAAGGTACAATCACAGAGACTAAGCAATCTAGGTCCCTAGTAAATAGCGTACTTTTTTAGCTCCTCTGATTCTTAGTTGATGTCCTAGGCTACTGTTCTTCTTCGGATACTTCCTCGCCAAAGAATAAGTCCATATCTGCAGGGTGACAATTATTAAACAATATGAAATAAAATCGCCATAACTTCTGAACGGTTTGCGTTAGGACGTTCAAACTGCACGGATGGTCGCGGGGTATGACGAAAATTAGTATGCACATTGTTGTTTGGCTTAGTGATGAAGCCCACTTCCATTTGGATGGGTTCGTCAACAACTAAACTGGTGCGTTTGGGGGACTGAGAATCCGCATTTCGCGTCCGAGAAGTCTCTTCACCCTCAACAGGTGACTGTATGGTTTGCAATGTTCAGTCACGGAATAATGAGTGGAGCATTCCTTGATGGTATGGCGACTACCGAACCGTATGTGAAAGTTCTGGAAGATGATTTCATCCTCATTATCGAAAGCGACCCTGATTTCGACAAGATGTGGTTCATGCAAGACGGAGCTCGACCCCATCGAAGCAGGAGAGTGTTTGATGTCCTGGAGGAGCACTTGGGGAACCGCATTCTGGCTCTGGGACGCCCAGAGGCCACTGGCATGGGTCTCCATTGGCCGCCATATCCTCCGGATCTGAACACTTGCGAGTCCTTTTTATGGGGCCATGTTAAAGACGTCGGCAGCTCGTGGTCTCGCGGTAGCGTCCTCGCTTCCCGAGCACGGGCTCCCGGGTTCGATTCCCTGCGGGATCAGGGATTTTCACCTGCCCCGAGGTGACTGGGTGTTGTTGTGTCGCCTTCATCATCATCATTCATCCCCATTACGGTCGGAGCAACGCCAAACCATCTCCATTAGGGCCTTGCCAAGTAAGATGGTGCGGGTTCTGGCATCGTTCCTCTACACTCCGTCAAGAGCATGGGACTTCATTTCCATTCAATGTTAAAGACAAGGTATACAGCAATAACCCCAAAACCATTGTTGAGCTGAAAACAGCCATTCAGGAAGTCATCCACAGCATCGATGTTCTGACACTTCAACGGGCCATGCAGAATTGTTCGTCTGCGTCACATCATCGCCAATGACGGCAGGCATATCGAACACGTCATAACCTAAATCCGAATACCTGTAGTGACGCTTACATATTGAATAAAGTGTGTGCCCCGTAGTTTCCAGCTAATTTGAGTTTTTTCTCATATAGTTCAGTAACTGTCACCCAGTACATCTGAGTTACTCTTATGGCGTGCTAAGTCTGGATCTGACTCCGGAAAAAAATCAACTGCCTGTTTGATCTGTTTTCTTCCTGTTTTGGCGTTGATGTAACGAAATCTAGCTTACGTAATTTTGTTTCTATATGACACTCTTCCTTTCTTTGGTACGTGTTCCCTTCACAGTAGCCGGCCGGGGTGGCCGAGCGGTTCTAGGCGCGTCAGTCTGAAACCGCGCGACCGCTACGGTCACAGGTTCGAATCCTGCCTCGGGCATGGATGTGTGTGATGTCCTTAGGTTAATTAGGTTTAAGTAGTTCTAAGTTGTAGGGGACTGATGGTCTCACTTGTTAAGTCCCATAGTGCTCAGAGCCATTTGAACCCTTTCAGTAGCAATTTTTTCCTTTCCCATGCATCCTTCTTCCTTTCTTTCTTTCTTGGGTAACGATGTTGGAAGCACAGATTTCAATGCTTCGCTAGAAAGCTTTATTTTCGACAGCCGAATCATATCTTCAGGTGAAATAATCTCGCGCAGTGTGTACTGAATGTTATTTTTCGCGTGTTTTATCATTGAAGAATTGTCGTCGCTTTACTGGAACTGAGGGGATTTAGTCCAGAACACCTACAGGTATTTTGCAACATTTAGCCATTCTGTGATAAAAGCATCGTTGTTAATTTTGGAGACGAAACGGAACAATTATTTTATGCGAAAGTGAAGCTTAAATGGAGTAGTGTAAACGAGTAATTCACTGATCCCTCTTTTCAAACCATTCATCACAGAATGTTCAAGTAAAACATCATAAAAGTAGTAAGAAACAGACTTACTTCATTTCCTCACCTCTGCAGCGACCTACCGAGGAAATTTCATAGAACAATAAGTTATAACAAGACAAACCCAAAGTATTGCACAATCAGCTTAACGGCTCACGCATCCAAGTTGCTGACAAGTATGATATACAGAAGAATGGAAAAGAAAACTAAGGATATGTTATATGAATATCAGTTTGACTTTCGAAAAGGTAAAGACACCAGAGAGCCAATTCTGACGTTGCGGTTGATAATGGAAGCAAGATTGAAGAAAAATCGAGACACGTTGATAGGATTTGTCGATCTATAAAAAGCGTTCGACAACGTAAAATCGTGCAAGATGTTCGAAATTCTGAGAAAAACAGGGGCAAGCTATAGGGAGAGACGAGTATTACACAACATGTGTAAGAGCCAAATGGGAATAATTAGAGTGGACGACGAAGAACGAAGCGCTCGGATTAAGTAGTCTGTCACCCCTACTGTTCAATCTGTACAGCATAGAAGCAATGATGAAAATAAAAGAAAGATTAAGGAGTGGAATTAAAATTCAGCGAGGGAGGCTATCAATGATACGTTTCGCTGATGACACTGTTATTTTGAGTGAAAGTGAAGAAGAATACATGATCTGTTGAATGGAATGGACACGCTAATGAGTACAGAATAAGGATTGCGAGCAAATCGAAGAAAGACTAAAGTAATGAGAGGTAGTAGAAATGAGAACAACGAGAAACGTAACATCACGATTGATGGTCACGAAGTAGATGAAGTCGAGGAATTCTGCTACTTAGGCAGCAGAATAACCGATGACGGACGGAGCAAATAGGACTTCAAAACCAGACTAGCACTGGCAAAGAGGGAATTCCTGGCCAAGAGAAGTCTACTAGTGTGAAACATAGGCCTTAATTTGAGGAATAAATTTCTGAGAATGTACGTTTGCAGCACAGAATTGTATGCTTGTGAAACATGGCCTGTGGGAACACCGGAAGAGAAGAGAATCTAAGCATTTGAGATGTGGTGCTGCAGACGAATGCTGAAAATTAGGTGGGCTGGTAAGGTGTGTAATGAGAGGATTCTGTGCAGAATCGGAGAGCAAAGGAGTATGTGGAAGCCGGCCGGATTGGCCGTGCGGTTGTAGACGCTACAGTCTGGAACCGAGCGACCGCTACGGTCGCAGGTTCGAATCCTGCCTCGGGCATGGATGTGTGTGATGTCCTTAGTTAGGTTTAAGTAGTTCTAAGTTCTAGGAGACTGATGACCTCAGAAGTTAAGTCGCATAGTGCTCAGAGCCATTTTTGAATATGTGGAGAACACTGACAAGGAGAAGGTGCAGGATGATAGCGCATCCGTTAAGACATGAGGGAAAGACTTCCATGCTACTACAGGGAGCTGTAGAGGGCAGAAACTATAGAAGAAGACGGAGATTAGAAAACATCCGGCAAATAATTGAAGACGTAGCCTGATGTTTTACTTGAACATTCTGTAATGAATGGTTTGAAAAGAAGGATCAACGAATTACTCGTTGACACTACTGCATATAAGCTGTGGTGCGGTGAGGTGAGTGACTGTAGGAAAACGCAAGCTCACTTAGGCAAAATTTCTAGTTGGTGTGATGAAAAGGAGCTAGCTCTAAATGTGTGAAAATGTAGGTTAGTACGGATGAGTAGGAAGAAAAAATCTGTAATGTTCTAATGCTGCATTACTAGTGTCCTGCTTGACACAGTGAAGTCACTTAAATATCTGGTCATAACGTTGCAAGGCGATATGAAATGGAACGCGTATGTGAGAAATGTGGTAGGGGAGGCGAATGGTCAACTGTGGTTATTGGGAGAATTTTGGGAAAGAGTGGTTCACCTGTAAAGGAGACAGCATATAGAACGCTAATGCGACCTATTCGTGAGTACTGCTCGAGTAAATTGCTGCCCAACCCGTCCCAAAAAACATTTATGTGAATAGAGAACTACAGCGATTCTATCACACGTTCCTGTAACTCTCCGCCGCACAGGATTAGCCGAGCGGCCTGAGGCGCTGCAGTCATGGACTGTGCGGCTGATCCCGGCGGAGGTTCGAGTCCTCCCTCGGGCATGGGTGTGTGTGTTTGTCCTTACGATAATTTAAGTGTGGATAAGCTTAGGGACTGATGACCTTAGCAGTTAAGTCGCATAAGATTTTCGGAACTCTCCTCACGATACCTTTGTCCCTGGTGAACACTCGCCTTCTAGGACCACATGCTGGGTTCTATTACTTAAGAAGTCTTCGAGCCTCTCACATGCTTGTGAACTTATTCCACATACTCGTACCTTTGTTAACACCCTGCAGTGGGGCACCGTGCCAAACGCCTTCCAGAAATCTAGAAACACGGCATCTGCCTGTTGCCCTCCACTCACTCTGCACATCCACTTCACAGTGGCTAGTGAAATGTAGATGCACATGCAGATGCAGATCTAGAATCTAGATGCACCACCATTATTCGAACTCTTCACGACCTATCGCTGCTCTTGTGTTTAAAAATATGTCAGAAAAGTTAAAAACTTGGCCTGCGGACATTCTGATGACATTAAACATCAGGGTGGCCCGAAAAATAATGTCTCCAAATTTTTCCCGTGAAAACATTAAAAATTTCTTAAACAAAACAAACGTTATGAACACTCTACATACTTACTTATTCTTGATGTCCACCTACTTACTTCTCAACATAGTCAACCTGGCGACGAGTACGCGGCTTCTAACGATGTACCAGTTTATTGACATCGTCATTGTAGACTCTTTGTTCTACATCTACATGTACGTGATTGCTATGAAATTCATAATTAAGTACCTTCAAGCTATTTCTCTACCGTTTCATTCTCTGACGGTGTGCAGGTAATACGAACACTGCGATCTTCCCGTGCGAGCTTCGATTTCTGTTATTTTGTTACAATGATCATTTTTCCATATTTAGATTGAAGCCAACAAAATATTTACACACACTGAGGACAAAGTTGGTGATTGAAATTTCATGATAAAATACTGTCGCAACGGAAAAGAGTTGTGTTTTTATGACTGCCATCCCAGTTCACATATCATATCCGTCACACTCTCTCCCCTATTTGGCGGCAGTAAAAAAACGCTGACCTTATATTGGCTTTTTCGATCTCCTCCATCAGTCCCATGTGATACAGATCCCACGACGCACAGCAGTACTTCAGAAGAGGACGGACAAACGTAGTGCAGGCAGTCTCTTTAGTAGGGCTGTTGCATTTTTTAAGTGCTCTGCTGCAGTCTTTGGTTTGCCATCCCACAGCATTATCTATGCTATACTGGTGTCCAAAATTAAAGCAAGAAACGGAAATTTTGCAAGGCTGCGTTTATTTTGCCACAAAACAGTATAAACAGGTGGTGGTAAAGTTGAAACAACATGAAGGATACAGAACGTACACACTGCAACATACATGACAGCAGACGAAAAAGTTCTTCACTTTTTCCAACTTTACAGATTTGCACGCACATTGCGACAACTGGTTAATGCGCTCGCTGTGGGGAGGTGAACATCTCTGGCAGCAATACAGACCTGACAACGACGGACAGCGTCATTTGTGTCATGTTGGGGCAATAATGCCCATTCGTCCTGCGGAGCTGCTCGCAAGCCTAGTGCATCGCAGACATGCTCTATGGGATTTAAATCGGGAGGGCGAGCAGGCCACGCCATGCGTGCAGTATGTTCGTTTCCAAGAAAACGTCAACCTCTCGTTCTCTACGAGGTCGAGTACTATCGTCCACCATTACGAAGTGTGGGTGCACAGCACCTCGTGACAAGCATACTTGAAGTCCCAAGACCTCATCACGAACCTGACATCAGTTAAACAATTCCGATTCACCGACACGATTTCATGAAGGGCTGTTCGAGTGGTCAACACAATGTCTGCCGACACCATTAGCGTTCCTCCTCGATGTCGGTCTTCTTCCGCAATGTTTGGGACAATGTTGGCGACTCCACTCCCGACGTTTTCTTCTCTGAAGACGCGTCAGAGGCACACATACAGCAGGTCTCCGACAATGTTGTTGTTGCGGTCTTCAGTCCAGAGACTGGTTTCATGCAGCTCTCCATGCTACTCTATCCTGTGGAAGCTTCTTCATCTCCCAGTACTTACTCCAATCTACATCCTTCTGAATCTGCTTAGTGTATTCATCTCTTGGTCTCCCTCTACTATTTTTACCCTCCACGCTGCCCTCCAATACTAAATTGGTGATATCTTGATGCCTCAGAACGTGTCCTACGAACCGATCCCTTCTTCTAGTCAAGTTGTGCCACAAATTCCTCTTCTCCCCAGTTCTATTCAACACCTCCTCATTTGTTATGTGATCTACCCATCTAATCTTCAGCATTCTTCAGTAGCACCACATTTCGAAAGCTTCTATTCTCTTCGTGTCCAAACTATTTATCGTCCACGTTTCACTTACATACATGGCCACACTCCATACAAATACTTTCAGAAGCGACTTCCTGACACTTAAATCTATACTCGATATTAACAAATTTCTGTTCTTCAGAAACGCTTTCCTTGCCATTGCCAGTCTACATTTTATCTCCTCTCTACTTCGACCATCATCAGTTATCTAAAGGCCATTCTGTCGAAGTCTCCTCCGGTACCGGGCGCCGCGGGTTTCGAATCCGCGCCAGGAGGCATGGAGTTCGATGACCACTAGAGGTCTCAGCTGCAGTCGCGCGCGCTCCTGGTCCCGAGTCCAACGTGAGGGCGCCACTGTGGAGCAAGTGGTCCCAGCCACCAATAGCGACACACCCTGTCGTGTATTTAGGCTCCTGCCTCTCACTCAGTGAGGTTTGACCGTCACCTCACCTGGATCCCTCATCTCTGCTCCATCCAATCCAAAGCCCACAAACGCCTCCGACTCCTCAAACTCCTCTCTGGCCAGGCTTGGGGGTTGTACCCCTCTACCATCCTCCACACCTACAAATCCTTAATCCGTCCCATCCTCTGTTTTGCCAGTCCCGTCTGGATATCCGCCCTCCCCCACCCCTCCAGATCCTTGAGCGTCATGCACTCCGCCTCGCCTTCCGTATACGCCTTCCGTCCCCCACGCAGGTCCTCTATGACCTCATTCCTTTCCCCCATCTGCTCCTATTCCTCGAACATATCCGCATACTCTCCACCTCCCGCCGCCTTGATCCCCCTCACCCCCTGATTGCTCCTCTCATCTCCCATACCCACCCCCTGCCACGCCTTCACTGTTGTGTCCCCCATACCCTCCATCTCTACACCCTTCACCTCCTTTCCCAAGGTGGCTTCCATCAACTCCCCCTCCCCAATGATGCCCCCTCTCCCTCCATTTATCCCTCCTATCAACTCTGATTCTCACCCCCCCCTCCTTTCCTCCATCCTTTTCCCAGGCTCCCTCTCCCCCCTTCCTTCCTCTTTTTTCCCCACCTACCCTCTCTCTGTCCCCCTTCTCTCCCCCGAGTCCTTTTGCATTCCCCTCCTCTGCCTTTTCCCATTCCCTCTCGCGTCTGCCCTGCCCCTCCCCCCCCTTATACGTCCTCTACCTCCTTTGGTTGCCCCCCCTTTCGTTTTTCCTCTCCTCCCTCCTTGTTTTTCCCCTCATCTGTCCAGGTCCATCACCCCCCCCCCCCCATCTGCCCTCTTTGTGCCGGCATTTTAGTGCAGTGTATACAGTGAGCGTTCAGTGTTGTGAGTCTTTTCCGAAGTGTTGCGAACGGACATCATACTGTCGCTGGGTGTGATTTTTATATCTCTTGCGAACAGAAACCAGACTGTCGCCGTGTTTTTTAATTGTATGTCTACTATGTTACCTGTCTGCTTCCTGTGTATTTTATTAGCATTGCCAACCCTTTGTTTTATGTTTTAACTTTCCACACTTGAAACTTCCTGGCAGATTAAAACTGTGTGCCCGACCGAGACTCCAACTCGGGACAGTTTTAGTCTGCCAGGAAGTTTCATATCAGCGCACACTCCGCTGCAGAGCGAAAATCTCATTCTTTCCACACTTTTCCGCCATTTTACAATTTAAGTCACTATTTTATCGCCTGCTGTTTTTGTTTCTTATCTTCTTCTTACGTTTTAAAAAGTCTGTAGGCTGCAGAGCAGCGTTCTAAGCTGCTGCCAGCCCGCCCCCTTAGGAGGGAATCGAAATTCAATAAAGGAAAAAAAAACCTCAGTGAGGCAGTCTGGTATTCGTGCTGAGTCGGTTGATATCTCGCTGTTTACGTGGCGTGTGCTTACTTCCCGTTTACGAGTGGACGTTGTTTTGATTTCGTGAGGTTATCTCTTGTGACCTCGTTGCTTAATACTTTGTTGTTAGCGTCTTGCTCGCTTGTCTCTCGTCGTGCTTGCCCTTCCATTCCCGTTCGTTCGGTTGTTCGTTCGCGGGCCGCTCCCGTTCGGTGCCGCCGCGTTTTCGTTAGCGGCAACCCCGCGCCCGTTCCTGCCGCTGTTTCAGCACCTGCTTTACACCGCTTGCCTCGATGCACCACGGCCGGTGGACGGTGCGAGCTCAGACGCCAGCTGCTGTGCAGTACTCAGGTTGAACTGAAGCGCCCTTACAGCCCCTCTTTCTGGTGTCGCAAGTGGTCGGCTGACCTTCGGGATACAGTTTCGGTCTCCATAACCTGTCGCCACATACGAGAAACGACAGAACGATTCACAATAAGCCATTAGGCCACACGAGTTTGCGACTGTCCTGCTTCCATTCTTCTTATGGCCCACCAGCACAGAGAGTCTGGTAGGCGTCTTCTTTGTGCCATATTGCACCATCTGTGACTGCGTATGCAGCGATTGTGGATGTGGGACTACCGGCAAACACTACTCCTTTTGATAGGTGCCCTGACGTCATCACTGACGCGGTTTTCAGTTGACCGAACTGACACCATCCATGCAGAATGCGATCATACGGACATCTGCTCACAGTTTGTATGATTACATCATTAATTAGATACAGGACGAGGAAATAGCGGTTTGTTGCTTTAATTTTGTACACCAGTGTATATCTCTCATGGGGAGATGCTTGATAAGCAGTAGTAAGACATAGGTAAACAAAAAGAAGGATTTATTTTCTTCTGGCGTAAGCTGTCGCCAGCAAACCAGTCGGGAAAGACGTAGCAGGAAGATCAACAGCAGGTGCTGTATCGAGCGCACCTATCACGACAGAGGCCATAGACACACCCACAGGCAACACGCCGCCAACGCCCGCTCGACAGCACGTATTTAGGTCCCCGCCGCTGACCAGAGCGCCTCACTTACTCACCCGGGCTGCGACAGGGCACAGCAACCAGATCGAGACTAGCAGCGAGACTGAAAGTTTGTAATAGTAAGATTACCCATATTGTGTGCAAGACAACTATTACGGATGAGCCTGTACCACAACACATGGACGCTATTAAAGTTAAGTAGCAGCTATCTGTTCATGTAAATAAAGAACTGTGTTAATCCATGTGGGCATTTCTGTTGTAGAAAGAGGATACTGTAAGTGCGCTGCTTCTGTGTTGGCACCGCTGTGTAGCGCTTTGCATTGGATCTCTGACTGCGCTTTCTTTGTAAGAGACTCTGTGGCTGGTTGGACTCGTTGTTGGAAGTTAGTAGCCAGTACTGTCGGACAGTTGGAAGTTAGTAGCCAGCAGTGATAGAAGTACTGTTGCGCAGTTGGAGGTGAACAGCCAGCAGTAATGGATGTTACGTGTGGGAAGTTAGCATTGATGGAGGGTAGAGGTCTGAAGTGTGGGCGTAGGATAACGATCTGGAAGTATCCCACTTGGAGACTGACAATTATTCATGATTATATATCTTTGTACTGGATGTCAGTGACGATTCATATTCGTGTTTGAACTGTATGTCACATTATTATGGTAAAAAACACATTATTTGGTTTGCAATAAAATCTTTCCTTTGCTAACCACTCGCCTATTAGGCTAGGTACTTAGAATTTTTATTTAGCTGCCAGTACTGACGCTCGCTGAATTGCAGTAGTTCGCGTAATGAAGATTTTTGTGAGGTAAGCGCTTAATGAAATGTATATGTTATTGTTAATAATTCTTTTTAGTCAGGGCCATTCTTTTGAATGAATCATTTGAAGTCAGGTTGCGATTTTTTTGAGCAGTCAGATTGCGTTGTGCTAGAATATTGTAGGTCAGTGTTGACACGATAAGAAAAAGTAAAGAGAAAGTAGCCTCGCTACGTTCAGTTTTACACAGCTGTTTCAGAATCAAATAACGCACAAGTTTCATCTCCACAGCCATTCTTCAATTTAAGTACAGAAACACTCACTTAAATAAAGAAGTTTCAATACTGGCAAAGCATAATAACACCCTCTCCCTTGCTTCCTACGGTACAAGACTCTACATATTTAATAACAAAGGAACAACTCTTCTCAATAAAAGGCCGGCCGCTGTGGCTGAACGGTTGTAGGCGCTTCAGGCCGGAACCGCGCTGCTGCTACGGTCACAGGGTCGAATCCTGCCTCGGGCATGGATGTGTCTGACGTCCTTAGGTTGGTTAGGTTTAAGTAGCTCGGAGTCTAGGAGACTTATGACCTCAAGTCTCATAGTGCTTAGAGCCATTTAAAACATTTTTCTCAATAAAAATAATAGAACTTGTCAGACACCAATAGCCATACGCCTGGAACACACAGTAAATAAACGTAGTGGAGTATGAAGACTATGCCACTGATAATCCATAACGAATGCTGCTGCTGCTGATGATGATGATGGTGTTTGGTTTGTGGGGCACTCAACTGCGCGGTTATCAGCGACAGAGATTGAGGGTTCAGCATAGATGGCTGACAAGTGTACTATGTGATAAAAACCATCCAGACATCCCCAGAAAGTTAGTTGCATTGTACTGCCACCTACTGCCAGGTACTCCATATCAGCGACCTCAGTAGTCATTAGACTTCGTGGGAGACCAGAATGGGGTGTTACGCGCAACTCACGGCCTTTGAATGTGTCAGGTGATTGAGTGTCACTTGTGTCATACATCTGTATGCGACATTTGCACACTCCTAAACGTCCATAGGTCTACTGTTCTCAATGTGATAGAGAAGTGGAAACGTGAAGGGACACGTACAGCACAATAGCGTACAGGCCGAACTCGTCTGTTGACTGACAGAGACCGCGGACAGTTGAACAGTGTCGTAATGTGTAATAGACAGACATCTATCGAGATCATCACACAGTAATTCCAAACTGCATCAGGACCCACTGCAAGTACTATGACAGTTAGGTGGGAGGTGAGAACACTTGGATTTCATGGTCGAGTGGCTCCTCTTAAGCTACACATCACGGCGGTAAATGCCAAACGACGCCTCGCTTGGTGTAAGGAGCGCAAACAATGGACGATTGGACAGTGGAAAAATGTTGTGTGAAGCGAGGAATCACGGTACACAATGTACTTCACCGACCGACATCGATGCCTCCTCAGTGTGGCACTCCGTGAAGAATGGGCTGCCATTCCCCAAGAAACCTTCCAGCACCCGATTGACCACATGCCTGTGAGAGTGGAAGCTGTCATCAAGGCTAAGGGTGGCAGGCACCATATTGATTCCAGCATTACCGATGGAGGGCGTCACGAACGTGTATGCCATTTTCAGCCAGGTGTCCGGATACTTTTGATCACACAGTGTACGTCTCGGGATATCTATGTAAAGTCATCCGCCCCGCTGCGGAGGCTTCCGAGCGGGCTCTGACGGATGGGCTGCTGAGAGCCGGCGCATGGATTGGCCCAGAGTCTTGGTGGAGCAAATTGCCGACGTGTCGGCTTGCACCGTCCTATATAGCTGGCCGCGGAGGGATTCGTGCCGATCCAGATCCGCACACGTCACACGGCGGAGGAAGTAGATCCCTGGCACCGATGACCTCTGGTGGCGCTTGTCCTGCCGTCTGTCGTCCCCGTTGTGACGATGCAGCCTGAGGAGGCAACGCCTTGTGCTTATGCAATCCCGCGAAGCTTCAGTGCCCGAGGCGTTGCCTGTCGGTTTAGGCGAAAGTCGGGTACACGGTAATCTATGCGACCTTTCCAAGTTATTCGTAATTGTCAACATTTAGTATTTAGCTGAAGTCACAGGATTTAGATTCGCGTGATTTATCATGTAACCAAAACATAGAGCACTGCATTTAGCACTTCACACTTTTTGTTATATAGGGTCAACTGACACTTTACGCTCCATACAGATATCTTGTCCAAATGATTTTGTAATTGGTTTTGAACATCTGATGATTTTACCAGATATTAAGAGACAGAACTGTCTGCAAACGATCTAAGAGGGCTGCTCACATTATCTCCTATACCTTTTATGTAGATTACGAACAGCAGAAGGCATGTAACACTTCCTTGGAATCGCCAGATATTTGTGGTTTACTCGATAACCTTCCGTCAATTACTACGAACAGTGACCTTCCTGACGGAATATTGACCGAGCCACAACCTCACGTCTGCTTCACTGTCAAAGTGAAGCCCAAGATGGCGTTCTTTAAGTTTTGGAAACAGATAACAATCGGATGGGGCCAAATCGGGACTGCACGGAAGATGATCGATGACAGTAAACCCGAGGCACCGGACTGTTGCAGATGTCGCAGCGCTGCCATTGTCCTGCTGAAGGAAGGAGTGCTCCATTTGAGGACGACCTCTTCGAACGCGAAACTCAATTACAGGACGCTGTTGCTCACGCAGTGATACACGGGGTGTTCAAAAAGTCTCTCCGCAGTGCCGTATGATTGTTAGCCGCGCGTGCCGTGTGATTGTTCGCCTGCCAGGGTCACGTCCCTTCAAGTGGACTCTCCCAACATTCCACTGTTTCGTTTATCTCAGCCAGCGTCAGTAGTGCCGTTGGTGTCTGTCGTTACGTGGTGACGTGAACGTTTAAGTTTAGCGCCTTTGTTCGTTTGTTTCGTTTTTGTCACTGTTCAAATGCTAACCATTGAAGAACGTGTGTTTTTAGTCGAACAAGTGTTCAAAGCTGGCGGTAAACACACAGTTTCAGTTCGTCAAACATTTAATTCAGTTTTCCCGGAGACAACTCTCACACACTGCGAAACTGTGCGAGATTTGATTACCAAATTTCGAAGTACGGGTTCAGTGACAGAAGTACCGAGGGGTGTTCGTCCTAGCGTTTAGTCTGAGGATAAACTACTCGATATTTCCGATAAAATGTCCACGAGTCCGAACAGATCAGTAAGAAAACTCGTCCAGGAAATCGATGTTAGTGTCGGAAGGTCCCACACAGCTGTAAGGAAAAAATTAGAACTTTTCCCACACAAAGTGACAGTCGTGCGAGAAATGAAAAATCGTGATCATGGTAAGAGACTGCATTATTGTCAATGTTTCAAAAATTTCGTTCAAAAAAATGGAAGGGATATTGTTAAAGAAACGTTTTTCACTGATGAGGCGCAAAATTCTCGAATGTGGAGTACTGCAAATCCATTGTGTATTCATAAGGAACCACATCATTCTGTGAAAATAGGAGTTTGGATAGCAATTTCTAGACGTCGGATTGTCGGCCCCATATTTTTCAACGAAACAATAAACGTACAACGATACTGCGGTGATATTCTCTACCCATTCATAGGAGAGCTTGTGTTAAGTGATGTACTGAACGGTTATTTTCAAAAAGATGGAGCAACCGAGCATACAGATCGCGTTTCAATGTCACTGCTTGCTGATGTTTTTGGTGATCGCACAATTTCACAGGCCCCTGACCTAACACCACCTGATTTTTTCTTCTGGGGTGCAGCGAGAGCAACTGTCTATAAAAACCGTCCAAAATCCATCGATGAATTGAAAACGGCAATATCCAATTTCACTGTTTCTGTTACAGAAGAAATGTTACAGCTTGTGTTTGGAGACGTGATTAGACGAATTGAATTTGTATTCAACAACACGGGGGACAGTTTCAACATTTAATTAAACATTTAATATGAAAATTTGTAAGTAAAAATGAATATTCAATAAATTAATAACTTGACTTTCATTTCGGTATACTCACTGCGGCATACGGCACGCGCGGCTAGCAGTCATACGGCGCTGCAGAGAGACTTTCTGAACACCCCGTAGTTACACATCGCCATGTTACACGATATAGTCGGAGACCTCAGCGGCAGAGGGTTGCAACTTGTGTCATCGAAGCGGGGAAGTCGACCGAGTAACAGGCATGACATGCAATACCTCAACTGATATTGAGAACACAATAAAAAATTCGGAGGCCCCATTTTTCAGCATCCCATTGTACACTATCTAATCAGAAATACCTCGACACACATTAGCGGACAGCGGTGAGGGTGCGTCCGTCCTTCGCCTTTACGACGGCTTCAGTTCAGTTCGGAACACCTACAGTAAGGTGTCTGAAGCCCGCCCGGTTAGCCGTGAGGTCTAGCGCACGGCTTTCCGGGTTGGGAAGGTGCGCCTGGTCCCCGGCACGAATCCGCCCGGCGGACTTGTATCGAGGTCCCGTGAGCCGGCCAGTCTGTGGATGGTTTTTAGGCGGTTTCCCATTTGCCTCGGCGAATTCGGGCTGGTTCCCCTTATTCCGCCTCAGCTACACTTTGTCGGCGATTGCTGCGCAAACAAGTTCTCCACGTACGCGTACGCCACCATTACTCTACCACGCAAACTTAGGGTTACACTCGTCTGGTGTGAGACGTACCCTGGGGGAGGGGTGGGGGGTCCACCGGGGGCCAAACCGCACAGTAACGCTGAAAGAATGGTTCGGTGCCGGGCGGTGGAGGGGTGAAGTGGATTGCGTGGGGTTGAGGACCACTGCGACTGCGGAAGGGCGGAGCCTCTCCGTCGTTTCTCGGCCCCCGGTTGACATACAATACAATACAAGGTGTCTGAATGTCTATGAGGATTAGAAGCCCGCTCTTCTCCAGAGCTGAAACCAGGGAACGTAGTGATGTTGGACGATGGGGTTTCGAGCGAAGTCGACGTTCTACACTACTGGCCATTAAAATTGCTACACCACAAAGATGGCGTGCTACAGACACGAAATTTAACCCATAGGAAGAAGATGCTGTGACATGCAAATGATTAGCTTTTCAGAGCATTCACACAAGGTTGGCGTCGGTGGCGACACCTACGACGTGCTGACATGAGGAAAGTTTCCAACCGATTTCTCTTACACGAACAGCAGTTGACCGGCGTTGCCTGGTGAAACGTTGTTGTGATGCCTAGTGTAAGGAGCAGAAATGCGTACCATCACGTTTCAGACTTTGATAAAGGTCGGATTGTAGCCTATCGCGATTGCGGTTTATCGTATCGCGACATTGCTGCTCGCGTTGGTCGAGATCCAATGACTGTTAGCACAATATGGTATCGGTGGGTTCAGGAGGGTAATAACGCCGTGCTGGATCCCAACGGCGTCGAATCACTAGCAGTCGAGATGACAGGAATCTTATCCGCATGGCTGTAACGGATCGTGCAGCCACGTCTCGATCACTGAGTCAACACATGGGGACGTTTTAAAGACAACAACCATCTGCACGAATAGTTCGACGACGTTTGCAGCAGCAGGGACAATCAGCTCGGAGACCACGGCTGCGGTTACCCTTGACGCTTCATCACAGACAGGAACGCCTGCGATGGTGTACTCGGCGACGAACCTGGGTGCACGAATGGCAAAACGTCATTTTTTCGGATGAATCCAGCTTCAGTTTACAGCATCATGAGAGTCACATCCGTGTTTGGCGACATCGCGGTAAACGCACATTAGAAGCGTGTATTCGTCATCAATCAGCGTGATGGTATGGGGTGCCATTGGTTACACGTCTGGGTCACCTCTTGCTCGCATTGACGGCACTTTGAACAGTGGACGTTACATTTCATATGTGTTGCGACCCGTGGCTCTACCCTTCATTCGATCCCTGCGAAACCCTACATTTCAACAGGATAATGCAAGACCGCATGTTGCAGGTCCTGTACAGGCCTTTCTGGATACAGAAAATGTTCGACTGCTGCCCTGGCCAGCACATTCTCCAGATCTCTCACCAACTGAAAACGTCAATGGTGGCCGAGCAACTGGCTCGTCACAATACGCCAGTCACTACTGTTCATGAACTGTGGTATCGTGTTGAAGCTGCATGGGCAGCTGTACCTGCAGACGGCATCCAAGCTCTGTTTGACACAATGCCCAGGCGTATCAAGGCCGTTATTACGGCCAGAGGTGGTTGTTGTGGGTACTGATTTCTCAGGATCTATGCACCCAAATTGCGTGTAAATGTAATCACATGTCAGTTATAGTATAATATATTTGTCCTTTGAATACCCGTTCATCGTCTGCATTTCTTCTTTGCGTAGCAATTTTAATGGCCAGTAGTGTAACTCATCCCAAAGGTGTTCCATTGGATACAGGATCGAACTCTGGCTACGCCAGTCCATTTCAGGAACGTTATTGTCCAGAAATCATTGTCTCACAGATGCTGCTTTATAACACAGTGCATTGTTGTGCTGAAACAGTCATCGAATCTGAACTGTTCAGGTGTAGGCAGTAAACAATACTGTAAAACGCATTCACATCCTTTCGCTTTTAGTGTTTTCTGACGCACAATAAGGGAACCAGGTCCTAACCACGAAAATACCCACATACCGCACACCAGCTCCCCTGCACCTCATTGCTGTCACTAGAAATGGCCGCAGCTAATGTTCTCCAGACATCCGCCAAACCCAAAACCCTTCCATCGGATTCCCAGAGCGCATCATTCCAGATCACTCGTTTCCACTCATCAGTGATGTCGCTCCCTACATCACATGAAGCGTTGATTATCATTGATTTCAGAAATTTATAGGTTACTGTGTTAGCTGGGCAGCTGATAGCACTTTGGAACTCAAGAGTGATCCATTTTGTCGATTTCATGTTATTTCTTACAGCCACATTCTGCAATTCTCTGTGATCCTGTCCGTGAGTAAATGGTGGCTACCTGCTCTTTGTTTAGCTGTGGTTGTTTCTTCGCGTTTCCATTATGCAATCACAACATCACGTGTCTGCTTGTTTTAAAATTTGAAATGTGCCATTGCACAAAATTTTAATATTTTAAACATGGAAGCAGTTCAGCAACGGTGCACGTAGAAACTTGATAGGATTGGGAAATAACAGCCAATCAGTTGCAGCATTAATGGTTTATTAATCTTCTACCATGGTTTCGACAAAACCAAATTTGTCTTCTTCAGAAGGAATATGGACCTACTGAACAAATTATTACAAAATAGTTACAAATGTCAACCACAGAAGGGAACCAGATTTGATAAGCATTAATTTCCAAAAATTTTTAGAAGAGTATACTCACTCACAGAATCACATTTTGACATAAACTGATGTTGAAGCTATAAGGGTCCTGCCTAGTACAATGTGCATGTAACCCCCAAATATCAACAGCTAAAATACGCCCCCAGCGGCTCACGGTTCTTTCGTGAGTTCGTGCGTGGTGCACACGGGATCCTGAGCTATTGCAGACCATTCTTCCTTCCCAGGCTGCATTCCCTTCCCTGTACTTTGTCCCCACCTTCCCATCTCTCAGTATTCTTACTTATATCAATCTGGCTATCCACCTGGTTTTCTGTTTTTCTCGTGGCATTGTTCCCCTTGCTTCTCTTTCTCATTTTCCCTCTCTGACTTTTTTGGTCCCCCTTTGGGGCTTCTCGCCATAGTGTGTCTCATTTCTGGAAGAACTCCCTCCCTAGGATCTACAGCGTGGATTCCCCTCCCTCCCCCCCACCCCTCCTTCCCCTCTTCCTTTCCGCTGTAGCCTCTCTCTGTCCTGCTTCGTCACCAGCATCTGTAGCCAGTCCATGTGTACTCATCTTCCTGAGCTCCCTAACAGGACAGGGATCACACTTCTGATACCTGGGCTTGCCTGACCATGTATGCCTAGGAGTGGTTGCCTGTCATTCTGGAGCATCAGAACTCCCAGCAACGGCTGTTGTGCCTTGGTGTGGCTGGGTGGCGCCCAAAGAGAGCCTCTGATCACAGTGGGTGGTGGTGGAAAGACCAGCGAGGTAACTTGGCCATTGGGAGGCGGGAAGGGAACGAGGGAATCTATGGGAAGTGGTCACTGTTACAGAGGTCGTGTGGTGATCAGTGGAGGGAAGGAAAAAAAGGAGGAGAAGTGAGCGAAAGATCAATGGCAGAGAAAGTACCATATGAAGCACTCAAATAAGTAGGATAGCCATCATAAAGAAGGCGCTGGTCGTGGTCCAAAAGAAATTGATCAGTTAGGAGCCCCGACTAGAAGAAAAGGCACTGTCCCACAAAGGGTGGTGGGCATTAAAATCCTCAAGGAGGGGGAAGGGGGGGGGGAGTTGGTGAAGCTGGGCAGTGAGAGCAATATGTGTAAGTGACGTGTCAGAAGGGAGATAGAGATTGCAAACTGTGCATGCACAGTCCAAGCGGATCCAGACAGCAACTGCTTCCAATGTGATACGAACGTGGGTCCAGGTACTAACAACATCCGTGTGGACCAACGTGCGAACGCCACCAGGACCTCTCAGAGATCCGAACTGGTTCCAACAGAAAGCACAGAAACCATAAAGGGTCGGTGATTACGCATCAGTAAAATGAGATTCCTGGAGAGTGACAAAAGCTGTCGAATTAAAGGCAATAAGTGATTGAAAACTCTGACACGTGACGATAATTCTATTGAATAAGCAGGGACTGGGCATCCAACTGGGAGGCGAATGGGCAGGAGCCCATTACACTGCCAGGTCTCTCTCTGGATGGGCTGACACCCATAAATAAAAGCTCATACTAAGATTGTGAGGGGAGAGATGGCACTTTCAGGTTCATCAGAGGTGACTTGTTCAAAGCTTGTGTTTCTTCTTCTTCTCGTTTATAGGTCCAGGAGGGCAGTTCACGGTGGAAACAAGGCTTCTGAAAGATTTGGAACAGTAGAAGAGTGGATGACCTTGGGGCTCAGAGACTGTGTGTCCTGTTACCAAGAAATAGTAGCAAGCAGGCCTCCACACTTCTCCAGCTGGGAAGGGGGAGGGGGAGGGAGGAGCGGCACATGGAGGATAAGGCTTGGAAACTGCAGGGGTAAGGAAGAGGGAGGAGGGGGAAGTGACGTACTAAAGGCAAAGGAAGAACTGATCAACACAGGGAGAAGTCGGTCATATTTCTGACAAGCCTCAGTGTAAGATAAGATCACGTCAGTGTGTTAGGAATGCTTCGTCTCCTCTCTAGTTCCTACTATCCCTTCGTCAAAGGTGTGAAATACACTCTGCCCTCTCCAAGTTTGTCAGTGGCAGTCTTTCACTCCAGGCCTTGCCCTTCCAGGTGGCCTTTGTACAGATCCTCAGTTCTCGTGGAACACCTCATGACCCATTTTACGACGGCAACAGCGTCAGCCTCCTATCCAGCTGCTTTCCTTCTCCAGAAACAGTGGGCTTAAGCCCCCACTTATGTTTTACCCCCTGTCAGGCGGAATCTGACAATGAACCTTTTACTGAATGGGAGTTTCTTCTGGCACTCTCTTCTTCCCATGGTTCAGCCCCTGGCCTTGATTCTATCCATAACCAATTGCTTCTACACTTCAGTCCTTCACAATGACGATATCTCATCCAGGTGTTTAACAGTATTTGGCTCCAAGTCATTTTCCCCTCTCAATGAAGAGATAATATGGTGGTTATTGTCCTTAATCCCAGCAAGGATCCATCATCCCTTGATAGTTACTGTCCCCCGCAGGTTACTAGAATGCATGGTGGCTTAGCAAGTCAACTGGGTCCTTGTGTCATGGAACCTTTTACCTCCTTACCAGTGCAGCTTTTGGGAGGGATGGTCTCCAATTGATCACTTGCTTCGATTGGAAACCACAACTGGGCAGCCCTTTTCTCAGTGCTGCTATTTTGCCACCATTTTCCTCGATCTTTGTAAGGCCCACGACGCAAAAATGGTTCAAATGGCTCTGAGTACTATGCGACTTAAATTCTAAGGTCATCAGTCACCTAGAACTTAGAACTAATTAAACCTAACTAACCTAAGGACATCACACACATCCATGCCCGAGGCAGGATTCGAACCTGCGACCGTAGCGGGCGCTCGGTTCCAGACTGTAGCGCCTAGAACCACACAGCCACTCCGGCCGGCCCCACGACGCAATCTGGCGCCATCACATCCTCCTTACGTTCGATGAATAGGATTCTTGGGCCACCTCCCAATTCTTATTCACCATTTCCTGTCCCACAGGTCGTTCAGAGTTAAGGATGGCACCATTCTCAGCTCTCTTCAGACCCAGGAGAATGCATTCCATAGGGCTCCATATTACATGTCCTCCTTTTTCTCATTGATATTAATGGACCTGTGGCTTCTGACAGACCGTTAGTCACCCCTGCTCTGTATGTGGATGATTTCTGTATTTGAGATACCTCCCACTCAGTGGCCTCTGCTCAATAACAGCTCCAGGCTGCCATCAGGTGCACTTCCATATATACATTCTTGCACACTTTTCAGTTCTCTCCCCTTACGTCTAGGGTGGCGCATACTACTGTCTGGAGCTCTACCTCAACACCAAACACCTGTGGCCCCTCAGTTCTGTTTCTTGGGTGTTCTTTTTGAGAGAAAGCTAACTTGGTTGTCCCATACCCATTTCTAATGGTTAGCTGTTTTCACAAACTCAATGTCCTTTGCTTCCTTGAGCCCACATCTTGGGGTGCAGATTGTTCAACCTTCTCCACCTTTATCAGGCATTAGTTCTGTCCTATCTAGACTATTGTTGTCATGTTTATGGATCAGCTGCCTCTTCCACGCTGCTCCTCGTGGACCTGGTTCATCATCATGGTATCCATATAGCCACTGGTGCCTTTTGCATGAGCCCTATCGACAGTCTTCTGGTTGACCCTAGGATCCCTCCCCTTTCAGTTCAGTCATCCACGCTCCTGGTATCCTATGCCATCACTATGAGCTCTTCCCCTGTTCTAGACTATTGTTGTCATGTTTATGGATCAGCTGCCTCTCCCACGCTGCTCCTCGTGGACCTGGTTCATCATCATGGTATCCATATAGCCACTGGTGCCTTTTGCATGAGCCCTATCGACAGTCTTCTGGTTGACCCTAGGATCCCTCCCCTTTCAGTTCAGTCATCCACGCTCCTGGTATCCTATGCCATCACTATGAGCTCTTCCCCTGTTCACCACTCTTAATCTATTCTTTTCGCAGCCCTTGACCACTGCCTGCCCACTGCTGAACCTTGTGTGTGTTTACTGGTTGGATATGCCTCACTTCTCTCCACCATGATTTCCATCTCCCCTCCTTCTCCTCTTTGCCCGGTTTTCTGTTGACCACCCCCTTGGATTGTTCCTCAGCCTCAGATCAGATTCAGAGGGATCTCTTCCGATTCCAAAAGTCTCCATCACTCTGCTAGTGTTCCATTGTTTGTTCTGAATGTTCTTACGGGAGTTTCGGGATGCCTTTTTTTTACAAAAGTGGCTCTAAATGCGCTGATCGTGTGGGATGTGCCTTCACACCTTCTTTTGGCAGAAGACACCATGTCTTGCCCGCCAGGTGTGGGGTGTTTATTGTGGACCTGATACCCACCTATCAGGCCCTCTGCTTTATTAAATAGTCTAACCTCACCAGTGTTTTGTTATTTATGGGTTAGAAGGGTGGCCTCCATGCTGTCACACGGTGTTTTTCCTGCCAACCCTTGGTCTCTGCCATTCACGACCTTCCTTGCTAATATTGGTGATGCTGCTTGTTTGGTTGATTCCTTTGGGTTCCTGGGCACATGGGTATCTAGGATAATGAACTTGTTGATAGTCTGCCTGGGGGTTGGGAGAGGGGGGGGGGGGGAAGTGGCTTTATGTCAAATCCCTTTTTGCTCAATCATGGGTTGCCTCTTCTGAGGCTATGCCATGTCTAATAAACTTCGTGTTTACAAGGAGACTCACACCGTGCGGTATTCTTCCCTCCACCTCTCCCGATGGGAATCTACCATCCTCTGTTGTCTTTGTCTTGGCCACAATAGGCTGACCCAAGATTTCTTACTCAGCAATGAGCTGCCTCCCACGCTTTGTATTCGCGGTGCTCCCCTCATAGTAATCCATATTTTGGTAGATTGCCCCCAACTTTTGCCCCTTCACCCTAAATATGCCATCCCACCTTCCTTGTCTCGGCTTTTAGTGGACGCCCCTCACATGGTTAGGTCTGTCCTCGGTTTTCTTCGCAAAAGTGGTTTGTTCAAAAATGTTCAAATGTATGTGAAATCTTATGGGACTTAACCGTTAAGGTTACCAGTCCCTAAGCTTACACACTACTTAACCTAAATTATCCTAAGGACAAACACACACACCCATACCCGAGGGAGGACTCGAACCTCCGCCGGGACCAGCCGCACAGTCCATGACAAAAGTGGTTTGTCCTCACAGGTTTAAGTCATTGAATCTTCCTCTGGAATTGAAGCCCCTCGGTTACCGTTAGCTTCGGTTATGAAGGCCTAGGACTTGCCTTCACACTGGTCGGGTTCTTCCCGCCTTTTCCCTGTGTTTTGTATGGTCTTTCGTGCAGTTTTGTTTCCCCCTTCCTTGTCTCTTCTTCCCCTGGTGTCGTCACTGTTGCGTAGTGATCGTGATATGGTATGGCGATCAGGACAGGCCGGTGGCGGTCCTGGTGCCCCTCTGTGTGTAGCGTTTCTGGAGCACCCCTGCTCTCCCCGTTTCCCCCTATCCCCTCCTGTTCTTTCATCTTCCTTCTGTCCTGACTTTTCTTTTGCCTCTTTGTTTGGTCGTTTGCCCTTCCCCTTGACTAAATCTGCGGTTTTTGTTGTTCGTCCCTTTATTTCTACCATCTTCGAGCAAGGGACTGGTGGTCTCACTGTCTGATCCACTCCCACAATCAACGAAGCAACCAACAGTTCAAACAGATAATTGATGGTAGTAGCCCAATACTGTAGGACTTGGCCGTAAAACTTTTTTAATGAAACACATTGGCTCTAGCAGACATTTATATGGCGCAAACAAGGCTAACAGCTAAAATTAAAAGGGGGAGGGGGGAGGTAGGGTGAGGGAAAGAGAGACGCATTAAAGACATATGGCAAGTAAAGAGCAAGCTGGGTCAGGTAAACAGTGCTAATTTATGCATACGCAAGCATCAAGCAGTACAAGAAGAACTTGTAAATAAATATGGGAACATACCAAGAATTGTAAATAAATATGGGAACATGCCAAGAAAAAGTACCGTATTTTATGGACTATAAGACGCACCTTAATTTTAAGCAGGTTTTTAAGAAAGTAAGATACTTAACATTTTCCTTATTAGATTGCAGAGCCATGCTAAAAAATTCTTAGTTAATAAAACAGAATTGATCCCTAAAATCCTTGAAAATCGACATCTGGACTTTCTTCTTCTTCTTCTTCTTCTTCTTATTCCTTTCTCATACATAGCTTAAAAGTTTATTCATCGAGGTCTCAACTGTGAAGTAAGTCCTCCCGGAATAACAGAAAGCTCTTTATTTCCCTGTCTCAGTTCCTCTTTAACAGAATTTTTCAAATGACATCTATAATGATCTAGCACAAGAAGAGAACTCTTCTTCAGTAAAGCACCTTTCCTTCCCTCCCACACGCTGTTAATTCACAATTTCATAACAACCCCATCCATCCAACCCCTCTCATGTACGTGAACAACAACGCCTGGCATTATTTCAGAAGTTTTCGGCATTGTTTTGCGCTTGAGAATAATCATTGGATTAAGCTTAATACCGTCACCACAACATGAAAGGACAACAGTGCAGTGCATTTTTTTCATGTCGACTTGTTTTTATAGTTACAGTTTTAGCATCTTTCATGCCAACAGTTCTGTTACTCGGCACATCAAGTGTCGGAGGAGTTTCGTCCATGTTTGCTATTTGGCTTTGCTCTGCACTGGTTTTCTTTCAATGTTGAATAATAAAGTGATGGAAAGATAATATTTTCTCTTCATATTCTTGTAGCATTTACTGAGATATTTTGGTTTTGGTTCGCATTGCTACTTACATGACGGTTCACAAACCTGTAGCACCAACCAACTTCACCCTTAATATCCGTTAAGTTCCATTGTAGCGCTAACTTATGAGTGTGTAACTGAATCATTTTTGCGTTGATTCCAGTCCCATTTCGACGGTGTTCTTTAATCCATTTCAATACGTCATCTTCTAGTTTTGGCCATTTTGCATTCAGTCCTCTATTTGCACATTTAGTCTTCCTATTTTTTACAGTTTTTCTTCACTAGCTCGTCAACCACGAATGGTTTTTCTGATGGCGGGGGCCCAAAGTACCGCTCAGCTGCTCTGGTTCCATGTTCTTCTGCATACGCTGTTAGTTTCAATTTATAGCCCACATCATTTGAGTATCTTTCCAAGTGGCAAGAAATTCATTTATGGGTTAATCCGGTAAGGTGTGACAAGCCTGAGATCAGCACAGCATTAGGTGGCAAAATACAGCACGGTCAGAACTGAAGGGCACAACAGCGGAGTCAGGGGAATTAATACGTCTTCTAAGACATCCATCTGTTCTCAGTGCCGAAGTGATGGCCCTACAAGTGGTGAATCCGACTGAGCTCCAGTAGCTGACTTAGTAGTGATGTATCATTCGGGGAAACACAACACAACCTTAGTTGTACTAGGGTGGACTGTGCAAATAAACTTTCAATGAGCATAATTGTCCATTCTGGTGTGGACAAATAAATGCATTTTGATCGGACGAGAGAACAGACTATTGCAAAAAATCTGTTAGCAGCACGAAGTGGAAGTGACTTCACAGATGTGCTTCATGATCCAGACAAGTGTAGCATCTTTTTCTCTGTGACTTCGGATGCATCGAGTTACAAGAATAGTAAAATGTTTCCTGAAGCGCTCAAGCACTTTGAATTAGATCCTGTCAGTCAGAAGAGCATTCAAAATAATCTTGTTGAATTCTACGATACCTTTCACTCTTGCATTGTAAAAAATGTAAACATTTCTAACAATGGTACAATTCAGTCCTTGCTCCCAATGTCCTTAAGGATATTTTTTAATTTTAATGGTTTTCAGAACATGCTTACTCATGATCAGCTGGACATAAACGAACACAACCGACGTCATGAATTTTTATTTTGAAAAATATAATAAGCACAAAAATTTCCATTGACTGTAGCACAGTGAAAAAGTGGGTATCAGTGTTGATTGAGACAGAGGTCAAAGGTGTTAAAGCCCCATACATAAACAAGATTCTTGAATTTCGTTTCATTATACTGGCATCTAATGCTCAAACAGAAAGAATTTTTCTTTGATAAACAGTACATGGTTTGATGATAGGAACCGTTGTGAAGTAGATTTAATGAAAGCTGAGTAACAAATGAGTATTAATTTCGGTTACCCATGTGAAGCATTTGATAAATTTGTAGAGAATGATAGCAAACTTCAGGGTGCCAAAAATGTAAGCAAATGTAGTTTTAAGTAAAAAAAAATTTGTAAACCTTCGGTTTGTAATTGCTATTACCAAGTTTTTTTGGTTTATTGTCAAAATAAATTGTTTTAAGATTTAATAAAAACTGCATAGGGCTATTATTTTGTCGGTCGAAGTCTCCCTTATTTTGATAAAAAATGTTGGTAACTCTAGGGCGGGAGGAAGGGGTATACGAAATATGCGAAATACCAAATAGGGAAAGTAGGAGTGAATGATGAAGCAGACTATGTAAACAATTAAAATCTGAGGAAAGTAAAGCAGGTACATAGTGAAATGTTAGAATAGTCAATAAAAACAAAAATGGGTAAAATCGATCTGAGCAGTACGTACATAATGTGAAAGAACAAGATACTTAAAAAGGATATAAGCAGATTTAAATACGGTGAAAAAGGGTGTAAGGCGGGGGAGGGGAAGAGGGGTACCAATGGCATGTATTAAATCTGAAATATAAAAAGAGAGAGGCAGTAGCTACACATGAAAAAGTACGCTATATGAAATTACAAAACTAAAAGTAGACTTCATAAATGGAAACAGAATCTTGATGAAAACAAACATCACGCGAGCGGTAAATTTGGCTACGCGGCCAGAAGTAGCGGCTTGAAGCCTTGGAGGAAATGCCTACTTCAAAATATTTCCGTTTTTTACGCAAAGTGTTTCAAAATTTCAAGTGCCCCCCATAAATCTAATCTCCACCGTTTTACCTCTTTGTGCAGAATTATGGTATCCTCTAAATTCCTCGCAGAATGATCAGCAATAAGTAATTCTTCTGCGAGGAATTTAGAGGACCGCGATGCTGGGCGTCGCATAAAAGATGTGACGAGCAGTATTTGTTTGGGTTAACTCCCACTACACATTGCAAAATAGAAACTGTAAATCCTAATCCTACGGTTATCCAGAAAGTAAGCTCCAATCGGTCGCTAAATGGAAACCACAGTGAAAATCAGAAACATTTTATTTGCAAGAGTTAGCTACACTTCCCAAATACTTCTCCGACTTAGACATTTGTCGGAGGGTTACACCAAATTTCCATCGTCACAGAAGGCAGCCGCCTGTGCTTTCCGATAATTCTCTACGCTGGTCTATAGCGCGTAGCCTGCGCCCAAGTGTTGTCTTCGTATCCAGCGTTTCATGTGAACAGAGATGATACTCAGGACGAGCCAATTAGGGCTGTGTTGTGGGTGATCCAACACTTCCCATAGAAAAGGCTGCAGGAGCTTCTTCACTGCCCCTGCAGAGTGCAGCTGAGAACTGCCGTGAAGAAGGAAGTGCGTGGCAGTTGTGTTAGGGGGGCTGCATTCATTAAGGAGAAGCCTGTCAGCTGGCCCTCCTACTTGGCGGGAGACATCGCTGTTGTAGGCACCTTTACTCGCTCACAGTGCGCTCACAACTGAAAGAACGTCTTGATGCGATCGACGGTTATACTAGAGACACTGCCCAACACGTCTGTTCAGAGCTTCATCGGGTTTTCACTGCGGTGCCCATTTCCCGACCGATTGGAACTTACTTTCTGGACAACCCTCGTATCTGCTGAAACTTTGTAGAAAATGCGCCTTGCGGCTATTAGGAGGAACGAAAGTAGCAGAATGGGCTGTGGAGTTTTACTGGTGTGTGTGAAATAAAAGTAAGGTACTCACGTTTGGCAGCTGGAAGGTGACATGGCGGCAGCTAGGACACGCCTGGGCAGCGCTGGAACAAAGAACACGTTCTTAGGGCTCTGCTAGAGCTGGGACATCATCAGGAAATTCTATCTCAAAATTCACGGTGTAACTTCTAAACGACATACTGAAGTTACCGATACAAGGATTAACGACCAACGTGACCCTATTGTTGCATGTTTTTCACGTACTGTCGTTGATTGAATTCGCTGGACCCCACACCTCAAGGTTATGCTGAACCACACAGCTGTACTGTCTCTAAAGTAGCATAGCTTGCAAGCAGACAAAGTGTTACCAACACAGTGTGCACAGGCGTGAAGTCAAAAGACTATTCAAGCATTGCCAGATAGTTTAGATAACGTGAAAGACTGCTGCTGATTAATTTATCTCTTTCATAGATCAGGCAGAACATTATGACCACAAGCCTACTATCGATAGGCGATAGCAGCATCAGCTGGCGAGGAATGGCTGTTAGTCAGACACACTCACAGTGCATGCAGCATCAGTGAGCGTGCTGTCTGTGTGTAGAATGGGGAGGGCGCACGATCTATCTGCATTTGACCAATGCCAGATTGTGATGGTCCGGAAGCGAGGCACGAGCATTTCGCAAATTGCACGACTTGTTGGGTGTTCGAAGAGTGTTGTGGGAGTGACTTCAACACAAGGTGTAACTACATCCAGACGTCGTGGGGTTGGGCGGCCACTTCTCATTACAGGAGTCGGGCGTGGTGGGCTGGTAAAACTGGACAGGCGGCGGACTGTGGTGGAACTATCATCAGACGTAAACGCTGGGCAGAGTACAAGTGAGTCTGAACGCACAATAGACCGAACACTCCTAAATATGAGCCTCCACAGCCGACGATGCAAACAATCATGTGCAAATGCTAACACGACGACATCGACAACTACGACTGAAATGGGCACGTGACCATCGGCACTGGACGGGGGCGCAGTGGCAGAGCGTTGCATGGTCTCATGAAACCCAATACCTTCTTCATCATGCTGGTGAGATGGCGCTAATCTCTTGTTTTCCAGCAGAACAGCTCCCTGACACCAGTACTGCTGGACAGAGACAAACTGGCGGCGGCTCCATTACGCTCTGGGGAACATCCGCATGGGCATTCATGGGTCCAGGAGAGCTCGTGAAAGGCACCTTGATGGCCAAGGAGCGTCGTCCACTGGTTGCAGACCACGTACGCTCCTTCATGACGATCATGTTTCCCGACGGCAGTGGCGTTTTTCAACAAGATAAAGCGCCATGTCATAAGGCCAGGAGTGTGATATAGTGGCTTGAGAAACACAGTGGCGAGTTCCAATTGATGTGCTGGCCCCAACTCGCCAGATTTGAACCAAACGAACATATCTGGGATGCGATTAACAATCCGTCATAGCTCACAGCCCCACTCCCGGGAATTTGCGGGTATTAGGTGACGTGTGTGCAGCTGTGGTGTCAAGTACCTCCAGCGACCTAGCAATGCCTCACTGCTTCCATGCCACGACGAGTCGCAGCTGTTAACTGTGACAAAAGTGGAGATACCGGCTAATAGGTATGGGGCTCTGGCTGATCAGATTACATAGGTGGCCATGATCTTCCGGGCGATCAGCCTTATCTTGAACAGATACATGTGGTTAGGGCGTGGCCCTCTTATTGGGCTTAAGGAAACGCTAGATGTGGAAGGATATGAATACGATTTACAGCATTGACTACTGTGTACAGTAGAGGAACAGTTCAGAGGCGACGATTGTTGATATCAGCTCGTCAATACACTGTGTCGTAAAGCAACATCTGCAAGACAACGGTTTGTGGACAGTAACATTCCTGAAATGGACTAACCTGCCTGGAGTCCCGACCTGAACGTTTGCGACGAGTCAGGACGTCGACTTCGCCCCAGACTCCAGCGTCCAACATCACTACCTTCCCTCGACTCGGCTCTTGAGTTGAATGGGGCCGCCTTTCATCCACAGAGATTCCGTCGCCTCATTGAAAGTGTCCCCAGCAGAGTTCAGTCATAAAGGCGAAGAGGGTACACATTCCATATTAATGCTCACTAACACGTGTTTGGATACTCTTCACCTGTATAAACTCATTCTTCCTTTGTTCAGTAGGTGAAAGATACAGGACGGAAAATCACTACACCTGGTATGAAGCACCCTCCGCCATAAACTGTACACTGGCTTAAGAGCGTAGATGGAGAAGTAGGTACACTACAGAGCCAAGGAAACTCGTAAAATGGTTCAAATGGCTCTGAGCACTATGGGACTTAACATCTGAAGTCACCAGTCCCCTAAACTTAGAACTACTTAAACCTAACTAACCTAAGGACAGTACATACATCCATGCCCGAGGCAGGATTCGAACCTGCGACCGTAGCAGCAGTGCAGTTCCGGACTGAAGCGCCTAGAACCGCTCGGTCACAGCGGCCGGCGATCAGGCATCCAGTTGCAGCATCATCACGCCCCTCAATACTTAGGAGTCAATCTCGGTAGAACTCTGACATTCAAAACCCACTGCAAGAACATTAAAATCTTCACTCGAAACAACCTAATTCGCAAACTAGCGGGGACACACTGGAGCTCACAACCACAAACTATTCGCTCTTCTGCAATGGCACTGTGCTTTTCTCCTGCCGAATATGCATCCCCAGTCTGGTATAGGTCATCTCATGCCAGACAAGTAGACACTGCTCTCAACGAAACCTGCAGGGGGATCACAGGTTGCTTACGACCTATCCCAACCGATAAGCTCTACTACCTGGCTGGAACACCGCCACCATGCACAGTGGCTGGCCGATAAGGAGAGACTGAAAGTGGAACAGAACAGTGCCCATCCACTGCACGGACATAATCCACCACAGCAACGGCTGAGATCGCAAAAGAGCTTCCAGAGGACATCCGAGAAGCTCACCGTCTTACCAGAGATGGCAAGGGTGGAGTTACGGAAGAAGTCGACGCCTCACCTGCGCGGATGGGTGCCAGAACCTGAAGAACAGCCATCTGGACACAATGAAAGCTGGCTGGTGTGAAAATCTTTAAACAGATTACGACCAGGAGTTGCACGATCCAGAGACAACCTGAGGATACGGGGCTTCTCAACAGAGGACACGTCCTGTGATTGTGGACAAGGACAAATCACAAGCCAAACACCTCAGTTCCCTTTGTACCTCACATGCTGAACGAAGAACGTTCTTCTGCAAGCCACTACAAGCGCTTTGGAGGTTGCAAAGTACTGACCACATGTAATATAAATACAATTTGTATCTATACTATGTGATAAAAAGTATCTGGACAGCTCCAAAAAATAAGTTCTTCATATTAGTTGCACTGTGCCGCCACCTACTGCCAGGTACTCCATATAAGCGACCTCAGTAGTCATTAGACATAGTGAGAGAGCAGTATGGGGCGCTTCGAACGTGGTCGGGTGATTGTTCAAAAATGGTTCAAATGGATCTGAGCACTATGGGACTTAACATCTGAGGTCATCAGTCCCCTAGAACTTAGAACTACTTAAACCTAACTAACCTAAGGACATAACACACAGCCATGCCCGAGGCAGGATTCGAACCTGCGACTGCAGTGGTCTCGCGGTTCCAAACTGAAGCGCCTACAACCGCCCGGCCACACCCGCCGGCGTCACTTTTGCCATACGTCTGTACGCGACATTTCCACACTGCTAAACATCCCTAGGACCACTATTTGCTATATGATAGTGGTGTGGAAACGTGAAGGGACACGTATACAACAAAAGCGCACTGCCCGAGCTCGTCTGTTGACTGACAGAGACCGCCGACAGCTGAAGAGGGTCGTAATGTGTAATAGGCAAACATCTATTCAGAACATCACATAGGAATTCCCAATTGCATCAGGATTCATTGCAATTACTAGGCCGGCCGTTGTGGCAGAGCGGTTCTAGGCGCTACAGTCTGGACAGCGCGACCGCTACGGTCGCAGGTTCGAATCCTGCCTCGGGCATGGATGTGTGTGATGTCCTTAGGTTGGTTAGGTTTACGTAGTTCCAACTCTAGGGGACTGAAGACCACAGATGTTACGTCCCACAGTGCTCAGAGCCATTTTGAACCGTCGGACTCAGGTGCATCATGTGAAAAGGCTTCTGAAGTGACTATGGCCCCACGACGGGAATTAGCAGACTTTTATGCGGAATCATAGTAGTAGCTAGACGCATGGGACATTCATTTTGAGAAATCGTTAGGGAGCTCAATAGTCTGATCCATAGCGTCAAATGTGTGCCGAGAATTCCAAGTTTCAGGCACTACCTCTCCACACGAACAACACAGTTGCCGATCGCCTTCACTTAGCAACCGAGAGCAGCGGCTTTTCCGTAGAGTTGTCAATGCTAATAGACAAACAACACTGCATGAAATAACCGGAGAGATCAATGTTGGGCGTATGACGAGCGTATCTGTTGGGTCAGTGCGGCGAAATTTGGCGTTAATGGGCTATGCCAACAGACAACCGACGCGAGTGTCTTTGTTAACAGCACATCGCTTACAGTTGGCTCGTGACCCAGGCGATTGGCAAACAGTGGCCTGGTCAGATGAGTCTCTATTACAGTTAGTAAAATCTGATGGTAGGGTTCGAGTTTGGTGCAGACCCCACAAAGCCATCGACCCAAATTGTCAACAAGGCACTGCGTAAGCTAGTGGTGGTTCCATGATGGAGTCAGCTGTGTTTTCATGCCGGCCGCTGTGGCCGAGCGGTACTAGGCGCTTCAGTCTGGAACCGCGCGACCGCTACGGTCGCAGGTTCGAATCCTGCCTCGGGCATGGATGTGTGTGATGTCCTTAGGTTGGTTAGGTTTAAGTAGTTCTAAGTTCTAGGGGACTGATGACTTCAGATGTTAAGCCCCATAGTGCTCGGAGCCATTTCAACCATTTTTAGCTTCACCTCAATTCATGACTACGTTGACTGGTGCAGCTGATGTCTCGATCTGGGCTGAGCCCTTCCACGCTCCATATTATACTGACCTCACGAGAGGAGGTCAGCAGAGGTGCAGCCACATATTTGGTTTTGCGGGTTAAGAACCAAGGTAGAACACATTGAAACCGTTCTCCCTGTTGGGCCCTCGTTTACGATCAAAAACCCAAAAACAGTTTACCCTGTACCGCTGCAGCGTTAAATTAACATCAAACTATCGACTGCCGCCGTAGCGTGCTGGATAGCGTAACAAACTGGAACGTTGAATGTGACGAGCTTGAATCTCGTCACGTTCCTACAAATTTATTTTTAAATTTTATTTTTCTTCAGTTATTAGCTTCAGATGTAATCTTTTTAAAATTTCCAATCCTTTGTCAAGTCATTTTAACCATTATTTTAAGTGTCTCATTTTTTTATCATATTGTCTTCCTGTCATTCTTTTTCCATTTGTAAACTTTGTCCAATGGTTTCAATGCTCTTTATTTATATATTGTAATATTTAACCACTTAAAAAATACCGATCGAAGGACTAAAAAATCGAAATAGTTATTAGTATACTTGATTGTCCAACAGTCACAAAAATTTGTTTTTCGTTGCGAGATTTTTGGGGGGTAATAATCACACAAACATTTAAAACACAAATTGCTCTCGCATAATGGACGAACTATAAAAGCTGTGTTTCTACATTCATATGGTTTCTTCATCAAATTCCTCCATTCTTTCGTCATAATATTTGCTGGTTGCTGGTTGATGAGTTTGCGCCGTCGAACATTTTAAATGCCGCACACTCACAAAACAAATGCGAGAGGAAAACGCAAAAAAATTAACAAAAAAGAACTGATTTGTGATTGGTAACTGCAAATCCACCAACAATTCTGAGCCCAAATGGAGAAATGAGAAGAAATCAGGAAGTTTATACAATCGTTCAAATTACTTAGCAAAGAATTAGAAAATTTAAAAACATTACATTAGAAGCAAATAACAGAAGAAAAATGAAACTTTAACAAATGGTAAATCATAGGAACAATACGGGATTCGACGCCGCTACCATCAGTGTTCCAGTCTGTTATGCTACCCATTACTAAACTGATTTAATACTCTAGCGGAACAAGCTAAATTGTTTTTCGGCTTTTACTCGTAAACGACAGCCCACCAGGTGGAATGGCTTTAGGGTGTGTTACCTGGGTTCTTAACCTACACTAGTATTACTTAAACGTCGATAAACTATCGATTAATCAATATTAACTGCACTATACACCTATTGGTAGTCTGGTTTAACTATCGATAGTCCTATAGTTTATAATATAATTCTTTTTGAAGTGGCACCTGAAAAATTGTAGGTTCCTATTACCTCCATGGCGTTTGGAGTGCAGGGGGAAAGTAGATTGTATGGGGATATTTAATCAACAACAAATATCATGGCGGCTTAGCCAGTCTAAGTTGTTTATAAAATGGTTCAAATGGCTCTGAGCACTATGCGACTTAACTTCTGAGGTCATTAGTCGCCTAGAACTTAGAACTAATTAAACCTAACGAACCTAAGGACATCACACACATACATGCCCGAGGCAGGATTCGAACCTGCGACCGTAGCGGTCGCTCAGCTCCAGACTGTAGCGCCTAGAACCGCACGGCCACTCCGGCCGGCTAAATTGTTTATAAACTGTGTTGTTAACAGATTGGTCGCTGTGGGGGAGGGGTCATAAAAGAGGGAATTTTCTTGTCTGCCTTCCAGTGATGACAACTCACAGTCGTGCGCATCTCGTACCTACACACGTAAATAACATGGGTCCGTGAATGTGCATTATACTGATTTTCATCTTCAAATGTATGATCTTGCTTACTTGTAGGAAGAAATACAAATACAAATAAGGCTGTTGTAACACACCGAAGTTAGTAAAGGAAAAAATGACATATTAAAGATTTGTCAAGTGTTTCTGATTGTACTGTATAATGCATTTTAAAATAAAGTGTTCTGGATTCCTAGATTAAACAGTATTGTTTGACTAAATCATTCCATGAAAGAGTGAAACCATTTAACACATTGATTGTTGATATGCTTGTGACATTATTAGATCCTAGGTTTAAAAAACTTGTTTCAGTAGATTTAAAGAGGCAGAGAACGCTGCACAAGTACTACTGAAAGAGTATGCTGCTATCATCGCATCAACTACATAAAAAAAATAACACCTCAAACAGAAGCATCCATCAGCTGAGGCAATGCGTCTACTGATACGTCTAAAAACAGTTTGAAATCGTATGATCTACTTCTTTTGCCCAACCAGCAACAACGGAATGTCGATGTTCGTTACACCAGTCAGTAATTCCATAATTGGCCTACATCAATATTTTGAAATACCTGTAATAGACAAGCATACTTGTGTATTAGAATACTGTGCAAAATCTAATACTATGTTGCGCGTAATGGCCAATAAATTTTCGTGGTGTCCAGTGACTTCAATTCCTGCAGTGAGGGTTTTCTCCATGACAGTGTAAATAATTACTTAAAACACAACAGACGAAAGGAAAGAATTTAAACACCTTACGTGTATCTTTTAATGTTGTAATGTCTGAAATACTCCTCTGTGATACAGACAAGGGGGAGATTGAGCCAATAATTAAATGACTGAAGACTAAGGACTCTCGTGGTAATGATGGAGTGCCCAGCAGAATATTAAAGTACCGTGCTGCACATGTTACCCTGTATTTAGCCACGTCTGTAGTTTTTCCTTTAGGAATGGTCAGTTTCCTGAACGATCAAAGTACTCAGTAGTAAAGCCGCTTTATAAAAAGGGAGAAAGGGATAATGTAGACAATTTTAGACCTATTTCTATGCCATCAGTGTTTCCTAAGTTATTGAAAAGGCTCTGAATGTAAGGATAATTGATCATTTTATACCACACAATTTGCAATCAAATATACAATTCGGCTTTAGAAGTCATTTAACAACTGAAAATGCTATACTCTCTTTTCTCTGTGAGGTACTAGATGGGTTAAGCAAAAGGTTTCGAGCGACAGGGCGTGTGATTGTGTTGATTACAAAATATTGCTCCAGAAGTTGGACCAGCACTGTTTGTTCACCAGTTACATTAGCAACCGACAGTAAAAGGTCATTATTCAGTGTTGAGAATGGCTGTGATGTGGGGTCTGAGTGAGGCATGGGGAAATGGGGGGGGGGGGGGGGGTGCCCCAAGAATCAGTGTTGGGGCCACTCCTGTTCCTTATTTATATAAATGATATGCCCTTAGTATTACGGATAAGTCTAAAATATTTCTGTTTGCTGATGACACTAGCTTGGAAGTAAAAGATGTTGTGTGCAACATTGGCTCGGTTTCAAATAGTACAGTTCATGACATAAGTTCATGGCTTGTTGGAAATAAACTAACGCAAAATCACAGTAAGACTCAGTTTTTATAGTTCATAACACACAATTCAACAAAACCCGACGTTTTAATTTCAAATAATGGGCATATGATTAGTGAAACTGGACAGTTGAAATTTCTTGGTGTTCAGAGAGATAGTAAACCGTCGTGGAAAGCCCACGTTCAGGATCTTGTTGATAAACTTAGTGCGCCATTTTTACTATTCCAACGATATCTGAAGTGAGTGATCGTTCGACACGAAAATTAGTCTACTTCGCTTATTTTCATTCACTTATATCGTATGGTATTATATTTTTGCGTAACTCTTCCCATTCTAAAAGGTTATTTCCGGCAATAAGTGGTGTCAGTTGGCAAACCTCTTGTTCACCCCTGTTCACGAGTCTGGGTATTTTGACATTGGCCTCTATATATACATATTCTTTACTGTCGTTCCTTGTTAACGATATCAGCTTATTCCCAAGAATTTGCAGCTTTCACTCAGTTAATACTCGGCAGAAATGCAATCTACCTTTGTATTGCAGTTCCTTACTCTCGTGCAGAAAGGTGTGCATTATATTGCTGCGTCCATGTTCAATAAGCTAGCACTTCAATTCAATAATCTTGGCAGTAAGGCAGGCGCTTTCAAATCGAAACTAAAGAGTTTCCTCATGGGTCACCCCTTCTGTTCTGTCGAGCAATTCCGTTGCAAAATTAAGCTGATTCTTGTTGTTGTGTTGATTGCTTTTACTTAAAGTTATGGTTGACTTTTTTCGGGTTCATAGAGATTTTATTTTTATCTGTTATTATATGTTGTAATTTCACGTAGTGACACGTTCCATGACCTTGGAGCTTTGCTCCTCAATTTAGTCCTACGGAACTTGACGTGTAAATAAATAAATAAATGAAAACAACAGACTACAAGACGAGAATTTAAATACCTTATTTTTTATAAAACAAAATTTGCATATTTTGTATTATTGCATAGCCGGCCGGTGTGACCGAGCGGTTCTAGGGGCTTCAGTCTGGAACCGCGCGCCGCTACGGTCGCAGGTTGAATCCCGCTTCGGGCATGGAAGTATGTGATGTCCTTAGGTTAGTTAGGTTTAAGTAATTCTATGTTCTAGGGGACTGATGACCTCTGATGTTGCCATAGTGCTCAGAGCCATTTGAATCATGTTATTGTATTTTAAGCAATAAAAATTCTTAGAAAGCTGTTTTTCATTTGAAATACTTGTCCAGAATGATCGATAGTTAATCGACACGTCGATGGATTTTAAGTTATTATCGATAATATCGGATGTGACAACTGTCGATGTTTAAGTAAAACTAACCTACAAAACCATATAGCTGGTTGCAGAAGGTCCATTACATCACTGGAATCCTCTCTTCGTCAGCGTGAGGGCGCTGCGATTCCTCGCTAATGTCTGTAGCGTCGATTGGTCGTGTCGACTCTGGTGTGGCCGCGCAGTTTCTGGACAGTGTCAAGAGATCGATACACTAGAATTTGGCGCTGGACAGGGTCGTACGGTGATTCCAACGCGGTTAACTTCTATTTTATCCATACTGTATGAGAGGTCGTGGTTCTGAATGTCAATGTTAAAAAATATACCGGCACAGCCACTTGTTTATAGTGTAAAACACTAAGACTAACGCGTTTCGGAAGCCAAGAATCCATTATCAGAATAATAAAAAGAAAAAGAACCTGTTAAAACTCGCTAAAATGGAACTTGCACCAGGCACAATAAAACTGATAATAAAATTAAACTTCATTTTTAGCAACTGGCAGGATACCATCATTTGATGAGGTCCTTGGAAGATGTATACGTTATCTGTTAGTATAGACATGTCTGTGACCTCCTTGTTTACTTGCGCGTGAGCTCACTCGCGTTTCAGTGTCGTGTTTGGCTACGTGGTGTGTGGTATCAACGAAGACGCACGGGCGGTTTACGACGATGGAGGAGAGAGAGAGCCATGTGGTTAGATGTTGAACACCATAGGCGATACCTACATCTACATGTACATGATAACTCTGCAATTCACATTTAAGTGCTTGGTAGAGGGTTCATCGAACCACAATCATACTATCTCTCTACCAATCCACTCCCGAACAGCGCGCGGGAAAAACGAACACGGAAACCTTTCTGTTCGAGCTCTGATTTTTCTTATTTTATTTTGATGATTATTCCTACCTATGTAGGTTGGGCTCAACAAAATATTTTCGCATTCGGAAGAGAAAGTTGGTGACTGAAATTTCGTAAATAGATCTCGCCGCGACAAAAAACATCTTTGCTTTAATAACTTCCATCCCAACTCGCGTATCATATTTGCCACACTCTCTCCGCTATTACGTGATAATACTAAACGAGCTGCCCTTTTTTGCACCCTTTCGATGTCCTCCGTCAATCCCACCTGGTAAGGATCCCACACGGCGCAGCAATATTCTAACAGAGGACGAAGACGTGTAGTGTAAGCTGTCTCTTTAGTGGACTTGTTGCATCTTCTAAGTGTACTGCCAATGAAACGCAACTTTTGGCTCGCCTTCGTCACAATATTATCTATGTGGTCTTTCCAACTGAAGTTGCTCGTAATTTTAACACCCAGGCACTTAGTTGAATTGACAGCCTTGAGAATTGTACTATTTATCCAGTAATCGAATTCCAACGGATTTCTTTTGGAACTCATGTGGATCACCTCACACTTTTCGTTATTTAGCGTCAACTGCCACCTGCCACACCATACAGCAATCTTTTCGAAATCGCTTTGCAACTGATACTGGTTTTCGGATAACCTTACTAGAGTTTTTTTATATTTTGACGACTATGTGGAGAGGCACCTTGGAAGACACGGCTGCAACAAGGGAGTTAGCCACGATGTTTTCATTTTATTATGAATTCTATTGTGCCTGGTGCATGTTCCATTTTAGTGAGTTTTAACAGGTTCTTTTACTTTTTATTATTCTGCTGATGGAAGCTTGACTTCCGAAACGCGTCAATCTTAGTGTTTTGCACTATAAACAAGCGGTCGAGCCGATACATTTTTTAACACTGCGGTTACCTTTTAATGGAGGTCGGTGCACTCGGCCCTCGACTTGGCTGCGTCGGCTCTACTGAATGGTGCCAACATTACCAGACATTTGGCGGTGACATTTTCGAAGCGAAGCGGCGCGCGCGAGCCGCGAATAGCCACTGCGGTCGATCTATATCGGTGCGGCCTGCCGGGGACTTGAACCGCGGCCCCGCGCCGCGCTATTCCGGGAGTTTATAGCGTGCGGCGCTGGCCGTCTGCCCGGCGCGGGGTGTGAACCCGGGCTATTCGCGCGCGCGCCGCGCCCGGAATAGCAGCGGCCGGCCGCTATTCCCGGCCCCGGCGGCCGGCGGGTCTTCCTGTTTGGCGGCAGCCGCTGCCCGGGTCGGGGCCCAAGGGCGGCCGCGCGGGTAGCCGCGGCAGCCACGGCCGCCTTGGCAGCGGGCGGGCCGCGGCCGTGCAGCGCCGCACCAGAGTGAGTCACGCGCGCAGACTGCAGCAACTCGCATTCCGCGGTAAATGCCAATATACACCGCGCAACACAACCACAGCACCACTTCTTACGAAACCCCGTACGAGGCTACTTCCCTATGTTAAAAATATGGTTGTTATTCTGATTCATTACAACATTTCCGGAAAGCTCTTGACACCGTTCCTCACAAGCGACTTCTAATCAAGCTGCGGGCCTATGGGGTATCGTCTCAGTTGTGCGACTGGATTCGTGATTTCCTGTCAGGAAGGTCGCAGTTCGTAGTAATAGACGGCAAATCGTCGAGTAAAACTGAAGTGATATCTGGTGTTCCCCAGGGAAGCGTCCTGGGACCACTGCTGCTCCTGATCTATATAAATGACCTGGGTGACAATCTGAGCAGTTCTCTTAGGTTGTTCAAGATGATGCTGTAATTTACCGTCTAGTAAGGTCATCCGAAGACCAGTATCAGTTGCAAAGCGATTTAGAAAGGATTCCTGTATGGTCTGCCACTTAACGCTAAATAACGAAAAGTGTCAGGTGATCCACATGAGTTCCAAAAGAAATCCGTTGGAATTCGATTACTCAATAAATAGTACAATTCTCGAGGCTGTCAATTCAACTAAGTACCTGGGTGTTAAAATTACGAACTTCAGTTGGAAAGACCACATAGATAATATTGTGCCGAAGGCGAGCCAAAGGTTGCGTTTCATTGGCAGTAGACTTAGAAGATGCAACAAGTCCACTAAAGAGACAGCTTACACTACACTCGTTTTCCTCTGTTAGAATATTGCTGCACGGTGTGGGATCCATACCAGGTGGGTTTGACGGACGACATCGAAAGGGTGCAAAAAAGGGCAGCTCGTTTTGTATTATCACGTAATAGGGGAGAGAGTGTGGCAGATATGATATGCGAGTTGGGATGGAACTTATTAAAGCAAAGACGTTTTTCGTCGCCGTGAGACAGGCTTGTAGCCTCTCCCCAATGTTATTCAATCGGTATATTGAGCAAGCAGTAAAGGAAACAAAAGAAAAATTCGGAGTAGGTATTAAAATCCATGGAGAAGAAATAAAAACTTTGAGGTTCGCCGATGACATTGTAATTCTGTCAGAGACAGCAAAGGACTTGGAAGAGCAGTTGAACGGAATGGAGAGTGTCTTGAAAGGAGGATATAAGATGAACATCAACAAAAGCAAAACGAGGATAATGGAATGTAGTCGAATTAAGTCGGGTGATGCTGAGGGAATTAGATTAGGAAATGAGACACTTAAAGTAGTAAAGGAGTTTTGCTATTTAGGGAGTAAAATAACTGATGATGGTCGAAGTAGAGAGGATATAAAGGGGGAAATTTGTTAACATCGAGTATAGATTTAAGTGTCAGGAAGTCGTTTCTGGAAGTATTTTTATGGAGTATAGCCATGTATGGAAGTGAAACGTGGACGATAAATAGTTTGGACAAGAAGAGAATAGAAGCTTTCGAAATGTGGTGCTACAGAAGAATGCTGAAGATTAGATGGGTAGGTCACATAACTAATGAGGAGGTATTGAATAGAATTGGAGAGAAGAGGAGTTTGTGGCACAACTTGACTACAAGAAGGGACCGGTCGGTAGGACATGTTTTGGGGCATCAAGGGATCACAAATTGCATTGGAGGGCTGGGTGGAGGGTAAAAATCGTAGAGGGAGACCAAGAGATGAATACACTAAGCAGATTCAGAAGAATGTAGGTTGCGGTAGGTACTGAGAGATGAAGAAGCTTGCACAGGATAGAGTATCATGGAGAGCTGCATCAAACCAGTCTCAGGACTGAAGACCACCACAACAACAATAGACACAGGGTGACACACGGAAGACGGACGGTTTTTAATGAAATAATACTCAGCCAATTGTAAAATTAAGGCATGTTTATTTACACAAAATCAAAGCTCATTATTTGCCATTTCAGTTAACAAAGTTATTTGTGAAAAATAATGTCGTCAAGGTGATGTCCATCATTTCGAATGCAGGACTTCACGTCTCTTCTCAGAATGCTCCATCACACGGACTAAAATCTCTGCAGGGATGGCAGCAATTTCTTGAATTATTGCATTGTTCAACTCGTGCAAATTTCTCGGTTTGTGGTTATAGACACAGTTCTTAAGGTACTCCCCACAGAAAAAAGTCACATACTGACAAGTCGAGAGACCTGGGAGGCCAAGAACACTGCCAAAACGTGAGATGATCCGGCCACGAAACGTGCGTCTAAAAACTGTCATTGAAGTGTTTGCAGTGTGCGATGTTGCCCCATCCTGCTGGAGCCGAACGCGTTTTAAAGCGATTCGTCGTCTCCTTAGTTCTGGTTTCAAGAGTGTTTCAAGCACACAAATGTTACGAACCGAATTAACAGTAACTGTGGCCCCGTTCTCTTAAAAAAAAAAAAAGTCCAATAATGCCAACAGAGCCAAGAGCACACCAGTCTGTTACTTTTTCTGAGTGTAGAGGACGCCGGTGGATAAGGGTGGATGCTCTGGAGCCCAGTAACGTAGGTTTTGCTTGTTCACGGTCCCGTTTAAGTGAAAATGAGCTTCATCGCTCATCAATAAAATTTCTTTTTCATTCGATCCCAAAATCACTTGCATTCTGCAAGGAAAGTCTTCTCGTACAGCAAAATCAGTTTCCTTAAGTTGTTGGACAATGAGCATTTTGTAGGGATGGAATTTTAATTCTTTGTGCAAAATTCGTCTAACCGATTCACGATTGATTCGTAACTCACTAGCATGACGTCTAGCCGACCGTCCTGGGCATCTGACTGCCGCTTGCCTCACCCTTTCATCATTTTCTGGTGTCGTTACTCTGCGTCTCGGCCCAGGATGCTTTTCTTGTCCAGTATGTTTCCAGTTGATCTGAAGTTTTCCACCCATCTGAGGATTGTGTTACGGCTCGGAACAGCCCCATGTCGACCGACATTAAACCGCGTACGGAACAATCGCTGCATAGCAATAATAGACTCACCACTTTTCACGAAACTGCCATAGACAAACGTTGCAAGTCACACTGCTCCATAGTGAGTAAGTAAATGAAATGGCGTCTGGTGTGGATCACAACTATCCCCACCACAACCACCTCCCACCACCGCGCCCTCAGTACTACGCAGTTCAAAACCGTCCGTCTCCCGCGTGACAACCGGTTTATCCTTTAGGAACAATATTTTCATTTCTCCACATAATTTCCATCCCTCTCAACTGCCTTACGCCGTCTTGGAACCAGCGCCTGTATACCCGCACGGTAAAATTCTGGACCAACCTCTTGGAGCCACTGTTTGGCAGCGTGCACGAGGGAGTCATCATCTTCAAACCTTGTTCCACGAAGAGAGTCTTTCAGTTTCCCAAAAAGATGATAGTCACGTGAAGCCAGGTCAGGACTGTAAGGCGGGTGTTTCAGTGTTGTCCATCCGAGTTGTGTGATCGCTTCCATTGTTTTTTGACTGACATGTGGCCGTGCACTGTCGTGCAACAGCAAAACATCCTGCTTTTGCCGATGTGGTCGAACACGATTCAGTCGAGTTTGAAGTTGCTTCAGTGTCGTCACATAGGCAACAGAATTTATGGTGGTTCCACTTGGCACAATGTCCACAAGCAAGAGTCCTTCGGAATCGAAAAACTCTCTAGCCATAACTTTTCTAGCAAAAGCTGTGGTTTTGAATTTTTTTTCTTGGGTGAATTTGCATAATGCCACTCCATTGATTGCCTCTTCGTCTCTAGTGAAAATGATCCAGCCATTTTTCATCACCTGCCACAATTCTTCCAAGAAATTCATCTCCACCATTCTCGTACTGTTCCAAAAGTTCTCTGCAACCCGTTTTTTCTTGTTTCTTTGTGAGCGACTGCCAACATCCTGGGAACCCACCTGGCACAAACCTTTTTTTTTTTTTTAACGACAACTCTTTCAGTATTCTGCAAACATTTCCTTCCCCTATCCCAACGTAGCGTGACAATTCGTTCACTGTGATGCGTCTGTCAGCAGTCACCAATTTGTTAACTCTCTGCACATTGTCTGGAGTGTGTGCAGTATGAGGCCTGCCGCTGCGAGGACAATCCTCGATATTGCCGTGCCCGCTTTCATCACGTAACCTGCTTGCCCACCGACTAATTGTACTGCGATCGACAGCAGCGTCTCCATACACCTTTTTCAACCTCTTCTGGATGTTTCCCACTGTCTCGTTTTCACAACACAGGAATTCTACGACAGCACGTTGCTTCTGACGAACGTCAAGTGTAGCAGCCACCTTGAAGACATGCTGTGACGGCGCCACTCACGAGAACAGGTTGAACTAAGTTTGAAAACAAACGGGAAGGATGTATTACACACTTGAAAACTTTCACACATGCAGAATGAAAACTGTATTTTTACAAAAATAGAGTGCATTTCTTTCGGAGTGATCCTCGTATCTGTTATTTTTATGTAATTAAAGCTTAAAAATCATTAAACCGCAAGATCTGGTCACGTGATCGAAAATGCTCTGTTATTGGCTGATGCTCTGGTGACGTCACAGACTAGGAGTAAGATGAAGCGATACGTGTGTTATAGGAGCGTTATCCGAAGTTACTAGGATATCACGTATTTTTTCTGCAAACAGCAATTACAACTTTTAAGCAACAATAGACAGGAATTTTGTGAACGCTGATAGTGGAAGCCTTGCGACAGTTGACGCGTTTTTGCTGCACCCATTCAGGGCAGCAATATGTGCGATGACGGACATTCTGCTCCGGGCAACGTCATTAAACTCGCTCAAAACTAAGGAACTGTAAAACTTTTCCAAATCGGCCCCTATATTATAACTAGATTGTCGAGTCATGAGCTACAACCCAAAGCACAACAAACTTAGTCTTAACCAAACTTACTGCTGATTTCCTGTGAAGAAGGAACTCAGCAGACACTCTTTATCCAGTATGTGTTCGGCCGGCGCCGTCACAGAAGCCCAGCGTGTTCGGTCAGAGGGTTAGGTGCCCTCTGTTGTAATAATTTAAAAAAAACTGAGTGAAATCAATGATGAACTTGAATGGATGTCATGGGATGTCCACCACGAACAAATGCAACGAGCCATAACGAACAAAAAGAAATTAAAAAAAAAAAGTGGCGCAACGGGGAGCGCAACCGACTGCAAACTAAGACGTCACATGTTCGAATCCCGTAAGGTACACATATTTTTAAAAAGTTTTACACGAAAGACGAAAATAGCGTTAGCAAGAAATGATGGTAGCAGTTGTTTCGATTGATTTAGCTCCACGTTAGTCTGAGAAACGGACAACAGAGGATAAATGCGTTTACTTTGCGAAGAAACAATTCAGTGTTTTGGAAAGCATTGCTCGTAGTGAAGATATCACCATACGCCCAAAGTACAACGAGGTGTAATATCGTACGGAGAGATATGAAACGTATACATCATGCAGGTGGGACAAACGAGAGCGGCCAGGCGCTGTGACCGAGCGGTTCTAGGTGCGTCAGTCCGGAACCGCTCAGCAGGTTCGAATCCTGCCTCGGGCACGGAAGCGTGTGATGTCCTTAGGTTAGTTTGGTTTACGTAGTTCTAAGTTCTACGGGACTAATGACCTCAGCAGTTAAATCCCATAGTGCTCAGACCCATTTTTTTTTTTTTTTTTTGAAATGTGGAAAACGTGCGAAACAGACCGTGTCCTTGGTGTCTACGAAACTTGTGCCTTCCTTCTTGGCTATTGCCGGCTGTAGGGCTGTCGTGACATACTATGGCGACTCCCGCACCTTCTCAGGTTGTGTCCGTTCAGAGTGTCGCCGACGTAGACAACAGGTTCAGACGCCGATCGCAGCCGTCGCCCTTCCCCCCCATCTCACGCGTGCAGCAGTGCTGAATCACTCGGTACCGCTCTCGACCCCTCGCGACGACGGGATGGACGTTTCGCCTGTCTCTCCTACACTGCTGCAGGAGCCAATACAAATGAACGATGACCGTCAGCACCCACAAGCTGTCTGTCCCCGCACCATGCTTGTTGATCACGGAGCAGTACCGCGCTCGCTTTTCTGCCATCTAGCCACCCGCCATACGATAGCCGCTATCCAACAGCACGTTAGGAAGCAGCGGTCGCGGAGAAAACGGAAGAGACAACGCCGTGCGCCTTCTAAAGAGTGCGTCCACCGGATGCCTGCGCAGGGTGGCCGGCGCGCTGTCCTCTGACGCCCCGACACGTGACGGTGCGACGTGCTCCCCGCCTCCACGTACAGTCAGCGCAGCGCCCACCCCCAGACACAGACCTTTCCCCGCCTTCGCCGGCTGCAGTTGCCTCCCCTCCCCTGTCTGATGGTAGCTGTGGGCACACCTCTGATAGTGCTCCACTGAACCGGCCCGGTGACACGTGTGTCTCCCAGGAGGGCGACATTCTGGAAGTGTACAGAGCGAGGGTAGAGTCGGTTCTCTGCCCGTCACAGTTGTCCGCCCTTCCACAGAGGCCGAACTTCACCCGCGTTTGAGTCGTCCCGGCGATGGCACCTTTCCAGACTTACCGCACGGCTACGGTCGATGTCAACACCATTCGTGTGCGCCGCAAACCGGCTTTACTCCGTGACATGCTGTATGCAAAGGACGTTATCGCTCTCCTTCAGGAGGTTCGCGTTGCAGCTTTGCGTGCTCCCCGTGGTTTACAGCACATGTCTCTCATCCTTCCCCTACTCGTAGTGGGTTGGAGACCCTCTCATGTGACGCTATCCTCGTTGATGTCGGAGATGTGGCCTCACGTTTAGTGGCGTCACGATCTACATCTACATCTACATCTACATCTACATTTATACTCCGCAAGCCACCCAACGGTGTGCGGCGGAGGGCACTTTACGTGCCACTGTCATCACCTCCCTTTCCTGTTCCAGTTGCGTATGGTTCGCGGGAAGAACGACTGTCTGAAAGCCTCCGTGCGCACTCGAATCTCTCTAATTTTACATTCGTGATCTCCTCGGGAGGTATAAGTAGGGGGAAGCAATATATTCGATACCTCATCCAGAAACGCACCCTCTCGAAACCTGGCGAGCAAGCTACACCGCGATGCAGAGCGCCTCTCTTGCAGAGTCTGCCACTTGAGTTTGCTAAACATCTCCGTAACGCTATCACGGTTACCGAATAACCCTGTGACGAGACGCGCCGCTCTTCTTTGGATCTTCTCTATCTCCTCCGTCATCCCTATCTGGTACGGATCCCACACTGATAATAATACTCAAGCATAGGTCGCACGAGTGTTTTGTAAGCCTTTGTTGATGGACTACATTTTCTAAGGACTCTCCCAATCAATCTCAACCTGACACCCACCTTACCAACAATTAATTTTATATTATCATTCCACTTCAAATCGTTGCATAGGCATACTCCCAGATAGTTTACAGAAGTAACTGCTACCAGTGTTTGTTCCGCTATCATATAATCATACAATAAAGGATCCTTCTTTCTATGTATTCGCAATACGTTACATTTGCCTATGTTAAGCGTCAGTTGCCACTCCCTGCATCAAGTGGCTATGCGTTGCAGATCTTCCTGCATTTCGCTACAATTTTCTAATGCTGCAACTTCTCTGTATACTACAGCATCATCCGCGAACAGCCGCATGGAAACTCCGACACTACCTACTAGGTCATTTATATACACTGCTGGCCACCGTAAATGCAACACCAAGAACGATAAGAGGTAGCACAACAAAATTTATTTTGTAGATAACATGTTGACCAAGTATCAAATGACTAAGTTTACAGACGTCTGTGACATGTGGTTCCTGCCAGAATCAGTAGCCAGAGTAGCCGCCATTGTTGGAGATCACCGCTGCCACACGTCTCGGCATTGAGTCAAAGAGACGTTGGATGTGTTCCTGGGGTACAGCAGCCCAAGCAGCTTCCACACGTTGCCAAAGATCATCTGGTGTGGCAGCTGGGGATGTAATCTGGGTCACTCGTTGAGCAACCATGGACCACATGTTTTCTACCGGCGAAAGATCCGGAGAGCAAGCCGGCCAGGGAAGCACTTCAATTTGGTTATTGACGAAGAACCTCTGGACAATGCGTGCCACGTGTGGTCGCGCATTATCCTGTTGAAATATGGCTGTGGCCGAGCCCTGAAGGTAAGGAAGGACAACTGGCTCCAGCACCTCGGATATGTAGCGCCGGCTATTTAAAGTACCGGCAATGCGTACTAGACACGTGCAAGAGTAATATCCAATACCGCCCCATACCATAATACCCAGTGCAAGACCAGTGTGGCGGTGCATAATGCAGCTGTCCAGCATCCTCTCTCCACGGTGTCTCCACACTCGAATCCGACCATCGTGGTGCTGCAGACAGAAGCGTGCCTCGTCAGTAAAGACAATGTCATTCCATTCTGCCGTCCACATCCGTCTGTCATCACACCATTGGCGACGGAGACGTCTGTGGTTCTGCGTCAATGGTAGACGAAGCAATGGACGTCTTGCGGACAGACCACTCTGCTGTAAACGCCGTCGAATGGTACGCGCAGACACTGGATGATGCGTTACAGACGCAATGTGCTGTGCTATGGTTCGGGATGTCACTGAGCGATCCGTCACTGTCATGCGCACAATTTGCCTATCAGCACGTGCAGTGGTGCACCGAGGTGAATGCGATCGACCACGTCGGTCCATCGTACCCTCCTGCATCCAACGGTCACATATCCGCATTACAGTTGTTTGGTTTCGTCCAACACGACTAGCGATTTCTCTGTATGATAATCCACAATCTTGGTAAGCCACTATCCTTCCTCTGTCGAACTCGGATACTTGATCAAACGATGTTCCCTGTTGTCTACGAGGCATAACTGATCGTCTTGTGAAACAACCACAAGGTAAACACACGTGCCGAACGTACACTCGTCGAAATCGCCAAGCCTTAAATGGCGCTATGAGTTGGCGCCACAGGCGCGCGTGATGTGCGTCTGCGCTGAAATTCTAATCAGTTGCATATCTCATCGCTGCAAACCCATGGTGTAAATTTCACTCGATTCGGATGCTTCCTTCAGGGTGTTGCATTTACGGTGGCCAGCAGTGTATATTGTGAAAAGCAGTGGTCCCATAACAGTCCCCTGCGGCACGCCAGAGGTTACTTTAACGTCTGTAGACGTCTCTGCATTGAGAACAACGTGCTGTGTTCTGTTTGCTCTTGAATCCAGCCACGGAGGTGGTCTGATATTCCGTAGGCTCTTACTTTGTTTATCAGGCGCCTGTGCGGAACTGTATCGAACGCCTTCCGGAAGTCAAGGAAAATGGCATCTACCTGGGAACATGTGTCTAATATTTTCTGGGTCTCATGAACAAATAAAGCGAGTTGGGTCTCACACGATCGCTGTTTCCGGAATCCATGTTGATTGCTACAGAGTAGATGCTGGGTTTCCAGAAATGACATGATACGCGAGCAAAAAACATGTTCTAAAATTCTATAACAGATCGATGTCTGAGATATAGGCCTATAGTTTTGCGCATCTGCTCGACGACCCTTCTCGAAAACTGGGACTACCTGTGCTCTTTTGCAATCATTTGGACCCTTCCGTTCCTCTAGAGATTTGCGGTACACGGCTGTTAGAAGGGGGGGGGGGGGGGCAAGTTCTTTCGCGTACTCTGTGTAGAAACGAATTGGTATCCCGTCGCCCGCATCTCGTGGTCGTGCGGTAGCGCTCTCGCTTCCGACGCCCGGGTTCCCGGGTTCGATTCCCGGCGGGGTCAGGGATTTTCTCTCTCGTGATGGCTGGGTGTTGTGTGCTGTCGTTAGGTTAGTTAGGTTTAAGTAGTTCTAAATTCTAGGGGACTGATGACCATAGATGTTAAGTCCCATAGTGCTCAGAGTCATTTTTTTGGTATCCCGTCAGGTCCAGTAGACTTTCCTCTGTTGAGTGATTCCAGTTGCTTTTCTATTCCTTGGACACTTATTTCGATGTCAGCCATTTTTTCGTTTGCGCGAGGATTTAGAGAAGGAACTGGAGTGCGGTCTTCCTCTGTGAAACAGATTTGGAAAAAGGTGTTTAGTATTTCAGCTTTACGCGTGTCATCCTCTGTTTCAATGCCATTATCATCCCAGAGTGTCTGGATATGCTGTTTCGAGCCACTTACTGATTTAACGTAAGACCAGAACTTCCTAGGATTTTCTGTCAAGTCGGTACATAGAATATTACTTTCGAATCCTCTGAACGCTTCACGCATAGCCCTCCTTACGCTAACTTTGATATCGTTTAGCTTCTGTTTGTCTGAGAGGTTTTGGCTGCGTTTAAACTTGCAGTGAAGCTCTCTTTGCTTTCGCAGTAGTTTCCTAACTTTGTTGTTGAACCACGGTGGGTTTTTCCCGTCCCTCACAGTTTTACTCGGCTCGTACCTGTCGAAAAGCCATTTTACGATTGCCTTGAACTTTTTCCATAAACACCTGACATTGTCAGTGTCGGAACAGAAATTATCGTTTTGATCTGTTAGGTAGTCTGAAATCTGCCTCCTATTACTCTTGCTAAACAGATAAACCTGCCTCCCTTTTTTTATATTCCTATTTACTTCCATATTCAGGGATGCAGCAACGGCCTTATGATCACTGAGTGCCTGTTCTGCGCTTACAGAGTCGAAAAGTTCGGGTCTGACGATCGTCAGTGTCTCTGCGCCATCTGGTTCGGGTCGCCGCCGCGAACGTTCCACCTTCTCCTCACAGACAGCCACGCCTCTTTTCCTGGGTAACCAGGATGCATTAGTCATCGGAGGCGATTTCAACCGCACACAGGCTCCCAAAGACCCATTACCATATTACTCTCCGTGCGCGGCGCTGTCAACAATTCTCCAGCACCTCAACCTAGTGGATTCTTGGGAGCATGTTCATGGGGATCGTCCGCATATTACGGATTTCACTAGCCATTCTTCCAGCCGCCCCGATCGTGTTTACATCTGCCGCGATATTGTCAGCGGGGTGCAGGCCGCTGAGGTCTGGCCCGTTGCGTTCTCTGACCGTGACGCATATACACTGCTGGCCAAGAAGAAATGCAGATGATAAACGGGTATTCATTGCAGAAACATATTATACTACAAGTGACATGTGATTACATTTTCACGAAATTTGATGCATAGATCCTGAGAAATCAGTACCCAGAACAGCCACCTCTGGCCGTAATAACGTTCTTGATACGCCTGGCCATTGAGTCAAACAGAGCTTGGATGGCGAGTACAGGTACATCTGCCCATGCGGCCTCAACACGATACCACAGTTCATCAAGACTAGTGACTGGCGTATTGTGACGAGCCAGTTGCTCGGCCACCATTGACCAGACGTTTTCAGTTGGTGGGAGATCTGGAGAATGTGCTGGCTACGGCAGTTTTCTGTATCCAGAAAGGCCCGTACAGGACCTGCAACATGCGGTCGTGCATTATCCTGCTGAAATGTAGGGTCTCGCAGGGATCGAATGAATGATAGAGCCACGGGTCGTAACACATCTGAAATGTAACGTCCACTGTTCAAAGTGTCGTCAATGCGAACAAGCGGTGACCGAGACGTGTAACCAATGACAACCCATACTATGAGGCCGGGTGATACGCCGGTATGACGATGAAGAATACACGCTTCCAATGTGCGTTCACCGCGATGTCCATAAACACGGATGCGACCATCACGATGCTGTAAACTGACGCTGGATTCATCCGAAAAAATTGCCATTCGTGCACCGAGGTTCGTCGTCGAGTACACCATCGCAGGCGCTCCTGTCTGTGATGCAGCGTCAAGGGTAACCGCAGCCATGGTCTCCGAGCTGATAATCCATGCTGCTGCAAACGTCGTCGAACTGTTCGTGCAGATGTTTGTTGTCTTGCAAACGTCCTCATCTGTTGACTCAGGGATCGAGACGTGGCTGCACGATCCGTTACAGCCATGCGGATAAGATGCCTGTCATCTCGACTGCTAGTGATACGAGGCCGTTGGGATCCAGCGCGGCGTTCCGTATTACCTTCCTGAACCCACCGATTGCATATTCTGCTAACAGTCATTGGATCTCGACCAACGTGAACAGCAATGTCGCGATACGATAAACCGCAATCGCGATAGGCTATAATCCGACCTTTATCAAAGTCGGAAACGTGATGGTACGCATTCCTCCTCCTTACACGAGGCATCACAACAACGTTTCACCAGGCAACGCCGGTCAACTTCTGTTTGTGTATGAGAAGTCGGTTGGAAACTTTCCTCGTGTCAGCACGTTGTAGGTGTCGCCACCGGCGCCAACCTTCTGTGAATGCTCTGAAAAGTTAATCATTTGCATAGCATCTTCTTCCCGTCGGTTAAATTTCGCGTCTGTAGCACGTCATCTTCGTGGTGTAGCGATTTTAATGGCCAGTAGTGTATCTGGGCCATCAGTCTCTGCCTCCAAAGGATGTGGCGGGGCTGTGGACCACGGGAACTCACCACGATCCACCTTGCCTCACCCGACTGCCCGGAGTTCATCGAGACCACGTGGACAGCTTATTTCCGACGGCGTGATGCCTATGAGTCTGTCCTGTCTCGGCGGTGTGCTGTGCAAAGCCTGCCCCCCGCAAGGCCTTGAAGGAAGGTACTGGCGTGGCGGCGGCGAACTCAGGAATTCCATTTCACCATTCTCCGGGAATGTACTATGGTCCCGTATTTACCAGAGCGCCAGGCGATGGTGAATCGTCCCAAAGCACAGCTCACATCTCTCTCTCGCCGCCACCTTGAAGGAGCTACGGTCAGGGCGCGCACACACGATGGGTTAGCTCAGGAGCGTCCTTCTACCTACCACGCCTTAGCTGAAGGACGCCACCGTCGGACGATTTTAATTACTGTTCTTAACGACCGATGATGGGCGGCGTTTTGATACCCAAGGACATACAGGGTAAGGCCTCCATTTTATGCTGTACTATGAAGAACGTCACCACCCTGACAACATTATGGCGGTCTCCAGACTCTCCTTTGGCTCGGGTCCCGTGGATACGACGATGGATCTGCTTGCTAACGTTGCAGTGGACGAAGTCCACGATGCTGTCCAGGCGGGTTCTACGAACAGTCCGCCCTGCCCTGACGGCCTCGCACTGAAGTTTTACCGGACACCTCGTCCCCTTCTGTCGCCAGTGTGAACGCAGATCGGTCACATTTTTACGCCACCTTTTCGTGCCAGTCCCAGACGGTTTCCTCGACGGTTTCCTCATTCCAATCCACAAGCCTCGTACTACCTCACGTATATGCAATTACAGCCCCTTGATGGTAGTCAGCAGACACACAAATATCATTCGATTAAGCTTATCCACAGCGTATATCTTAGAACCCTGACTGTTAATCGAATGATCAGAGAGAATGAAGAAATACTAGGCCCTAAAAAATGAACAACGCACAAAGAAATCATTGATCCAGCGTACCCCAAAGAGGCTGAAACAAAAGAAGAAGAAGAGGAATCTACATTAATTAGTCAATATACTATGACCACTGCCCACTGCGAGATGGAATGACACCTGATGGCGTTTCAGAACTTGACGCAGTAAGGAAAATACACGTAAAAAAAAAGAAAAATACGACACATTGCGAAGGAATTATTCGAATATGACGGAAACCGTGTAGATGTGATGTACATACACTACTGTGCTCCACCACAAAGATGACTTGCTACAGACGCGAAATTTAACCGACAGGAAGAAGATGCTGTGATATGCAAATGATTAGCTTTTCAGAGGATTCACAGAAGGTTGGCGCCGGTGGCCACACCTACAACGTGCTGACATGAGGAAAGTTTCCAATCGATTTCTCATACACTAACAGCAGTTGACCTGCGTTGCCTGGTGAAACGTTGTTGCGAAGCCTCGTGCAAGGAGGAGAAATGCGTACCATCATCTTTCCGACTTTGATAAAGGTCGGATTGTAGCCTATCGCGATTGCGGTTTATCGTATCGCGACATTGCTGCTCGCGTTAGTCGAGATCCAATGACTGTTAGCAGAATATGGAATCGGTGGGTTCAGAAGGGTAACACGGAACGCCGTGCCCGATCCCAGCGGCCCCGTATCACTAGCAGTCGAGATGACAGGCATCTTATCCGCATGGCTGTAACGGATCGTGCAGCCGCGTCTCGATCCCTGAGTCAACAGATGAGGACGTTTGCAAGACAACAACCATCTGCACTAACAGTTCAACGACGTTTGCAGCAGCATGGACTATCAGCTCGGAGACCACGGCTGCGGTTACCCTTGACGCTGCATCACAGACAGGAGCGCCTGCGATGGTGTACTCAACGACGAACCTGGGTGCACGAATGGCAATACGTCATTTTTTCTGATGAATCCAGCTTCTGTTTACAGCATCATGATGGTCGCATCCGTGTTTATCGACATCGCGGTGAACGCACATTGGAAGCGTGTATTTGTCATCGTCATAACATCGTCATTAACATCAGTCCCCTAGAATTTAGAACTACTTAAACCTAACTAACCGAAGGACATCACACACATCCGTGCCCGAGGCAGGATTCGAATCTGCGACCGTAGCAGTCGCACAGCTCCGGACTGAAGCGTCTAGAACCGCTCGGGCACACCAGCCGGTTGCCTGTTTCCATTTTGATCGCCAGTTGCTACATCACTTCACACTTTTACACAATCTGTATTCATTTATATTGTGGCAGCGAAATTGCCAGCATCCAGTATGTGATTTACAACTGTTGCTTGAGATCTTTACCTGGCTGTTGGCCGCGCGGGTTAAACGGGCGGCTCGGTACGTTGTCTCCTGCAATCAAACTTCTTTGCGAGGTGCCAATAACATCCGCACTGCCCTCCGTCGCTATCAGAACTTAACAGCTCTTGCTCACGCTCGTCGAATGCCTGTAATTTCGACAGCCCTTAACCAGGCTTGCGATCGGCCTGATCAGGACCACGTGGAAGGGATGCTCCGCGCTACGGAGTACCCTGATGTTACCGTCGACGTCGTAACGCGTCTCCTGGTAATTTCCAAGAATGATTGCCTATCGGGGTCGCTGGGTCCAAACGATGCATATCGAAGGTGCGATTGTGAATCGATCATGCGACTCTGGTGGCGGACGTTATGATCAATTATTTGTGATTGTCATTTTTATCTGTTCTCCGTTGTTCCGTTGGTTGCTCTAAATTACATACGTCCAGGAATTATTAGTGAGTCGCTACAGCAACCCAGACGATTTAAGTCGGTAGTGAGTGGGAAGTCTGGAGTTCTTGACGTTTGTTCAAATGGTTCAAACGGCTCTAAGCACTATGGGACTTAACATCCGAGGTCATCAGCCCCCTAGACTTAGAAGTACTTAAATCTAACTAACGTAAGGACATCACACACATCCATGCCCGAGGCAGCATCCGATAGTGCCAATGAGACTGACGTCTTGCTGCGCCCTCCTCCTAGCGACGCAGGTATAGCGCAGCTGACGCTGCTTGCTGTGAGAACTGCTTAGACTAACATTCTGTCGGTACGAAAATTCATACTCTCTACGAAGGGAGAAGGCAGGTCGTGATCCTACGCAGTTGCAACCCAGCTTCTTCATCAGTAGTTCCGAGTGCCGTCGCTGTCCTAAGGGAACTTCCTCGGCTTGGGTGGCTGCGGGTGCGGTTCTCGCCCATACACAGCATGCGTTCTCCCCCCTGCTCCACTGTCTTTCCTTCCTCATTCGCAGCTGTTGCTCTTCGAAAACGAGGCGCTGCTATTCCAGCGAGGTGGTAAAGTTAAGTCACGTTTTTCCCAGCAACGGGTACAGGTATCGAGCCGACATTTATGTCAAATACTAAGGTCTAAGGTCTCTCGGCGGTAGAAATGTGGGGCGGACAAGTGTTCAGTGGGCAGGGCATTTATAAATGGCCATTTGCCTGGGAATTTGCTCCAAACAATTTTAGAAGCCCAAAATCTTGCCATTTATCAAAAAAAAGTACTTTATAAACTTTTTACTGCTGGAATGTATAATTTATCAATTAAAAAAAGGAATGTCACGATACCCCCTATATTAAAAGCTAGTAAATATTTACGCTCAAACCTACGTATGTCATTCATTGCCTTTTTTACTAAGAGCGAAAGGAAAGGAGAAGCATGGTTTTTTGGTACCACACACATACACACACACACACACACAGCTGTGTGGTGATAGCCAGTAAAAAAATTATCCTCAGTTCATCGCTTTATGATGTAACTAACTTTATAATGCGTCTGAAATCTCTCAATATTATTGAAGAAATGTTGTTGTTGTTGTGGTCTTCAGTCCTGAGACTGGTTTGATGCAGCTCTCCATGCTACTCTATCGTGTACAAGCTTCTTCATCTTTCGGTACCTACTGCAACCTACATGCTTTTGAATCTGTTTAGTGTATTCATCTCTTGGTCTCCCTCTACGACTTTTACCCTCCACGCTACCTTTCAATGCTAAATTTGTGATCCCTTGATGCCTCAAAATATATCCTACCAACCGGTCCCTTCTTCTTGTCAAGTTGTGTCACAAACTCCTCCCCAATTCTATTCAATACTTCATCATTAGTTATGTGATCTACCCATCTAATCTTCAGCATTCTTCTGTAGCACCACATTTCGAAAGCTTCTTTTCTCTTCTTGTCCAAACTATTTATCGCCCATGTTTCACTTCCATACATGGCTACACTCCATACAAATACTTTCAGAAACGACTTCCTGACACTTAAATCTATACTCGATGTTAACAACTTTTTCTTCTTCAGAAACGCCTTCCTTGCCGTCGCCAGTCTACATTTTATATCCTCTCTACTTCGACCATCATCAGTTATTTTGCTCCCCAAATAGCAAAACTCCTTTACTACATTAAGTGTCTCATTTCCTAATCTAATTCCCTCAGCATCACCTGACTTAATTCGACTACATTCCATTATCCTCGTTTTGCTTTTGTTGATGTTCATCTTGTATCCTCCTTTCAAGACACTATCTATTCCGTTCAATTGCTCTTCCAAGTCCTTTGCTGTCTCTGACAGAATTACAATGTCATCGACGAACCTCAAAGTTTTTATTTCTTCTCCACGAATTTTAACACCTACTCCGAATTTTTCTTTTGTTTCCTTCACTGCTTGCTCAATATACATATTAAATAAGATCGGGGAGAGGCAACAACCCTGTCTCACTCCCTTCCCAACCACTGCTTCCCTTTCAGGACCCTCGACTCTTATAACTGCCATCTGGTTTCTGTACAAATCGAAAATAGCCTTTCGCTCTCTGTATTTTACCCCTGCCACCTTCAGAATTTAAAAGAGAGTATTCCAGTTAACATCGTCAAACGCTTTCTCTAAGTCTACAAATGCTAGAAACGTAGGTTTGCCTTTTCTTAATCTTTCTTCTAACAAGGGAACCTCCCCATCGCACCCCCCTCAGATTTAGTTATAAGTTGGCACAGTGGATAGGCTTTGAAAAACTGATCACAGATCAATCGAGAAAACAGGAAGAAGTTGTGTGGAACTACGAAAAAATAAGCAAAATATACAAACTGAGTAGTCCATGCGCATTATAGGCAACATCAAGAAAGGTATGAGCTCAGGAGCGCCGTGGTCCCGTGGTTAGCGTAAGCAGCTACGGAACGAGAGGTCCTTGGTTCAAGTTGTCCCTCGAGTGGAGAGTTTACTTCTTTTATTTTAGCTAAGTTATGATCTTTCCGTTCACTGTAATAAGTTTAGTGTCTGTGTTTTGCGACCGCACCGCAAAACCGTGCGATTAGTAGACGAAAGGACGTGCCTCTCCAATGGGAACCGAAAACATTTGATCGCAAGGTCATAGGTCAACCGATTCCTCCAAAGGTAAACATGTCTGTTATATTCTATACGACACTGGTGACGGCATGTGCGTCACATGACAGGAATATGTTGTCGACCCACCTAACTTGTACACTTGGCGAATGAATAAAAAGATTCTTCTACTTTGCCCGATTTAAGATTTCTTGTGGATGTGATAATCACTCCCAAAAAAGTGATGAAAACATAAGAGTTTGTCAGATAATAATTGTCTGAAAATAAAAAATTTTCACTCAAGGGAAGACGCGAACCAAAGACATCTCGTTCCGCAGCTGCTAACGCTAACCACGGGACAACGGCGCTCCTGAGCTCAGACTGTCCTTCATGTTGCATATCTTACCACGGACTACTCAGTTTGTATATTTTGCTTATATTTTCGTAGTTCCACACCACTTCTTCCTGTTTTCTCGATTGATCTGTGTTCAGTTTTGCAAGGCCTATCCACTGTGCCAACTTATAACTAAATCTGAGGGGGGTGCGATGGGGAGGTTCCCTTGTAAGATAAGTCGTAAGGTTAGTATTGCCCCACGTGTTCCAGCATTTCTACGGAATCCAAACTGATCTTCCCCGAGGTTGGCTTCTACCAGTGTTTCCATTCGTCTGTAAACAATTCGCGTTAGTATTTTGCAGCTGTGACTTATGAAACTGATAGTTCGGTAATTTTCACATCTGTCAAATTATATTCTTCTTGAAGTCTGAGGGTATTTCGCCTGTCTCATACATCTTGCTCACCAGACGGTAGAGTTTTGTCAGGACTGGCTCTCCCAAGGTTGTCAGTAGTTCTAACGGAATGTTGTCTACTCCCGGGGCATTGCTTCGACTCAGGTCTTTCAGTGCTCTGTCAAACTCTTCATGCAATATCATATCTCCCATTTCATCTTCATCTACATCCTTTTCCATTTCCATAATATTGTCCTCAAGTACATCGCCCTTGTATAGACCCTCTATATATTCCTTCCACCTTTCTTCTTTCCTTTCTTTGCTTAGAACTGGGTTTCCATCTGAGCTCTTGATATTCATACCTTTTCTCCAAAGGTCTCTTTAATTTTCCTGTAGGCAGTATTTATCTTACCCCTAGTGAGATAAGCTTCTACATCCTTACATTTGTCCTCTAAGCATCCCTGCTTAGCCATTTTGCACTTCCTGTCGATCTCATTTTTGAGACGTTTGTATTCCTTTTTGCCTGCTTCATTTACAGCATTTTTATATTTTCTCCTTTCATCAGTTAGATTCAATATTTCTTCTGTTACCTAAGGAGTTTTACTAGCCCTTGTCTTTTTACCTACTTGATCCTGTGCTGCCTTGACTACTTCATCCCTCAAAGTTACTCATTCTTCTTCTGTATTTCTTTCCCCCATTCCTGTCAATTGTTCCCTTATGCTCTCCCTGAAACTCTGGACAACCTCTGGTTTAGTCAGTTTATCCAGGTCCCATCTCCTTAAATTCCCACCTCTTTGCAGTTTCTTCCGTTTTAATCTACAGTTCATAACCAATAGATTGTGGTCAGAGTCCACATCTGCCCCTGGAAATGTCTTAGAATTTAAAACCTGGTACCTAAATCTCTGTCTTACCATTATATAATCTATCTGAAACCTGTCAGTATCTCCAGGCTTCTTCCATGTATACAGCCTTCATTTATGATTCTTGAACCAAGTGTTAGCTATGATTAAGTCGTGCTCTGTGCAAAATTCTACCAGGCGGGTTCCTCTTTCATTTCTTGCCCGCAATCCATATTCACCTACTACGTTTCCTTCTCTCCCTTGGCACAGTGGATAAGCCTTGAAAAACTGAACACAGATCAATCGAGAAAACAGGAAGAAATTGTATGGAACTATGAAAAAAACAAACAAAATATACAAACTGGGTAGTCCATGCGCAAGATAGGCAACATCAAGGATAATCTAAGCTCAGGAGTGCCGTGTTCCATTGGTTAGCGTGAACAGCTGTGGAACGAGAGGTCCTTGGTTCAAATCTTCCCTCGAGTGGAAAATTTACTTTCTTTATTTTCGCAAAGTTATGATCTGACCGTTCGTTCATTGACGTCTCTGTTCGCTGTAATAAGTTTAGTGTCTGTGCGATTAGTAGACGAAAGGACGTGCCTCTCCCATGGGAACCGAAAACATTTGATCGCAAGGTCATAGGTCAACCGATTCCTCCACAGGAAAACACGTCTGATATATTCTATACGACACTGGTGACGGCATGTGCGTCACATGACAGGAATATGTTGTCGACCCTCCTAACTTGTACACTTGGCGAATGGGTACAAAGATTCTTCTACTTTGCCCGATTTAGGATTTCTTGTGGATGTGATAATCACTCCCAAAAAAGTGATGGAAACATAAGAGTTTGTCACATAAACTGCAACAAATGAATGCAACAGTTTCAGAGTCGCACAGTTTTCCCTGTGCTCTGTCAAAACATATGTTTTTAACGTTTTCAAATTTTGCCATGTGTAGAACATCAGTATAAACGGATTGAGTGCCAAATAGGAGGAACAAAGTTAGAACAGGTGGACGGTTTCAAGTACTTAGAATGCATATTCTCACAGGATGGCAACATAGTGAAAGAACTGGAAGCGAGGTGTAGCAAAGCTAATGCAGTGAGCGCTCAGCTACGATCTACTCTCTTCTGCAAGAAGGAAGTCAGTACCAAGACTAAGTTATCTGTGCACCGTTCAATCTTTCGACCAACTTTGTTGTATGGGAGCGAAAGCTGGGTGGATTCAGGTTACCTTATCAATAAGGTTGAGGTTACGGATATGAAAGTAGCTAGGATGATTGCAGGTACTAGTAGATGGGAACAATGGCAGGAAGGTGTCCACAATGAAGAAATCAAAGAAAAACTGGGAATGAATTCTATAGATGTAGCAGTCAGGGCGAACAGGCTTAGATGGTGGGGTCATGTTACACGCATGGGAGAAGCAAGGTTACCCAAGAGACTCATGGATTCAGCAGTAGAGGGTAAGAGGAGTCGGGGCAGACCGAGGAGAAGGTACCTGGATTCGGTTAAGAATGATTTTGAAGTAATAGGTTTAACATCAGAAGAGGCACCCATGTTAGCACTGAATAGGGGATCATGGAGGAACTGTATAAGGGGGGCTATGCTCCAGACTGAACGCTGAAAGGCATAATCAGTCTTAAATGATGATAATGATGATGATGATAGAACATCAAATCCTGCATATATCCAAGCAAATCTGAACATGTCCTGGAATTCTGAATAGCGAAGTTGATTATGTGTGAGTGCGTCAACTTTGATAATTGTCTGAAAATAAAAAAATAAACTTTTCACTCGAAGGAAGACTTGAACCAAGGACCTCTCGTTCCACAGCTGTTCACGCTAACCAGTGAAACACGGCACTCCTGAGCTTAGATTATTCTTGATGTTGCCTTTCTTGCGCATGGACTACTCAGTTAGTATATTTTGCTTATTTTTTTCATAGTTCCACACAACTTCTTCCTGTTTTCTCGATTGATATGTGTTCAGTTTTTCAAGGCCTATCCACTGTGCCAACTTATAACTAAATGTGAAGGGGGCGCGATTGGGAGGTTCCCTTGTTAGAACTATTTTAACCTAACTACCTAAGGACATTACACATATACATGCCCGAGGCAGGATTCGAACCTGCGACTGTAGCAGTCGCGCGGTTTCGGACTGAAGCGCCTACAACCGCTCGGCCACCGCGGCCGGCTTAATATTAAGTATCAACCGTCGTAGGTTGATGAACAAAGGGATAGTGTCGTGTAAGCGAGAGATCTACGGACGCCAGTTGTATAATACTGGCTCTTGTTATGGCTGCCCACGAGATTGCATTCCTCCCTATTTACGTTGGTAAGGGAACCTGAAGGTGTTGTAAATGAACACCGAAAGCGGTTGCGTAAATGGATTAAACGAAAAAGTGACGTTTGTTGGTGATTTAATTTTTATTTCATATTCAACTGACGGTTCGACGGTATTCAAACCTGTCAACACGTGCTTTCCCTGGAACTGGAAGTATCCCGTTCTTCTTGAAGTCTGAGGGTATTTCACCTGCCCCACAAATCTTGACACCATGTGGAATACTTTTGTTACGACTGACTTCCCGAAGGATCTCAGTAATGCTGAGAGAATCTAGTCTACTTCAGGGGCCTTGTTTCCACACATGTCTTTGAACGCTATGTCAAATTATTCTCGGATTATCATATCCCCCGTCCTGTCTGCGCCTACTTCCCCCAGGTTTGTTTTCCTTACATAAACACCATTTACATCTTCCTTCCACCTTCCATCTTCCTCTTCCTTACATAGAACTGGTTTTCCATCTGAGCTCTTGATGTTCACGCAGTAGCTCCCCTTTCCTCCAAAGGTCTCTTTAATTATCCAATAGGTGGGATCTATGTTTCCGCTAGTCAGGCATATTTCTATAGCCTTGCATTTGTCCCATAGCCATTTCTGCTTGGTCATTTTGCGTTTTTTGTCAATCTCATTTTCACCATTTCCTTCCGCTAGCTTCAGGCCAGCATTTTTGTATTTTCTGCTTTCACCAATCAAATTCAATATCTTCTGTGTTACCCACGGATTTCTACTTGGCCTATTCATTTTACCTATGTAATCCTCTGCCGCCACAATTACATCATCTCTCGAAGCTACCCATTCGCTTTCTATTGTATTGCTTTCCGCTGTTTCAGCCGAAGATTGGCTAATGGTCCCTCTGAAACTTTCAACAACCTCTGGTTCTCTCAACTTATCCAGGGCCCATCTCCTTTAATTCGTACCTATTTGTAATTTCTTCAGTTTTGATTTGCAGTTCAACATCGATAAATTACGGTCAGAGTCCACATCTGCTCCTGAAAGTGTCTTGCACTTTAAAACCTGATTTTGAAGTATCTATCCTGCCATTATACATGTAGTATTAAACCTCCCAGTGTTCCCATCTCTTTTCTACGTGTACAGTCATTTTTTATGAATCTTAAACCGTGGTTTAAGAATGAATAAATTATGCTTTGTGCTATATTCTACCACATTGCTTCTTCTTTCATTCCTTTTCCCAAGTCCATTTCTCCTAGTATTTTTCCCGCTCTTCCTTTCTCTCTGCCGACTATCGAATTCCAGTCACCAATCACAATTAAATTTTCGTATTCTTTAACTTTCTGAATAGCCAGCTAAATCTTATCGTACATTCTTTCACTATCTTCTTCATCTACATAGTTTTCATATAAACCTGTTCTACTGTTGTTCACGTTGGCTACGGTAACGCAATCGTTATGTTTGTCGTAGTAGCTTACCCCCGCCCCCCTGACTGTCTCGAGTCATGGCTTTCAGGATATGTGAGAAAATTGCGAGTTGGATTTTACACGATCGATGTTTTCGTAATGCATGCTGGTTGGCATAGGGGAGGCCATCCTTTTGGAGATACCTCTTTACATCTAAATTCACAACACGTTCTAGAATTATAGAACAGATGACCAACCATAGAGCACGGTTTTTTGTTGTATGTATTATGGCTGAAAAATTGGCATAATCAGTCGCAAATTCCGTTTAAATTCTTATAGTGATTGCATAGCATTTTGAGAATTTTAGACACCGACACTAATATCTCTTTCACTCTTCTTTGCAATGGTACGAGAATTAAACCGAGCCATTACTCCTGAGTTTATCTTTGTAAGGGACGTTTGTAAGGTTTTGCTCTGTTACTCTCAGTTTCACTCCCTGTCTCGACTGAGAGTGTTGATGTAATGCCACAGATCTAGACGCACATGTAAGAGAACACGATACATTAGTCTACTAAACGCCACAGTATATTTCAGATTCTATAAGCACGTAAATGTGTAAGAACACGTTTGCTTCTCTAGTTACGTTAATTATTATGCAACATGCTATATGAAAATTTTCTTAATATATCTTCATATAGCTCCGTAAAATGAAGTTTATAATTGTTTGTCACATAACTTAATTTCGTCCAAGTTTATGATACATACTGGACTTGCCCTCAAATGAAAGTGACAGACTGCATGCTCCAGACGGCCAAGCGTGTACAAAAATTAGCATTTTTGGCGAGCGAGGCGTAAGCCATTTATGTTGACGTAGGCTCCACACAGCGGACAGAGAACAGAACGATAGTGCTAAAGGCATGGGTTCGAGACGCTACGCGAAATCTTTAACTTTTATTTCCAGTTTCTACGTTACTTTGTAAACAAGCCGAGATAATGACAAGAAGAAGGGACAAGCCGATAGTGAAGTGTTTCCGAACCTCTTCTTATGTATTTGGAGCTGAGCCAGAACATTCACAGTTGATCTGTCACCCGACGTATCGCGTGTTAATTTACCTTTAATGTAACTCGGTCGCCTTTAATTATCTCCTTTATGTGGAGATCCTGCAAAGTAGCATCTACGAAGACCCGTGCTTAGTAAGGAAAAACGATATCTGTTCTAATTACGAAATGCGTCAGTATTTCATCATTGACTATCTTGTGTTTCTTTCAGTAGGTGTACAGATGGCAGTTACTTCGTAACTTGTAGCAGATACAACTTAATTCAAACATGACATCCGACTCGAAGGCTGACAAGAATTAAGTGCCATTTCACTTTATAGCTTCCTTTATGCATTGCTGTATGCATCTTTGGAGAGGGTGTCTGCTCTTTCACAGTCAAGACACCGCCAATCCGCGACGTCAGAACATAAACGCCCCCGCCCACAGCAGCAACCTTTCCACCTCAGAGGAGCACTTGCAACCTACGTCCCTGCCGATTACTCGAACCGCACACCTCGCCATTCAACTCTGCACAAACGTGAAACAAAACCACCGCGCACATTACCTGTTTCGTGACTTATTGCCTACGATCATCTTTCCCTGTCACAAACAGGGCGTGGAAAATGTCGCTTGCCTCAACGGCATGTAACATTGCACTAGGACATCTGTTAAGAGTCGGGGAATAACTTCCGTAGTACTAGAGGGAGCTGTAGAGGATATAAACTGTAGAGGAGCACATCCAGCAGCTTGCAAGTGCTACTCTGAGATGGAAAGGTTGGCACAGGAGAGAATTTCGTGGCGGCCGCAGCAAACCAGTCAGAAGTCTGATGACTCGAATAAATTAAAACATTATTTCAGGTGATTAAACCTTAAGTGTATGAGAACAACTTTCTTTTGGTAATTGACTCGTGGAAAGTACAAGCAAACCCACACGTATACGACAAGATTTTTCAAATGAAGAATAATTCCCATCTTGCAGTGTTGGAGTAACTCCCATCCCCCCCGCCCTCAAATGCACACTGCTAATGCAACCCTACGATGTCTGTTTTTATCGTCAGCTAAATGCTTTGACGACAAAGCTTCAAAACTACTCTTATCTTGTCGAGAGAAAGAAAAAGAAATCACATTCCCAGGAGACTGCATGAAAATCCATTTCATTCTAATCACAAAGTCTCCTCGACAATATTAGGTGAAATTATGCCTCACACGTGGTTTACTGACAAACGGTGCGACGGGAGAGAATCTTTTACGACTGTCAACCAAATCTGTTTTTATTAGAACATTTAAAACATCCATGAGACTGAAAAATGCGACGTCTACAACGCGTGCAAGATGCCACAGAAATTGTTGCTTGCACAGCTTTTACAATGAATATTACCGTATCACGTACAAATCATTAACCTTGAAATTTATCTGTAATCCCAATTTTTCCTTTGCATATTGTAACACCTCGGTTCAGTTTACAGTGATAAAAGCTATAGAAAGAATAATTTAAAATTAAGAACAGAATTTTTAGAGGGGAAAATAGTGTAGAATCAGAGCTCGGTATTGCAGATCAAAATTATAGTATATCAGCAAGTAGTTTAACGTCTAAGTACAGCAAAGCCACGGAAGCTCCGTCATGGAGAAGGCAGTGACGTTACACTCTTGTGATGAAAAACCTATAAAAAGGCCTGATCGTCATTATTGCGACCTTTTTTCCTTGATTGTTTCGTTAAAGGGCGGGGAACCCGTGTCAGTCAGCGAGACATTAATTAGATTGGACGTTATCGTGTTAAGATTCACGATAAACTGTTAGAATATTACGGAGATTAAAAGTGATGTAGTGTGCGATCTCTGACTGTTGGTAGCAACAGAGTATTAAGGGGATTGTAGGACTTTACGTACATATAGACGACAGAAACTCAAATTATCTGCTGATACGAGTGAATTCAGAGGTAACGGTATTCAGATATTAACGTGTGGACTTTTGAAAGTGTCGTGTGCCGTTAGTTGCGAATCGGCATTTGCGGACTATTTAGATTCCTCCAGGCTAGGAACCTTTTAAATAGACCATCATCCATCACCATCTTAATTCTTGAATATAGAGTGAAAGTGAAATACAAGAGTGTTGTACTTATTTCATTTACCTAGTACGAATCAGTGTAGGTTTTACGGAACCAAAGCTATTGAGCAGTAAGTTAGCACCATCTAGCGGAAAGCATTGGCATTATCTAACACGCTAAGTGAACGTTTACGTGTTCTACGGATTGCTTAATATGAACTTTTGTGACTCTTTGATGTTCCCACTCCCTCCGAAAGGTGGCACAGGCTGTCTTAATCATAAAAGGGGAGAGTTTTAGCCGGGCAAATTACTAAACAAAAGCGATATTTACAAGACTCGCAGTAATAGCAAAACACAAGGCCCGCACCTCATCGGAGAGTCGTCGCTGTCACGCCGAGAAGTAAAGCCGGGAAACCTACCGACGATACGTATCTACGAGCAGACGTCGGCGTGGAGTACCTAAAAATGGAACCACAAGAGAGTTGGGGATGCTTCAATATCCTTTTCATGCATTTTATCAAATACAGTACACGGTTTATCTGTAGTAACGTACAAACAGAAGAACAAGAAGTCCGGCGCAGTGGCGCACTCCGCCCCACCTCGCATCAACACTGTGCACTGCTGCAGCTCTGGCTGGACAGCCCGCTAACTAGAGTTGTCTCCTGCCGAACCTAGGGTTCGGTAGTTTAGGTACAGTACCCGAATGACGTGGCAGATCGTAAGATTATGGAGAATGTCGGCACCATTGGCACCGAAAGAAAATTAAATCAATGTGTGAGCGAGAAACTGGGACCCGACGACCTCTGTTTGTTTTTTGTTTTTCTGTTCGCTTGTTTTGCACGTAATTAGAATCGCACACCATTAGAGCGCAGTGGTTAGCACACTGGACTCGTATTCGGGAGGACGACGGTTCAATCCCGCGTCCGGCCATCCTGATTTAGGTTTTCCGTGATTTCCCTAGATCACTCCAGGCAAATGCCGGGATGGTTCCTTTGAAAGGGCACGGCCGACTTCCTTCCCCATCCTTCCCTAATCCGAGCTTGTGCGCCGTCTCTAATGACCTCGTTGTCGACGGGACGTTAAACACCAATATCCTCCTCCTCCTCCATTACTGCTAGCCCAGGGTGTATTTTTTATCATTACAAAATATAAATCGAATTTTACAAAAATTGTTCAAATGGCTCTGAGCACTATGGGACTTAACATATGAGCCGGCCGGAGTGGCCGAGCGGTTAAAGGCGCTACAGTCTGGAACCGCACGACCGCTACGGTCGCAGGTTCAAATCCTGCCTCGGGCGTGGATGTGTGTGATGTCCTTAGGTTAGTTAGGTTTAAGTAGTTCTAGGGGACTTATGACCACAGGAGTTGAGTCCCATAGTGCTCAGAGCCATTTGAACCAACTTAACATCTGAGGTCATCAATCCCCTAGTCTTAGAACTACTTTAACCTAACTAACCTAAGGATATCACATACATCCATGCCCGAGGCAGGATTCGAACCTGCGACCGTAGCAGCAGCGCGGTTCCGGACTGAAACGCATATTACAACTAATAATTATTGGCTGATCGCGTAAATGCCGCGCTTCCCTCTGACCAAAACTATTACTTTTGATGCAATAACAGAGTACATGAAGAAACATAAAAAATCTATATAATTATTGTTATTATGTACTAAACAGAACGTTCTCCATCAGGATTGAAGGCAAAAAGTTTCGTGTTACTATTGATAACAGGAAAGTTGTTTATGAGTATCAGAAACATGTTTTATGCAAGGTCGACAAAGTACTGAAGCGGTGTTTCATATCTTCCTGTTTTACCGTTTTCTTAAATTTTACCTCTTTTTGTGGGAAATTGCATTTTAGAGCGCTACATGATTAAATCTGTATTATTTTTTTATTTGTTCTACAACATCCTTCTGGTTCGCGTTGCAGATTAGCAATTTTCGAATGAAACAATAATTAAACATTAACAATTTCAATTTTGCTACAAACACTGTTTATTGTTAAACAACTGACAGGAGGATAACTATGTAGAACTGAAGAGTTCCGAAGGTTACGTAGCCCATCATACATTCTTACTCAGTTTCTAGACGGGTCACCACTTCCAGTTTCTGACCGCATACGCCAACAATGGAAACCCAGTTCTAAGCAAAGAAGGGAAAGCAGAAAGGTGGAAGGAGTATATAGAGGGCCTATACAAGAGCGATGTACTTGAGGACAATATTATGGAAATGGAAGAGGATGTAGATGAAGATGGAATGGGAGATATGATATTGCAGGAAGAGTTTGACAGAGCACTGAAAGACCTGAGTCGAAGCAATGCCCCGGGAGTAGACAACATTCCATTAGAACTACTGACAACCTTGGGAGAGCAAGTCCTGACAAAACTCTACCATCTGGTTAGCAAGATGTATGAGATAGGCGAAATACCCTCAGACTTCAAGAAGAATATAATAATCCCAATCCCAAAGAAAGCAGATGTTGACAGATGTGAAAATTACCGAACTATCAGTTTAATAAGTCACAGCTGCAAAATACTAACGCGAATGCTTTACAGACGAATGGAAAAACTGATAGAAGCCGACCTCGGGGAAGATCAGTTTGGATTCCGTAGAAATGTTGGAACACGTGAGGCAATACTGACCCTACGACTTATCTTAGAAGAAAGATTAAGGAAAGGCAAACCTACGTTTCTAGCATTTGTACACGTAGAGAAAGCTTTTGACAATGTTGATTGGAATACTCTCTTTCAAATTCTCAAGGTAGCAGGGATAAAATACAGAGAGCGAAAGGCTATTTACAATTTGTACAGAAAGCAGATGGCAGTTATAAGAGTCGAGGGACATGAAAGGGAAGCAGTGGTTGGGAAGGGAGTAAGACAGGGTTGTAGCCTCTCCCCGATGTTATTCAATCTGTATATTGAGCAAGCAGTGAAGGAAACACACGAAAAACTCGGAGTAGGAATTAAAATCCATGGAGAAGAAATAAAAACTTTGAGGTTCGCCGATGACATTGTAATTCTGTCAGACACAGCAAAGGACTTGGAAGAGCAGTTGAACGGAATGGACAGTGTCTTGAAAGGTGGATATAAGATGAACATCAACAAAAGCAAAACGAGGATAATGGAATGTAGTCGAATTATGTCGGCTGATGCTGAGTGAATTAGATTAGGAAATGAGACAGTTAAAGTAGTAAAGGAGTTTTGCTATTTGGGGAGCAAAATAACTGATGATGGTTGAAGTAGAGAGGATATAGAATGTAGACTGGCAATCACAAGAAAAGCGTTTCTGGAGAAGAGAAATTTGTTAACATCGAGTATAGATTTAAATGTCAGGAAGTCGTTTCTCAAAGTATTTGTATGGAAGTGAAACGTGTAATATAAACAGTTTGGACAAGAAGAGAATAGAAGCCTTCGAAATGTGGTGCTACAGAAGAATGCTGAAGATTAGATGGGTTGCTCACATAACTAATGAGGAGGTGGCACAACTTGACTGGAAGAAGGGATCGGTTGGTAGGACATGTTCTGAGACAGCGAGGGATCACCAATTTAGTATTGGAGGGCAGCGTGGAGGGTAAAAATCGTAGAGGGAGACCAAGAGATGAATACACTAAACAGATTCAGAAGGATGTAGGTTGCAGTAGGTACTGGGAGATGAAGAAGCTTGCACAGGATAGTGTAGCATGGAGAGCTGCATCACACCAGTCTCAGGACTGATGACCACAACAACAACAACGCCAACAAAGCGATCGAAATTGGGTGACGCCTGATGGATATGCAACACACCCAACATACTGGCAACGTGGCTACGATTGTAACCGGCCAATGCAACCAGTAGAACTACTTAAAGGGGGTAGGACGTCAAACGGGCCGACTTGGAGCAGGAGAGGCACCACAGGACATCTTAATTTCCACTGTCTATACTTTTACAAGTGAATTCATAAAACTTTGTCACCATGACCAGGAAGGATTCAGGATTCATACTCTTAGCAGCGGAAGCTCAAAAACGTAACAAAACAGATTTTTTTTTACATGTGAAATTTCATCATTTTTTCACTTACTACTGGCTGCATTTGATGAAACTTCAGATGTAAAAAAAAGGTATTTTGCTAAGTTTTCGAACTTCCACTGCGATGAGTGTGAGTCCTCAATCCTTCCTGGTCGTGGTGACAAAGTTTTATGAATTTATTAGTAAAAGTATAGACAGTAGAAATTAAAATGTCCTGTGGTGTCTCTCCTGCTCCAAGTCGGCCCGTTTGACGTCCTACCCCCCTTAATATGATAGGCTACGGTAGTTTTACAACTCTAGCGCTAACATAAATGGCATATGCCCTGTCCGACCCGCGCGAAAAATTTTACTTTTTTAATGTTTTGGCCACCTAGAGATCACACTTTCACTTCCGGCCAAGCCCTGCAGCTACCACAAATTTGGACGAAATAGGTGATGAGGCTTAGCGCGGTGGTTTTGTTAGTAATATAATCTGTGTGCTGCATCCTATGCTAGCTATGTAGCTTTGTTCTTATAATCGCTTTAGTAATGGTTAGGACGGGTTCCGTTTACGTATTGGGTTAAAGCTTCAATAAATCACCTGAAAAGTAAAAATACATAATTTTTTGCAAAAGTCAAATAAAGCTTTTATTTTTGCAGTCAGATTGTAAAGTTAGACTGGACACTATGTGGCATGTCGACGTTTATTGCGCGTCGCTTTCATGGTGTCGTAATATCAATGCGTCCACGTCGGAGCCTCCTTCCCAGCAGTTTAACACCGCTCGTACAGCGCACTGCATTGCGCAGGCCACCCCCATCTCTCTCTGTACTGTTCCTCGCACGTGCAGAATACAGCCACAGGATGCCCTAAACACTCAGTGTCTGCCGATGCAGAAGACAAAACGGGATGGGGAGGGGGAGCTGGGATGGGGGTAGGCGCTGTATTGATCTGCTCGCTGGCGGTCCCCAGTGCCTCTCACAACGACGGGCGGGGCTCTCGATGACGTCACACGCGGGACGTTTCAGGCCTGCCGCAGCGCCCGGAGCACATGGGCAAGCGTCGGCCCTCACCAGGCAACACGTCACAAACTCTCCGCAATGCACACAAGAAGAGTAAAAAACAGACTTGAAAAAGTAACGTAGGCTACTGCAGACTATCAATGTACGGTAGTTCCCCTAATAGTCTTGGTCAGATAATATCGTAGCTGCATTACCTGTATGTAAGGTGTGTTGCATATCTATCAGGCGTTACCTCATTTCGATCGCTTTGTTTGCGTATGCGATCAGTGTCTTACCAGATTCCCTTAGAAACCAGAAGCGGAGAACCGCTTAGAGACTAATTCAGGATGTATAAAGCGCCACATAACGTACAAAAAACTTTTATTCTACGTGGTTAGTTATCCTCCTGTGGTTTACTAAAAAATAAATAGTGTTTATAGAAAAATTGAAATTGTCAGTGTTTAATTCGGTTTTTATTCGAAAATTGTTGAATTGTATCGTGAAACACAGGGATGAGGTAGTAAAAATAAAAGTACATATTTATCATATAGTGCTAGAAAACCAATTTCGCCAGAAAAGGTAAAATTTTAAAACAAAAGATGCAAAACATATCAAACATCACTTTAATCCTCAATTGAACTAATGTAAAACATGTTTCTGATATTCATGAACAACTTGTGCACTTATCAGCAATAACAGAAACTCTTGCCTCAGGTCATGATGTAAACATGTTCTATTGATTACAATACAATAACAATAATTACATAGATTTTTCATATTTGTGGATACATGCAGTTACTACAAGGAAGTAATTGCTTTGATTACACAAAATCTCATATGTTACCCAATCAACAAATTATTTTTACTTATAAAGTGCAATTTATATTTTGTAAGCAGGTAAAATACACAATTTACTAACACGGAACAACGTGCTATTCTAATAACACGCCAGAAAAAGAAGAAGCCAAACAAACAACAAAGAGAAGTCCTACGCTTCCAATTTCTCTCTCACACATTCATTTATGTTTCTTTCCCTACCAATGCTACCAGTGCTGCCTGTAATGATACAGTTTATTACGTCATCTATGTAGTCTATTGTACCAAGATTCACGAACTGCAAAAAAATGGAAATGATCGTATGGCATTGTTGGCCGGGAGACCCCATTCAGAGGACTTCGGCCGCCGTATTGCAAGTCCTTTTTCGGTGACGCCATATCGGCGACTTGCGAGTCAATGATGATGGACACGCAACATCCAGTCCCCTGCCGGGAACTGAACCCAGTTTTTGTAGAGCGCAACTGTAGTAAAAAAAAAAGGATCTAACAATATCTGCACTTTATTGTGTTACTCGGTGCGTGTTACCTCGGATAGATAGTCATCGACACATACAGAAGTAACTTCAGGCGTGCCCTAGTGAAATGTGTTGGGCGCCCTGCTGTTCAAACGAATGACTTGGCAGACAATATCAGTAGCGGTCTCAGACTTCTCACCCATGATGCAGTTAATTCAGAATAAGACAAGGAAGCGATTTCTCTCCGATTCATTTCAATATTTGTATTGATGGCGTGCTAAAGCAATGGGTTACACCGGTAAACGAAAGGAATTATTCTATGACATTACTATTTACCGATGGTTAAATAGTGATAGCTGATAGCGAGAACACATTCCGAAGAGCTGCTAATTTATTATTATTATAACGATTGTTCCCCTTTAGGAGAGCGATTGAACTTGAATTCATAATTTCATCTTTGGATGTTTTTCTTCTTTGCTCCCCAAAACCTCCTCGTCCTCTCAGAATGCTCCTTCTTCCGTTCCTCTGTCCATTTTTTACCAGGCTGACGCGATGTTCTTTCCCCAAACTTCACACTTGTGATTTTATGCCGGCACTCGGTGCGATCTTCGAGATTTTTTATGTTGATCTGCTGTAGATCCCTCTGGACTTCTTTCAGCCATTCTGTGCCACATTTACTCCTTGTTATAATATTGAATAATTTCTTTGCTGTTCTGGAGTCTTCCATCCTGTAGATGTGTGTATAAAATTTGGCTCGGCGCTTTCTGATTTCATCTGTTACTATGTTGATCTCTCTGTAGAGTTCGTTTTGTGGTCTCTTCATCCAAATGCCATTTTTGTTGATTGGACCGTAAATCTTCCTGAGAATTTTTCTTTCCTGCTTTTCTATTTCCTTAATTTTTGAATGACCATCAATCACCATTGTTTCAGCTGCATAGATTGCTTCTGGAAGAATCACTGTTGTATAGTGCCTTAATTTTGCGTCTGTCGAAATGCACTTCTTGTTGTAATGCGTCCATGTTAGCTTGTAGGCCTTCTGGAGCTTGGTGATTCTTTGTTCGTTGGCAATTCGGTTTAATCCTGAGGACTGTATAGTTTCACCGAGGTATTTAAAATGGCAGACTTGTGCAATTTTACCATATTTTGTTATTAAAGGGGATTCATTTTCTGGCTGCCTTTCCATATATTGGGTTTTTTCATAAGATGTCTGTAGTCCGGTTTTTTGCGAAATTTCATGTAGTTTTTCCACTGCGTGAATCGCTTCTGTTCTGTTATTGGTGATAATTGCAATATCGTCAGCGAAAGCAAGGCACTTGACTTTAATTCGGTTCTCTTTCTTGATACCAATTTGGATACCCTTTACGTGAGCCCATTCCCTGATTATCTTTTCTAGAACAATATTGAAAAGGATTGGGGATAGTCTGTCCACCTGTCGGACTCCAGATTTGATTTCGAAGGGTTCTGATACTTCGCCCATGAATTTCACTTTGGCCGTTGTTCCTGTAAGTGTCTGTTCTGTGATTTTTCGTGTCTTTCGGTTGATTCCAAATTCTTCCGTGATTTTAAACAGGGTTCCACGGTCCACTGAATCATATGCTTTCCTGAAGTCGATGAATGTAACTACTGTGTTTCTGCATTTCCTCATTTGTAATAATGTCTTTAAGCACCAGATCTGTTCCGCACATGAGCGTCCCTTTCTGAATCCGGCCTGGTATTCACCAATTAGTGTATCTGCTAGGGATTCTATCCTGTTTAAAAGCACTTTGGAAAGGATATTGTAAGCGACTGGGAGCAGGGAAATTCCTGTGTAATTGTTCATGTCTGTCTTGTCGCCCTTTTTGTGTAGCGGGTGAATTAGAGCGCATTTCCAGTCCTCTGGTATCTACTCCGTTATCCATATGTCTGACATTATATGGTGTAATTTCTGCATAAGTATAGGATCGTTTAGTTTCCAGAACTCAGCAATGATCCCATCTTCTCCTGGTGCTTTGTTATTTTTCAACTGCTTGACTATCTCCATAATTTCTTCAAGATCCGGGGCATGTGAGTCTGGGTATGTGAATACTGGAGAAGAGAAGACAAGTTTTTCTTGGGGTGGTTCGCAGTTGAGGAGGGAACTGAAATATTGGGCTAAGATTTTGTAGTTATTTTTCGTGTTGGTTTCCAAAGAGCCATCGGGTTTCTTGAAGCACAAGCTAGGCGCTTTGTATCCCTGTAAGTATTCTCCGAAAGTCTTATAAAAATTCTCCCAGTTTTCTTCAGTTTTGTGACTGCTAAATTTTTTCCATGCAGTTATTCGGTTGTCAACTGCCTCATCACAGGTTGCATTCCACCAGCGATGTTTCCTGTTGCGAGGGGGTTGTCCTAATTTGAGGGCTTCCTGAATTTTCTCTGTTAGTTTCTTCCAGTCTGTTGATTTTTCCTCATTAATTTGCATGATGATTTTTTTCTTTGTTGAGTTGCAGATATTCCGGATCTGGTTTGGTACTTTTGGGTGGCCTTTTTAGCATTCTGTTGGGTTGGAATTTTGTTTTTATTTGGAGAAGATGATGATCTGATTTAAAGACACCTTTGCGGGTTCTGATGTTTTGAATTTCTTTTATGTTTTCTTTGGAAATTGCGACATGGTCTGTTTGGTATTCACCCTGTCTAAGACTGGATGATCTCCATGTGGTTAACTTATGTGCAGGTTTTTGAAACTGGGTACTTATTATTTTAAGTCCAAAGTTTCTGCAGAAGTCGATTAGTTTTTCACCATTCTTTTTGGTTCGTTTGTGTTTGGTGTGGGGTCCAGTGGTATCTATGAATTTTTTTTCCTTCCCTAATTGTGCGTTAAAATCGCCTACTAAGATTTTCACATGGTGCCTAGATACTTTATTTGTTGTTTCTTCTAGTGTTTCCCAGAAATTGTCCACTGTTTCAGGGTAGATTTTATTGTGGTGATTTGTGGGGGCGTGCACATTGATCAGAGTGTATGCTTTATTTGCTGATTTTACTGATAACAGGGAGACTCTTTCATTGGGAGACGTGAAGTCAATAACTGAGTACGGAAGTGTGTACGGCGAATCCTGTTCCGAAAAGTGGTAGTTTGTCTCTTACTTTTATGGCAGGTTTGCCCTTGTAGATCCTGTAATTCTCTGTGTTAAAGTGTGTCCTTCATCTGTGAATCTTGTCTCTTGCAGTGCAGTGATTTTCAGGTTAAATTTTCCCATTGCGATGGTAAGCTGCTTTAATTTGCCTGTTTTAGTGAGGGTGTTCACATTAATTGTACCAATAAAATTTTTACGTTTCGTTTTGACAGTGTGAGGAGTTGTTGAGAAGCTCCGATTCTTCTCCGCATGGTGTCACTGATCCCCCAGAATCCGATGATCAGGTGAATCCAGTCAATCGACTGGTGCCTGGGGTAGTCACTCTGTGGTCGTCTTTTCCATCATGCGTTCAAGTTGAATTTTAGTTTTTGTGGTGATCTCTGTTGAGACCACAGGTATACGATTCGATTTTTGAGTTCGAGAAGATTTTGTGCAGCCGCCTCAACTAGCGGAACAGACGCTGACCACTGGCCGCCAGATGCTCCTAATATTTTATTTATTTAATTTGTTTCACGTCTTCCCGCACTGAGCAACTATCAACTCGGAAGTGTATTCTGCTACCATCACGACTTCAGCGTGTTCGTTGCCATACAATCTAAATGAACATCTGCATGAAAACAATCTACGCACCCAAGAGGAGCTCACGAAACTACATTGGACTGTTCCCTACAGCCCAGATCTCGCACCTTCCATCTACTTGACCCCACGAATGATCTACTCCAAAAGAGACAGGACATGCGGAGGTTACTGATGCGGCAAGACTCCGAGGTCGACCAGTAGAGTTGTACCAGGTGGGCACGCAGGCACCCCCGTCGCACTGAACGGAGATCATGTTTAAAAACAGGGTTTTGAAGCCAAAAGAGTGAGCAACAGCAAGGTGTATTTGGAATCCCGAAAACAAGAAGCCTGATTTCAGAAAAAAAAGTGTTGTATTACATATCGATAGCCTCTCGCACACTACTGGCCATTAAAATTGCTACATCAAGAAAACATGCAGATCATAAATGGGTATTCATTGGACAAAAATATTTTACTAGAACTAACATGTGATTACATTTTCACGCAATTTGGGTGCACAGATCCTGAGAAATCAGTACCCAGAACAACCACCTCTGGCCGTAATAACGGCCTTGATACGCCTGGGCATTAAGTCAGAGCTTGCATGGCGTATATAGGTACAGCTGCCCATGCAGCTTCAACACTATACAACAGTTCATCAAGAGTAGTGACTGGCGTATTGTGACGAGCCAGTTGCTCGGCCACCATTGACCAGACGTTTCCAATTGGTGAGAGATCTGGAGAATGTGCTGGCGAGGGCAGCAGTCGAACATTTTCCGTATCCAGAAAGGCCCGTACAGGACCTGCAACATGTGGTCGTGCATTATCCTCCTGAACTGTAGGGGTTCGCAGGGATCGAATGAAGGGTCACGGGTCGTAATACATCTGAAATTTAACGTACCGTTCAAAGTGCCGTCAATGCGAACAAGAGGTGACCGAGACGTGTAACCAATGGCAGCCCATACTATCAGGCCGGGTGACACGCCAGTATGGCGATGACGAATGCACGCTTCCAATGTGCGTTCACCGCGATGTCGCCAAACACTGATGCGACCATCATGATGCTGTAAACAGAACCTGAATTCATAGGAAAACATGACGTTTTGCCATTCGTGCACCCAGGTTCGAGGTTGAGTACACCATCGCAGGCGCTCCTGTCTGTGATGCAGCGTCAAGCGTAACCGCAGCCGTGGTCTCCGAGCTGATAGTCCATGCTGCTGCAAACGTCGTCGAACTCTTCGTGCAAATGGTTGTTGTCTTGCAAACGTTCCCATCTGTTGACTCAGGGATCGAGACGCGGCTGCACGATCCGTTACTGCCATGCGGATAAGATGCCTGTCATCTCGACTGCTAGTGATACGATGCCGTTGGGATACAGCACGGCGTTCCGTATTACCCTCCTGAACTCACCGATTTCATATTCTGCTAACAGTCATTGGATATGGACCAACGCAAGCAGCAATGTCGCGATACGATAAACCGCAACCGCGATAGGCTACAATCCGACCTTTATCAAAGTCGGAAACGTGATGGTACGCATTTCTCCTCCTTACACGAGGCATCGCAACAACGTTTCACCAGGGAACGCCGGTCAACTGCTGTTTGTGTATGAGAAATCGGTTGGAAACGTTGCTCATGTCAGCACGTTGTAGGTGTCGCCACTGGCGCCAACCTTGTGTGAATGTTCTGAAAAGCTAATGATTTGTATATCACAGCATGTTCTTCCCGTCGGTTAAATTTCGCGTCTGTAGCTCGTCATCTTCGTGGTGTAGGAATTTTAATGCCCAGTAGTGTATATTCTCTGAAAGTCGACGTGAGGCTTTTTATGTACCGCCCCCCTCCCCCCGTCCCCTCCCCCGTCTCCGGGTACCCTTAATGCGATTTGGTGTGATTTTGATGCCCCCCATTTTGAGTTCACACAGTTAATGGTCGTCCTGGGATGCTATGAAGCAGATGGTTGGGACGTTTTGGCTCATCACTGTACCGCCGGCTAATGCACGTGACTCGTGCCGACGCCCCCCTGCGCGATGCGCGGTGCGCATTCCCGGGATCTCGGGCAGACCGCCGCCGTCACTTGTTAACCGCAGAGCAAGGCCGTGACCGACAGACGGCGTGTGACGTCACGGCAGCGGCCCGGCCGCCGCATCGATTCGAACCCGTGACCCGCGAGCCGGGAGTGGGGCGACGCGGGTCGACGGCCCGACAGCGGCGGCTGGCTGCGGACGTGGCGGATCAATAGCGGTGGTCGGCGCCGCGGAAAGGAAGGGGGGGGGGGCGTCGGCAGAGCACAGCGCACCTCAAGGCCGCGCGGGGAAGTCCCGCCGGAGAGGGGAAGTCCCGCGCGGAGTGCAGGCCCCTTTACAGTAGTCGCCCGCGCGTGAGGCTGTGACCGCCGCGCGGTCTCACCACAACGCTTCGCAACCTGTGCAAATCACAACGACCGAGTGGTTTACTTCATATTTGACTGATAGCCGCTTTTACACTGAAAGTTTTCTAGGCTGCAGTCTAGGGGGACCAGCACCACAAAAATTTAAAATTAAAAAAAAATGTCTTCTCTTGGAGTCCAATCATATTCTAAAAATGGGTGTGCGTATACAGGGTGTTTTCCTAACAGCGTGCTAAAATTTAACACGGCATAGAGGGTGCTCCACTAAACAGTTAGAGGTACAAAACCTGCAGTCGGAGACACCAACCAGCTTAAGGAGGTGTTGTTGTTGTTGTTGTTGTTGTTGTGGTCTTCAGTCCTGAGACTGGTTTGATGCAGCTCTCCATGCTACTCTATCCTGTGCAAGCTTCTTCATCTCCTAGTGCCTACTAAAACCTACATCCTTCTGAATCTGCTTAGTGTATTCATCTCTTGGTCTCCCTCTACGATTTTTACCCTCCACGCTGCCCTCCAGTACTAAATTGGTGATCCCTTGATGCCTCAGAACATGTCCTACCAACCGATCCCTTCTTCTGGTCGAGTTGTACCACACACTTCTCTTCTCCCCAATCCTATTCAATACTTCCTCATTAGTTATGTGATCTACCCATCTAATGTTCAGCATTCTTCTGTAGCACCACATTTCGAAAGCTTCTATTCTCTTCTTGTCTAAACTATTTATCGTCCATGTTTCACTTCCATACATGGCCACAATCCATACAAATACTTTCAGAAACGACTTCCTGACACTTAAATCTATACACATTATTAACTAATTCCTCTTCTTCAGAAACGCTTTCCTTGCCATTGCCAGTCTACATTTTATACCCTCTCTACTTCGACCATCATCAGTTATTTTACTCCCTAAATAGCAAAACTCCTTTACTACTTTAAGTGTCTCATTTCCTAATCTAATTCCCTCAGTATCACCCGACTTAATTCGACTACATTCCATTATCCTCGTTTTGCTTTTGTTGATATTCATCTTATATCCTCCAGAAACTGTCCATTCCGTTCAACTGCTCTTCCAAGTCCTTTGCTGTGTCTGACAGAATTACAATGTCATCGGCGAACCTCAAAGTTTTTATTTCTTCTCCATGGATTTTAATTCCTACTCCGAGTTTTTCTTTTGTTTCCTTTACTGCTTGCTAAATAGACAGATTGAATAGCATCGGGGAGAGGCTGCAACCCCGTCTCACTCCCTTTCCAACCACTGCTTCCCTTTCATGTCGCTCAACTCTTCTAACTGCCATCTCGTTTCTGTACAAATTGTGAATAGCCTTTCGCTCCCTCTATTTTACCCTTGCCACCTTTAGAATTTGAAAGACAGTATTCCAGTCAACATTGTTAAAAGCTTTCTCTAAGTCTACAAATGCTAGAAACGTAGGTTTGCCTTTCCTTAATCTTTCTTCTAAGGTAAGTCGTAAGGTCAGTATTGCCTCACGTGTTCCAACATTTTTACGGAATCCAAACTGATCTTCCCCGGGATCGGCTTCTACCAGTTTTTCGATTCGTCTGTAAAGAATTCATGTTAGTATTTTACAGCTGTGACTGATTAAACTGATAGTTCGGTAATTTTCACATCTGTCAACACCTGCTTTCTTTGGGATTGGAATTATTATGTTCTTAACGAGGTCATAGAAATTAAATCACATTACTCTGTACTTGTTTATTTATAGTAGTTATAGTTAACTGCAAATACCATCAGTGCGACAATGAACGTACCGTTTGGTCTCTATCGTATAAAATACCATCAACCTCAGTCAAGTATGACATCGGTGAACAAGATTTTGATGCACCCTGGCAAATATCCCTGGTGTTTTTCGAATCACATCACAGGCAGCTACAATTCCGGCAGCTGATTCCATTTCCGTATCCACTGGGGTCTCGTACGGGAGTAACTTTACATATCCCCACAGCAAATAATCGAGGGTATTCAATTCAGGCGACCTCGCAGACCACGTGACAAGAGCCCCCCTTCCAGTCCAGCGGCCAGGAAATGAAGCATTGAGACAGTTGCGGACATCCACGCATCGTCATGTTGCATCCACATCTTCTCACGAACGGCCAAGGCTACGTTCCCCAACAATTCAGGTAGAACTCTTTGTACGAATCTCAAGTACAGGTGGCCATTCAGACAGCCATGTAGAAGATATGGCCCAATGGGAGAGTCGCCTACAATGCTAGCCCAGAATGTACATGTAAATAAGCAGCACAGAACGTGTAAACTTAACGCATGTTAGTTGTAAATAAGCTGAAAACAGCTGTAGACAAGATTCAAAAAATGGTTCAAATGGCTCTGAGCAGTATGGGACTTAACATCTGTGGTCATCAGTCCCGTAGAACTTAGAAGTACTTAAACCTAATTTACCTAAGGACGTCTCACATATCCACGCCCGAGGCAGGATTCGAACCTGCGATCGTAGCGCCTGCGCGGTTCTAGACTGAAGCGCCTAGAATCGCTCGGCCACTGCGGCCGGCTAGACAAGTTTACTCCCATATCTCCTCCCTTCTCCGACCGCAGGTTCCCTACCTCAAATAGTTACCTCATTTGCAAAGTAATCGTACGTTTGAACCTGACATGGGAGTTCTTTAAAGCAGTGTTTTTTAACCTTTTCGAATTCGCGACTCCTTTCCAAGTACAAATATTCTGGCGAGCCCCTGAACCATAATAAAAGTATGTCAACGATTTCAAAGGCAACGTATTTAATTTTCCTTCTATTGATACTATACCGATCGAGAATCCAAGTACAATGTGCAAAGAGGTGGCAGTACTCTGCAGGCAGAGACATAATCATATTCTTTGCCGCGGTAGAGGCGTGGGTGTGAGAAGCGGTGAGCGGGGGCGTAGTCGAGGCGCGCGTTTCCGGTCACTGCAGTCAGTTGTCCGGGTACCTCGGCAAGTACGGAGGTTGTTATTGTCTTCGCGCTTCGCTCCGAGCGAGCATAAAACGGACGACTTCCTTTTCTCCTGGGACCGCGGCCCCCTGAGCAAGGCTTTGCGACCCAGAGGTTGGAAAACACTGCTTTAAAGACTCGACAGTTTACTGGTGAGCACTAAGAGCTGTGGACAAGGATATTTCAAAAACTGAACTTGGTCGAAGACAGGGTCCAAACCTCTATGTTAGAAGACAGACTCAACATTTTCCTTTCGTCCAGTGCGGTACTGATTGAGATATTTTTGGACAACTAATTTACAAAGACGTTTTGAGTAGCTTCACTAGTAACAAATGTAAGTGGGGCATAAAATAATTGAAAACTTCCATTTTACCGTTAATTATTGGTGAAAGTACTGTATTCGAATTGAATATCGCTAAGTAGTGTTTGGTCAATACTTTCCTACTGTCATCGTCTATTTTCCTAAGAAACATGTTTGTTTATAATGGCAATATGTAATTTTTAGCCGGCCGAAGTGGCCGTGCGGTTAAAGGCGCTGCAGTTTGGAACCGCAAGACCGCTACGGTCGCAGGTTCGAATCCTGCCTCGGGCATGGATGTTTGTGATGTCCTTAGGTTAGTTAGGTTTAAGTAGTTCTAAGTTCTAGGGGACTAATGACCTCAGCAGTTGAGTCCCATAGTGCTCAGAGCCCTTTGAACCATTTTTTTTTGTAATTTTTAGAATTAAAAAAGCTGTATTTTGCTATATCACTGATCTCAACTATTTATTCTGTATTTGAACAAAGGAAGTTATTCAAAGCCGTATTAATAAATTGTATTCAATCCCTGAATGATTAAGATTCTTTTCGTTCCCTAACAGCATCTGTTTGTTACACCATAAACTGATACAATTAAATAGCAAAGCTTAAATGATGCGTTGCAGCCTTTCAATTTGACAATTGCTCTAAAATGTCATTTATACGTGTTAGTGTTCGTAAAATTATTTCTAAGTGGTGTATAGATCCTAAAATCGGCGCTGGATCTCGCAACGAATCTACTCGTGGTTTCAGGGATGTTAAGGTCCACAAACAATTGCCTCACGGGTACAGCTTTACGACACGCTGCATTGTCACGCTGACGCAAACAACCTCGATTCCTGCTCTATCGTTCGCCCCGGTAGCTGAGTGCTCAGCGTGACGGATTGCCGTCCTACGGGCCGGGGTTCGATTCCCGGATGGGTCGGGGATTTTCTCCGCTCAGGGACTGGGTGTTGTGTTGTCTTCATCATCATTTCATCGCCATCCGACGTGCAGATCGCCCAGTGTGGCGTCGAATGTGATAAGAGCTGCACCGAGGCGGACGGACCTGCCCCGTAAGGGGCCTCCTGGCCAATGGCGGCAGACGCTCATTTCCATTTCCAGTACACAGCAGTGTGAAGTACTTCCATATTAACCGCTTTATTGCCCGCAATAAGAGGGCGACATCGTAACCACGAGAAACATGCAGAAGTGTCACAATACGACGTGGCATGGATTCGACTAATGTCTGATGTAGTGCTGGAGAGATTTGGCACTTTGAATTCTGCAGCGCTCTCCATAAATCCGTAAGAGTACGAGGACGTGGAGATCTCTTCTGAACTGCACGTTGCAAGACATCACAGATACGCTTAATAAAGTTCATGTCTAGGGTGTTTGGTGGCCAGCGGAAGTCTCGGAAGAGTGTTCCTGGAGCCACTCTGCAACCATTTAGGACGTGTGGGCTGTCGCATTGTCCGGCTGGAACTGCACAAGTCCGTCGGAATGCACAATGTAGACGAATGGATGCTGGTGATGAGGCAGGGTGCTTATGTGTCGCCTGTGAGGGTCGTATCTGCACGTCTCAGGGGTCCCATACCACTCCAACTGCACACACCTGACACCATTACAGAGCCTCCACAAGCTTGAACAGTCCACAGCTGACATGCAGAGTCCATGGATTCACAAGGATGTCTCTATACCCGTACACGTCCATCCGCTCGATACAGTTTGAAACAAGATTCGTCCGACTAGGTGTTGACGGGCCCAGGCGAAGCGTAAGGCTTGGTGTCGCGCAGTCATCAAGGGTACACAAGGGGGCCTTCGGGTCCGAAAGCCCATATCGACTATGTTTCGTTGTCTGGTTCGCTGGCCCAGCAATTTCCGCAAGGGTAGTACTTCTGTCACATTGAACGATTCAATAGTCGTTGGCCCCGCTCTTGCAAGATATTTTTCCGGCCGCAGCGATCTCGGAGATTGGATGTTTTACCGAATTCCTGATATTCACTATACACTCGTGAAATGATCGTACGGGAAAAATCTCAATTTCGTCGCTACCTCGGAGATGCTGTGTCCCATCGCTCGTGCGCCGATTGTAGCGGCCATTGTAGCAGCAGTAACGGATCTAGCAACTGCGCCACACATTTGTTGTCTTATATAGGCGTTGCCGAACACAGTGCCGTATTCTGCCTGATTACATATCTCTGGTTCAAATGGTTCAAATGGCTCTGAGCACTATGGGACTTAACTTCTGAGGTCATCAGTCCCCTAGAACTTAGAACTACTTAAACCTAACTAATCTTAAGACATCACAAACTTCCACGCCCGAGGCAGGATCCGAACCTGCGACCGTAAGGGTCGCGCGGTTCCAGACTGTAGCGCCTAGAACCGCTCGGCCACTTCGGCCGGCTTCAAAGTAGTCACCAGCATTGTGTATAACCCGTTGCCAGCGATGTGGAAGTCGTAGGGTACTCTTAGCAGTGCAGTTGTATTGACAGTTCGAGCGGCGCGGTCTATTGCTCGAAGAACTTGTAGTAGTTCTGAAGCGAATGCCGTAAAATGTTTCCTTCAGTTTAGAAATCGAGTTGAACTTACGAGTGCTCAAGTCACAGGAGTGCAGTGTGTGGTACAGCACTTAGCGGCCCCATCAGTAAAACAAATCAGTGCTTAAACATTGTCCTACAAAATGATGGTCAGGTTCTGCAGAAAGTGTCATCACTTCTGTCTCTATGCTGTTCATTTTTGGAACACAATCTACGACCAGCTGTACGAGCTGTAGATAAATAGTTGCCACTATTAAAGTTCCAAACCTCGTACAATGCAGTTATTAACATTCGTTAAATCTGTACAACACCACCTACATAAAAAATATTCGTTAGTCTAAGGATGAATAATTCAAAACTGACAAAAGTGACACATTAACGGTTTCGCGTCTTCAGCCGTAACATCAGATACTCAACACATTAACTGAGTGGTAAAGTTGATAAATAGTTGCGACTATTAAAGTTCCAAACCTCGTATAAAGCAGTTATTAACATTCGTTAAAGTGCAGTGAAAGTGCTGCACTCAATATGATAAAAAATACGGATCACGCAGCAGTGGCCAGAAGACTGGAAAAGATCAGTATTCATCCCCATTCCAAAGAAGAGATGTTCTAAAGAATGCTCAGATTACCGAACAATCGCACTTATTTCACACGCTAGCAAAGCTATGTTGAAAATTTTACAAAATAGACTTCGCCAATATCTAGATCGACAGCTACCAGAAGAACAAGCTGGATTTAGGAAAGGAAGGGGAACTAGAGATCAAATTGCTAACATTCGGTAGATTATGGAAAAAGCGAGAGAATTCCAGAAAGATGTGTATCTCTGCTTTATTGACTACGCCAAAGCCTTTGACTGCGTCGATCACAACAAATTATGGAACGTACTGAAAAACATGGGTGTAGCAGATCACCTCATACGGAGTTTATACCATGACCAAGAAGCCACGGTGAGAACTATGTATGGAACAACGAAATGGATAAAGACTCAGAAAGGGGTCCGGCAAGGCTGCATACTGTCACCGTGCTTATTCAATCTGTATGCAGAACATGTTATGAGGAATGCGAGGCTAGATGAAGGAGAAACAGGAATTAAAATAGCTGGAATAAATGTAAACAACCTCAGGTACGCGGATGATACGATCCTGTTGGCAGAAAGTGAAGAAGAATTGAGAACACTCTTGCTGAAGGTGAAAGACGAAAGTGAAAAGGCCGGTCTTAGGCTGAATGTGAAGAAAACGAAAATTATGGCAACTACACCTACCAATTCGTGGGATATAGCAGGAGAAACCATGGAGGCAGTGACCACATTCAGTTATCTCGGTTCCCAGATCTCTGCTGATGGCGACTGCAGCCATGAAATCCGGAGACGCCTGTTGCTCGGTAGACAGGCGATGTCAAACCTTGACAGGGTTATAAGGTCCAGAGATATAACACTAACAACAAAGATCCGTATTGTGAGGGCTATGGTCTTTCCGGTTGTGATGGATGGATGTGAGACCTGGACCATTAGAAAGGCTGAACGGCGGAGAATTGACTCCTTCGAATTGTGGTGTTGGAGGAAACTTCTTAGAGTTCGCCGGCCGAAGTGGCCGTGCGGTTAAAGGCGCTGCAGTCTGGAACCGCAAGACCGCTACGGTCGCAGGTTCGAATCCTGCCTCGGGCATGGATGTTTGTGATGTCCTTAGGTTAGTTAGGTTTAACTAGTTCTAAGTTCTAGGGGACTAATGACCTCAGCAGTTGAGTCCCATAGTGCTCAGAGCCATTTGAACCATTTTTCTTAGAGTTCCATGGACTGCAAAGAGAACCAACAGATCAATATTGGAGCAAATTAAACCAGATTTCTCCCTGGAAGGTCTAATGTTAAAACAAAAGGTGACCTACTTTGGACACACAATGCGAAGGCATGCCTCGCTGGAAAAAACATTAATTCTGGGGAAGATTGAAGGAACTAGAAGAAGAGGACGTCAGAGGATGAGATGGATCGATAGCATCACAGAAGCAATGTGTTCCAACCTGGAAGGTCTACGGGAGAAAGTGCAAGACAGGAAAAAGTGGCGTGATTTGGTTCATGGGGCCACGAAGAGTCGGAACCGAGTAAACGAATAGAGAGAGAGGGAAAATAATCAGACTTCTGAAGTTATTTCCTAGACAGTAGTCCGATTCTTTAAGAAATCAGTGATGAAGGAGGGGGTTACTGGTCATTCACTAAAAGCCCCTCACGGTGATAAATGAAATTCTCTAGAGAAACCAGAAGAGCAACAGAGCCAGTGGCAGCCGCCTCTTCACGTGAGCCCAGCCGCCTTCAGACCTCCTCCGTGTCTGTTGACACTGGAGGGTGCAGCCCGCCGCGGCTTTACGTAGCGGCGAGTGGGGGCGTGAAGGCCGCCCCGCTTGGCCGCCGCCCCCAGGACTCGCCGGCGCGCCGGGTCGATACGAGCGAGGCCGGGCCGACGCCAGCTGCCTCCGGGGGTGGATTCCCGCCCCCAGCAACAGCCGCAGGCCGGGGGCAGCGGCTCAAGGTCGCCCCAACTCCGCCGTACCCGCTAACCCTCGTCTCTCGAACCTTCCTAAGCCTAACTGTTACCGCCACATTCCCGACAGATAAACGAATTAATACGATCATTGGCAGAGCCATCCAGTGCGCGGTACTCAGGATGTGATCAACAGTAAGGTGAATAAAGTCGTGGGACACCTTGTGCTATCGTATCGGACTTCCGTCCGCCTGTCTTACTACAGCAGCACGACGTGGCACGGACTGGACGAGTCCCTGGAAATCCACTGCACAGACACTGAGACACGCTGGCTTTACAGCCGTCCACAACTGCGAAGGTTTCGCCGGTGCAGGACTTTGTGCACGAGCTGCCCTCTCGATTTTGTCCCAATAATATTCGATGGGATTCGTGTCGGGCAACATGCGTGGCCAAATCATTCGTTCGAATTTTCGGGAATGTTCTTCAAACTAATCGCGAGCAACTGTAGTCCAGTTTGTTGTTTGGGAACATGAAGTCCCAGAAGCCGAACATAACCATTTTCGCAAGGGTACCCAGCCCATTGTATGCAAACACAGCCCACATCTACATCTACATCTACATACATACTCCGCAATCCACCATACGGTGCGTGGCGGAGGGTGCCTCGTACCACAACTAGCATCTTCTCTCCCTGTTCCACTCCCAAACAGAACGAGGGAAAAATGACTGCCTATATGCCTCTGTACGAGCCCTAATCTCTCTTATCTTATCTTTGTGGTCTTTCCGCGAAATATAAGTTGGTGAAAGTAATATTGAACTGCAGTCAGCCTCAAATGCTGGTTCTCTAAATTTCCCCAGTAGCGTTTAACGAAGAGAACGCCTCCTTTCCTCCAGAGACTCCCACCCGAGTTCCTGAAGCATTTCCGTAACACTCGCGTGATGATCAAACCTCCCAGTAACAGATCTAGCAGCCCGCCTTTGAATTGCTTCTATATCCTCCCTCAATCCGACCTGATAGGGATCCCAAACGCTCAAGCAGTACACAAGAATAGGTCGTATTAGTGTTTTATAAGCGGTCTCCTTTACAGATGAACCACATCTTCCCAAAATTCTACCAATGAACCGAAGACGACTATCCGCCTTCCCCACAACTGCCATTACATGCTTGTCCCATTTCATATCGCTCTGCAAGGTTACGCCCAAACATTTGATCGACGTGAGTATGTCAAGCGCTACACTACTAATGGAGTATTCAAACATTACACGATTCTTTTCCTATTCATCTGTATTAATTTTCATTTTCTATATTTAGAGTTAGCTGCCATTCTTTACACCAATCACAAATCCTGTCCAAGTCATCTTGTATCCTCCTACAGTCACTCAACGACGACACCTTCCCGTACACCACAGCATCATCAGCAAACAGCCGCACATTGCTATCCACCCTATCCAAAAGATCATTTAAGTAGATAGAAAACAACACCGGACCTACCACACTTCCCTGGGGCACTCCAGATGATACCTTCACCTCCGATGAACACTCAGTATCGAGGACAACGTACTGGGTTCTATTAGTTAAGAAGTCTTCGAGCCACTCACATTCTTGGGAACCAATCCCATATGCATTATGGAACCCCTACCACCTTCCACAGTGCCATGTCGACGACCTGGATCCCTGACTTCGTGGAGTCTGCGCCACGCTCTGCTCGTACCGACTCAAACTGGGACTCGTCTGACCACGCCGCGGTTTTCCTATCGTCTATGGTCCAAGTGATACGGCAGGAGCCCAGGAGAGCCGCGGCAGGCGATGTCGTGCTGTTAGCAAAGCCACTCGCGTCGGTCGTCTGCAGCCGTATCCCATTAACGACACATTGAGCACCAATGCCCTAACGGATACCTTCGCCGTACGTCCGCCACTGATTTCTACGGTTATCTCACGCACTGTTGTTTGCCTGTTACAGCGCACTGCACCCGCGCTCGGGAGAACGACGGTTCTCTGCCGCGTCCGACCATCCGACCGTCCATGACTTCCCTAAATCGCTCCAGGCAAATCCCGCGATGGTTCCTTTGAAAGGGAACGGCCGACTTGCATCCCCAACTTCCCTCAGTCCGACGAGGCCGATGACCTCGCTGTTTGGTCCCTGCCCCCAAACAACCCAAACCAACTTGTCTGTTAGCACTGTCAACGCCACGCAAACGCCGTTGGTCTCCGTCATTAATTAAGGCCGTCGACAAACGGGTTGTCCATGGTGAGGTAATGGCTGAAATTCGATATTCCCGGCACACTCTTGATACTGTCGATCTCTAATCGTTTTCCGAAATGGACTGTCCCAAGCGTGTGGCTCCAGCTACCATTCCGCGTTCAAAGTCTTTTCGATTCCCGTCGTGCGTCCACAACCACGTCGGACAGCTTTTCACACGAATCACCCGAGTACAAATTACAGCTCCGCCAATGCACCGCCCTTTTATACCATGTGTGTTCGTGGCGCCCTCCATCTGTAATACTGGAATTCAGTATGGTGTCGGCCCACCCGAGATTCCACTCTCGCCTGCATGCGTTCACTCAGGTGCTGGAACGTTTCTTGGGGAAATGGCAGCCTATTCTTCACGGAGTGCTGCACTGAGGAGAGGTATCGATGTCAGTCGGTGAGGCCTGGCACGAAGTCGGCGTTCCAAAACATCCCAAAGGTGTTCTGTGGGATTCAGGTCAGGCCTCTGTGCAGGCCAGTCCATCACAGGGGTGTTGTTGTCGTACAACCACTCTGCCACATGTCGTGCATTATGAACAAGTGCTTGATCGTGTTTAAAGATGCAATCGCCGTCCACGAATTGCTCTTGAACAGTGGGAAGCAACAAGGTGCTTAAAACATCAATGTAAGCCTGTGCTGTGATAGTGCCACACGAAACAACGAGGGGTGCAAGCCCCCTCCACGAGAAACACGATCACACCGCAACACCACCGCCTACGAATTTTACTGTTGGCACTACACACGCTGGCAGATAACGTTCACCGGGCATTCGCCACACCCACACGCTGCCATCGGAACGCCACATTGTGTACCGTGATTCGCCACTCCGCACATCGTTTTTCCACTGGTCAATCGTCCAATATTTACGCTCCTTACACCAAGGGAGGCGTCGTTTAGCATTTACCGGCGTGATGTGTGGCTTATGAGCAGCCGCTCGACCATTAAATCCAAGTTTTGTCACCTCCCGCTTAACTGTCATAGTACTTGCAGTGGATCCTGATTCAGTTTGGAATTCCTGTGTGATGGTGGGGATAGATGTCTGCCTTTACACATTATGACCCTCTGCAACTATCGGCGGTCTCCGTCAATCAACAGACGAGTTCTACCTGTATGCTTTTGTGCTGTACGCGTCCCTTCACGTTTCCACTTCACTATCACATCGGAAACAATGTACCTAGGCATGTTTAGGAGTGTGAAAATCTCGAGTACAGATGTATGACACAAGCGACACCCAATCACCTCGCCGGCCGCGGTGGTCTAGCGGTTCTAGGCGCTTCAGTCCGGAACCGCGCAGCTGCTACGGTCGCAGGTTCAAATCCTGCCTCGGGCATGGATGTGTGTGATGTCCTTAGGTTTAAGTAGTTCTAAGTCTAGGGGACTGATGACCACAGATGTTAAGTCCCATAGTGCTCAGAGCCATTTGAACCCAATCACCTCACCACGTTCGAAGTCTGTGAGTTCCGCAGAGCGCCCCATTCTGCTCTCTCACGGTGCCTAATGACTACCGAGGTCGCTGATATGGAGTACCTGGCAGTTGGTGGCAGCACAATGTACCTATTATGAAAAACGTGTGTTTTTGGGGGCTTCCGGATACTTTCGATCACATAGCGTACGTCGTGTACGCGATACAACCGCCATCTCTATACGTGTATATCGCTGTCCAACGTATTTTGTCACTTCAGTGTGACAGAGGTGCTGAGGAGGGATAGTGGAGTTTGTAATGGTGCTTGAATTACGTAACCATTACGGCACATCACCTCAACCTCTCGATACGAGCATATTCTACTGTGTTTCTGTAAAATAGTTGACATATTTCTGTGACAGCATTCAGATTTGATTTCATTAATGTAGAGGTACTTCCATACATCGATATGTATATATTGCAATGATATTATACTTATGTGTATTCTTTCTTTTGTCACTATGATCATGGACGTACTTGTAACTCTGATTTTTGGGCGCGTAAGCGGTTATTAAAAGTGTCAAGCTTTGGTCGTCATCTTAAAAAGACGTAAATTGTAGTCAGTTTATGAAATGTGAACTTTAACAGTGAGGAAGATATTTTCGAGTATGTTTTATATTGTGAAGTGATGTTTTGGAACGAGTTACGTGATATTGCAACACAAGTAATAAAAAAGAAGTGTATCTTAAATTCGGAGTGCTGATTACTTTTTTACATCATCATTGTCCTAACTTGCAAAAGGTTAATCTTCAAGAATGGTTTATGAAACACATCAATAAAACTTTTGAATAACACAGAATAACACCTAGCCCTCTTTGCGTCCGAGCTTGGAATCATCACTACCTGGATTTTCGACGATTGAGCCACGAGTTCACAACGAGACCAGCGTGGGAAACACGAAAAGATGAATGCCTAGTTTATCCATTATTTCAAGAAATTATTTTATTACCTGTGCTCTAACGACACCTGCCACATAATATAACTTTGTTGTTGCCCGAAAATGTAATATTTAGCAGCGTGAGCACCACTAAAATCATAATTAATTTTTGACCTTTGTTGTGGTAGGGTTGTTAGAAGTTGGAGAGGGGAAACTGATATCCGATTGAAATTACTTGACAGTTGACGTCCGTCAATTGCCACTACAGTGTTGCCGCTCCGGCTGTCGGCTGCCGCTCGATTATAGGCGACACACAAACATGGCGGGTCATATTACAAATGCTGTTAACGTGTAACGCGGAGCAGTGTTGGAAGCGGAAGCCGCGAGGTATGACAGAAATGCGAGATGGTGATCTTTAGTGACTGCGCCAGACGACGTGTTCTGTAGTCGTGAATTACAACCTGTATCTTAACCTAAGCACACCCTCGCGATGTGCCATGTTTCCGAGGAAACAGCGGTCAGTAGTCCGCGGCGGAACTAAAATCACGAGCGCCTTGTTCACGCCATTAAACTAGACCTTTATGAACAAACTCAAGGCATAAAATTTCAGTTTCAGTGCTAAAATCAAACTGTAAATTTCGCTCTCATTGGTTACCTGAAACTATCCTTCCACTGGCTGCAGGAGTTGCCGCGTTATCATCCGATGAGCAGTCACGATTGCCCCTTGATTGCAGTTTGTAGGCGACACAAGCAGTTTCCGAACGAAAAGAGAATTGTAAGAAGAAATATAAGAGCAAATAAGAAAGTTAAATTATGCAGCACAGTATTAGAAATAAAAAGATATACATTTAAACCAATCAATTGAATGCAAATGCGGCAACGGCCTTACCGCAGTGGATACACATGTTCCCGTCAGGTCACCGAAGTTAAGCGCTGTCGGGCGTGGTTGCCATTTGGATGCGTGACAATCTGGGCCGCCATGCGCTGTTGGCATCTTACGGGGTGCACTCAGCCTCGTGATCGCAACTGAGGAGCTACTCGACCGAACAGTAGCGGCTCCGGTCAAAGAAAACCACCGTAACGATCAGGAGAGCGGTGTGCTGACCACACGCCCCCCTATCCGCATTCTCAGCTGAGGATCACACGGTGGTCGGATGGTCCCGGTGGGCAACATGTGGCCTGATGACGGGGTGCAGTTGAATAAAAATAATAATCCATGTCTCTTGATCTAGAAATAAAAAAAATTGCTGCATTTGACGAGATTGGGATAGATTTCTAAACCTACAACGCTGGTGGCAGAACACATCTTTAGTAAGAAAGCCTCTCAAAAATGCTCGACATTGGGCAACAACACTTCTTCCAATAATCACAAAGATGCATGTGTTCCGTTTGTAATGGTACTTGAATTACGTACCCATTACGGCACCTCACCTCAACCTCTCGATACCAGCAATATTCTACTGCATTTCTGTAAAATAGCTAACATATTTCTGTGACAGCATTCAGATTCGATTTCATTAATATAGAGGTACTTCAATACATCGATATGTATATATTGCAAATGATATTATTTTTATGTGTATTCTTTCTTTTGTCACTATGATCTTTGACGTACTTGTAACTCTGATTTTTTGGGCGCGTAAGCGGTTATTAGAGAGTCAAGCTTTGGTCGTCATATTAAAAAGACGCAAATTGTAGTCAGTTTATGAAATGTGAGCTTTAACAGTGAGGAGGATATTTTCAAGTATGTTTTATATTGTGAAGTGATGTTTTGGAACGAGTTACGATATATTGCAACAAAAGTAATAAAAAAAGGAAGTGTAACTTAAATTCTGAGTGATGATTACTTTTTTACATCACCATTGTCCTAACTTGCAAAAGTTTAATCTTCAAGAATGGTTTATGAAACACATCTATAAAACTTTTGAATATCGCAGAATAACACGTAGGCCTCTTTGCATCCGAGCTCGGAATCATCACTACCTAGATTTTCGACGATTGAGCCACGAGTTCACAACGAGACCAGCGTGGGAAACACGAAAAGATGAGTGCCTAGTTTATCCATTATTTCAAGAAATGACTTTAATAACTGTGCTCTAATGACACCTGCCACATAATATAACTTCGTTGTTGCCCGAAAATGCAATATTTAGCAGCGTGAGCAACACTACAATCGTAATTAATTTTTGACCTTTGTTGTGGTAGGGTTGTTAGACGTTCTTGGAAAATGTTTCTTACAGGATTAAGTGTCTGCTAGTGAAATGTTTCCTTCTCTAGAGGTAAAAGTTTAAAGAAAAAACTTCTGCGTACAGCGGGAAATAGACTGTGTTTCAAAATGAATATACAGGTTGTAAGGTTTTGTAGTACGTATTGCATTCGCTTTACAATTATATAAAATACACCAAATCAGCCGGCCGAAGTGGCCGTGCGGTTAAAGGCGCTGCAGTCTGGAACCGCAAGACCGCTACGGTCGCAGGTTCGAATCCTGCCTCGGGCATGGATGTTTGTGATGTCCTTAGGTTAGTTAGGTTTAACTAGTTCTAAGTTCTAGGGGACTAATGACCTCAGCAGTTGAGTCCCATAGTGCTCAGAGCCATTTGAACCATTTGAACACCAAATCAAAGAGCAACACCAACAGCTTTTCATACAATTATTCGGTGAACACCGATCACACATTGAGTCGATACGCGAGTTGTTTCGAAACGTTGATCAATGTGTCAGCTGTAGCTGTTGCAATAATACTGTTTCTAGAGTTGGACAGATGAGCTGGCACCGGAGCCAGATACACATGATCCTATATGAATCCCCAAAGATAAAAATCACAGGGTGTCACGTCGTGTACGCCTCTTCCAGTTAAGGCACGGGCCGTAGTAGTACCACAGCAACAGTTGCTCCACCGACAAAGAAACCCCATAACCTTTCTGCGGGGATACGGCACATTCAATTTAGGGCAGTCTCGTTGCAGCTGTATCATCTCCGAGGGATCTGCTGATCACCAGATGCGCACATTATGTGTGTTAACACTTCCACTGACGTGAAATGTCGATTCATCACTGAAGACGACACGATCCAGAAAATCTTCGTTGTCATACAGCAACATTTCGTTTCCCAAGGTGGCACGCAAACCGTAGCCTGTAGGTACCAGAACTTGTAACAACTGCAAACGATAAGGACGTAGTTGTAAGCGTCTCCTCGAAAATCTCCACACAGACTCCACTGGAGCTGCCAATTCATGACCAGCCTTCCGAAATGATTTCTTGGGGCTACCTACGGCAGACTCCCACTCGTTCAGCACGTTGCTTAGTCACTCTAGGTCGTTTCATACTCTTCCCTTTGCTCGCAGTTGTACGAACAAAACTGTTTGAGTTGCTATTTCATTTTGTGTATTATTTACAATCCCAAGTTGAACGTGATAAATGCTACAAAGCCTTAAAACCCGTATATTCGGTTTCAAACTCCATGTATTGCTGATAGGTTTTCCAATTCAGGTGTCTATAACCGGACCTGTAATAACTGACCATGCTATTACACTGGTCAGGCAGAGCATCTGTTAGGAAAGAGAGGAGTGGATACACGTAATTCTACGTATCGCGAACACTTACTGACTGCTAGCCACACCCAGAAAAATTTGGAAGACATAGTTACTTTACAGACAGCAGTGAAAGGGCGCGAGTTGTACCGTCGGGAAGAACCGGAGACCTTTAAACATCTAGAGCTCAAGAACGAAAATTTACTATATGATTAACCGCATCTTGCTTGCAGACAATTTTTCGGATACTTCAAACCTACACTGTGCAAAAAGACTTTATACAGTTGCCGGCAGCCTTTGCAAGTTGCTCATTTGCATACGTGTTCGTATCCCATGTTTTATATTTTGTGAAGACATTGATTTTACCCGCTCTCGTTACAATATGCATTTCATTACACAACGACCCATGCACAAATCTCTTTCATTCTCATGTACGTTTATCAAAGCGTGAGTTGTTGTTGTTGTTGTTCTGGTCTTCAGTCCTGAGACTGGTTTGATGCAGCTCTCAATGCCACTCTATCCTGTGCAAGCTTCTTCATCTCCCAGTACGTACTGCAGCCTACATCCTTCAGAATCTCTTGGTCTCCCTCTACGATTTTTATCCTCCACGCTGTCCTCCAATAATAAATTGGTGATCCCTTGATACCTCAGAACATGTCCTAACAACCGAACCCTTCTTCTAGTCAAGTTGTGCCACAAACTCCTCTTCTCCCCAATCCTATTCAGTACCTCCTCATTAGTTATGTGATCTACCCATCTAATCTTCAGCATTCTTCTGTAGCACATTTCAAAAGCTTCTATTCTCTTCTTATCGAAACTATTTATCGTCCATGTTTCACTTCCATACATGGCTACACTCCATACAAATACTTTCAGAAACGACTTCCTGACACTTAAATCTATGCTCGATGTTAACAAATTTCTCTTCTTCAGAAACGCTTTCCTTGCCATTGCCAGTCTACATTTTATATCCTCTCTACTTCGACCATCATCAGTTATTTTGCTCCCCAAATAGCAAAACTCCTTTACTACTTTAAATGTCTCATTTCCTAATCTAATTCCCTCAGCATCACCAGACTTGCTTTTGTTGGTGTTCAAGACACTGTCCATTCCGTTCAACTGCTCTTCCAAGCCCTTTGCTGTCTGACAGAATTACAATGTCATCGGCGCACCTTAAAGTTTTTATTTCTTCTCCATGGATTTTAATACCTACTCCGAATTTTTCTTTTGTTTCTTTTTGTGACTACACATTAACACTATTACCGTTCGTATGATAATGGACCGATACTCGAACTCGGGAGCTTTTCCTTTCGCGGGCAAGTGCTCTACCATCTGAGCTACCCAAGCGCGACCCACGCCCCGCCCTCACAGCTTCAGTTCTGCCAGCACCTCGTCTCTTACCTCCCAAACTTCACAGAAGCTCTCGCTCCGGCACACAGTTTTAATCTGCCAGGAAGTTTCATATCAGCGCACACTCCGCTGCAGAGTGAAAATCTCATTCTCGAATGTACTTGTGGTCTCATAACGGTTTTAATGTAAGTTTGCATATTTTACTTTACAACAGCGTGCTTTAACATTCGTTATTTCTCATTGTTACATTTCTTAGTTTTGTAGCAACCTCAACGTATTTCCACACACAAAGGAATTACAGACATCGGCTGCGAATCGACATTGATTTAAACCCGGCTCTCCTGCTTATTAAGCAGATTCCATCCGGACAGAGTGGTCATCGCAACTGAGCAGACTACCCAAGGACTCCTCTCGTCAGACCCAAATTCTCAACTTATCCACACGCAAGTGACGTAGTGCCCCTTCCCCATTATCCTCATTACCCGCGACGTTTCGCCGATTCCCGTAATAGTTCGAGTGTGGAGTGCATCCGCACTGAAGTGACGTGTTCGAAAGAACAGACACCACAAATATAATTAAGGCGGGGCGATCAATTGGTCGCTCTCCTGGAGATGACACCAGCCGGAATGCGATAATGGAGAAGGGGCGCTACGCCAGTAGAATGTGGATGAGTTGAGAATTTAGGTCTGACGGGAGACGGGCTAGCATAGTCCGTGCAGTTGCAATGACCTCTGCGCCCAGATTCCTAGGTGGCCTGAATATCTCCCTAGTACGCATAAATTGACAACATACTCCATTGACTTAAGTAATGCCAGTAGCAACTAGTGTCATTCGTTCCTTTCGGTCTTAATTCGTAGTGGCTGCGGGATCCAGACTGTGGCTGCTCTTTCAGACATGTCCGAGCGAAGAGACGCGACGTACACTGAAGTGCCGAGGACATTGGTACAGGCAGGCGTATTCAAATACAGAGATTAGCAACCAGACAGGATACGGCGCTGCGGTCGGCAACGCCTATATTAGACAACAAGTGTGGGGCGCAGTTGTTACTTCGGTTACTGCTGCTACAACGGCCGGTTGTCAAGATTTAAATCAGTTCAAACGACAAACGTGGATCGGCCTCCCGGCAGCTGATCTGCGATCGGTGTTGCGCCGTCGGGTCTTTGGGACGTGGGCAGAGGAATGGCGCTCCCTGTCTGCAGCCAACAAGCTGCGGCGAGTGGAGGAGGCGACGACTGTGTGGGCTTCCTCCATGCGGGCCCCTCGCAGGGACTCTGTTGTTCTCTGTGGGCTCCGCATTGGCCACGCTTGGCTGACGCGTGGTCATCTGCTGCGTCGAGAGGACCCCCCTAGTTGTCGCTGAGGTGCAAACGTGACGGTGGCCCATATGTTGTTGGAATGTCCTCTTTTAACCGCTCTCAGGCGAACTTTTAATCTCCAGGTTGATTTATCATCTCTTTTAGGTGACAATGTCTCTGTGGTAGATCGGGTGTTAAGTTTTATTCGCGCAAGCGGCTATTATAGGTCCATTTAATTTTATTGCATCACCCTCTTTTGAGCTGTATCTTTTAATTCGTTTTGTGTTGTAATTCGATTCTACCCTGATCTTTTAGGCTGGAGGTTTTAACGTCTTGCAGAGTGGCTGGCTCATCCTTTTATTTTCGTGATCAGCCAGCCACCATCCTCTGCTGTACAGTTTTAGTTCTTTCTGCCTTTCTTCTCTACGTTGTTTTTTGTTGCTGCGCTCCATTTTCCATGTTGCCTTACCATTGACCTGGGGGCTTTTCGTCTCCCGGAATTTTGTTTTTTAGTGCTTAACCTGACTGTGGAAGGTTTTAACATGCTCTGTATATTTATGAAACAAGGGACCGATGACCTTTGTAGTTTGGTCCCTTTAATTTGTAAATCAACCAACCACACGCGCGATGGGACACAGCAGCTTCGAGGTAGCGATGAAGTGGGGATTTTCCCGTACGACCTCTTCACGAGTGTACCGTAAATATTACAAATCCGGTAAAACAATAAATCTCCTACATCGCTGTGGCCGGAAAAAGATCCTGCAAGAACGGGACCAACGACGCCTGAAGACAATCGTTCAACGTGACAGAAGTGCAATCCTTTCACAAATTGCTGCAGATTTCAATGCTGGGCCATTAACAAGTGTCAGCGCGCGAACCATTCAACGAAACATCATCGATATCGGCTTTCCGAGCCGAAAGCTCACTCGTGTACACTTGATGACTGCACGACACAGAGCTTTACGCTTCGCCTGGGAGCGACAGCATCGACGTTGGACTGTTGATGACTGGGAACATGTTGCCTGGTCGGACAAGTCTTGTTTCAAATTGTATCGAGCGGATGGACATGTACGGGTGTGGAGACAATCTCATGAATCCACGGACCCAGCATGTCAGCAGGGGACTGTTCATGCTGGTGGAGGCTCTATAATGGTGTGAGGGATGTGCAGTTGAGTGATATGGGACCCCTGATACATCTAGATACGACTCTGACATGTGAAACATACGTAAGCATCCTGTCTGATCACCTGCATTCTTCCATGTCCATTTTGCATTCCGAAGGAATTGGGAAATTCCAGCAGGATAATGCGACACCCCACACGTGAAGAACTGCTACAGAGTGGCTCCATGAACACTCTTCTGAGTTTAAACACTTCCACTGGCCGCCAATCTCCCCAGACATTAACATTATTGAGCATATTTAGGATGCCTTGCAACGTGCTGTTCAGAAGAAATCTCCACCCCTTGTACTCTTACGGATTTATGGACAGCCCTGCAGGATTCATGGTGTCAGTTCCCTCCAGCACTACTTCAGACATTAGTCGAGTCCATGCCACGTCCTGTTTCGGCACTTCTGCGTGCTCGCAAGGCCCCTACACGATATTAGGCATGTGTACCAGTTTGCATGGGTCTTCAGTGTACAAATATATTTCCACTTATCGGCCGTTTATGCCGCAAGCGCTGTCGGCTCACTTGCCACGTACCTTGTTTTCCTGGTGTTCACCCTCTCCGTTTCCTGTCGGTGGCGTCCAGCTCACAACATGACGTTATCATTTTATCTGATTGCTTTTATTTCTGGATTTTAACTATTCTTGCCTGACAAGCCCTGATCATAGGGGCCAGCATACGTAATAATGAATATATTGATGTGCGCTGACAGCATATTTTCATTGGACAAATGTCAGATGGCTTCTTATTTCGTGTGTTTCCAATGTGAAATTTTGGTAACTTCTAGTTTTATTCCTTTGGAGATGTTTTATGATATATGTAATATTTCTACCCCTCCGTGGGGTCTTCTCTCTCCATGACGCATAATTCTGGACAATATGTTTCTGAGTTTGTGCTTGGTGCTGTTACGTTGCCTTTAGTTACATGTAAATCTGAAGAAGACGGGTTTACGTCCTTCGATACCATGGCCAAAGGTTGAAGAAAACCAGCTTTTGATGCAACTGGTTGGATGCTTTGTATCCATTTATTGACCTCTAACATTACTGAAGCGCAGCCATGTTCAAAATATACACTACTGGCCATTAAAATTGCTACACCACGAAGATGACGTCCTACAAACGCTAAATTTAACCGACATGAAGAAGATGCTGTGCTACGCAAATGATTAGCTTTTCAGAGCATTCACACGAGGTTGGCGCCGGTGGCGACACCTACAACGTGCTGACATGAGGAAAGTTTCCAACCGATTTCTCACACACAAACAGCAGTTGACCGGCGCTGCCTGGTGAAACGTTGTTGTGATGCCTCGAGTATGGAGGAGAAATTGCGTACCATCACGTTTCCGACTTTGATAAAGGTCGGATTGTAGCCTATCGCGATTGCGGTTTATCTTATCGCGAGATTGCTCCTCGCGTTGGTCTAGATCCAATGACTGTTAGCAGAATATGGAATCGGTGGGTTCAGGAGGGTAATACGGAACGCCGTGCTGGATCCCGACGGCCTCGTATCACTGTCGAGATGACAGGCATCTTATCCGCATGGCCGTAACGGATCGTGCAGCCACGTCTCGATCCCTGAGTCAACAGATGGGGACGTTTCCAAGACAACAACCATCTGCACGAACAGTTCGACGACGTTTGCAACAGCATGGACTATCAGCTCGGAGACCGTGGCTGCGGTTACCCTTGACGCTGCATCACAGACAGGAGCGCCTGCGATGGTGTACTCAACGACGAACCTGGGTGCACGAATGGCACAACGTCATTTTTTCGGATGAATCCAGGTTCTGGTTACAGCATCGTGATGGTCGCATCCGTGTTTATCGACATCGCGGTGAACGCATATTGGAAGCGTGTTTTCGTAATCGCTATACTGGCGTATCACCCGGCGTGATGGTATGGGGTGTCATTGGTTACACGTCTCGGTGACCTCTTGTTCGCATTGACGCCACTTTGAACAGTGGACGTTACATTTCAGATGTGTTACGACCCGTGGCTGTACCCTTCATTCGATACTTGCGAAACTCTACATTTCAGCAGGATAATGCACGACCGCATGTTGCAGGTCCTGTACGGGCCTTTCTGGATACAGAAAATGTTCGACTGCTGCCCTGGCCAGCACATTCTCCAGATATCTCACCAATTGAAAACATCTGGTCAATGGCGGCCGAGGAACTGGCTCGTCACAATACGCCAGTCACTACTCTTGATGAACTGTGGTATCGTGTTGAAGATGCATGGGCAGCTGTACTAGTACACGCCATCCAAGCTCTGTTTGACTCAATGCCAGGGCGTATCAAGGCCGTTATTACGGCCAGAGGTTGTTGTTCTGGGTACTGATTTCTCAGGATCTATGCACCCAAATTGCGTGAAAATGTAATCACATGTCAGTTCTAGTATAATATATTTGCCCAATGAGTACCTGTTCATCAGCTGCTTTTCGTCCTGGTGTAGCAGTTTTATTGGCCAGTGGTGTATATACAGAGACGGAAAAAATCGCAACACCAGGAAATAATTAACGCAGGGTAATGAAATTACATTTCTCTAGGGAAGATATTTAAGTGATCAACACTGCAAGACCACAGGTTATTGTAAGTGCGAGACAATCATTGCAATTGTGACAAGCTGGTACGTTAATAACCGGTGTAACCGCCTGAATGTTCAATGAAAGCATGCAAACCTGCATGTATTGTGTTGTACAGGTGCCGGACAACAATTTGTGGGATGGAGTGCAATGTCTGTTGCACTTGGCCGGTCAGTACAGGGACGATTAGTGCCGGTTGTGAATGAGGCTGGAGTCATCGTCCGATGATGTCTGGTGTGTGGCCAGCAGCAGGCAGATCTCGTGATGGAGCAGGCCGCGACAGCGCGGCGACTCTCCGCAGTGCACACTTGGCTATAACAGCGGTATGTGGGCGAGCGTTATCCCGTTGGAAAGCACGCCCCTGGAGTGCTGTTCCTGTATGGCAGCACTACAGGTCGAATCACCAGACCGATGTACAAGGGATAGCCACGAGAGTGCTCCAGCTGTCGTACGAAATCTCACTCCAGTGTCTCCAGCACGCAGACAGGTTGGTTGCAGGGTCTCAAATGGCCTGCTTCTAACCACCACATGGCCATCATTGGCACCGAGGCAGAACGAGCTGCCATTAGAAGACACAGCAGATCACCACGCTGTCCTCCAATGAGCTCTCGCTTGACACCACAGACGTCCCAAATCGTGCTGGTTTGGGGTCAGTGAATTGCACACTACAGTGTCTGTTTTGGAGCTGTCCTTGAAGTAACCGAGGATTAGCCGAGCGGTCTCAGGCGCTACAGTCATGGACTGTGCGGCTGGTCCCGGCGGAGGTTCGAGTCCTCCCTTGGGCATGGGTGTGTGTGTGTGTTTGTCCTTAGGATTATTTAGGTTAAGTAGTGTGTAAGCTCAGGGACTGATGACCTTAGCAGTTAAGTCCCATAGGATTTCACACACATTTGAACATTTTTTGATGTAACCGATTTGTCACAGTTCGCTGTGTGACTGTGGTGCCAACTGCTGCTCGAATGCTGCTGCAGTTGCAGTACGAAGCGCCAGAGCCACACGCCGAACACGACGGTCTTCCCTCTCGGTAGTGCCTCGCAGCCGCCGGGAGTCCGGCCTCCTTGCGACCGTACATTCCCGCGACCACCGCTGCCGGCAGTCATGTACAGTGGCTACATTCCGAATGAACATCCAGCTTGTCGTAGTCCTATTACACGACCCCACTCAAGCTCGTCTTTGTCGCCTTAAAGGCATTCTTCACTAACATCAACTCACTATTACCGTGCTCAAAGGTAACTAACGCTCACTACCATTACACAGTGTATTTAAGGGGGTAGGACTTCAAACGGGCCGACTTGGAGCAAGAGAGGCATCTCCATTAGTAGTGTAGCGCTTGACACAATCATGTCGATTAAATATTTGGGCGCAACATTGCAGAGCGATATGAAGTGGGATAAGCATGAAATGGCAGTTGTGGGGAAGGCGGATAGTCGTCTTCGGTTCATTGGTACAATTTTCGGAAGATGTGGTTCATCTGTAAAGAAGATCGCTTATAAAACACTAATACGACCTATTCTTGAGTACTGCTCGAGCGTTTGGGATCCCTGTCAGGTCGGATTGAGGGAGGGCATAGAAGCAATCCAGAGGCGGGCTGCTAGATTTGTTACTGGTAGGTTTGATCATCAAGCGAGTGTTACGGAAATGCTTCAGGAACTCGGGTGGGATTCTCTAGAGGAAAGGAGGCGTTCTTTTCGTGAATCGCTACTAAGGAAATTTAGAGAACCACCATTTGAGTTTACTGCCGTCAACTTATATTTCGCGGAAAGACCACAAAGATAAGATAAGAGAGATTAGGGCTCGTACAGAGGCATATAGGCAGTCATTTTCCCCTCGTTCTGTTTGGGAGTGGAACAGGGAGAGAAGATGCTAGTTGTGGTACGGGGTACCCTCCGCCACGCACCGTATGCTGGATTGCGGAGTATGAATGTAGATGTATGGTGCACACGACAGACTGACGCGCACAGCGGTATAAAATAAGTGTTCCGACCCAAGTCCACAACCAGAACAACTACAATACGTGAGTGTGGTTGTAAGTGTAACAGACTGAGCTGCGACGGTGAAGATGCAGCTCTCGGCTGTAACTGCAGCGGGACACGCCCATTGGCAGCAGTCGTTCTATCACACAACGGCTGGGGCGCTGGCAGAGTCGTATTGATTGGCCCCTGCAGGCACGCTGCCCGCAATCCTCCTCGCCACGTTGGGCTGCCGGAATTTTGGCTCCGGTGTCACACGGCTTTCTAGACGATCGACTGGAAATGTCAGAATCGTTTCTGTTTTCAAATTTGTGTGGACGCTGCTTCACATTAAAATGGGAGCCAAAGCACTATAAATATTAGAAAACAGTCTGTCGCACAAATCACATTTATTGGGGAACGTTTACAGTCCAGAGGCAGATCATCATCAGAGTCGATGTGTGGGGAGGGATCCACGGAGTAGGACCTGCAGAAGTCTCCAGATGCTGTCAACCGCTGGAGAAGCAACGATGTGGTGTGATTAAACAACGGAGGCTCCGCCCTCTAGCCGTCTTCGCACGCTACTTGTGACAAACAGAATGAATGGTTATATTACGGTATGTTAATAATTTTTACTTTTTGACAGTCTAATTCCAACTGAATGAAACACAGTTTTCTTGCCATACACGTTTCTCCTGTATTCTTTAAGGCATCTTCTGTGGCCAGGAATATGTACATATTTTAGTTTACATTTTTGGACGAGGTATTCGTGGTTATACACAGTTCTAGTGGTTGGCTTTTCTATCATGTAGTATTAATTTCAATTCAATTTAGCACTGTTCTTCTTCTTATAACTGCCATTTGAAATTTTGTTTAGCAAACTTCACAGTACTAGGAACTGAACGCTTGTTTTGATTTCAAGTGGCAATTATAAGAAGAAGAGGAGCGTCAAAAATTGAACAAGAACGGAACATGTAGAACAACACCCAGAGCATCTGCTTTAAATCATTACTATATCACAGAAAAGCCAACCACCAGAACTGTTTAAAACCTATATATACATCGTCCAAAATGTAAACTAAACAGTATAAAGGAAAATATATACACATTGCAGGCCACTGAAGACGCCTTAAAAAACAAAGGCGAAACGCGTATGGCACGAAATTTGTGTTACACTCAGTTGTAATGAGAAGGCCAATAAGTAAAAATTATCAACATACCGTAATATTACACGCGACTGAGAACGACAGGACTACAAAAGTTGAAGAACGAATTCCTATTTCTTAATAGCTTATTAAAACACTTTATTATTAACTTAAAAACGCTATCTTCTTATAGTATAGCTGTAAGATTAACCGCTATTAAATTTGTGATGCAAAGAATTAAAACGTAAAACAACCTTCAGTAAAAAGCCGATAACTCACACTGCTCTCACGAAGTTCGTTGTAAATAACCCATTACAGTTCAAAAACAACAATAATTTACGTAATTACAATACCACATGGGAAAATGACAGTGTTACATTGTCTTCAGCACAAAAAGGGATGCACAATACTGCTACAAAAATTTTTGATCACTTACCCAGTGATATAAATTCTCTGACAGACAGTAAAATAAAACTGAAAACCAACCGAGAAAGTTCCTCGTTGACGACTGCTTCTGTTCCATAGAAGAACTTCTATTACTGTAATGCGCAAAAGGTAGTGGATAGGAATTACTAACTCACATCTGTATATCTTTTTTCATATATATGAAATTTGAAATGTTGATAATTTAACCACGTGCACAAATTAATGTGCAATGTGAATCTAAAATGACTCGTTCCACATTATTACGATCTATCGTGCAAAATGATCCAAGAAACATATAAGTAGCAGCTAAAAAGCGGGAGAGTATGTATGTATAAGATGACATTGGTTACATGTTCTGTACATAAAGAAGCACTCGGTGGGAAATTTGCAGGCATGGAGCATGTGAAGAAACTGATGGTAGGAGTAATAAAATTTCTGAAGTCCATTAGCACTTGCAACAAGTTTCAATGGAACTGAACGAGGAGTATGGAGACTTTACATATTACTGCAGAGTACGTTGGTTAGGTGAAGGGGCATACCTGGAATCTTCAATTTAAAATCCGATATTCCTGAATTTATGAAGGAAAAAAGAGAACAGGGCCGAAAATTAGAACATTCGGAATGGACTGCAGACCTCGAATTTTATAAGACTTGACTGCACATTGCCCACAGTAAGATACGGCAAGGTGTTAAACAAGTTATTTCTGATTCGATTAGGATTCACTAGAAAAGAAAATCGAATTGTGGCAGAGACAAATTCTGACAAACATAGTGCCATTCCCTAAGCTCACTGCCGTTAAAGAAAACGCAAGGATTGAACAGTTAATTCAAATCTTGAAAGAATTACAAGGATAGATTTCTAAAAGGGTGTGAGGACAATTATAATCACATATCTGTCTACGAGCTGTTTTTGAGACCGTTTGCCGTTTCAGCTGAAAGTGCCTTGTTCATGTTCATATGTAACAGATTGATCTGCAGTGTAATTCCCTTTTTAAAGACAAATTCTTTTACGTCAAAATTTTCCACGACGTCTAAGTTGTTTTCTTCGGGTGGAATTTCCACGTCTCCATAATGAGGTTGCGGAAGTCTACAAAACTTTGATCAACATATGTGTGTGAAAGGCCTTTTTTGGATTATGAAAGTAAATAAGTCACGAATACGTGGCAATAAGTATGCGAAAATCTGTGAAATTGTCTGTGTCTGTCCATATGCCAACAGTCTGTACCAGATAAAAAATACATTTTCTCTCCCGATGCCAAAAATGATTAAATACTACCGAAAATGTGTTTTGCCTGTGATCCATGTTGTTGAGAAATGTGACATGTAAAACCGCAAGTGGCATGGAGTGCGACTACATTGCCATCTACCATGGTGTGCACTTTGCAATTTCCTCCTCCTCATGCTCTGACAGCATGGCGAGGTGGTGGAGAAGCGTGCAGCTAGAATGAGTCCCGTGGCACGGCTCGTAAGCTAAATTTTTAACTGCCCCTTGCCTAGAGTGACAGATTGTTGTCTGTAACTCTGTAACTACTACTTGTTTAGTAACTTGTTAATAACGTCTGATTCTTTTCATGTGTTAGTGTAGCTTATGATTGTCTACAGTTATGGGCTCTGACCATTGATTTCTGATGGCTGTTCTCAGTAATGTGGAAATTCCTGGCTGTAATATATGAATACTTTACTGATAGCCTTTGGGTGTTGTAACACCGGACCACCTTCTGCAATTTGGGGGAAATTCAGCTGTATTATGCACTGAACACTGAGACCAGAAATCACAATTAATTTTCCCACAGACAGGGCACAAGATGGATACACTCTCCTCTCTTCACTCAACTCTTTCACGATCGCTGGGACGATAGCCGGCCGTTGTGGCCGAGCGGTTCTAGGCGCTTCAGTCCGGAACCGCGCTGCTGTTACGGTCGCAGGTTCGAATCCTGCCTCGGGCCTGGATGTGTGTGATGTCCTTAGGTTAGTTAGGTGTAAGTAGTTCTAAGTCTAGGGGACTGATGACCTCAGATGTTAAGTCCCACAGTGCTCAGAGCCATTTGAACCATTTTTGAACTCGGACGATGGATTGAGAAGACAACTGTCCGAAAATTACAAGACATACAGATGGTTCAGGACTGACCGATAGAGTTGTTGGATGTCCTGAGGGATATCATATCAAATTCTGTCCAATCGGCGCGTTAGGTCATCAAAAACAGACCTGAAGTGGCGCCCCAGCCTATCCCTCCTGGACGTTGGGCCTTACGGTGGGCGACAGAGAGTTTGGTGTCCCACTGCTGTCCAGAGAAATCCATACGTGCCTTTGCTGGTCATCAGGACTCATCGAAGTGGAACTCATCACCGAAGACATTGCCACTCCAGTCAATGAGATTCCAGCAATGGCTCTCTGGTCAGCAATGGGTTTCGAACCTGACCGTCGCCTGCCATGCGACCTGACAACCGAGAGTGTTGGTCTGGGGTTCCATCGTTTTCACAGCAGGACCCCTTCGGTTGTCATCCGTGGCGCCCTTACGGCACAGCAGCAGGCCAAGAATATCCTATGTCGCGTTTTGCTGCCCTTCGTGGCGAGACGTCCTGGGCTTGTGTGTCGGGTGGTGAGATTTCTACTGCTTGTCTCCGTGACGGCCAGCAACACTGACGGGTGTCTCCCCAGGTGAGAACATTTGGAGCATTACAGGCAGAGCCCTCCAACCAGCTCTGGATTTTAACGATGTAATGCACCAATTGGAGAGAATCTGGCGCGATATCCATAAGAAGGAACTGTCAATCAATGCCAAGCCGAATAACTGGTTGCATAATGGCCAGAGGTGGACCAAAGTGTTATTGACTTGATCAATTTGCGAAGCCCTTGCTCTTAAATAAATCGTGCAATTTTTCTGAAACTGTAATCATTTGTGTTCACATATCTTAATCTCACCAAGCCAGTCTATTGTTTTCAACATATGATCCATAAATAATATGAACACAACAAAGCAGTCTCGCATATGCGGATCACTTAGTTGTGATGGCAGATTCGATTGAAAGTTTGCAAAGTAATATTTCAGAGCTAGATCAGAAATGTAAGGACTATGGTATGAAGATTAACATCTCCAAAACGAAAGTAATGTCAGTGGGAAAGAAATATAAACGGATTGAGTGCCAAATAGGAGGAACAAAGTTAGAACAGGTGGACGGTTTCAAGTACTTAGGATGCATATTCTCACAGGATGGCAACATAGTGAAAGAACTGGAAGCGAGGTGTAGCAAAGCTAATGCAGTGAGCGCTCAGCTACGATCTACTCTCTTCTGCAAGAAGGAAGTCAGTACCGAGACTAAGTTATCTGTGCACCGTTCAATCTTTCGACCAACTTTGTTGTATGGGAGCGAAAGCTGGGTGGATTCAGGTTACCTTATCAATAAGGTTGAGGTTACGGATAAGAAAGGAGCTAGGATGATTGCAGGTACTAGTAGATGGGAACAATGGCAGGAGGGTGTCCACAATGAGGAAATCAAAGAAAAACTGGGAATGAATTCTATAGATGTAGCAGACAGGGCGAACAGGCTTAGATGGTGGGGTCATGTTACACGCATGGGAGAAGCAAGGTTACCCAAGAGACTCACGGGTTCTGCAGTAGAGGGTAGGAGGAGTCGGGGCAGGCCAAGGAGAAGGTACCTGGATTCGGTTAAGAACGATTTTGAAGTAATAGGCTTAACATCAAAAGAGGCACCAATATTAGCACTGAATAGGGAATCATGGAGGAATTTTATAAGCTGGGCTATGCTCCAGACTGAACGCTGAAAGGCATATAATCAGTCTTAAATGATGATGATGATGTAATCATTTGTTTGTCTCCACATAAACATCACATCTACCGAATTCCGTATTCCGTCCCATTTGTATAATTTCTTTGTGGTGCGGCGTTTTTGTTGTCCTAGAGTACTTGTGTCGGCTGTTTATGCTCGGGCCACTGCTGGTGTTGCGCCGGCGTGACGTAGCTGAGGCGCGGGCGAGGTTGTGACCGAGACGCGGCGCCAGCCAATCGATGCAGGGCTGTTGGCAAACAAAGGCTGCGTGCAACAGCAGCGGCGGGCGGCCGCCATTGGCTGGCGGTGACGTCACGCGCCACGGGGCGGGTCCGAGCACGCAGCCTCGCGGAGCGCGCGCTTCCACTCTGGGAAGGCAGCCACCGCGCCGCGCTCGATAACACTGGAGAGCAGGGCTGCCCGCCCCCGCCTGCACGTCGCAGCTGCCCGTGTGACAGCTCAGGGCCAAGGATGTTCCAGTCGCCGCTTCTGCTCTGTACAAATAGCTAGTCGCTAATTTCTGTTAATCGTAAGTTTGACATGGAAATAAACACTGCGCGATGTAGTGTTCCGCGTTGTACGTCAGCTCATTCGAGTCTCCTACCCACGGAACAATACCGATCCTACGACTTGTCTTAGAAGCTAGATTAACGAAAGGCAAACCTACGGTTCTAGCGTTTGTAGCATTTAGAGAAAGCTTTTGTCAATGTTGACTAGAATACTCTCTTTCAAATTCTGAAGGTGGCAGGGGTAAAATACAGAGAGCGAAAGGCTATTTACAATTTGTACAGAAACCAGATGGCAGTTATAAGAGTCGAGGGACATGAAAGGGAAGCAGTGGTTGGGAAGGGAGTAAGACTGGGTTGTAGCCTCTCCCCGATGTTATTCCATCTGTATATTGAGTAAGCAGCAAAGGAAACAAAGGAAAAATTCGGAGTAGGTATTAAAATCCATGGAGAAGAAATAAAAACTCTGAGGTTCGCCGATGACATTGTAATTTTGTCAGAGACAGCAAAGGACTTGGAAGAGCAGCTGAACGGAATGGACAGTGTCTTCAAAGGAGAATATAAGATGAACATCAACAAAAGCAAAACGAGGATAATGGAATGTAGTCGAATTATGTCGGGTGATGCTGAGGGAATTAGATTAGGAAATGAGACACTTAAAGTAGTAAAGGACTCTTGCTATTTGGGGAGCAAAATAACTGATGATGGTCGAAGTAGAGAGGATATAAAATGTAGACTGGCAATGGCAAGGAAAGCGTTTCTGAAGAACAGAAATTTGTTAGCATCGAGTATAGATTTAATTGTCAGGAAGTCGTTTCTGAAAGTATTTGTATGGAGTGTAGCCATGTATGGAACTGAAACATGGACAATAACTAGTTTGGACAAGAAGTGAATAGAAGCTTTCGAAATGTGGTGCTACAGAAGGATGCTGAACATTAGATGGGTAGATCACATAACTAATGAGGAGGTATTGAATAGGATTGGGGAGAAGAGAAGTTTGTGGCACATCTTGACCAGAAGAAGGGACCGGTTGGTAGCACATGTTCTGAGGCATCAAGGGATCACCAATTGAGTACTGGAGGGCAGCGTGGAGGGCAAAAATCGCAGAGGGAGACCAAGAGATGAATACACTAAACAGATTCAGAAGGATGTACGTTGCAGTAGGTACTGGGAGATGAAGAAGCTTGCACAGGATAGAGTAGCATGGAGAGCTCCATCAAACCAGTCTCAGGACTGAACACCACAACAACAACAACCCACGGAACATAAATCGCGATTTGTAAATCTACCGTAGGCTTCCGTAAATAGAATACGGTAGATTTCGTAATTGCTTCAATCAGTTGAAATCGTAACCGCATTACCTGTATGTTAGGTGTGTTGCGTACCTATCTGGCGTTACCTGAATTCTATGGCTTTGTACACATGTGCATCCAGGGCCTTACTAGATTCCCCTAGGAAGCAGAAGATTGTGAACCTTCTGGAAACCGAGTGAGAATATATACAAGGCCAGTAACCTACAAAATATTTTTGTTCCATACAGTTATCTCCTGTCTGATATTTTAAAAATAATAGTATTTATAGCAAAATCGAAATTGTCAATGTTTATTCGAAGACTGTTGATTTTACGACGTGGAACCGACGAAACTTATAGGAAAATAAAAAACAATACCCAGCACTCGGTAAACGCAATTTCCGCAGAAGAAAGGCATAACTAAAAAAAATACGAAACAAAAACATATCACACATTGCTTCAATAATTGATTGAGCTTATATAAAACATGCTTCTGATATTCATAAACAGCTTACGCACTTAGGAATAATAACAGGAAACTCTTGTCTTTGATCACGATGAACAACATTCTACTGAGTACAAAATAACAAGAAATATATACGCCTTTTATGTTTGTGCATGTAAACTGCACTTTCACCAAAAGCAAATGCTTTGGTTACACAAAAGCTCAGAATTTAACCGATCAACCAATTACTATTACTTATAAAATGCAATTTATGTTTTTTAAGGATATAAGATAAGCAATAGACCGACATTGAACGATGTGCAGTTGTGCATAACAACTAAAGAGGCAAACGAAAGAAAAATTGGCATTGACTCTAAATACTGAAAAGTGTGAGGTCATCCACATGAGTGCTAAAAGGAATGCGTTAAACTTCGGTTACACGATACATCAGACAAATCTAAAGGCCGTAAATTCAACTAAATACCTAGGACTTACAATTACGGACAGCATAAATTGGAAGGAACACATAGAAAATGTTGTGAGGAACGCTAACCAAAGACTGCGTATTATCATCAGAACACTTAGAAAATGTAACAGATCTGCTAAAGAGACTGCGAACACCACGCTTGTCCGTCCTCTTTTGGAATACTTCTGCGCGGTGTGGGATCCTTACCAGACAGGATTGACGGAGTACATCGAAGAAGTTCAAAGAAGGGTAGCACGTTTTGTATTATCGCGAAATAGGAGAGAGAGTGTCACTGAAATGATGCAGGATTTGAAGTGGGCATCATTAATGCGTTTTTTCGTTGCCGAGGGATCTTTCACGAAATTAAAATCACCAACTTTCTCCTCCGAATGCGAAAATATTTTGTTGACGCCGAGCTACATAGCGACAAACGATTACCATGATAAAATAAGGGAAATCAGATCTCACGCGGCAAGATATAGATGTTCGTTCTTTCCGCGAGCTATACGAGATTGAAACAACAGAGAATTGTGAAAGTGGTTCGATTAACCCTCTGCCAGGCACTGAAATGTGATTTGCAGAGTATCCACGTAGATGTAGAAAGAGCAATCGTCAGCTCGCAATTTCTCTCTCGCACATTCACTTACACTGAGGTGGCACAAGTCACGGGACAGCGACGTGCACACACACACACACACACACACACACACACACACATAGAGGGCCGTGACATCTGCTGCACAAGGTGGAAAAGGGCTGCGCACTGCTGAGGCTGTCATTTGTACTCAGGTTGTTCACGTGGAAAGGTCTCCGTCGTGATTATGGCTGCATGATGGAAATTAACCACGTGGAACGGTAGTTGACGTTCAACACACAGCACATTCCATTTCGGAAATCGTTAGGGAAATCCCAGTTACGGAATTAATGTTGGGAGCATTCGTGTTATATCCATCAGTACCGACCATTCCAAGATGCCCAACAAACTCCAACGGCAGACGTTGCAATAGAGGCATTGTGCGTCACGTTGAAGTTTACTACTGAAATTTCCAGGGCGTTCTGTTCCGGGAAGAGCTGAATAATGTAATACTTCCTCCCACATACATCTCGCGAAATGGCCACGACGGGAGATATTAGAGAAATTAGAGCTAACAGAGAAGATTACCCACAATCACTGTTCCGACGCGCCATTCGCGAGTCGAACTGGGAAGGGAGGATTAGTTAGCGCTACGAGAAATCACATGTCGTCAGGTGTCTTGCGGAGTACTGACGTAAATCTAGAGGTGAATGAGTATAATATACGTATTTTTCAGTTCATACTTCGTAAAACGCATGTTAGACAGTTTACTAACTGTTGTATATGTGTAAACCTGACAACGTATTGAATGATACAGAAAGTAAATAGCAATGTACGTTATACATTGAGGTGACAAGTCATGGGACAGCGATATGTACACGTGCAAGTGGCGGTAGTTTTGCCTACACAAGGTATAAAACAGCAGTGCACTGGCCAAGCTATGATTTGTACTTGTCGTGTCTAGGAATCCTGCATACTCGATTCGCTAGACAAACAATCAAACAATTCCTATTAATGACTTTTATTATTTATAAGTACAAATACTTAACTATTATTTCTGAATCCTCGTAGTCCTTTGAACACGATCGTTCAAAATGCAAGTACACAGATGTGTCGCAAGCAAAGGAACGACATACAAAATAATCAGTCTTCTTCAGAAGAGACAAACACAAGTAAGAATTCTGATCCTAGCACTCGCTACTAACAACAGTCTGTCAGCTGAACTGCAGTGACAGCAGTCCCCCTGTTTACATATCTCTGTATTTGAATACGCATGCCTCTGCCAGTTTCTCTGGCGCTTCAGTGTGTATACACCCATTCAACGGGTAGATGTATCAAGTTTAAATTTATACTATGTGATCAAAAGTATCCGGACACCTGGCTGAAAATGACTTACAAGTTCGTGGTGTCCTCCATCGGCACTGTAGGAATTTAATTTGGTGTTGGTCCACCCTTGGCCTTGACGATACCTTCCACTCTCGCAGGCATACGTTCAATCGGATGCGGGAAGGTTTCTTGGGCAATGGCAGCACATTCCTCGCGGAGTGCTGCACTGAGTATCGATGTCGGTCGGTGAGGATTGGCACGAAGTCGGCATTCCAAAACATCCCAGAAGTGTTCTCTAGGATTCAAGTCAGCACTCCGTGCAGACCAGTCGATTACAGGGACGTTATTGTCATAGAACCCGTCCGCCACAGGCCGTGCATTGTGTACAGGTGCTCGCTCGATCGTTTTGAAAGATGCAATCACCATCCCCGCATTGCTCTTCAGCAGTGGGAAGCAAGAAGTTGTTTAAAACATCAGTGTAGGCCTGTGCTGTGATAGTGCCACGGAAAACGAAAAGGTCTGTGCACCGCCTCCGTGAAAGACACGACCAACATAACACCACCGCCTTCGAATTTTACTGTTGACACTACACACCCTGGCAAATGACGTTCATCGGGCATTCGCCATACCCACACCCTGCCATCGCCACAGTGTGTACCGTGATTCGTCACTGCACACAACGTTTTCCACTGTTCACTAGTCCAATGTTTACGCTCCTTACACCAAGCGAGGCGTCGTTTGACATTTACTGGCGTGATGTGTGGCTTATTTTTTTGGCCTGATCGTGTCCCAGACCTCAATCCCCTACGCTTTTGGTTATGGGGACATTTGAAGTGACTGGTCTACGCCACGCCAATCAACGATGTGTGGACGCTATAGCATCGTATCTTTAATGCGTACCAGTAGATACAACAACCGGGTATATGTCAAAGGGTGCGTCATTCCTTACGCCAGAGGGCAGAGGAGTGCATTGTCACGAATGGCCGCCACGTTAAGACCTCCCGTAAACACGTGTTTAAGGCAGAAAATATGCGTTTCCGGATCAATGTTTATTGGACTTATCTAAGAAATTATGCATTTCAGAACCCATGATTATTGGACTTATTTTTCTTGTTTCGATGTGTACTATCACCTCTCAAAGTATTCGACCCTTTTTTTAAACAAGGGATACCCTTATAAAGTCAGGTCGTCCTTTAATATTGTTACCAAAAATCTCGAAATCTCCAAATTTTTGCACGATGCTCTAATGAACATTTGAACGGACATAGGCTATGTACTTTAATATAGCAAACCGATATATGCAATATATAAACAGGAAACGTTACCAAAAATCTCAAAGTCCTTAACCAATTTACTTCAACCATTTACACGACACTCTAATGAAGATTCAGATGGAATGTAATACTAGCCACTCACAGATAAAAACCATGCGAAATACTGTCGTCGAAGCTGCAATCTTCACAGTTCCGGCAGTTGGAAAGGTCTCTCTCTGATACCCCGGGCACCAATGGTTCCAACCGATGTACTCATTCGTTTACGCGACTTTAATTCCTGATTAAGATTTCGTTTTCACTAACAATAAAGAAGGTTCAAGATCAGAGAGACGTGTACCAGATGTACGAGTATGAAACCGGATTCAATAATTACACATCTGTTGTTTGAAACTAATAAACAATATTTTATTCAAAAATAATCTCCATTGGTATTTATACAAGGTGTGGCTAGAAAAAAACCGGACTAGTACTGGTGAAACAATAAAACGTATGCAATAAGGCTGAAAGTCGCGTGGCCTGTCACGTGACTCGCTCCGCCTACTGCTCGAGTTTCATCTGCCTCCTGCACTCAGTCTGCCCGTGGCGTCTGTTTTAAGTAGTTGACGTTTTGTCTGTGCGTCGGAAAATGTTGAGTGTACAGAAATAACAGCGTGTTAACATCAAATTTTGTTTCAAACTAGGAAAATCTGCAAGTGAAACGTTTGTAATGTTACAACAAGTGTACGGCGATGATTGTTTATCGCGAACACAAGTGTTTGAGTGGTTTAAACGATTTAAAGATGGCCGCGAAGACACCAGTGATGACACTCGCACTGGCAGACCACTGTCAGCAAAAACTGATGCAAACATTGAAAAAATCGGTAAACTTGTTCGACAAGATCCCCGTTTAACAATCAGAGCAGTGTCTGAGTTAACAGGAGTTGACAAGGAAAGTGTTAGGCAGATTCTTCATGAAAGTTTCAACATGAACAAAGTGTGTTCAAAAATGGTTCCAAAGTGCCTCACAATTGAACAGAAGGAACGCCGAAGAATGATTTGTTCTGACATCCTGGAAAACATTGAAAGTGATCCCACCTTCTTACAAAATGTTATTACTTGCGATGAATCGTGATTTTTTACTTACGATCCCGAAACTAAACGCCAATCGATGCATTGGAAAACTCCTGGTTCTCCACGACAAAAAAAAAGCACGAATGTCAAAATCGAAATTCAAGGCAATGATGATTGTTTTTTCTTTTTTTTTTTTTTTTTTTTTTTTTTTTTTTTTTTTTTTTTTTTTTTTTTGACATCAAAGGGATTGTGCACATTGATTGGGTACCAGAGGGACAAACAGTGAATCAGCATTACTACATTAGCGTCCTGGCTACCCTACGTGAGCGAGTACGGAGAAAACGGAACGATTTGTGGAGAAAAAAGTCATGGATCCTTCACCAAGACAATGCCCCAGCTCACAGTGCGTTGTCAGTGAAGACGTTTTTGGCAAAACACAACATTCCCATCTTAGATCATCCACCCTACTCACCTGATTTGGCCCCCTGTGACTGTTTTCTTTTCCCTAAAGTCAAGTCAGCTTTGAAAGGAACTAGATTTGAGACTGTTGAAGCAGTAAAAGAAAAAGCGACGGAAGTAATGTATGGACTTACCGAAAATGATCTGCAGCATTGCTATGAACAGTGGAAAATTCGTATGGAGCGGTGTAGAGACCGAGGAGGAGAGTACATTGAAGGAGATAACATGAAATTGTAAATAATTGTAAATAAATGTTTTTTCCAGCATCAGTCCGGCTTTTTCTAGCCGCACCTCGTACATTTCTCCCACGACTCCGGCACCCTATGAATGCCACACCAGAAAAAAAATAATAAAAATGGAAATAAAAGTTCTTCTTTTGAAGCGAACCAGTCAGCGAGCCATTTTCGTACATTTTCACAAGAATTGAAGCGTTGCTCAGCGAGGGCGTGTCCCAGAGATGCAAATAGTTGCTAATCAGTCAAAGCCAAGTCTGGGGAATAAGCCGCATGCCCTAGTATTTCCGAACTAAACGCCTCGATCTTTTCCCTGCTGTGTGTGATTTGGGGGGGGGGGGGGGGGGGGTTATCAGGGAACAATATGACTCTGTGTTGCCTTTTTCATATTCCGGTCGTTTTTCTCGTAATGCTCGATTTAAATCTATCATTTTCTGTTGTTAGCTATCAGTCTTAACGGTTTCACCAAGTTTTAGCACCTCCTACTCGATGACACCCTTCTGATCCCACCAAATACAGAGCATTGTGTTCTTTCCAAGCGATTTGGTCTTGCAATGGATGTCGGTGGTTTGCCTAGATTCACCCATGATTTACGACGCTTAGGATTCTCAAAATATATCCATTTTTCAACACCTGTCACTATTCTATGGAGAAACGACTTTCTTTTGTAGCAGCATTTCACGAGTGGTCTTTCGATTTGCTTGCTGTCTTTCATTCAGTTCATGCGGAACCCATTTTCCAACTTCCTGCACATTTACCATAGCTTACGACAAAAGAGAATCGGCTTCCTGAACCACATTCAATTGTTCCGCGCGAGTTCCTATTGAGCCTATCATCTTCATCCAATAAGGCGTGCAATTCCATGCCTTCGAACTTTTTCGGTGGTTTCCCGCGCTCGTCGTTTCTCAACTCAAAATAACCACTCTTTAATTTTTTTGAACTACCGGTACTCGAAACACTGTGTTTTCTCAAAAGCATGTTCGCCGAAAGTTTAAACAAGCATTCGATGCGATTCTGCAGCAGTTTTCTTCAAATGATAACAGCAAAACAATGCCGTCCACAAATCGTATTTCGTAGGCACAAAACTCGACATGTTTACGGGTTTGAAGCAGATACCGATGTACGGAACTTGGGTTTCTGTGTGTTGATGTCCGTCGTCAGCCGTTACAGGAAGCAGATGACGCTGCAGAGGCGGTCTCACGGGCCATACACTGATACTCATCTACAGGGAAGTTCCAGATTCATGCTTCTTCACCTGATAAGTGGACAGAGAGGGCAGGGGACAGAGAAAAAATGTCCGAGAGGGGGGGGGGGGGGGGGGGGGGGAGAGCAGAGTTGGGGTATACATCCAGTACATACATATTTAGCAGCTGCGATTCACTGCCGGGTTCATCGTATTTTGATAATCGCAGACTCTCTCATCAAAACCTGTAGGTTATTTGCCGTTAACCTAGAGTCATGAAATTTGGCAGGAAACAAGGTTCCACAGTACAACTACAGGAAAAGAATTCGAAAATTGTTCATTTTTAAATAAATCAAACAAAAATTGTTTGGCTGTCCGTCTGTTAAGGCCCCCTTCTCTCAGGAACATGTAGAAGTATCACGTTGCAATTCATGTGACATATTCACGTTCATATTCACACGACATGTACCGGGTGATCAAAAAGTCAGTATAAATTTGAAAACTTAATAAACCACGGAATAATGTAGATAGAGAGGTAAAAATTGACACACCTGCTTGTAATGACATGGGGTTTTATTAGAACAAAAAAACACAAAGTTTACAAAATGTCCGACAGATGGCGCTGGACAGCAAAACGTCAGTGACTGCGCATGACAATCGTGTATAAAAGGAGCAGTAATGAGAGAGAAAATCTTGGGGCAGTTGCCCCCCTCCGACGTCAACACTCCCATCACAGCACAAGACATTAAACTTCTCCTCCAGTCCAAACGCAACACGGCCCCTGGTCACGACTGTGTCACCTACCGTCACCTTCGAGAAAGCCCCTATTCCTTCCTAACTGTCCTCGCCCATCTCTATAATGTCATCCTCTCTACTGGCTTCTACCCTGCCCTGTGGAAGACCTCCCGCGTCCTCCTATTCCTCAAACCCAACAAACCCCCTTCTGCTGCCTCTTCCTATCGTCCCATCTGCCTCACCTCCATCTTCAGTAAGGTCTTTGAATCCATCCTCTCCCACCGTATCCATCGGCACCTTGCTCAACACCACCTCCTCCCCCTTACCCAGTGTGGCTTCCGACCCTCCTTCTCTGCTGACGACCAACTCCTCAACCTTGTTCACCTTCTGTCCCTCCAGCTCAACTCCCGTCGCTCCGCCATTTTTGTTTCCCTTGACCTCCAAAATGCCTATGACCGTGTATGGCATCCCGGTCTCCTCTTTAAACTCCAAACCTACGCCCTGCCTATCAATTTTGTCTGTCTGGTCGCTTCCTTCCTCTCGCACCGTCCTTCCTATGTCACCCTCCACAACATCAACTCCCGTATCTTTTATCCCACGGCTGGCGTCCCCCAGGGTTCTGTCCTCTCCCCTCTCCTTTACCTTTTGTATACAGCTGATATGCCCAAGCCACCCCCACCAGTCCACCTTCTCCAGTATGCTGATGACACCGCCTTCCTGGCTCTCTATCCTACCCTTCAACGGTCTCAACGTACCCTCCAAACCCACCTTAACCAGTTCACCACTTGGTGTAACCCGTGGCTCCTCCGTCTCAACCCCTCCAAAACCCAGGCAATCATCATAGGCCGCACCACTCGCTCCTTTCGCCTCCATGATTTCTACCTCACCCTTTATGGTCGTCCTATCCAACTCACCCCCACCCTGAAATACCTTGGCCTCACCCTTGACCGTCACCTCACCTGGACCCCTCATCTCCTGACCATCCAGCAGAAAGCCCATTCCCGCCTCCGCCTGCTGAAACTCCTGTCCGGCCGGACATGGGGATTGCATCCTTCTACCATCCTCCACACCTACAAATCCCTCATCCGTCCTATCCTCTGTTATGCCAGCGTTGCCTGGATCTCCGCCCCCACCCGCTTTTACAAGGCCCTCCAAATCCTTGAACGCCATGCGCTCCACCTTGCCTTCCGTATCCGCCTTCCTTCCCCCACACGGCTCCTGTATGAACTGATCCCCTTCCCCCACCTCCTCTTGTTCCTCCAACATCTCCGCATCCTTTACATTGTTCGCAGGGTTGATCCCCCCCACCCTCTGGTTTCCTCCTTCCTCTCCACCCCCCGCCCGTTGCCTCTATCGCTCTATCCCTCCCTCTCTCCACCTCCACACCCTCCATCTCCTTCATCAGGGCAATTTCCAACGCCTCCCCCTCCCGGATGACGAACTTCGCCGTGACATATACCCTTCCTTCCAACTATAACCCGGCCTTGTTCCCCCCCCCCTCCCCAGGGCCCCCTTCTCCTCTTTCCTCCTTCTCCCAGAGCGGATTTTCCTCCATCCCCCCCCTCCCCTGAGACCCTGCACCCCATACTTGCCTCTCTCCTTCCCACATCCCTCCCTGCCTGGCCCTCTTCCACGCGCCCCCCATTCCCCTCCCCCATCTCTTCCCCTCCCTCCCTTCTTCAGGTCTCCCTCATCTCCTAGAACCTGGCAGATCCTCTGTATTGATCATCATCAGTGTGCCACATCAGTGTTGTGTTTAGTGCTGTTTCTCGTGTGCGTCAAGAGGTGTGATTTTAATTGTGTACTGCCTTGAGGTTCGCCGTCAGTGTTACGTTATGTGCTATGCCACCCGTCAACACCTTTATGCTCCAGTCATACTGTGCCTTGTGTTCTTTTAATCGTCGCAGTGTGTGGCTTTTTGTGTGTGCTACTTTTAAACAGTTTTTATCTCCATTTTAGTCACCCCATTTTTTGTCTATTGCCTTCCATGTTGTTCCCCCTTTTTTATATCTATGTTCGCCTTATTCTCTCCTTTGCTGTTTTTAAATGTCTTCTATTGTTTTGTTCCATGTCTTTCGGCTGAAGAGCAGCGCATATGCTGCTGCCAGCCCGCCCCGATGGGGAATTGAAATACAATAAAGAAAAAAAAAAAAAAAGAGAGAGAGAATCAGATGCGCCAGCATATTGATGTTACCTGAAAAGGCGCTTTTAGTGAAGCTGTATTATCAGAATGGGGAATGTGCTAGTTCAGCGTTACGATCCTACCGCCATAAGAAGGGGATTCGAACGGGTAATGGTCCGTTGACAAATGCAGCTGTGTCGAGAATGATTTCGAAGTTGGAAGCCACGGGTTGTTTAGACGATAGACCCCGTAGTGGCCGACCGAGCACAAGGCGTAATGCTGCTGAGACAGTTCAGGAAGAAATGGAGACTGTAGCGGGTTTGTCTATGCACGGGGAAGTTAGCGCTCGAGCAGTTGCACGTCGCACCGGCATTGCATACAGTGGTATTGAGTCGTACCCTCGAATGCTATCCGTAAAAAATCCATCGGTATCATGAACTGTTACCTGGCGATTTAGTGAAGCGGAGGGCATTTGCGGTGCGGGCGTTTCAAAAGATGGCGGAACATGACGATTGGTTGAGTAACGTGTTGTGGACCGACGAAGCTCATTTCACGCCCCGAGGGTCTGTCAACGCCCACAACTGCAGAATTTGGGCTACCGAAAATCCTAGAACTGTCGTGGAAACTACATTGCACGACGAGAAAGTCACGGTATGGGTTGAATTTACCACATCTACCGCTATCGGGCCTTTTTTCTTCGAGGAAATGCGTGATTCTGGTTTTGTAACCGCTACCGTGACGGGTGGGAAGTACGCCGATATGTTACAGAATCGCATCATCCCCAGCCTGGCTAATAAACACCTGCTGGAACGTACGATGTTTATGCAGGATGGTGCTCCACCCCATATTCCTAGACGCGTGAAAGATCTCTTGCGCGCGTCGTTTGGTGATGGTCGTGTGCCCAGCCGCCAATTTCGTCATGCTTGGCGTCCCAGGTCCCCAGACCTCAGTCCGTGCGATTATTGGCTTTGGGGTTACCTGAAGTCGCAAGTGTATCGTGATCGACCGACATCTCTAGGGATGCTGAAAGACAGCATCCGACGCCAATGCCTCAATAACTCCGGACATGCTTTACAGTGCTGTTCACAACATTATTCCTCGACTACAGCTATTGTTGAGGAATGATGGTGGACATATTGAGCATTTCCTAAAAAGAACATCGTATTTGCTCTGTCTTACTTTGTTATGGTAATTATTGCTATTCTGATCAGATGAAGCGCCATCTGTAGGACATTTTTTGAACGTTTGTATTTTTTTGGTTCTAATAAAACCCCATGTCATTCCAAGCATGTGTGTCAATTTGTACCTCTCTATCTACATTATTCCGTGATTTATTCAGTTTTCAAATTTATACTGACTTTTTGACCACCCGGTATATGAAGATGGTATCTGTTGTTTCAGACATGTCTGAAAGAACAGATACCATCTTCATATATAGTTAAGGCTAACCGGCCAATGACCATCTTCTGTGCTGGATGCACACGCGTTGCCCGAACTCTTACGGAACTCGGTAAGATTGTCTGCCGCGAGTAAGGAGTGTAATGGGCAGGGGCGCTAGGAATGAAGTGTGTGGATATTAAGTTGGGAATGTGAGTCTCACGGGCACCGGGCAAGGGATAAATCCCTACAGTCGCACTATCCTCTGTGCCCTCGGTGGCTCAGGTGGATAGGTCGTCTGCCACGTAAGCAGGAAATCTCGGGTTCGAGTCCCGGTCGGGACACACCTTTTCAACTGCCCCCATTGATGTATATCAACGCCAGTCGACAGCTTAGGGTCTTGATTTAATTATCATTTCAAAGTTGGAAGTACTCTTCCGGACGAACAATAGATTCTTACTGACATACAGCTTTTTCAGTACGTCCCAATACATTATACAGCAGAAGAAGTGAGTGGCAAACAGCTAGGTAGCCTATTCGCACTTCTTTGACGTTTGCTGGGGCTTCATTGTACAGCCAAAAGCAAAGCATTCCAATTAGTGCAGAATTTTTGTTTCATCCTGGACAACCATCGTAGAACAATAAAATGTAATGGACGATATCTTGACATTTGGAAGCTGCCAGGCAGTTATACACTGCAGATGAAATTTCGTTTGACCAAGTATTCCCTGTTCTGCGGCGCCACCAAGCCGCCATCCCACGCTGTAAAATTGTAAGCATACAACTGCCTAGCGTGAAACGTTACATTATCGGCAAGTGTTGGCAATCTGGCATAAGAAAGAAAATTTCTCTGCAATAGGTTCATCCGTTTGTATTAACTTTCTAAATTAAATAATATACACTCCACACTTCTTTTACTACGGCCAATGTTCGCAAACTTTCAAATAGCACTTTAATTCTTGAAATAAATTTGATGTTGATAGAATATAGGCATTACCGAAACGTCACCTGTTAAATCACATATGGTTGCGTGGGGATTATTTGGTTGTTGGAAACAACAGTAACAATCCACGTTTTGGAACTAATAGCCAATTGGATATGACAGTGTTCGCGAATGGAACATTCACTTCTGCAGTGACTTTTGCAGCCATCGTCCACTTATCGTTCGCCACAATCCTCTTGAATGGCCGTCTGTCACGAATAGAGCTGTAAGACTGCCACAGGCTACTGCAGTGAGCGTAGAATACGTTAGTTCTGCTGACAGCCTCGCTCAGTTAAAGTCGTGGCCACGTTGTCTGCACGTGAGGTGCGTTGCATCCCTATCGGGCGTTACCGTATTTTGATCTCTTTGTTTGCGTATGCGATGAGTGTCTTATTAGTTCTGCTTAGAAACCGGAAGAGGTGAACCCTGTTTAAACTGAGTGAGGAGGGCTGCTTAGCCTACGGAACTTCTTCATTTTACGTAGTTACACTCCTGTCGGTTACTTAGAACTAAACAATGTCTATAGAAAACTTGAAATTGTCAGTGTTTAATTCATGTTTTATTCAAAAAATTGCTGATTTCTAACATTAGTTAGTTTGTTAATTAGCTACACGATCCATAGATCATTTGAACGATTCTTTTACCGAATGATGTGGAACAAGTCACTTTACACTATATGTATACATGATAGATGTTAATATTAATGAACACATTATTACTTTACTCCTACTCACGCTGCTACGCGTAAAACCAACTAGATTTTTTTATACTGACTACCAGTTTTAAAAAGAAATTCGTCAGTAGAATAGAAGTAGTTGTCCAGGAGAAACGATTTTAAATTAGTATTGAAACTTGCTTCGCTACCTGTCACATATTTTATGTTTTTGGCAAATGCTCAAAAATTTCTATTGTTGCGTATTGAACTTCCCTCTGAGCCACTGACGGCTTTAACAATGGGCAATAAAGGTCTTTTCCCCTCTATTGCTGTACGTATGAAGATCACTGTTCTGAAATGGATTATTTATGACGAATTTCATTAGCGAAAATATGTGTTGAGACGGCGCAGTTAAAATGCCCAGCTCCCTTAAGAGGCACCTACATGACGTCCGTGGATGAATATCACATATTACTCTTATTGCTCATTCTTGCGCAATTAAAACTTTCTTCCTGAGCGGTAAGATCCTCAGAAAATTATTCAGTACGACATTAGTAAGTGGAAATATAGAAAATACGTGAGGAGGTTGACACGTTTAGAAGGTCAGCAATTATACGAAAAGCAAGAGTATCCTAATTGTTTCAGAAACTCAGTAACATGCTTCTTCCAGCTAGAGTTTTCATCAATAGCGCGAAACAGAGTTTCTAGGAAAAATAAAATACAATACAGAATCATCATACAGCGCTAGGACACGAAATATCATCAAAGAAGGTAAAACTAAAAAACCGCGCAACAAAAACATATCAAACACAGCTTCAGTACTACCTAGAGCTTACATAAACATGTTTCTTATATTCATGAATAGCTTTCGCACTTACCAATAATAACAGGAAACTCTATTAAGTACAGAATAACAACAATAATTATATAGATTTTTTATGTTAGTGCGTTTAAACTGTAGCTACATCAAAAGTAATTGCTTTGGTTAAATAAAAGCGTAAAAGTTACCCGATATATCATTTGCTATTATTTAGAAAATGCAGTTTATATTGTGTAAGGTTGTAAAACGCACAGTGGACTAGCCATGAACGATTTGCAGCTGTAATAAGGTGCAAAACAGACAAACAACAACCAACGGGAAGTCGCCAGCTCCCAGTTTCTCTCACACACATTCATTTAACTTTCTATCCCTACAGTACTACCGATAATCCTACCATTTAGTACATCATTTGTGTACTGCACCAAAACTACCAAACCGTAGTTTTCGTACAGCGCAACTCTAGTTACAAACGAACAGTACACACTTGCGTCTGCGTTGTGACTTGTCGGATGATTCTTCTTCTGCTTTCCCTGTAAGCGATATAAATCTTCGATACGGTGCCCACGTTCAAATTCACTCACAACCATACAGAACACTCTTCGGACCACAACTGAGAGTGACACGTTCGTGGTCAAATACAGAAGCGCCACGTGCACCCCTGCAGGGGATGTCCACGCATGTATTTCTCGCGGTTTCTGCATATTTTTGTCCAACCACGGCACATCTCAGGTACCGGCTCCGAATACACGTGAAAATAAATCAGCGCTCGTACGGAGTCCTTTTACCCTCAACCCATTTCCGAGAGGAATAGGAAAAGGGAATGGCAAGCAGTGGTACAAAGCACCCTCCGCTACGCACCGTCCGCTATGTACGTAAAAACACATGGGTGCTTTTAGAAAATGGGTTAATTTCCAGGAGAGAACGGAACAGTTTCGATGCACCTTCACGGTTGGTAAATATATTCCAAGGACCGTATAAAGAATTTCAATAGCGTTGTTGTTGTTGTTGTTGTGGTCTTCAGTCCTCAGACTGGTTTGATGCAGCTCTCCATGCTACCCTATCCTGTGCAAGTTTCTTCATCTCCCAGTACCTACTGCAGCCTACATCCTTCTGTATCTGCTTAGTGTATTCATCTATTGGTCTCCCTCTACGATTTTTACCCTCCACGCTGCCCTCCAGTACTAAATTGGTGATCCCTTGATGCCTCAGAACATGTCCTACTAACCGATCCCTTCTTCTAGACAAGTTGTGCCACAAATTCCTCTTCTCCCCAATTCAGTTCAATACTTTCTCATTAGTTACGTGATCTACCCATCTAATCTAAAGCATTGTTCTCTAGCACCACATTTCGAAAGTTTCTACTCTCTTCTTGTCTAAACTATTTACCGTCCACGTTTCACATCCATACATGATAACACTGACCAAAACGGCCTTGCTGTGCTGGTACTGCGAACAGCCTTGGGAGAGCCAGTCCTGACAAAACTCTACCGTGTAATGAGAAAGATGTATGAGACAGGCGAAATACCCTCAGACTTCAAGAAGAATATAATAATTCCAATCCCAAAGAAATTAGGTGTTGACAGATGTGAAAATTACCGAACTATCAGTTTAATAACCCACGGCTGCAAAATACTAACACGAATTCTTTACAGACGAATGGAAAAACTAGTAGAGGCCGACCTCTGGGAAGATCAGTTTGGATTCCGTAGAAATGTTGGAACACGTGAGGCAATACTGACCTTACGACTTATTTTAGAAGAAAGATTAAGGAAAGGCAAACCTACGTTTCTAGCATTTGTAGACTTAGAGAAAGCTTTTGACAACGTTGACTGGAATACTCTCTTTCAAATTCTGAAGGGAGCAGGGGTAAGATACAGGGAGCGAAAGGCTATTTACAATTTGTACAGAAACCAGATGGCAGGTATAAGAGTCGAGGGGCATGAAAGGGAAGCAGTGGTTGGGAAGGGAGTGAAACAGGGTTGTAGCCTATCCCCGATGTTATTCAATTTGAATGTTTAGCGAGCAGTAAAGGTAACAAAAGAAAAATTCGGAGCAGGAATTGCCGATTTGCGGAAAGGCAGTGCGCGAGACAGAGCTCGGCCACTTCCCCGGCTAGCCGCCGAAGGCCACAGCCTGACGATATGAATGGTGAACTGGGGAAGTTCTGCAATCCGTTTAGAGAGGCCACAGTGGCCGCCAGCCTCTGAGGGACGCGCGGCTGCAGGTGTTTACCAAAACAGAGCAGTGGGTACCTGGACGGGCTTTCCTGTGCTTGCTCTCGCCTGTGTCCCACTAATTTTACGCCTTCGAGTAATTCAAGTGGGGCAGGCCAGGAGTTCCGAATACAAAAACTTTCGATGCAAGAATCTGTGTTCGCTACGGCGGGGAATCTTGCCGGGAAAATCTCGAGTGGTCTCTTGGGAGAAAACTTCCAGTAAACGTGTTATTGCCCACAGCTGTGGTTCTTCCCAGCCGGCGAGGGCGGAGTTTACCTGTGAAATTTTGTAGAATAAAAGAATTGTGGTAAAGAGTTCTATTCCCAGGCCGTACATTGGTCGGCACTGGCAGACTGGGTATTTTGAGAGCTTCTAGTGGTTTGATTCGCTCGGTAAAAGTTGAGGTGAGAAAACAAAGGTGAAGAGCGATCTTGCTGGACTCTCGGTAGAGGTCTTTCGTTCTGGGCTCTCGTACCGAGAGGACAGAGGACGTCGGCCGCACCAGCTCATTGCTCACGGAAACATTGTTGCAATTGGAGAAGTTTACGGACAGCAGTCTGTTGTTCTAGTATTGTAGGAGTGTACTTTCCGAGACGCCACACGCCGACCGCACGGCCGCGCCGTCGCCGTCGGAGACCGCCGCTGCAGCAGGAACGTTACGGTGAGATGGCTCCCGCTTCGGCCTGTGTTAGGAGTAACGTTAAAGAGTTGGATCAATTACAATTTCTGTTTACACAGAGGTTTCACAGTACTTTGCAGTGTAGTGGTTCTTCGTATATAAGTTATAAGAGATCGCGTTTTGGACCGATTTTAACACAGTTACTGCCAATGCCAGCTAGGAGGATAACTTGTAAATTGTTCATTGTGTTTTATTCAGCATTGATCTGAAGGTTATAATAAAATTATTGTGATTCAGTAGAGCCTTTACTTTCAGTAGTTGATCCTGAATTCACCTTTTTTGCTTTATTTTATTTTTGTGTATGTGTTTGATGTCATTGAACACCCTAAGTGTTCGTGATCGTTCAAGTTTGGAAGTAAAAATAGGTGTGATTTATCGTCAACACTACCACCGCAGATTAATTAGGGATGACAGGCGACATTTAAATCTAGCGTTATCCATTTTTGCGTACAGTTCCACTCCCAATTTCTCTGTAAGTTGTTTGTCAGGGGCGAACACACGCAAAAACCAGACAAGCAACGAATGGGGTGTTACAACTTGATCAGTTTTCCAGTCTTTAGGTACGGATTTTTCTGTGAGCGAGCTGTTGTACGTAACTACTAAATATGGACCTATTGTATCAACATACTCTGAAAGGAACCTGATTGGTATACAGTCTTTACCAGAGGCCTGCTTTGCCACACCAAGGATATCTACTTCTATGTTTCTCATCTTGGCAGTTGTTCTTGATTGAAGTTGAGGAATATTTACTTCGTCTTTTTTGGTGAAGGAGTTTCGGAAAACCGTGTTTAATAACTCTGCTTTAGTGGCACTGACATCAGTGACTTCACCGTTGTTATCGCGCAGTGAAATTATTGATTGCGTCTTGCCACTGGTGTGCTTTGTGTAATCTCTATGGGTTTTCTGCCAGATTCCGAGACAGAATTTCGTTGTGGAAATTATTAAAAGCATCTCGCAGTGAAGTACGCGCTATATTTCGAACTTCTGCAAAAGTTTGCCAGACTTGGGGAATTTGCGTTCTTTTAACTTTGCCATGCTTTTTTTCGCTGCTTCTGCAACAGCGATCTGACTCGTTTTGACTGCACCATGGGGGATCAGTACCATCACTTACGAGTGTTAATTTATGTGGCATTTATCTCTCTATTGCTATCGATACTATCTCTCTGAAATCATTCCACAGCTTTTCTACGCTTACATGATCAGATCGGAAGGAGTGAAGACTGTCTCGTAAAAAGGTGTTAAGAGCATTTTATCAGCTTTTTTAAATAGATATACTTTGCGTTTGTTTTTGATGGTTGTAGGTGTTACGGCATTCAGTCTAGCAGCAACTGCCTTGTGGTCGTTAATCCCTGTATTCATCACAATACTCACTATTTTTCCAGGATTATTTGTTGCTGAGAGGTCAAGTACACTTTCGCAACCATTTACGCTTCGGGTGAGCTCATGAACTAATTATTCAAAATAATTTTCTGAGAAAGCATTCAATACAATTTCGGATAAAGTTTTATGCCTGCCGTCGGCTGTAAAAGTATAATTTTTCCATCATATCGAGGGTAGATTGAAGTCACCACCGACTATAATTGTATGAGTGGGGTACCTATTTGAAATGAGACTCAAGTTTTCTTTGAACAGTTCAGCTACTATATCTTTTGAGTCAGGGGGTTGGTAAAACAATCCAATTAATAGTTTAGTCCAATTGTCAGTTATAACCTCTACCCATACTATTTCGCAGGAACTATCTATTTCAATTTCACAACAAGGGAAACTACTTCTGACAGCAATCAATGCTCCACCACCAATTGTATTTAATCTATCGTTTCTGAACACTGTCAGATCGTTTGAAAAAATTTCGGCTGAACTTATTTCCGGCTTTAGCCAGCTTTCTGTATTTACAACTATTTCAGCTTCAGTGCTTTCTATTAGGGCTTGGAGCTCTGGTTCTTTCCGAACACAGCTACGACAATTTACAGCTACAACACCGATCGTTTCTACAGCTACCTTATTGTGTTTTACCTGTCCCCTTTTAGACGGTCGTCCTTACGTCATTTCTGTGGTTCCCTGAGGCCCTCTAACCTAAAGAATCTGCCCAGTCCCTTCCACACAGCCCCCGCTACCTGTTTAGCCGCTTCCTGTGTGTAGTGGACTCCTGACCTATTAAGGGGAACCTGGAAACCCACCACCCAATGGCGCAAGTCAAGGAATCTGCAGCCTACATGGTCACAGAACGGCCTGAGCCACTGATTCAGACCCTCCACTCGGCTCTGCACCAAAGGACTGCAGTCGGTTCTATCGACGATGCTGCAGATGGTGAGCTCCGTCTTAATCTCGGAAGCAAGACTGACAGTCTTTACCATTTACGGTAGCCGCCAGAAACCAGAGAGAATTTCCTCTAATTCAAAGCGACACACGTCATTGGTACCGACATGAATCACCACCTGCAATTGGCTGCACCCTGTACACTTCGTGGCATCTGGACGCAGCCTTTCCATCTCCAGAATGACTCCCCCTTCTTGGCAGCCATGTTCCTAAGGGGCCCCATTATGCGACTAACATTGGAGCTCCCAACCACCAGCAAACCCACCCTCTGTGAATGCCCAGACCTTGTGGGCCGAGAAGCTTCCTCTGGAACAGGGTGGACGACTGCATCCTGCTTGGAGACATCGTCAGCCATAGATAACTCCCGAAACCTGTTCGTCAAACGAAGCGGCCCCACGGAAAGTTTTCCGCTGCCTGCCACACTTTGGAATGATCTCCCACTCGACCACAGGTGAGAGCTCAACCTCAGTGCAGGCAGTACCTGGGGCGGCCACAGCAGTGGACGGATCGGCGGACACATAGGATATCTCGACGTCCCTCGCATCCCCACGTCTGGGATACCACAGTGATGCCCCTCGACAGCAGCCTCAAACTGTGTGATGGAAGCCAACGCAGCCTGGAGCTGTGAGCGAAGGGCCGTAAACTCAGCTCGCCTCTGTACACAGCAATCACAGTTCCTATCCATTACTGCAGTCGCTCCTGTTTGAAGCTGATAAAAATGTGTAAAAAGCTTGCGGTGTACTCGCCTTACCAGCAACAGGAACACGAGGTGCTCTGTCTCTGAATCCTGCGTGGATAATTGGATATGAGGAGACTGTGTGAGAGGCAGGTGCTGCAACTGCTCAGTCGCCCAAAAGCGCTTCCGGCACAATATTTCAGCACAATGTCTGCCTATGTTTATTCGCTATCCGCATGTCTTTTTGAGCCGAGTTGTGACTGTTGATGAAATGTGGATCCATCATTACACTCCAGAGTCCAAACGGCAGTCAAGACAATGGACAAAGGCTGGTGAAAGTGGACCGAAGAAAGCAAAGACCATTTTGTAAGCTGGTAATGTGGTGGCCACCGGTTTTTTTAGGGGCTTCCAAGAAATAACCTTCATAGATTACTTGGAAAAAAGCAGAACTGTAACTAGACCCTATTATATTTCATTGTTAGGTCTTTTGAAACTTGTGTTGGCTGAAAAAAAGCCCGAGGGTGGCACGCGAAATAGATGCTCATTCACCTGGACAATGCACCATCTCACATATGATAACAATGTGAAAGTGGATGACTCGGGGTTTGAGTTAGTTCTCACCCAGACTATTCGTCTAACTTCAAATTTGTGCTTTCTGGGAAGAAATTTTCATCAAATGAGGAAGTGATCGTTGCAGTCTAGGAGTATTTCTCCGGTGGAAGACTATGTCGAGAAGTATGGTGAGTTGTTTACGAAACAAAGAACATTTTTCACTGTTTTACCAGACTTTTCAGACAACGCTCGTCGATGACTTTGGTACTGTGCGGCAGTAACGGCACGGTGCATTGCACGAAGTGCAGAGCAGATGATGCGGGACTTCTGAACGTCCTCAGCGCGTGTGGTAAGACGAAAGAGCTGCTGGCCCGACGTGACGTGGTCGCGAGTACGTGCCCGGGCCGTGACGTGGCGGTCGATGCAGCCCGTGCCAGCAGCGGTGACGTCACGCGCCGTACGCAGCCGTTCGGGCAGGTCGAGGTGCGATCAATACGGCTGCCGCGCGCCGGCGTGTCCTCGAAACACCGCCCTCACCCTCCGGGTCGCCTCTCTGGCTCACGGAACAGCTACCAAGGCTACGGGGCCATCACTGACATTCAGCCTACACAGAGTTATTTTGGTAAGAGGGGCAAACTGCTGGTCTGAATCACACAGTGTTGGAAAGGTAGAAAATTTTAGCGACTGGGGAGAACTCACGAAGGGAGTCCCACAGGGTTCAATTATGGGTCCACTCCTACTGCTTATACACTCCTGGAAAAAAAATAGTACACCTGGAAAGACGATGTCGATTTCGACCCGATGATGGGATATGCCACCTGGGGGTTGGTAGATGTACCGATAATGGTTTCAACGTCGTCCGCCAACAGGTAGTATAGTGGCACAGCTACCAGACCGCCTTTAATAGGGAATGCTCACAGCTCAGTGTGAAACAAGCAGGAAACTATGGCACAGAGAGGCACTCGTCCTTTCTACAGGAAAATGTGTAAGTTTGAAGGGGGTCAAGTTGTGGCGTTCTGAGTGACGGATCACTTGGAATGGCACGCCGCGATCTTCAGCGGTGAATGAAGATTCTGCCTTCGTGCAGGTGATTCGTTTCTGCATACCTGTCTCATAAAAGTGCGTTCGTCCAACAAACTGGCCCCATTTCAGGCCCTTTGATCTGGTGTGCAGTAAGCTACAACTCTCGTTCACCTTTTTTATGTTATTGATTGATATTATCTGATTACTAGTTTGACAGATTAATGTATTGAATTTAAAATTCATTTATGTAGGTTTTTTTTCTACATTACTGGATGGGACACTAGTCAACGCTTGGTATGTGCAGAATGTTGTTAGTGTCGTTCTTTTTCTGTTCTTACACCAGGAAGGTGATGCGGTGTTCCAACAGGATAACGCCCGCCCATACACTACCCGTGAAGCTCAACGTACCCTGTAAGTCATGCAGCAACTTCCCTCTCCAGTATGATCTCTGGACTTGTCTCCAGTTGAGCACGTGTGGGATACGATGGGACAAGAAGTGAGTCATGTGACTCATCAATCAACAATTCTTACAGAACTACATGAACAGGTCGAGCAGCTGTGGCATAACATATCCCAAGACAGTACTCACCGGCTATGCAATCGACTGGATGCCAGAGTCAGCATCCGCATTGCCACCTGTGGATGCTACACCACATACTAATATGGGTGTTTCAGTGTGGGTCAATACCTGGTACCTCAGAATTGTGCTACTGATTGGTAAATGTATTCACTTCATGAAATCCATATACACTGTTGTAACAATAAATCCTGAGTGAACTGGAAACCCCTATACGGTGTACTATTTTTTTCCATCGGTGTATATGTGAATTAACTTCCATTTCACTCATCACTTACACATAAAGTATTGATTGTAAAAAGCGAAAGGTAAGAACAATATGTAGTGTTCACCAATGGGCATCATGTAAGGACCTCTTCAAGGAGCAAGTGCTTTCAACTGCGCCATCACAATACCCACATTTGCTACTGAAATTCATTACAAAAAATCCCATCAGAATTTGAATAGAACAGTGTGTATATACCTACAACACTAGAGACAAAAATAGCCTTTGTTGCTCATTGTTAAAGATGTCAGTGGCTCAGAAAGGAATTCAATATGCAGCAACAGAAAGCTTACAATTTGCCCAATAACATTAAATGTCTGACATGTAGCGAAGTAAGTTTTAAATATAATTTAAAGTCATTTCTCTTGGACAACTCCTTCTATTCTATTGACGAATTTCTACTTGAAACTGGTAGCTCGTAAAAAAAATTAATAATAATGTAGTCATTAATGTTCACACTAGTCATGTACAAATATCCTGTAAACTAACTGATTTCACAACATCTTCACAAAAGAATCATTCAAATGATCTATGGGACATGTAACTATCTAACTAACTAAACGACCCATAAGGGCATAAGAAGCACAAAAGATCATAAGGAGATACTTCAAACGGAGGCAAAGTGAAATGAAATGATCATGTGGCATTGATGGCCAGGAGGCCCCAACTGGGGAAATTCAGCCGCCAGGTTGCAAGTCTTATTGGAGATGACGCCACATTGGACGACCTGCGTGTCGTTAATGATAAGGAACAACACAATAACCAGTCCACAAGCGAAGAAAATTTCGAACCCAGCCTGAAAACGAATCCGAGCCCACTGCATGGTAGGCGTACACGTTACCACCCACTTTAAGGGATTTCTGTTATGCATCCTACTCATAGATCAGACAACCATTACTTGGAACAGTATTGTCAACCTCCACAACACCCACTAGTAGACCATGAAGAATCTCCATCGTATGGTGGCAACGAACTATCAACACCATTCAGCCTCAATGTGTTGGCGTGGATTACTGGTGACTGTCTCACGGGACAAGTCAGCCTAGCACAATCCCATATAATTTACACACAACAACACTTCACTGCAGATGACCCTGTCTTCCACACTGGAAGAGATGCCTTTAGTGGTATGACAGGTAATGTGCTTACTTAATGTACTTAATGATGACGCTGCAGCACACATTCACATATCCATGCAGAGGCATCTCGACAACATCTACCCAGCCTGATGGAGTGGACCAGGTGGTCCAGTCACATGGCCCATCATGTCACCGAATGCCAAACCTCTAGATTTCTACCCGTGAGGGCACCTGAAAGAAAACATGCTTGCGAACCAGAGATTGGAACAATGCATTCATGCTGTCTTTGGTGCCATACTGTTTCAGGATGGCAGTTTCAAATGCATGCATCAGTCTCTGCTGTCTTGTGTTCAGGCACGCTTAGAGGTCCTTGGGGCGGGGGGCGGGGGGGGGGGGGGGCACTCCAAACACCTTATCTGATGGCGGTCTCATCACAGTATGTCTTGCTGTACATGCACGATGAATTGATAAATACTCTGTAGCATACACCCTGTCAACAGCCTTGCCTCAGTGCTAACACGATTTCACGTCAGGTCACCGACGTTAGCATTGTTGGGCTTGGCTAGCACTTGGATGGGCGACCATTCGAGTCTACCAAGCGCTTTTGCCAAGTGGGGTGCACTCAGCCCTTGTAACGCAAATTGAGGAGCTGTTAGACTAAGAAGTAGTGGCTCTGGTCACGAAAGCTGACAACGGCCGAGAGAGCCGCGTGCTGACCAAATGCCTCTCCACATCTGCATCCAGTAATGCCTATCGGCTGATGATGACCATCCGGTCGCTCAGCATCATTGGGCATTCCAAATGAGCTCTTTCGCTCCTCATTCTCTCAGTGATCATTTCCTCCACCTTGTGCCCATTCAGCACAATAACCTGGATTCATAAAAAAAACTTTATGTATGTTTGTATTTATGTATTTAGTATCTATGTTTCATATCTCCTAAACCACTGAATCGATTTCAACCAAATGTAGCACACATGTTACTTTTTTTTCTTCGTCAGTTTTATGACTGTTTGATGCGACCTATCACGACTTCCTCCCCTCTGCCAATCTCTGTTTCGAAGAGAAGCACTTGCAGCCTACCTCCTCAGTTCCTTACTCCATATATTGCACTCTCTGTCTCCCCCTACAGTTTTTAACTTCTGCAATGCCCTGTGGTACTTCGGAAGTTACTCCCACATCTCTTAATCATGTCCTATCATCCTGTCGCTTCTTCTTGTCAATGTTACCAAAGGTTCAACTCGTCACTCATTTGCAGAGAACCACCTCATTCCTTAACAGTCCACCTAATTTTCAATATCCTTGTACAGCACCAAACTCTTATGCTTCGATCTCTCCTTTCCCTGTTATCCACAGTCCATGATTCGCTACCTTACGATACTGTTCTCCACACCTACCTTCTCAGAAATACCTTCTCTAAAGTGAGGCCGACTTCTTTTGCCCACGAATGCCCTCTTTGCCTGTATTACTCTGAATTTTATATTCTCCATGTTTCGCTTGTCATGTGTTACTTTGCATCCAACGTAGCAGTTTTTCTTCACTTCATCTACTTTGTCGTTATCAATTTTGATGTTTACTTTATCGATAATCTCATTTCAACTGTAAAGTCCTGCGGTCGCCAGGAAAGAACTAACGATAAAGTTTGAATACACTTTATTATAACTAAAACGCCTTCTTGGTGTGCACTAAATTTCAGACAAAAGAACAACAAAAAGTACAGCAATTCTCGTGGTGACAAAACCAGATAAGATTACAAGATAATTAAAAGAAAATAATAACCAAAACACTACTCTACACAATTACAAAAATAAATCTTTCTACTGAAGGCTACGGCTAGTGTCCACAATGCTAGAGCCAATGCAGGTATTGGCTGGAGCTGTCCCAGCTGTAGGTACACACTGCCGGTCTGATTCTGCTGGCGTGCTTATAACGTCAGTTCGGCGGAATGCTACACGTAGTCACATTAGTTCCAATTGGAGGATCTCTGTCACATGGCTTTTCACGAAGTAGTTTCGTGTTTATGTAGAAAGTCTTTTATTGTTTACATCCATTGGTGATGTTTCGAACTGAGCTTTTGATGGGAGGTCCGCAGCCCACCTTGCTTGTCTGCCGTGCGGGCCCTCTAACCGATAAGGGGCCGCTACGACATCAGCTACTATTTATTAGTTTCGCCTTTCTTCTGGTTACTCTCAATTCATATTACTTACTGTTGTACCAGATGAAAATACACTCATCGGTACAACAGTAGATTCTTTACTTTGCTCTGGGTGGAGACTGAGTGTATACTATAACACACAAAAAATTAGTATGCTTTATTATAAAATAGAGAACAAGAATTATTTAACTGTGTGCAATACATTTCACCGGTATTGTAATGGTTATTTACAACTGTCTCTGAACAATAACATAGCACTTGATTCAGAGAAAATACAAGTCTCTCACTCAGAGTGCATTTAACAATAACTTTCCCATAGTGTTCTGCCTAATACACTGATTACACAGCTGGCCTACGAGAAGATGATGCTGTCGTCCTAGTTGATGATCGCGGCCTGGGTTGAGTGGAACTGCACACGGCCAAAAGTATAAGGGTGGTTGTGACGGTGTAGCGAAACGTTTCTGGATATGGCTACGCTTGTGTCCCTCATTCATTGGTGTGGCTTTCAGCAGCTATCTTCCCTTGTGCCCCTTCTGATTGTGTTACGAGGTACCAACCTTGCTGTGATGCCTCGCTCTCCTTACAAAACCACACTTATTATCTGGCAAGAAGCACAGTGGGGGCAAGAGCCACTACCTCCTATAGGGGTCAGGATATGGGCGGAAAGGGCTCACTGACACCTCGAGCAATTTCAGCAAAATTTTGTATGAATATTACTCGTTGTTCGTATAAAAATACTGTGGAACCCCATTATCCCTTAGGCTTGGGTTGGGGATGAGATGAAGCGACCTGCAAAAATATTCAAAAACGAGCTGTTGGTAATCGCTGCGTGTATTTCGTTGCCGTATGAAGTGTAATGTGTCCTATTCCCGTCAAAAACACACTTATCTCTTCCATGTGTATACATATTTTGAGCTAACCGTTTTCATTGTGTCATCATGACAAGTCCTGTGCCACTACGAGACCATCACTGGCTGAATAAATAAATAAATGTTGTTTTTATTTGTGTTGCACAGTGCTTCAATCAAGCTGCGAGCATGAACACTGCAGCGAGCCGACAATTTTGTCAGCGCGTTTCCGACTCAAATATCGTGCCACAAGGATGAAGACCACAGCTACATTTAACATCCTCTCCGGAGTCGCTTGGTGTAAAGCAGCAGAGAATCAGGCAGAACGTGAAGAAATGAGAAGAAATACTAACGGAATTAATGTTCTTCTTTTCCTTCAGCGTTTGTCCCACATGCCTGCAGGTTTCGCTACATAGGTCTGTTGTCTCCATTTCACTCTATCACGGGCTGCATCTGGGTGGATATTCACACATTTAAAGTCTTCATAAATCGTATCAGCCCAACGTTGCTTAGGTCGTTCTTTGGGTCTTCTGCCGACGACTTCAAGTGTGTAACCCGTCTGTAAAACGTGCCCAAACCATCGAAGACGACTCTCACACATCTTGTCTTGGATCAATGCAACGCCAAACTGTTTCCTAATACTGTCATTGGAAACGTGATCTAACTAAGTGAGGCCCACTGTCCACCCTATCATCTTCGTTTCCATTACACTTGGCGTTGTTTCTCAACCGTAGTCGGCCAGCACTCACAACCATACAAGGCGACTGGTCAGATGATGGTGCGATAGATTTTTGGTTTTAAATTATCTTTCATCCTGCGGTTACAAGTGTCTCTGGTTGTTGTACTCCACTTCATCCAGGCTGCCTGAGTTCTGATGTTGACCTCTTCGGTGAGTTGGCCGTCAACAGTGATTGTGGAACCGAGGTACTTAAACTTACACTCACGAGTCTGATCTTCGCCATTAATCGTGATGGTTCCCATTACGTGTCTGTCTGATGTCATGTACTCGGTTTTCTTCAAATTAAGGCGCAAACCGTGTTTCGCCAACCAGTCACTCCATTTTTGAGTTTGGCTCTGTGGATCAAGCTTGTTTTCTGTCGCCAGCGACACATCGTCAGCATAAAGAAGGGCCACGGTAATGCCTGGTGCAGGTCAACTGTCACGTTGACCATTACGAGAATGAACAGAAGTGGTGATAATGGACGCCGACTGTGATGGGGAAGTCCTCGGATAGTCCTGAGGTTGTATGAATGTAACTTCTTGGCTGTGCATAAGGTAACAGCACCCAGTTAATAAGTAGCTCTGACACATCATGCTGTCGAAGTAATAGCCAGATGAGACACCCGATCAAAGGCCTTTTCGAGATCCAGGAATGCTAGATAGGCTCGGGATTATCACAATGTTTCTCGACTAAGAGTCTCGCAGCACGAATCGTATCAGTTGTGCCGCAGTTGTTTACAAATCCAGCTCGGTTTCTCGAAATCTGTGTGATCGCGGATCCTTTGGTCCAGAATACGCTCAAAGATTTTCATGGAGTGGCAGACAAGTCGATTTGTAAGAATTTTTGTAATTTTGTAAGAATCTTTAATTGTATTTCTTCGAAGAAGAATTGCCAATATAAAAAGGGTTTGCTCCTTTTTGACGACTAAAAAAGCTGAAGAACTGTCCACAAGTTATTGGTTAAATATTGCCCTCGATGGATTACGACAAGGAACCAAGGAAGCACGGGATTTTGCTCTCCAGACACCAATACGTAAAGTAAACATGTTAGCACTGAACGCAATGAGAGTTGCATCTGTAAGTTCCTCCAGTTCACAGTAAGGCACAGTCTGTATTACATAGGAGACGTCGCTAGCGTGTGACTAAACCGGCAGCGCTTCGCCCGCTGCACGCCGCGCAGCAGTAGCGGAGGCCCCAGCACGGAACCGCGAGGAGCACCACGCGGGAATCCCGCTGCAGCTGCAGCACGTGCTGGCCGGCGCGCCCCGGGGCTCTCGCTTTCCGCAGAGTGCGATCGTTACTCACGGCAGCCCCGCCAGACCCGCCTTAAAGCGGCGCTCACCAGGGGATTCCCCCTTCTGCATCTGCACCTGCATCTGCTACGTCTATGTTCCGCGAGCCACCTAATGACGTGTAGTGAAGGGTACTTTATGTGCCCTGTCCCTCCGCCCCTTTCATCTTCTAGCCACGAATGACTAACAAGAAGAACGCTTGCTGGTAAACTCGAATCTCTCTAATTTGAGCTGCAGGGTCTTTTTGCGAGATACATTATCTGATAAGTAACTGGACACCTGTTAGTGGATATTAATGTGATGTGTATGAAGTTTTCACATACTAATGGAGGATGGGACGATCAACTCGGCTTATTAAATGTTTCTTTTCCTTCAATATCAGTCACAATTCCGATTACAGTCATTACTTTGTTGTTACTAGTTTCAGACTACCACTTCCATTTTCAAAGATTGGCCTAAAACGTAAATGTAATCGAAGAGTTCCCAGTAATGTACATGTGAGTAAGCAAATATTCATTATTTCTCACACGGACTGCTGCACTGAGCAGAGGTATCGATGTCGGTCGGTGAGGCCTGGCACCAAGTCGGCGTTCCAAAACATCCCAAAGGTGTTCTGTAGGGCCTGCCGGTGTGGCCGAGCGGTTGTAAGCGCTTCAGTCTGGAACCGCTCGACCGCTACGGTCGCAGGTTCGAATCCTGTCTCGGGCAAGGATATGTGTGATGTCCTTAGGTTAGTTAGGTTTAAGTAGTTCTAAGGGACTGATGACCTCAAATATTGAGTCCCATAGGGCTCAGAGCCGAGTCTCACCAGTAATCGCTACGTACATACAAAATGATAAACTTCATACGACCAAACAATGTGATTTATTTCCAGTCGCAGCAAGGAGTGCATCCACCTGTCTCCTTTACGAGCGCTTTTGAACTCTGCTGGGGACACTTTCAATGAGACACGTGATTGTCTAACATCCCATTCGTCCTCAAGAGCCCAAACCAGGAAAGGTGGTGCAGTTGGTCGCTGGAGTCTGGTGCGAAGTCGATGTTCTAACTCATCCCCAAGGTGTTCCATTTGTTACAGGCCAGGCTTCCAGACAGGCTTGTGCAATTCACGAGTGTTATTGTCCACAAACCACTGCCTCAGAGATGCTGTTCTACGAAGCGATACATTGTGATGTTGATACAGTCATTGTCTCCAAACAGTTCCCGTGCTATATACACAGTACACACTGCCGTAATAGGTACTCCTAGCGCTCTGCATTAAGCATTTCCTTAACCCAACAGTGGTATGTAGGGGTCTGGTACACCCCCGAGTTTCTGTAGTTAATTACTTATGGCACGTCACGATGCTTTGTGGTTCCTGGTAGCTCCTACGACATGTCAGAGGAATGATGAAAGTGTGTGTTTTTGTAATTTTGTTTGAGAACAGGGCTTCGTGAGAAGTTGTTGAAACAAGTCTGAGCATCCTGGGATTTGCGAAACCCCAGCACATGACTCTGACCTCATAAGCATGAAAAGTCAAGGTAGCTGTTTCATTACGGTTTCTGTGTAGTTTGCATAATATATGATATTTCATCGTATAATCAATAGCAAATATTGTTATATATAGACTGCTATGGGCCAGAAGGGGACAAAGGGCGGTACTTGATCGATGACGTACTTGATGATGAGCCAACTGATATTGATCATGAGGATGAAGACAACGCTGTTATTATCAGTGCTGTTATTGTCGTCACCAGGGCAGGATAACAGATGAAAGCGATAAAGTTGAAATCATTGACAGTTTTTATCTGGGAACAGATGGAACGACTAAACAGAGAAAAAAGGTCGTACAATATTATTACCAGGCGTCGCTGGTGATGCCAAACAGTGTGCCATATCATTAGAGTATTTCAATCTCTTTATATTTTCTGGTATTACTGAATGAACTGATTTGATTACAAACAAACGCTTAAACACTCAGACAGAGAATTATTCGTAAGGAAACGTACTAAAGTCTATAGCGTAGCACGAAGTAATGGGCTTGAGCTCCTGTATTTAACAGGAATGGATTTGGAAAATCTTTGGGCATCGGTTTGAATTTGGATAAAGATTTTTTGGGCTGAGATTACTCTTTCGCTGCCTTCGTTTTGATGACCAAGATATTCGAGCAACCTAGAAGGAAGTAAGAAAACTGGCTCCAAATAGAGGCGTTCTTGACCAGTTTGTGAGTAACTGTAGAAAACTTTACTCTGTCAGTGAATATGTAACTTTGGATGAGAAACTGGAAGAGTACGACTAAATATTTGTAACTGGCATGTCACAAATAATAAATAATATTTCATTTTATTTTCGTCACTGTGTATTAGCAAAAGGCAATAATACGAGGGCGGAACCACCATGAGAGGCCAGCGCTAGCGCAACGAGTTGTTCACGCGATACTCATTGGACTGTTGCCTGTAGCCGGTCTGAGTGGCCGAGCGGTTCTAGGCGCTACAGTCTGGAACCGCGCGACCGTTACGGTCGCAGGTTCAAATCCTGCGTCGGGCATGGATGTGTGTGATGACCTTAGATTAGTTAGGTTCAAGTAGTTCTAAGTCCTCGGGGACTGATGACCTCAGAAGTTAAGTCCCATAGTGCTCGGAGCTATTTGAACCAGTTTTTGTTGCCTGTAATCACGTGCCACGCCAGTGCTCTTGGAAGAGAGCTGTGGCAGTGACGTGGCTCTGTTGTCGTTCCCGCGTAGTGATTTGCGAAGATGGAAAAAAATCGAGATTCGAGCAGTGACTAAGTACTTCGTAAAGAAAGGTATGAAAGCAAAGGACATTCATGCCGATTTCCAGAATACACTGGGGAACGCTGCTCCTTCATATTCAACTGTTGCCAGATGGACAAATGAATTTAAATTTGGTCAGGAGAGCTTAGATGATGATCCGCGCAGTGGTCGGCCAAGATGTGTCACTAATCCAGAAATCATTGCAAAAGTGGGCAAAATGGTCACGGAGGATGGCCAATTGGAACTGCGTACAATTGCTTACGCTTTCCAGACGTCATCTGAAAGGGTATGTCACATTTTAACTGAAGAATTAGAAATGAAAAATTTATCTGCAAGATGGCTGCCGCGACTCTTGACGCGGGATTAAAACCGCATGAGAACGGACATGGCAAAATTACATCAAGTAAGGTATGAATTGTTGCCATACCCTCACACTTCCATCGCTTTCCAAAACTTAAAATTTTTCTTGCTGGATTTAAAAAAATTGGACATGAACGTACGGCGTTGTGGGCCGGGATTCCCCCATTCGGGGAAGTTCGGGTGCCGAGGGCAAGTACTTACTGCATTCGGCGCCAGATTGGGCGACTTGCGCGTCGGAGATGGGGATGAATTGATGAAGAGGTCAACACAACACGCAGTCCCTGAACCGATAAAATCTCTTGCTTCAGCGGGGAATCGAACCCGGGCCCCTTAGCGCGGCGTTCCGCCGCGCTGACCCCTAACCTAACGGGAACGGACTTGGTGGATGAAGATTCACCTCAAACGAAGAATTGATAGCCGGAGGTAACTATTTTGCAGGTCCGGAGAGAAATCATTTTCGATGTGGGATCAAAGCACTGGAACATCGTTGGACCAAGTGCATTAATCTACAAGGAAACTACATTGAAAAATAAAAGAAAGTTTCGCTCATGTAAGCACTTTTTTCTATTCCGTTCCGAGAACTTATCAAACCACCCCCGTATTAAAATGGTTCAAATGGCTCTAAGCACTATAGGACTTAACATCTGAGGTCATCAGTCCCCCAGACTTAGAACTACTTAAACCTAACTAACCTAAGGACATCACACACATCCATGCCCGAGGCAGGATTCGAACCTGCGACCGCAGCGGTCGCGCGGTTCCAGACTGAAGCGCCTAGAACCACTCGGCCACACCGACGGGGCCCTCGTATAAATCCATAGTAATAACTTGCACTTGTTAAACCACTAATTTCAACATTAAAATATTTAAAATATGTAAAAAAAATTAGGCGGGGTGTAATGCACACCGTACACTACGAACGTTAGAATTCCACGCTACACCACTGCGCCGGCCGGGGTGGCCGAGCGGTTCTAGGCGCCTCAGTCCGGACCCGCGCGGCTGCTACGGTCGCAGGTTCGAATCCTGCCTCGGGCATGGATATGTGTAATGTCCTTAGGTTAGTTAGGTTTAAGTAGTTCTAAGTTCTAGGGGACTGATGACCTCAGATGTTAAGTCCCATAGTGCTCAGAGCCATTTGAACCATACACCACTGCCAGGTGAAGTGTAACATGGGGATCACACCCTAACAGCGAAATACGTACCCATATCGTACTTCCTCAGTGTATCACCATGGGCATTACCCATGATAGATGTAATGTTTTCCGGGCATTTACCAAACTCAAACCCGCATCGTATTGCCACAGGCTACAGACTCACCCCTCCTATCACTCGTTCCCAGTCAACCACTGCCCACTGGCGTGGCTCTTTACAGCATCTCGAGCGCCGGTTAGCACAGGAATGTGTGGCTTATGAGGGGCTACTCGACCTCCGTACACCGTCATTTTTGACTCCCTGCACACAGCCATTATGCTAGCTTCAATACGGGTAGCACTCTGGAAGTCACGAGGGACTCCTTCTGCTGATTTCATGCGACTCGTCTTCCGCAATGCTGAATGGTCCCTGTTTGTCATTACATGACGCCTGTTTAGTTTTGGCTTAGCTCCGGTTCTTCCTTAGCGTTTATACTTCACAACCACACCAATATCAGTCGACGTAGACAGCATTAGCTGGGCTGAATGTCCACGGTAGATTTGTGACTCACGTTCGAAGTCACGGATCTCGCCTGACCGTCCCGTTCCGCTGTTAACAGTTTCACTTCTGGAAACTGAGCAGTCTCCGCCTCCTTTTATACTAGCGGATCCGTGTCTCGCGACTTCTAAGAAAGCAATGTATTGATTCAATGTCACAGGAACGAACGCTCTCGAACAGTAAGGCACACCGCAATGCAGAACAGCTCTCTTGCAGCGTCTGTACTGGGAATGACTGAGCCACTCCGTCGCGCTTTCGCGCTTACTGCACTGAAGAGCCAAACAAACTGGTACACCTGCCTAATATCGTGTAGGGCCCCCGCGACCGCGCAGAAGTGCCGTAGCACGACTCGACTAATGTCTGAAGTAGTGCTGGAGGGAACTGACACCGTGAGTCCTGCAGGGCTGTCCATAAATCCGGAGGGGTACGACGGGGTGGAGATCTCTTCTGAACAGCGCGTTGCAAGGCAACCCAGATATAGTGTTCATGTCTGGGGGGTTTGGTGGCAAACGGACGTGTTTAAACTCAGAAGAGTGTTCCTGGAGCCGTTCTGTAGGAATCGAGGACGTGTGGGTGTCCCATTGTCCCGCTGGAATTGTCCGAGCCCGTCGGAATGCACAATGGGCAGCTGACAGACAGGATGCTTACGTACGAGACATATTTCACAGTCGCATCTACATATATCAGGAGCGCCATATTACAATGACTGCACACGCCCCACACCATTACAGAGCCTCCGCTAGCTTAAACAGTCCCCTGCTGACATTCAGGGCCCAAGGATGGCGTGGTGAACGTCTTCTGCCAGCACGTGTACTGAAAACAGTAAAATACGGAGGCTGTGGTGTTATGGTGTGGTCGTGTTTTTCATGGAGGGGCGCTTGCACCCATTGTTATTTTGCGTGGCACAGGCCTACATTAATGTTTTAAGCACCTTCTTGCTTCGGACTGTTGAAGTGCAGTTCGGGGATGGGGATTGCGTCTTTCAACACGATCGAGCACCTGTTCATAATGCACAACAGGTACAAAAGTGTCTGCAGAACTGATAAGGTGCCATTTGAGAACCCTGTCAGCACCAAAACACCAGGGGTGCTCCAGAAGCTGCTAACTGCTGGACGAGCTAGAGTTCCAAAACCATTCACAGGAAAACATTTTCCTGAAGCTACACTACGTGATCAAAAGTATCCGGACATCTGGCTCAAAATGACGGACAAATTCGTGGCGCCTTCCATCGCTAAAGGTGGAATTCAATACGGTGTTTGCACACCCTCAGCCTTCATGACAGCTTCCACTCTCGCAGGCATACGTTCAATCAGGTGCTGGAAGGTTTTTCAGGGAATGGCAGCCCATTCTTCACGGAGTACTGCACTGAGGAGAGGTATCGATGTCGGTCGGTGAGGCCTCGCACGAAGTAAGCGTTCCAAAACATCCCAAAGAAGATCTGTAGGATTCAGGTCAGGACTCTGTGCAGGACGATGCATTACAGGAATGTTACTGTCGTGTAACCACTCCGCCACAGGCCGTGCATTATGAACAGGTGCTCGGTCGTGTTGAAAGATGCAGTCGCCATCCCCGAATTGCACTTCAACAGTCCGAAGCAAGAAGGTGCTTAAAACATTAATGTAGGCCTGTGCCACGCAAAATAACAATGGGTGCAAGCGCCCCTCCATGAAAAACACGACCACACCATAACACCACAGCCTCCGTATTTTACTGTTTTCAGTACACGTGCTGGCAGAAGACGTTCACCACGCCATCCTTGGGCCCTGCATGTCAGCAGGGGACTGTTTAAGCTAGCGGAGGCTCTGTAATGGTGTGGGGCGTGTGCAGTCATTGTAATATGGCGCTCCTGATATATGTAGATGCGACTGTGAAATATGTCTCGTACGTAAGCATCCTGTCTGTCAGCTGCCCATCGTGCATTCCGACGGGCTCGGACAATTCCAGCGGGACAATGGGACACCCACACGTCCTCGATTCCTACAGAACGGCTCCAGGAACACTCTTCTGAGTTTAAACACGTCCGTTTGCCACCAAACCCCCCAGACATGAACACTATATCTGGGTTGCCTTGCAACGCGCTGTTCAGAAGAGATCTCCACCCCGTCGTACCCCTCCGGACTTATGGACAGCCCTGCAGGACTCACGGTGTCAGTTCCCTCCAGCACTACTTCAGACATTAGTCGAGTCGTGCTGCGGCACTTCTGCGCGTTCGCGGGGGCCCTACACGATATCAGGCAGGTGTACCAGTTTGTTTGGCTCTTCAGTGCAGTAAGCGCGAAAGCGCGACGGAGTGGCTCAGTCATTCCCAGTACAGACGCTGCAAGAGAGCTGTTCTGCATTGCGGTGTGCCTTACTGTTCGAGAGCGTTCGTTCCTGTGACATTGAATCAATACATTGCTTTCTTAGAAGTCGCGAGACACGGATCCGCTAGTATAAAAGGAGGCGGAGACTGCTCAGTTTCCAGAAGTGAAACTGTTAACAGCGGAACGGGACGGTCAGGCGAGATCCGTGACTTCGAACGTGAGTCACAAATCTACCGTGGACATTCAGCCCAGCTAATGCTGTCTACGTCGACTGATATTGGTGTGGTTGTGAAGTATAAACGCTAAGGAACAACCGTAGCTAAGCCAAAACTAAACATTCGTCATGTAATGACAAACAGGGACCATTCAGCATTGCGGAAGATGAGTCGCATGAAATCAGCAGAAGGAGTCCCTCGTGACTTCCAGAGTGCTACCCGTATTGGAGCTAGCATAATGGCTGTGTGCAGGGAGTCAAAAATGACGGTGTACGGAGGTCGAGCGGCCCCTCTTAAGCCATACATTCCTGTGCTAACCGGCGCTCGAGATGCTGTGAAGAGCCACGCCAGTGGGCAGTGGTTGACTGGGAACGAGTGATAGGAGGGGTGAGTCTGTAGCCTGTGGCAATACGATGCGGGTTTGAGTTTGGTAAATGCCCGGAAAACATTACATCTATCATGTGTAATGCCCATGGTGATACACTGAGGAAGTACGATACGGGTACGTATTTCGCTGTTAGTGTGTGGTCCCCTGGTTACACTTAACCTGGCAGTGGTGTAGCCTGGAATTCTAACGCTACTACTGTAAGGTGTGTAGTACACCCCGCCTAGTTTTTTTTACATATTTTAAATATTTTAACGTTGAATTTAGTGGTTTAACAAGTGTAAGTCATTACTATGGATTAATACGAGGGGCCGGCCGCTGTGGGTAAGTGGTTTCAAGGGCTTCAGTCCGGAACTGCGCTGCTGCTAAGATCGCCGGTTCGAATCCTGCCTCGGGCATGGATGTGTGTGAAGTCCTTTTGTTAGTTAGGTTTAAGTAGTTCTAAGTCTAGGGGACTGATGACCTCAGATGTTGTCCCATAGTAATTAGAGCCATTTGAACCATTTTGATACGAGGGTGGTTTGAAAAGTTCTCGGAACGGAATAGAAAAAAAGTGCTTACATGAGCGAAACTTTATTTTTCATCAGAATCCTCTTGAACGGCCGTCCTTTACGGTCACTCAGTATACAGTTTCATCTGCGTTGTGGATTAATAAATGATGTTTTCCACCTTCCCTTTATGCGGTATGAATCTTGAATACAGTGCTCTTGAAATACTAAACATTGCGGCTATCTAGGCTTCGAAAGCAACCACCGTAAGAGATCCAACATTTCGCCCACGTTCAAATTCACTCATCTCTGACGTAATGCACTCACAACCACACAGTACACTGTTCTGACGTATTGCGGACATCCCACAGGTGCCGTCCGTGGTCAAACGCAACGGTGCAACCTGCAGGCTTCTATGGTCAAGAACGTATACCTCGCGCTGTTTCCATATATTCGTCCAATCCCCCCTACATTTCAGCAGGCGGAAGAACACGACAATTATAGCTGGTGGTGCGCTACGAAACTAACATCGGAGCAGATTACGCAATATATGCAAGCTACAACTACGATTCGTCGCAACACAAAAACACTCAAACGCCAAAGAGACTGCTATAAGCATGTCTATTCAAATACAGAGATATGTAAACAGGCAGAATACGGTGCTGCGGTCCGGCGGATTTGTTAGATCCGTTACTGCTGCTACATCTACATCTACGTCTACATTTATACTCCACAATCCACCCAACGGTGTGTGGCGGAGGGAACTTTACGTGCCACTGTCAATACCTCCCTTTCCTGTTCCAGTCGCGTATGGTTCGCGGGAAGAACGACTGCCGGAAAGCCTCCGTGCGCGCTCGAATCTCTCTAATTTTACATTCGTGATCTCCTCGGGAGGTATAAATAGGGGGAAGCAATATATTCGATAACTCATCAAGAAACGGAACCTCTCGAAACCTGGCCAGCAAGCTACACCGCGATGCAGAGCGCTCTCTTGCAGAGTCTGCCACTTGAGTTTGCTAAACATCTCCGTAACGCTATCACGCTTACCAAATAACCCTGTGACAAAACGCGCCGCTCTTCTTTGGATATTCTCTATCTCCTCCGACAACCCGACCTGGTACGGATCCCACACTGATGAGCAATACTCAAGTAAAGGTCGAACGAGTTTTTTGTGAGCCACCTCCTTTATTGATGGACTATATTTTCTAAAGACTCTCCCAATGAATCTCAGCCTGGCACCCGCCTTACCAACAATTAATTTTATATTGGCAGGTTATCAAGATTTTAGTGAGTTTGAACGTGGTGTTATAGTCGGCGCACGAGCGATGGGACACAGCATCTACGAAGAAGGGGCAAAGTGGGGATTTTCCCGTACGACCATTTCACTAGTGTACCGTAAATATTAGAAATCCGGTAAAACAATAAATCTCCTACATTGCTGCGGCCGGAAAAAGATCCTGCAAGAACGGGACCAACGACGACTGAAGAGAATCCTTCAACGTGGCAGAATTGCAAACCTTCCGCAAATTGCTGCAGTTTTCAATGCTGGGCCATCAACAAGTGTCAGTGTGCAAACCATTCAACGAAACATCATTGATATGGGCCGTCTACTCTCGATGACTGCACGACACAAAGCTTTACGCCTCGCATGAGCCCATCAACACCGACATTGGTCTGTTGATGATTGGAAACCTGTTGTCTGGTGGGACGAGTCTCGTTTGAAATTTTATCGAGCGGATGGACGTGTACGGGTATGCAGACAACCTCATGAATCCACGGACCCTGCGTGTCAGCAGGGGATTGTTCAAGCCGGTGGTGGCTCTGTAATGGAGTGGGGCGTGTGGAGTTGGAGTGGTATGGGATCCCTGATACGTCTAGATACGACTCTGACAGGTGGGACGTACGTACGCATCCTACCTCATTACCTGCATCCATTCATGTTCAGTGTGCATTCCGACGGACTTGGCCAATTCCAGCAGGACAATGGGACACCCCACACGTCCAGAATTGCTACAGAGTGGCTCAAGGAACACTCTACTGAGTTAAAACACTTCCGCTGGCCACCAAGCACCCCAGACATAAACATTGTTGAGTGTATCTGTAATGTATCGCAATGTGCTGTTCAGAAGAGATCTCCACCTCCTCGTACTCTTACGGATTTATCGAGGATTCAAGGTGCCATTTCCCTCCGGCACTACTTCAGACATTAGTCGAATCCATGCCACGTCGTATTGTGGCACTTCTGCATGCTCAGCAGGCGATATTAAACAGCTGTATCAGTTTCTTTGGCTCTTCATTGTAATATCGAACATTGATCATTACGGCGTATACCACTGCAGAAAAAATGTTGAAAAACACAGTAATCAATGAACTACTAAACTACATACAGCGGGCATCAAGATTAAATAAAGCGCTGAAATCCCTACTTCACATCATCAGATGACATTTTACCGCAATAATGGACAGGAATGTAACGATATGAAAGAGCGAGTGACCTTCGAAACCACTCACAGGCTCAATAAAAAAGACCTTTTACGGAATACCAACTATTGGCCTTTTCCGAAGTCGTGATATCTCAGTGAACACAGTGCTTTCTGTAGCGTACAGTACCTTTGCTTTATGGTGTGCGCCGAGTTACCCGCGACGTCATCAGATGACCTGTAACGAAAGAAGAACCTCTTAAGTCTGCTATTTTATAACCTTATCCAGTGTTACACAAGCAAAAATGGGAAGTTTTACACTATGAAGCACAGTCCAATATACAGGGCTTAATAAAAAGGTGTGGTCGAACTATCAGGAAACATTACTCACACATAGAGGAAGAATATATGTTATATAGACATTGATCCGGAAACACTTTATTGCCTAGTTGTAGCTCATTTTCTACTTTTCCTCATAATCACATGAATCATGGGAAACACACAGACATAGAACGTACCAGCATTGCATGAATCGTTTTCTTACATGAAATCTTCACCCTAACTTCTTGGTTACGGTATGAAACACTTTCCTAAATGAAATGTTCAAAATGTCCGTCGTCGTACTAAATCCCTGATGCGCTGATGTAACCTGGGAGATTTGCGTATTCTTTCACTGTCTTTCACAATACGGCACGTGGACTTTGTACATATCGTACATTGCTGTACTATGGCTGGCGAATCTTCTGGATTTTGCACGATGTATGTGTCTTAACACCTTACAGCTAAGAGATTTCAGTGCGCTGGGGAAGTAGGGTTAACTAGCAAAAAAGCGCAGATATGTCAAGATGTTTCGATGTAAAAGTCGCTGAACGTCCCAGATAAGTGGAAAAGCTAGGTCCTTTCCTTTACATTTCTGGTTCTGCCCAGGACATATTCGCCTTTTTTTATGGGATGTTAGGATCATTTTTCACTCTCGTTCCCAATTTCTACTCTACCATAATTTTGGCATCAGATCGCCATAGCTTGGCAACCGATGTAGAGTTTTGTTGACTCGGGCGACGACTGATGTGGTATAGGTTTTGTTATTGTCCCCCACCCCCCCCCCCCCCCCCATGAACCATGGACCTTGCCGTTGGTGGGGAGGCTTGCGTGCCTCAGCGATACAGATAGCCGTACCTTAGGTGCAACCACAACGGAGGGGTGTCTGTTGAGAGGCCAGACAAACGTGTGGTTCCTGAAGAGGGGCAGCAGCCTTTTCAGTAGTTGCAGGGGCAACAGTCTGGATGATTGACTGATCTGGCCTTGTAACAATAACCAAAACGGCCTTGCTGTGCTGGTACTGCGAACGGCTGAAAGCAAAGGGAAACTACAGCCGTAATTTTTCCCGAGGGCATGCAGCTTTACTGTATGATTAAATGATGATGGCATCCTCTTGGGTAAAATTTTCCGGAGGTAAAACAGTCCCCCATACGGATCTCCGGGCGGGGACTACTCAAGAGGATGTCGTTATCAGGAGAAAGAAAACTGGCGTTCTACGGATCGGAGCGTGGAATGTCAGATCCCTTAATCGGGCAGGTAGGTTAGAAAATTTAAAAAGGGAAATGGATAGGTTAAAGTTAGATATAGTGGAAATTAGTGAAGTTCGGTGGCAGGAGGAACAAGACTTCTGGTCAGGTGAATACAGGGTTATAAATACAAAATCAAATAGGGGTAATGCAGGAGCAGGTTTAATAATGAATAAAAAAATAGGAGTGCGGGTAAGCTACTACAAACAGCACAGCGAACGCATTGTTGTGGCCAAGATAGACACGAAGCCCACACCTACTACAGTAGTACAAGTTTATATGCCAACTAGCTCTGCAGATGACGAAGAAATTGAAGAAATGTATGATGAAATAAAAGAAATCATTCAGATAGTGAAGGGAGACGAAAATTTAACAGTAATGGGTGACTGTAATTCGAGTGTAGGAAAAGGAAGAGAAGGAAACGTAGTAGGTGAATATGGATTGGGGCTAAGAAATGAAAGAGGAAGCCGCCTGGTAGAATTTTGTGCAGAGCACAAGATAATCATAGCTAACACTTGGTTTAAGAATCATGAAAGAAGGTTGTATTCATGGAAGAACCCTGAAGATACTAAAAGGTATCAGATACTGACAGGTTTCAGATAGATTATATAATGGTAAGACAGAGATTTAGGAACCAGGTTTTAAATTGTAAGACATTTCCAAGGGCAGATGTGGACTCTGACCACAATCTATTGGTTATGACCTGTAGATTAAAACAAGAAACTACAAAAAGGTGGGAATTTAAGGAGATGGGACCTGGATAAACTGAAAGAACCAGAGGTTGTATAGAGTTTCAGGGAGAGCATAAGGGAACAATTGACAGGAATGGGGGAAAGAAATACAGTAGAAGAAGAATGGGTAGCTTTGAGGGATGAAGTAGTGAAGGCAGCAGACGATCAAGTAGGTAAAAAGACGAGGGCTAGTATAAATCCTTGGGTAACAGAAGAAATATTGAATTTAATTGATGAAAGGAGAAAATATAAAAATGCAGTAAATGAAGCAGGCAAAAAGGAATACAAACGTCTCAAAAATGAGATCGACAGGAAGTGCAAAATGGCTAAGCAGGGATGGCTAGAGGATAAATGTAAGGATGTAGAGGCTTATCTCACTAGGGGTAAGATAGATACTGCCTACAGGAAAATTAAAGAGACCTTTGAAGATAAGAGAACCACTTGTTTGAACATCAAGAGCTCAGATGGATACCCAGGGGAAGCAGAAAGGTGGAAGGAGTATATAGAGGGTCTATACAAGGGCGGTGTACTTGAGGACAATAAAATGGAAATGGGAGAGGATGTAGATGAAGATGAAATGGGAGATATGATACTGCGTGGAGAGTCTGACAGAGCACTGAAAGACCTGAGTCGGAACAAGGCCCCCGGAGTAGACAACATTCCATTGGAACTACTGGCGGCCTTGGGAGAGCCAGTCCTGTCAAAACTCTACCATCTGGTGAGCAAGATGTATCAAACAGGCGAAATACGCTCAGACTTCATGAAGAAAATAATAATTCCTATCCCAAAGAAAGCAGGTGTTGACAGATGTGAAAATTACCGAACAATCAGTTAATAAGCCACAGCTGCAAAATACTAACACGAATACTTTACAGACGAATGGAAAAACTAGTAGAAGCCGACCTCGGGGAAGATCAGTTTGGATTCCGTAGAAACACTGGAACATGTGAGGCAATACTGACCTTACGACTTATCTTAGAAGAAAGATTAAGGAAAGGCAAACCTACGTTTCTAGCATTTGTAGACTTAGAGAAACCTTTTGACAATGTTGACTAGAATACTCTCTTTCAAATTCTAAAGGTGGCAGGGGTAAAATACAGGGAGCGAAAGGCTATTTACAATTTGTACAGAAACCGGATGGCAGTTATAAGAGTCGAGGGACATGAAAGGGAAGCAGTGGTTGGGAAGGGAGTAAGACAGGGTTGTAGCCTCTCCCCGATGTTATTCAATCTGTATATTGAGCAAGCAGTAAAGGAAACAAAAGAAAAATTCGGAGTAGGTATTAAAATCCATGGAGAAGAAATAAAAACTCTGAGGTTCGCCGATGACATTGTAATTCTGCCAGAGACAGCAAAGGACGTGGAAGAGCAGTTGAATGGAATGGATGGTGTCTTGAAAGGAGGATATAAGATGAACATCAACAAAAGCAAAAGGAGGATAATGGCATGTAGTCGAATTAAGTCGGGTGATGCTGAGGGAATTAGAGTAGGTTCGTATGTTGGTAACGCCACGTAGTGCTCTGTATGAAAATCGCAGACTGCGATGTGTGCAATCAGTGGCTGGTTGAACTCATTGTTGGAATATCGGCTTGTGTAGTGTTGGACAGTTGGATGTGAACAGCGCGTAGCGTTAGACAGTTGGAGGTGAGCCGCCAGCAGCGGTGGATGTGGGGAGAGAGAGAGATGCCAGGGTTTTGAGAGGTTACTATAAGTGGACGATCTCGACGTGTGTCCACCAGAAAAAGGAAATTTGTAAAGATGGATGTCATGAATTGATATATATATATATATATATATATATATATATATATATATATATAATGACTTTTGAACACTATTAAGGTAAATACATTGTGTGTTCTTTATCAAAATCTTTCATTTGCTTAGTATGCCTATCAGTAGTTAGTGCCTTCAGTAGTTAGAATCTTTAATTTAGCTGGCAGTAGTGGCGCTCGCTGTACTGCACTAGTTCGAGTAACGAAGATTTTTGTGAGGTAAGTGATTCATGAATGGTATAGGTTATTGTTAGTCAGGGCCATTCTTATGTAGGGATTACTGCAAGTCCGATTGCGTTGCGGAAAAAAAAAAATATTGTGAGTCAGTTTAGCGATGATCAGAGTAAGTAAAGAGAGAAGTGTGCGAGTACGTTCAGTTTTACTCAGCTGTATTTGTATCAAATAACGTAAGAGTATTTCCAGCACTGTCACTCAGTAATTTTTCTAAGGGGACGTTACAAGTTTACGTAGGATAGGCCATGGTGCAATTTACCAATTTTAATAGGTGTCATGTGGTACTTTCTTTGTGCTACCACAACTTCTGATGTGCAAAGGCTTCCCATCTAGTGATGCTTACATAGCGCTACAGTAGATTTTCCTAAGTGTGTAGGCGTGCGTGGTTACATTCTCGTGTGAATGTTTACATTTCTTTTTGCGGATTGAATTCTTTTGGTTTCACCTGTGATTCCATAAATTTGCCTCTATGCTTCGCACCACATGCGGCGAACTTGCCTTCTGTGTAGTTAAGCGGTAATCAATCGTTTTCCCTTGAGTGAATTAATGGAGTTTAGCGTATTTTACCGTATGAAATTTCAAATCGTTAGCGTGCTTGGTTTGTTCGTCCTTGGACGAGCCAATTGAGCCCTCAGCTTTCTGTGTCCATCGAGGGATAAACTTCTTGCAGTTCATTTTATCTCTCTTTGTGCTTCGCGCACGTAATTTAACCGTTTTGTGAAAATATTCAGGCACCTGGTAGATGTGCTACCTTTTCAAAATCTAGTAGTAATTGAGTTTTGCTATTTGGGGAGCAAAATAACTGATGTTGGTCGAAGTAGAGAGGATATAAAATGTAGGCTGGCAATGGCAAGGAAAGCGTTTCTGAAGAAGAGAAATTTGTTAACATCGAGTATACATTTAAGTGTCAGGAAGTCGTTTCTGAAAGTATTTGTATGGAGTGTAGCCATGTATGGAAGTGAAACATGGACGATAACTAGTTTGGACAAGAAGAGAATAGAAGCTTTCGAAATGTGGTGCTACAGAAGAATGCTGAACATTAGATGGGTTGCTCACGTAACTAATGAGGAAGTATTGAATAGGATTGGGGAGAAGAGAAGTTTGTGGTACAACTTGACCAGAAGAAGGGATCGGTTGGTAGGACATGTTCTGAGGCATGAAGGGATCACCAATTTAGTATTGGAGGGCAGCGTGGAGGGTAAAAATCGTAGAGGGAGACCAAGATAGCCTAGCTCCCCCACGGTCACATGCCTGGTGTGGCTGACCACACTCAACGTAGCCTCTTGCTTTCTCAGAGCACACAAGCCTCCATAATGTTACATAAAAGCTTACTATATCGCAAGCTCAAAGATTAAGCGCAACAAATGACAAGCTATTGACAAGCATACATCTTGTTATTATCTGTTATCTTAAAATTCTTGTCATTTTTTTATTTAAAGTATGCCGCAGTGAAAGCTGAAAATTAAGATAACGTCGCTAGAAGAAATCGCACCAATAATTTTGGCGCGAAATTTTGTAACAATGAATCCGAATTAAGTATGAATATGATTGGTCGAAACATCCAGGACTACGAAACAATGTACGCACGACAAAATACTATCACTTTTCAATCCTGTACAAAAATTGACGAACTTCGCTTGTTTTTAGAATGAGATTTTCACTCTGCAGCGGAGTGCACACAGTTTTAATCTGCCAGGAAGTTTCTTACCTTGTTTTCTCAGACAATAAATTTTCTACAAGATAGCATTGTAGTTTATGAAGAAAAACGCAGTAAAACATTTTCTATTGGTTAGAAATAAGGTAACCTTTTCTCTGACAGTTATTTTATAGCAATTTTCGGGTTAGTTTATGTTGCGGATTGGCAAGAGAGCCAACCCACTATGAGAGGAAGCCGAAAGGCACGCGTTTTAGCTCACGCAGGCTGGCGTGAGTTCTGGAACAGGTCAAGGAAATGAGACTAGCAAAAAACGTACGTAGCTGCTGGAGTCCTTATCTTTAATCCATAATAGGTGAACATCGCTCTTGACGGTACATGTTTTACAGCATCAATAGTAACTGGTAATGGCGCCTTGCTAGGTCGTAGCAAATGACGTAGCTGAAAGCTATGCTAATATCGTCTCGGCAAATGAGAGCGTATTTTGTCAGTGAACCATCGCTAGCAAAGTCGGCTGTACAACTGGGGCGAGTGCTAGGAAGTCTCTCTAGACCTGCCGTGTGGCGGCGCTCGGTCTGCAATCACTGATAGTCGTGACACGCGGGTCCGACGTATACTAACGGACCGCGGCCGATTTAAAGGCTACCACCTAGCAAGTGTGTTGTCTGGCGGTGACACCACAGTTTAATTTTCTGCTTGGTCATGGATAAAACAACAAACACACGATCAAACAGTATACAGTATACCATTTTGTACAGGGCTCGGCATAATTCTGGTTTGGTAGATGCATTGTTTTGTACGTCTAAAGCAGAGTTACATCCGCAAACACGTGATTTTTCGCACGTAAAAGCTGAACGATGAAAGTTTTTCGCAAACGCGTCTTACATTTATCGCAAGACTATATTTTTTATTTATCATATGCATCACTTTAAATCGTGTTAGCAAGTGCGCTTCGTGAAAAGCAGATTTTACGTGCATTTTATGTGCAACTTTAAACCGCTATATTGTGGCGACGGGTAAAGCTTCCACACAACAATAGGACGACTGTGAATTACATTTATTTGTCTACCTTCTTTGAAAATTTGAAACGATTCGCGCAAGTCTGACACATAGAAGTAGCACGCGTAGAAAAACTCACAAAAACGTGTTTTCTCGCACGTAAAATCCAAATGAAGCTAAATTTTTGAAAGCGAGTTTTCAGTTTTATCGTACGAATGCATTTTTTTTATTTGATTCGCTTTAAAACGCTTCCGCGCACTCAGTTCATGTCATTCTACGTAATACGTTTCGCTCGGCTTTGAATTCGTATCTCAACAACGGATAAAAATTACTGGATAAAAAAAAATTCGTTTTGACTTTATCCATTTATCTACCTTCGTACAAAGTTTGAACTAAAGTGTCAAAGCACTCACTTCGTCTTCAGGCCACGAGTGGTCTACCAGGACCACCCGACCGCCGTGTCATCCTCAGTGGAGGATGCGGATAGGAGGGGCGTGGGGTCGGCACACCGCTCTACCGGTCGTTATGACGGTATTCTTGACCGAAGCCGCTACTATTCGGTCGAGTAGCTCCTCAAGTGGCATCACGAGGCTGAGTGCACCCCGAAAAATGGCCTGTATGGTCACCCATCCAAGTGCCGGCCACGCCCGACAACGCTTAACTTCGGTGATCTCACGGAAACCGGTGTATCCACTGCGGCAAGGCCGTTGCCTAAAGTGTTAAAGTGGCGCGCTTCAAAAATCTCCCAGAAAACATGTGTTTTTTGCATGTTTTTGCACATTTCAACGATGCACATTGATTAGAATTAATTTCAATCAAATTAAAATCTTTTGCAAAAATAATTAACCAATTCACACAGTTTGCTTGGGTGCCAGCTCCAGTTTGCCGTTCAAAGCTTGCTTAACATACCGTAACATAGCTACAGATCCAGAATGAAATTTTCACTCTGCCGGCTAGCGTGGGCTGACTTGAAACTTCCTGGCAGATTAAAATCGTGTGCCGGACCGAGACTCGAACTGGGCACCTTTGAATTTCTCTCTACTCTACTAACTGAGCTACTTTTACAGCAGCGTTTGGCTTTTCTCCCCGTAAATTGCTGTTATTGGCCACACACTGAATGACGCATCATAGGTAGATTTCAGAGCGAAAAGATGTGCCAGTTACATTGAGATTAGTCTAATAAAACAAGAACTCTATTCTGCATGGAGCTCTGTGCAGTTCTGTTTCGTTCACTTTGTTGACATGTACAAGATACGACAGCATCCCTTGCTTCTTTCCTCATTACACACGTATATAGGCTAGCAAAGATGATGTAGGTATGTTTTTCGCAAACGTGATCCTTAAAAATGTAGTGCGCACGAGTTGAGTAAGGAAGCAACCATTAGTTTTGGAGTTCCAGCTTCATTTGCTATTGATGAAAAAACAGTAAAAGTGGAGTTAAAGTGTTTACAAAAACATCCTTTTCACATGACATCCTACTCTTCCTGGTTATTCGAAATATATCAACAAAAACAAGTTACATTAACGAGCCAACTGTGTCGTACTACTAGGGCAAATACGCATTCAAGAACTCAAAAACTTTCGAAATTGTCTTTCTCTCATTACGTTATTAATGTAAGCACTGTAATTTTCTATTACTTTAAAAAGCTATTGCGCGTTCACGACGGAAGTAATCGACGAGAAGCAATCGTAGACAGCAGTATGTCAGTGTTTTGGGCAGATGACGGCAGATCTCGCCCACTCTGGCTTCAAAACACATACAGCATAATTCTATAGCACCATCTCCCTTCTTTTTTTTACCTCCCTGAACGATACGGAACAGAAAGTAGACTCCGTGACGCTGTGAGAACAGACTCTTTGGCGTAGTTGGCGATTGTTAATGGAATGCTACGCAACGGATACGAAACGCTTTTACAATCGTAGTTACAAGGGGGGAAAAAAGGAGAAGGAGAAATTTTAAAAGGACATCCATCAACACTGACTGTGGGGTGATACTGCTGCCAAGAAGTATCCCTCAGGTACTGATATACTGGAAATCGCCAAAGGACTCGAACGTAGAAATAACACAGACACTCGTAAGTAGCAGCTTCGATTTTGCTATACGCTTAAAATGACATTCTGCAAACGGTCGTTGATAGTTGTAAGATATCTGAGGAATTTCATAGGGATCAATTCTAGTGTCCGTTAGCTTTGATCAGTGACGTCCTGTGTATCGTCATAAGTTTACGATTCAAAGAATGTAAGTTGCCTGCTATTAAATGTTTCTGTGATTGTTTTGCTAACTGCCGTAAACTATGCTGTTTATTATAAACATGTCGCGATTTCCGAGACTAGGGTTAGGCAGGAATCTGGGATACAACTCGTCGGCTTTGACTAATGACGTCATATTTTAGTCACAGATATTAACTTGTTCATCTTCGAGCCATAGATAGCAAATCTTTTATCTCCTGTAAGCGTCACAGTCGTGAATACAAATAAATGAATCTTTTATTAAGAGACAGACACCATGTACGATTTTTGTCGCTTTTGATCATTTGAAATAATTTGTATACATGTTATGAATCATACCTTTCTCCGATAGTGAGTTGTTTCAATTGCTATTTCCATTGCAGCTGTTTCGTATCTTGTACTGTGTGGGTCAACTGAAGAATATGATTCTATTGCTAGCGAAAGCAAAAAAAGTGACGTACATAACACTGGCACCCTGTACCTGAGCAGACCTTTATAGGCCAACTTACGTACATGATACGTATTTTTCGTATGTCGCTTTTTTCAACCCATATAGGTCAACTTAAGTAGAAGATTCAAATTGTACGTTTGTCGGTTTGTCGCTTTTTTCGCCTTCGCTATATAAGTCAACTGAAGAAAAGGATACTAGGCTTTTCCACTATGAAAAGAGTGATGTTCGTAAAATTACGTTCGAAATATGGATGTAGTCTGTAGGCTACTATAATCGTTTGTTTCTCAACATTCGTCTATGCTACGGGGTAGGACGTCAAACGGGCCGACTTGGAATAGGAGAGGCACCACCGAACATTTTAATTTCCTCTCTTTACTTTTACAAGTAAATTCATAAAACTATGGCTGCATGACCAGGAAGGATTCAGGATTCACACTCGTAGCTGCGGAAGTTCAAAAACATAAAAAAATAATTTTTTTTACATGTGAAATTTCACCTTTTTTTCACTTACTATTGACTGCATTTGTTGCTATAGGTACACTTTTCTTCATAAGTAAGAGAGACTGTTCGATGAATTTTGCACAGAATACAAACCATACTTACAGGTGTCTGAAACTCTAGAATCTATTTAATTTATGAAAAAATGATTGATCTGTTACGTGTTAAACTTTATGTTTAGAAAAAAATCAAATTTTGTAGTTAATTACCTCAATTTTTACCACAGTTTTTAATAGATTTGGAAAATTCTAGAGTTTCATACACCTGTAAGTATGGTTTGTATGCTGTGCAAAATTCATCAAATAATCTCTCTTACTTGTGAAGAAAAATGTACCTATAGCAACAAATGCAGCCAACAGTAAGTGAAAAAATGATGAAATTTCATATCTAAAAAAAATTTATTTTGTTATGTTTTTGCACTTCCACTGCTATGAGTGTGAATCCTTCCTGGTCATGCTGACAAAGTTTAATGAATTTATTTGTAAAAGTATAGACAGTAGAAAATAAAATGTCCTGTGGTGCCTCTCCTGCTCCAAGTCGGCCCGTTTGGCGTCCTACCCCCCTTAAATCCTTACAATGACTCATCTGTGGTAACTTGTGAACTCATTTGTCAAATCCTACGGGTTGTGCCCCATTCTTTAGTATTCCCACCGAGAGGACAGCTTAAATTGCTGCGACTGGAACGATCAGCAACCGTATTTATAATCTTGGTCCTCAGAAATATGTGGCTACTTATTTCCGAATATGGCATGATTTCAGAATGTGAGTCTGGGCAGGAACCTAACAGCGCAGCCTACATTAATGCCAGTGAAACGATCTGCAGTCATAATTAAACTCTAGGTTCTCACGAATACACTGATCAACAAAAGTTTGGAATTCAATCGTAAAATGTAATCTACGATACTAGAAGTCTCATTGACCTAGGCACTTTATGCGTTATCCAGCCTATATACTGAACGGTGTTTACTACTGGTATGCTTTGTGGACGTTTCCCAGTCACGTAAATATACTGCTGTCGTAGCGCCACACCACAGCCGCCTGAGTTTCTGTTCATCACTGCAGCAACATGGCACGTAGAGGCATACAACACTTTGATAGAGACAGGATAGTGGCTTTACTTTCAGCACGTCATACACAGCAAGATGTTGCCGATAGGTTACGTGTCACTGAAAATAGTGTGTCTAAGGTGTGGAGCAAGTACAAAGCGACTTTACCTCCAAGAGGTCCTACAAACGATTGTAAAGCCCCCCAGACGTAAAATCGCTGACAACTTCATCCTAGTCGACGACAATGCGAGACCGTACCGTCCTCTAGCAGTGTCTCGGTATCTTCAGAGATGCATCAACCGAATGCGTTGGCCAGCACAGTCCCCAGAAATGAATGTAACTGAGGATGCCTGCGACCCGTAGAAGGTGGCCAACGCACAGCGTCCGGGTGCAGCTGAAAACCTTCAGGGCCTCGCTGAAGGAGTGGGACCTCATACACTACGATAAACTTGGTGGTCTGACCCAGAGCATGCCTCACAGAGTGGAAGAACTCGACCGTGTGCGGGGGGGGGGGGGGGGGGGGGGGGGGGCATACTCACTGCTAAAGACTGATAATCGTCCTCACGAGACAAAGATTTTCACTATTTTTGTTTTCAAGATGTTCACTTAGGAGAGAGTCTGCTTTGTCTTGTAATGAATTTTTTTAACTAACCAAAATAGTTCTTGTTTTCTTTAAGAATTTTGTTAATAATGTATTGTACTAACCTCAATGGGTGTACTATAAGAGGTCGTTGCTGTAAACTCTGTGGTATTCCAAGCTTTTGTTGAGGAGTGCATTTGGTTGCTTTTTCCGAACGTGGCACGATTTCCGAGGGTGAGGTTAAGCTCGAATGAAAGAGGTCAATTACAGTTCTCCAGCACACGGTTAGTAATTTTTGGTGGCGCTTTATCAAGTGTGTATTCTTATTACTTTTAGGATTTATTTTGTTAGTTCTTGTCGCTGTACTTACGCTATATAGGTCACGTCTAGTTGTCGATTCCAGCGTTTGTTATTTTTCGCATTTCTGCAGTAGAATAGAGAGCGATACGAAAAAGTTATATCCTTAACGAAATAATTCACAGCCAGTAAAAAACAAGAAAAATAACAGATTGTGATATCTACAATTCGACTGATACCATGCACGACAATTCTCAAAGAACGCACAGTAGGAAACTACTGTGCAGCACAGACACAGGAATCCAGTAACAAACCACTGCACACACCTACTGACAAAACGTCGAAAATAATGAACCATGGAATCGGTAACAAGAACTGACCTATATAGGTCAGTTCTAGTTATCGATTCCAAGCTTTGTTATTTATCGTAATAGTACAGAAAGCGACATGGAAATAGAAATCGAATAGTATACACCTACAGAAGAAACGCTGAAAACACTTGTCGTTACTCACGGTGGCTCTGAGAGCAAAAGCAAAACTAGAAATTCTTCAACAAACCACTGCACGCGCCAGCTCTGCGTCCTTTTAGAACCTCCACATGTTGTGTCCCCCTAGTTGTCCATTCCACGTTCCTTTATAATGTCATTTTCATCAGGCGTGTTTCGCTGATTCCGAAGGGATTTAACTGTATGGTATCGCTTCCTCGCTTCCTTTACCGCAGAAAAAAACTTCGTAACAAACCTTGGAATCGACAACTAGAATTATTCATTGTAGCAGTATAGAATGCAAAACCAAAAATAGAAATCCTGCAACAAAGAAATTGTCGCATCCTATTAACGCTGAAAATAATGATTCTCGGAATCGATAACTACAATTGATCTACATCGCTCAATTTTAGTTACCGATTTCAAGATTTGTTATATTCTCGTGAAGTTTCGTTGCTTGGGTAGTTTATTTTCTTTTAGGAATTCTGTATTGCTTTCTGCTTATGTCCTCCTTACGTTCCCTGAACGTTACTATTTATTTCATTTTGCGGTTGTTGTACTTGATATTAGTTTGTTCCTGCCCCCACATTCCCACAGTAGCCCCTTAGATTCAATATTTACTATGGAGCACCGCTATTCGATAATATTGCGAGTTTAGTACGCGTGAAATTGCGGTTGACTTTAAAGGTCGTCTGTGGTTCTGTCCTTACTCGTGTAAACTACAATAATTTTTTCCAAGCACCGATGTTTCGTTTTCTTCTGTTACTTTTTTGTTCATTGCCTCAATTTCTTTGGGATGTAGCTCATGGTTGTATAATTGATCACGTGAGCTATGATGGTATTTTATCGTATGTAAGTGTATTCTATTTTTTTCTGTGCTACGTTCGCATATTTACGAATAAGCTTCGTTTCCTTAAGATGTCGCATCTACGCAGCGTCTTTGAATTAGGTAATGTCATTGATCAAAGCCGACAGGTGGAATCGGACACATGTTGTATGTACAACAGCTGCTCTTGAGTTTTCTTTACTGATACCTAATTCAGCAACTGGCTCTACATTATACTGGTCCATCCACAGGCTACCTGTATTGCACTCAAGAGCCAAATAAACTGGTACACTTGTCTGATATCGTGTAGGGCCCCGCGAGCACGCAGAAGTGCCATAACACGACGTGGCAAAGACTCGACTAATGTCTAAAGTAGTGCTGGAGGGAATTGACACCCTGAATCCTCCAAGGCTGTCCATAAGATTGTAAGAGTACGAGGGGGTGGAGACCTCTTCTGAACAGTACGTTGCGAGACATCTCAGATATGCTCAATAATGTTCATGTCTTGGGAGTTTGGTGGCCAGCGGAAGTGTTTAAACTGAGAAAAATGTTCCTGGAACCACTCCGTAGCAATTCTGGACGAGTAGGGTGTCGCATTGTCTTGCTGGAATTGCCCAAGTCCGTCGGAATGCCAATGGACAAGAATCGACCCAACTGATCAGACAGGACGCTCTCGTACGTGTCACCTGTCAAGAGTCCTGTCTAGACGTATCAAGACTCCCATATCACTCCAATTGCACACGCCCCACTCTATTACAAAGTCTCCACCAGTTTGATCAACCCCCTCCTGACATGGAGGGTCCATGGATTCATGAGGTTGTCTCCATACCCGTACACGTCCATCCATTCAATACACTTTGAAACGAGACTCGCCCGACCAGGCAAGACGTTTCCAGTCATCAACAGTCCAATGTCTGTGTTGACGGACCCAGGCGAGGTGTAAGGCTTTGTGTCGCGCAGTCATCGAGGGTACACGATTGGGCCTTCGACTCGGGAAGCACATAACGATGATGTTTCGTTGAATGGTTCCCAAGCTGACATTTACTGATGGCCCAGCATTGAAATCTGCAGCAATTTGCGGAAGAGTTGCACTTCTGACACGCTGAACGATACTCTTCAGTCGACGTTGGTACCGTTCTTGCACGATCTTTTTCCGGCCGCAACGATGTCGAAAATTTGATGTTTATCGGATTCCTGATATTCACGGTATACTCGTGAAATGGTCGTACTGGAAAATCCCCGTTCATCGCTACTTCGGAGTTATCGTGTCCCATCGTTCGTGCGCCGACTGTAACACCCCGTTCAAACTCACTGAAATCTTGATAACCTTCCATTGCAACAGCAGTAAGCGATCTAACAACTGCGCCAGACGCTTGTTGTCTTATATAGCCGCTGCCGACCGCAGGGCCGTATTTTGTCTGTTTACATATCTCTGTATTTGAATACAAATGCCTATAACAGATTTTTTGTTTGTTTGGCGCTCCAGTGTAGTTTGTCCCCGCCAAAAACCCCCATTTACGCGCGGTAACCCCCTTGATTCAGTACTTATTAAGAATTACCGTTATTCCATAATATTACGAGTTTACTACGCGAGATATTACAGTTGACTTTAAAGGATGTCTGTGGTTCTGATATTTACTCGCGTAAACTTTGATAATAATTTATTCCACGCTCGTATGTTTCATTTTTGCTGTTGTTACTTTCTTTTCCGTTACCTCAATGTCTTTGCGATATACCTCGTGGCTGTGTAATTAGTAACGTGAACTGCGATGGTACTTTATCGTATGTAACTGTATTATGTCTTTTTCTGTGTTTCGTTCGCTTGTTTACGAATAAGCCTCGTTTTCTTCAGATATCGCCTGTATGGAGCGTCTTTAACTTAGGTATGAGATCATTGGTAAAAGGCGATGGTTGGAATCGGACACAAGAATTTATCCTTTCATTGTAAGTACAACAGCTGCTATTATACCTAATTCTGCAGTTGGTTTTAGTCTATACTGGTTCATCCACAGGCTACCTGTATTATAAAGGAAATAATACTGCAGAAAGTGCATACACATGTACCGAGTCATAATTGCATGTTTTCGGGATCGGCCGCAGGAGCATTTTGTAAGCATTAACTGCAGTCTTCCTCCTGTTTTACCTACGAGTGAGCATGTGTGATCATTCCACTTCATATAGCTAGCAGTATGACAGCTGTTTGTATGAACTGACTCCGGCTCTGACGCACTAGTATTATAATCATAGGACACTACAAGTCTACGTTTAGTGGGGTGCGCAGTTTTAGATTTCTCAAAATTTAACGCAAGTTGACAGTTTTTTCTCTACTTTGGAATGTAGTCAACATTGCCTAAATATTTTTGCAGCTTCGGATAGTACTACTACTTCTTTAAAGATAGTAACATTTGCAAAATATCAGAGATTGCTTCTAATATTGTCGCTAAGTCATTAACCTATATACAGGGTGTTTCAAAAATGACCGGTATATTTGAAACGGCAATAACAACTAAACGAGCAGCGATAGAAATACACCGTTTGTTGCAATATGCTTGGGACAACAGTACATTTTCAGGCGGACAAACTTTCGAAATTACAGTAGTTACAATTTTCAACAACAGATGGCGCTGCAAGTGATGTGAAAGACATAGAAGACAACGCAGTCTGTGGGTGCGCCATTCAGTACGTCGTCTTTCTGCTGTAAGCGTGTGCTGTTCACAACGTGCAAGTGTGCTGTAGACAACATGATTTATTCCTTAGAACAGAGGATTTTTCCGGTGTTGGAATTCCACCGCCTAGAACACAGTGTTGTTGCAACAAGACCAAGTTTTCAACGGAGGTTTAATGTAACCAAAGGACCGAAAAGCGATACAATAAAGGATATGTTTGAAAAATTTCAACGGACTGGGAACGTGACAGATGAACGTGCTGGAAAGGTAGGGCGACCGCGTACGGCAACCACAGAGGGCAACGCGCAGCTAGTGCAGCAGGTTATCCGACAGCGGCCTCGGGTTTCTGTTCGCCGTGTTGCAGCTGCGGTCCAAATGACGCCAACGTCCACGTATCGTCTTATGCGCCAGAGTTTACACCTCTATCCGTACAAAATTCAAACACGGCAACCCCTCAGCGCCGCTACCATTGCTGCACGAGAGACATTCGCTAACGATGTAGTGCACAGAATTGATGACGGCGATACGCATGTGGGCAGCATTTGGTTTACTGACAAAGCTTATTTTTACCTGGACGGCTTCGTCAATAAACAGAACTGGCGCATATGGAGAACCGAAAAGCCCCATGTTGCACTCCCATCGTCCCTGCATCCTCAAAAAGTACTGGTCTGGGCCGCCATTTCTTCCAAAGGAATCATTGGCCCATTTTTCAGATCCGAAACGATTACTGCATCACGCTATCTGGACATTCTTCGTGAATTTGTGGCTGTACAAACTGCCTTAGACGACACTGCGAACACCTCATGGTTTATGCAAGATGGTGCCCGGCCACATCGCACGGCCGACGTCTTTAATTTCCTGAATGAATATTTCAATGATCGTGTGATTGCTTTGGGCTATCCGAAACATACAGGAGGGGGCGTGGATTGGCCTCCCTATTCGCCAGACATGAACCCCTGTGACTTCTTTCTGTGGGGACACTTGAAAGACCAGGTGTACCGCCAGAATCCAGAAACAATTGAACAGCTGAAGCAGTACATCTCATCTGGATGTGAAGCCATTCCGCCAGACACGTTGTCAAAGGTTTCGGGTAATTTCATTCAGAGACTACGCCATATTATTGCTACGCATGGTGGATATGTGGAAAATATCGTACTATAGAGTTTCCCAGACCGCAGCGCCATCTGTTGTTGAAAATTGTAACTACTGTAATTTCGAAAGTTTGTCTGCCTGAAAATGTACTGTTGTCCCAAGCATATTGCAACAAACGGTGTATTTCTATCGCTGCTCGTTTAGTTTTTATTGCCGTTTCAAATATACCGGTCATTTTTGAAACACCCTGTATGAACTGCAAAGGATATAATAAATTTCCCTAGGGAACACATGACGTTCTTCGCCGGTCGATGAATCTGCATCCAAGCCAATACGTTGCGTTCTCAATGTCACGAAATTCTCAATACAGGCACAAATTTGGCTAGAAACTAAATTTTATCGTACATTGCTTAATGTGCGTTGATGTTGTACCGAGCCAAATACTTTACGGGGGTCAAGAAATACTGCAGCCGAAACTTTGGACTGTCAGATTAAAACCCGAAACCTTGCTTTTGGCGGACTTAAACTCTTACCGACTGAGCTATCTCTCTTCTCTCCCTATTTTAAGGCTTTTATCTTAGATACAATACGACAATGTTGTACAAATGTTGATGCAGGGTGATTCCATTGTTACGGACGGAAGATTTGTCCAGTTCAAAGTGATGTGTTAACCTGAAAATAAAACCGAAATGCATATCTGAAAGACGTTTCCATCGAGCTACATAGACACTGTAAAATAGGGCAGCACGGATAAGCTTGGGTTTGTTTGAGTCATGGGGGAGCGTCGCAGAGCTGTCCCGTGAAATCTTACGTCTCCAGTGGAGACTGCGAAAACTAGAGTACATCTACAACTTCATGGATTCTCTGGAAATCACACTTAAGGGCCTGGCAGAGGGTTCATCGACCCACGTTCACAATAATTCTTTATTATTCCAATCTAGAATAGCGAGCAGAAAAATAGAACACCTATATCTTTCCGTGAGAGTTCTGATTTCCCTTATTTTGTTATAATGGTCATTTCTCCTATGTACGTCGCCGTCAACAAAATATATTCGCATTCGGAGGAGGATGTTGTTTATTGAAATTTCGCGACGAAAAACGCCTTTGTTTTAATTAAGATCATCCCAAATCCTGTGTTATGTCCGTGACACTCTCTCCCCTATTTCGGGACAATGCAAAACGTGCTGCCCTTCTTTGAACTTTCTCGATGCACTCCCTCAATCCTATCTGGTAAGGACTCCACACCGCGCATCAATATTCAAAAAGAGGGCGAACAAGCGTAGTGTAGGCCGTCTCTTTAGCTTTGTTACATTTTTAAGTGTCCTGGCAATAAAACGCAGTCTCTGGTTAACCTCCCCACAACATTTTCTATGTATTCCTTCCAATTTACGTCGTTCGTAATTGCAATTCCAAAGTATTTAGTTGAATTTATAGCCTTTAGATTTGACTGATTTATGGTGAAACCGAAGTTTAACGGATTCCTTTTAGCTCTCATGTGAATGATCTCACACTTTTCATTACTGAGGGTCAATTGCCAGTTTCCACATCATGCAAATATCTACTCTAAATCGTTTTGCAGTTTGTTTTGATCTTCTGATGACTTTACTAGATGACAAATGACAGCAACATCTGCAAACAACCTAAGACGACTGCTCACATTGTCTCCTAAACCGTTTATATAGATAAGGAAGAGCAGAGGGCCTATAACACTACCTTGGGGAACGCCAGAAATCACTTCTGTTTTACTGTTTTACTGGATGAGTTTCCGTCAATTACTACGAACTGTGACCTCTCTGAAAGGAAATCATGAATCCAGAGTACGCAATTACAGCACACAGAGGCATTTAATCAGTCATTCTTTTCGAGCTTTATAAGTGAGTGGACTGGGAACACAGCCCTAATAGCTGGAAGAGTGGGAAAGACTCTTGGCCATGCACTTCACAGTGATTAGCAGTGTATGGATGTATGGATGTAGAAGTAGATTGCTACACCTATGTATGTATTTGAGTTGATACATTGACATATCCGTCTGTTTGTAGAGGCAGCACACAATTTTTTTTCTAAGTAGGGGAGGGAAAAGGAAAACATGCTGCCTTCCCTACCCCCCTCTGGGTGTATCGCTGCCTGTTGACCAGGGGTCTCCAACTTGTCCTCAGGCCGCATGCGGCACAAGAACTGAGCATTTATCACACGACCGGTTAAAAAAAGATCCATTTATGTAATGTTAAGATAAATTGAATATTTTCAATTTCAAGCTCCCACCACACGATCCTAATCTCTCATTGGTCCGTCCCGCCCGCGCTATACTAGAATATGCAGAACCTCGTTCACACAAGCGGCCGATCTATCAGTCCAGCTGGTCTATTGTCTTACCGCTACTTCTGTTGCAACTGCGAAACTAGAGATTTAGAGATGTAGAACGAAATTAATTTGTGGAAATACGAGAAAATTCTCTATTATTGCTGTGCAATTATGATAAAGAACATTTTTCACCGTAGTTTTGATCACAACAAGTCGGTTACAAATCTTCATGTGGGTTGCAATTACACCAATTTTTATGACGTAACAGTACCGCAATTCTGTTATAAAAGGTTTAATTTGATATCATACCCATTGCTGCAAATAAGAACCGAATTTGAACATGGACGAATCTATAATAGATTTCACAAAGTCTTTTTATTTTCATGTGCAATTTCTACCATAATAAATGATCAGTACAAAGAAATGATCTTTAATTCAATTCAGTTTCTTCATTCGTCAACCCACGGACTAGCTTCCTATGAGATTGAATCGTCACCAGTTCCACAAATCCCTCGAAGTTTGGATGCTGAGTATGATGATGGTATTGTATATTTTACAGAAGTAAGTTAGCTCAGTCAAGTCAAGACAGTTACAACATTTTATAGCAGAACTGATGGAATAAAATTGTTCATAATATCAAACGGAAAATCTGTGTGAGAATTTGACGATGCCAAGTGAATGGCAGATTTAGCAATTTTGGCAGATTTGACTCTCACTTAACAAGCGTCTTCAAGGGAAAACCCTATTTATCATACAGTATTTCCAACAATAAATGCGTTCCAAATGAAGCTGAAATTAAGGCGAGAACAAGTAAATACAAACAATTCTGTTCATTTCAACACGACAGTCCTAAAGACCTGATCAAATATGCAGCCTTACTTTCCGACTTAATGCAACAATCTGAAAATAGAGTTCACGATTTCCGGAAAAAATAGTCAAAATTGTTGTATTTACGCGACGACTTTAAAAAATTATGAAGATACGTTGCCAAAGATTTTCAGATACAAAGTTGCAGTCTGGGATCCAACTGAAAGAAAAATTTGATTACGTATTTTTGTTCGACTTTGGCGAATCATACCTGCCCAAAGACAAATATCCCTTGATGCATAGTCGTGGATTATATATGCCTCTATGTATGGAATCACGTACCTTTGTGAAAACTTACTTTCAAGAATAAGGCCCACAGAGAGTAAAAATAGAACCGAAATACCAGGTGAGCACCTAGAGAACATGCTGAGAATTGCAGCCACTTCGATCGAGCCTGATATTGTTACACTATTTTCTCAAATTCAACGTCAAATGTCACATTAATTCTATGATTTGTAATTACTTATATAAAAAACTACTAATGAAATCTCACATATAAACTGTCAAATTGATTCCCTCTTGCTTTTGTACAGTAAAAAGATTAGTAAATTTGAAGTTCTTGAATATGTTAGCTATATACTTCCGACTGTCCCTATTTTTCTTTCCAAAGGTTCTTCTTTGTTTTGAGTATATTATGTGCGCCCCAAAAATACTCCTCTTCCTCCATTGTGGCCCAGGTAAGGTAAAAGGTTGGCTACGCCAGCTGTACACAGTGTGTTGGAGACGCTCAGCTACTGTACTGTGCACCCGCGCAATGACTCCCCTGACGTAGCAACGGGGAGCCCCCGGTGCTACAGCTGAGCGGGTCGCACCGGCCGATCGATAGCTCGCAGTCGTTCCCGGCCGTATCGAACGGATACCGGCCTCACCGCGAGCGCTACGGCTATGCTATGATTCACAGCCCTGCGTCAGCCCCCCCCCCCCCCCCCCCACCCCACAACCGTCATCCCCACCACCATCAGCCTCCTTGCAACACCGCGGCGGAACTGCAGCTCCCTGGCGAACATTCGAGTTGGCTTGCTTTAACGTAGCACTGCCGCCGCGGTGCGCATATAGTCCGGAAGTACTGAAACAGCTACTACAAATGCGCTACCGGTGGAAGCCAACGGATCGAACCTCTTCCCCCTTTTATTGTTATTTCATTCCCTGCTGACGGGCAAGAATGCAGGCACGGATGCAGGGTTCGATTCCCGTGAACGGGGAGGGGGTGCCGACGGGGAGAGAGCGGGGGTCGAGACAGGTTAAACCCTGTAACTGAAATGGTAAATATACAGGATTCCCAGCGAAGTAGTCCCTGATTTCAAGATAAAGTCTCACGAAAACAGAAGACCGATAGACGTGTGCAACTAAAGGTACATTTAGTGCGAAAGGTGTAAGAAATTTATACAGAAATTATGCAAAAGTTCCGAAATTTTTCGAGAAGCATCTAACAGATGGCGTTGTACGCTGTGCAGCCCTACAGCAAGCAGTGTTTGCAATCACATCGCAATCTTTCCGAAATGTCCACGCAGTACGAAAGTAGCGCAAACGAACAATGAAACTTTCCCCCACATCCTGTAGTGTCTCAGCAGAAATGGATTCAGAGGCCACACAGATCACCGATTCCAGTTCGTCCAGCTAGATGGGATGAGTCCAATAGACAGTGTCTTTCAATGTGCCCAAAAAGAGTAGTCACTAGGAGCCAGGTCGGACACATATGGATGCTGATTCAGTAAGTTTGCAGTAATTCAATGCAGTGAGTCTATTCTAGAAGTATTCATCAAGCAAGCGAAACATCTGTGCGGTATGGTGTGTGTTGTTTACATAGTTCTGCATAGTCAGCGCGTACACAACTTTCCCACTAGAGCGCGCCTCTCTAAGCACAACAGCGCAGGCGCAGCGCTCGTCCGTCTCCGCACTACGAGATGGCGCTGCCATAGAGACGGACCAAATTCTGCTTCTGCCGATCTGCGTATTAATATGTAATGTGTGTGAAAATTAATCAAGTTCTGTTTAAAGTTGGTCACCGTCAATCTGCTACTCTAAGCATGCAAGCGGCACTTCTATCGTCTGACCTAACGGCAGAAGATAAAAACGCGACAATAAGACCACGGGACAGATTGCTGACACTCGCCTACTTCATTAGAGCGACAAGTAAAATAATCTGATGGTGTGTGCACCGAAGGTCTTACAGTACGCACACCACAGTGTGGCCCCATCTTGCATGAGCCACTGGATGCCTCGGCGATCCTCGAACACTAGCTGTAAGGCGACAAATTGTTCCACTCGCTGTTGATCGTTTCTCGCATATAAAAAGGAACAATAATACCACAACTGCATACCAAAACCCAAAAACTTTGGGTAATACAGGGTTTTCACTTGACGCAAACAGGGATTTTTCGGGATTGTTTATTCACGCCTCCATTGGGGTGGACCTACGAACGAGATGCAACCAACATGAAATCTGTCAATATCAACCATCGTAAGAATCTGGCTCGTACAGTCAGTCCTCTGTCGCACAGCTCGAACACACTTTGGATTTTGGATGGAAACATGTGTAGGCTCTGCCTGAGAATTTTCTGCGTGCTGGGATGCTTCAATCCAGTCTCTGCTGAAATTCTTCAGACGGATTTCGTCGGATTTTGCTGACTACTATTCCGGAAGCCGTGGCGACATTTTCGGGAGTAACTGCACTTTGCCTGGGGCTAACAGTCCCCGCTGGGTCATCAGCCACACTGCCTGTCCATTCGAATTTGGCGAAGAGCTTGCGAGTTGTTTTTGCATCGGGTCCTCTTGAGACATTAAAACATGTACCTTGTTGCCTTAGGGCTGTGTTGTAATCTGTAGTATTCCAGTGCCAGGAAAAACACTTTATTCGATGGAATACACGATTTCAGTCTTCTCCTTCAATTACGCTAACCTCCTTTCACGTTTCAACAGTGCAACTTATCGTTCTGCTGCTGTTGCTGCGTGGCAGAGATGGGCCTCTTGTCCTGCGGAGTTCCATTTCGGTAGCTATGCTACCAAAATGACGATTGTTGTGGTTGTGGCCTGGCGTCTTGTTTTTTCCTAACGATTTGCCTTGTCGTTGTTATCCAGGTGTGCTTGTGACTTAGCCGTCACGAAGCAGGTGAGGCCATCGAGTAGTGTTGACACGCTGCACTGTTTGTCCCAGTTGAGTGGACGGTCTTCTTGTAGAAGATCCGAGCAGTCTGTCGAAACCTGTCTTTGATGGCACGTATATTCGAGACCTTAGCCCTTGTGAGGCAAACTGAGCATCTACTTGATCGAGAAGTAGCTGCTCCGGTCTCGTAAACTGACATACGGCCGGGAGACCGGTGTGCTGACCGCCTGCCCCTCCATATCCGCGTTCAGTGACGCCTGTGGGCTGACGGCCGGTAACGTTGGGTCTTCTTGGCCCGTTTGGAAGAAGTTTAGTTTTAGATTATATTTGAGACTTGTGTGAGGCTGCCGTTGGAAATACCCGTAGCAGATGTAAGACCAACCGCATAGAGTGGATCTGAAGTCGTTGCAGGCGTCCAGTGTGAGTCTCCGCCGCCTTCCCCAGACCGCTGCGGCCTATTCGAAGATGGGTGTGATGAGGGTCCGGCACACCTAGCTGTGGAGGTAGTATCGTCGGTGGATTCAGGAAGGGGTACAGCTGGCTCAGTCGACCCCTGGCTTCTCGGACGACTTCGTCAACATGCTGTCCCCACGTTAGCTGTGCTGCGGTGCACTATTTATAGGCACTACGTATTGCCATTAAGAGCCAACTGTTAGCAGCTTATTGAATTATTTCGAAACTTCTGTATAACCAAAAAAAAAATGGTTCAAATGGCTCTGAGCACTATGGGACTTAACATCTGTGGTCATCAGTCCCCTAGAACTTAGAACTACTTAAACCTACGGACATCACACACATCAATGCCCGAGGTAGGATTCGAACCTGCGACCGTAGCGGTCACGCGGTTCCAGACTGAAGCGCGTAGAACCGCACGGCCACACCGGCCGGCTTCTGTTTAACTTCTGTATAAAATTCTTACAGCTTCCACATTAGTTGCACGAGTCTACCGAGCTTAGTTTTCGAGATGTTTAATTCTAAAACAGGGACCCCTTCACTGGACACACTGATAGTTCCATGTGTAATTTTATTCCCTGTTGCATTGGTACGAATATTCTCCTCCCTGTACCTCATGGTAGACGTTTTGATTCTGGGTCATGTAGTTTGATGCGGCCCGCCAAGAATACCTCACCTGCGCCAACCTGTTTACCTCACAAAGATACGTTACTAACCTGCTCCCATATTTTAAGGCCAAAAAGAACGCTCGCAAATCATCAACCACAGAAATGGATGCCGCGCGAAAATTTGCGCCATAATTCTGACGGTACGCAGTTATGACTGTCTGAAAGTACAACTTTTGAACACGTGCGCGCACCGGCTGCCTTTTTTTCTTTTTTTAATGTAATTATTGGCCTTTGGCATGAACCATTTAGCCAGAGAAGTAAGTAACTACACGTTCGCACGCGCGGTTAGCCGTGCGGTCTAACGCACGGCTTTCCGGGTGGCAAGGAGCGCCGGTCGCCGGCACGAATCCGCCCGGCGGGCTAGTGTCGAGGTTCGGTGAGCCGGACAGTCTGTGGATGATTTTTACGCGGTTTTCCATCCGCCTCGGAGAATGCGGGCTGGTTCCCCTTATTCCGCCTCAGGTACACTATGTCGGCGATTGCTGCGCAAACAAGTTCTCCACGTACACGTACACCACCGTTGTTCTGCCACGCAAACATAGGGGTTACACTCGTCTGGTGTGAGACGTTCCCCGGGGGGGTGCACCGGGAGCCGAACCGCACAATAACCCTGGGTTCGGTGTGGGGCGGCGGAGGGGTGAAGTGAACTGCGGTAGTCGTCGTGGGGTTGCGGACCACTGCGGCTGCGGCGGGGCAGAGCCTCTCCGTCGTTTCTAGGTCCCCGGTTAACATACAATACAATACGACAGGTTTGGTATACAATATCACGCATACAGGATACACATTAGAAATGGTGCAGTCTGTACATTCACGCACTCAACTCAGTCCACATATCACAACTTGTTACGCTAGAGGCTTTGAGTCTGACGTATAACTGGATATCCGTTTCTTGCAGAAACTGGGCAACACTGACATAGTCCGTAGCGGTCACCTGTCGAAACAGGTCCGTCACAGATACAGGTTGAGGAATTCCTGCTCTGGTCATGGCCTTAAGAAACGTTGTCTGACACAGCGTGAACATCCTAGTATCATGTGGCCGAGCACCGGCTGCTTCTCACTCGCTTCGCGCTACTGCGGCCCCCTAAGGCCCGCGCGCAGTGAAGTAAGAGGTAGGTGTTAAACTGTTTTGACATACGAAACACGCTTTTTGTCCACTGTGCCGCAGACCGCGCTTCTAAGCTGTATCCGCGCGGCTCCCTCCGTCGGAGGTTCGAGTCCTCCCTCGGGCACGGGTTAAGTTAGCGTTAAGTTAGCTTATGTAGTGTGCAAGCTTAGGGACCGATGACCTCTGCAGTTTGGTCCCATAAGACCTTACCACAGATTTCCAAATTTCTAACGTGCAGCTGGTGCCAGAAATCTTTTTGCTTTGAACATTTATGTGCTGCGACTCCCGCGTGTAGCGTAAGGGAATGAAACGACTGAGTCTTTCATTAAAGAAGTAGCGTAGCGCTGTTTATTAACATCGCTGTTTGCGCTGTTTTGTTTCGATTTTAAAGCCGGCACTGTTAAAGCGAAGTACGGGGGGTATTCAACAGACAATGCAGCACACATTTTTTTTCAGGCCGATTTCGGTTGAAAAAATGTGGAATTGGTAGTGGGACGTCGTGGAATATTCCCGCTTCAGCTCCAATAGTTTACCGAGAGAGGTGGCGCAATGGTTAGCACACTGGACTCGCATTCGGGAGGACGAGGTTCAAACCCGTGTCTGGTCGTTCTGATTTAGATTTTCCCTGGTTTCCTTAAAATTGCTTCAGGTAAATGCCGGGATGGTTAATTTGGAAAGGGCGCGGTCGACTTCCTTCCCCACCCTTCGCTAGTCCGTTGGGCCCGATGCCCTCCGCTTTGGTCCCCTCGCCCAAATCAAGCAATCAACTCACGAAGTTGCGATATATGGCGCCTCTACACGCAGCCTTCAAAATCGTGTCTGTAACGGAGGGGTGCGCCAAACAGGTCTGTCATTGAGTTTCTTTTAGCGGAAAACCAGAGCATCGTAGGCGCTTACAGAATGTCTATAGAGACCCGATAGCGAATAAAAGCAAGGTGAATCGTTGGGCGAGGCGTTGTCACGATCGCAAGTCGGTCGCGCAGACCTGTCGGATCCGCATGCCGGCCGGCCGCACACAGATGTGACTCGTGCTACGAAATTGAAGAAACGAATTCAGCACGTTCGTCGCCATCAAACTTCTCCTTCTCCACGACATCGCAGGGCACACAGGTCCGTGCAACCGAGAGCAGCTCACAAAACGTCAGTGGACTGTTTTTGCTCATCCACTCTACAATCCAGATTTTGCACCTTCCGACTTCCGTCTGTTTGGCCAATAAAGGACGAACTCCACGGGAAGCAGTACGTGGAGATGGGGAGGTTGTTGGTGCAGCGAGACGTTGGCTCAGACGTCGACCAGTGTAGTGGTACGATGCGGCCACAGAGGCCCACCTAGTAAGGCCGTCGATTTAAACAGAGATTATGTCGAAAAATGGAGTTTTGTAGCCAAAACTGTGCGGAATAATATCGTGTATAGGAATCCTGAATAAAACAAATCCACTTTCACAAAAAAAGTGTTACATCGTATACTGAACGCTCCTTGTACATTTGCAGGAGATGCCCCAATTCTTCGGTGTGCTTGACATCATTATAGTTGTTCTTGTTGTGGTCTTCTGTCCTGAGACTGGTTTGATGCAGCTCTCCATGCTACTCTATCCTGTGCAAGCTTCTTCATCTCCCAGTGCGTACTGCAACTTACATCCTTCTGAATCTGCTTAGTGTATTCATCTTTTGCTCTCCCTCTACGATTTTTACCCTCCCCGCTGCCCTCCAATACTAAATTGGTGATCCCTTAATGCCTCTGAACATGTACTACCAACCGATCTCTTCTTCTAGTCAAGTTGTGCCACAAACTCCTCTTCTCCCCAATTCTGTTCAATACTTCCTCATTAGTTATGTGATCTACCCATCTAATCTTCAGCATTCTTCTGTAGCACCACATTTCGAATGCTTCTATTCTCTTCTTGTCCAAACTATTTATCGTCCATGTTTCACTTCCATACATGGCTACACTCCATACAAATACTTTCAGAAACGACTTCCTGACACTTAAATCTATACACGATGTTATCATATTTTTCTTCTTCAGAAACGCTTTCCTTGCCATTGTCAGTCTACATTTTATATCCTCTCTACTTCGACCATCATCAGTTATTTTGCTCCTCAAATAGCAAAACTCCTTTACTGCTTTAAGTGTCTCATTTCCTAATCTAATTCCCTCAGCATCACCCGACTCAATTCGACTACATTCCATTATCCTCGTTTTGCTTTTGTTGATATTCATCTTATATCCTCCTTTCAAGACACTATCCATTCCGTTCAACTGCTCTTCCAAGTCCTTGGCTATCTCTGACAGAATTACAAAGTCACCGGCGAACCTCAAAGTTTTTATTTCTTCTCCATGGATTTTAATACCTACTCCGAATTTTTCTTTTGTTTCCTTTACTGCTTGCTCAATATACAGATTGAATAACATCGGGGAGAGACTACAACCCTGTCTCACTCCCTTCCCAACCACTGCTTCCCTTTCATGCCCCTCGATTCTTATAACTGCCATCTGGTTTCTGTACAAATTGCAAATAGCCTTTTGCTCTCTGTATTTTACCCCTGCCACCTTCAGAATTCGAAAGAGTGTATTCCAGTCAACATTGTCAAAAGCTTTCTCTTAAGTCTACAAATGCTAGAAACGTAGGTTCTTCTAAGATAGGTCGTAGGGTCAGTATTGCCTCACGTTGCCAGTTTTTCCATTCGTGTGTAAAGAATTCGTGTTAGTATTTTGCAGCTGTGACTTATTAAACTGATAGTTCGGTAATTTTCACATCTGTCAACACTTGCTTTCTCTGGCATTGGAATTATTATATTATTCTTGACGTCTGAGGGTATTTCGCCAGTCTCATTCATCTTGCTCACCAGATGGTAGAGTTTTGTCAGGACTGGCTCTCCCAAGGCCGTCAGTAGTTGTAAGGCAATGTTTTCTACTCCCGGGGCGTTGTTTCGACTTAGGTCTTTCAGTGCTCTATCAAACTCTTCGCGCATTATAGTACACATCGAAAATCCTTGACTTTTTTCACATTAATTCTGCAGTTGCTTAGGGCTAATAATTTTGATTTTGAAACGTATACGAGGTGTGGTTATAAAATAACGGGACTAACGCTGTAACACATTTTATACCAGGTACATACATATTTAGTTACTGTCACCCTCAATATACTGCCCTCCTCTATCCCTACAACGCCCCTTGCAAATTTTTCGATTGATGGAACAGTGCTCCAAGTTTTCCTCGGTGAGCTCCCTGAAGACCCGTGTCCCTTTTTCTTTCTGTGGTGTCACCGCCAGACACCACACTTGCTAGGTGGTAGCTTAAATCGGCCGCGGTCCATGTAGTACATGTCGGACCCGCGTGTCGCCACTGTGATCGCAGACCTAGCGCCACCACCAAGGCAGGTCTCGTGATACGAGAGAGGACTCGACCCCAGTTGTACGAGAACCAAGCTACCGCCCAGTTGTACGCGAACCTAGCTATCGCCCAGTTGTACGAGAACCTAGCTACCGCCCAGATGTACGAAGCCTTTCTCTCTCATTAGCCGAGAGACAGAATAGCCATCAGCTAAGTTAATGGCCACGAACTAGCAAGGCGCCATTTGTATCAGTGCCTATAGCTTACGAGTATTCAAGAGAGATGTATTCCAAGGAATTATTAAAAGTTAAGTAAAAAGCATCTACATACTTTTCTTCTTATTCATTTATAAGTTCTCATGTTCCAGACTTCACGCCCGTCTGCTTATTGCCGTTCGTGCACTATCGGCCACAGCGTTAGTTTAGCATTCCTTTTCAGCAATCAACATCACGGTGTCGGTCCAGCTACCGACACTACAATTATTGGCGACGAGAAAAAGAGTTTGTATTAATTCGTTTGCAACATTTATTTGGCGACGTTTTAAAGTGTTCTGATTGCTTCCATTTAATTGTGTCATGGCTTCGCCACATTCCCCAGATGTACTGTCCGAATTTTATCGCTTGCAGAATCAGCAGACGCAGGCGTTACTGGATGCCCTTGGACAGCTCGTCCAGGGTCAACGTGCGCTGCACACCGATGCGGCCGCAGCCGCTTCACCGCTACCGCAGCCACAACCTGCCGTTGCACCGCCTTTTAGGCACTACGACCCGAACCACGAGACCTGGCAAGAGTGGTCTCGTCAGTTCGCATTCCACCTTGCTGCCTACAGAATTCAAGGTAATGAGCGGCAGCCGTTTTTGCTTTCTTGTGTCGGTGTGTCCACATACCGTGTGATAGTGAAATTGTTTCCCCGACGCGACGTAGCAACTTTGTCATACGAGGAAATTTTGTCTGCCTTAGATGCCTATTTCAAAGAAACAGTTAATGTGGTTGCAAAACGGTATACGTTTTTTCGTACACAACGTACGGCCGGTCAAACTAATAGGGAGTGGGTAGCAACATTGCAAGGACTTACTAGGGACTGTGCCTTTGAATGTGACTGTGGTCTTTCTTATTCAGATACAATGGTGCGTGATGCAATTGCACAGAACGTTTCTGATGTTCGCATACGGGAGCAAATTTTGAAACTAGTTAATCCCTCCCTTCAACAAGTGATAGACATATTGGATAGACAGGACACACTGGACTGTGCTCAGGAATCTTTTGAAATTTCGCCAGCTGTGTGTAACATTAACCGGCCCGCTGGACGCGCTGCGCGGCCCGGTAACCGGGCCTCGCGCACGGCGACACAGCGACCGCCGCGTGCTAACCCAGAGGTGCCGCGCCAGCCCACAAATGTAGTGAAATCATGCCCGCGGTGTGCTACTAGACATTCGCGTGAACATTGCCCGTCACGCCAAGCTATTTGCTTTTTCTGCAATAAGAAAGGACATGTTCAAAGTGTTTGCCAGAAAAAGCTCAGATCAGACAATCACAATCATTCCAGGCCCTTTGCTTCGCGCCGGAATCGAACCAAGGACACTCAGGCTCGTGGACCTTCGCCTATGGACATTCATGTCGTTAATTCCGCTTCGTCCAGTGACACTTTCTCTAACAGTGACTGTGATCGTCCCACAAAAACTGTGCGTCGACGTCGCCGGAAATCACGTCAATTAGCAAGTGATTCTGTACCAGTGTCTGTTCCAATTGCACAAAACCGTCGCTCTTGTCGTCAGCAGAACAATAAACTTTTTGTGGACTTAGACTTTGAAGGCAAAGTGATACCATTCCAGCTCGATACCGGAGCTGCAGTTTCATTGCTCAATCATGACACGTACAAACAACTGGGCAAGCCTCCGTTGCGTTCCGCAAATGTTAAGCTAACTACATATTCCGGACAGAAAATTCCTGTGTTAGGACAGTGCAGCCTTCTTGCAACATACAGGGGACAAACAAAACTTGTGTCATTTTACGTTCTTCGTTCTTCTTCTGCAGTGAACTTGTTTGGTCTAGATTTATTTAAGTTGTTTAACATGTCTATTGTAAATCAGGTCCTCTCAGTGAATCAGACTGTGCCTACAGACAGTGTTTCTCGGCTGTGTGACGAATTTGCAGACGTTTTTGCACCGGGCTTAGGTTGCGCTAAAAACTATGAAGCACATTTAGAACTGAAGGTAAACGCGCAACCGAAATTTTTCAGGGCGCGCAATGTTCCCCACGCATTGCGTGATGAGGTCGCAAGAACGTTACACGATCTCGAATCACAGGGTGTAATTGAACGTGTGCAAGCTTCTCTCTGGGCCTCACCCTTAGTAATTTTGCCAAAACCTTCCGGAAAATTGAGACTTTGCGTGGACTTCAAGGCCACAGTGAATCCACAGCTAGTGACTGCTACTTTTCCTTTGCCCCGCCCGGAAGATCTTTTTGCTAAACTGTGCCCGGGAAAATATTTTTCAAAGTTGGACCTAGCCGATGCGTACTTGCAAATACCGGTGGACGACGAATCCCAGCGCGTATTGGTGGTTAACACGCATCTTGGATTGTACCGCTTCAAAAGACTGCCTTTCGGGTGTGCATCCGCTCCTGCCTTGTTTCAGCAATATTTACAAACTATTTGTGCGTCGGTCCCTACTGCAGCAAACTATCTGGACGATATAGTGATCTCCGGACAGACAGAAGAAGATCATCTTGCGAATTTACGAACATTATTTCAGGTCTTGCGGCAAAATGGTCTTCGCTTGAGGAAGGACAAATGTGTGTTTTTTGCTCGTGACTTACCATACCTGGGACATGTCATTAATGCCCAAGGCATACATCCAAGTCCAGAGCACCTCCGTGCCATACACGATTTGCCTTCCCCTCAAAATCTGAAACAGCTACAGAGTGTGTTGGGTAAAATTAATTATTACCATAAATATGTGCGCAATGCCTCTTCCATTTCAGCTCCGCTTCATCGCTTACGCCGTAAAGGTGTTCCGTTCGTCTGGACGACGGAATGCGAACGCGCCTTTCGCCAGTTGAAATCGGCGTTGCTTTCTAATACTTGCCTTACGCCATTCGATCCCCAGAAACCCCTTTTGTTGATGGTAGATGCATCGGATTTCGGGATCGGTGCTGTACTTGCGCACAAAGTTGGCTCCCATGATCGCCCTATTGCCTTTGCGTCCAAATTGCTCTCGTCTGCGCAAAGAAATTATTCACAGATAGAGAAAGAAGCTTTGGCTCTCGTGTTTGGTGTTACTAAGTTCCATGATTTCTTGTATGGTCGTCACTTTACCATCATCACAGACCACAAACCTTTGACATCGCTTTTTCATCCGACCAAGCCTGTACCTCCACGTACAGCGCAGAAATTCATTCGCTGGTCTATTTTCCTCTCGCAGTACCGCTACGATATCTTGTATCGGTCCACTGCTAAGCACGGAAACGCCGATGCGTTGTCCCGTTTGCCTGTTGCTGAGGATAAAGCATTCGATTCTTCCGAACTTGCTTGCATGTTCATTGATTCGGAAACCGATGAAGTGGTCGAATCGTTTCCGATTGATTTTCGTCGTGTCGCTACAGCCACAGCTGCTGACCCTGTCCTTGCTACTGTTTTACGTTTTGTTGCTACGCAATGGCCTTTGTCAAAGTCTCGGATCGAGGATCCGTTGGTTCGCCGATTTTTTGCTCACAAGGAGAGACTTTTTGTTCGACGTGGTGTTTTGTTGTTGCCTTCTGATAATGATCAGTCCCGAGTCGTGGTCCCACGTTCGTTACAGTCCTCTGTTTTACGGCTTCTTCACCAAGGACATTGGGGTATAGTGCGAACGAAACAACTTGCTCGTCAGCACTGTACTTGGTTCGGAATCGATGCTGCGATTACGAATATGTGTTCTTCGTGCCCGGCGTGTGCCGAACAACAGTCCGCACCGCCGCGGAAAGTCTTTGCATGGCCAAAAGCCACTTCCCCTTGGCAACGCTTGCACATTGATTTTGCTGGTCCATTCTGGAATGCTCGATGGTTGGTTCTGGTCGACGCCTTCAGTAATTTTCCTTTTGTTGTCCGGATGTCTTCCACGACGTCCTCCGCCACCATCCAAGCGTTGTCTGCTATCTTTTGCATTGACGGTCTTCCGCAGACTATTGTTTCAGACAATGGCCCACAATTCATGTCCGCAGAATTTCAGTCATTCTGCCAGGCCAATGGTATTCACCATCTGACATCCGCGCCGTTTTCGCCTCAGTCCAACGGTGCCGCTGAACGATTGGTCCGGACTTTCAAGTCACATATGTTGAAATTGAAAGAGTCGCATTCTCGGGAGGACGCATTGTTGCTCTTTTTGTCTTCGTATCGCTCTCAGCCCCGAGATGGTCGCTCGCCGGCTGAGTTGCTCCACGGTCGTCCTCATCGCACCTTGCTGTCTTTGCTGCATCCGCCGCATCCGGTTCCTGTGCAGCGGCAGACTCCTGCTTTTGCTCCAGGCGACGCTGTATTTTATCGCAACTATCGCGGTTCACGGCGTTGGCTCGCAGGGCGCATTCTTCGCTGCCTCGGCCGCGCGATGTATTTGGTTTTGGGGGCCTCTGGTGAGGTGCGTCGGCATCTCAATCAGCTGCGCCTCTGTCGTCGCTCGGGTTCTGCCGCTCCCCGTCTGCTTTCAGCGACGGTGCCGTCCGGTCAGCGCCCTGGGGACCCATCTACTGGCTCGCCTCATCCCCAGGTGTTACCGACGATGCCTTCCATTTTGCCCCATGGCGACGCGCCGCCGCCGCTGCAGCAGCAGCAGCCGCCGCCGCCGCCGCTTGTTCTCCCGCCGGCGCCGCCCGCATTCGACGCTTCGTTGCAGCCGCCAAGCGCCTCCCAGGGTCACGCGCCGCCGATCGCTTCCCGTGACCAGCTGTCCTCCGCCATGGAACTCCCGCCCGCTCCGGACCACATGACGTCATCGCGCGTCGGCTACCCCGACGCAATGGAGATTGATCCTTCGGTCACTCCTGTCTCTTTACGGGCGCGTACACCGCATGTTGACGTGCACCCTGGACTAGTTTTGCAGGCGTTTCCTAGCTCCCCTCGGACCGGATGGCCGGGTGCGGGTGGCACAGCCTCGCCTGTTGTTAGGCTCCCCACCTCCTCGCATACGTCAACATGTGGTCCTCCCCACGGCGGGCGGAAGCCTTATCTCACGACCGTTCGCCGGTTTGCGGGGGAGGAATGTGGTGTCACCGCCAGACACCACACTTGCTAGGTGGTAGCTTAAATCGGCCGCGGTCCATGTAGTACATGTCGGACCCGCGTGTCGCCACTGTGATCGCAGACCTAGCGCCACCACCAAGGCAGGTCTCGTGATACGAGAGAGGACTCGACCCCAGTTGTACGAGAACCAAGCTACCGCCCAGTTGTACGCGAACCTAGCTATCGCCCAGTTGTACGAGAACCTAGCTACCGCCCAGATGTACGAAGCCTTTCTCTCTCATTAGCCGAGAGACAGAATAGCCATCAGCTAAGTTAATGGCCACGAACTAGCAAGGCGCCATTTGTATCAGTGCCTATAGCTTACGAGTATTCAAGAGAGATGTATTCCAAGGAATTATTAAAAGTTAAGTAAAAAGCATCTACATACTTTTCTTCTTATTCATTTATAAGTTCTCATGTTCCAGACTTCACGCCCGTCTGCTTATTGCCGTTCGTGCACTATCGGCCACAGCGTTAGTTTAGCATTCCTTTTCAGCAATCAACATCACGGTGTCGGTCCAGCTACCGACACTACACTTTCAATGCTTCATCGGACCGAAACCTTGTTCCTCTTGATGCAGATTTGACCTCGGGGAATAGAGAAAAGCCAGGCGAATCAGGTGAATGGTCTAACATTGGGAAGCTATACGTCACTAGAAACCTCTTAACAGACAATGCAATATGAGGCGAAGCGTTGTTTTGACGTAGAACCCAGGTCCTGTTCTTCCATAATTCGGATCGTTTCTTTCTTATTTTCTCACAGAGTTCATCAAGGTCCCAAAGGTAGCAATGTTCATTAATACACTGAAGCGCCAAAGAAACTGGTATAGGCATGCGTATTTTAATACAGAGATATTCAAACAGGCAGAATAAGGCGCTACGGTCGGCAATACATATATAAGACAACAAGTGTCTGGCGCAGTTGCTAGAATGGCTACTGCTGCTACAATGGCACATTACCAACATTTAAGTGAGTTTGAACGTGGTGTTATAGACGGTGAACGAGCGATGGGACACAGCATCTCCGAGGTAGCGATGATGTGGAGATTTTCCAGTACGACCATTTCAGGAGTGTGCCGTGAATATCAGGAATTCGGATCAAATATCCGACATCGTTGTGGCCGAAAGAAGAGCCTGCAAGAACAGTACCAAAGACGACTGAAGAGAATCGTTCAACGTGACAGAAGTGCAACCCTTCCGCAAATTGCTGCAGGTTTCAATGTTGGGCCATCAATAAATGCCAGTGTGGAAACTATTCAACGAAAAATCGTCGATATGGGCTTTCGAAGCCGAAGCCCCACTCGTGTATGCCCGATGACTGCAGAACAAAAAGCTTTACGCTTCACATGCGCCCGTCATCACCGACATTGGAGTGTTGATGACTGGAAACAAGTTGCCTTGTCGGACGAGTCTCATTTGAAACTGTATCGAGCGGATGGACGCGTGGGGAATGGAGAAAACCTCAAGAATCCATGGACGCTGCATGTAGGAGGAAACCGTTCAAGCTGGTGGAGGCTCTGTAATGGTGTGGGGCATGTGTAGCTGGAGTGATACGTGGCCCCTGATACGTTTAGATACGACTCTGACAGGTAACTCGTACGTAAGCATGTTGTCTGATCACCTGCACCAATTCATGTCCATTGTGCAATTCCAGCAGGACAATGCAATACCCCACACGTCCAGAATTGCTACTGAGTGGCTCCAGCTACACATTTCTGAATTTAAACAGTTCCGCTGACCACGAAACTTCCCACACATGAACATTATTGAGCATATCTGGGATGCCTTGCAACGTGCTGTTCAGAAGAGATCTCCACTCCCTCGTACTCTTACGGATTTATGGACAGCCCTGCAGCATTCATGGCATCAGTTCCCTCCAGCACTACTTCAGACGTTAGTCGAGTCCGTGCCACCTCATTACGCAGCACTTCTGTGGGCTCGCAGGGGCTCTACACGATGTTAGGCAGGTGTACCTGTTTCTTTGGCACTTCAGTTCATTTCCTCGTTGTTCAGGAGATATGACGTCATAAACATTGAGCTGCATCAAAATAAAACTGCAGGGAAAAATTCGCTAGACATATGGGTGGAATATGTATACAAATAAGTGTGAAATATGTTAAGTAATTGTGAAATATATTTGACATGTGCGTGAGCAGGCCACAGCTAAAAAGCTCGTCCTAAATCCCTGGAACTATTCCAACGTAGTTTGATACACAAATTACCCTTTCCAAAGCGTGAATAACCACCATTAGTTTCGCGGTCCGCTGCGGGACGTGCAGGAAGAGAATCAGCGACAGGGATGTGGATCTAGTGTCGTGCCCAGCTGCGCTTGGATTCTCGAGTGAGGATGGACGGCGCGAGCAGCCTCATGGAGGTGGTCCCACAGATTCTCGATCGGGTTTAAGTCTGGGTAGTGATCAGGGGAGTATGGTAAACTCCTCGTGCTGCTTTTGGAACCACACACGTACATTTCAAGCTGTTCGACATTAGATGCCATTGTGTCGAGGACAGAACTAGCTGCTTGTAGGCGTCGACATGGTCCCCGAGGATAGATGCATGCCTAGATCCACTGTGCCTTCCAGGATGACGAGATGATTACAACATTCTCCAGACCATAACGCTCCAGTGATTGTTGCAGTGTGTTTGCCTTCATACGTTTCATGCTGTCTATGTTGTTGTTGTTGTTGTGGTCTTCAGTCCTGAGACTGGTTTGATGCAGCTCTCCATGCTACTCTATCCTGTGCGAGCTTCTTCATCTCCCAGTACCTGCTGCAGCCTACATCCTTCTGAATCTGCTTAGTGTATTCATCTCTTGGCCTCCCTCTACGATATTTACCCTCCACGCTGCCGTCCAGTACTAAATTAGTGATCCCTTGATGCCTCAGAACATGTCCTACCAACCGGTCCCTTCTTGTCAAGTTGTGCCACAAGCTCCTCTTCTCCCCGATTCTGTTCAATACCTCCTCATTAGTATCTAATCTTCAGCATTCTTCTGTAGCACCACATTTCGAAAGCTTATATTCTCTTCTTGTCCAAACTATTTATCGTCCATGTCTTACTTCCATACATGGCTAGACTCCATACAAATACTTTCAGAAACGACTTCCTGACACATCTGTCTCTTGGCACATAAAATGTTGTTCATCTGAAAAGGCCACCTGTCGTCAACCAGTGGACATCCAGTTTCGGTATTGGCGTGCCAATTCCAGCCTTCATTGCCGATGAACTGCAGTCAGCTTGTATGCATGAACCGGACACCTGCTGCAGAGACCCATAGACAGCAATGTTAGCTGATTGGTCATCGAGGAGAGACTGTTGGTGGACCTCGGTTCATCTGGACGGTCAGTTGTATTCGCTCGTACACGTCTCCACAGGCATCACTCACCCCTGTCATCTATGGGCCACGGTGCACCACAGATGCCTTGGGACCCGTTTCGGATAGCGTCATTTTGCCACGCACTGTATACTTTAACCACGGTGGCGCACGAACAATTTACAAAGTTAGCTGCTTCGTAAACCCTTGCCTCACCCCCAAAGCCAACGATCGTGCCCTTTTGAACGTCAGATAAATCGCTCCGTTTCCGCATTACAATAAGCACACTGTTTCCCGCGCCCTCCCGACACACTACTGCTGCCACTTGCCGTCTGCGACTGGTTGTTGCACACTCTGGTGTCGAACACGGTGGTGGTCACATTACTGTGCAGCTACCATCTGGAAAAAATGACAATGATCGACCAGAACATTGTGACCAGCGACCTACTATCGATATAAACCTGGCCAGGTGATAGCAGCGTCACCTGGTGAGGAATGATTGCACGCACGGTGCACATAGCATCGGTGAGCTTGCTGCTCGCGTATTGAATGGGGAAGACGCGCCGTGTATCTGAGTTTGACCGAGGACAGGCTGTGATGGCTCGGAGGTTCGGCACGAGCATTGCGGAAGCTCCACAACTTGTTGGCCGTTTGAGGAGTGCTGCGGTGAATGACTTTAACACGTGACAAACCCAAGGTGAAACTGCATGGGGCGACCGTCGCTCATTGCAGGTGTCAGACATCATAGGCTGCGCATAATGCAGTGAACGCTCCTAACAGTGGGTGTCTGCAGCCTGCGATCCGTGCATGTGCCAATGTTCATACCACGACATCGGCTACTACGACGGAAATAGGCACGTGACCATTGCCACTGGTCATGGGTGCAGTGGCAGAGAGTTGCACAGTTTGACGAATCCCAATACCTTCTTCATCATTCTAGTAGGAGGGCACAAATCTTTCATCTTCCAGTGGAACAGTTCCTCGATACCTGTATTGCAGGATGGAGACAATCTGGCAGCGGCTCCAATATGCTCTGGAGAACATTCACACGGTCGTTAATAGGTCCAATAGAACTCGCGCAAGGCGTCAAGGAGAGGCATACACTGATTGCAGACCCTTCATGACGATCACGTTTCCTGATAAATTTGACGTGCCGGCCCCCCAATTCGCCGGATCTGAAACCAATTGAACACATCTGGGATGTGATCAGAGGTCGTAGCCCACCTCCCTGGAATTTGCAGGAATTAGGTGACTCGTGTGTAGAGATGTCGCGCCAGGTCCCTCCGGCGATCTCCCGAGGCCGCACCGTTTCCGTGCGATGCTGCATCGTCTGACAACCCTACCACAACAAAGGTCAAAAATTAATTACGATTGTAGTGTTGCTCACGCTGCTAAACATTGCATTTTCGGGCAACAAACAAAGTTATATTATGTGCCAGGTGTCATTAGAGCACAGTTAATAAAGTCATTTCTTGAAATAATGGATAAACTAGGCACTCATCTTTTCGTGTTTCCCACGCTGGTCTCGTTGTGAACTCGTGGCTCAATCGTCGAAAATCTAGGTAGTGATGATTCCGAGTTCGGATGCAAAGAGGCCTACGTGTTATTCTGCGATATTCTAAAGTTTTACAGATGTGTTTCATAAACCATTTGCCGGCCTGAGTGGCCGTGCGGTTCTAGGCGCTACAGTCTGGAGCCGAGCGTCCGCTCCGGACGCAGGTTCGAATCCTGCCTCGGGCATGGATGTGTGTGATGTCCTTCGGTTAGTTAGGTTTAAGTAGTTCTAAGTTCTAGGGGACTGATAACCTCAGAAGTTAAGTCGCATAGTGCTCAGAGACATTAGCCATTAGCCATAAACCATTCTCGAAGATTAAACTTTTGCAAGTTAGGACAATGGTGATGTAAAAAAGTAATCAGCACTCCGAATTTAAGTTACACTACCTTTTTTTATTACTTTCGTTAAAATATCACGTAACTCGTTCCAAAACATCACTTCACAATATAAAACATACTTGAAAGTATCTTCCTCACTGTTAAAGTTCACATTTCATAAACTGACTACAATTTGCGTCTTTTTAACATGACGACCAAAGCTTGACACTCTAATAACCGCTTAAGCGTCCAAAAAATCAGAGTTACAAGTACATCAATGATCACAGTGACAAAAGAAAGAATACACATAAGAATAATATCAATGCAATATATACATATCGATGTATCGAAGTACCTCTACATTAATAAAATCAAATCTGAATGTTGTCACAGAAATATGTTAACTATTTTACAGAAACACAGTAGAATATTGCTGGTATCGAGAGGTTGGGGTGAGGTGCCGTAATGGTTACGTAATTCAAGTACCATTACAATGGCCACTGTTATCCGTGCCAAAGGTGGACATATTGGATACCGCGGAGAGAGAAGGGAGGAGGAGGAAGAGGAGGAGGAGAAAAAGACTGACAGACAGAGAGAGGGAAGGAGAAGATGGGCACAGATAGGAGGGAGGAAGCGATGGAGAGAGAGAGGGAGATGGACAGGGAAAAGGGAGACGAGGAGATGGACTGACGAAGGAAAGATTGTCGCACATATGACAAAATGGTAGAAATCGAAATAGATGACAGACGGATAGAGAAACAATTAAAATCGCTCAAAAGAGGAAAGGCGCTCGACCTGATGGGATACCAGTTCGATTTTACACAGAGTACGCGAAGGAACTTGCCCCCCTTCTTGCAGCGGTGTACCGTAGGTCTCTAGAAGAGCGTAGCGTTCCAAAGGATTGGAAAAGGGCACAGGTTATCCCCGTTTTCAAGAAGGGACGTCGAACAGATGTGCAGAACTATAGACCTATATCTCTAACGTCGATCAGTTGTAGAATTTTGGAACACGTATTATGTTCGAATATAATGACTTTTCTGGAGACTAGAAATGTACTCTGTAGGAATCAGCATGGGTTTCGAAAAATACGGTCGTGTGAAACCCAGCTCGCGCTATTCGTCCACGGGACTCAGAGGGCCATAGACACGGGTTCACATGTAGATGCCGTGTTTCTTGACTTCCGCAATGAATTCGATACAGTTCCCCACAGTCGTTTAATGAACAAAGTAAGAGCATATGGACTATCAGAGCAATTGTGTGATTGGATTGAAGAGTTCCTAGATAACAGAACGCAGCATGTCATTCTCAATGGAGAGGAGTCTTCCGAAGTAAGAGTGATTTCAGGTGTGCCGCAGGGGAGTGTCGTAGGACTGTTGCTATTCACAATATACATAAATCGCCTTGTGGATGACATCGGAAGTTCACTGAGGCTTTTGCGGATGATGCTGTGTTGTATCGAGAGGTTGTAACAATGGAAAATTGTACTGAAATTCAGGAATATGGTGCAGGGAATGGCAATTGAATCTCAATGTAGACAAGTGTAATGTGCTGCGAATACATAGAAAGAAAGATCCTTTATTACATAGCTACAATATAGGAAGTCATCAACTGGAAGCAGTTAATTCCATAAATTGTCTGGAAGTAGGCATTAGGAGTGATTTAAAAGGGAATGACCATATAAAATTAATCGTCGGTAAAGCAGATGCCAGACAGATTCATTGGGAGAATCCTAAGGAAATGCAATCCGAAAACAAAGGAAGTAGATTACAGTATGCTTGTTCGCTCACTGCTTGAATACTGCTCAGCAGTGTGGGATCCGTACCAGATAGGGTTGATGGAAGAGATAGAGAAGATCCAACGGAGAGCAGCGCGCTTCGTTACAGGATCATTTAGTAATCGCGAAAGCGTTATGGAGATGATAGATAAACTCCACTGGAAGACTCTGCAGGAGAGACGCTCAGTAGCTCGGTACGGGCTTTTGTTAAAGTTTCGAGAACACACCTTCACCGAAGAGTCAAGCAGTATATTGCTCCCTCCTACGTATATCTCGCGAAGATACCATGAGGATAAAATCAGAGAGATTAGAGCCCACACAGAAGCATACCGATAATCCTTCTTTCCACGAACAATACGAGACTGGAATAGAAGGGAGAACCGATAGAGGTACTCAGGGTACCCTCCGCCACACACCGTCAGCTGGCTTGCGGATTATGGATGTAGATGTAGATGTAGATGTAGATGTAGAAAGACGAGGAGATGGACAGAAAGAGGGGAGATGAGCAGATGTTCAGAGAAGGGAAAGAGACGAACGGGGAGAGAGTGGAGAAGACAGACAGAGAGAGGTGTGAGGAGGAGGTGGACAAAGAGAGGGAGCTGGGGGAGATGGAATTAGAGAGGGCAAAGGAGACGTACAGAGGGTGAAAGAGATCGACAGAGGGGGTGAACGAGGATATGGTCAGAGAGAGAGATAGGCAAGGATGAGATGCACTAACAGAAAACTGGAATAAATACACATCCAGGCAACCACGGTACTGAACTAGTAGCAGATAAATAAGATCGCAGGTTCGAATCCTGCCTTGGGCATGGATGTGTGTGATGTCCTTAGGTTACTTAGGTTTAAGTAGTTTTAAGTTCTAGGGGACTGATGACCCAAGAAGTTAAGTCGCATAGTGTTCAGAGCCATAAATAAGAGGTAAACAGCAGCTATACAGTAAAACAGAAAAGGCAGCACCTTTTTTCAAATAAGTAGCTTTCTTACTAATTTACTTGATAAAAAAATGAAATGAAATGACGGTACGGCAGTGTTGGACGGGAGGTCCCATTCGGGTCCGACCACCGAGTGCAAGTCTTATTTCGGTCGGCATCACATTGCGCAACTCGCGGCCTGTGATGAGGATGAAATGATGACAATCACAACACGACACCCAGTCCACAAGCTGAGGAACTCGCGAACCTGGCTGGGAATCAAACCCGAGGCCAGTGCGTGGGAAGAATCAAACCCGAGGCCAGTGCGTGGGAAGCAAGCACGTTACCAGCCAACTGAGCAGGCGGACATTTACTTGATTAAAGCTGGTGTAAGTATTAATAGGATTAAGGAGTTTACTGTTAAAAATATAGTACAAAGTTACAGCAACGTCTTTGTCTCGTGTTAATGTATATTGTCACTTGTTCCACGTCCCTGGAGGTTCTGCGGGACATTTTGAATGAATGAATGAATGAATCGGGGGAGGGGAAAGGCTGTGTACTTATGTGCATTCGCCTCCCTCGCTTTCTCAGAAGAAAATGATCTTGACAAATCAGACTTGCATTCTGCCCTCACCGCACAGACAGACATTAGTATCAGTTTGAAGAAACCTGGAATATGTAATGGATACTTACTATTAACAAGAGTAAGCAAGAATTGTCATGAAACCTTATAACTAATGTGAGTTGCCCCTCCCTGCCCCCCCCCCCCCTCCCAATAGAGCAGACCCTGAGCACACTGTTGTCGGCAGATCTATTTTCACAATCATAGCACTTAGACACATAGTGATAATGCTGAATGAACACTTCTATTTTATATCATCTAAATTATGACATTGTCAAAGCTGTAAGAGCTAGTTGCTATCATAGTTTTGAATCAGCTGTGTGATACAGGTACTGCCAGAGTTTTCTAACTAATGCTTTTAACAAAAGTTTGTCATACTGAGACTCAAGCCTGAATTTCTCACATACTCCGAGCGGCTGCCTCGACAGCCTCAGTTATCTGTGCGTGCTTCCGAGACCGATGCGAATCTCCGTATGCCACAGCATCTACACCACCGTTGCTCGCAGCTTACCTGGATTTCTGAAACGAGGTTAATGGAACAAACGTGGTCGACAACAGAATTATTGTCATTGTGTCCATCCAAACCTCCATATGCCACACTGTCTACGCCCCCATTGCATGCCAGCCTACTTGGATTTCTGTAACAAGACTAATGAGACAAACATGAGGAAGGAGGGTATTATTGTTGTTTTCCCTGACTATGCTGAAATACTTGTTATTGTAATGTTCCTTCAGAAATGCATGGATGTCTAAAGGAACAGATATTGATAATGAGCTTCAGCTGTAGTAATATTAATCCTGCTACAGGAATCCAGGTAATGGGGAGTGGACACTGTGGCATACGGAGGTTTAGATCAGTCCTGGAAGCCTACACACACAGCTGAGAAGGTCGAGACAACTACTTGCGAAAAGCAGGAAGTCTGGGTTCGAGTCTCGGTACGGCACAAATCGTCATGTGTCGCCGACACATATCATTTCCGTTCCTAATGCAACAGATGTCAAAATATTCACAATTAGAATAAACTTTCATTACAGTACTACAACTGCAGATCATCACCAATATCACACATTGTAATAATAAAAATGTTTTTAACAGATGTATTACTTGGTACTGCAGTTTCTTATAAGTTACATTAAAGGAATGTAAACAAATTATTATTATTTTAAAACATTTTTATTATTGTTACTTATTATTATTATTATTATTATTACTCACATATAGGCCACTAGAGACATGTGAAGTGTGCACCTGATGTGAGATTTTCTCAGGTGCCATGCTTCTTTCACCTTCTCACTATGCATTGTCTTTCTTTTTTCCAATCAAATCATTCCTATACATTTTAAAATGTCTACAGATGGCTAAATAAATTTCTTCACCTCTTGGTTCACTTTCCACTTCAGTACTTTGTAGCAAAATGTTTGTGTGTCCTGTATATCAGAGTTTGTTATGCCAGCATCCTCTTAGTTTTCCTGATTTCAGTTCTCGACTTCATATTCTTGACGTTTTCTGTGAACTCTGTTTAGTTTGTTGAGTGGCTACCATTCTCTTCATATGCCCACAAAATTTCAATCAGCACTTCTTCGTGTCAAGTGCTACGACAGAATATCAGTTCGGTCTCTTCTCTACTCTGCAGTCTGTAGTCTTCTTCTGTCTTATTAGGCCCTACAATTTTTCCGACGGTTATTCTCCCTAATTTCTTGATATTTTCTAGTGCACCTTTCTGATCCATGACTAACATTTCTGATGTGTACAAAGTATCTAGTTTGTTGACAGTGTTACAACATCTCACTTTTACCATATGTGATTCACATGATTTAATATAATTTTTCTCAATCTTCCAGAATGCCCTAGTCACCTTTTTATTTCTGTGTTTGTAATCTTCTTTCCATATCCTATTTGCCTATATCGTTTCTCCAAGATATTTAAAGTGTTTTATTGTTGTTATTATTAAAGTTTATAGTATTTTAAGAATGTTCAAAAGTAGTTGTGACAGAATGCTATATTGGGGGTGAGGGGGCAAAAATTGTGAACCCACCCACAACATGGTTGACATGACCCTTCTGGCTCTTGAACATCCTGAACTCAAAATCATCATCTACATTTCCATCAACGTGTACAAATTCAAGCAACTGCAAGTTCTTCCTGTGGGGTAGGAATGGGAAGAAGAGAAGCTGTATCACGTCAGACCAAAAACTAGATTGGGTCTGTCCAGCACTCCATGTTAACAGAAACTGCAGAATACACCACCTTAGTAGCCAATAAGAATTTTGAAATTATAATGGAAAAGCACTGCTTATTTCATGAAAACTGGTTCAGAAGAAAGAGTTATGCAAACTTGCACTATTCACTACGCTGCTTTGTTTCGAAATTTTCACAGGCTTCTAGTTTTCCAGTGAAAGGAGCCATTCATTTGGGGCAAAGAAACTGTTGGAAAGGTTACTGTCAGTGGTGGGAAATAAAAAAAATTGTTCTAATATTTTTATGATCAAAGCAAGCAACATGTGCAAGATTCTATGTATGCACACAATTTTTTTTTTAAATATTTACAATTTTGGCCCTCTGTATGGTTTCTTTTGGCTCTCCTTATGAAATTATAGCTACTACACTGCTGAAATTGTGCATAAATGGTGAAAATGTAAAACTGAATTCTTCATTTATGTGTGTTATCGAATGATGGTTGAGGTAGGATTCACTACGTTTTCTGGCACCTCCTATATTAAAACGAAGAAATACATTGTGATCAATATTCAGCATTAAACTGCAGGTTCTTCAATAACTGACTTTCCAGGACAGTTCATGGGTCAGGAAAAATATAATACTTCCAGTAGTATCAAAACCAGTAAAGCAAATTGGTGTCCAAACACCACTTAGTATGCAAAATGAAAATTTCACTCTACAGCAGAGGATGTGCTGATATGAAACTTCCTGGCAGTTTAAAACTGTGTGCCAGACCGAGACTCAAACTTGGGGCCTTTGTCTTTCGCAGGCAAGTGCTCTACCATCTGAGCTACACAAGCACAACTCACAACTGTGCTCACAGCTTCAATTCTGCCAGTACCTCGTCTCCTACCTTCCAAACTTCACAGACACTCTTCTGCAAACCTCCTGGAAGAAATGATATTCCAGAGACATGGCTTAGTCACAGCCTGGGGGATGTTTCCAGAATGAGAATTTCACTCTGCAGCAGAGTGTGTGCTCATATGAAACTTCCTGGCAGATTAAAACTGTGTGTCTGACCGAGACTCGAACTCAGGACCTTTGCCTTTCACGGGCATGTGTGTGAGGTCCCCAAATTCGAGTTCAGTCTGGCACACAGTTTTAATCTACCAGTAAGTTTCACCCATTAGTATGGTTTCTAATGAAGAGATTAACACCAACTATAGTCAGGATATACAGTACATTCTTTGACAAACTATTTAGAAATCAGTATTTGTGTACATTTGTTATATCATTCTTGAACATATTTCCTTTTAAGTGCATTCTCACTTACAAAGTAACTTCCTTGTCTATTTAAATGGCTAGTCTTACCACAATAATGGGATTAAAATATTAAAAACAAAATTTTAAGAAATGAAGGCAGGCTGCCTCTCTGCTATGGATAAGACAAAGTAGACACACAGGTACAAAGATCTGACACCAACTTTCCGATCTTCATTCTTTTTTATACTTAATTTCAAAAACTAGTGATTATCCAATCTTTATGTGTGTCTATACATTACGTATACTTCATCTGTAAGTAAGTGACACTCTGTTTCCATTTATTCTACACAAATGATGAAGTACTTCTTTTACCATTACATCTCACATGACCCTACACTTTTTTCTGTCAATGTCATACAATCTGCTTTTGTAAGGAAGTAGATAGTTTACAGTGATGACATATCCAGTATGGAATACAATTTATGTTTAATATCCAGTTGACTTGTGGTTCGTAAGAGATGATGCATAACATTAGCCCTTTATGTTAGGACAATAAAATAGCTCCCTCGTATTTGTGAAAAGGATTTGAGTAGACCCTGTAAAAACCTAAATCAAATCCTTTTCACAAATACGAGGGAGCTATTTTATTGTCCTACCATAACTGGACCATCACACTCCAAAAATGAGGACTATCACACTGATCCAACAACAGTAGAAGCAGATAACTAGTACTGAAGCCATCACATTGTAAAAAACAGGAAGATCACAATTTGTCAACAGAAAAAAATCAACTGGTGCAACATTAAATGTAACAACTAAACCATCATACACAACATCGCCAAAAGAATATGAAATACATCAAAGTACGAAAACCGGCAACTCCAAATGTTGCAAAAGAACAAAGGAAACACAGTGGACCCCACAGAGAGTTCAAGCAGCTCCCCACTTATCAAAAGACTTTTTACTCCACAGCCAATGAAAGAGAAGAGGAACAAGATAAATAATAATGAACACAATGTGCTCACATACCAGTCTCCAACTAAAACAGATTTTCAACAACTCAGAAGTCATCAAAAGGAAAATAACATTAAAGTCCTGCTGCAAACCTTCAATACATAGGCTACAAAAAATTAAAAGTAGAGGTTTTCCTGAATGAAACATAACCAGATGTATTATGCCTTAGTAAGCATAGGCTAAATGAAACAGAATTTCGCAATCTAATAACATTTCTATGAAGGATAAAAACAGCCAAACAACTGCACCAATTTTATTTCATTGACCTTGTCTTAATTATCAACTAAGGGTATTTTCATCAAAACAACCTTTGAAAACCATACTGTTGTTATTCTCTTGATTTAGAAATTTTTTATAGGTAATTGTAATTTATTGTGATGAAGATACCTTTAGCTGGTATTGAAACCAGGCCAATGCAATAAAATTTGTGCAGTCAGTTGGTGGTTTCTCCCTTTGTTAAAAGAGTTGCTAAATGTCAGCCATCAGAGGCTATGATCTGATTAATTATTTCTGTAGGTCATAACATAAAGGTGAGGTGTTGCTAGTCCTCAAGATACTGAATACTGTAAATGTATAAACCTTGCAGCATGTATTGAAAAATATTCAGAAATTACTCACACAGTGAGTGAAGAACTAAGAATTTTCTTTGTATAGAGGTCTCTAAGAGGTAATATTGCAACATTTCTTTAAAGAACTTGCAAAATTAACACTGAAGTTTAAAATGAATGACATAGTGTATGGAGACTACAACATAGATATGCATAAAGAATCAAAATTAAAACAAGAATTAAAAGAAACATCATTATACTGTAATATTAAAATAATAATAAACAAACCTACAAGACCAATGGATCAGTCAGACCTTAATTGACGACATTATCACAAATATTAAACATAGTGCATGTGAAGCAAAAGTTCTGCAAACAGCAATGCCTGAACGTCTTGGTGTAATGTTTTGTATCTACAAAAATAGGAACTCAAAAACAGAAATAAAGCAAAATAAGAGGGAAGTCACGATTATAAATCTACAAAACATGAACGTTTTTAAAATAAGACTGAGAAAAGAAGACCGACCTGAAACAGTGCAAGCTCAAAGCACAAATGAGAAGTATGATGCATTTCTTAACACACTAATGTATCATTTTTATACAGTCTTCCCAAAAATGATCTTTCACAAACAGCAAGATCATAGAAGGCAATGTATTACCCAGTACCAAAGAAATAATTGAACTCTACACTAGAGTGAAGCATGTCAGAACATTTGCCACATAAACACTATGAGGAGAAGAAAAGGCAATCAGTGACAGAGGATAACCCAGTTCAATAAACAGATCCATTGCAAATTCAAATTACAATAGTAAAACAGCATACACATAATGAACACAGAAAGCTGCAGTCAAAAGAGTGTAAATAGTAGACATTTCATTAAGTCAGTGAGAATTGAGAACAATATAGTTGGAGATGGAACAAAAATTGCTAATATAGATGACTACAATTTTATAGATGCTGTGCAAAGATTGAAGGGGTAAAGAAATCATCAGGGATCAAAGCATCCTAGAACATATGGGTAGGTTCCCACTCAATGTTCCTAGAACCAGTAACAAAAACAGAAGTCATAAAAATAATGCAGAAAACATCTGAGAAGTCTACAGGAGATAATGAAATATCAAGTTTTCTAATAAAGCTTGTGACTGAAGAAATAATTAACCTCTTCTGGGTATAGCAAACTGCTCATTGAGAGGAGAATTTCCAGAAAAATTAAATATAAATAAAGTAGTACCATTATATAAGAAAAGTGACACAGATGATCTGAATAACTACAAACCAGTACCGTCAATCTCTGGTTCTTCAAAAATACTAGAGATGATCATGTATAGTAAAATGACCAAATTCCTAGAGAAACATAGGATTTTAATTCCATCACAAAATGGTTTTCTAAAAGGGAAATCTACAGAAGCCACTATCTCATGTATAACAGGATCTGTTATAGTTGCATTACACAAAAGGAACTTTGTATCCAAGGTATCTCAATTTGTCTGAAGTTTTTGACATAGTCACACATACAACACTAACTATAAAACTTAGCTATGGCACATGAGGACATGCAGTACAATGGATAAAATCATACGTCAGTAAACTAAGCAGTATGTGACGACAAAATCTGAATGCAGATCAGGAATATTATGAATGGTATGCCTCAAGGATCTGTACTCGGGCCACTTCTATTCAACCTATTTATACACTGTGGTAACGAAAGTCATGGGATTGCAATATGCACATATGGAGATGGTAGTACTATCATGTACACAGTGTACTCAGGTGATTCGTGTGATAAGGTTTCTGATGTCAATATGGTCGCATAATGGGAATTAACAGACTTTGAACATGGAATAGTGGCTGAAGCTAGACAATCCATTTTAGAAATATTTTGGGAAAACAATATTCTGAGATCCACATCGTCAAGAGCATGCTGAGAATCCCAGATTTCAGGTATTACTTCTCACCATAGCCAACACAGTCACTGACGGCCTTCACTTGATGACCGAGAGCAGCGGCGTTTGTGTAGACTTGTCAGTGCTAACATACAAGTAACACTGTATGAAATAACCACGGAAAACAATTTTGGTATGAAAAAGCATCCATTAAGACAGTGCAGTGAAATTTGATGTTACTGAGATATGCCAGCAGACAACCAACATAAGTGCCTTTGCTAACAGCACAACTTTGACTGCAGCACCTCTTCTGGACTTGTGATCATATTGGTTGGATCCTAGATGACTAACAAACAGTGGCTTGGTTAGATCACCTCCAATTTCAGTTGGTAAGAGCTGATGCTAGGTCATTTGCAGCTATTCATAGACTTCCAAGTTCCTACAAAAGGACGGAATTTTTATGGATGACAATGCATCCTGTTACCAGACAACATTTGTTCACAATAGGTCTGAAGAACATTCTAGACAATTCGAGTGAATATTATGGCCATCCAGATTGCCTGACATGAGTCCCATTGAACATAAATGGGACATAATTGAGAAGCCAGTTTGTGCACAAAATCCTGCAGCAGCAACACTTTCGCAATTATGGATGGTTATAGAGGCATTGTGGCTCAGTATATCTGCATGGGTTTCCCAGCAACTTACAGAGTCCATGTCACATCAAGTTGCTGCACTAAGCCTGGCAAAAGGAGATGTGACATGATGTTAGGAAGTATTCCATCACTTTGACCATTTCAAAGTCAGCAAGAAGGATGAAAAAATACTGTTGCTGCTGACATGACATTAGCAAATGTAGAAAAAAATTTGGAGCACTGGAAAGAAGTGTCTTCATATGGACAACACAGTAGAGTGGGTCACATAAAAGACTTAATTATAAATCTAAAAATGACAATGTTCGTGATGTTCATGAATAGAGAAAGGAAGATCACATAGATACCTCCATAGAGGAAACAAGATTGGAAGAAGTTACCTCTATATAATTTTTGGGAATTACAATTGAAAATAAGCTCCAATCAAGACAACATATAGACAATGTCCGATGTAAATTAAGCAATGTAATAATTATTGTGAAACAGCTTGCACATTATGCTAAAAAAAAACTTCTATGTACAGTGTACCAAGCTCCATTTGAACCATATTTACAGTATGGAATTATTGTTTGGGGAAATCTATCAGCAATAATACAAAAAGAACTTTTGTATTGAAAAAAAGCCCATTAGGACTCCTGAGGAACATCCTTACATAGTCAAAAAGTATTGACTTTTCCATCTATATCCATATACAGAAAAATGACTTCATTAATCAAAGGCAATACATTGGGCCTACTAGAAAAAAATGCAGATGTTCATTCCTATGAGATAAGAAATACAGGCTAGCTATGAAGTATACCACACAGACAGAAAGCTGCTAATAAAGGTCCCAGGTACGCAGATATACAACTGGTAAAGCATCTTCCTAAGAGTCTACACTCTCTAAGCATCTACAGGACAGTATGAGTGAAAGGACATTCCAGAAACTTCTAAAAGATTAATTAATGCAAAAATAATTTTATGTTGTAGAGGAGTACAGAGCAGTATATGTGTAAAGAATGAGGAATGCTGTTATTACTTGTATGTACATATTGTAATCACTAGAATATATTGTAGTATGTAGTATGTAAATAACTTAAAGACCTAAATATCAATCGAGAGAAAAATGCATGTAACATCACTATCATTGTTTCTGATTTGATGTTTTATGTTGTAATGTGTAGGCTAAATATGTTAAGATGTTAAGTTAAGTTGATTTGTCCTACATTACAAATCCACATTCTGCACATGATGTAATCAGATGGGACCAAATAAAACCAACCAATCCACAGTAGCACCTCACTTCATCCTTCCTTCAGATAATAATACTCCCCAGCAGCAAAATATCTATGAAATCACAGTGTCAACCTTGCGTGTTACCAGAAAACTTCAAGTCATTATTTTTATGCAGCATCTGCCCCTAATTACCTTTCTTGTGACAGTCTTGACTGACAGCATATGCCTGGAGTCAAAACTCATTGCACAGGGATCCATGTCCTATATATTGCCATTTAGAGTACGCCCTTTCACTGGTTAAAAAAAAAATTAAGATTGTTCCTAACACATGACCTAAGTCTTCCCAATAAATAAGAAATTAATTTACACTCACAACTGCAAGTTTGCATACAATGTTTTCAAATAAACGGCTTTTCTATGGTAAATTGTGGCACTGATTCAAATCCACCTCAAATTAAAGTAATAGTTTTATCTTTCACAGTATTAAGAAAAATGTTGTTGTTGACAAGCCAGTGGTGAGACAACAAGGACAAAAATCTCCCTTTTGATGTTTCAGCATAATTATACTGTTACAGATATAGTTCTATCCAAGAGCAACGATATGATAGTTTGTGGGGTGAGGCAAGACCTCGGGGTATGAAGTATTTTTAAAACTTTGGAAGATGAATGGCTACTTGTAAGTAGGATGGAAGGATGAGGACAACATAAACACCCAGTCCCTGGGCAGAGAAAATCGCCATCGAACGCGGGACCCTGCAATCCAGAGATAGTAACGCTAGCCACTAGACCACAAACTGCGGACGCTCCCGAGTACAGGTGCCCATGGTGCTATCCCTATATCTCTCTTGTAACAGTTAATCTAAGCTTAGAATTGAAGAAAGTAATAAACCAGTATAAATGAAAATCAGAGACAGTACATTTAAAGTGGCAGCATTCAATATATTTTTGTTTCTGTCCATGAAATCACATTTAGAATTCTCAGTTTCCTGCATTGTGCGCTAGTCCAATGTCCAGCTGTTTTTGTGGTGGGATAGGCTATGGTAAAAAAACCATAGCCTATCCCACCACAAAAAACAGTTGGACATTGGACTAGCGCACAGGAGAATAAGAGTTCGAATCTCCAACCAGCTGTCCTGATTTAGGTGTCTGTGGTTTTCATAAGTTGCTAAAAGCAAAAGCTGCAATGCTAACTTTAACAAAGGTTGTGACCAATAACCTATCTGATGAAAACATCAGTGACAGGTCGGGCCTGGTGAGTTAACAGGTGAGTGCATGCCTGGGAACCGAAAGGTCACGGGATCAAATCTACATCGGACCATGAATTTTTCATTCCATGTTACACTGTAGATCCTCCTTCCCCTGTTGGACAAATAGGGGAGCTTAGGAGCACGTAAGTCGCCAAAGTGGCGTCCTATAGAAAGACTTGCAACAGGCCATTGAGCCCCAAGAAATTATGATTATTATCAGTGATAGGGTGTTAGACCCTAATTTTCCTTCTACTTCCAAACTCAACAATGGACTGCTGATGACTGACATTATTTTCCTTTTCTGCGCTATTAATTGCTATCACAGCTGCCTCCAAATCAAGTGCTGCAGGTGGAAGATATCCTGTCAGTAAACATTGAATTCAAGAACCTCTGAGAGCAAATGAATATAAATAATGGACATGGATGCAAAACATTCATTCACCTTTTAGTGTCAGTAATTTAACCAAAAAAGCCTTCCAAGGACGCAGTACAGTATCATGTTTGATTCCATGGGATTCAATGTGCCCCATGACCATGATGTAATCCATACAGAAAGGGGGTCAGCATCGGTTGTAAGATCATGCCTGAGTCAGATTGGAATGTATGTTGTTATAATTATGCTCAGTCTACATGACTACTTATAATTCACTTATGACAGCTGCACTGTCAGTTGAAATCTAGATCTGCAAAGCAGTAAAAGAATAGGTGACATTATGACCAATATTGACCTTCTTTCTGCCCTATAATACAGAGTGACACAAAGTTTCATATTACCACTAATTACTGCTTGCCTCCCATATCCTTTGCGAAAGGGGTTCCCAGACTGTAGTATGCGTACCACTGGTGGTACACAGAGACTCAGGTGGTTTCATACAAGTAAACAAAACTTTCATTGACATGGCTAGCCACAGTTCAGGGAAAGATGCCTTCAAAAGAAAACTCTGTGTTCTTTCTGGATGAAAATAAAAGTAGATTACTCTTCTCTTTTCAAACAAGGAATCCTGCTTTTCGTGCCATTTGTTACTACTTACATACGTGAAAGTGGCTTTTCTGTGTTATCATACATTAAAAATAAACACAGAAAGAGACTTAATGTTGAAGAAGATTTGAGAGTTGAGCTGAGCTCAATCAAGCCAGACTTCGGAGCTCTGGTTACAGATAAACAGCAACGTGCTTCCAACAGAAACACGTACCTGTTGTTTCATTAGAACATAAAATTGATAACTGACTGATTACTGATTTTGAAGTCTGATTTATCACGAAAGCTTGATTTGATTCTGAAGTTTTTTGCTTCCTGGATTCTAATTTATTATACTCCACGTTCCACAACTGGCTTATATTATTATTGATGTAAAAGTTTACTAAATATTTTAAAAGACGTTTCTTTCTTCACTCTTATTGATTATTTGTACCAAAATCAGCTTATTTCATTTTGTGTTATTTGTTACAGGTAAGACCACATGTGAAGATGAACGACTCCATAATATAGTGCTCCCATGGAACCCTATTACTTTTGTGCATCTCATTTCTACCAACAAAGTAGTTAATAGGTATGAAACAAAAGCTGTATGTACGTTGTCAGCAATGAGCAAGATGGTCGAAGTTATCCCCCTCCCCCATACTGTTCCCCCTTCCTACAACAGTTGCCGCTCACCACCCCTTGCGCCTACCTCTAGGTTCGTTGCCCCTACAACAGCTGCTGCTCGCAATCCCTTCAAAAGTAAACAAACTATGGTACTACATCCAAATTTCTAAAACTATCAAGTGGGACTCAATCACAAAACATCTGCTTTATGATACTGTTCATGTTTCTACATCTATAGCTACAATTATATTTTGCAAGCTACAATACATTGGGCAGAGAAACATCACTATGATATGGGGCAGAGGAACATGACTATGATACGGGACAGAGGAACATCACTATGATATGGGGCAGAAGAACATCACTATGATATGGGGCAGAAGAACATCATGTACCATTATCAGTACATTCACCCTCCACCTCAACCCCTTCGTGCTTCATTTGTGATTTATGCAAAGGAAGAATCACTATATGGAATAAGTCTCTATATATGACAAAATTTCTCTGATTTGAGAGTCTTATCTCTGATATTTTATTTCACATAGGAATTGCTTCAAGGCAGTCATTTGTTTGTTACTAATTGCTTGTCAGGAATACATTCATTTAATTTATTTATTTATTCATCCATCCTTTGACCACACAACTCAACAATATAGACTGTTGTTACATACATTACAGATATAAGATATACATGTATAAAACATGTACAGACTTGGATCAGATTAGGCAAGGACATGGCAGGAAGATGGTCATTTCCTTTTGCATAATATCATCTCAGCATTAATCTTAGCAACTTTTGGAAACTGTGGAATACTCGAGTCAGAGTAGCTGGACATGGGTTTGAACAAGCACATCCTGAACAATGAGGCAAATTAAAAAAGAGCAAGTACACTGCAAATTAATTCAAAAGTAATCACATGTGAGACAGGATCACCAAATGGTCAATACCTGAATAGGAAAATTTTTGCGGCGGCCTACGGAACCACAATTGTACCCAGGTGTGCACTTCTCTGTCCAAAGCAAATTTATGGCTACAAATGTCTTTCTTCAAGGCTCCAGAAATATGGAAACTGCGTGGGGAGAGATCGGGACTGGTGAATGCGTAAGGGCCTCCCAGTGAAAGTTCTGCAGTGTAGTCAAAACAAACTAGGCAATGTGTTTTTGAATGGCCCCATGTATGAGGACTGGATTTCTATTCTCAAAAAATGAATGATTACCAGAACATTTTATCCACTGTTTAAAGGGACTTGGTGATTATGTTGTGTATCTGTGTCACACTGAGGTGTAGTGCAGAATTCTGTAAAAGTTACTTCACATGCCATAATGATGTGTACAGAAATGTCCACAAAGAAGAACAGGATTCGGTCCAGAAATTTTGCAACTACATAAGAAGCAACATTCTATACAAATGAGAATAGGAGGTCTAGGTTGGCTACGGGAAGAGAAGCTGTAACAGAAAGTATGTCACAGCTGGGGCACTAAACTAAACTTTGTTGTGATGGCAAAAATTTGATGTGCAACAGAGCTCATACACATATACTGCATCCACACACAGAACAAGATCTCTAAAATGAAACTATAACCAAACACTAATAAAAATACCTCTGTGAACTGCTGATGACACAGATCTGAAAAATAGTTTACATTTCAAGCAACGGCCAGCTTCATTTGGCAAATGATGTAGGACTGGAGGATCTGAGGTTATCTTCAAATTAATTTCAGTTTTTACTTCCTTCATGTGCTTTCCTTGTGTGTTTGGTTTGACCTAACTGATTCATTAATTCACACATAGTGTTTGATCAATCCCGTTATGAAGAAGAGAGTCTAAAATTGTGTGGAAAGAGTCAAGTCATACTTTAACAGGCAGAAGCTACCATTGCTGTCTGCTTCTGTAAAGTATACTATCAACAAATTATGGCTCGCACTAATCTACTCACACTGATAATATTATGTTAGTTACTGTATATCTGTACCAGCTGCAGTCTGGTATCTGTAGTTCTGTTGTGATTGGTCATGATGTATAAATGTGCTATTGTCTGTGCAATAATGTCACCTGCCCTAATGGATCTACCTGTTCGAATAAGTATAGCTTGTGGTAAGCACTGCCTCCCTCCCCGTCCCCATACTGTCCCGATGCAAGACAATGGGGCACATGCAATGTTGCTGCTAAGCAGTGCGTAACAGTGCCTGGGACAGGACCCCACATATGTGTATTGTGTAGCTATACATTTTACAACATGTACATAATGCAACATATTTAATACTTTTTATCATTGTTTATGTTCACTGAGGTAAAAAAAAATTGTTCCATTCTCTACTTCACATGTCATCTTTGTTTCTAAAGTAACTTAAGCTTGAATGTCCATACCAAATTTCACTGAAATCGGTTCAGTGATTTAGTCATGAAAACATAACATAGAAAGATGCTCTTACACTTATAATATTGTACTATAGAACAGAAGTATTGATTAAACAAGAGGACTGTATAAGCATTGTATTCAATACATTGAATTGTGTTATGCAGAACATATCGTAGTTACATAAATATGATAAAGTTCAGTAGTCAAAGAGTAAATAGCTTTATCTGAAAACAAATATTTTTCCCTAATTGGCATAATATTCTTCAAATAAATAAATATTTTGTACTAGACAATTTCTAAAGTAGCCTAAGTTCTCCCTTAGCATTCAAGCTATCTGCATACCAAATTTTGTCAAAATCAATTCAGCAGTTTAGCCACGAAAAGGTACCAGACAAACACACTTTGTCTGAATGATGGAACCATTTTAATTATCATAGGCTGTCAGATACTTTTTTCTTTAATGTACCATGCATAGAAACTAAATTGCTGGCCAGCTTTGACCTGAGGCTAGTTTCAAATGTCTGCAATATAGTACCAAAAGTACAGTAAATAGGTAAGACATATTAGTGAACAACATTATGCTTGCATATTACAATTGTTGTTTAAATTACTTACGAGTACATCACATTGTTGTTGTTTGTGTCACATTGAAAAATATTAGTTTTGTGTTATGTGGATAGAAGCAAATGGATAGAAGAATGTTATAAACATAGACATAGTCTTGCACATACCACTCCTACCAATTTTTAACATTCAGCATAAGTATATGTGGGAACATGTCTGTCGTCACATAATGAAAAAAAAAAAGAAAAGAAAAAGAAAAAAAATTAAATGTGGTGCACACATCACCTGTACCATGTAAGTAATGTAAACACAAAACAACAAACTTCATTCTGAACCCTAGACTAGCATCTTGATCTTGCTTTATTGTATTTACCCTCTGCAGCTCCCTTTAGCACCATGATGGAAGTTATTCCTCAATGTCTTAACAGACGTCCTATCAGCCTGTTCCTTCTCCTTGTCAGTGTTTTCCACATATTCTTTTCCTCACTGGTTTTGCAGAGAAACTCCTCATTTCTTATCTTATCAGTCCTAATTTTCAACTTTTCTCTGTAGCACCGCATCTCAAATGCTTCTATTATCTTCTGTTTCAGTTTTTCCACAGTCCATTTTTCACTACTTTTAAATTGCAATGCTTTGCTCCAAACATACTTTCTCAGAAATTCCTTCCTCAAATTAAGACAATATTTGATACTAGTAGACTTCTCTTGGACAGGAATGCCCTTTCTGCCAGAATCAGTCTGCTTTTTATGTCCTTCTCACTGTGTCCATCATGGGTTACTTTGTTGCCTAGGTAGTACTCGTAGAATTCCTTACCTTCACCTACTTCACAATCACCAATTTTGTCGTTAAGTTTCTCACTGTCTTAAGGTTCTTACACAAACAAGCTAATACATTTACTTCTTAATGACATTTGTGAAGAAAGAATGAGCTTAGCAGGAATTGTGGAATTCACAATCACAGTATTAAAGGAGAGAGTTTTCATGTAGACTATGCATCCTTGACTATGATTCAGAATGAAGTTTTATGTCCTGCTGAAAAACTTTTTCATATATTGCCTTCAGATATCAGTCAGGAAATTCAAAATTCCAAAATATACAAAACTAAACAAAAAATAATACCTTGTTAGCCATTCTTTTTATAAGTGACCAGAATCTCTGGACCCATAGATCTGATAACATAGTGTTTTGAATAGCCATGGAGTTTCATTACAGTCTACTTCAGTTTGTAACATATTGTACATCATCATGTATATAATAAGCAATTAAGTTGTGAAGAAATAAATTATATGTATAAGCAGTGACAAGGTTCTGTTTATTGAATATTTGTCACATACAAATATACATGTACATTCTGCAAACCACAAGCATTCATAACTATAGACAGTCTTATTGGATAAGGCTTTTGTGGCTTCACTAAATCACATCTATGACAACCCAGGTATGATTCCTGATACCACCAGAGACTTTTCCATGGTGGTAGGATTGAAATGATGTATCTTAAACAGAACAACCTCCTCTATGGCAACGAGCATGGATTTCAGAAAAACACTTTTTCTCATGTGACATCCTGAAAGCCAAGGATCAAGGCAATGAGATAGATATGCTATTTCTCAATTTCTGAAAAGCATTTGACTCAGTACCACACCTGTTATCAAAAGTATGATCATATGGGGTATCAGATGAAACACGTGATTAGAGTGAGGATTTCTTGGTAGGGAGGATGCGGCATGTTAGCTTGGATGGAGAGACATCAACAGATGTAGAAGTAACTTTGGGTGTACCACAGGGAAATGGGCTGGGTCCCTTGCTGTTCATGTTGTACATTAATGATCTTGTGAACAACATTAGTAGTAACATCAGACTTTTCACAAATGATGCAGTTATCTACAAGAATGTCCAGTATGAATTAAGCTGTAAAAATATTCAGTCACTGCTTGATTAATAAATGATTGGCTGCTTACTTTAAATGTTCAAAACTGTAAAATTGTGCACTTCACAAAATGAAAAAACATAGTATCCTATGATCATAATATTAGTCAGTAACAGTTGGAATCTGTAAACTCATACAAATACTTGGGTGTAACGGTAGGGACAGAAGTGGAATGATCATAGAGGCTCAGTTATGAGCAAAGCATGTAGCAGACTTCAGTTTATTGGTGAAGTAGTAGGGAAATGAAATCAATCTCCAAAGGAGACTGCTTACATATGAATCACAAAATACAGCTTTAAATAGTGATTCTATGAATATACTACAACCTCCAACATATCGTTCCCATATGGATTGTGGGGATAAGATTAGATTAATTACATCACACACAGAGGTATTTTCCCATGCTTAAAACGTGAATGGAACGGGAAAAAGCCCTAATAACTGGCACGATGGGATGTACCCTCTGCCACGCTCTTCACAGCGATTCACAGAGTATATATGTAGACGTAGAGAGGTGCACTTAACCTGATGATGCAAACTGAGGATCTACGTGAGTGACAAGTAGCCATTCCAAAGCCTGGGAAGCTGATAGTGGATGGAGAGCAGCATGTTGACCCCATGCCCCTCCATATCGTATCTGTATGATGCCACTGGCGGAGGATGACATGGCTGCCAGTCGGTACTGAATGGTCCATCAGAGCTAGTCTGAGAAGCTTTGCTTTGTTTTGCTAAAACAAAACTTTTTTTGATTGAGGCAATAATTTTTTTGTAGAGTTAGGAAATGTTTTATCTGTCTATCAAATGTTAACACTTAGTTTGTTACTACATTATTCTCAGAAAAAATAACTTGTAAGCTAAAAGAAATTTAACCTACGAACATAGAGTTTCCTATTTCTGCTACAATGAGAACATCAATGGCTGAGGAGTTGCTGGGAGATTATTGTCACACCTCCTGCAAAGAGAGGCCTGTATTTCAAATACTTGGTGAATGACAGCACTCACATACACAAACTGTGTACCTCAGTCACAGTTATAGAGCAACTCCTCAAAAATATAATGAATGCAGACACAGCACAGGACTACATTCATTCTGATGGAGAAGCTACAGCTTCCTCCTGATATACAATAGATTGCAGTTAAGTCATGGGACACTCACTCACTGCATACAACCTCTATATTCACTTCGTACACTGTTTACATTCTTCATATGCTTAAGAAAACATAAACACCTTCACTCATTCACTTAAAAATTATGGTCCAAGGATCAGCAGAACATCTTGATTGGTGAAATCAGCCAAGGTGCAAATTAACAGAGCTGCTGACTTCCCAATTACATGATGCTGTTTATCTGCATCTGGCTGATTGACATTCCCAAATGTAAATGATAACTGTCAAAGTATATTAGTAATCTGTATAATCTATGACCAGGGTCTGATCCCAGTGAACACAGTTTCTTATCTTGATGTCAAGAGAGATTACAGAAACCTATGATCCAGACAAGCACTATCTGTAGAACAGTTATTAATAGGATAAATCCTTTAATTGTGTCCACATTTACAGGGACTCCCAATTACTGTGTTGTATTTGTGGGTAGATCTTTTACTGTTAAGAAGATCTCCCTTACATCCTAACAATGAAAGAAATCCATACCATAACACTAACTCCTCCTCCATCACACCACATCACTCGTTTCCAGTCACCCTCTGTCCAGTTGCATTGTTCTTTACACGATGTCAGGGGTAACTTAGGATCGACTACACAAATGAGTGGCTTATGATAAGCTGCTTGACCATCGTATCCCATTCTTCTAACTTCCTACGCACAGTCATTGTGGTAACTGGACTGTTGGTAGCACTTGCAAACTAAAGAGTGATTCCTTCACTAATTTCATGCAATTTTCCTCAGCCGACCTCTGCAATGCACGACAGTCCCTGTCCGTCACTATATGAGCTTTGACTAGTTTTGCTTCAGCTGTGATTGCCCCTACTTCACAATCATATCAGCAACAGTTGTCTTGGGCAGCTTTAGAAGTGCTGAGATGCCTCTCATGGATTTGTTGCTTGGATGATATCCAATGAGTAGTCCATCTTTGAAACCTTGACAATATTATGAAAAGGATAGACTGTTACTCACCATATAGTGGAGATGTTGAGTCACAGACAGCTGCAACAAAAACACTGCTGAACAAGTAAGCTTTCAGCCAAAACAACGAGCGAGGTGGTGCAGTGGCTAACACACCGGACTCGCATTCAGGAGGACGACAATTCGATCCCACGTCCGGCCGTCCCGATTTAGGTTTTCCGTGATTTCCCCAGATCGCTCCAGGCAAATGCCGGGACAGTTCCTTCGAAAGGGCATGGCAGGCTTCCTTCCTCGTCCTTCCCTAATCCTATAACCTCGCTGTCTGGTCTCCTCCCCAAACAACCGACCCAACCCTCAACCAAAACATCTTTGGCCCAAAAGCTTATTTGTACAGCAGTCCTTTTGTTGTGCTCAACATCTCCACTATCTGTCCTTTTCATAATATTGCCATTATTACATCCTGGATTTTCCATTGTTTGATGTCACTGAGCTCTCCTGACCGATCAGATTTGCTGCTACTACTTCACTACTGACAACAGTGTACATCCCATCTCCTTCTATACGTGTGGGTTTACCTCTCGTAACATCTATCAGACAATTCCACATTATGTGAAGGTGTCTGGATACTTTTGATCAGATAGGTACATTAATTATTTTCAAACTTTGTAGATAGACTAGCATTAATCCTGAAGAAATTGTTGAAACATTATATCAATGAAAATTTTCATGTCTTTGTCGATGACTGTTTGTTAGTGCTTCATGCTTTTGCACTCTTGCTCAATGGACAAACTTTCACTCTTTTCTTACAGAATACCTTGTCAGATCCCTTAGAAGGTGAGCCTCTATCAATGTGATGGAACTACTACTCAGAGTTAAAGCCTGCTGGATTCTAAATAACAAGTTCCCTGGCCTACACATTTTCCATACCTAAACAGGGCAGTCTCATATTCAGGCATTTGAAATCTCTTGCGCATTGGATCCTAGTATGAGATGTAGAGATTATTGTGCAAGACCGGATCATATGCAACAGACCAGGCATACATCAGCACCACTGGAATTCAATACAATGATGGATTGATAAGTGTAGCAACACTAACGGGAAGAACTTTGAACATAGTATGTAAGAGTTTGAAAAGTAATCATGTTAGACAGTGTATAACATACAATTTGATCTAATTATTTAATGACAAACCCAATACATCTGAATTTTTTTGTTCCTGTAATTTGTCATCTTATGGTTTTGGCATTAATACATAATTTTGAGTAGGAAATTAACACCTCTGGTTATTAATTTGAGTATTTTGTTTTATTCAGAAATTAAACATTGCAGTTGGTGAAACTAACACAGTCCAATGAAATTATGTAAGTGCCGATAACTTCATTGTAAGCTATGCAGTTCGTATCCGTAAATGTACACTCTGCAAATAAATAAAAGCAGTACATTCTCAGCTTCATTAATATGTGCTACAGTCAGAAATTAATACTATGAAAAATGTGTTTAGGGCAGCAGACAATGGACATTTTACGTTACATGTGGCATGTTGGTACATACCCAGACACTATATAAACTACATCCACAGGCTCTGACATGTTATCAGAACAGACTGACCGCCATGCCATTCTCTGGCAATAGTGTTATTGGATACAGTATGGAGAGGCACGGAGCCAGCACACCACTTTCCGGCCATTATCAATTTTCATGGCTTGGCTATTCCTCAATCAAGCATCTCATCGATCAGCCTCATGGGACTGAGTGCACCCCTTTCCAGTCCTCCCACCAAAGAAAAATCCCTCGCAGTACCGAGAATCAAACCTGTTTTCTCCTGAGAGCAGTCAGTTATGCTGACCATTCGGCACAGAGGCGGCCACACAGGATATAGAGTTATATAAAAAGAGTTCCAAAATGGAAACAAAGCACTTCTGGTCCCTTTCCACACAGCAAATTCTTCTTTAAATTTAGACAACATTCAAGTTAGTAAACCTAAAGGCAATATGCCACTTGTGCAAAATCTGAAATTTGTAGTAAGTTCCTATGGAACCAAACTGCTGAGGTCATCAGTCCCTAGGCTCACACACTACTTAATCTAACACAAACTAACTTACACTAAGGACAACACACTCCCATGCCCGAGGGAGGACTCGAACCTCCGACAGGGAGAGCCACACGACGACTTGGGTAACACGGTAACAAACTGGTCACAGGCCAATATAGCACGTAGACGATTATCGCACTGTACAGCTATAAGAAACTAGCCTTCAACATAAATAAATGTAATATACTGCGTGCACGTAGGATGAAAAACATATTGCAGTTTGATTGTATGATTGGCAATCAATAACAGGAAACAGTAGCACTATGAAGGATGCATTCAGAGCACGTAAAAGTTTCAAAACTGTGCTAAAAGTAGTTGTAGAAATAGCATCTTCTACTATGTGATTTCATGAAACAGTCCTACAGATATGTGAGACACCCAAGTAGAAAGTTGAATGCAAAACCTCTGTTTGATCAATTCTTGAGTACTGCTCACAAGTCTTAGATAATAGTGAAAATACATAGAAGAACTGAATAATAGCAGTGCACTTTATGACAGGTGGGATTAATATGTGTGAGAGTGTGATGGAGATGCTGATGCAACCTCCAGTGGCAGACACTGCAAGAGAGGATTCGTGCATCAGAGAGAGATTCCATGATAACATTCCAAGAGTGTACTTCCAAGGAGAGTCACACAACAGTGTAGATATATCTGAGTCACTGTGGACACCTATAACAACTGTTTTTCTTGTGCACTCTTTGCAACAAGAAAAGGATGAAATGACAATGGTATATGCAAAGTACTGTCTGCTTGTGGGGTACAACTGAAGAGTAAACACATATTCACTAAAAATAATCTGACACATTTCACTTATTTCTTCACAACTTAATTATCTGTTACTTTTATGAGCTGACATAATGTTTTAGTAAACAGAAATAGACCACAGTGTAACTTAATGGCAGTTCAAAATAATGTGCTATCAGATCATCACACAGACTGGCAACAGCTTAGTTTCTGAATGGTTTCTGTAACTCTCTTAGTTTATATTACATTGTTATTTCCACCTGTTAGCATTTCTTTCTTGACAAGCTATCTACACATGATGAAGCATACTCCTTGTTCTGAGTTTCATTAGTTATGTACCACTGGCAGTTGCTGTAACTTCTCAAAATAAATGAAAATATTTTTTTTAAAAAATAAACCTCAATGCCATCATTAAAGGGAGCTCAAAGAGGCACACAGCTCTGTGGGTACATTTCCTGCTGGTCAAAATGTACTTACAAAACATAGGAAATGCCCCATGTATCCCTACCGAGTCCAGTGCATGCACGTGTACGTATACCCCACGAGCCCTGGGCAATGTATACACCTGGTTTATACATCTAACCCACGCAAGGGTGAAAAACTGAGTTCCTGATGCTTTAAAATGGGGGCCTACCAGCTAAAGGAGCCAACCGTAACAGAAAACATCGACATTTCAGGATCGCTGAAGTTTGGCATTGGGCTGACAACCCAACCTGTAAAAATCAAATGTTCTTAAATCTAATTGAGAAATACCTGGCCACGTTTGTTTGTGATGAACAGGCAAAGGTGTTTGGTACAAAACAGGGAAGAATAGAATAATCTCCTACAGAAGGCCCAGACCTAGTCCGCAAACAGCTCTCTCATGCCATTCCCCATCACACCCCCTTTCCTCCCACCACCCAAAGTACCGGCCTCAAAGAAGTGCACCCTTTGTCACCCAATACCATCCTGGACTGGAACAACTGAACCTCCAGATTTTCAGAACTGTGCAGCTGTGAGTTATCCTTACAACCCATTCCCTGCTCCCAAAATTATCCCGGTCTAAGTCTATGATAACATACTGTCCTCACACCTTCCACCCAACAATTTCCACCTCCATTGTCCTATCATCTCCTCCCCATTCTTATCTCCCACCCTCTTTGTATGCTGCACTCTGCCAATGCAGCTGTCTGTCTTTCCCCACCCTTCCCTTTTTTTGCTCCCTGCTCCCCTTCCCCCTCCTCAGCTCCCTGCCCAACAACCTACCGACATTGCACCTTTCGGCAGTCGAGTCTCTGTACACTCCACCAAACACGTCTTCTCTCCCTACCACCCATACACTGTTATCCCCGCCGCCTCCAGACTGCTGCTTCCATTCTACTCGACAGTTGCATTCTGGGCCAAGCTGCAGGAGATGGTGGTCATGTGTGTGTGAGATGTGCTTGCTTGTGTGTGTGTGTGTGTGTGTGTGTGTGTGTGTGTGTTTCTTTTAGTGATGAAGGCTTTGTCTGAAAGCTAACATGTAATAATATTTCAGCCTGGAGTCACATTGTTTGAAAATGATGCTCCAGCATTTCCAACACAGAAAAAAAGCCATTCTTACAGGAAAAGAATGGTATGAGTACAGGATGGCTACTGGACATGTCTACTGTCACTGCAACTTTTCAAATGGAGATCACAACAGATAATGCCAAGAGAACATGCAGATAGAGCTTATCACTAACTTTCGACTTTGAGAAAGGCTGAAACTCTGGCCATAAAGACATGGTGGCATCATACTGACAGACAGTTGGCTGTCCCACAGTGACTGCAGAATGAGTGGTGACAAGATGGAATCAGGGCAACAGTGTGCCAAGAGAAGATAGCAAGATTGTTTGCATGGCTATGACAAAGAGATGACTGACAACAGCTGAAATCTGGGTAGAGATTACAAAATGGATGGGTGGCACCACAAACCACCAAGAAACGGTTAGTGTATGCTGGGGCGAGACCTCGAGTTGCCATGCATAATTTATCGCTGATGCTAAGCCACAGACAATAGACATTTGCACGGCTTAGAGACAGAGTCAACAGAGACACTGAATGGCAGTCTGCAGTTTCGGCGACAAGTCTGACGTATGTTTGTCGTTGTCTGATTGATGCCAATATAACTGGTGAAGGGTCACAGGATCTAGCAATTCTCTAGTACTACACCTATACGATTACTGGAATTGTGGAGTGTGGAGAGCAATTGTATACGATAGCAGGACTGGTTTATTAATCATTAAAAGAGAGATTGAATACTCGGGGTGGCACAGGAATGGCAACCTTTTTTCATATAGTTCGTGAGCCAGGTACCGACCGACATATTCCAGCAGCATATTGCAAAACGTCATGCTGTTTTTCACACCGTAAACCACTTTCAGAAATGTACAGATCCTTGACTGACCAGCTCGGTCCCTCAATTTGTCACTCGTAGAACATGTCTCAGATCTGATGGGAGGGTATATACTTTCATGTTATATATACTTTCGTGTCAGGCTCCAGCCTGCAAGCTACATGAAATGACACAGATGTGTTTCAGGCATGGCAAGAAATTCGAGGTAACATTCAAATACTGTTGGCTTCCCTATCACAATGACTACATATTTTTCTGATTGCGCCCATGGGAGTCACACCTCATACTGATGTTGACAATGGACATCAGTTACAAATGGAATGAAGGTCTAATCACTTAATTCTCATTATTTGACTGACAGCTCGACGAAGTTGGATAAATATGTGATTGTTACTTCACGATGTAACACTTTTCATTTCCATCAGTCAACACACTCCATATGTAAATCAACTCCCACATCATTGTGCCTGTAGACGGCATTTACACAGGAAAACAAAACAGCTGAGCGCATGAAGAAAATAAAATAAAAAGAGGGAAATAAAGAGTACTTATTTTCTTCGACAAAGTTCATCTCGGGTGATGTCCCCACCATATTCCATCACTATGGAAACTGCAAGATTAAACTTGCATATTGCTAGGAGGAAAGTAACTGAAGATGCAAGAGAAAGAAAGATAAAGCAGGCCACGATTAGGAAGGAAATCGTAAATGAAATTCCTGAAACTGAGTAGATTAGAAAATATGAAAACTTTTACATGAGTGAGAAGACAGTTATAAATGAAGAAGAGGCAAGCAGTACAAGCATACATAAATGAAGAGCATTAAAAGATGTTCCATCATTGATAAGTATGGCTTTTTGAAAAGAATCCTCCTGGCATTTCCCTTTGTGAGATTTAGGTAAACAATAGAGAATTTGTTTCATTCAATTGCAGGGTTCAGATGCATTAAACTTGACATCATCTTACACGGTGAGTTTATATAAAGTGAAAAAAAGTCAGCAACTTTTTCCAGTAACTAATCCTACAAAAAGAAAAAAAAACCTTGTCTGCACCTACACCTACATCCATACACTGGCAAACCACTGTGAAGTGAATGGAAGAAGATAAGTCCCACTGTACTAGTTATTTAGTCTCTTCCTGTTCCACTCACACACACAGTGCGGGAAGAATGATTATTTAAATGCTTCTGTGGCAGTGGTACACAGGGAGTTGTAGTGATTCCTTGTCACCATCTATAGCTCAATCTTGAAACACTGTTAGTAGGCTTACTCAGGGTAGTTTCCACCTATCATCAAGTATCTGTCAGTTCAGTTCCTTTGTGCGTCAAAACAAACCTGTGACAATTCGTGCTGTCCTCCTCCAAACACATTCAGCATTCCCCATTAGTACTATTTGGTACGCAGTTCCACATACTTGAGCAATATTCTATGATGGGTCGAACGGGTGATTTGTACACTGATTGCATTTCCCCAGTATTTCAACAATAAACCAAAGTCTATTACTGGCTTTACTTATGACAGACTATGTAACCATTCGATTTTGTATCTCTACAAAGTGTTACACCCAGATATTTTTATGAGTTGTCGTGGAGTCATCGGACATCACATTTTTCACTTTGTGAAGTGCACAGTTTTACATTTTTTAACATTCAAAGGAAGTTGCCATCTTTGCACCAGTTTGAAATTGTGGTGTCACCACCAGACACCACACTTGCTAGGTGGTAGCCTTTAAATCGGCCGCGGTCCGTTAGTATACGTTGGACCCGCGTGTCGCCACTATCAGTGGTTGCAGACCGAGCACCACCACACGGCAGGTCTAGTCTAGAGAGACTCCCTAGCACTCGCCCCAGTTGTACAGCCGACTTTGCTAGCGGTGGTTCACTGTCTACATATGCTCTCATTTGCTGAGACGACAGTTTAGCATAGCCTTCAGCTATGTCATTTGCTATGACCTAGCAAGGTGCCATATTCAGTAATTAGAATCAATTCTGAGCAAACAATATTGTGAATCATGTACCGTCAAGAGCAACGTTTATTATTAATGGATTAAAGTTAAGTACCAAATTAGCTACATCCACTTTCTGAATTCTAATTTCTTGTCATGTTCCAGACCTCACGTCAGTATAGTCCTTCCCTCCTCACGCCAGCCTGGGTCAGCTAAAACGCGTGCATTTCGGCCTCCTCTAGTAACACGGTGTTGGCTCTTCTGCCAACACAACAGAAATCTTATTAAAACCTGACTGAATATTTGTGCAGCTTTTCTCAGACAGCTCTACTTTATAGATAACTGCATCATCTGCAAAATGTCTGAGTTACTATTAATACTGTCTGCAAGGTCATTAGCAAACAACTTGGACAAGGCAGCCAACACACTACTCTAGGGCACTCCCGAAGGTACTTCTATATCTGTTGGTGACTCCCCATCCAAGTTAATATGCTCCTTCTGCCTTCCCAAAAAGTTCGGTGGCAGGAAGAACAGAACTTCTGATAAGATGAATACAGGGTTGTAAACACAAAATCAAATCAAGGGAATGCAGGGATAGGATTAATAATGAATAAGAAACCAGGTATCCAGGCAAGCTACTATGAAGAGCATACACTAACACGACACCCACACCCACAACAGTATTTCAAGTTTATATGCCAATAGGTCCACAGATGAAGAGATTTAAGAAATGTATGATGAGATGTTGTTGTTGTTGTTGTGGTATTCAGTCCTGAGACTGGTTTGATGCAGCGCTCCATGCTACTCTATCCTGTGCAAGCTTCTTCATCTCCCAGTACCTACTGCAACCTACATCCTTCTGAATCTGCTTAGTGTATTCATCTCTTGGTCTCCCTCTACGATTTTTACCCTCCATGCTGCCCTCCAATGCTAAATTTGTGATCCCTTGATGCCTCAAAACATGTCCTACCAACCGATCCCTTCTTCTAGTCAAGTTGTGCCACAAACTTCTCTTCTCCCCAGTCCTATTCAATACCTCCTCATTAGTTACGTGATCTACCCACCTTATCTTTAGCACTCTTCTGTAGCACCACATTTCGAAAGCTTCTATTCTCTTCTTGTCCATACTAGTTATCGTCCATGTTTCACTTCCATACACGGCTACACTCCATACAAATACTTTCAGAAACGACTTCCTGATGATGAGATAAAAGAACTTATTCAGGTAGTTAACAGAGAAGAAAATTTCACTGTGATGGGAGACTGCGATTTAGTAGTAGGAAAAGGAAGAAAATGGGAAAATAGTATGTTAATATGGAGTGGGGAAAAGGCATGAAAGAGAACACCACCTGCTGAAATCTTGCACAGAGCATAATTTAATCATCGCTCACACTTGGTTTAAGAATCATGAAAGCAGGTTGCATACGTGGAAGAGACATGGATGGAAACACATATTTCGGAAGTATATTTTAAATTGTAAGACATTTCCAGGGGCAGATGTGGACTCCATCTACAATTTATTTCTTATGAATTGTAGATTGAAATTGAATAAATAGCAAAAAGGTATGAAGTTAAGGAGATGGAGCCTGGATAAGTTGAAAGAACAAGAGGTTATTGAGAATTTCAGAGGGACTACTAGCCAACAAGTGACTATAACAGGGGAAAGGAATACAGTAGAAGATGAATGAGTAGCTTTGAGAGATGAAACAGTGAAGGCAGTAGAGGATCAAATAGGTAAAAAGACAGAAGCCTAGCAGAAATCCTTGGATAACACAGGAGAGAGTGAATTTAATTGATGAAAGGTGAACACATAAAAATGTAGCAACTAACACAGGCAAAAGGAAATTAAAAAAGTAAAAAAAAAAGTGCAAAATGGCTAGAGGACAAATATCGCTAGGGGAAAGATACAGGGTGTCAATTATTGAACTATATGAAAAAAATGTAAATTAGTTACCAGCTATGACATGTACACACTTTATTCAACATGTAAACATCACTACAGATATTCAGATTTAGGTTATGACATGTTTGAGATGCCTGCCATCCTTGGCGATGATGAGGCACATACGAATAGCGACATTCTGCACGACCAGCTAAAGTGTCGGAACATCAGTGCTGTCAATGACCTCCTAAATACCTGTATTGAGCCCCGCAATGGTTTTAAGGCTATTGCTGTACACCTTGTCTTTATAATAGTCCCACGAAAAGGAGTTGCATGTGCTAAGATCCGGAGAATATGGCAGCCAATCATGGCCCATGCCTGTGGCTTCTGGGTACCCCAGAGTGAGAATACGATCCCCAAAATGCTCCTCCAGGACATCAAACACTCTCCTGCTTCGATGAGATCGAATTCCGTATTGCGTTATCCACATCTTGTCGAAATCAGGGTCACTTTGGATAATGGGGAGGAAATCATTTTCCAAAATCTTCATTTACCATTCAGTAGTCATTGTGCCATCAAGGAATATCGCACTAATTATTCTGTGACGTTGCACACCACACAGTCACCCGTTTAGGGAGAAGTTTCTCGATCATGAAATGTGGATTGCTCAGTTCCCCAATGTGCCAAGTTTGATTATTAACAAACCCATCCCATTAAACCAAACCATTCATGCCCGTACTATTTCCCATCCTGAACCATGGCCAGCTGTGCACTTTAAACATCCTAATGCAAGCCATTCAGAAGTTATGATGATTTTATTTCATTTAGTTCAATAACTGTCACCCTACATATTCACAGCCTACAGGGAAATAGAAAAGGCCATTGGAGAAAAGAGAAGCAACTGCATGAATATCAAGAGCTCACATGGAAAACCTGTCCTGAGCAAAGGAGGGAAAGCTGAAAGTTGGAAGGAGTATATAGAGGATCTATACAAGGCAGATGAACTTCAAGGCAACATTATAGAAATGGAAGAGGACGTAGATGAACATGAGATTGCAGATGTGGTACTGCCAGAAGAATATGACAGATCACTGAAAGACCTAAATCAAAACAACATTCCACATGAAATATCGATAAGCCTTGGGGGAGCCAGCCATTATAAAACTCTTCCATCTAGTGATCAAGATGTATTGGATTAGGAAATGAGACTTTGAAAGTAACAGTATTTGTTATTTGGGCAGCAAAATAACTGATCACAGCCAAAGCACAGGAGCTTAAAATGCAGACTGGCAGTGGCAAGGAAAACATTTCTGAAGAAGAGATCTTTTTATCATCGAATATTTATTTAAGTGTTAGGAATTTTTTTCTGAAGATAATTATTTGGAGTGTAGCCACGTGTGGAAGTCAAATATAGATGATAAACAGTTTAGAAAAGAGGAGAATAGAAGCATTTCAAATATGGTACTAATGAAGAATGCTGAAAGTTAGATGGGTAGATCACATGACTAGTGAGGAGGTACTGAAAAGAATTGAAGAGAAAAAAATTGTGGGACAACCTGACTAGAAGAAGGGATATGTTGACAGGACATGTTCTGAGACAGCAAGCGATCACCAGTTTAGTATTGGAGGTAAGTGTGGGGGGTAAAATTGTAAGGGGAGACCAAGAGATAAATGCAGTAAGAAGATTCAGAAGGATGTAGGTTGCAGTCCTTAATTAGAGATGATGAGGTTTGCGCAGGATAGAGTAGCAAGGACAGCTGCATCACACAAGTCTTCGGACTGAAGACAACACTAAATCCCCAATTACTGTAATTCTGATAATAAGAATAAATGTGGTAGTGTGTCAATCACTTTTTGGAAATCCAGAAATACTGCATCTATCCAACTGCCTTGAGCCATAGTTTTCAGGATATCACGTGAGAAAACTTGGGTTTCATATGATCGATGTTTTCAGATTTTAGACTGATTGGCGTTGTGCAGTTCAATCTGTTCGACATACCTCATTGCATTTGCGATCGGAATATGTTCTGAGATTCTGCAACAAATGGATATAGGAATACTGGACAGTACTTCTGGTACACACAGTGTAATGTGGGACCTAAGCCCCACTACATCAGCATTATGATGGCTAACATACTATACAAGGGTAAATTTTATTCAAGGATTTACTCACAGGCCAAGGTGACCACAAATGCCTGGTTGTAGTGAACTTTCTGCAACACCCAAGCAGCAGCACTTGTGTCCCTTCCCCACCACATTGGTTTAAATAAGCCCAACTGCACTAGCACATGGACACTTGTGGTGCAGCATTGCCTCAGGTATAGCCCCCCACTTGACCTTAACTTTGGAACTTGGCTATGTCCTGCTCTTCTCTCTTACACCTTCCAGTGTTTTTCTTCCACTCCTTCACATCTATTTGTCTATTCATATAATCCTCCTTAGCTTTTCTCAATTTCAAATATTTTACAGGTTTTGTGACAATATGAATGTAAAGACTGACACGAGTGACATTGCATTTTATCCATTTATAATATTTTCGACATTCACTAAAGCTTCACTGTCATCTGGTTTCTCCTCGTACACTTCTTTACTTCCATAAATCTAGGGCCCTGAAAAGTTTGCCTCTATAACCTCTGAAAAGACTTCAGCCCTTAACTCTGAGGTATTCAATTTGATCAAAGCTAGTGAATCTGTCAGCTTTCGTCTCTTTCAAGTTGATGACTGCCTGGTAAGCAGACTTTAGTTTCCATTATCCATAATTGGAAGTACTTCCATTTAGGACTGTTGTCCTCTTTACAGATTCAAAGCGACATTTCTGACACACTGTGCTGTCTGTGAAACAGCTGGTCACACACCTGATTAATTAGTTATCTACTGATCTTTGGTGATGTTGGTGGTGGTGGTGATGATGAGGTTGGTTCGTGGGCGCTCAACAGCATGGTGATCAGTGCCCATACAAATTCCAAATCTTTTCATTTTCACTCTCAGCACTTCCCAAATGATGATGAGGACAACACAAACACCCAGTCCCCAGGCAGAGAAAATCCATGACCCAGCTGCAAATTGAACCGGAGAACCTGTGATCCAGAGGCAGCAACATTAGCCACTAGACCACATGCTGCGGACTGATTTTTGGTGCTTCAATAGCCCTGGATAGCCATAAGCGACAGTGCCGGTATGACGAAACTGTGTTTTTGTGCTATTTTCCGCAGGGCACTGTCTGGTATCTCAACTACTAGTTCCGAATCTTGTTTTAACATGTCTGTCTACAGCTTAATCATATATTTCAATGAGGAACATTAACGATGAATAGCCCGACTGCACTAGCAGATATGCACTAGCACGTGCATGAATTATATATTGATGTCCATGAAGATAGGATTTTAAAGCAGTGTTATCCCATCTTCAAGAATATTGTAAGTCAAGACACAAAGAATGATTGTGTAAGTCATGTAGGAAGTAAAGTAGACACATCTCACAAATCAGATCCTCCAGCAAAGTTTACTTTTCTGTTACTGTATTTATTGTGATGTTCTGCAGCCTTTGTTCCTCACTGATAGCCCAATAATAAATTTAAAACACGGCTAAGATGGTTGGTTTGCATTTTATCAAGAAAACCTTAAGTTTCTAAGTGCAGACTGTATGCTCACAACCATTTTAACTCCAATAGTTATTTATAATGCTGCTTCTTCTTATTACATTTAACAGTTTGTAAGTTAGAACATTAATATTAGATACTGTTATACAATGATCAGCTAGAACATAACGACCACCGACCTACTATCGACATAAGCCTGTCCACGCGATAGCAGTGCCACCTGGTGAGGAATGACTGCTAGTCAGCACGTGCATGGTGCATGTAGTATCAGTGAGCATGCTGTCCGTAAGCAGAATGGGGAAGGCACTCGCTCTATCCGAGTTTGACCGAGGGCAGATTGTGGTCGCCCGGAAACAAGGCACGAGCATTTCGGAAACTGCATAACTTGTTGAGTGTTAAAGGAGTGCTGTGGTGAGTGTGAAGAAACAAAAGGGAACCCACATCCAGATGTTGTGAGGTTGGGCAACCGCCCCTCATTACCGATGTCAGATGTCACACTCAGGCTAGGCAGACTGGTAAACAGGACAGGCAGTGATCTGTGGCTAAACTAACGTCAGATTTTAATGCTTGGCAGAGTACAAGTGTGTGAGTACACACAGTGCACCAAACGCTCCAAACGATGGGCCTCTGCAGCCACTGATCCGAGCCTGTGTCAATGTTAACACAACAACATCAGTAACCATGACTGGAATGAGGGCACTGGACACCAGTGCTGTGGCAAAGCTGGTGCTGTGGCAAAGTATTGGATGGTCTGGTGAATCCCAATACCTCCTCCATCATGCTGATGGGAGGGCGTGAATCTGTCATTTTCCAGGGGAACAACTCCTTGACACCTGTACTGCAGTACGGAGACAAGCTGGCAGTGGCTCCATTATGCTCTGGGGAACATTCGTGTGGGCATCTGTGGGTCCAGTCGAGCTCGTGCAAGGCAACGTGATGGTCGAGGAGTATCGTACACTGGTTTAGACCACGTGCACCACTTCACAAGGACCATGTTTCCACATGGCAGTGGTATTTTTCAACAAGATAATGCACCGTGTCACAAAGCCAGGAGTGTGATAGAGTGGCTCGAGGACTACAGTGGCAAATTCCAACTCGCCAGATCTGAACCTAATCGAACACATATGAATGTTGTGTCAAAGCTATCACCCCCTGGAATTGGGTGACTTCTGTGTGCACATGTGGTGGTAGCTCCATCCAGTGACCTACCAAGGCCTCATTACGTCCACACCTTGATGTGTCACCACTGTTATCCCTGCCAAAAGTGGACATACCGGCTATTGTGTAGGTCATAATGTTCTGGTTGATCAATGTAGACGTCCTTCAACAAACCCACCAACAATCTTAATTATGAACATTGAAAATGAAGCCATTGCTCTTCTCTAATAATTCTGAGATCGGAATGACAATTATAGCAGCCTATTTAACCACAGTCCTTCAGATTTGGGTTGTCAGCATAAGAAACCAATCACTGTGCCAACTAGATAATTCCACATTTCATTGGACATAGTTTCAAAACACACAACTCTGCTGTAAATCCATATAATTTTAGTTGTTAGTTGTTTTTTTTTTGTTTCCCCTCTCTCCCCCCCCCCCCCTTCCAAATAACTTCCTTGTTTACTTTGTCTCAATGCCTGTTCCAACAACATCTCCACCAATATTAATTAATCAACAGAAGCAATGTTCTTGCCATTCTGATACAGTACAAACTTGCCAACAAATGCAACTGCGTGATAACTACATCCCGCCATCCCCGTATAAAAATTATGAGTTTTTCATTGTTACCACTTTAACACATTTACATCACCTTGGCACAAAACATAACATACTTGCTTCCCTTTTACCTCTTATGACATTTTTCAAGATAGTAAAAGTTCACAAAGTCTATATAATCTTAAGAAATACGTCCAGTCTTGTTATTGTCTTTGTAACCTTATTAACCACAATACACTCTATCTACCTTATATAACCACAATACACTATCTCTCTTTTTTTTCCTTCACTGAACAATTTTCTTTTTCCCATCCCTTAACACAACCATGTGGAGTCTCCTTTCCATTTGATTGACACACAACAAAAGCTGTACACCATTATCATTCATCTCGTGTTCTATATTTCTTGCTTAAAACTGCTCACAAATAAAATTCAAAATATACACAAATTTTGAAGAAAGCACATGTCATCAAAATTCACTAAACCAAGACACACATCCCTGTGCAAAATGAAATGCTGGGAAATATGAGATACAGTAACAACACAGTTCAAGATAAATTACTAATAAAACAGCAGACAGGCATGTTTACCTGCTGGATGTTTCATTTCAAGTGAAGAAATGCACACACACACACACACACACACACACACACACACACACACAGGGCCACTATCATTTCCAGGTGCTGTGGTCTAGGGATGGCAAGAGCTGCTGTGTGTGACCAATGACTCTGCCCAATAGCTAAAAAAACTGTTTAACATCTACTTTTAAATGGGCCTGTCTTCTGTTTAACACTTTCTCCACGTGGAGAGTAGCAATTTATACTAATTCGTATTGTTAAACAAACTACCATGTTCACAAGTTTGTGTGATTTGTAACAGTCTTTCTTCTCTTTCCTTTTATTGCAATAACATGTTGAGTTAACAAATTTTTTACATGATTTAGCAAATTTAATATAACTGATTCTGTCACTGAAAAATCAAAACTGCAAACAAGAATCACAAAACAATTTTATCTTAAATTATACACTATTTATCCACAATGTCAAGCAGCACAATTTAAAGAGAGCTGTTTTATGGATCACAGTGATATTTGGACATACGATTCATTTTAGTTTCCACAATTATAGGTCAGTTTCATATCACTGGAAATAATGCTAAACTGTGTATGTAAGACTCATTCCTTAAAATACAGTTTTGGGTAATGCGTTTTAAAGTACTTGACTGCTCATGTAGTGTTAATTGCACTCAACATACAGATAAAAATAAGTTAAGTTTGTTCATTGACTGTTTTCCATTCGAAACTTTGTTTTGACGTAAGCCACACTTCCTAACCTCAAAATAGTGTAAACAGTTCAATGTCTTATAACATTTGTTCAATGTACTTCAGAGGTATAATAAATAATTGTTCTGCTCACAGCCAAAACAGAGAAAATGTTGTGTGTGGCGTATGTCCTTCAAGTAAAATTACAAGGTGACAAACTATTAGTTCCTTTATTAGGCAGGAAAGAGTGATAATATTCGTAAACGATGTGAGTCAGCCACAGATTTCCTGTACCCGGAAGGCAAAAGACCTATCAGATGGGAAGACAAGTGAACACAAACACTTTTTCATGTTTTTGTCACCATTTTGTTGTTGGTATTGCATCTGCCAGTGGTGCTGACCTTTCACACCCCAAAGCAAGTACTGGCCAGACCACCACAGTAATACACTGCTGCAGGTTTGATGTATGGTATCCATCTGTTGGATTAAAAATGGAGCCTGCTGTGCCAACCAGCCTGAATGTGCTGTTTAGGTGTAACTAGAAGAATAGCATGTAACTATTACATGATTCAAAAACATTTAGAAAAATTAAAAACATTTTTGCACAGGATAACACCAGATGCACACAAACGGTATAAACAAATTCTGTCCTGAGGATGAGAAAGAGCTGGTGAAAGCTCTACCATTACCGTATTTACTCTAATCTAAGCCGCACTCGAATCTAAGCCGCACCTGAAAAATGAGACTCGAAATCAAGGAAAAAAAATTTCCCGATTCTAAGCCGCACCTGAAATTTGAGACTCGAAATTCAAGGGGAGATCAAAGTTTTAGGCCGCACCTCCAAATCGAAACTAAGTTGGTCCATTATGATACGAGACACAATTGAGGTCGAATGAATGACGATACAGCTACAATACTTTGGTTCGAGTCGTAAGCTTAGCAGTTAAGCTTTACCAGGTAGCCATTGCTATGTGTCAGGCGCTCCGTCCGTATTTATACGGGTACCCTTCCTTTTTCACGTGCTTCGTCTGGTTTGAATTGATTGCTTACTTTTCTTTGATCTGATAAGTGCCGTTATGTGTTTACGTCACTCTAAGCTGAAAATGCATTACTGTACTGTGTCATGCATTGTTTGTCGCATTCTGATAACGCAGTCGCCGTAGCGTAGTGGTTACGATACTGGATTGTTGCTTGGAAGGTCGTGAGTTCAAATCTCACCTGAAGTGAAGAATTTTGCCGGCATGGTAGCTCAGCGTGTTCGGTCAGAGGGATAGCTTCCCTCTGTAATAAAAAAACTGAGTTAATAGATCAACAACGAACTTAAAACGGATGTCTGACAACATCCGCTCCGAACAGATGCAACGGGGGAAAAAAAAAAGATAATGTGTTTAAGGCCTGTAGCCGCTCGCGGCTTGGCTTGCTCTTGTGCGTGGTTACTTACACTGCTGCTTTCTTTGATAATGATCTACAAGAACCAAATAATAGACTGCATATGATGGAAGATGTTCTGAACGAGAGTTTAGCGAACATTTTTCTCCGTTTGAAAATGTTTGCAGATGCCTCTTTAGTACATTATATTCTGCACAGAAATTAGTCATCTTAGATTTAAAAATCTAGTCAATTGCCGTGCTTCATTTCTGACTGTATCACTATTAGGCATAAGAATAATACGAATATGAACATGACATGATTTGTGTATTCTTCCGTGTTTGCTGTGCTCTCGCTCTAGTTTTGTAGTTTATTAGGCAGACAGGATTTAAATGAGACAGCAGCAAACACGAAATAATACATGGCAAAATGTTTATATTCATATTATTCCTATGGTGAAGAGAATACTGCATGTGATTCACAATTCATAAAAGTTCCTAGTAGCAACCATCTCTTCTCACAGGTAGGAAAAAATTCAGGACGTAAAGTTTCCCATATTGACAAACATCCCAAACAGTCTTGCAGTCGGATTTTCGTAGTACATTGAAATGCTGCTAGAAGATGAACAATACGAAATTTCTATTTACTTCGTTGGATAATGTATGAAAGTGCAGTTATCGAAACTTGGGGTGGAGAAAAAAGCTCGTTTTCCACCTTTTTTTTTTTTTTAATTTATTTACTGACGAAGAGGTTTTGGCGCCAGTATTTATCTTTGTGCCTGCAAAACATGTCTGTTGTAGCGCTACATATATTCGATGGCAGAAGTTAGTTGTGGCAGCACCTACCAACATTTTTTCAGAACTTACGCTTACTTTGCACTCGATTCTAAGCCGCAGGCGGTTTTTTGGATTACAAAAACCGGAAAAAAAGTGCGGCTTAGATTCGAGTAAATACGGTACTAAGCCCAAAAAATAATGTGCCAACCCCATGTGGTTACAGGAAAAGCTAAGGGAAAAGAAAGGGCGTACTGATCAGCACACCTCCAAAATAATCAGCACGACCAAACAAATTCTGTTTACCACCATAAAAATAACATCTGTGTATCAGTTAAAAAAAATAATAATAGCTTAAAGCCGTCAATTTGTAGCAAAGAGAAAACATCATACGAAGTTATAATGGTACCTGTAATTTGTAAGCCACAGAATTCTTAAACAGAGTACAAAAAAGTTGCAAAAATGCTTCAAAAACAGCAATCTCAAGTCTACTTTAAAATAACATTGTGCATTGTAAAGCTTCAGTGTATAACGAACTGGTCAATTCTCAACACACTAGAATCTGTTATCAAAGCTGAGGAAAACCTCTGCCATAGCTGACAGTCTGGTTGTCTTTGCTATTCAATTTTTGTCTCCATACATATTAGAATACTGCACGGTTTCATGTATACTGAAGTTCTATAACAGTGAGTCCAATACATACACTAATGATTTAGCACTGAAAGACTGGTATCAGTCCTTTTTACTAATGTAGTCAAATTAGTGCAGGCCAATTTTCACCTGCAGCAAACCTTTAATAGAAAGACAAAAGGAAAACAATTACGAACGTTATCCACATGGAAATAAGCTCTGTATTAATAGAACTGCAACTGCTCTTAACAGTTAAGATGACCAAGCAATACAATAGCACCCAAAAATATTTTCTGGGAAATGTTAACATTGTAACCCCCCCCCCCCCAAATACCCACACACACTCACACAAAGGTACAGTAGGAGCCCCGCCCCCAAACACCCACACACACACTCACACAAAGGTACAGTAGGAATAAAGGAAGGGTGGTCATTTATATATAAGGGAAAAATAAATCAAGCCTCACAGCAGTTGGTGACTTTAGCATACAAGATTTTTTATCACCATCTTTCTTTGTCGAATAATCCAGAAGTAAAATTGCTTCGAGATTAACACACACCCGAAATGGATGGGGAAACACAAATAATGCAAATCATTATTGTAAACACCAAAAAATATTTTATTTCATGAGCATATAATTTCTTCTGCAGCATGTCAAGTATGGTTACAAGCTTCAAAAAACAATAAACACAGGCTTCATGTGTACACAACTTCTCTACAGTACTGTACTAATATTACATTTTAGACATTATTCCCTAATGCAGCCTTCTAAAGCAAACAGATTGTCTAAGATAAAAATCAGCACATTCAGACCGAGAAACAGGCTTGCAGATCCTGTCTCTCAAATGGTGTTTCAGGTTCATCACAGCTGAGTCTACCACATATGACAATGAATTTTATGTACATAGCCTACTCTTATGAAACTGGCCTACGAATAACTTGTATCTTCAAACCTTAGAGAATCTCATTTGCTTTCAAATAAGTAATACTACCAGTGCCCCACCAGGAAACCTCAGCTACTGTGTTCAGTACTTTTTTTACTATGCAGTATGGCCAGCAGAAGTTTAATAACTAAAGACAAAGTAGATGTGATACACAGGTTCCAGAGAAGCAGTACAGCAAGCAATGCCCCGACTGACCACCTGCAACAATTCTGCCCGCCATCTATGCTACTGGTATCAGAAAATGAGTTTCTGGCATGGAAGTAATAACCTTACTTCCACTGCATGCACATTTCAACCACTCTTCAGCACAATCTAATAAGCTCAGGACATATGAGCTTCACTTCAGTGTCACACTTTCGTGAAATTGGGGAGGGGGGAGCTATTCCAATGCCATCCTGGCACAGAAGTGGCTAATGTAATAGGATATCCAAGTAGAAAGGAAACTTAGTACCTGCAGGCAAAAATGAGGGATTTCATGATTTTGAATGCCACTAACCCCAAAGGCACAGGGCAACAAAAGGAACCAGATGTGTAGGATCGAAATTGAACACCGGAGTGTTAAAGTTACGAAGGAAGGAGGATACCACAATTTCTTTAGACTACACTTCTTTCATAATTTTTTTTAGGAAAGTGCTGCATAACACCACCACCTAAACAGTAGTTCATTGTCTTTTTTTCACTTTCAGCACAGTAATATGCCATACTGTGACTACACACTAGTGTCTTACTCTCTCCTGCAATTTGGCACAATCAATTTCCAAGTTAGTCTCCTGATGATAAGGTTTCAATGCAAATCACTTCTCCTTCCACTGTCTCCTTCTGCTAAATAGCTTCTAGGTCATTTGAAGTAGAGTACAGAACTCTCACACAGATTCCTAACCCAGTTCAGAAACAAATTTAGAATTATAAATTATTCGTAGCAATTCATGCTGCACGTACTGTAATAACATCATTTAACAGCACTGAAACAATTTCTTGGACTTCAGTCATTGTGTCAGTCAACTGTAGTGTGTACCATTATAGTGATGGAAGGACTACTAAATCATTTACTGCTTGCAATGATCACTGTCCACAGAGTGAATAGAACAGTGAGCGCTGTTTCTAATTGGTTCCAAAATTCATGCAGCAGAATATATTTCTAAAGTTAATCCTCTACTGCTACTGTGTGTGTGTGTGTGTGTGTGTGTGTGTGTGTGTGTGTGATCTTTTAGAAGGTGTAGTTCGCACAAGTCTGCCAGAGCCAAATCACATTTTTCACTACCATTTTTCAAAACCCACAAAAGATGGTTATTGCTGTCTTGATTTCAAACAGATCAACATTGCGTGCAGAAAAATGGAATTGTCAACCCAGCCCAAAAAAGAACTACAGGGCCTGAAGATTCCGCCACGTGAACAGGCTAACATGTCATCCTCTGGCTGTGGCATCATTTAAATGCAGTATGGAGGGTCCTATGGTAAGCACACCACTCTCCTCGCCATTGTCAACTTCCTGAGCCACTACTTTTCTATCAAACGGCACCTCAGCTGGCTTCACGTGGCTGAGTGCTCTCATTCCAGTTCTCCCATCCTGGAAACCATCCCTGTCAGAACTGGAACCTGAACCCAGGCCCTCTGCATTGCAGAATGACCCAACGTAACTGCTCAGCTATGGAGGCTGATTGACCCAGCGTAACAATGTGTGATTACCACAAGTTTCCAAAAAAGCGAATGAAAGGATAAATTTTTTGTGTGTGTGTGTGTGTGTGTGTGTGTGTGTGTGTGTGTGTGTGTGTGTGTGTGTGTTTGTTTGTTTTTGTTTTTCACAAGCTGTTAGTGAATTAGATGGCTATGCTTTAGAAGCTAGAAGTCATATTTATCACACCATTTATATACTTCAACTCAAGCTGTATTACAGCAAACATATTTATTTGTACAAGGCAAAAAGGAACATCTAAGTTAATTCATCATTTCAGTAACAATTATAATTAAAAATAGTCCATCTGAGCTATCACTGACCAAAAAAAACTTTACCTTTTTACAAAGTTACTTGTTATACAATAGAGATAGTTTTGCTGCAAAACTACCTTTCATTAGAGACACTATTAGTACTAAGTTTTGCTAATAAAATTTGTCTTACTACACAAGGGTTTTAATCAAATTCTGATTAATTGTTAAAACACACCAGCGAGTTTTGGAGTTCCTTTATAGGACATTGCAGTCCAGGCATTGACTAGGGTAAGAAGGTTATCTACTACACAATAAAGGGTGGCTGATGACTGCAAAAGCTACAGGAAGTTAAAAACAAAACAAATCATTGCTGCAGAAAAAAAAGCAAAATACTCCTGATAATGTGGCAGCAATGGTCTGCCATATTGTGAGAAAACTTATCATATAAGCAGTCAGTGACTGCCTGCGATCAAACAGCAAAAAATTCTATTAAGCTGCCAGACTCATTTTCTGATGCTTCTGGTCCACTGTACTGCAGCAAAGAAAGAGAATATTGGGCTAACACAGCTGTAGAACTCGAGATAACCTCAGGATCTATTCCCTTCATCAACTGGCTCATTTGACCAACCAAAGATTGTGGAATTGCCTCAAACAACTAATCTCTTTATTTCAACATTTGAAACATATTGATGTAGACTGGCTATTTAAGTCTGGTGTGAAAGATACCTACATTTTGCATGTGATAATTACTTTTAGTCTACAGTACTTCACTGTACAGTCTGGCAATGACTATTTTTTATTGTGAAAAGGTTATACAAAACAAAACAACGTGATAATATGTATTATGTAAAAAACTGAACCTCTCCACATAAAATGTGCAGCACATATTAGTAACAACAGAAAACAGGAGTTTCTTATCCATTCATACACATACATCACTGAAGACAATTTTAAAAGCATTTGAAAACTCATCTATAAAATTAATTATCTGCAGCCATTATCAGAACTGTATAAAATTGCCATCCTTTCCTATATGTAAATATTTTAGAACATTCTTTTATTAACAGCAGTAGAGTTATTCTGATTCTATAGGTAACATGATCATCACAATAACAGGCCTGCAAGCGGTGAAGAGACAAGAGTACTGAAGCCATAAATGGAGACATAACATAATATAAAAATCATTCGAAATGGGCAGCCTCACATGTCAAATGAACATCAACAGCACATCACAATCCACATATGATACACAATCGACAAAAGTAAAACAAGGTATGTAGCTGAGACTTCACGAAGATCAGACAATAAAACAAGGCTTGACACACATGCATTCAACCACAGTCAATTCAACAAAATTACTCTCAAATGCTACAACATCCACACACAAAAAAAACCACAAAAATATTGTGCAACCCTGTTTTGAACACTGTCACTCTTTATTTCAGTCCTTCAAATCCAAAAGAGTAGCTGAACTAATACATTTGTCCAGCACATATTAGTTTGTGTACAAAAAGATGAATACACACCTAATTTGTAAACAAGTTAAAAAATCACTCCTAAACTTAGTAAGTAGCTTAGTGCTAAAAACTAAGAGTCAAAAAGAGTTTATCACTGTTTGTACCTAGGAATCATTTCGGGAAAAAACAAACTTTCCAGTCCTTTTTCATGAAATGTTACAGTTAAAATTTAACTGTGTAAGATCTACAAGTTAGCCTTAATTTTAAAAAAGTCTACAACAGTTCAATGCAACACTATATAAAGGGAAATTAATATATACTATGTACAGTTCATTTATTTACAATAAATGATATATTTATATACACTGTAACGACTCCCCATGATGTGTACTTTTGTGCACAGAAAAACTCCGTAATGCGGCTAGCACAATTACGCAGCTCAATATAAAGATCAATAAAAGTGGAACAGATTCTGCGAGGGGTAAAACAGTCCCCTCTACTTGGTACTGCACGAGCAATGAATCCGTGGCATGTCCCTCGCATAAATACATCACATTAAGTGTAATGTGTAATACACAAAGCACTGTAAACTGCGTATTTACATTCAGAAAAAGGTATCAGTTGTTATTCTTATTATTATGAATATTAATATGTTTATTAATGACTGATTTTTATACTATATACATAATATTTGTTTGTTGTCCCTACTAGATACAAGCGCTGCTAATACAGTCAGTCCGACTAAAAACAATTCTGACAAAAGTCTCAGAGGACGTAATTCTCACCGTGCAAATTAAATCAAAAACTGCTATCAAAACTTCTGAACAGCAGTACAATTTCAGGAAAATTCTTAATACCTTCCCAAGAAGACTCCAAATACACCCTTCCGCACCGTGGAAGGTTATTCTATATACACAAAATGGTCACTGAGAACAGCTAAATGGCAAGACAGTTTGACAAACGGTCTCAGAGAATATATCACCAACATTGTTTCCATCAGCAGATTTACTTGTTTGTTGCTTTTAGAAAAGGTCTCAGCTTCGGGGTTAAGTATGACACACTGCCATTCTGTGACAGCCCATTATTTCTCCAGTGACCAGACAAACAATAGAGGTGTACCCCCTCCACTCTCTCAGGGAAGGGGGGCCGCAGCGTTAGACCAAAAAGACAAGGGAGGGCTCTCCTCAGGCCCCTTCCGGCCAGCCGCAGTAAGAAGGCAGCGGGGGTGTTCTCCGCAGGCACAGGCGCTGCCGCCCCCCCTTCGTGCCCCTGCCGAGGCTAACGACTAGCGACGACTCGTTCTGACCCTCTGCATCTGGACGTACCCCTAGGTCTCCTTCTTCGTCTTGAACTCCTCGCCCAGGATTGTAGCAATCTCTCCTTGCATGAATGCCCACGGCACATTCGAGTTAGCCAGTGGGCACTTTTCACCACTCGGGCAGTATACCTGTGAACACACATGCCAATTAAGTGAATTTTAAGAGGTCTTTCCATTCGGACATGTGTCGCATCAACTGATATCAGTTATGGATATATCACCATATTTTATTCTAATGTACCAGTATGTAACGTATGTTGTTACTAGTATGAAAAAGTTGTTATAATGGGCAGCTAATTGTTTTATAGTGCACCCAAGGAAGTGTGTGAGGAAGGGTGCATAGCACAGATAGACGAGTGACAGTCACTTTTCGTAGTCCGAATTTCATTCTTGCACAGAGAAGGAATACATACATACATACACACAGGGCCGTGCACCACAAACAATTTTCATTGGCCAAAATGTTATACATTACTAATATTGAAGTTATGGTTTTTTGTTCTTTCATGGTTTGTTCTGTTGTGTGAAGGCAATTTTGACATTGTGTCACCTCAGAAGTCTACAATCAAGAACTAAGCAGTATGTCATTGCAAACACAATCCTAACAAGTCTCCTTCCTTTAATTTTAATGAAGCCTTTACTGAGACAGTCAATGTGGCTTCTCCAGTTGTTACATATCCGAGATTAAATAACAGCACAAGAAAGGGGACATAACATTTTGGTGCATATATTAACAGTTTTGCTGTGATTTGGCAAAACCAATGAACATGAAACTAAAACAAAACCTGGCTGTGTGCCAGACTGAGCTGTGGCTTAGCTATCTGTAGGGGGAAAAATCACAACTAATCATAAACTACAGTTGCCCCATTGTTTACAGGGTTTGTCAAAAGTTTCTCACATAACTGATCAAAGCCTTCGACTTAACTCTTATCACAAGAAAGTACAAGAAATAACGAGAGAAATAAAGAATAGAGTGAGGCATAAAACGTCAGTTTGATGAACTGAATGTTCACACCCCTTCCCAAAATTTTCTAATGTGATAAATATCGCATGTCTGTTAAGCTGTGATTGAAATATTGGGAAACTGTATTTATGTGGCATAGCAAATTGGGTGGATCCCATTTCGTGAGAGCAGAACCGTATACCATCATTGAAAGAAAAATATCTGACATCTGAATTTTGTCAATTTTACTGTTTCAGTTGGCTGTGGGATACCATGTTCAGTACAAATGAAATCAAATTTTACTTGTAATATTGTGAAAGTTTTCAACAGTATTATATGTATGCTGTAAACAAACTTTTGAAATTGCAAAACTGCAAGTAATAAGTGCACTTTCAACAGAAATACGCAAAAAATTATCACATTCATTGAAAGTCAGTGTCTTTGAAGCCATACAATAACAATTCAATACACATCTCTCAGGTCTGTTGACGAATCTCGCTTTCTAAATCCCACAACAGTTCACCAAAGCACCCGCTCGACACCACCAGGTGGCGGCTGCCGCATATTGCCGGTTCGGTAGCAAGAGTGAGTTGTTACTTACTAGCAGTAACCGGCAGTCACCACCTGAGAATGCCTCAGAGCTGCTTTGATGAAATATTGTGAGGATTTACAAAACTTGATCTGGCAGCAGACCCAGGAAACACTGAATACATCCACTGGGCAAGCCTAAAGGGTCATAATATTAAATATGTTAAGCCAAGCTACAGCAAGGTCCGAGCATATAAATACAAGCAATAAGCTGTTCCATGTACATATAAATGGGCACTGCTGGGAAGTACTAGCACTTACCTCAGCACCCGCACCCTGCCTCTTGATGGACTCTCTGCTGCACGGGAAACAGAACTTGTGCTGTGGAACAGAAGGACACTGCACGAAGTGCGTGTCTTCCAGCCTCTCCTGACACAGCGTACACTTCAGTGTCGTGGCAGAGCTGCCGCCGGTCCCCGCCGCACTGCCGCCGGTCCCCGCCGGCGTCTGCCCGGGTCCCGAGGCCGCGGCGGAATTTCCGTCGTGCCCTGTAGCGGCTCCGCCACTAGCCGTGCCGGCACCCGCACCGTCCGCTTCGCTGGACGTGGTCACTGTGGTCGAGCTCACCGTCCGGCTGCCAGAGCTACGGCGACTCCCCGTGGAACCTGAGACATCCGTTGGAGGGCCTATTTTACAAGAAAAATCGAAACTAGGTGAAGGCAGCTATATACTTCCAAAACTCAATCTTAAATGTACCTCCCGATGCGTGCACACGAGAGAGAGAACTTATCTTCCTTCTCGAACCTATAGAGGGGTGGGACGGGATGGAGCGACGACTGGCCTCTTGTGGAAAAATGAATTAAGTTTTCGATATCCCACAGACTGGACCTATCGATGCTACTAGGTTACGATCGTTTCTTTCGTGTATGTAAGTGTCGTGTCGGTTGTGGCCACACTTTAAAGTCGACAGAACTAACGAGAATGAAGTGTCACTAGTAGAGCTCGGAAGTTTACTCTTCAGATTGCCACCGTATAAGTAGTGTCGCAGCTCGGTGGTTTAAGACGCGAGGCTGAACGTAGAACTGCCAGAGCATCTGACAGGCGAGTAACGTGCCACCAGAGTGGAGGTAAGACTGACAGTAAGAATAATGTATGCGTAGTAACTTTATTGCCAGGGTGAGTAATAAATGTAGTCAAAGTTAACATTTAAAATGGTAGGCAGCTTGGTGACACTGACCAGCAAGACACTACATTGGAATATTGTGGAAACTGTTGACATATGGACAATAACCCATATAAAAATAATGAAAAGCAGCACAACTGAACAAAAACTTAAGTGAAGCGCAACACAATATTCAGAACTGCGATCAATTAAAGTATTACCACACAAGGATTGGCCAGTGGAACTCTAAACAGCACAGGGATCGAGACATCGAGTAGCAAAGAAGTTTCAAGAGGAATTTGACACGGCTTAACAACTCTGACAGTTTTATCACCAATTCTCTCTGAAGTTCAATAGTAAAAATGAGGACATTGTCTCAGTGGTATAGGTTGTACATATGTTACAAAGAAAAAAATGACAACTTACCCGAGGAGTTGGGAGAATGCTGGGAACCCCTGGAAGCAGAGCGTGGTGGCCCCGGAGGGCTGCCTCCTGCAGAGCGCGGAGATCCGGGTGGCAAGTTGTCTGCCACTGACATGAGAGCAGCCATCGGGGACTGTCCAGGGGCAGCGGCTCCAGCACCACTGGCCGCCGTGGCAGCTGCAGACTCTGGAGGAGTATTGGTGCGTGGACCCAGCGGAGAGCCCGCTCCACCTGCACTCACGCTCATCGCCACACCTGGGTATCCTGCAACAGCACAAACACTACTTTGTCATAAAACACTGTCACAAATGAATCACTGAGGAAACAGCTGCTGAAGGCATAAACATTGTTTGATAACATCTTATCATACCAAAGTAATAACTAAAAACTAAATGTTTGAGGGTTTAAAATTTAGCACTCTCAATTCGCTTCCAACAGGTTTATTTGGTTTGGGCCAGAAGCAGGATGTGTACAGATACTTCTCTGCTATTTTCAGGTTACATCAATAACTGAAAGATTGCAAACTATTTTGTTTACTTCCAGCACGGCACAAGAATCTTATATATACTTTTCATTATGTTATTAAATTTAAAGTGTGTGTTTGTGTGTGTGTGTGTGTGTGTGTGTGTGTGTGTGTGTGTGTGTGTGTGAAAGACAGACAGATAAAAGCTGTCCATTACTGAAACAGTTTTCACAATTGGTGCATGCAAACTTCCCCTGTCTCCTCTTGCGAACTACCTGAATGCTATGGTGATGAAGGCTATGTCGAACAATTTAACTGTACATGACTAATTTTATTCCAGTAATGTGGATGTGTCAAAAGACAATAGTGAAAATTTAATCAGCCGTTACAGTGCATCATGTGAAAAGTCACAGAGGTACTGAAATGTTTTGTAACAGAAGCTGAAACAAAATCCACATATTCTGTCTCTAAATAATGAGGGGGTTGACAGCTACTACAGATGCACTCCAAGAAGAATTCTGGCATATTCTCTGAATCCCCCATCCCTTTTACCCACAGCCACCATGAGGGAAGTTCGGTACAATTTCCTTTTTATTTAACACCAGACTAGCCACTTCAGCTGCAATAATCAACAGTTTTCTTATCTGCACAATGCCCAAGATGTTAAAATGGATCGACTGACTGGCGAAAGTAACACAGCAGTCATACCTCACACACTGTGTTTTACGTACATAGCTTATTTTGTTAGAAACTTGTCCATTGTGTAATACAGAACTTTTTGAACATGCCTAATAGTTTTAGTTTCAAGTGCATCAAACAGACTGTAATTACACAACAGGCTACACTACACTTGAATCTATTGCCATTAACTTTACTTCACATTGCCATTGTTGACTTCGACAATTACCCTCCTAATCAAATTTTTAACTTCGAACCTTACACTGACCACAGACTACGCTACAGACGATCTCGGCACAGCCAACATATATCTGAGTTTTTTTCGTTTTTTTTTTGTGGGGGTTGGGGACGGTGTTTGCTAGATTATCACGCTCTAGGCCTGCATATATGATACATTCCCAACATACACGGAAATGTAATTCTCTTTTTTTCTTCTTATTTTTGTATACTGAAATAACACAACATTTCACTAATTAATATTATACCCCTGATTGCTGGTATTTTGTTCCGGTCACGACCAACATTACGCTAACAAACTTATGTACTTAGTCACGCCGTAGACGCCCTGGTTCTGAAAATGACACGTAATTTTAAGTAACAGATACCGCTACTGAAGAGTTAGTAGTGTGATTCGATTAACTCTTATGCCTTGGTCAATTTAAAATGCAATTTCTACCTCCGTAAACGCTTGATACGAAGGTACGTATGGTATGTTGGAGGCACTGCCCGAGGAAAGCGTTAAATGAATAAGGCTACTGTCATATTTCAGTAATTTTCACTTTTTATCTGTCAATAATCAGATTAGCTGAGGTGCAGGGTAAATATCGCGCATTATTTAAAACCACATCTGAATACACGTATCGGTTAGTACAACGGATGCACGTGAGCGCTCCCGGCCGCTAGAACGCTGTGCAGGTGGCCACGGTGACGTCACAAGCCGTGACCCCGGGCAAGGTCGTGGAGGGCTAATAATACGGCTGGGCCAGCACCGCTGCCGCTGCCGACTGCTATCGCGGACACGTCGCGCCTACGTGCTCTTGCGCAACGCGTCGTGCAGGCTCGTCTTATCTGACGGGGCAAAGTTCACCGCCTCCCCCTCGCCTACGTAAGACGTCCCCACGCACACAACCACCAACCCAACCGCTAATGCAAATAACAAATCTGGTCGTTTGCACAGATGACATTGATATCTCTGCCGGAATGCGGGTGTGATACAATACCTTGCATTTAGAACCATGTCGCAATACAGTTGTCCGGTAGCAAAACGGATGCACTGAGCGCCCGCAACCGCTGGGCTGCTGTGCAGGCGTCGCGGTGACGTCACAAGCCGTACCCGTTGTTGTTGTTGTTGTCTTCTGTCCTGAGACTGGTTTGATGCAGCTCTCCATGCTACTCTATCCTGTGCAAGCTTCTTCATCTCCCAGTACCTACTGCAACCTACATCCTTCTGAATCTGCTTAGTGTATTCATCTCTTGGCCTCCCTCTACGATTTTTACCCTCCACACTGCCCTTCAATGCTAAATTTGTGATCCCTTGATGCCTCAGAACATGTCCTACCAACCGATCCCTTCTTCTTGTCAACTTGTGCCGCAAACTCCTCTTCTCTCCAATTCTATTCAATACCTCCTAATTAGTTATGTGATCTACCCATCTAATCTTCAGCATTCATCTGTAGCACCATATTTCGAAAGCTTCTATTCTCTTCTTGTCCAAACTATTTATTGTCCATGTTTCACTTCCATACACTCCATATAAATACTTTCAGAAACGACTTCCTGACACTTAAATCTATACTCGATGTTAACAAATTTCATTTCTTCAGAAACGCTTTCCTTGCCACTGCCAGTCTACAATTTATATCCTCTCTACTTCGACCATCATCAGTTATTTTGCTCCCCAATAGCAAAGCTCCTTTACTACTTTAAGTGTCTCATTTCCTAATCTAATTCCCTCAGCATCACCCGACTTAATTCGACTACATTCCATTATCCTCGTATTGCTTTTGTTGATGTTCATCTTATATCCTCCTTTCAAGACACTATCCATTCCGTTCAACTACTCTTCCAAGTCCTTTGCTGTCTCTGAACGGAAATGGACAGTGTCTTGAAAGGAGGATATGAGATGAAAATCAACAAAAGCAAAACGAGGGTAATGGAATGAAGCCGTACCCACATACCAGAAAATACACACAAAAAAAGTGTGCATCGTCCCAGTTCCCAGAACTCCTGAAGATCGACGTCGACTGTGGATATTGTATCAGAGACACAGTCCCTTTGACTATTCAGAAACGTCACTAAACCCGCCCGAAGATGTAAACAACCATGCAAGAGCAGCGCCATTAGACGGAGGGGGTCCGACAGCCGATCAGTTCCAGTCGGCAAGGAGTTACACGGCTCGTGTTGTCTCTAGTTTAACCTAGCCTAGACGGTCAATACCGCGGTTCGATCGCGATTGTTAGTTTGTGCCAGGAAGGACTCTCAACAAGGGAAGTGTCCAGGTTATCTAGGAGTGAACCAACGCGATATTGTTGGACATAAAGGAGATACAGAGAGACAGGAACTGTCGATGACATGCATCGCTCAGGCCGCCCACGGGCTACTACTGCAGTGGGTGACCGCTACTTACGGATTATGGCTGCTCGGTGGAACCCTCACAGCAACTCCACCATATTGAATAATGCTTTTCGTACAGCCACAGGACGTCGTGTTGCGACTCAAACTATGCGCAATAGTCTGTGTGATGCACAGCTTCACTCCCGACGTCCATGGCGAGATCCATCTTTGCAACCAGCGCGGTATAGATGGGCCCAACAACATTTCGAATGGATCGCTCAGGGCTGGCATCATGGTCTCTTCACTTATGAGTGTCGCAGATGCCTTCAACCAAAAAATAGTAGAAGACGTGTTTGGAGGCAACCCGGTCAGGCTGAACGCCTTAGACACACTGTCCGGCGAGTGCAGCTACGTGGAGGTTCCCTGCTAGTTTCGGGTGGCATTATGTGGGGCCGACGTGCGCCGCTGGTTGTCTTGGAAGGCACCGTAATGGCTCTACGATGCTTGAATGCCATCCTCCGACAGGTAGTGCAACCATATCGGCAGCGTATTGGCGAGGCATTCGTCTTCATGGACGACAATTCGCGCCCCATCGTGCACACGTTGTGAATGACTCCCTTCAGGATGACGACCTCACTCGACTAGAGTGGTCAGCATGTCTGTGATAGATTGAAAATGGCTGTCTATGGGCGACGTGATCCACCAACCACTCTGAGAAATCTAGGCCGCTGAGGAGTGGAACCATCTGCACCAACTGTGTGCCATGATGAATTTGTGGACAGTATGCCACGACGAATACAGGTATGCATCAATGCAAGCGGACGTGCTACTGTGTATTATAGGTACCGATGTGTACTGCAATCTGGACCACCACCTCTGAAGGTCTCGCTGTGTGGTGGTACAACATGCAATGCGTCGATTTCATGAGCAATAAAAGGCCGAAATGATGTTTATGTTGATCTTTATTCCAATTTTCTGCACAGTTTCCGGAACTCTCGGAACTGAGATGATGCAAACCTTTATTTTATGTGAATATTTACCTTCCGTGCCAATGTATAGAGTGGATAATATACTCCTGCGCTGCTGCTCCGCAAGGACATGCGGAATCATTCTGTAGAGTATACGCCCGGAAGCTTTTCATGGCGTGTTTCGTACTGTGCTGTTATAGTTGTTATACATGTTAGTATTCGTATCGTTAGGTTTGGCATGCAACAACATGCTACTGAGAACATTTTCATGTGTACCAATACACTCTGTGTTATCCTAGGTATCTCAACTTACTAACATGACGATAATGGAAATTAAAACATTTCTCAACAGCAGCTGAAGCGACGTTTTACATACATCTTAGTCAATTTTATTTACAGGTGAAACACTTTTTTGGGCCACATAGATACGCCTGCACTGTATTTCGGTATAATTCTCGCCACCTGTGGCACACTGAAGGTGAGTGTGACAGTAGTTATATTATGAGGGAGGCTACAAATCAGTAAAAAACTGAACCACGTCCCACCACCACATCTAACAGCAGACCCGCTTCCGCACAATAGCCTACGAGCAAATAGAAAACTTTCTGAGCGAAGTTAAGATTACAAATTCAGATCTACAGATGGCAGTTCATCGGTTCGTGTACTCTTGCCGATCATGCGTCTTTTCGTGCGGACACGTCAGATTCGAGTGGAAGTGGTAAAAATAATATTCAGATTATTTCGCAGGCAAGGCGAAAAGTGGTTGTCATTTTCCGTGGGTTCACTGCCTGGTTTACAAATTTTTCTATTTTGGTGCCACTTCGGCGGCTGGACTGTAGCGCACAATAGTGATAATGTTGCAGTTCAGGAAATACATGACACCCTGCGACAAGACATCTCGGCTGTTACTGAATTCGAATCGGCGATCTTCAGATCAAGTGTCTTATCACAGGTGTGTGTTTTGGCGAGCTATATACTTTTCTAACAAGTTGATGCGCCCGCTCCGAATCTCGACAGCGCATTACTGACAAAACAAAATACAGCAATTTGTCACCCTAGTCTTAGACAATTTTCTCCACATATAATAAACACGCCCTTAACTGTTCGAACGCCGCTGCGTCACAGAATGACATACTTTAGAGCTCATGCGGATCTAACGTTTCACAGAGAAAATAACACGACACATCAGTTCAGAGTCCACACTCTGCGATTCAATGACAGCAGGCGTTGTAGCGTAATGCCCCGCCAACGCTAGCAGAGCTTTGGCAGTCTTCTGCCAAGGAGGCAAAGTCCTCAGATTACATCCTCAAATACAGCTTACCTCGGAATCACATTCAACAACTCGTGGTGTTAGCTTAACAATGGAATGTCCCGGCATTTCTACAGCCCTTGAATGTGGAGTTTCTCGTGTCGTCTAGGTGGCCTCGTCGTCGATTGGACGAACGCCCACTGGTGTACGAAAAAAGAAAGAAAAAATCTGAATCCTATGGAAACACCCGAAACAGTGCACGACATCAGTGCCACATTACTGACGACACCAGTATTCATTCCATATGTTAGCATATTTCGGTGGTTGATCTGGCAGTAATATCAACAAGTAAGTGCCTGGGGTACACGACCAGGCATTATGAAACCTAAGCTCTGCTAAGGCACCTGCAAAACCGTGCCAGGCGGAAGCCACTGACGCCCACGCAGCCTAAAATCCCCTGAGCCGTCGCTATTTCTGAGCTGCCGTGCGTCAAACTGCTTTGCGGCAGCTCGCTGGGTAGCGTGGAAACTTGGGCTGTTGCTGTTCGTTCAGCTTGCATCTTCTTCGACGCCGACAATTCTTCCACTGTCACTAAATTCAATGTGTAACTGACGTTGAAAGTACATACTTAAGTAAACCTGTGAACTACATCGGACGTTGGGAATCTTCGTAAAAACTGTTTATGATCGTCTTCCTCTCACACGTCATGTAGAATCACAGAGTGCTAAAATACTTAAAGGGTGTCGTCGGGGCTTTAAAAATCTCCATTTGACAGTAGGATCGTCAACAGAGTCACATACCTTCCGCTGGACGAGACACGAGGGATAGGTTTTCCAATTTAAACCGCAACACTGCCTCTATCGGTCTTCCCATCACCAGTGGCGACGAAAATTTCTGCGAGCACCATGGTTCGAACAAGCTGCCTCCAGATAGAGTGCCGCTACACTACGTGAGTTTACGAGTTGTGTAGTAACGTAATAGAACGACAGAACTCCCTCCTTAACCTTTGTTCACGTGTGTGCACTTCGGTGCTGATGGCAAGGACCTTTAGTTACCGAGCGGGGTGGCGCAGTGGTCAGACACTGGACTCGCATTCGGGAGGACGACGGTTCAATCCCGCGTCCGGCCTTCCTGATTTAGGTTTTCCGCGATTTCCCTAAATCACTCCAGGCAAATGCCGGGATGGTTCCTCTGAAAGGGCACGGCCGACTTCCTTCCCAATCCTTCCCTAATCCGATGAGGCCGATGACCACGCTGTCTGGTCTCCTTCCCCAAACCAACCAACCAACCAACCAACCTTTAGTTATGGTGTATTTTAGAAGACGGAGCTACCTTTAATCTTCTAAGCGCACTCTCAGACTTTCGGCCACGAGGATGGTCGGAGTAGCTTAACTTCAGCTACAGTACATGTTATCTCGGGGTAACACGGCGATTAAAAGTATTATTTAGATTACACAGGCAGAATTTCGGTGAACGATAGTTCCGCGTTTTGCTTCTGCTTCTGTACAAGACGCACTGAGCAGAATTGTCTACCATTAACGCTGCCAGTGCTCAGGAGTTAAGACAATACTGATCGACACTATTCCATTTTTATAAGTGAATGTATTCCCACCAACCACCTCGCCTAGGCTAATAGTGCGCTTACAGCAGTCAAATTGGGTCTCATTACGGCTCTGTTTGACGGCGAATCTTACCGTCAAATGGGGACGTTACGCTCCACCTTTATGTAACAGCACAGTTTATATGAAGCAAGATGGTGAAGGACTTCTCCTCCGGCCTCGATACGTCATCATAGTGAGGTACTGACTGCAAGAGGGTGGAGAGGGGCGTGAAGGCTACGTCAGAATGGTCTGACCCGTACCACATCTGTCGCCTCATTGTCAGTATTTTACTGTTACTGTTCGCTATTCTGTAGCGGGAACATCAGCAATCGCGATCGAACGTCATCGACAATTATGACGCACATCTAGTTAACAAGGATGTAGTGTGGATGCGGTCGGTTAGATGGAAGCACTGGTGCGGTGTACTTGGACCTGGCTTGGAGTTGGGGGCTAGGGCCGGGGATTTTCCTGGCGCGTTGAGAGGGGGAACCTCACCGGTCCAGGTCCGGGCGACCTCAGGGGAACCGGCCGCTAAAGGTCGCTATATGCTAATGCAGGACCCGGCCAAACCTGCACCGTTACCAACTGCTGCTTTCCGCGGGTGTGCACAGTCGAAATAGTAGCTGATACCATGCTACGTCCCATCTCAGCAACGACATACTGCGGATAAACGTGTATTTCACTCTTCAAATCTTGACAACGGCTGTTTCTGTGATGGTATGGTGTTGGACAGTTATAAACGATTCTATACAGTAGTTAATTTTGAATAGCTTCTCAAGTTCTTTACCAGAAGGATTTTCCCCACTTCTATTTCACAAATATAGCAATCTGCCGCTTCCCTGTTTAGCTTGCACATGAGCAATACCTTTATTGACAGCGCCGAAATCCTGCACTTCCAACACATGCAGCAGCAGTAGGCCTACGCACACAACAGTAAACGCACGCACGAGCGACCACGTCAGCGCTGGCGTGATGCCAGCGCAGCTATCCGACACTCCCGGAAACTAGTCAGCAGCTTCGACCAACATACGCACGCTTTTAGCTTCTCACCTGGCGATTTGTTAGCAGTCAACGCGCAACAGAAATGTGCTCTGAGCACTATGGGACTTATCATCTGAGGTCATCAGTCCCCTAGAACTTAGCACTACTTAAACCGAACTAACCTAAGGACATCACACACATCCATGCCCGAGGCAGGATTCGAACCTGCGACCGTAGCGGTCGCTCGGTTCCAGACTGCAGCGCCTAGAACCGCACGGCCAGCACGGCCGGCGCCGCGCAACAGATACAGCGCTTAGGAAAGATACGAGTTATTTTGGGAAAAAAATACCTACAACAGAAAATATTCCTGAATCAACTATTTACGTGAATTCTGAGGTTTTCCCAGCGTTTCGATGGACGGGGCATGTTTTCGGATATATTTGTTAAGTAAGTTTTCGGCGGTTGGCCTAGGTGAGTGGACTTTTCGCTTCGTAGCGTATGGGGAATGATGAGTTGTAAGTACTGACGAATGAAACCTCACAGATGATTTATACGGGGGGCACGTATGCGGAAGAACAGTATCTGTGTCTAATAATGAAGATCATGTAGTAAGAAGAAAACTATTAATGTACAACTACTTCCAAACACGCAAGGCAACTGATCTTTAACTGCGTAATAAACGTAAAAAAAAAAGTTAATCCCCATGAAGGTATAGAGATTGGACTGTGTCAGTTTCGTGTACTACATGGAGAACAATATATATATATATATATATATATATATATATATATATATATATATATATATATATATATATATAATAACTTGTTCTACAGTCGAACCTGCTAGTTGCTATAGCTCTTTAGTAGTACATAGTTTCTTCACTATTCCCTTTTCTAATTCATATTGTTCATTTGCACTGTTCTGGATGGACGGATTAAGCCGATAGATTCCGCTGTTTCTACCGAGATTGGAACATTAGCTAATGTCAACCGCAGAAAGTGCTTTAATTGGATTCTAATTTTACATATTAGGAATTTTAAGCAGTCTTTAGCAATTATGTACATATTTTGCACGTTTGCTCTAAATTCATTCGCCCGATTTGGCATCAACTAATCAGCACGTTCTACTTTGCCACGTTCGCTCAACGTGTAGCGTTGCTGTGACATGTGCGTCAGGTTTGTTCGACCTACGAAAAAAAACATTGGATACAAATCTAGCAATAGCATTGGTTAATACATCTATATACCCTTTTGCTACCTCCCTCTGGTCCAACTGGACCTCTCATTGATTGAAAATTGTTATGTTCGACTACTCGGATACCATTTGGAGCCACTGATTGATGATTGCGCCATACTACCCGTACACGACTGCTAGCGATTGATTTGTAGAATATTCTGGACAATTCGAGCCAATGATCTGACCGATCAGATGGCCCGACATGAATCCAACTGACCGCTTGACGGGCACAATAGAGTTCAGTTCGTGCACAAAATCGTGGACCGGCAACACTTTCGGAATTGTGGACGGCTATAGAGCCAGCATGTCTCAATATTTCTGCAGGAGACCTCCAACGACTTGTCGAGTTGCTGCGCAACACCGGGCAAAATGAGGTATTAGGAGGTATCACACGACTTGCCACCATGTACATCGCGAACGCTCGGCTACGTCAGGGGCCAAGCGGAAAAACAATATATTTTTTAAAAATATGAAGTCCTACCAGGCACTCCGCTGTTTGGTGTTGACAATGTAGTATGGTGCATTTCGCTCGCCGCCCTCCCGTAGCACCCCGGAGTATCGGAACAACGGCGCTGTTAGGTGAAAGTTTCCGGGGTAAAGTTATACGTGGCTTCTCAGTGGGTCTGCCACGCGCGCGTTGTTCAGGCCGCTGTCGTGTCGTGCGGTAGGTCGCGGCAGCTACCCTGCACACTGCATTTTATTGCTCCGCAGTTAAGTTTAACGACTGCGGTTAAGAACAAGGGCGCGTGACCCGAGCTGGCAGGAAAGGTCGCAGTGCACAGAGGCTAGCAAGAGCTGACGTGATGGTCTGCAAAGGAAACAGCCGTTGGAAGTCTCGTACGGCGATTCAAAATGGTTCAAATGGCTCTGAGCACTATGGGACTTAACATCTGAGGTCATCAGTCCCCTAGAACTACTTAAACCTAACTAACCTAAGGGCATCACACACATCCATGCCCGAGGCAGGATTCGAACCTGCGACCGTAGCGGTCGCGCGGTTCCAGACTACGGCGATTCAGATTTAGGTTTTGCGTCGTATGATTTAACAGACGTTGAAGCATCTACTGAAAAACTTTATACGCCCAGGGTAGAAGGGTGACTACTGTGTTAGCTTTCGCCGGCCGGGGAGGCCGAGCGGTTCTAGGCGCTACAGTCTGGAACCGCGCGACCGCTACGGCCGCAGGTTCGAATCCTGCCTCGGGCATGGATGTGTGTGATGTCCTTAGGTTAAGTTAGGTTTAAGTAGTTCTAAGATCTAGGGGACTGATGACCTTAGAAGTTAAGTCCCATAGTGGTCAGAGCCATTTGAACCAAGTCCCATAGTGCTCAGAGCCATTTGAACCTTTTTTTTTGTGTTAGCTTTCATCGCTTTAAAGCAAATCCCACGAGCTATTTTTTCCCGTAACCTTCTCCAATATTTTAGAGGGAGAATTTTCTTTGGGTTACAGCTGGACAACTTGGCTGATTACATGAACTGAGAATGGGCCTCCGCTCGCGAAACTACTCGCAAAGAAAGAAATGTAAATAAGTATAATGGAATAGAAAATGCGGTTGTGGAACTAATATTTCCAGAGATGCGCCGGGGCAGTCATAATCGAAAGGGTCGATTTCCTTCCCCAATGTGACCGTTGTTCCTTTGCTTTGTCGGCAATGGAGCGTAAAAACTGATCACTCTTATAAGCAGCAAACCTATTACCTGATTGTGATGGTCCATGTCCGAGTATTAATGCGGTTCAATCTTCAGTTTGTTCAAACAAAGAAATGGAGACTTCGCTTCCGTGCACTACGGTGACTGATAGTTGTTCTCACTTATTGGCTTCTATCTTTACCCAGTCCGCCCCGAAAGCTGAATGGTCAGCGTGACGGACTACCGTCCTAAGGGACCCGGGTTCGATTCCCGGGTGGGTCGGGGATTTTCTCCGCTCAGGGCCTCGGTGTTGTGTTGTCTTCATCATCATTTCATCCCCATCCGGCGCGCAGTTCGCCCAATGTGGCGTCGAATGTAGACATCCACCAAGGCAGCCGGACCTGCCCGTAAGGGGCCTCCCGGCCAATGACGTCAAACGCTCATTTCCATCTCTACCTACACAGCTATCTTCACACAGTTTTTTAGCATTTAACTCTTACAGTTTTTTAGTTAGTTTACGTAAGCTGGATACAATATTTTCAATTAAGTACATGGTGATATATATCTAGTTATAATGAAGGTTCATAATTAGATACTATTTGTAATTGCATTTCGTCAATTAAAACAAAGTTGAGAATAAAATAGTGAGATAAAGTCGTGATGGGAAGTACACACTACATAACTGTACAGCTAAATACATTTACGTTACTGATACAAATATTGCCAACGTATTTCCTGCAACGTATTTCCTGCACAAGTCTTACATAAGTCAGTTGCACTTCACTGCATTGTGTACACTAACAAGCAAATTCAAATTTACAAATTTGTTGCACCTTGATTTAACAGAGATTTATCTGATTGTCTATGTCTATACTACTATTTAATTTTTCTGCACACAAGAAGCGAAAGTGTTCCTTGTACATCCTGTAGTCTCCTGACGCCTGGAGCGTCAGTGGAGGTGTTGGAACAGAACATTTTAACGTCACCAGAGGCGAAAACTGTTGTCTTCGATTACCAAAGAAGAATTGGTCGTCATCTCTGTGATTCCACATTCGCAAAGCGCTGAGTTTGAAGAAAGCCAGAATGTGTAATGGATACTCACTCACAGCACTTGTACCCAGACACATTTCGCTATCAACAGTGAAACAAACACTTCCTCGTGCAAACATTCTCAACGATGAAGTGCATATGTGCTACGTCGCCGTGAGGATTTCGTTTATTTCATGATGGCTCCTGTATCTACGTAGCAACAGTTTTAGTACTCGGCTCTTAAAAGTCTGGACGCATTCGTTATGCAGCGCGTACATTACACAAGACGTTAGGTCGTTTCTACCAGAACTGAAGAGAGATTGCCATCGACAGGGGAAAACCAAGATAACGCTGCAGCAGAAGGTATTTTTCTAAAATCGAATAACGAATGTTCCGTATCCACTGTACAGTGGACGCTACTTGGGCGACTTGGGTGTCCCTAAACCAAACCTGTCGGGGAAAGAGTATCGACAGTTTAACGGGTAATCGGAACAGCGTGTTGCTTCCATTGTTCACCAGAGACGACTGGTTACATTACAATTACGACGTTTTAAAGAAGAATTTGATTATACCTCACAATGCCATTTCTATGTGCAAAATTTCGACAGCTGCGAACGGCCCGACAAAAAGACTGAGCTCGGCAGTACTCCGTGTGATGCACTGCGATGGACGCAGAGGAACAGCTAAACGAAGCTTCCAGACGTGAGAACGCCGACGACCTGGCAACACCGCACGCGACTACGCCCGCCGCGCTCTTGCCATCGCCTTTAGTACTCGAGCCATACAGCATTCTATCCTGTTCTGGAGGGAAAATTTGTCCCTTCCTTGTTATTGACGGTCTTCTCCACTACACGTGGAGCGTCAGATTAACTTAGAACAAAATACACCAGTGGTGGATGTGAAGTTGTGACAGAACGTGAACTTCCCATGATCCCACTGGAGGTGATGAAGTCACGTCCCCAAAGTCGCAACAACTGAACTTGTCGGAAATACTCCGCAATGAAATTGCGAAGAAACTGGAAAACTTTATATTCAAATAATGACCGGTACTCTTAAGGAAACATCAATGGATGTGACGTGTGAACGTTTACGAAAAAATATGAGGAAACACGATGAACTGTTGACGTTTGAAAGAAAAATTACCAAGAAATATTTAGGACATGTAATCGAAATTGTACAAACTGCTGAAGGGGGGAAGGTTGAGCTGTATAGTAAGTGTGTGAGGAGAGAACTTAATATATCACAGTTTGCAGAAACAGTTGTTGGCCAGTGGAGAAAAGGAGAACCCAGAAGCCGATACGAGTTAACAATCAAGGTGACGCAGCAAAAATAGATCTAATAGTCATCCAACGCATTAGATAGAAATAACTGAATGAGGCTTATGGAGTAGCCATAAGATCGATAATGCCCTAGTCAAGTGAATAACCAATAAATAAATTACTTCAACTATATATTTGAGACACTCTTGTTCGCCCACGCAGGAGCAAGAAATCAACTGGAATAAGCAAGGGCAGACGTTTTTTGGTTTCCCCCTCCCTTTTTCTCGCGCTACCCTTATGTCATGTTACTACACACATCAAGATGGTGCAACAAAAATCAAGCTTGTTTTATGCTTTCTGTGAGATAGGGAACACTGTCGATTCCGCCGTTTAGCAGTTTAAAATATTGACTACGCATCACTGCAAACAGCGCGCAGTCTTCAAGAATGAAGCAAACATTGAGGGGAAATACTGATTATGGGGCTCTAATCTTATCGGAGCCAGTGATGCGAGTCACAGCAGCAAGTTGTAAATAGCACTATCACAGAAAGAAAAAGCTGGCCGTTATGTCAGACAGCATAGCTCTTAATGAATGGCAGAGACAGCAATACACCGTCTATGTGTGACCTGGTCTCCGGTATCATACCTACCACTTAGCAGAGCAGGTTTAAACCACAGTGCAAATATACTTTTAATACCTTTTAAAATAGATTTTTTATTCCTTCGCAGCTAATCGAACTATAGAATGGTAATCCAAAAGACAATTACGGTAGTTACACGATTCCAAAGTAAAGCAACAGAAGTTACTCGCACCCTGACTTCATCAAGTCTAGTTACTGTCCAGCGTGTGCATAATTCACGGACGATCGATAAGCAATTAACTGAGTTTTTAAACATACCGACAGCAGCGAGTCGCTTATACCTAATAATTTATCGATCTAATGTTCGTTATGGCAACCCGAAATACACACGGGAGAGTCAATAAACAATGCGACTGTGAGAATGCGCGGAATACTGGCCGAAGAGTCTGTTCTCACTGGTCGTGCGATCTGAATTCACTCTCGTCTTGTCTTTTCGACGAGCGTCCCACTCTATTAGAATTCTGTTCAGCCTTGACAAACATCTGACACAGAAAATTTATACTTTTAAACATATATCAATATTAAACACCGGCCGGAGTGGACGAGCGGTTCTAGGCGCTAGTCTGGAACCGCGCTACCGCAACGGTCGGAGGTTCGAATCCTGCCTCGGGCATGGATGTGTCTGATGTCCTTAGGTTAGTTAGGTTTAAGTAGTTCTAAGTTCTAGGGGACTGATAACCTCAGCAGTTAAGTCCCATAGCGCTCAGAGCCATTTGAACCAATTTTAAACAGGCAATTTCAAGCGTAGTACTTTCACCAGAAATAGCTTTTTATAACTGAAAAATCGTTTAGCAACCCTCTTCCAACTTTTATTCCTAAACGGCTTAAGATGACAACCGTAAAGAAATCGAGATCAGCTATAAACGTTACGTTCTCGCTCACGACACTGCGAGTAAAGCATTTAATATTAACATCAATTTCCAAAATTCCTAAATTAAGATCAGCAAAAACAACGTCTTTGAAGGTACTGCACGGTCAACATTTGAAAATAGCAACAGAAAAACCAACTCTAGATGTCAACCCACAACACTAAGTTAATTTTATGAGACAGCAACGCTCTTGCGAAGGAAATATTCGTCAACGGAACACATTTCACATGTAGACCTATTTCAAAACACACGGGAGTAAATTTGATGCAAATGCAACAAGCATGTTTCCCAGTAACATAAAGGGCGACTCCGATGTAGTGTTCTGAACTGCTTCAACTACTTTCGAACTTACATCTGATATGGAGACTTACTGACTGATGTTCGGATATAATAAACTACACCGTGTTGCGTTCCGATCAATGCTGACATCGAACCCCTGTTAGTTAACGAAATATTACGCAATTTCATGACAAAAAACTGAACTTTGGACAAAAGAATTATTACACCTTCGTAGCTGTGTAGTTCAGATTGCGTAAGCTGAAAGGAGTGGGGGACGTAGCGCGCTTGGCGTGAGAAACGGAGGCGTATCACGCCATGAATTATCCCACTCACGCCACGCAAGCAGCCAGGCACGCACGCTCGCACACACAAAGGCCTGCTGTCGCGTCGGCTCACCGCTACCTAACGTGGCAACGCCGCCGGCGCGATCGCGCAACACCGCATGACGCGTCCGTTGGCTACGTGCCCTGCCGCTGTCGCTGCAGGCCTGACGGGGGGGGGGGGGGGGGAAGCCGGGAACGTTCGTTACGCGCGGCGCAGGGACACGAAAGGACGTGGAGGAAAGGAAGGGGGCACGAAAAAAAAGAAAGAACCCGACGACCGGGGGAGGGGAGGAGAAAACGAGTGGCACGCTGCTACGTCGGCCGCGGCGGGCAGGCTGCCAGGCGTGGCGAGCCATGAGAAACGAAACGGGCTGGCGGCGCATTCCAGGCGCCGAGGCGCGGCGGAGGCAGCCGAGCGTGACGTCACGCGCGACGCCAGCGACCGCGTGACTCACATTGCGCCGCCGCAGCCGCCATCTTGCGCGTTACGTGAGGGCCCTCTCGCGGCTCTACATCTGCACTCGAGCATGTCATCGTACAGTACGTGGCAAAGGGCACAAACATGGTGTAATGGTGTACAATTATGGTTTTACGCTATACACAGCAATCATGTTTGTTCATTAAACTATGAGAATCGGGCGCACCTATTACGCAAGCAACTGTTCTTGTCAATGCCCAATGCTTTAGCACTCAATGTCTTCAGTGGACACTTAGTCGGTTCTGTAAAATGCACCCATGTTTTACGTGATTACTGGGCTGAAATTGCGACTAAAACTTTTATGCCTTCTGCAATTATTAGAACTACTTGACATTCTAAATAGTTCTGAAATCATCTCAACAGGCATAAAAATATCTGGAGATAAATGTCGTTCTTTACATATGTTTACACTGTACGAAACTGAATAAAAGCATTTACTAATGTTGGCACAAATGTGCTAAAATATATTTGAGCTTTACATAAAAGTTAGCTCCGTAATAAGCGAGCATGAATTCCCATAATGAACTGCCAGTTTCAATTGCAACCTCCTGTTCCAGAGGCGGGCCGGGAGAGAGAAGAAAATTTCGTATTACTCTACTTTATAAACCAGAATTTCTGTAATTTCACCCTCGTGCTCCTCACCTGAGATAAGTTCGAGAAACTGATATTTCTCTACTCGCACTGGAACACGAGCTCTGCGTTTTTTGAGTACGCGTCTCCACACTGCCATTAAGCAGGTTTCATTTCCAATACGCTTCCAGTTTATGTGGAAAAAATAGTGTGGTTGTCTACAATGTCTTCAAATCGAAGTTAAAATTTTTCCTTTTGGCACACTCCTATACTTTAGTTCCTAGCAGTAGTTGATAACATTTTTGCTGTAATGTGTCATTAATTCCCGGAAAGCCTCATTTTTTCGTGCTTCATCTTCAATTTATAAATTTTCTAATCATCCTGTGACCTGGTACTGATTCGTTTCATGACTGAGTAGTTTTGGCTTACTTGGAACTTGTTAAAATCAATAGTGAACTTACCGTTAAACCTTTGACTTTCCTTAACACCAGTTAATATTTGTGTTATATTCTAATAGCTGTACTTCCGTAAACAATAAAAATTGGACACATGTTATAACGGATGAATTATCCGAATTAGTCTGTACTACAAACTAGTATCGTCATTTGTGTCGACTGTACATGTTTCGAGCATAAAAGCAAGTTGAGGTACAGCTGCGCCCCTGGAAGGCTTCTTTGTCCGAGAGTTACCCTCGGGCAATGCGCGAAGCTCCGGGTCGGCCTTTAAATTTAGCGCGGAGATACTGACCAGCGCCGTATTTTTGGCACCAACGGACAAGTCCATCCCGTTGCGGGGCACGCCGTTCTAGTATTATGCCGGGGTTTTCCTTCACCGTCGGTGCATCATACCACTAATACAAGGACAAGTAGCATAGTGTCCTCCGTACTTTCGAGGCCATGCATCGCTAATCGCAAGGCAGGTCTTGGAAATGTGAGAGTGGATTCTTGTGTTCTGGAGCCTCCAGAAAGATTACTTTTTCATAATACTATCAGTGCTGTAGCTGAAAAAGTAACAGGCCATTAAAATGAACGCACTGCAGAAACCTGTGTCAGACTTAATTTTTCAATTTACCGATTGGGCTGAATGTCTGGGAGGGAGTGCAATTACCTTATGATACGTTGACATATTAAAAAGTAGTGGCGCCGGAAGTACTAGACTAAATGAGGAAATATGTCTACGGAACTTCCGGGAACATTAAAACGGCACTATGCCAATGATCTTACCGACAGAGTTCTGGCTCACAGCTTTACCTCTGCCAGTACCTTTCTCATTCCTTCCAATCCCCACAGTTCTCCTGCATATCCTTTGTTACAGGAGTGATAGTCCTGCTGGGTATATACAACTTTGAAGTTACGATTGAGATATACTGCACAATAACCAATACTGCCATGTATGCAACACTTCACCTCAGGAAACTTACTGTATGCACGAATATGAGTACCGTTACAGATGAAAACCTATCTTCGCCAATGCATTTTTCGAACTCTTCAATGCAACACTGTGCTAAAATAGGGCTACCGCTGGCAGAATGAGCGTCCACTGCTCGTTTTGTTGTTATCAGTTGGATGCAGTGACGTAGCCTCTCCAGCTATTGTTGCCCCATGCCTTTCAGGTACCTGATTTGTTGTTTACAATGCGTCTGTACCTTTGTAGCATTCAATTCCACAGGTACAATAAGTCTTCTAATATATGTTTATGCAACCTACGAATCTTACACCGAGAGTTCACTCACTATCCGTGACCCGTTAATATTCTAGGCTTGTTTCATCACTGTGTCTGATGTCATTTTATAATTCTTTACGGACTTTTAAGAATTTTCATATTAAAAATTCTGGGCTGTTACCTTTCAGCAAGCCCTCTTAATTAAAAAAAATACTATGTTGGACCAATGGAAAGACTTTACGTCGTCATATGAGTTAATGCCGATGTGTAGATTATTTTATGCTTCCCTCATAGACATATATACCATCTGGGAGTCGATGCGGAGCAGATTCGATTGATTAGTCACCGCAAATCAGGAAAATGGGTTAAAATGGGGCCCAGCGATGGTTGCTTCGGTAACTAAAAAAAGATAAGGTAATGATCAATAAGAAGACAGTTTTAACCCCAAGGGGGGATTCACTTGATCCAGTGGACCCAGTGGTCATCCAGCACGTTACTAGGAAGGGTATGATGCACATGAGGTATGCTGTTCCAGTCACTGTCCTACTCAGTATTTTGCCAACATTACAGCTCCAAATAATAACATGCACCAGAAATACATTGGAGAATTTTTTTAATCACTATTTCTGACAAGTCAGATTCTTCTTCATTTTCGGGTGGTGCCTCAGTGAAAACTCGTCTTTTGCTTGGCATTTTGAAATAGACAAATGTTAGAGTGTGTAACATCCTGACGACATCCGAGACCATTAACAGACTGAATAACAGCTCAGTTGGGCAAGGCTGGGGACAGAGAATGGTCGTGACCTTGCAGAAACTGCGGGAAATTCCGTTTATTTGGTACTGCAAAATTACCTAGAAAGCGAAACTGGATGACTTTTAAGGGGACTAAATACCGTTACAACAAAATACTAGTACAACGTCTTAACCACGAAGCATTTGGAATTCAGCCTTCGGCTACTTTCGTCACTACCTCTCCCGAACTGCCGAAACTAAAGTGTGTGGGCAGTATTAAACTACGTCAAGTCTGACTATAGTCTTCATACTAAACACCGTGAAAACTTGTGATAACTACCGAGAAAGAGGCTTACTGAACTCGGCATATTCCAATTTTAACAACATCGTCAACAATAAATTGTACTCATTATGAACCGATCATGGATGATGGGTATTTTTCATTGAATCTACTTAATACATAACATAAAAACAGATTTCAACCAAGAAACACACATTGCCTTTATCGACTTCAAAACTGCTGTCAACAGAAACTAATTATACATATTCTGGCATATGATTTGTGTTTTCCAGCCATTTATCGATAATATATACAAAATTTGCAGAACGAATTTAATCTGTGTCAAGAAAAAGAGATGATTATCAGAATGGGGCAGAATGCACACAGGAGTACCTCTGATCAATCTTCTTTATTATTTATAAGAATACAATCATAAAAAAAGTGTAGACTTTTGCCACACTACTGTTATCAAATAAAAAATACAAACCTACATGCTTTACTTTTGACAGATAATTAAAATCTTATACAATCTTCTGAAGATGACCTGCGATGTTCTGTACACAGGTGTTACATCTAGAAATACGGCGTGGACATCAACACAGAAAAAAAACTATGACCCTCTGCGTAAAATACCGAGTACAAACAAAATTATGTTTGAAAAAATAAAACTCAAGAATGACTGAAGGCATTCACATATTTAAGCCATACACTATCCGTCCGGATGAAATAATACCTAGCTGAAAAAGCCATCAGGTACACAAAAACGTTGAGAATCATTAAAAATGTAATGAAACCACCTACAGTAAAGTAGCACACCATAGAACGACTTTACCAGACCATTTCAAGACCTGTTCTGTACTGTGCTTTGGCAGAGAAGCTGGGACAACAGAGACAAAAGGTGTGAAAAGACACAACCTGAGAAATGAAATTCAGACTGATAGCTGGTTGCACAGAATGGGATCACAAAAGGAATGAATATGCGTCTAAGGACCTACAATTAGAACCCATCACACATTATACACGAACAACGAAAACAATTGGAGAAGACGTGTTACGAAAACAATTCGAGAAAACTTATCACGCATGAGCCCAACGAGGATTCCAAAACCCATGGTACACTACCATGCCAACAGTGGAAGATCTCTAGACCGAACAATAAAAAAAAATATAAAAAAATGGCACGAGACAGTATCGACGGCGTAATTTTTGGAAGGATGATGACGATGATAATGACGAATCATCCTGCCGGTGGACGAAGGAAACAGACTATTCACAGTCCACTACGTAACGGCAGAGGAGCAGTGGTTGGTACCTCTGAATGTTTGTGACATGAGTAAGAACTTATACCCGCAGCGAGCAATTACAATTACGATCTACTCTGGCAGCAACAGGAAAACCCACCTCGACTGCAATAGCCCAATGGCTGGAAAGTTCGCCCGCACACCCTACGCGGGCCCCAAGCGTCAAGTTCAAGTATACCAGCCGCTGAGAGACAGAGAGAGAGAGAGAGAGAGAGAGAGAGAATGTACTCTCAACGGGCGTGGGCAGCGGACGGGATACAGCTGCGCGCTGGCGATCTGCCAAAGGCTTGCTGCGAAATTGTTGGGCAACCTCAACAGCCCACTGAAAGCTATACTCTCAACTGTTCACCGCGTTACAGCCGATGACACAAGAAAACGCATCAACACACACAGTTGCGTGGGAGTGAACAGCAAATGGGATATCAGTTAATCCCTTACGCCTTAAGGCGTTAAGACATCGCTAAATCATATTGGGTGAGAGCTTAGAAATGCTGCACAGAGACGTCGCTGAGAGAAGAATTCTCCACTCCATTACATTTTGACGCAGTATTGGTATTTAACGTAAGACATAACTACCTGCAAATTCGACACGTAAAGGGTAATTTCGCGTTCTGAAGTTAGCTATGTGATTGCATCGCCTTTTATCTCCAGGATACGCCTGCTTTAATCTTTACCCCTACAACGTGCCTTCATTGTGCCGCACAGGGTAAGAGGAAAACAAAGACGCGACGTACTTAATTTCGAAAGATGATCTAACTGCGTTTATAAGTATCCTCGTCTGGGAGGTGCCAGAAGCGTAGAAAAATGCCATCATTACACCGAAATTAAACTACGGCCAAATTAGTTCCGTTTTTTTTCTACTCTTTTAAAAAGTACTGTGACCAACCATACTCTCCTGTAAAAGTCAGTACTGTCATAAGTCTATTTTAAAAAGCGCCACTGACAATATCCGCTACATCGTTTAGGTCAACAGAATTCTATTGCGCTTTCTTACGGCATTCTGGTCTTGTTTTCGTTTCTGTTGAGTATCAGTCTAGGGTTGGCAAATGTGTTCTACAGGTCCAGAATTCAAATAGTTCAAATGGCTCTGAGCACTATGGGACTCAACATCTGAGGTCATCAGTCCCCTAGACCTTAGTTGAACCTAACCAAGGACATCACACACAGCCATGCCCGAGGCAGGATTCGAACCTGTAACCGCAGAGCCGGTTCCAGACTGAAGCGCCTAGAACCGCTCGGACACACCGGCCGGCAGGTCCACAATTCTGTTCGGAAAAAAATGTATCTCCGAAAGTACTTTGTGTGATTATCTCGGGTATCAGTCAACAAAGTGGGGGTCGTTAATCAATGTCCTACGTTCCACCAAACTCGAAGTGAACTGCCGCTTAGCGCCTTTGCCCACGTGTCGGTCACTACGGGGCGCTCCCCACACACGTGCTCTCACAGCTGGTTGGCGCCGCTACCTGCTCATTCCGCCTTGCCGCCCGGAATAGTCGCCCGAGCCTATTACCCAACGACCGGGAATGAAAGGGGCCCCGGGAGGAAATAAATAAAAAACGGCGCGCAGCCAACGCCAGTGGGCCTGGCACGCATGCGCGAGCGGCCGCCATGTTGTCTACTGACGTCACATCCCGGACGTGACAGCCGCGTCCATTGGCTGTGCTGTGGCCGTAGGTAAGGAAGCCAGTGCCGCCTCATCTGCCTTCCTCGGCACGAAATAACAAGCGATTACCCGTGACTTCAAATTTGGAATGAAATTTCCGTATTTATCATTGCGTGACATACTGACTGCCAAATCTCGTCTCCATGCAGTAAACTTACAGCGGGAAACCGATGGATGTCTCTTCCTGAGACTGATGGTTCACTTCAAATTTGGAATGAAATTTCCGTATTTATCATTGCGTGACATACCGACTGCCAAATCTCGTCTCCATGTAGTAAACTTACAGCGGGAAACCGATGGATGTCTCTTCCTGAGACTGATGGTTCAGTTCATTTCCTGACTACAGATCTTTTTACTATGAAGCCTTATGCATGAAGAGTTCTCCACACCCATAATTGTATGTAATATAAAACACAGCATTAACCACAACGGCTGCTGAACGTTCTGGGCAATTTTCATATGCTGTGCTATGACACTTACCTGACTATACGCATTCATTCACACTGAAATTGCAGACTATGCCTCAATACAAACAAAACATTAACATTTGGACTGTTGATCGGCGTCTGAGGCTAGAAAATACCCTATGCTGTGCGTTCTTTACCCACACAATTCAGAAAATACGAAATAATCTAGAAAGTCTGGAGCCTGATACATTTGAAGGCATTTGAACGGCATTGACTGAGCTTGTTCCTACAAACATCCCTGTATTAAAGTAGTAAACATTTATTTAATGGAATTACTACCAGGGCATATATCTGGCCATAAACTAGCTGGTGCAGCCACAAACTCACATTAACGAAAAAGTAAATATCGAATGTTGCGAAAAGTGTCTTATTCTGTTGAAGGTGGCCGAGAGAGAGAACCAGAAACGCTATATCCAAGTTAAATGGTAAATCCAATAACAAGGCTGAAATAGTCAAGCTTACATATGTCAAGTAACAGAGGATTAAGTGATAACTGACATATCTTTTACCTTTCCTTTTTAAAAGTCAGTAATAAATAATAAAGTTTCCCAACGATTTCATTTTCAATGTAAACTAACATACAAATAACAACCACATACGTTATGCTTATCAAACAGCTCAGCTCACCGAGACGAAAAGCTATTTATTGGGCAGTGGAGTAAGAAGTCCCGCGAAGGGTCAACTAATAGCAGCTGGAGTCCAATGGAAATTCTGTTGCTATCGATCTCCATGGCCGTGTGGTTTCTCTCAATTTCTTTGAATCACGGCGCAAAAAGAAATTAACAGAGGATATTTCTTGTAAAACAGTTTGTAACAAAATGAGAAAGAGAGAGAGATGTGGCAAGAGGGGAGACGCGGAATTTGTGGGATTTCTCACGCCAGAGGTTCACACGCAGACTTTGTCCCGTGGGATAGCACAAAGGTGCCCGCCCAGCACTGGCAAAGCCCACACAGATGCTCCCCGCGGTAAAACCTGCTTTATGTGAACCCTTGGCATTAATTTCCGTTAGCCACCCCTCTGCTCCATTTACGTTCTTGTCTTCGTCTTCCCTCGGTGCAAAATGCTAACTCTACTTATTATTGTACACGTTAAACACGTTTGAAAAGTGGAAGAACGAAGAATTGAACTGGAATAATTCTTATAACTCCTAAATGCAATCAAACTACCAGGAGCTTTTCTCCTGAATTGCCAGAAAATGTGTTGATAAGTAAGTAAGATGGCAAAGTATTGGGAAATGTTTACAGCTGCGGTGAGAATCGAATTCTTTCTGACGACGCTAGCATTCGTCTGAACTGATTTACGAAAAATGTAAATTGTATGGCACCTAGTCCAGGAGACAGGCGATTTGAATACACGATTTTTTCTGGTCAACCTGTGAGAATAATCTTCCAATGGTCTTAGGCCACTTTTCTAAATTGTGTTTCACTTGGATAGACCTTTTCCGTGTGTTTATAGAAGAAATGTGTAATATGAATACCATTTAGAAAAGTCATTCTGTTACCTCCAAAGCACAAGCCACAGGATCCCAGAAGAAAACCGTATGTACAAATCGATTGTATCTCGTTGGTTTATGACGATACTGGTAAACGTAACGGTGAATCGCATCGTCAGATCCGTAGAATGAAATTAGGATATACGACAAGATATTAAAAGGAATACTGGGCCACTACACTGTGACAGAGAACAACCTATTAAAATCAACACAATTACCGGTAACGACCAATGGTCTCTATATGTTTAGGATAACCTGCAACTGGGCTATAAATGTCAGTGGTTCCCCGTAATGAATATCCCTGCTCAAACCCTATCGCATTTTGTAAAGCTTTATATCTATTGATCGATTTATAATCTTCATTACGTTTTTATTTTAATTTTTTTTTTATTTTAAATTTTTTGTTGAAATTTACAAGCTCAGATATTATCGAATGTATATGCCGCTTTCCTATGTTCGAATTATAGTAGCTTGGGAATTGTGCTGCTCCAGCTTTAGGAATTGGAAAAAAATGGTTCAAATGGCTCTGAGCACTATGGGACTCAACTGCTGAGGTCATTAGTCCCCTAGAAATTAGAACTAGTTAAACCTAACTAACCTAAGGACATCACACACATCCATGCCCGAGGCAGGATTCGAACCTGCGACCGTAGCGGTCTCGCGGTTCCAGCGCCAGAACCGCGCGGCCACTTCGGCCGGCTAGGAGTTTGAACAAATATCTCTTATTAACAATGTTTTATATATGGAATTAAAATACTGAATGTACATGTTAACGAGTTTTGTCATACAACCATTATGGCCGATTTCCGGTGTGGCTACACAATCTGTATTAATACTAATATGTACGTTCTCTGCTTTTACTATATTGTTGCAATATAACCCATAACTCCTGCAATACCAAGAAGCGGGGGGACACTTTATGTCCATCTTTTGGTAATATTGCGATCTAGTTAGTTACATTATATTTTAAAATTTTGAAAAATATTTATCTTTTAATGAATTTTTCTATTAGATTCCGAACATGCTTTGTAGGTTCGGAACCCTAATTACACATCAGTACCTCTTTAAAGAGGCATTTTGTTAATATAAAACAAAAATTAGCGCATTTTGCTTTTTAAAATTATTTTTAGGGTGAACGTAAAGTATCGTCGCCCCCTTAGTAATTTACGTTTGGAAACCGCCTTGGTATTGCCAGGATCGATATATTTTCATAAAATCCGTATTTGAAGTCACAGAGATCTGATGACAGAATTATCAAGAAATGTGTTATGCAATAAAATTATGTTGCCTATCAAGACCATTCAGGGCCAATGTGGTCACAGATCTCCTTCGAGCACATTTCCCTCAAGTGATAAAACGAGGAAGACTACGTCACAAAACAGCTGTAGGACCGGAATACGTCACTTAACCGCAGTTCGGCGGAAGGTTATGTGTGACCCATAAATATATTCTTGGGAGTAGGATAAAAGCGTCGCGTGGAAAAATTTCTCACTGCTGCAGCATTTCTCAGGTTCCGTGGGCGCGTTATTCTACGTTGAAGCCTTTCAGGAACTGTGTCTCGGAATGTTTCAGCTGTGCCAACGGAGGAATGTCGTAATAGGTAACATACGCAGCAGAGAGAACGAATCTGACACTGGAATGCATTGCACTGATTCGTGCATTAGCTTCTTTACAACAACGTGCATCTGCTGAGCAATGGCTACAAGCCACAGTCCCAATGAGAAGTTTGAAAAGTCCGACGCGAACGCAACCTTTTAGCACAATCGTCGCTAACCAGCTTATACGCAACTGCAGCAGCCTGCACCGGACCAGACCTCGCCAAACAGGCTTAGGGCAATCTCGTTTGGACCGCTAACTCCTTCCACAAATAACTGGCTTTCTTAAGGGTCCTACCTCCAATACAGCCGTTGTTTCGACATGTGAATGTCACATGCAAACAATTCTAACCGTCAGATTGGGTTCTGGACGCAGCAGGACGCCGTCGGACAGCGCAGGTGAAATTTGCAATTCCATTGACGTATACATGATTAGTGGCAACCTCAACTAACGAAGGACGTGGAACGAAATCGGCCGTGCTCCTGTAGAATCTTTCCATCATTACGCGGGGGTGGGGGTGGGGGGGGGGGGGGTTTAGAGGCGCCCAGGAAAATTTAAATTACGATGCCACGAAGTGGGGACTACTCTGTTTGCGTAACGAGTCAATTTAGTCAATTGTCGATTATGGTCCCTCCTTTCTTAATTAAAAATCCGAAAAGCTCCTGTAGCCAGTCCAGTATCAAAAAATATTATCAACACAGCGATTCGCCGCAACGAGAACTTATTGTACAAGCACTAACACTAGGAGAAGGCCTCAGGTTCAGTCAACCGATAAGACTTATATTTGCCAATTGCTTGTGTACAACCTAAAGTGAAAGACTAAAATATTTTGGCACGATAGACTAAAATCCCCAGTTTTTGAAGTTGTACACAAGCGATCTGCCAAATATGAGCCCAATCGGTTGGCTGTATACGACTCCTTCGCCCTGTAAGAAAGCTTTCGGCAAAATGACATCTGCGTCAACAAAAACTAAACAACGTCGGAGGAACTGCTATCCTGTAGCTGCCACTTTAGTTAGCAGAAAACACAACGCGTGGTTCATCTATTTCTACTAAAACTGACAAGGACAAGTGGAGTTATGGTGCTCAAACGATATCTTCTCATTTATCTATTTATTTATCGCGTTAAAATACACCATTGTCTGCTAGCTAAAGTGGGTAGCTACGGAAAAGCGGTCAATGGCATTCTATTTCTATCGATTTAGCTACTCCAATATGAGAAATTTCCAAGGGCCTCTTCGAGTGTGCATATCGCATAAACGTTGGCACATACATCTTTGGTTTCTGTTAAGTCGGAAGAAAAAACATTAGCGACCTTTGCTACACAAATTCTATCGAAAGCACTTCACTATATAAGTTAGTGTGTGTGTGTGTGTGTGTGTGTGTGTGTGTGTCCGGGGGGAGGGGGTTAACTGGAGGGTTGCTGCTACGGTGGGTTGACGGTATGTGGGAATACTGGTGAATTGGTAAGCTGTCAGTTTTTGTAACGATTAGGGGAGTGAGCGAGTAGTCTTCCTGAAATAACAAGGGGTCACAACCGGTCTCACTTTAGCGTGGGAAGCGTGTCTTCAATGGCGGGTGGGGAAGGGAGGGGGGAGGGGGTGCGGGAGAGATGCGGAAAGGAAGAGAGAAACCACTTCCTCTTCGTTCGCCTCCAAGTTCCCACACATACTTTAACGGCTATTGTTTGCGTTGACCCCAGTCTGACAGTAGTAAGCCTGTAATATAAACATCATGTGTCTTTCGAACAACTGTTTTAATTTTCACACAATCAGCAAAGTCCCACGAAAATCTGCCCCGAAAGGTTGTGATAGTGAGCGACCGGAAGTGTTTGCGCCATATTGTGTCGGCTGATTTACGGTATTTAAATAAGACTGGATTATTTCCGTGAGCACGACGGCAAATTCGGGCTATGGAAACAGCGGAAAAGGAAGAGGCGTTTTGTGATGTTATAAAAGGATACCGAAAGATAACGAGGACTGATACTGGTAAGCTATAAAAACGAAAAGGTTCTCGACAGAATCACAACACGAAGGAATACGTAGAAAAAACTTAACTGAAAGTATGACAGGAGATCCATAAGACTTCCGGGAGTAACTGGCACGGCAGTAGGAGGGGGTCTAGAGAGCAAAAGGTGTAGATTAAGAAAGAAGTGGGAATATATCCAACAAATAACGGTCTCTGGGAGATGAAATGAACACAGAGCGATTCGTGGCTTCCGCCAAGACATAAAAAAGAAAAACGTACTGCTGCCAAATAGTTCGCTCTCGTGCAGTTCCCCCCCCCCCCCCCCCCCCCGTGTGTGTGTGTGTGTGTGTGTGAGAGAGAGAGAGAGAGAGAGAGAGAGAGAGAGACGGGCGGATATTAATTGTGGTATCTAAATTCAGTCTGTTACAGTTTAGTATTACATCGTTTCTATTTTCTGGGGCCAATGCCCATGACCCCATAAAGAAAAACACCACCAGCCCCATCTGTTTATCAGCAATGGAATAAGCTAATACTGAAAGTTTGAAAGACCTTACGGGTCACAATTATTCAGTTCGAGATGGCACTATGACAGGTCTCTGAAAGTCAATAGCAACATGTTCCATAAATTTAAAACACAAGGAATCAGTTGACCTAGCAGAAACAGAGTTGCAAATTTTCCAAACCTCCCAACAAAGAACACGGAGTCACGTCCTCTTTAGTGTGCAGCGACAGGCTTCGACGAATACCAACGTGGATCCTAAAAAACATTGCCCCTCTACCACATTTACACACAATGCGGCCCACGCGTGTTTACTGCGTTTTTGTTACTATGTGTCCCCGGCCTCTCCAGCACCACCAGAGAAAAACGAATCACATTTTAAGGTGGCTCGAAGGTTCCAGAAAGCTCGGAATAGCATCTTTCAGGAACACAATTTTTACCTGTGATTACATACAGGTACAACAGTATACGTTTAACGGTATTGCTTTTGCGCACACGTTAAAGCCCAATTTTTTCCGACGACTTATGAAAGCGTCTTCCAGAGATAAATTCCGAAACATGCCTGCGTGTGGCTTTCATTTATCATCTTGCTAAAACCGAAGTCAAATGTTTCAACTATAATAATCTTCAACTTCCTTTCCATGACGATATCCCCGAGTTGACAACAGACTTCATTCCAGAAATCCACCAGTGCGAGTGGCTCAAGAGCATCTTATTGAGCCTCCGGTCTACAAAGAGCGGTCGCGCGGTTCCAGACTGCAGCGTCTAGAACCGCTCGGCCACCCAAGCCGGCACTTAAACAGGTGGCAGGAAAAAGAAATCTAAAGCCCGCCCTGACGATTGGAAGAAAAACACCAACACAACTCTGAGAATGCGCTTAGAAGCATATATCGGATATAAATGAAGTCGAAGTGTCAAAAATACTCGTCATAATCCAAGAGAGGCATGGTAATTGGGTACGATGTGTACTTCAAAGATGTGTCAGAAATCCGTTCACAGGAAATGTCATCAAATTTCTGCTGGTGACAGGCAGGCAATTCGCAACGCAGTCTGGGAAACGATGTTATGGGATCACAGGAAAATTTTGCGAAATCAATCTTCCCGACGTAATTCAACCAAACGTCCTGGGAAAATCTCTGGTGAATCCAGGAGAAAAGGGAAGCTGGTTTATTATCTAAGAAATGATATGGGAAAAAATCATGTCTGAAATGAAAATGTTTTTCAATACTCTTGGCGCTGAAGAACGGACCGTGAGATATTGGCTGGATAATTCCACATACAGGATGAGCCACGATTCAGGATCGTTAGGTTCTCGAGTAAAACATAAAGCAAAAGAAAAAATTCGTAAAGGAACTCCTGGACTGTCTTCCGAAACTGCCATCAAACTACTGCAGGAAGTCATCCTCCAAGATGCTGTACAAAGCAAACAGCTGCATAGACTCGTGCCGAAAAAGTGGTAAGGAACAGGTTTCACCACTGAGTCGGGTCATCTGTAACTTGATCTTCAAAAAGGGTAACCTTAGCTCATTTTCCCCCAAGAACGACCAATGCAACATGTGTTGTAGTTACGGGCTCCGAAACTTGAATGAAGACATGTGGAAGCAGCACATACCACAGAACGAGCAGCCAAGATTGCAGAAAGATCTAGATAAGAAACATGTCCGGCGGAAACTGCACTATGGACTAGCAGACCGTGAAGTAGCAGAACTTTTACTGACAAGTGGAGTTTATTATAAAACAAAATTTGTTGTCCATTGCTTTACAATGCATAACTTAAAAAAGTTATGGTGTAGTGTACTCCTGGTTCGATGACACGCAAGGTGAATTGACTGCATCACGTTTCGATTTGTGTATCATGACCACAATGTCGAAGGGTATTAAGGAAAATCCTGCCCCAGTCATTTTGGGTTCTAATGGCTGTACATATCAGAATAGAAACGTGATATCAAACGCTCTTCTACGATTAGCGCTTGATTCAAGACTATTTTGCACAAAGGTCACTCAGAAGGAAGTTTTCGCTAACTATGCATAGAAACGTTTGTGGCTGTATGACTCAACTGAGCCTGGAAGAGCTGCAAAGAATGTGCCCGTTAGGGGCCTGACGGAGATACTGTACCGCCCAAACGCTATTATTTACTCCAAGTGCACTTTCAACGAAGTGTGGCAAGAAATATCAAGACGTCCGAGAAAAATTTCCAAAAAAGTTTGCTTCCCGAAACAATACAAAGAAAGGCTGAAAATCAAGAAAGAGGAATGGGACCATTTACTACAATTTAAAGCCGCACTTCCTAACGATTGTCACTGCTATTATAACCAAAACTCCTTACGAACGATAATCATCTTGGATGTTACTGTTTCAGTAAAGACAGTGCGATGTAGTTCTTTCTTCGGCAGTTTTTCCTTGAAGAAATCTACAGGCATTATCAGACTTGTATGAACAGTGTGCATATTTGCAGTCGTTTCCATTAAGTCTTAAAATAAAGTCTTTCCAAAACGTTGTTTTTACTGTTTTTCAGCGCCACAAACACGTGAAGGCGGTAAGTCGTACAGAAGACTCAACTATCGCGTAAATAACATTTCTCTTTCATAAATACCCTGACAAGTCTGGGTATCTGCCGCGATTAAGCTATCTAAAAAGTACTTTCTTTGTTTCAATTTTTTGTTATGATCTGGAATATCAGTGTAGTGCAGCAATGCAAATGTCGTGATTTTAAAACATAGTAGGTAGTCTAGACAGTATTTTTTTGTCTCTTCTGTACAACTAGTGTTTTGTTACTTGCGCGCTATTTTTTCTTCACCGACGATTTCTTCCCGGTGAAGCCAGTCTTGCCTGAGCTGCCTGCAGCGTACTAGTGGCCAGATGGGGGGGGGGGGAGGGGGACCGTTGGCTGGTGTCTGGTCGCGACCTACCTGTCTGTAGCTACCCCCCCCCCCCCCCCCCCATAAAAGCGGTCGCCGTCAGACCGGTTCTACTGGGGAGCTGTGAGACTGGAGGGAACAGGCTCCAGTAGCCAGCCAGACCACTTCAAAATCGAGCAAAAGGTCTGCAAGCCAAGAAAAACAACTGGGCGAGTGGCTGTGCAGCGCGTGAGTCAAGTGCGCCGCCCAGGGCTGTCCAAGCCACTGCAACCGGAAAGTCCAGATGTCAAAGGTCGCCCACACTACACTCTCCATACGTCACTCGTGCCCTATCACTTGCACGACGGCAGGGGTTATTCCCTTACACCTATTTCTGTGGTCTGCCACAATGACACGGTTTGGAGGCAAACATATTTTTCAACAACTGAATGCATTCACAAGTCTGTTGGGTATCAGACCGTGTTAAAGCAACTATGAAACAAAACCGAAGTTTCTCTATGAGTTTGCAGCGTTCCTCTTCAAGGTGACGAAATTCTTATTGGTTGGTCTCTCACCCCATCAGTTATATTGCGCTGGTACATTTATACGTGAAAACTTATTAAACCGCTTGTCAAGGATTCTCTGATACTGTAGCCTTTTTTACCGTTGTTTCAGAGGTGTCAAAACAGTCTCTTCACTAGCGCTACTTAGAATGTCTAAACGAGCATTTTATCACTAAACACAAGAATTCTGTTGTGATTTTATGATCATAAATACTATAAAACTGACAACACCCAAGCTTGACGGAGAAATCTTTATTTTGTAATAAAAATTTATGTATTATACTTAAAAACAACCAGAGTGAAGTAAATAAGTGTTTTAATACTGCTAACAAAACGGCGAACGAGACTCTAGCCCCATTAAATCTACATTAGCTGTAAAACATGTATTACATATAAAATACCAAGCATACCAAAGACAAGATGTCTAATACCAAAACGGATTTAACAAGTTTCTTATTTTTATCTAATTCGCTCAGCACTTGTGAAACTCAGTAGTTGCTTCAACTGGCGCCGAAATAGCCATTGTGATGAATTCCGAATATGTACGCCACCTGATAGTCTCGGTTCGCCTTAAGATCCCAACAGTTAAAAGAGAGAGGTGACGCAGATGGCATCACAAGCCAAGTAAGCATAATACGGAAATGAAACATGACAGATCACGCCAAAAACTGTAACAAAGAATGATAACCAATTAAATTAAAGAATTGATTAGAGACAACAGTGACTGTCAAAGCAAATCGGCAGATCTTGGTCTACTAGACCAAAACTCAAGAACATCTGCCAGGAATTCACCTAACGTAAAGCGTATTCTATACCGCACAATGTGAAATAGTTTTCACGAGAGCGTGGCCACGACGTTGCACGACCTGTGCGTCCGACGGTGAAAGGAAAGCTAGCTCGGATGGCAGCTAAGCTCGGCAGCGCTGGAAAAAGGAATGATACGAAAAGGAGAGAAGGGGCAGAAAAAATGGCCCCAACCTGCCGAGCTGGCCACCACCTGGCTTCCATTCAAGCAGGCCGGGACGGGGCCGCATTCCGCGGTTGCGGCAACACCGCCGGCGCCCGGCAACAAGCCCGGCCTGGCGTGACGTCACGGCGCGCGGTTGCCGCCTCGCGCCACTGCGCATGCGTGACTGGAACGCCGGCGCTCCCTTGTTTCCGTGCTCAGAATGCGGTCGGCCGTTGGGAGGAGCGGACGTGGCGCGCTGGTCTGCTGCACGCCTTCACCGCTGCCTCACTCCACCGCGCGACCTCATACGAAACACAATGCAAAACTCTTCTCTCTATAAGCAGTGGCGTACCTGAGGAGCTGCGGGGCGACTTGCGGCCAGCACCGGGTATCAGCTCTTTGGGGGGTGACAAAACTTAAGTCCGCGGCAAGATTTGTAAAACGAATTTTTCATACTGGCAGCGGGCAGGCACGACTGGCCTGACACTTCTGTATTCACAGCGTGTAAACAAGTCGAGTTCTCCCTCAGCACTTCAGACAGTGATATCGATTAAATAGATACGCTGACACCACCAGAAAGATCGATGTTGAAGAGTGCATTGACAAGTTGACACGAGTTGGCAGAACTTTGAAATGCACATTAGAGCATTTCGCTGTTTTAGAACACAGCAATCTGCTTAAAATCTCAGAAATGGTACTTCCAATTGCTGTTTAGAGTTCAGTTGACAGTTATAACATTTCTTAACATGGTATCCTTGTAGAAATTCCATGCCTAAGACGATTCTGCAACTTGCCCGAGTTGGACATCTTTAAGATTCTTAGCGCTCATGGATGAATACATATTTCCTGAAGCTGTTCCCACCTTAATTTTGGGTTGTACATTTTTTTTAGCTTTGTTTTGTTTCGGTAGCGTCATGTGAGAACTGTTTTTCAAAACTCTTAAGACCTGTCTTAGGCCCTTTGTCAATCAAACCTACTCTAGCGTAAGAAACGATTTTTATGACGCAATTTCAACTTTTGCACCACGCAAACTTTGAAGGATGGGATTCTAAGCAACATTTTGTCACCCACCTCTAACAAGATTTTGATTATTTGCACCGTTTCATTAATAATCAAAGAGTGTTACATATAAAATAGAACTGTTTACAAAATAGCTAACGTATTATGACTACCTAACCGTTGCTGTATCAAATATGCCCCGCCAAGAACAATTTTACGTCTGTATGGGACAGGAGGTGGCGTGGCATGCTTATTCTCCCAAATTACGCCCGGACGTTCGTTGGATAAACTACCATGATTTGTTGATTCGTCATGTAACCCACACCATTACTTTAGAAGCGAAAATGACACGCAAATGAAGCAGTGACAAAATATGCATCCACCAACTTCACGCTGAGTATCACATAACGAATGACGGTACAATATTACCGAAAATTGACACTATGATAGTTGATAAGGACCAAAACCGGTTCGTAACGCCATGAACGCTTGTAACAAATTTGTGATATGGAAAACGCAACTATAGTATACAGTTCATAGCCAGCACCCGCTACGTCGTTCACTCAGATTTCTTTGAGTGAGACCAGGGGGGCTACAGAAGGTATACTCACGAATGTTAAAAAAATACTATGAGGCCTATATTCCACACTATTCAATTTAAACTGCTTGCCACAAGAGTACCTGGGAGTTTTGGGAAAGCTTACATGCATGAGCAGGTAAGTTATAACATATGATAAACAATCGCCATTACGCCCACTCCACTGAAATGTTTTCGCTCCGAACAAAGGATCACATTTTCGATATTACACGCCATCCACTGTGTTCAGCATTTATAATAAAGCGTATAGGTAGACATCACAAATATGCAATTGAATAAACCCATCATGTACAAGTTGGGTGGGAAATTTGTTCACCAATACTTCCACCACCAACTGGTCCCACAGAACTGGCCCACATGAGCGGTTATTTCTGCACGAAATCCTTAAATCTTAATGTTACAGTATCATGAAAATCTCACATTCCTCCGTCCGCGCTGTGTTATCACAAACACACTATCTTAAGTTTTATCTGTGTGGTTCTTCGCCTTGACGATACGGAAGAAAGCACATGTGATCAATTATCAGTTATAAAGCAAATTAATTCATCACCGATAGTGACACAGCCGTTTGACCAGTGATAAGAAAGGTTCACTAAACTGAGCAAACATTGGCATGAAGTAACTGGCCTATAATAGATAACGGATTAGAAGCCTGGAGACACGTGCAGTATGTCTTTTACGCAATACTCGGGATAATATCACTGAAGAACAGCTCATGTAACCACATTTAAACTCAACTCCAAAACTAACACCGCCATTTTGATACGTAACACACTTCCTATAAATTCAATTCCACCTGATACAAACTGATACGTAAAACCTGAAGAAATATGTAGCTGAACTCGTGATTTTCTAAAATATATAAGATATTAATTAGAAGAGGAAATAATGAAGCATATTTATACTCACAAATGGAGAATGAAAATTAAATTATTATAGGCTATGACGTGGAGTTACTGAAAAACGTCAATACCATGTAAAAACAAGTACTGTAATAATATGAAGAATACACTTTAAGCTAAAAAGTTATCAAGCACTTTTTAAGTGAAAACTATTTTCACCGAAGACCAAGTGAAAACTATTTTCACCGAAAACGGTGTGGGATTAAGGACGCAAGGTTGTGAATCACGGCCACTTGTAACAAGAGGAATTAAAGCATCGTGCAATTGACAAGTGAAGCTACAAATGAATTGGTTCCTTGTTCGTGCCTGTGCTACGCCAACATGGCAAGGCGTATCTTCTGGAAGTCCCTACAGTTGGGTACGAGATAGCATTAGACAGCGTATTTACAATATTATACCTGTGATCAGAATGAGCAAAACTGTCTTGGAAAGTTTCACTGATCGCGGTGCACGAGGGCATAAAGACAAGCGATTTTTTCCTTAGCTCCGTTCGTGGACTGAAGAGGGCTGAGACCTGCTATCACTTGGACGCAGTGCAGTCTGCCGTATATACAGTAACTCGCTAGTACGGACGTAGACATTTACTGCGCACATCGATGGCTGATGGCACACAGAGTTGAACAACACAGCGTACAGAATGAAATAATTGAGACTAAATTAAAATTAGGCTGTCATCAACCCTTAGGTTAGTTTGAACACCACAGTGTTTTGTTTGACACGGTCCTACCAAGTTGGTATGACGCCCTCTGGCTTTCAGCGACATATGAACTGGTCAGTTGTATAGGTACCTACAGTTTAACGCTGACTCCAAACACCGATGCAACTTGGCATGTTGGCTGTTAACAAATAATTGTTAGATAATAGCCGAGTGACAAAAAAATATTATGACCCACTGAAGATTGAAACCCAAATCCAGAAGAGGAAAATCGCGTTGCCATTCAGTCTGCAGGTTGATAACATACATAGTGCCGCGCTTTATGCGAACACCTGTGCCAATGTTCGCACGTGCGACTTGATAACCTGGGCCAGCCGCGTGTATCTACCAGGTGGTTCCAACGCGGCACGTAAGCAGACTCGGGTAGGCGGTTGAATAGCGGGACAGGAAACCTGGGTGCCAGTGAGAGCCTGAAAAAGTAACGGCGCATTTTTTGGCCGCGGGAGCGGCTGTGGAGACCGTTAGGCAGCCGTTAGCTATGACCGGGCCAACCGCTGGACACGAGTCGTCACACACGTGTCCGAGCCAGCCTTATAGCCCTGCTGCACTCGTCAGCTGTCCGATGTCTCACCCAAACGTCGGCCTATTTTAGGGTCCAAAGTATCAAAATGATACCTGTAATTTGAAGCAACGAGGTGTATGAAAAAACTTAAAATAGACTGTACTTCTTTGACAAAAAACCCAAAATCACAAACGTCAAGGTTTACAGAAATTACGTAAGATCTACAAGAGTTCGAAGCAACAGACACATAGTAAACAGGTATAGTCAGAGAAAAGTTACAGAAAAGTCACGGGTTTCCAGATTAAAACGAAGAGACGAGGGAGATGGACAGATCAAAAAAGAGAACAGAGATCAACAATGAAGTACTGGGAAGCCAAAGAATTGGAAAAGAACGTAATAAATCAGCTGTTTCGTGTGGTCTTGAGTTGGCCAAGTTCGAATAATAACAGTAATAATAATAATAAATTAATGAGCATTTCATTGCGATGATACATATAGAATTCAAATAAAAGTAAAAAGCAGTTGCGTGAGGCTTGAACCTCGTTGATTACAAAATTGGAACGCTGCGAAAAGCTCTATTGAAATGCTGGAAATTTTATATACATGGACGTTAAAAGACGTTTATTTCGTGTGTTTTAGGAAAGTGCATCATATTTATTTAGACAAGTCATGTCCACGCACTGACCTTCGAAGCCTATGACGAAAGTCGAAGACGCCCGTCCGTTACATGCCCTTCTCAGATCGAAAATCAAAGCATAAGAAACATTTAATTATTGACGGTGGTCGTTATCAAATCCCACGAATAAAATTCCACCTCTGACAATATCCTCTATTAAATGCTACTAGTTTTGGTGGATTACTTTATCTTCGCGCAATTTAACTTTGGTAGAATAAACTTCTCTCGTCAAACTTGCACGCCCTCAGACTACCGGTTTCCGTCAGCAATGACAATCTTCAGACCTGTTTTATAAAAGCATGTCCTAATACAGTGGAGCCATAGCGGCATCTTCAAATTCTAAACACGATGCCATTATGGCACCAGTATATTAGGTCATGCTTTTATGAAACAGATCGGAAGATGGTCATTGCTGACCAAAGACAGTAGTCTGAGGACATACGAGTGTGTGAACTCAGACGTGAAACAAAGGATTTTATTCTAAGTTTTCGGGTCACTGTTCCATTCGCGACCATGTCGCAGCTTGTGTTAACTTTGATAATTACAGCAAATTGTAAGCTATCAGTCAATTATATTTGAACCGTGACGCTAGAAACTAAGCACCATGTGAAAACCGACACTGTATGTGACGGCAAACAGCGCTATCGACATACGTTCAGGAAGAAATTCTTGCATGGACCTTTTTGCAGCAAACGTTATGTGAATGCTGGCTGCATTCGTTGCCTTACGGCTGTAACCGTCCACGTCGAAATGCCTGAAGCAGCAGCATCAATCTTGCTAAGCTGGGAGCCTCAACAAACGGGTTTTGGCCAGTATTTGAAACAACAGCATTGCTTAAATTCTCATCCCGAAATAAAATCATTGGACAATGGTTTTCTAACTCTATAGCGCCCAGACAAACGGTATTCACAAGATATCATATTTTAATTTCAACAGTTCTCAGGTATCCGACCGGGTAGCGTCGTAATCGCTACCCGGTCGGATACCCGAGAACTGTTCAAATTGGAAATACGCCGGGAAAACTTAAGACCGCATACATCATATTTGCTCCGCATTCCTCTGTGACGAACGGTTGCTTCTGTGTACCCTCTCTAATACCGAACGGCACAGAGAAATGTTTAAGAGGGCACTGAAAGGAAGACATCCTTGAAGATGTGTGTGTGTCAGACCGGTTCTACACTGGAAGAGCCCACTATTAAGTGAACATATCTGGTAAGTACAAAATATCTACATCAGCTGTAGTTAATTTTGTGTCACCCCCTCGCGCTGGATATTGTATTCTAAGAGCGCAAGAGTATGCCTCCAGCAAACGCTCACCCACAGTCAATGAGTTGGTCGTTTTAGATTAAACTCTTAACGACGTAAGGTCAGAACTGCAGGTCTTAAGGGTTAATCCTCTGCAATTAATAGACCCTTGGTATTGTTATTCATCCGCGTACAAGAGTGCGCTGCGAACGGTAAGTATTGGAGGTACTCAAAACACATTGGGAGGGGGGGGGGGGGGGGGTGAGTCACAAATGGCACGGAAAGTAGGAAAGCGCCGTTGCTGGAGAGGGTAACGGCTGCGTGCATGACGTACTTTGCGGAAGTCTCTTAGGCAGATTCGGTTACTCGGGCGCACAGTTAGCGAGCGGTGTCGAGTAACGGAGGGCAACGTTCTACCGCTCGCTGCCTGCTGGCCGCGGGACACAGCCGGTTTCAGTCCACCCCTACAACACACTCGGCAGCTAACAACACACCTGTTCTGCTTCCTGCTGTAGGGTCTAAACGGGAGGGGGCGGTTCTGTGCTCGTCAAAACGAAGAATCCAGTTGTCTATTGGTCATAGCACAAATTTTAAATCAAAAGTTACAATATTACTTATAGTCTCGGTGGGTACATGACAAAAACGTATAGTCAGGGGTTCGAATCTCGGCAGGTCCTATAACATTTTCTGTCATATATCACTTCTTTCGTCTCTGGAAATCGTCTGTGTATGTCAAAAATGCCAAGCAGCACTGTGGTTCAGAGACTAAATGTAACTGTTAGGTACCCTACAAGTAGCTGAGTAATTCGGTTCAAAGGCAAGGGTACACCATTTCTAATAGGACCATACACATAGTAAGGCACTATTACATTCATAGCGACTTTTGGATTCAGGGTAGCTTTGCTTTTTTCTTTAAGGAAACACACCTGAACCGCCTTGAATGTCATAATTAAATGTTGCATGACAAATGTATGTAGAGTTGGACTGGAGGATACCATGCAATCACTTAGTGAAAAGTACGCCTACCTGTTCAGTTAATCAGCTGCCATATGACTCTCTAGATACTTCTGCTCAACAGGACCTTAAAGGTGGGAATCCAGTCATATCCAGAGAGTATAAAAGAATTTAATCCAGCAGATCCATTCCAATATTCGCGACATTTACTAGCCCAAGACATGATGAAACGTGCCTTCATCAATCTGGCTCAGAAATGTTGATAAAGCATCCAGAACAAACGTGTGTGGGCACGATTTTCGATGCACGTGCGACAGTCAATCTGAGCAGGGAAGCATGGATATGGAACGGAATTATCATAGTTGCAGATGAGGTACATGGCAGGCTTCGGTTTCTTTGGTAGGATCTACATCTGGTTACATATTCCGCAAACCACCGTACGTTGCTTGGCGGAGGGACTTGGACCACTAGTAGTCCATTTCCCTTCCTGTTCCACTTGCAGAGTATGGGACACAGACTGACTATATGGCTCCGTACAAGCCCCAATTTCTCTTACGTTCATGGTCCTTCCGCGGAATGTATGTTAGCGGCAATAGGATCGCTCTGCAAAAAGCTCAATTCTCTGAATTTTCTCAATAGCGTCCCTCGAAAAAGAACTTCGCAATTTATTCCAGGGACCCCAATTGAGTTCCGGAGACATTTCCGTAATATTCGCCTTGTTTATCAAAGCTATTGGCAACAAATCTAGCATCTCGTCTCTGAACTGCTTCGACGTCTCCCATAATCCGACCTGGTGGGGGATCCCAAATACACAAGCAACACTCAAGAATGGATCGTATTGGTGTTCTATATATGGTCTCCTCATTCGCCTTTCCCACTACAATCCTTACATAATAGTAGGATTCAGTCTACGTACAAGAGATCACTTACGAAACCCTTATGCGTCCCTTGTTAGAATGCTGAAATGCGACTCATACCAAATAGTTGTAATGTGGGATATCGAACATACACAAATAAGGGCAGCACGGGTGGTCGTAAGTTAGCCTGAGCCATGGGACATAATCACTGATACTATGTGAAAGATGAACTGACGGATGCTTGAAGATGAACGTCAAGTATTCCATGAAAGTTTACTTACAAAGTACCAGTATTGAGTGGTGAATGTAGGAACACACTAGAGTCCCCGGAGTCTAGAAACACGTGTCCCCTTAGTATGTTTTCCGTAGTGGCAGTGAAGACAAGATTTGACAAATGCATTTGACAAGCACAGATGCATATCAGCGGCCATTCTTCTCGCGTTCCATACGCGACTCGAACGGGAAGAACCCTCTAACGTTAAGTCCATGCATTTTACAGCTGTTTACAGAACCCGCAGGTTCGAATCCTGCTTCGGACATGGATGTGTGTGATGTCCTTAGGTTAGTTAGGTTTAACTAGTTTTAAGTTCTAGGGGACTGATGACCTCAGAAGTTAAGTCGCATAGTGCTCAGAGCCATTTGAACCATTTGAAAAATGGGTGGTAGTGGCGTAAGTAGCGAAGTGAATGGTTGATGGATTAACATCGTTCTCTGCTGGTTTCCTGTAGATAAATCCGGGACGATCGTAATGGAAGGTGGATAGATGAACAGAAAGCAATTTTAGTGACTGATAAGGGTAGCTAAAGACCGTTTTGGATGTAAAAGTCTACGGAGAGCCATAATGGAGTGACGGTCACCAAGACCTACTTTGTCACTTAACCTCAAACCAGTGCCTCGTTCCGCGTCGTGGCGTGACTTTCCCTCGACACACCTGCGTCCAGTGCAAGAGCGATGACGAATGTGGCGGGAGCGGACTGCGCTGGCGCGGCCTCAGCTGGGCCGCTTTCTCCGGCCTGAATGCCACGCCTGGCCTGCCCTGTCCTCTGACGTCACGCGCCCACAGCGCCATATGAGCGCGTGTGACGTAACGACGAGACGCGGCCGTCGACCTCGCGCAGGTACTGCCCGACGCACTCGGCGGTTCGCCCGTCTCCAGGAGGCGAACTATGACTAGTCGCTGCCGGGGAAGGTCAAACACAATGAATTACAAGTCTGTCGCAACGTTAACGGCATACTTCAGCCGGATTACTGTGTGGCGGTTTGTAAATTATAGATCGCAGCGATCATTTGTGGTTTTTAAATTTTATTGCGCAGATCTAGATTTCGGCACTAATATTTTCGCTCAATGCATGTAATTCCCTGTTGGTCGGGCTTCACCCACAGTTTATTGAATACATGAGTATGCATTGAGCGAAAATAATAGTGCATTGAGAATGGCTAGCTTCCAGCCGAAATGTAGATCTTCACAATAAAATTCAAAATGGACGACTGATCGCTGCAATCTATAAAAGTCAACATAACAGTCGCTGAGTGCAACAGCTTTCTGAATGGAAGGTAACCTGATACACCTCGTTTTTTATCGCACCTGCTTAAACAAGCTGCTAGTTGTTTTCAAAATAGGATTTTTAAAGGTTCGGCAATTCTTTCTTAGCTATCAATTCGCGCACTGAGGGAGCGGAATCCCTGTATTCGCACTGAAAACGGCCTAATATATATATATCATCGCTACCCGACATATTCGAAGGTGACAACATATTAGTCTGAGTTCCTCAACCGTTTGCGTTACTTTCGTACGACCTATACACCGGCCGTCCTGTTCCCAACGATCCGAGCTGGGTCTCTCTCAACATACTGGGACAATACAGTGGTCGCACTAGCGTTTCGTTGTACGCCATCCCTTACATATCCATTGCACTGTTCTATCTTAACAAACAAATCTACGTCCGTCATACGTCTTCCCTATACTAACTTCAAGTGTTCATCCCATTGTTATCAATTCGTAATATTATCCCTAACTGCGTTTAAAAGTACACGATGGGTCACGGATGTATTTACTGCGTGAATGCGTAGCTCTCAACACGGTGTATTTCATATAATTTTATGCTGACGGCAACCGCAGTTTAAGTAATCCATGTTTCTGAAATAAACCGGTTTCAGCTGTAGATAAACTTTTACAGGAACACGAACGGTTTCGTGGTGTTAAATCACATCTTCAGGTGTACATCTACATGATGGGGAACGTACCATCAACATTATGACAAAAAGCAGGTACGTATTCTAAAAAACTATTCGCAGAAAACGTCCACTCGCTACGACCAATTGAAAAGGACGCAGTGCTAAGAGGATGTATTCCAGAGGACGGTGGTTCAATTCCCCATCATGCCATAGAGAATTAGAGTTATCTCTGGTTTTCCGACATCGCGTAAAGCAAATGCCGAGATTGTTCTTTGATTTCGTAACGGGCTCGCTTTTTGCGTTCTTTGTGTGAACTAGGGCCAAGGTGAACTATTTACAAAGAATAAAGAGCAACTGTAATGGAACCATAGGGAGAATTTCCAACACAATTCAAGATCACAAGGGGGTCATTCCATATCAAATCACCCAATAAAAAATAAATTTTACACCCACCTCCTTAGATTTTCATGAAATTTGGCTCAAATGGTTCTAATACCATCCTGTCAACACCTGCAATTTTTTTTTGCTGTATCTCTCATAGTTTTTTTTAATAAAATTTTAAAGTTTTTATGTTTTGCATTTTCAGGACCTTCGGAAATGGTAAATTTAATTTGTATTCAAAACTTTAAAATTGCTTATCTTAAAAACTCTTTTAGATAACATCATGAATTTTTGCAGCAAGTTTATTTATTATACATAATTGAAGATAAAAATGATACTATTAAAATATATTAATATTTTCTATGAAAAAAATATATATGTCTTTTTTTTAACGGATGTTTTGTTTTATAAGAATTGCAATATCTAGAGTTTCAGACCTGATAGAACGCTCAAATTTGTTTTAATTTACTCTTAAACCCTAGGCTACTTGATAAAACAAAAATAATGATGGCTTTTTAACATGTTTACTAATTATAGTAGAAGACATTAGAATTATGTACAAAGATAGTGTACTTACTACACTTATGTATAACCCAACTGATTGCTTGAAACATTGAATTTTTTGAGTAATTTTGTCTTTTTAATAAACATTAATGCTGATTCAAACTGTTTTTTCCACTTCATCCAAGAGCTTTCAGTTCTTTTGATACAGTCTTTTTTGAAGTAATACATTCTTCCAGTGCTGCTTGATTGAGGTGCGTCTACTACACAGACTATGTGCTCCAAAGGCACTATGCAAGAATCTTCTCTTTCAGGCCAATAAAATGATGCAACTGGTCCTGAAGGATGTAGAAATAGAATTTCTGCATCTTCTTCATCATTGAATATTGTTTTTACCAGTCCAAAGTACCAGTTACCATCATAATTTGCAGCCACATAGCTATTTATGGATGGTTCAACACAAACCCAATCAGAAGAAGAATGGAAAGAAAAGACTAAGGAAGGTTTTACACTATCTGTAGTCCTTCTAATTTCAAGGTTGTTTGTTGGAAGTGGTTTGAAGTTATGAAAACTTCTTGTTCCAGGAATGGTCCGGGTTGCTGAAAAACGTTTTTCTAGTTTTAACCGTAGCAAATAAGCTTCTTTTTTGTCAATAAAGTGAAAATGAATGTTTTCAATATTTTTTTCACAAAACTTGTACACATCGATTGCTGTCATTATTTGTTCTTCGTCTGAAAGCTGTAGACTGGCTTTCCTTAAAATTCTTTTAATAATTCCTCCTAGGCCATCACACATTGACTTCCCGTGGCTTATTGCAAAAAAAGAGTGTTGGGCCTTCAAATTAAAGTCTCTCAAGTGTTCAGTCAAATTTTTAAAACTGTTTCTATTTTTGTACTGCCCAGCACAACCATCTGTAAAGTAGTGAAGTGAGCCAATGTCAGTATGATGTAATGACAGCCACTTTGTAATTTCTTTTTGTTCAAAGTTAACAAAACCAGTGTCATGCTCTTGGTCATCACTAATAAAACAGTGGTTGGAAACAAAAACATTGTTTTCCTCATTTCCTAGGAAAACTCCAACTGGGTGTAGAGTACAACCACCTCTATTCCAGTGGTAACTTTGGATCTAATTTTGTGTAACAAAGGAATAATTTTCACTTAAATCCATCACAATAATTGCTGTTTTGGGTGGTGGGTCTTCTTTCAATCTTTTAAAGGCTGCCGATTGGGATTTTGCTATTAACAAGTGCGGGGTGAGCTTTTCCAATGACCTAACCAATAAAGAAATGTAGTCTTCAACACTGATAGACTGTTTGATCATTTCTGCCCTGTCTGTGTTAACCCACTGACTGATTACAATTTCTTCTTCTAAATCATAATCTTCACTTAGTTTTTCAGTTAAGTACTCAGTTAGTGCAGTATTTGCAGGACAGCTGTCACAATGATGTCGCATGCAGTTTTGGTTTTCCGTGTTGCACACAAGCATCTTAATTAGGTCTTTATAAGATTCTTCAATTTTCACAGCATCCAGTAATAGTTTAACATTCTGGTCGATACTGCATACACATACAGTGTGTGTGCCTGCAGCACCAGCAAGGATACACCATTTAGGTCTCAAGAAGCAAAATTTTGAAAATCCTACTTCTAGCTCGGGATTCTCCCATTTGAAAGAATAATAGAGTTCTCTCAAGTTACACAAAATGAGTCTTTTTTGCATGTACACATTTTTTTGAACACTTACTTTGTCTTTTGTTCCAGGTAGCACTCTGGAACTTTCATTCTTTTCATAAAAATCTGTTACAAGTCTTACTGTATTTTCAGAAAGAGTTTTACCTTTTTTTGGACCAGGAGTTTCCAAAATACCCTTTTCAGATTTTAGCTTTCTAGCTTGTCGCACCATGTACTCACTTACATTAAATTCTTTCATCATCACTTTATTTCGACTGCAAGAATCTGGAGCCAAGGTCAGAATCTGGATTTTTCTAGACCTCCCAACAGATGAAATCTTCTGTTTCATAAGAGAAATCATTACGTCAAAATCTTTTGCTTTCTCAACCACACTTGTGTATCTTCTTCGCCATCATCAGAACTTGGTGCATCATATTTTAATGCTTTTGAAACCGTCTTTTTTGGAGTCTTTTCAATACTGCTAACCTTCCTTTTAAAATAAGACCCTTTACTTTGTTCTGACAAGCCATGAAGCTTTATCGGTGGTAAACCTAAATTATCAAGAGCAATGTTTGTTTGTACGAGGGATTCATTTCTGGATTCCAATGATTCTAATTCAACCATGACTTCATCATCTGTTTCACTTTCATTGACTTCAACTCTTAATTTTTCCTCACAAAAGTTACGGCATGTTGAGCAAAGCTTTTGTCCAGGTTTCATGCTAATATCTTTTGTCAGTAATTATTTAGAAAGATCCAAGCCTACACTTCTCAACGATTTTTTGATGGGCTTTTTGTGTTTTTTTAGTGGGTCTACACATGTTGTTTGATACTTTTCAAAAACATTTAAAAAGTAGTAGCTGTGGTGTGAACATATATTCTTAAATTCACACAGATTAATTTCAGATCGTAAGTGGATCAAATCTTTTTCTTCCTCACTCAATTCAGATACCGGTTGTAACTTTTTTGTAGGTGTGTAGGTTGTTTGGAAACGGTCAGATTTTTTAAATAACCCTACGCTACATGTTTGAGTATCTGACATACTGATTTCACTTTTGGTCTGATTACTGTTCTGGTTACTTTTATAGGATATTGGAAAAGAATCTCTGTAAACTAAGTAACAGGACTTACTGAAAGTTCGAATGAACTTAATGAAATACTATCCAAGCACTATTTAACAGTGTAATAATTTTTTACTTCAAATCACAGGAGTAACAAAACAAAATCCAAGCGTACATTGTTATTCCAAGAAGACAAAAACTTATTTTCGGTGTCTAAGTTACTTGGTACTTTTTATTTTTAAAATATAATTAATATTATTTAAAAAATTAGATAACTATTAATCAGGTTAAAAAGCCAACATAATTTTTCTTTTATCTAATAGCCTATACAAATAAGAGTATTTTAAAACAAATTTGAGCTTTCTATCAGGTCTGAGACTCTAGATATTGCAGTTTTTGTAAAACTAAACATCCGTTAGCTAAAAAAAAAATAAATAACTTGTAAATTTTTTTTCATTGGGAAGATTTTAATATAACTTTATGGTAATTTTTTTAACATTTAGATATAATACACAAACTTATTCCAAAATTTCATACTGATATCTTGAGTATTCTTTAATATACAAATTTTTTTAGTTGTGAGGACACGTTTAAGTTACGATTTCCGACTGCTGAAACAACGCCAAATCTAACAACTTTAAAAATTTATAAAACTATAACAGATAGAGCAAAAAAATTTACAAGTGCTTTCAGGATGATAAAAGAAATAATTGTACCAAGTTTCATCAAAATCTGACATGGTTGGTGTCAAGGCCTGGGTGACTTGACATGGAATGACCCAAGGAGTACCAACACTGGAGCGTCCACACGCTACACAGTTTAAGGTGTTTACCCCATAACGTAAAACAAGAGTTATCTAATTTTTTATTATTTTAACAGAAACTTAATACCTCTAGCATACTTGGGCATCTTAAGAAGAGACCTTCCAAAAAATAAAACCCCATTTATATCAGGTTCAGCACTGATAGTTCCGTGTTCAGCCGCTAGAAAGCATCTGGTACTACATTTGTAGCCTGGTTGTCGTGTATTGGTTGCGGTGGTTGCCACTAGATATCGTTTTCACTATGTGCTGCTACGGATATTAGACAACAAAACGCGTGCCTTCAGCCTCTATATGACAATTCGTCAGCCGAATGATAAGTACACGCCACTTGGTACGAGATAAATACATCCACTGTATTCCAATCAGTTCCTCTAAGATTTATGTTGACAGGAAACCGTTGTGTAATACAGGGTTGGACGTCACAGCTACACAGAAACTAATAATTACTTCAAATTTCAGGATATTTTCGTCAAAGTCCAGTGCATAATCATACTCGGTATTTTATCATTGGTAATTTTCAAATTTTGTAACTCATTATTTTTGCTTTAAAAGCATTCTTTGTGTGTATGTTATATCATACATTATAGGATGTTTTTCACTGTCAAAATTTTTTTGGAACATTATTTGAAAAAAAGTCAAAGGGTGAAAGAAGAATATCAATTACAGCTGTAGCTGTTATAGAACGGGTGCAATATATCAGAAATTCAGAATGGGGTCAAAACAAAAATGGAATGAGCAACTGCTGTACAGTCGAAATTGCAACATAAGTGATTCTTATCTGACTGATGTAAAGATCTTAACTGACTGATGTAAAGATCGTTTTTTTGTGAACTACAATCTGGTTTCCTTATGCAGATCTTCATCCAGTGCAGCCTACCCAACAGGAGTTTTTCCCAATTTCTAATAGACATTCTTGTATTTTACAGCACTGATTTAAATTTCATCGGTACCAAGCTTCTGTGGTCTTCTTCAATCTTAACTTAAAACTTTCGTTTCGCTATCTTTTTCATCCAGTTCTGCAACCAACTCAGATTCCAATAGGAAATGGCCGTTCTGACTAAACCACAGATTCGCGTTTTTTAAGTGCGAAAATATGTTTTGCGTGTTTTCTACGATTGTCATTCTGCCATGCCGCCAAGAGCAAGTTTCTGACGCTACAATGCGTCCTTGTCCTCTTTCAGGAATTTCCTCTTCTGAGGTATCCTGCAGAATTATCAGCTACAGTGAACAAAGATCACGCCCACTAACCTAACCGCTTCCCGCTGTCGTTAAATAGTGTGTCAGAATCTGATACGAGGTTCTTCAGAAATACTCTCGTCGCCATAGTATCAGGATACATGATTCTGGTATTAGGGTTCACGCCCGAGGTCTGTGAATGTTCTTTCCAGATGTCTTGTGATTGGGATACTAGAATACTTTTCTCAAGACTGCACAGATATCTACTTTATATCTTCTCCCTCCTTTTACGTCGTGATTATGAAATAGGTAACTCAAATACATAGTTTAATGTTCCAGGCATAATGACCTAGTTCTCTTAGTCCGAGAACGAGGAATAGGTTGTCTGGCACTTTTCTTTAGCAAGCATTCGAAGTGACACAGCCAACATGTGGGTACTGCTCACAGAGTGCAGCTTGCAGATTAGAAGCGTCTGAAAACAATGAGTTTCATGTGTATCCCCAGAAAATCCGAAACACCTTTAACAAATTGCTGACTAACAGATTTAAGTTTAAACTCATTATTCATAACTTTTGGCTCTGAAATTCTATTAAGCTGATAAAACATTCAAGAGTTGCTCCATCCTTCATGTACTCTTCCAAACTGAGCTCTATGAATAGTAAATCCTGTTACAGTAGGCGGTGCATACACGAATCTTAACTTCATCGTTTTCGGAATAGCTATTAATCATGACTTCAAATTCACTACACCGCACTATCGTCGTCCAATGTTTAAATGTCAGTGAATTTCCTTAATGGGAGATTTCTCAAGCTGAGTTTAAGTAACAGCATCTTATTTACATGCCTATATGGACCTCTCAATTACGTACGTACACTGCAGAGTACTGTTCACGTCAGCTTTGGAAAAAACCTAGACGAACTTACATCCCGATCATAGAGTACACCAGCTCCTTCACAGTGATTTCATATGCTTCCAAAGGCGTTACTATGCAGCTAGTGGACCATAGACGAAACAATTGACTGACCCATACTTGTAACGATAGTTGATTAACACAGTTTGTAATTCGGTACCAGAAAACCAATGGATGATGTAGCGACAAGAGTCCGGTCATAAGAAGTGCTCGGTTCCAAGCATCAAATCTGTTGAAATGAATGTGCAACCAAGGGCTATATTGGTACGTCGACCAATCGACGGAGACGCCGCTGCCTGCTGGATCTCTTCAAAGTACTGACAGTCATGCCATGGTAATAAAAGAAAACAATTTTTGTACCATGTTTGCATATAAAAGGAAGTGATTTGTCAAGTGTTCAAGTTAATGTGAACAACAACGCACTGTTATATCACTTTCTTGTAGCTACACTCGCAGAGGGCACTTCCATATCAGTAATCAAAGTAAAGAGCGGCGATGCTCCAAGACGCAGCGCTTGCGTCAGCAGGCACAGCTGTGTACGTGACGTGTCGTGCTTCTCCCAAACAAACAGGAGCCAACAATCTCCGATCACAAGCAAACAACGAGGCCAAGATAACGGCAGACACTCCCAGCTCTCCAATCGGCACGGAAACTTCCGGAACGGGAACGCGACAGCAGCGCCACGAGCGGTGGCGGGCGGAAACTAGTCAAGGACAGTAACTGTCGGCGCTGAGCTTTCTGTGGATGCAGTTTGTTGCCGCTGCGTATGTAACGAAATAAAACCACACGTAATGAGGCGGCAGGTGGGGCTAACAGGTAATAATTAATTGGCAGCTCAACATTCTACATTACGTAGAAACATTCGTATCCGGTGAATCTCAGGTCAAATGGCAGTTGTCGGATTCTCTTCGAATAGCTGACGCGAACAAGGCCAGGCAGAACTGCCCATATCATTCTGATCACGACAAGTCTCTCTCTCCGGATTCCCTTGAACTCTTCGAAAAATGAACGCCGGCTGGAGTGGCCGAGCGGTTCTAGGCGCTTCAGTCTGGAACCGCGCGATCGCTACGGTCGCAGGTTCGAATCCTGCCCCGGGCATGGATGTGTGTTATGTCCTTAGGTTAGTTAGGTTTAAGTAGTTCTAAGTTCTGGGGGTCTGATGACCTCAGAAGTTAAGTCCCACAGTGCTCAGAACCATTTGAAAAATGAACAAATAAGAAAGGGCTTCTAATTAACATCACCTGTAACTTATTTCCTGCAATATTATGAATTTTTTGTGTATTTTAACCGTACAATCCCGCCAACTACGGCATTCCTGATCGCTTCTGCACTTTTCCAATCAACTAAAATAACCATAATTCAACGCATTTGTTGCATCTGAAACCGGTTTCAATAAGTAAAATCATCGATAGTTCGCGATTGTTTCCTATTATTACTACTACTTCGGCTGTTCCAGCACCAGTCGCCAAGTTCTGCCCACGCTTATAACAATATTTTGAAATTATTTGTAACGTACAACAACAAAGACCGCTTTACATCATTAAGCTACAAAAATTAGGCGTACCTACTGCCGCTAAAACGGCCACGTCTATTGTAGAAATCACTGTCGTGTTGAAACCAACCTTACGATTTGCCTTTGTAGTGGTGGTGTAAACGTCCGAGCATGTTGTGTGAGAATGTTCGGAAACCGTCGTTGCGTTATTATTCCTATTGATAGAAATTTTACGGCGACTGATATGAGTCAAACGACGTGAAACGCCATATTACTTAGGAAGGAAAATACAAACACTGAGAATGGATGCAGTTCTAATACTTCAGAAACTTAAGCAAATTAAAAAATATAAAGATAGCTATAATTTTATAAGTTCTCTAGTAAAGTTAGTTTCGTTTTTTCTTAATAGACGATAAGCTATATGTAAATCATGTGAAATACGACGTGAAAGATGGCTTAGTGACTATTTGGTCTGGTGACCGCTCCTCGTATATTGATAAGAGGGCTTTCACGTTTTTTTTTCTCAAACTTAACAGAATCTGTAGACCAGAACTCTGATAGCAGTTACCTTATGCAGTATTATGATATTCTAAGAAATCACCTTCGAAGATATCCGACAGCCAATTAAGTACACAATATTTCTAGCATTTTAACACGATAGGTGAGTGCGTACCGAATGCATACCATATTTGAGACATTCTTAGTTCGCACGATTTATAATTTTTTCTGTTCCTTTTTTGTAGTTCTATATTTCTCATCAAATGGAAATATCAATTTACAAGTATTTAATCATGCCATTTAATAAAAATAACATGCTTTAATTATGAACTGCATATAAACACGAATACAAACAGGGAGTTAAAATTTGTTACAAAACTGGGAAACTTCAACTAGAGAACAAAATGCTTTTTATTTCCTGGGACTGAACAGCATTAGTGATGTGTGTATTTTCATTTCGTGTTTTAATATGAATTTTTAACACATTTTCATTCGATTATTACGTGAAGTTTTTAAAAATAAAACTTTCATTTGATAACATATAATTTAAATAATATTACCAAAGATACTACATGCTGCAATTGAAACTGGGACTTCATGGTTACAAGACCTACGGAAGCATTCACCTGCCGCTTACTATTTTAATCGGTTTAAGACATTTTGTACTTAACTACGCTCAGAAATGTAACGTTCAATGACGATTTTAGGGTGTTACTAGGAATTGGTAGTAGTGTTTAAAAAAAACTGATGTCCGGCCACTGACTGTACGTACGGAGAAAAGGGAAGAATGTAAGTCAGTAAGATCCGCTACTGTGGCTAATAAAAGTGCTCCTCCGTCCTTAAGACTAGTTTAAGTGACGCCGTTTAAACTTTCGTTAACGACAGCTGTATCGGAGGAAGGAAAGCCGTGACGTTGCTGGCCAGCAACAGCAGCGCAGGATCAATAAATTCAGAGCCTGCACTTCAACTGCAGCGTTGCCAGCTCTCACGGAAAATCCGCTGCCGTCCTCTTCCAAAGCATCTTTGCGTTTCTCTTTCTGCAAAGGCGAAGACGTAGCATAAACTGCGCGTCTGGAGGTCCCAGAAGATTACTCCAAACGGAATAATGCACGTTGCAAGAGAGCACAATTTTATAACCAGTCGAACATAATGTAGCGTCAAATGATAGCACTCAAAACGAGCATCCTGTTTGCGTGGCCAAATTCTTGTTTTTGAGACGAACGCAGATATTTTCTCCGTTGGCACGAAGTGACTACTTCTGCATTTTTATAAATGAAAAGCACAAAAACACAGATATTCTACCGATAATGTGAAGTACATTCTTGTGCTCTATTTTTTGCTATGAAATTGTTCTACCATGTAGCGGGTGAAAACAACTGTTGAAGATAACATCACATTCACTTAAGCCAGACGTTTAAAGATTCTTCCAGTATAGCTTCAGAAGTTATATTTCAAGTTACTGAAGCCGTTCTATTCGTGGGAGATTAGTGGTAATGATAACGTAATGTTCCAAAACGTCAAAACAAGTATCCAAATTGTATATTTCAAGCTTTTTTTCTGGCGAGGTTATACACACACACAAATGAACTTTTTTAATAGTCAATATGCTGGGCTGATACATGTAACGGTAATAAAATATTGTAATCTGTGTAGGGAAGGTGTCTCTTCTTAAGCGAAATCAGATAAACAACCTATGAGACTTTCTTCGAAAGCACACTTTACTGAGAAGCGATGAGACATTATATGAAAAGTGTCGCAAATCGTAATTGATAAATTGCCTCCAGAGAAGTGGAAGTTCGAAACGGCTTCGTCTCCCGAGTAATTACGTAGTCTACTGGCAGTCAATTTCTCTTTAAGAACGCACTACTATGTGCTGGACCTTGAAGCAATCTGGAAATTTAGGGCACCGATGTGTTATACCGGTAAACGTAGCTGATGTATACTATAGGACTATAAATGCAATAGTCGCGCGAAGTAACGCTGGACACACATTTAGCAGATCTTTAAGACTGTACAATTTCAGACCAACATGGCGCAAGACCTCGCCTTATGGAAAACGAATTAACAAAGCGGCATCGCTAGCGTATAGCGCGGCGAGAATGGGTCATGAGCGTGAAATAGATGTCTTACTTGCAACTGGCGTGTTAAGATTGCCTAAGGAGTTTAGTATAGAAGCGGTATCGCTTTCCCGTTCCTGTAAGTTTGCTCTCAGAAGTATTATCAGTGTTCTCCGTCGTCGTGTACGTTCTGTATGTAGTGTAAAGATAGTCAACGTTGCTTACCTGTCCAACTAGCAACTTCCACCGCAACAGTAGTAAGAAAGTCCTTCGTCCTTTAAGTTCAATTGCAATACTCGTAAATTCACAATAGCATGCTTTCGAAGGTAAGGTGCTGAAATGACATTTCCGAATTCAAAGTTTCATTTTTGAAATGCCTTGTATTCATTACCTGTAATTATGTTCCCTATATGCCTGATGTTTCGGTCTATGGCACCACATGGATACCACTTTGCAACGCTATTTGGCAGTCTTACAGTGAATCTCTCTTGTGCTTTCGTCTATGTTGGCAATATTGTACATGCAAGCGCACCCCCCCCCCCCCCCCCCCCGCCACACAAAAGCATTTGGCACACACGCAATAACCGGTTCTTCCTTTCCGTAAAGACAGACGCACGCCACTGAGTTCGTCCGTGCTCCGTCCTTTGCACGAGTTGTTTCCAAACTAGCCACCTGCAACTGCCACAACTTCTGAATGACGATACACTTAGTAGTCGTCGCCTGCCTAATACACTTCAAATGGTCGCTAATGTCTATGTTTACTTTTCTTCCAGTTCGGAATCTAATGATCCAGTTCTATCATGCCATACGCTCTACAGCTACAACTCAAGTGACACAAATGTATAGTTTCCTACATGACCGCTACACAGTATTGTATAGGAAACCCCCTGCGACATGGGAAAGCTCCCAGTTGTTAGTAAGTGACGTTATCGTCGCGGCCCCTCTCTCCTCCTGCTTCTTCTGGAATTAATCGGACTTATTCCAGCTCGGCGAACTTATTTCCCGTAGTACTGGTAGCAGCAATGGCAGAACACTGCATGCGTGATGATGTGCTGGACGAGGCTACTCTAAAACAGGCGAAACATCAAAGACAACGTCTAGCAGACGTCCTTTCAGGGCGAACAGCTGCTGCGACGCGTCACGTGTCAGTAGTTTGGACCGGGCGTTACGTAACAAAGGCCTGTGAACGAAGCGCGTAACCTTGGGACCCTGCTTGGCGCGGCACGACAGGACGGGCTGCGCGCGCAGCCGTGACGTCACGCACTTCCTGGCTGCGCGCGCAGCTATGCCGCCACCAGCCAGATGTGGGTTACCCGACCGACGCGCCGCCATTTTGTGCCCTTGCCCGGCTCCGTCAGGAGATAATATACCAGCCACGCGACGCGAGGCGTGCAGTCAGGCCACCATTATTACTAATGCGGCCAGCACCTCGCCTGCGGCGCTCATTATGAAGCTCTGTAGGTCGCCCAGGCTACGTCACAATGTCAGCGGTGACTAGTACGACGGGGAAGGAGGAAAGCGCGGGAGGGAAGGAGAAGAGAGGCCGCGAATCGGTTGCCAGAAGACCCCTCCCTTCGGCCTCAGTGGCCTTTACGCGAGGCAAAATTAAAATTGCCCTGGCTCGTAGACCAAGAAAGGCAGAGTAGAGAGGCAGAGAAGGGCTGCTTCGACAACATCAGGGTACACCAGGACACTCCCACCCGCTGGCTGAGTTCCATCTGTCGATTTCCGTTCTGAAAAGCCTAGTCCTTTCATTTTATGCCTAATACATCCAATGAGTTATCTACATCAGACGGTTACCTGCCCATTTTCCGTCCTTTCCTACACTATTTTAGTAATGCCACTGGGTTACTGCTCAGCCTTTTTTCCGGGTGTGGGAGTGGTCGGTATGACAAGACATATCACAGCGCCACCGGCATTGTAGTCCTATTTGAGTTCCTCAGGTCTCCAACACCACGCTTCGTACTATGTTATATTCGGAACGTTTGTCTCTCATTATTGACTGTTATAATGACTGGACAAGTCAGCAAAACCCAACATGACGAAAGCGCTGCTCTGATTGTAATCAGTGGTACAGTTTATCCACCTATTACTACCAGCGAGGTCTGCTTTTGGCTTTTGCTCAAGTCTTCGGTAGTAAACACTTCCAAAATATGTGAAATAATACTAAGACGACGACGTAAAAAGCTACCATACTGTTCCATCGCGCGTCACCCTTATTGGCTACACTATACAATTGCTGCATATAACTTCTGTAAACTCTTACCTGACAACATCTTTAATTTTAACTGAAGTACATACGTCCTTCACAGGACCGACCACGGATATCAATATTACTTCACACAAATGTTGGAATCTGCACTTCAACCAACGACAGAGCACTAATTTGTGCGCGGAAAATTTTACAGTTTAGAATGTATAAAAGTAAGAACTTTAACATTACTAGTAAACATAAATTAGTCTTCGCTTTCAAACGAAATATGCTCTCTCAGACAGTGGTAAAGCACAAGAACGCTTCTTCGCTGTTGCACGATGATACGACTTAACTTCAGATACTGATTTCTAACGCATCTTTCTGAAACATATTTCCAACATATCTGAATATACGGATTCACGAACAGTCCAGTTTCAAATACTGTAAGCACAGTGCGAATGTACAGCAATGAGAAAACCGTTATTTATTTTCATGTCCGAAGTATAGAGGTCGCATGCGGGCATAACTAAAGACTCCGGGAAAGGTGTAGCTGTGATGTACACAATGCAGTCAAAATGGTTCAAATGGCTCTGAGCACTATGGGACTTAACATCTGAGGTCATCAGTTCCCTAGAACTTAGGACTACTTAAACCTAACTAACTTAAGGACATCACACACATCCATGCCCGAGGCAGGATTCGAACCTGCGACCGTAACGGTCGCGCGGTTCCAGACTGAACCGCCTAGAACCGCTCGGCCACACCGGCCGGCACAATGGAGTCAGCACCTACTGTGACGTTACGAGGAGATCCACTATATCGCATATTTGCCAAACACAAAATTTTAAAAATTGGAAATAAATATAACTTTTATGCTCAAGGGCGTATTTTTCCCTGGACTGGTACTACCTGTGACCATAATTCAAATCGAGTCTAAATTTCATTTGGCAGGCTTGTCAAGGTGTCGATCTCTTTTGTAACATTGGCACGGAGTAACAGCAGTAATTCATTCAGAAGACTGCTGTTTCCTCACGTAAATTAATGACTACTACTTTGTTCTCTTTTAAAGTATCTCCATTAGTCTATTCATACCAACTCCTCTGGATGTGGAGTTCATTGCCATCTGTGTAGATAATTCAGAATGAAACATTTTGTGGGCAGAAGGAAAATGTAATCTGTAAATAATAACATTCTATCCGATTGGCGTGTGTTTGTAGAAAGTTTTCAATGTACTATAACCTATATTTGTGCATGTGTTTTTATTTCTGTTTTTGAAACTTTTTGTCAAGTACAAGAATGTATTACGCAGTAATTCGAGATCAAAGACTAAATAAAAATTCTGGACGTAGTACGGACTTTATATTTCTAGTTTATTCAAACTTTCCTCGTCCAAGTTTCGACCAGTGTTGCTTTTACCAGAGAAAACTACTATATCAACTTTAACACGTTTGGGACAGCTTTTCCAAACATTACGTGTTTACTTATCATGTCACTGATTACTTTTAAACTAATCTCACACTGGAAACACAATCCCTTAATACATATTACAAGATTTATTGCCTATTCTATCACAGGCAAATTTTGCCCCCAGTTGAAACTTCCTGGCAGATTAAAACTGTGTGCCGGACAGAGACTCGAACTCGGGACTTTCGCGGGCAAGTGCTCTACCTACCAACTGAGCTACCCAAGCACGACTCACGCCCCGTCCTCACAGCTTTACTTCTGCCAGTACCTCGTCCCCTACCTTCCAAACTTTACAGAAGCTCTCCTGCGAACCTTGCAGGACTAGCACTCCTAAAAGAAAGGATATAGTTCTGCATGGTTCGCAGGAGAGCTTCAGTATAGTTTGGAAGGTAGGAGACGAGGTACTGGCGGAATTAAAGCTGTGAGGACGGGGCGTGAGTCGTGCTTGGGTAGCTCAGTTGGTAGAGCACTTGCCCGCGAAAGGCAAACATCCCGAGTTCGAGTCTCGGTGCGGCACACTGTTTTAATCTGCCAGGAAGTTTCATATCAGCGCACACTCCGCTGTAGAGTGAAAGTATCATTCTTGGCCCCTAATTGGTGCCCCATATAATGTAAAATAACCTTGTGCTCTTAAAGAGATAAATGTTCGCACAAACATGGGTGGGGCTGTAATTCTTCCTCACTGATGAATGAAACGTACAAAACATAACTAGTGTTGATTAAAAAAGTATCTTCTGCCAACACATACTGTGCGAGGTCCACATGCAGAATACGTCACGCCGCCGAAGTAGGGCAACTTTGGTTGGCAATGCGCTCCGCAACTTAACCTTTCCCTCGTTTCTAATTAAACTGTGGTGATTGAGCGCACTGAAAAGAACAGACACGGCAAAAAAGTAGAACCAGGTCACGTTTGTTTCTCGAGTGCCAGGTTGTTGCGTCCCTGAGAGTAGTTTAACGTCTCGTCACAGCCAATTAAAGTGAAGGAAGGAGACAAAGATGCACAGCTGTTCTTTGTCTGGTTTGACTAGACAGCGAAACGCTGGCCTACTCTTGCTCCTACCAAGCCGTCGCCGTTTGAGCTAAATTATTAATTATACATGCCTATTTCTCACTTTCAGCCACTTTTATAATCACTTATTTATTAGCACGCCTATGTTGTTATACACAACTGATATATATTTAATGAGTAACATTCCTACTACAGCAAATCAAAGGAAAAAATCTCGTCATTTCACATGCACTGGGAATCAATCTTTATATATATCTAATTCCAAGTGATGACAGCATGCTACCGAAACGTGTAGCGTCAATATTTGATTATTTGACATCCAAAAATCTAGGGCTTGTCAATATTACATTACTCATTTCCAAGCTAATATCGGAACTATACGAATTGTACAACTGAACTGTAGCACGCCTGTTAAAATACGAGGAACAACTATATCAGTAAACGGTAAGGAATCATGTAATGGAGGTATCTGACATAAGCTTATTTTGAAATTCTTGAAATATAAATCAATCATGCCTGGCTCTCAGATTTACGAAATTAGTTCCCTGTACAGCTTTCGCCGGTTCACTCAGCTAAAGCGACGTGGCATTTCTTTTATGTACAGATCGTGAAACGACCGTTAAACGTGTCTCGGTTATGTCGTGTAGCAAGACGTGTCACGACAGAAAAGCTTTTAAAAGACAGGCGAGTTGTGAGTCACACCGTTGCTCGCAGCCAATAGTCGGTGAAAACTGTGTTATTTGCTTTCGTCATCTTATGCTGAGACAAAAACAAATGTCAGCTGACGCTGTGGCGTAACCTCTCAGCGCACTTAAGGTAACTGGAATTTTTTCCCTCGAAAGGCACTACTGCTGCGTTAATGTCTTTGCTTGTCTTGGATAAGACAAACACAGAGACCGGCTGAGAACGCCTGCTCAAGTTTCCGTTCTCATAGGAATAAACTGACGTGTCCGAGCGCTTGTGTAACACCGCTAAGTACATCCGAAACAAAGGATAAACATGATCACCTACTACGGGTATTCTCGTTATTAATGAAACGTGTTTATTTGATAGTAATTAAGAATTCAACCATTACTCGGGAGAGTAATAACTGAACACCTAAAGCTGCAAAGAATGCACATCATGATTACATATACAAACTGCCAAAATGAATTCCGGCAAAAGCAAATCTTTTGTTTCGAACCTGAACGACCAAACACAGGTGAAATTTACAAACAATTAACGTTAAATTCTTACAAAGGACCCAATAAAAAAAGCTGTCATTCGACGTAACTATCTCTTATAACGATTACCGCTTCCATTATGGGTCTCAAATGGCCAGTATTTTCATTTTTCACTCATTTGACAAAATGGTCACTTTAAGTGATGTAACGTCGTAGAAAAACATCCAGACACAAATTTTTTCATGCCGGGAATTACCACTACCGATAATTTTAACCTTCCCCCCCTCAAAAAAAAAAAAAAAAAAACCTAATCAAGCTCAGAACCTCTAGCTCGGTTCTGTGGTCTTTTCAGAACGGGTATCCTTCTTCGGCTTGCTTCTGCAGTTTATCCAAATACACAGAAATAAATAAAATAAAAGCAACTAGTAAGGGATGATAACCGCGCTTCTATGTTCAACAGTTCGAAAATTGTGGTTTGGCGCTGTGTCGTGTAAGGAGAAGCAATATAGGGGGCCCAAACTTCACACGGGAGAAGGTGCTGTGGCTTTTATGACTTGTTTACCAGTCAGGAATAGCTCGCCAGAGGCTAGCACTGCGATTGTTTATATGCCTCGCGCGTTTGTGTTTATGTGAATGCGTGATCCTGTTGGCGTAATGCGACCCGGTGAAAAGATACTCCGATAAACATGAGAGTGAGAACAGCTGTTCTCCACACTGCATTTCGGGTCTCGAATCGTTCGGTAGTATCGTTATCTTTTTCTTTCTTCTAGAAACATGCCTGGCAAAGTATTCCCCCCCCCCCACCCCCACCCCCTTTCCATTGCTCAATGCACAGGATGCGTGTCATATCTTACCAATCTGTAACTTAAACTGTCCATCTGCTTCTTCGTGCGGGATTCTAGTCTGCCTTGACCATTCAAACAGTGGCCTGGATAGGATTCTTGTGTGACATTACCCTCCAGCGCAAGTGATTAAAACATCCACAATGCATCGGGCAAACTGTGGTTTGTATTTGCATTACACAAGGAGTTCCCATTTGTTACCAACCCTACTTTCTCATGAACGGTGCACTTTGGGGAAACACTGGATTCGACATAAAATACAGCGTAAATTGCAGCTTACTTGGCGGTAACCATTTTTTTATCTTTAATTTTTATAGTAAGATTGTAGCCTATCGCTAATATTATTCAATCTGTACAATGAACAATACAAACCAAAGGAAAATGTGGGGCAGGAATCAAAGTCCAGAGAGAAGAAACAAAAAATTAGAGGTTTTCTCGTTGACATTGTAGCTCTGTCAGCGACAGCGAAGGGCTTGGAAGAGCAGTTAAACAGAATGGACAGTGTCTTGAGAGGTCGCTGACTGGATTGGATTAGTAAACGAGACTGAAAGTAGTAGATGAGTTCTGTTATACGGGCGAAAAAGAAAAACTGATGACAGCCGAAATAAAGGAGAAAAAAAAATGTATCCTGGCAATGGCAAGAAAAGCGTTTATGAAGAAAAATTTGTTAACACCGAATATAGATTTAAGTGACAGGAAGTCTTTTCTGAAGGTAGTTGTCTGGAGTGTAGCCATGTTTAGAAGAGAAACAAGCAGAATAAACAGTTTCGACAAGAAGAGAATAAAAACTATTGAAAATTGGTGCTACAGAAGAATGCTGAAGATCAGATGGGTAGATCACGGGTCTAATGAGAGGATATGAAAATTGAAACACGACTTGGTTAAGGGAAGGGGTAGGTCGACTGGACACATTCTGAGACATCAAGGTATCACCAATTTAGTAAGAGAGAGAACTTGGGGGGTGGAGGGGGGGAGGGGGGGAGTAAAAATTGTAAAGGCAGAAGAGATGAATACAGTAAGCCGGTTCAGGATATAAGTTGCAGTAGGTATTTGGTGATGAGGCTTGCACAGGATTGAGTAGAATGGAAAGCTACATCAAACCATTCCTCAGACTAAAGACAACTACGTTAATAGTTGCATATAGAATTTATATTCGTTGTCTCAGTCTCAAAATGTCAACAAACAGTCCAAAGATATCATTGTACACACATGACTGCTCATATCTCAAGAAAAACTTTACGGTCGATTTTCTCGTGAAATATTTTTAGTTCCTGCCTTAACGACAAAAGCGGATCACTGTTCGACCGTTACAACTCTACTGTGCATTATCATAAAGTAAGTAGTAGCCTTTTCCCAAACTGAAGACTGCCAAATCTACAGTTCGATGTAGAATGCTAAATAAGATGCTATTTTACTTTTCCCTGCAGACAAATCAATGCCAGATGTGATCGTCACGCTAACAAGAAAAGGCGTCACTACCAAAGGGGATACCATCATTGGCTTATTTATTAATAATTAAGCCATGGCATAAATATTTTCCAATTGGGTGTCAGCACACACATCTCATGGTTTGGACAATGACTTGTCTTCCAAGCGAAATTTCTACGATTCCCCACCAACACACATCCACAGATTTCTGCAGAATGTCAGGAGTGCATGTCGACTAGTATGCGATCCGTATGAATTTAAGTGTGCAGGCAACAAGACGAAAAAGAAAAGGTGGAAACTTGAGGTCATAGAAGGTTATACAGCTTAATAAATTAAGGAGCCACCGAATATCCTAAACCAATGCCAGACATCGTTCGGTTTTCCTAATATTTGTTCCCTCATTGGCCTGTAGTTGCAGCTCACGTCACGTGGCGTATAGTTCTTCACTATCTTTACTGCGTCCGTTACAATACGTAAGTCCAGTTCAATCACATACAGCGCTTCAACCTAAGGGCTTTCACAGAGTACATCGGTTTCTTCTGGTTTAACTCGAGAATGCCAGGAAACATTGTGCAGCAAGCAGACACACATCCATTATGCAACGGCAGTATGGCAAAGATAAACTGAAATACGCCGCATGCAACGCTTACACGCGAATGAGGACTGTCGGAGCCTAACTCGATACAGGTGCTCCACCGCGTTTCATGTTACCAGATTTGGGAACAGAATTACGTCGGAGCGTTCGTTTTAAACGAGGATGTGTAAAACCTGGGTATACAGCCGTCACAGGAGACCGGAAGTGCCCATTATCTTACCCGCCCCGCTGCAGTAGTGTCACATGACCTATCACTCAGGAGTGTAATTTATATTTCCCGCATGTTGCGCGTATCTCCTGCGGTTAACCCAGCCTGTCGAGCCGCATCGCTTAGTCGGCTGTCCCACTCAGCTCTCCATATTATTTTTCTAATAATGGAACTCTCCTGTTCTAATACGCCTCAATGCCATGCCATAATACATTCTACTAGCTGGGGTACATCTGAAAGACACTAGCTTACGAAAGAGAAGGAATTGTTTTCGCACCTCTTTAACGACGAAATCATTTGAGACGAACTCAACCTCAGACTGGAGAAGGGATGCGGCGGGTACTTGGCCGTATACATTTCAAACGAATTTATGCAATTTAGGGAGGCCTTGGACAGCCCGAATGAAAGGGAGGCCTTGGACAGCCCGAATGAAAGTCCAACGTGCAAACTTCTGACCTACCTTGCCTTTTTTTTTTTTACTTCAATCCACTCAGGGGACTGCTTTTTGTTCACTGTTTAGAAACGGTGAAATCGGGAAAGAAGTACTTACCCTATCCACTTAACAAACTCTCTGAAGAATATATTTGTCCTTTAATGCATCCAAGACAGTTTTAGAACTATTTATGTTCCAAGCACAGTAGATTCTGTATATGATTTTAAAGCATGATTATCTGTACTCAAATGTATTAAGACAATTTTTTGGTAACCACAACGGCCCATTATGTGACCTGAAAAAGTTTTACGGTGAAACTAATATCCAGTTCTAAACCAATTGTATGAAGCTCAACATGAGCCATTAATAATGAAATTCCTGCCTCATAAAACATCTGCAGCTTCGACCAGATGTGACAGTTACTATCTATAGCTTCATGTTACCTGTACACACTTTACATTAAAGTAGTGGATGGCTCTTTTTTCTTTAAAAAAACGGATTTGTAAACTGCTTCAGCGATGTAACAATGGCTGATAATTTACTTCCATCCCGCAAGGATAAATAAATAAAAATAGCCAAGAAAAAATTAAGTACTCTCGTTTACTGTAAACGAATTTAGCCCATTTGTCTCTAACGTTTTTATCCAATTCCCCGTTCCGAAGCTTGCAGACGTGACAGTGCAATGTGATATCGTGAAGAGTGAACTATGTGTTATTACTGACAAACTGAGTTTTGTACAGCTACAATATTAATACAATAATTAACCAAACCGATTTTTACACTTTATGCTATTGTAATGGTAATGAAAAAGTAACTGATTCACCGGATTTCCTGCCTTCCTCCATACGAGTGGAATCAATCTTTTCTTGGATGTCGTGCTCTTGGCAACCTAGCATCTGCGATAGTTTCTGCATCAACGGAGTTCTTCACCTTTGTGAACTTCGCTACAGCTTGTTTTTCCAACTCCATAAACGTTTTAAACCCTTGTTCAATGAGTTATTAATCTGGACTCTACAAGGCAAAAACATTCCATCATCACATAAGAGTCGTATAAACCTCACGAACATTTGTCTAAATAGCTCCCTGGGTTTGAACCAAGATTTTAGTCACCGGTAGAAAAGTAACGACACCGACTGCTTCGGAATACCGCAAAGTTGTAAACACTGCCTTCAGAAATTTCTGCCTAGCAACTGTTTATAAAGTCCACCTCGTAGCGGAAAGAAAACAAGTGCCCAGCGTGTTATCGCTTTGGTGACGTCACGCGCTGTGGACGCGGAGGCACTGTTCGCCTGACAGCAGTGTTGCACACGGCACATGGCTGTCGTCACCGCTCGCTTGCAAACATCCTGCCGTTACTTCACGGAAGTTCACACCTTGGCTACAACAGTTTACACATGCTCTGTACATCCTACTCCACTTCCCGTACATGAATTCCTACAACGAAAGCCGATTCCAGGAAGCGCTTTCGTCGCATCATATATCTCACCTAGAAATTCTAATAACAGTCGGGATTCCCGGTCGAGGTACACAAACAAGCAAACACGCTGGAGTGACGAATGACTGTCTTCTACATGGCTGTCAATTGTAGTACCCGAATATTTCCCCTTCTTAAGTCATCAATCGGCATAAATCTTCCAAACAAACCGCCTGCCACCGTCTTCCGGGAAAAACAACCTTTTAAATTTGTTTTACACTAAGAAAAAACTGCTTTACGCTCGTCTAGACTGCTGCAGCGAAGTACGCGTGACGTTTAAACGAGCAAAAACGCACGAAACCTTTCCGGAGACATTTCTCAGACATTTCCAAAGCATCTACCTTGTCCATACGGGGTTTCGACGCTCTTTCAGTAGACAGTTGCGATTGCTGCCACTCTTACTTTCGGAATACGTTAACTACAGTTCATAATTTTCAATGCGAATTTTCAATGCGATAGGATCTGAATTTTCAATGCGATAGGATCTGCAGCTGCGATACATTTTTTGAAAGATTTCGTGATGTCTTCAGCTGCCATTCTCTTTTTCATGTACGCTTGTATAATTCCGGTCTTAGACCATTTTCAAGTATTTTATGAATGGGCTTCTGGTAGGAAACTATGCACTGTGTGTCGTTGCTCCTATGACTATGTTATGCTCGTAAAATAAATCCGAGATGTTTTACGCTCGAAACATACATGGCATAATTACGCGTAAAACACTTCGGAGTTATTTTATGAGCGTGACATGGGAGTCATAGGAGCAACGATATACGTGGCATAATTCACTACTAAAAACCATTGATAAATACTTGAAAATGGCCTACAGCCGGAATTGTACAACCGTACTTGAAGGAGAGAATGGCAGCTGAAGGTTTCACGAAATCTATCAAAACTTTGCTTCCAAAAGTAAGTTTCTGCTTTACATACAAATAAATGTCTCTTTAAAACAAGACAAAAGATGAGAGGGAGGTTCAAACCACAATAATACTACAGCTCCATAACAGGCTAGTAGAACGATGTCAGGAACAATTCTTCTAGCGATAGACTTCATATAAATTTTTTAGTCACACTCGATTCAAGACCGACTTCTGTGGGATGGAACATGAATGGCCATGTTATTATCCGGTAAATACTGATGCCACATAATGAGGGTTGTCTTGAAACAAAGACTGGAAAAAAACTGTAGCTAGAAGAGGTGTTTCATGTTTCAACTACGAGAGAAGAAGTATTCCTGAAGCCTCACCTGACCAGCACAGAATTCGTTCCCTCTGAAACTGTGAAACAAATGTACAGTTGCTCTGCATGCCAGTTTCAACATTAACTGGTCGATATGAAGCACACAGTACTTGGTAACAGAACTGTAGCCATTTACGATGGAGGTGCTTACTGCTCTAGTTTACAGTACAAATAATGAGGTTGAATAGCTACTGATCGTTCAAAGACACACATCGTTGTTGCGGGATAAAGCTTTATTTGAGCTGATTGAATCTGTCGACGTAAAGAACAGTCAATTATGTGACAGTGCTACATTCTTGTAGAATGCATAAATGGTACCTTGCAATACACCCCTGAACACGTCAATACGAATAATGACACCATGCAAAAACACAAAAAGAAAATCGAATCGAAATGTGGAACACATGCCTTCATGTGACGTAAAATATCACCCCCCCCCCCTTCCCGAGCATTTGACCTGCTGGAGCACAAGCAATACTTCGTAACTAAAGTAATTAACAAGACATCCAATCTGGCTACTAAAGGTAGGTACAAACCCGCAGAAGTCGTGGCTCTGATGTACTTCTGTGGATTAGTCCGTGAACGATGGATTTACTAACGTATAGCTGATGAAAATCACGGCAGTAATGCCGATATGAAACATAAAATAGGACAGCGGCAAATCACTAACAGAGTGTTACGGTCAAACTATCTTGCTGCCTTCAGATTAAATACTGGATGACTGTGTAAAGAGTTACCGAGTTGTATACTATGAATGTGGAACGATCAATGATGCATAAATGACTGTTCAAATTTATACCATCGCCGGTAATTTCCAAGAATGATTGCCTATCGAAGTCGCGAGGTCCAAACGATACATATCGAATGTGCGATCGCAGTTCGATCATGCGACTCCGGTGGCGGGCGTTGTGATCAGTTATTTGTGATTGTCATTTTTATCTGTTTTCTGTCGTTCCCTTAGTTGCTCTAAATTACATGCCGCCGCGAATTATTTGTGAGTTGCTAGGGTATCCCAGACGATTTAGGTCGTTAGCGAGTGGGATGTCTGGAAGAATACATGGTTCAACTCTTCCAAATTATCCATCCAGACCGCTGTAATGGACTTTCACATGATAACAACATCGACGATTTTGTAACGCTCTTCTTTTGTCGTTGCTGTAGCGACCACCGTAAATATACTCATAATGCCCACCACCAGAGTCGCATGATCGATTTACAATCGCACGTTCGATATGTATCGTCTGGACCCCGTGACTTCGATAGGCAATCATTCTTGCAAATTACCCCATCGCCACATTAAAAATCCGTTAATTCCACGGGAATAGAATGTATATACAAACAATGGATGTGAACTACAGGCGAATGGAGTAATGTTACGATTTGAAGAAATTGGTATGTGACAAGTGAGACAACCTATAAGAACTGAAAAAACCTTCAAAATGAGATTGATACATATCTCATATACATAACGTTTTACAAAAACAGACATGATGTCTTATGGGATAACAGCAATCAGTGATTTTATAATGTTACTTTAAATCCGTCTTGATTGCAAACTTTTTTATTATTCATATGACCGTTTGCAATCAAGACGGATTTAAAGTAACATTACATAACGTTTTAGTTCCTTCGTCATACAGTTTCGTGGGGTTTTTCTGCGTTATGTACGTCGTCTACAGTTCATAAAATGGCTCTGCTAAACAACGTCGTTAAATAAATCTACCACATGGTTTGATTGTAAGCTCTGTATGCTGTGTTGCGTAAGACTTTGTGAAGATAAGCGTCCCTAGGATTAAGAGATCAAAAATTATCTCGCTAGAGAGAGCGATACAACTGATAAGTCAATTAAGTGCTGTGGCAAATGCGTCACCACTTTCCTCTTCCAAGTAGTAAGCATCAATAAAACCATCGCCGATAAGACATAGAGCTTGTTTCTGATTTCACGCTCGATTACGGCTAGTCACACGGATCAGATGTTCTAGACAAAAAAAACTGTCAGCAAATAGCAGTGAGCACTAAACCGCACGTCTTCCGTCAAGAATCTCCGATCCAAATATAGACAGCAACTAAATACTAATTAAATTCCATCTTGTTTCATAGGCGAGTGCAGAGAATTTACATTCATAAACTTAAAACCCAACACGCAAGCAATTTACATACCACTGCCATCTGCAACATACTCCGTCGAGAACAGAAAATGTGTACTGCGTATCATTTGCCATGACTGGACACAATACCCTGCCAGCAAATAAAATAATTAGCTTTCAATCGCAACTATTACGTCCACAACAACAATCAGTTACGCTAATCTTCAACCAAAGAACTTCGCAGTAAATATTGCGTACACGAAGAACAACGATCCCAATACGCGAAACCAAAGAACGTCGAACAAACATTTTACTCCTGGAACGAAAAATAATAACACTTAATAAAATAAAAAAAACCTTACAGGCCTGAATGATTCATTGTCAACTTATGCCAGAAAATATGTTAAACAAATCATTGCTACCAGTGCGATTATTTAAAAACCATGTAAATGTATTAAGCCATTAATCAGTAAATAACTATATCGCTGACTCCATACAGGGACAGAAAATAATATAATGGAGCACCTGCAAAAAAAAAAAAAAAAAAAAAAAAAAACAATAATTTGACACCTAGTGATGCGTTTTGCCAATATCAAGTGAATATAGCTACCAATATGCAAAAAAAAAATTAAAGTTTGGAAGCAGTGTGTAATCTTACGTAAATTTTAGATTTAGAGCAATTCGTTAATTATGATAAGCACACCAAAAATATTGAGCAATGGAGACCTCATAAGAATTACTTGTTGAGATACGACAACAAACCAATTGATTAGCACAAAGCCTAGAGTGGAACACTTAAAATCACAAATGAAATCAAATGTAGGTGGACAGGGGTATGTAATGCCAAGAAAGTTGATGGTGATTTATTGAGGAGTTCATTGCTGGGCTCCGAACGACAATTTCATGAGCAGTGGGTAGATGACATTAGAAAACATGAAAGATGGAAACTTACCATCTCTTTTTTTGAAGGAACGTCCAGAATTCGCCCAAAGCGATCTACGGAAATGTCTGGAAAATTAAATTTTATGGCCGAACGGTGATCTGAACCGTCATCATCTCGAATAATGAGTCAAGTGTCAACCACTCGCCACCTCGACCGATGATAATATTTAGGAGTGTGGCACAACAGATCTCTTATTTCTGTAGTTGTGCTTTGGAGAGACACGAACACTAATCCCCTTTCAAACATTCGTCCACGACCAGCTACATAGTGTTTGTAAAATATAAAATGGTCCATCTCTACATTTCGCTCTGTTCGACATGTTACAAGGAAATATTTAAATAAACATTTGCATAACTAGCACGCCACAAAGTCACATTCTACTGCTAATGATACTCACATAACAACACGACACCCATAAGCGCCAAAACTGCTCTGGGGTAGGCATGGTCTGACAGATGAAGCCACAGTCAATCGTGAATTTTCGTTTTAAATCGTTTAATTCCGCTGTCCATCTCTTGAAATTATATTTTCATATGGTTACATACCTAACGCCTTCCACGATCGCTTTAAATTATGCTAATCCATGACTTCTGCTGCCAGTGCTATCTTTTATAGTTATCTTTCCCTGGGGGTCTGAGATAAAATTAATGGCAAGTCATTTTCCTTTGTAACAGTCTTTGGACCAATTGTTTAACTGACCAGTACTACTGAGCATTTCATCTTAAATAAACAGCACAATATACCTTTGATTTAATTCCACACTCGTGGGACTTACAAACTAGTCATGGAGACGTGTCAACTGTAGTTTGTGATGGTAGCGCCCCTTGAAATACTATGGCGACACACTGATCCGTAGTGTAGCCCGAGACTTAGGAGATATTGAAAATGACAGTTTCGGTTGTGACGTGGTGAAGTGAATGTGAAATGAAGACAGTGTCATGTGAAGCTAAAACTGCAACGTAAATTCAGAGTACCTATATTTTATATCACATAGTGGGCGGCGACCGAGTCCTTTGTATATGTAATACACACGAAAAATGCAAGGTGTGTGAGAAGTTCACTACGCAACTTTTTCCAGCGTTTTGACCCGATCTTACCAGTGACAACTATTATAGCCACCCAACTTCTATCTAACGATCGGCCAAAACCGTGAACCCCCAATAAAACGTACAGATGGTGCTCAATTCGTGAAGTGTCCAGGTGTCCCGTACCGCTCATTGCTAATCTTCTCTTGGATATCCCATACCTAACAGCGTGCACCATGTATGTCGCCTTGCACCCGGATCAGAACAACGAAAGTGGTTTAACAACTAGTCGCTACCCTAACAACAATGGAAAACTTCGTAAATAAAATCGTTCTGATCCATCTATACACATTACGCTGTTTCGGCTACTGTAATCTTCTGATCTTTAACGTTAAAGGAACACAGAATTAAAGGTACTTGCTGTATACCACCATGCAAATGTGTAAAAGTTTCTAAATCTTAGTGAGTTAACTTCTTAAAATTTGTTTTAAATTTTAATTTCTCCATCTTTTGTAGCCACATAATTCGTTAAAAACCTTTCACTGTGTGTGCCATTAATCTCAATTGCAGATCTGTTGGTGGCAGTAGCCGAAACTATGCAACAAATGTATTTAGCGACCTAGGTCTTTATTCGTGAAGTACTCACAATGTCGCTAGCTCATTTGTGAAATTTAGTTCCTTTATTAACAACTGCACAGGCTTGACCGTGCCTTCTGTCGTCTCCGCCTCCCCACGAACAGTTGTGAACCGTCCGCGCCATTGCTTTTGGTTCTTACTGCCGATTCCTCACACACACAAAAGAATCTGTTCGCCAATGGCGATAGTTAGCAGCAAAATGATACAGCTACAACGAAACTGCTAGGCGAACTCAGTATTCCAGATTAACACAAGTATTCAGTACAGCTGTTACTGCGGCGGCCATATTGGGCGTTCTGGTACACGTGAACCGGCAACACGACTTGTCTACTCTTCATCTGTCTCGATTTATGTGGGTATAGTAAGCAAACCAGTCGCTGTTTCAAGTTTTCATACGGATTGATGCACGATTAAACAGTCTTTGCAGCCTGATCAGATGGAGTTGTTACATGAATAGCCTTGTTGGAACGTGTGCAGGCGCTGGAGGAAATAACGGAAATTAGCTATCGAAAAGGTTATGAAACGACACGATTTACATGTTTTAGCTTACTTACACTGTACTGCCTTGCGATTTCAGTGTGTCATGGATGTCAAAAAACAGTGCAATGTAAATAATCTAGAAAAATGATTATTCCGATTCATAAACCTTCCGTTAACTCAATATTTATTTAACCATACTTGTAGCTGGTTGCTGCTTAAATTATAATTCTTCAAATTGTAAAGCAGGCGCAGTGTCCTCTATGTCAGCATTCGACAAGATTGCGAGGAAACAAAAGTATTTCCGCCAGCATCACGACCAAAAGGTCTACATGCAGCTGTAATTTTCGTGAAACAACTCAACGTGACAACGAGCCTCCGGTGATTTGAAAACTAGTTACTAATGAAATAAATCGTATCCAAATTCAGGAAAGTGCCGGAGTGCGTCCGCAGCTCGTAGTCGTGCGGCAGCTTTCTCGCTTCCCGCGCCCGGGTTCGATTCCCGGCGGGGTCAGGGATATTCCCGGCGGGGTCAGGGATTTTCTCTGCCTCGTGGTGACTGGGTGTTGTGTGATGTCCTTAGGTTAGTTAGGTTTAAGTAGTTATAAGTTCTATGGGACTGATGACCATAGATGTTAAGTCCCATAGTGCTCAGAGACAAGCCAAGCCTGAGTGCATAATTATAATACCCACGTAAATCACAGATTTAAATAATTGCGGTTGGCTATCCGCAGTGGATACAATGAGCCGATCACTTCGCTATTCTGATCCAGGTGGGTTGGGCGTCGGAGCTTACCGTTGCTCTTGAAGGCGGTGGCCGTGTCGAAGGAAGGCGCCCTCATGGGGTGCTTGTCCTTGAAGGACCTCTCGAGGAAGGGCGGCGTGCTGATGGAGACGGCGGGCAGGGACTCCCCCCTGGTGAGCGGCGGCCGGCCCACCCCCGCGGGCCCGTGGTCGTCGGCCAGCAGCCGCTTCGAGTCGGCGCCGTGGTCGTCGTCGCCCGGGTCGGCCGACGCGGACAGGCCGCGCTTGAGGCCCCCCGGGGGCCGGTGGGAGGCGACCGCCGCCGCCAGCGCGTGGTGCGTCGCCGACAGGTGCGGCAGCCGCACGCGCACCATGTCGTGCTCGGGGGCGGAGGATCGGCCGCCGCCCCCGGCGCCGGCCGTCGCGCCGCCCGGCGGGGGCGGCACCGGCTGGTACTCGGCCAGCAGCCCGCCCGTCGCCCCCGCCGCCACCGCCGCCGCGGCCGCCGCCGCCGCGCTGCTGCGCGAGTGGTGCATCGCGTACCCCTGCGGAGGCGGCGGGGGCGGCCCGGGCGCCACCTGCTGCTGCTGCTGCTGCTGCTGGGACTGCGCCTGCCGGCCGCCGCCCCCGCCGCCGCCCCCGGAGCCGCCGCCGACCCCGTGGGCGCCGGGCGCCAGCTCGACCAGCCCCGCCGTGCCGTTCTCGTGCACGCCGGCGCGCGCGTGCATCTGCTGCGGGGGCGGCTTGCCCTGGTGGGCGCGCTTCATCTGCCGCGCCGCCTCCAGCACCAGCTCGATGCGGTCGGCACCCTCGTAGTTGACGCAGCCGCGGCACACCGCCTCTGTGAAGTCGTGCAGCATGGCCCACGGCATGCGCGGCAAGTCGCACAGGTAGCAGTGCTGTCTCTTCCCTAGCACCGACATCCTCATCGAAATTGTTCCAGTCCCTCCTCCGCGTCGGGGGAGGACGCGCGTACTGACCACCTAACGACAACAACAACAAACACACACGCCCGCAGTACCTGTCCGTGACGCACCACCTGGCGCACTATAATATCATTTCGCCCACGAGAACGCTCCGTGCATCCCGACAAAACACTTTTATTCGTTCCCCCCACTTTCACACGTGAGACGTATGACAGGGACCTCTGTCTCTCTCTCTGACTTCCACTGGCAGTGACGTGCAGCACAGAACTGGACGCCTCCGCCCAGCCGCAGCTAGTCGCGCCCCCCACCCCTCGGCGCCCGGCTGTGACGTGGCAGGCTGCGCCGCGCTACGGCGCATGCGCTACAACGAACTACTGCCGGTTTGTCTGTTTTAAAGCCGACGGACGGGTCTACAGCATTAGGCACGGCGCAGCGTTGCCGTTACTCGGATGTAGGCCGGCGCAGTTGCTTCTGGTGCAAAACACGAACCACTGCGACAGTCCGATGTGCACATAGTAAACACATTATTTGGTAACACCACTACAAGCAAATATCTGAACCGAGAAGCTATTCCTACAGAAACACGGATTTTACTGTACGAAAATGTGGCAAATAGCTCACAGAACAAACAACCACTGTACTTGTACACCGAAGCTCTTCATGTGATAGGTTCGCAACGTAAACATCTCTCAAGGCTAGGCCTGTTCCACCTGGCTGAATGATGCCGCCCCTTTTACACAACCGACTTTCCTGTCCCAGCTGACTACTCGAGACAAGTCACACACCACACACACACACACACACACACATCACTAGACCGGCAATAGTAAATCATTGGTGTCACAGAAGTCGGCACCTTATTAGAATCGCACTATGATGCCAGGCGCAAAAGGACGTGTAAATAGCTGTTTGTTCACTGAGAAAATTGTAAAACGGAGGTAAAATGATACAGCTACGTTACCTTTAGAGTTTCAACACAAAGGTCAATACTTGTGTTTCGCTATAATTTTTCGTACAGCAGACGGAAGATACAAAGAAATGAACATGTGTCACTGCAAGCATAACTAGAGACATTTTACGTATCTTCGAGCATCAAAACGGATAAAGGGATTAGTGAATACAGGGTTGGCGTAACGAGATTGAATACTGTGACCCCCAAATCCTCCAAAAACAAACGAAAATATACCTGTCCAAAAAAGCAGATAAAAATTCACCTGACGCCTTCTTGAGAGACAGTCTCCACTCATTCCAAATTAATAATATAAGTGTAGAGCAGATGTGGCTTGAACTAAAAGAAATAGTATCGGCTTGCAATTCAGATATTTATACCAAATAAATTAACAAACGACGGAGACGATCCTCCTTGGTACACAAAACGGATCAGAACACTGTTGCGGAAACAACGAAACAAACATGCCAAATTTAAACAGACGCAAACTCTCCCAGATACGCGATCTATTACAGAACCTCGAAATTTAGCGATGATTTAAATGCGAGATGGCTATAATAGTTTCCACAACGAAATTTTGTCTCGAAATCTGGCAGAAAATCCAAAGAGATTCTGGTCGTATGTGAAGTATGTTAGCAGAAATACACAGTCAATGTCTTCTCTGCGCGATAGCAATGGGATAATATCGAAGACGGTACTGCCAAAGCGGAGTTACTAAACATAGCCTTCCGGAATGCCTTCACAAAACAAGACGAAGTAAATATTCCAGAATTCGAATCAAGAACAGCTGCCAGCATGAGTAACGTAGAAGTAAATATCCTCGGAGAATTGAGGCAACTTAAATCACTTAATAAAAGCAGGTCCAGACTGTATACCAATTAGCTTCCTTTCAGAGTATGCTGAGGAATTAGCTCCATACTTAACAATCGTATACTGCCGTTCGCTCGACGAAAGATCCGTAAGACTGGAAAGTTGTACAGGTCACACCAATATTCAAGAAAGGTAGTGGGAGTAATCCACTTAATTACAGGCCCATATCGTTAACGTCGATATACAGCAGGATTCTGGAACATATATTGTGTTCGAACATTATCTATATAAACGATTTGGGAGACAATCTGAGCAGCCGTCTTAGGCTGTTTGCAGAAGACGCTGTCGTTTATGGACTAGTAAAGTCATCAGAAGATCAAAACAAATTGCAAAACGATTTAGAGTAGATATCTGCAGGATGCGGAAACTGGCAATTGACTCTCAATAATGAAAAGTGTGAGGTCATCCACATGAGAGCTAAAAGGAATCCGTTAAACTTCGGCTACACCTTAAGTCAGTGATATCTAAAAGCCGTAAATTCAACTAAATACTTTGGAATTACAATTACGAGCGGCGAAAATGCGAAGGAATACATAGAAAATGTTATGAGAAGGCTAACCAGAGACTGCTTGGTTCAAATGGTGCAAATGGCTCTGAGCACTATGGGACTTAACATCTATGGTCATCAGTCCCCTAGAACTTAGAACTACTTAAACCTAACTAACCTAAGGACAGCACACAACACCCAGTCATCACGAGGCAAAGAAAATCCCTGACCCCGCCGGGAATCGAACCCGGGAACCCGGGCGTGGGAAGCGAGAACGCTACCAGAGACTGCGTTTTATTGGGAGGAAACTTAGAAAATGTAACAAATCTACTAAGGAGACTGCCTACACTATGTTTGTCCGTCCTTTTTTAGAATACTGCTGCACGGTGTGGGATTCTTACCAGATAGGATTGACGGAGTACGTCGAAAAAGTTCAAAGAAGGGCAGCACATTTCGTATTCTCGCGAAATGAGGGAGAGAGTGTCACTGAAACGATACAGTGTTTGGGATGGACATCATTAACACAAAGGTGTTTTTCGTTGCGGATTAATCTTCTCAAGAAATTCCAATCACCAACTTTCTCCTCCGAATGGGAAAATATTTTTTGATGCCGACCTAGATAGGGAGAAACGAGAACCTACTTAGAGAGAAACGATCACCATGATGAAATAGGGAAATCAGAGCTCGTACGGAAAGATATAGGTGCTCGTTCTTTCCGCGCACTGTTCAAGAATGGAATAATGGAGAGTTATTGGGAAGGTGGTTCGATGTACCCGCTGCCAGGCACTTAAATGTGATTTGCAGAGATGTAGATGTAGATGCGCTATAGGCAACCCTAAATAATTACAATAAAGATTGTCTTACTTGAAAAACCGGCAGTTTTATACTAGTTCACCTGTACATTAAGGGGTTTAATCGTTGTAATATTTTCAGACGTAGCTTAATGATGCGGCTTTAACCAGTTTTGATCAACTTCGGCTTTTCTTCGAATAGTATATTCGTTATGTAAGTGCTCCTATAAGTAGAACGTGTTATTTGTGGTTGACGACAAGTGTCTTATTTATTTGAGTCTTATTACGAAAACTAAGTCTGTTTTATACGTGTGCATATGCAACCTGATGTTCTTCTCATAACACGATTCTTGTATGTGGTAAACTCAACTAGTACGCAAATATTTGCTCGACTGCAGAACTTAGTTAGACCACCTCGTAAAGTTTATGCCATTTCGTTTCAGAAAATCATAGTAAAGTCATTCACAAACTCCCTGACGCCGGAATTTTATCTCACCAAACGTCGGGCTTCAGTAAAAGATACGTCTTTGCAAGTCTAGTAATGTACACTCATGCTCATAAATTAAGGATGATTGCAGAACGTGGTGCCACACAACAAGGCACTACACAAAACTGGCGCTAATAGCATAGGCACACAGATCTGTAACTCCACGGTACTGGTGATAAGTTGAGAAAACCGTCCCGAAACACATGTGCTACAAAACGCCACTGTTTCCTGCGCATGTACCCCGACACCAGTATGGGATATGATCACCATGCACACGTACATAGGCCGCACAACGGGTTGTCATACTCTGGATCAGGTGGGCGAGCAGCTGCTGGGGTATAGCCTCCCATTCTTGCACCAGTGCCTGTCGGAGCTCCTGAAGTGTCGCAGGGGTTTGAAGACGTGCAGCGATACGTCGACGGAGAGCATCACAGACGTGCCCGATGGGGTTTAGGTCTGGAGCACAGGCAGGCCACTCCATTCGGCTGATATCTTCTGTTTCAAGGTACTCCTCCACAATGGCAGCTCGGTGGGGCCGTGCGTTATCATCCATCAGGAGGAAGGTGGGACCCACTGCACCCCTGAAAAGGCGGACATACTGGTGCAAAAGGACGTCCCGATACACCTGACCTGTTACAGTTCCTCTGCCAAAGGCATGCAGGGGTGTACGTGCACCAATCATAATCCCACCCACACCGTCAAACCACGACCTCCATACAGGTCCCGTTCAAGGACATTAAGGGGTTGGTATCTGGTTACTGGTTCACGCCAGGTGAAAACCCGCCGAGTATCACTGTTCAGACTATACCTGGACTCGTCCGTGAACATAACCCGGGACCAATTTCCAATGACCATCTACTGTGTTCTTGACACCAGGCTTTACGGGCTCTCCTGTGACCAGGGGTCAGTGGAATGCACCTTGCAGGTCTCCGGGCGAATAAACCGTGTCTGTTCAGTCGTCTGTAGACTGTGTGTCTGGACACAGCTGTTTCAGTGGCTGCGGTAAGGTCCCGAGCAAGACTACCTGCAGTACTCCGTGGCCGTCTGCGGGCACTGATAGTGAGATATCGGTCTTCTTGTGGTGTTGTGCACTGTGGACGTCCCGTACTGTAGCGCCTGGACACGTTCCCGGTCTGCTGGAATCGTTGCCACAATCTTGAGATCACTCTGTGTGGCACACGGAGGGCCCGTGCTACGACCTGCTGTGTTTGACCAGCCTCGAGTCGCCTTAGTATTCTACCCCTAATAACGTCATCAGTGTGTGTTATTTGAGCCATTTTAAATAAACAGTCAGCATTAGAACGTCTGAAAACGTCTGCACACTTACCCGCTACAGCGTACTCTGTCATGCTCCAGCACACCCCTGCGTATGTGGACTGCTGCCAGCGCCACCGTGCGACGACCGCAGGTCATAACCCGAGGTGATTTAAAGGCGCAAACCGTCCACCAGAGCGTTGTTTCACCAAGTATGAGCATTATCCTTAACGTATGAGCACGAGTGTATGCCTGCGAGGCAAGTGCGCCTACTGCAGTTCCCCTGGCGTTACCGTCTCACCTGTTTTGCACACTCGTTATCGTTTGACGTCAGAACCAAAATTCCCGGTGCTGCGAGAGTTGCCTGCTGGGTAGTTTGGCACATGAATGATGAAAGTGAGATTATGAAGGAATAATCTATTTTAAGAAGAAACGAAATCTCGTAACAAAATGTAGGAACAAGCAATGACAATGGAATTTATTAATGACCAAAACAGAATTCATAGTCGAAGTTCTTGTCAAAGGTCGGGTGGTAAAATGTTCACACTCGTGATTGAGAACTGAAAGATTAGGAAAAGTTCCATCCAAACATTTCAGGACATATGCACTTATTTGCTCGAAAAATTATGGACTTCCAAACACATCATACGATGTGTGGAACGCAGTAAATTGCGTCTTTTTACTTTATCTTTGTATGTATGTAAATGCTTTTTGCTTCCAAATACTTCGTCTCTCTTGTGGAACACTTGTAGGGGGAAAGAAAAACAGAACCTTGTGTAACTTTTCAGTGTGCTACGAAAACAAAGGAAACAACGTAACAACGATTAAGAAGACATGAAAGCTCAAAAACTATTTCTACACTAGGAGTGAGCCCAACTAGAATAGAGTGACTTCCGATGCTATTAGTGTAAGTAGGTTGATTAGGTTTTTTTATGGTAACGCCACCTCTGTATGAAAATCACTGGCTGTGTTGTGTGCAGTCTGTGGCTGCTTTGCATTGTTGTAATACTCGCCATTGTAGTGTTAGGCAGCTGGCTGTTAACAGCGCGTAGCGTTGCGCAGTTGGAGGTGAGCCGCCAGCAGTGGTGGATGTGGGGAGAGAGATGGCGGAGTTTTGAAATTTGTCGTGAACTGCTATATTTATATATGATGATATCAAGTCAGATTGCGTTGCGCTAACAAAATATTGTGTGTCAGTTTAAGCACAGTCATGTATAATTGTTCTAAGGGGACGTTTCATTAGCAGACGCCGCTGTAGGCCCTTGTCTGTGCGCATGAGCAGTGAGCAGCATACTCGGATGATGATGATGATGATCGTTTTGTGGGGCGCTTAACTGCGCAGTCATCAGCGCCCGTACAAAGTCCCAATTTTTACACAGTCGAGTTTCTACAGAATCCAATCTATCCACTGTGACGAATGATGGAGGTGATGATGATGAAATGATAACACGAACACCCAGTCCCCGGGCAGAGAAAAATCCCCCCCCCCCCGGGAATCGAACCTGGGACCCCGTGATTCAGAGGCAGCAACGCTAGCCACTAGACATTGAGCTGCGGACCGCAGAATACTCGGAAATTCAGAACTCGGCACTATCTACAGATCATTGACGTTAATAGACACATTCGCGTCACGATTGGTTGCTGATTTACAGGCAGGCACGAACTTCTAGTAGTCAGCTTTTGAACACAAAGTCATTCGCGTAAAATGGACTTACAGGGCAATACGAGGAGCGATCCATGATCGTGGGACACGAGATTAGCACGCCGCCAATCTCTCCAGCCGTTATTGCTAGTGCCTGTATATGAATCCTGGACACGCTCGATTCCCGGCGGGGTCAGGGATTTTCACCTACCTCGAGGTGACTGGGTGTTTGTGTTGTCCTCACCATTTCATCGTCATTCCTGAAAGTGGCGGAATTGGACTGAGCAAAGGTTGGGACTGTGTACGGGCGCTGATAGCCGCGCAGTTGAGAGCCCCACAAACCAGACATCGTGAACCCTGGCGATGCCGCTGCTTCTTTGTTACAGCGCCTCCTCATTTGCCTTCACGAGCCTGAATGGATCCCGGTCCATGCCTCCGTACCTCGTGAAAAAGATCGGAGGAAGTATCGGGAATGAAACCTAGGTCCTTCCACACTGAAGACAGCGAGGCTTACCGGTTTTTTCTGTTGAATGTGAATAGTATCAGATATGTTTTTGTTCCAGCAAAATATTCTGTTGCAAAAAACCGAAAATCACACATGGAAGACGTCACGGACCGACGTGGTGCGGTGGTCAGTGCACTGGATTCGCACCTCGGAGGACTGCGGATAAAATATGCGTCTGGCCATCCAGCTTTAGGTTTTCCGTGATTTCCCTAAATCGCCCCTGGCAAATACCGCTTTGAAAGGGCACGGCCGATTTCCTTCCACACAGTTGACACAATCAGAGGTTGACCTCGGCGTCGACGGGACACTAAACCCAATATTCCTTCCTTCCTTCTTACGAAAGACCTCATCAGCAGTAACTACAAAAAAAAATTAACGTTGAAGGAGGAAAACTGGAGCATACTAGCATAATTTTACCTTATAACAAATACTGAACTGCTGCAGTTCTGTCTCCATCCATTCGACTGCGGAGGCAGCCGTCCTTGAAGCGTGTCTGCAGAAAAGCAGTCTGGGACTGACGAATTCACTTCGATGTCCGCAAAACCACGCGCCGATCTATGAATCGCCTCTGGGGTAGGGTCATAGTTCGCCAGTTCGTCACTACCTACTCCCCATCTTCAAAACTAACTTGTCGCCTCCCTCACTTATAAGTAGCCACAGATGCATAGCTTTTTAAAAATAATAACGCTATGGTATAATTGTTGAACTAAACATTTTAAATAAATTCTTTATATCTGTACTTAGTATATAGCTTCAGCATAACTTTCAAGAAATTGCAGTACAGATAAATATATTATCTGAAAAAGATTTGCACAAAAATTTGAAAAGCATCTGTAGCATTCTTCTTCTTCTTTCGTTTCACCCTCTTTGGGGTACGCTGGATCAATCATTTCTTTGTGCGTTGTTCTTTTCTTAGGGCCCAGTATTTCTTCATTCTTTCTGATCTTCTTCTCCTCTCTTCTTCCGAGTTGAAGGATTTGGACTTTTGTGTGGATTTGTCTTGGAACCTTATGTTTTCATCTTTAGTAATTAATTTAGCAGTTCGATCAATAAGTGAATTTTCTGAAATATTTAATTCCACTAGGTCTTTCTCAGTTTCTTTAAACCAGTTGGGCTTCGTTTTTCGGTTACGGAAGAAGTCAAAGATTTGTTTAGTTAATCTGTTGGAATTAATTCTGAGAAGATGACCATAAAATTTATTCTCCTTTTTCGGATAGAATCTGAAAGTTTTTCAATTTTCTTGTAGAGAGTTTCATTTTTGATGTATATAATCTTATTGTTTTGAAATTTTGGCCCAATGATTTTTCTTAAATGTATCTTTCCTTTAACTCAAGTTTCTCCATTTGGCCTTTGAAATTCGTGTTTAGTGTTTATGCTGCATACCGTGCTTCTGGCTTAATCACTGTCTTGTAATGTGTAATTTTGGACCCCCATGAAAGGGATTTTTTGTTGTATGTATTTTTTGTTAGTTGGAAGGCCAATTCAAGTTTATTTTTTCTGGATTCCATTGCTTTGCTTTCCCCAGCATTCCAACTAATCCATTCTCCGAGATATTTGAATTCTTTTACTATTTCAATCTTCTGTTCTTGAACTTTGAGGTATTTACATGAGTGCTTGATGTTTGTCAATATCTTAGTTTTTTTAGAGGAGATGTGAAGACCAATTTTAGCTGCTTGTTTCTTTAGTTCAAGGATTTGCTCCCGTGCTTCTTCCATTGTTTCAGCAAACAGGGCCATATCATCTGCAAAAGCTTACTTTAAGGTTCTTCTTTTTGCAACCCAGTCTTATACCACTCTTAATATTTGTGTTCCATTCTCTGACTACTTTCTCAAGCGCACAATTGAACAGCAACGGTGAGAATCCATCGCCCTGTCGCACTCCCGTTTTTATTTCAAAGGGTTCCGATAGTTCGCCTACAAATTTAACTTTTGAAAATGTATTTGTAAGGGTCGCTTTTATAATATTAGTTGTTTTCTTATCCAAACCCATTTCTTCCAACACTGATAACAGAGATTCTCTATCAATCGAATCATATGCTTTTTTGAAATCAATGAAGGAGATTACGTATGTCTTTGCCCTTGATTTTTGGTATGCCATAATGTTTTTGAGGTTTAGTATTTGTTCCGAACATGATTTACCCTTTCTAAAACCTCCCCGGTATTCCCCGATTTGCGGATCCAATTGCGGCTCTGCCCTGTTCAAAAGGACTTTAGAAAGAATCTTGTACGTTATATCCAGCAGTGATATTCCTCTGTAATTGTTGGGGTCTGTCTTCAAACCTTTCTTGTGGATAGGGTGGATGAGAGCTGTTCTCCATTCTGCGGGGATCTCTTCTTCTTTCCAGATTTGATCGAAAACACACTTTAGGGATGTAACTGCATTTTTGTCAGCCTTTTTCCATAGTTCGGCCACTATTTGATTTTCTCCGGACGCCTTGTTGTTTTTAAGTTCTGAAATGACCTTCTGTAGTTCTTCAGTTGTCGGTGGTTCTTAATCCGGCTTCTCACGGTTGTTTGGGATGGATTCAAATTTTTCAAGGATGGATTCACAATTCAAGAGTTTCTCAAAGTAGCCTGCTAGTATTTTACAGTTTTCCGTGTTGTTGTGAGCGATGGTCCCATTTACATCTCGAAATTGGAGGGTGGGTGCTTTGTATCTTGTTTGAAAGTTCTGTAAAAGCTCCTTGTGTTGTTTTTAGCAAATTCTTCATCAATTTGGAGGAGAGTTTTGTTTTCATGTGTCTTCTTAATTCTTTTTATATTTTTATCTACCAGTTTTCTAACTGTAATGAAATTCAGTCTACTTTCTTCTGTTTTCTGTGATTGCCAATTTTGCCATGCCTGTTTTCTTGTTTCAATGAGCATTATTAAAGCAACAAAAATGGTATGTGTGACTTACGTCTCATATTCTATACTTGTCAGCATTTTTTCCTGTCGTTCACCAAGCGAGGTGACGCAGTGGTTAGCACGCTGGACTCGCACTCTGGAGAACAACGGTTCAAAACCGCGTCCGGCCATCCTGATTTAGGTTTTCTGTGATTTCCAGGCAAACGCCGGGATGGTTCCTTTGAAAGGCCACGGCCGGTTTCCTTCCTCGTCCTTCCCTCATACGATCGGACCGATGACCTCACTATTTGGTCCCCTCCACAAAATCAACCGAGCAACCAATCCGTCGCTCATCCTTCACTTTCACCTCCGACAATGTTTTCTAATGTGAAAACTGCCAGATTTTCGCTGTGGTCCGGACTCCACGTTATACTGCAGGCTTCCCAATACCTGCGAGGGTGAGTCAGTTCAGCGGTCAGGAGAAGGCAGCGGTATGCTACCTGCACTTTAACTACGATACTCAAACCTACCTTCCGGTTGGTCACAGCTTTTCACGCGTGCTGACTTATATACCGTGTGATTCCGTGACGATGTTACCAATTTTCAGGGCTAATGGACGAGGGTAAACACTTTAGTTTGAAATAAGGGACCCTCCCCGGAAACGAACGAGTCGAAATTGTAAGCGAAAATCGTTCTGACAGTGGAATGCATTTTGTTTCTAAGATTGCAGGGTAGGAGGCTTTCACATGTACAGAAGAACAATAAAAAATGTGTCTGGTGAACATGGGTTCTAAAATGCACACCTCAAGAGCTGTAAACACTTGTTCATCTTCTCTACAGCGAAAACCATCTCTCCCACGCGACAATACAGTGGCAAGTGGCGTATACTGCTTAAATCATTTAATTTATGTGAAAGTGATGGTATTCAGTTATCTGTTATTGTTTTTAATCTTTACTCAACATAACACTACAACGTAAACAAAATTACCGCTACGCCAGGAAAGTCGTGCGAAGCCGGGGTCGCTACCAATTACATATTTTCTTCTCCCGTGTTGGTGAAGCTCCTTTCAGAGCTATAGCTTCATTCTCAAGGCCTACGTTCACATGTTACACTGAAAAGCCAAAGAAAGTCGTACACCTGCCTAATGTCATGTAGGGACCCAGCGAGCACGCAGAAGTGCCGCAGCACTGGACTCGACTAATGTCTGAAGCAGTGCTGGAGGGAAATGACACCATGAATCTGGCAGGGCTGCCCATAAATCCGCAAGAGTGCGACAGGATCTGAGATCTCTTCCTGACAGCACGTTGCAAGGCATCCTAAATATGCTCAATAATGTTCATGTCTGGCGAATTTGGTGGCTAGCGGAAGTGTTTAAACTCAGAAGAGTTTTCCTGGAGCCACTCTGTAGCAATACTGGACATGTGGGGTGTTGCATTGTCCTCCTGGAATCGTCCAAGTCCTTGGGAATGCACAATGGACATCAATGGATCAAGGTGAACAGACAGGATGCGTACGTACGTGTCATCTATCAGAGTCGTATCTAGACATATCAGGGGTCCCATGTCACTCCAACTGCAACCGCCCCACACCGTTTCGGAGTCTCCACCAGCTTCGACAGTACCCTGCTGACGTGCAGGGTCCATGGTTCAAATGGTTCAAATGGCTCTGAGCACTATGTTTGCAGTCATGAACAGTCCAATGTCGAAGTTAGCGAGTCCAAGGAAGGCGTGAAGCTTTGTGTCGTGCAGTCATCAAGGGTACACGACTGAGCCTTCGCGTCCAAAAGCTCATGTCGATGATGTTTTGTTGAATGCTTCGCACGCTAACACTTCGGGTTCCCGGGTTCGATTCCCGGCGGGGTCAGGGATTTTCTCTGCCTCGTGATGACTGGGTGTTGTGTGCTGTCCTTAGGTTAGTTAGGTTTAAGTAGTTCTAAGTTCTAGGGGACTGATGACCATAGATGTTAAGTCCCATAGTGCTCATAGCCATTTGAACGCTAACACTTGTTGATGGTCCAGCATAACCATCTGCTGGAATTTCCGGAAGGGCTGCACTTCTGTCACATTGAACGATTCTCTTCAGTCGCCTTTGGTCTCCCTTTCTTGCAGGATGTTTTTCCGGCCGCAGCGACTTCGGAGATTTGATTTTTTTACCGGATTCCTTACATTCACGGTACACTCGTGAAATGGTCGTACGGGAAAACTGGAACTTCATCGGAGATGCTGTGTCCCATCGCTCGTTGCCGACTATAACACCACGTTCAAACTCACTTAAATCTTGATAACCTGCCGTTGTAGCAGAAGTAACCGATCTAACAACTACGCCAGACAGTTGTTGTCTTATATGGGCGTTGTCGACCGCAGCACCGTATTCTGCATGTTTACATATCTCTGTTTGAATACGCATGTATATCGCTTCAGTGTATTTGCATTGGAGTCGCTTCATTTTACCATATTCTTTTGACTACGGTACACGTGTCTTCTGTATCTGAGAAAATCTGACACATTTGCACATAAACTTCAAATAAAGTTGAAAATTTTACACGTTTCCTTCAAATAATGTAACATGTTTTTCGCTGTGATACACGGTTCAAATGACACATTTCGTGGCCAAATGAAGGCGACAAACTGAATCATATGTAACACAAATTAAGTCAGTGTATTGTTTTAAAGAAATGGAACTAGTCTCCGCCTGTAGTGTTCTTTATGTTTGTAAAATATTTATTATAACATCATCTTCACATCTGATCAATCACAATTTATGAGAAGTCAAAATTCTTAAAGAAAAATGAATGACAGGGTTGTAAGCTACGACATAAAGAGACAGAAGTACAGTAAATTTGTGTTAACATTCCGTGGCATCAAGCATTTTACTTCATGGACTAGTTATTGGTTGCCGCCTGAGTAATAAACCCATCAGGCACATCTGAATTCTTCGAAAGTTGGCCTAGGCGAGTGTTGGGGATGTCACTGTGAAGTGAAAACTCAAAGGAACGAGTATAGGTAAACCGAACCAGGCAGAACGCAAGTACTGACGACAGGGGCCGTTGGGCATTGTAGAGGCTTGCTATGAAAGAACCGCATGATATAAATGAAATGAATTACTCGAGAGTTTCAAAGTACTACCAGCAGTCGAGTTAGCACGGTCACTGTGCGCAGTGAGTTAAAAAGGTTGCGGTGCGGTGGTCGGGCAGCTCCTTACAAGCTACACATTCCTGTGTTCAGCCGTGCTCGACATGGCGTAAAAAGCGACACTACTGGGCAGCGGATCGCTGGAAGGAATTGATTCGGCATCACGCTTTACCCTCTGGTAATCCGACGGAATGGTCTGCATTTGGATAACACCTGTAGATCCATCCATCATGTGTAGTGCCAGCAGGAGGTGGTGTTACGGCATGGGAGGGTTTTTTGTGGCTAGGTGGGGTCCCGTTGGGCAACGGCCTTGCCGCAGTGGGTACACCAGTTTCCGTCAGATCACCGAAGTTAAGCGCTGTCGGGCGTGGCCGGCACTTGGATGGCTGACCCTCCAGCCGCCATGCGCTGTTGCCATTTTTCGGGGTGCACTCGGCCTCGTGATGCCAATTGAGGAGCTACTCGACCGAACAGTAGCGGCTCCGGTCAAAGAAAACCATTATAACGGCCGCTATAGCAGTGTGCTGACCACACGCCCCTCCTATCCGCATCCTCAGCTGAGGATGACACGGCGGTCGGATGGTCCCGATGGGCCACTTGTGGCCTGAATACGGAGTGCTTTTTTGTGGTCCCCTTGTTGCACCTAAGAAAACGCTAAATGTGGAAAGATATGAACGCATGTTACAGCATCAACACATACAGTAGAGGAAGAGTTCGGAAACGAGGACTGCTTGTATCAGCATGACAACGCCCCCTGTCATGAGCAGCATCTGTGAGGCAACGGTTTGTGGAGAGTATGGTCTGGCTTGCCCAGAGTCCCGAATTGGACCCAGTGGAATGCCTTTGGGATGTGTTAGAATGTCGACTTCCCTGCAGACTCCAGCGTCCAGCATCATTTTATGGTTTGGACTCCTGAAGAAGAATTACAACACAGGCATTCAGACACCTGAGTGAAAGTGTTCCCAAGCCGAGTCCAAACCGCGGAAGGGTGGCCACACACCCCACTGGTATGTGTCCAGATACTTTTGATCAGATAGTGTACTCTCATGTCTACTTTGATAGATATTACATTTCGTGAGACGTGATCTTACGGTAAGTGTCGTCCCTGCATTTGCCTGAAATAATTGAGGAAAACTGCGGAATACCTACATCGAGATGGCCGGATGGTGCCTGGTGTCTCCAGAAGTCAAGGCGAGTCAATTTGTCCCTATTGTATAACACCATTTTGTAAAGCAGTTATTTAACTTTTTAGCCCAGAAATGTTTAAAGATCTTATTAGTTAATCTACTGCCATGTATTCGATATAAAAGTCAAGAATAATACCCGTCTTGTTTTTCACATTACATCTGATATGTTTCCTTTGTTTCGATAATCTTTATAGTCATTTACAGATTTCCATCCTTCCACAGTTTTTCGTGGGCTACTATTTTCTCAACTATTCGCCTTTCGAATATTTCTTCAAATGGCTCTAAGGACTACGGGACTTAACATCGGAGGTCATGAGTCCCCTAGGCTTAGAACTACTTAAACCTAACCAAGCGAAGGACATCACACACATCCAAGCCCGAGGCAGGATTCGAACCTGCGACCGTGGTTCAAATGGATCAAATGGCTCTGAGCACTATGGGACTCAACATCTGTGGTCATCAGTCCCCTAGACCTTAGAACTACTTAAACCTAACTAACCTAAGGACATCACACACATCCATGCCCGAGGCAGGATTCGAACCTGCAACCGCAGCAGTCGCGCGATTCCGGACTGAGCGCCTAGAACAGCGAGACCACCGCGGCCGGCACCTGCGACCGTAGCAGCAGCGCGGTTCAAGGACTGAAGCGCCTAGATCCTCTCGTCCACAGCGGCTGGCCTCGAATATTTCTAATTTATCTACATTACACAACGCTTACCCAGAAAGTAATGCACTGCATTTTTATTTTTTTCTTCAACAACGCTTTATTGAAGATAATGAGAATTTCACACACGAAAGAATGGTTTTTCATCTACAAACGCTATTTTCCACGTAATCTCCACCCCGTTCTATGGCCTTCCTCCAGCTCGAAACAAGGGGGTGTATGTGGTGTCGGTACCAATCCTTGTCCTGGTGGTAGAGCCAGTGTTTCACTGCCTGAATCTCATCCTCATCATCCTCAGAATGTCTTCCACGAATGGAATCCTTTAATGGCCGAAACAAGTGGAAGTCCGAAGCGGCTAGCCCAGGTGTGTCAGGTTTGACAGCTGTGGATGGTCTCTCTGGCCGCTGCAAGTCGTGGAGCTCCGGCGAACCGCCTTCTGATGACATCACCCTCCGTGTCCAGCGACTAACTGTACTTCTGTCGACAGCAGATGCTACAAAGACTTTGCTCGAGCGTTTGTGAATATTCCCCACAGTTTCTTTCTCTGCACTGAGAAATTCAATGTCGACACGTTGCTTGTAAGGTACATCACCTACAGACGCCATTTTGAAACTGCCCTGCAGCTGCGCTATCTGTCGGAAGTGGCGGAAACTTGTTGCGCTCACTCACGAGACTTCAAGTAATACATACGTAAAGTTTCGCGTTCGTAGCATTATTTTCGGCTGAGGAAAAAAAAAAGAAAATGCGGTGCATTACTTTCTGGGCAACCCTCGTAGTTCAATGCTACACATTCGCTTGAACATAAACATTGTTGCTTCACTACTATATTGTTAGGCCTGTTTTTGTACTTTTAGACGGGCGTTTTTTTATTGTAAAGATCTTTAGTTATACTACACACCCTTCCCATTTTATATACCTTTTCTTCTATAGCACCTTTCCCCGAAACCATTATTTTGGATTATCTACCCATAAATTTTTTAACTTTATCTATCTGGTGAATGTCTGGTTTCAGAAGCTGCGGCGCATTTTTAGTGTTTCTTAAAAACATGGTTATTTTTTCCTGCAGTAATTCTTAAGCCGGTCTTCGCTACTTTTCTAAATTACGAATCTGTGGTACAGCAGATTTCACACTTTCAGAAGCTATAGCAAACTCAACTGAGAGAAGGTAGCCCATCACGCAGCTATACATCTAGGTTAGCTTGTATTTTGGTAGGTTGAGATATTTGTCCCACAAATTTCACTTTAGTTACTGCTTTTCTAACTGTTTCACAATCAATTTTCCGGCCGTTGTGACCGAGCGGTCCTAGGCGATTCAGTCCGGAACCGCACTGCTTCTGCGGTCGCAGGTTCGAATCTTGCCTTGGGCATGGATGTGTGTGATGTCCTTATGTTAGTTAGGTTTAAGTAGTTCTAAGTCTAGGGGACTGATGACCTCAGATGTTAAGTCCCATAGTTCTCAGAGCCATTTGAACCAAATGTTCATGGTGTTAGGACAGCAACCAGCCACAAATTTACTTTCAGTTCCTTTATTCAAAGGGTACCGTTACTGGTTTCGAATCGTGATTTACACGCTTTCTTTATGACATTTGGTGTCTTTTTTTACAGATTTATTGTCCTAAAATATAAATAATACATAATTATAAACACGCCACACACAGACGGTTGCGTTACAGATTTTCGTTGCATGTGACTTACGTGAAACGTCGGTTTGGAGTGTTTGTTTCCATAACATTCGTCCAACAGATGTAAGATGCATTCCCACTGCATTCTTATTGCTGCACACGTAAATTGTTCTCACTGAACACTTTAGATTTATCACTGAGAAGATTTCTACCACGCACCACATGTTTTGATACATACAAAGAGCTTACAAACATATGAGTATCACAGATGCTATGATATATCGTAACATTTGACGATGATGTCTTATGTTTGGAAAGGATCATGTATTCATTTACGCAACTGTAATGCCTTTTACACTAGTATAGAGACATTGAATTTTTGAGTTGATATTGTAAAATTAATTATAAAGTTATGTATATATATATATATATATATATATATATATATATATATATATATATATAGATAAAATTATATTACACACAATTATAAGAGTTGAGGGACATGAAAGGGAAGCAGTGGTTGGGAAGGGAGTGAGAAATGGTTTTAGTCTCTCCCCGATGTTATTCAATCTGTATATTGAGCAAGCAGTAAAGGAAACAAAAGAAAAATTCGGAGTAGGTATTAAAATCCATGGAGAAGAAATAAAAACTTTGAGGTTCGCCGATGACATTGTAATTCTGTCAGAGACAGCAAAGCACTTGGAAGAGCAGTTGAATGGAATGGATAGTGTCTTGAAAGGAGGATACAAGATGAACATCAACAGAAGCAAAACGAGGATAATGGAATGTAGTCGAATTAAGTCGGGTGATGCTGAGGGAATTAGATATTGAAATGAGACACTTAAAGTGGTAAAGGAATTTTGCTATTTGGAGAGCAAAATAACTGATGATGGTCGAAGTAGAGAGGATATAAAATGTAGACTGGCAATGGCAAGGAAAGCGTTTCTGAAGAAGAGAAATTTGTTAACATCGAGTATAGATTTAAGTCTCAGGAAGTCGTTTCTGAAAGTATTTGTATGGAGTATAGCCATGTATGGAAGTGAAACATGGACGATAAATAGTTTGGACAAGAAGACAATAGAAGCTTTTGAAATGTGGTGCTACAGAAGAATGCTGAAGATTAGATGGGTAGATCTCATAACTAATGAGGAAGTATTGAATAGGATTGGGGAGAAGAGAAGTTTGTGGCGCAACTTGAATAAGGGATCGGTTGGTAGGACATGTGTTGAGGCATCAAGGGATGACCAATTTAGTATTGGAGGGCAGTGTGGAGGGTAAAAATCGTAGAGGGAGACCAAGAGATGGATACACTAAACAAATTCAGAAGGATGTAGGTTGCAGTAGGTACTGGGAGATGAAGAAGCTTGCACAGGATAGAGTAGCATGGAGAGCTGCATCAAACCAGTCTCAGGACTGAAGACCACAACAACAAGAGGTAAAATAGTATATTATTTAATTACATTTAGCATCATGAGAATTATAGTAACATATAAATTTGCTACTTGATCTGCAGATAGGTGTACTAATATTATTTGCTTTGGGGCTCGAAAGTAATTTTTGGAAATTTTTAGGGAAAGGCGTATTAGCTAACTCTGTTCGTTAAGGATGTAGTCTGGGGTGCTGTTTTTATGTGTGTGTATTTCTAATTCTTCTAATATATTCATAGTGGCTCCTTTTTCTGCTAGATGCAAAATTTTTAAGTTGTCCTCAATGTTTCCCACTGAATGGTTTTCTTCAGCAATATGGGCTGCAAATGCTGATTTGTTCAAGTTACCAAGTCTTAAAGCATCAATATGTTCTTTGTATCTAATTTCAAAACTTCTGCCTGTCTGTCCGATGTAGAATTTTGGGCATGTATTTGAGTTTGTATATTCCTGATTTATGGTAGGGACTCTTGGAGGTATTTACATCATGGATTACTTTTTGTTGTAATTTATTATTTGTGGAAAAGCTGATTGTGATATTTTTCTTCTTTTTAAATAAGTTTGCTATTTGGTATGAAAGTGGGCCTATGTATGGGAGAGCAGCATATTTAGGTTTGGCTTCTGTGGCACACTGATTTGGGTTGAAGTGACTGCTGTGAAGTGGATCTGTGGTTTTTGTCTGCATTTTGTTGTGGAATTTTTCTATTATTGTAGGTTTATATCCATTATTATGAGCAACTGTTTTAATTATATTGATTTCATTTTGTTGGTCTGTGTCACTCACTGGCACATTTTTAATTCGGTGTAGCAATGTTCTGAAATATGCCATTTTTTGTTGGCGGGGTTGTCAAGATGAGTTGCCAATACTGACATCTGTGGTTGTCGGTTTTCTGTAAATACTAAATTGATGTTTATTGTTACTATTGTAAATTTTCAGGTAAGAAAGTTAATGCTTTAATTAGTTTCATGTTCAACTGTGAATTTAATATATTTGTGCATTTTGCTTAGATCTGCTGCTAATGTATCTACTTCATTGCTTGTACCATCAAAAAGCAAGATTGTATCATCAACATATCTTCTGTAGTAGATTAATTTGTTTGAGATGGTTGGTTGAAAAGAATTTTTGTTCTATATCGTTGAACCATTTTCAGCCAATCAGATTTGCTAGTTTAGACCTCACATCAAATTCTCCGATTATTTGAGGTGCAGTTTCTCTCTCTAATAATTTCGCTGCCAGATAACTTTGTTTCACTGTTTGAGTAAATCGTTGTACAGTTTAGTTCCTTGGTAGTAAGTGCTGTTTCGAGTTTAATGTTTATTCTCACTTGTGAATTCGAACCACGATATTTCGGAAACGTTGGAGAAGCATTCGTTACAATAAGCGTGTACTTCAGCTTTGCGCACGATACGCGAGTCCGCTGAGCCGCTGTCTGTATCCTTCCTTGCCTTGTGAGTGAGAATCAGGGCGCGCTACGTCACAGTCTGGCGGCTTTGGCGGCGCAACTCTAGACCGTGACGTCACAGCCTCGTGGGCTGGCGCAGCCGTCTGGTCGGGTGTCGGATAGAGTAGGGTGGGGGGGGGGGGGGGGGGGGGCAGCTAAACCCGCAATCCGCCCGGCGGGGGATTTCGAAAGCCCGGAGCGCCCCACTGTTCGCTGCGTAACCAGTCTGCCACTTGGGCAAGGAAACGAAGAACAGGTTTTACGAGCGGACGTTTTGCAGAAGTAAGAACTACCCTCGACCCCTGTGCGTGGCTCCCAGCAGGACAGAGACGCGGCTGACGAGAAACCTGCATCTTGCCAGAAGCGTGCGTGGCGCGCCGCGCCGCCTGGTCTAGTTGCCAACGAGTCCAAGGCTGCTCAGCTGACCGACATACCAGGGCGCCTTCACATCACACTCCAGTGCCCGTTTTACAGTTCACTCACCAGTAAATTACACATCCTGCCAAAATACCGCCTCTGTTTTCACCAATTTGGAAAAGCAGTTAGCGTTCGATTAGAAGAAATAAAAACCTACAGCCTTAGCGACGACGTGACGCTGTCAGAAACGGCACGACCGACATGAACTCAGCAGTTGAAGAAAGACCAGGAAGGGTCCACTAATCCGCCACACCCCAATTCCACAGCCTGTCACGTAAAAGAGCGCTTACATTGACTGTTGAGACTGAACGAAAATACACTGTAAGAGAAAAAGAACTTGGCCTTACTCAAGAAGTTTTTCGGCTTGGAATTTATTGATAGTGTTCGGATGTCCTCCTGAGGGGTATCGTGCGAAATTCTGATCAACTGGCGTGGTTCATCGTCAAAATACCGAACTGGTTGGAAGGCTCTGTCCGCTATACACCAAACTTGCTCAACTGGGGAGAGATGAGGCTACTTTGCTGGCCGAGGTAGGAATTGGCAGGCACGAGGATAAGTCGTGGAAACTCTCGCCGTATGCAGGCGGGCTTTATCTTGCGGAAAAGTAAGTCCAGGATGGCTTGACACGAGGGGCAACAAAATCCGGCGCAGGATATCGCCGACTTACCGCTGTGCCGTGAGGCTGCCTCAGATGACAACCAAAGGGCTCTTCCAGATCGCACTCCAGACCGCCACTCCTGGATGTCCCGCCGTACGGTTGGTATCCCATCGCTGTCCAGGGCGTTTCCAGTCACGTCTACAGCCTGGAATCTCACTGACTGCAGAAGGATTGTCTTCAGTGGTGAGTCCCGCTTCGAACAGAGCCTTGACGACCAGCTAACACGAGTCTGGGGTCGCCCCAGACGGCGCTGGGCTACAGACGTGACTGTCACCCGCCATCCGGGGTGGTCCGAGCTGTCATTTCATTTCTTACCGCTTTGGTTGTCATCAGCGACGCCCGCACAGTACAGAGGTTGTGTTGTTGTGGTCTTCAGTCCAGAGACTGGTTTGATGCAGCTCTCCATGCTTCTTTGTCCTGTGGAAGCTTCTTCATCTCCTAGTACGTACTGCAACCTACATTAGTGTATTCATCTGGTCTCCCTCTACGATTTTTACCCTCCACACTGCCCTCCAATGCTAAATTTGTGATCCCTCGATGCCTTAGAACATCTCCTACCAACTGGTCCCTTCTTCTTGTCAAGTTGTACCACAAACTCCTCTCCTCCCCAATTTCATTCAATACTTCGACGATATTCTACGCTCCATTCAGTTGCTCTTCGTAGCAAGCCACCCTGGACTTATATTTCAGCAAAATAATGCATCCTCGCATGCGGCGAGAGTTTTTACTGCTTGCTCTCCTGCTTGCCAAACCCCACCTTGGAAAGTAAGGAAGTCGGATCTATCTCCAACTGAGAATGTTTGGGGCATTATGGGGATTTTGGCGATCTAGTGCCACAATGGGACAGAATTTGGCACAATATCCCTCAGGAGGATATTCAATAACTATATAAATCAATATCTTATTCTGCCCGAACAGGCCACGAAAGCCCAACGGTACCGACCGGCCGCCGAGTCATCCTCAGTCCACGGGCGTCACTGGATGCGGATAAGGAGGGGTATGTGGTCAGCACACCGCTCTTCCGACCGAATGTCAGTTTACGAGACGGGCCGCTACTTCTGAATCAAGTAATTCCTCAGTTCGCCTCACGAAGGCCGAGTGCACCCCACTTGCCAACAGCACTCGGCAGACGAGATGGTCGGTCACCCATCCTAGTGGTAGGCCCAGCGCGACAGCGCTTCATGCGCTGATCTGACGGGTACCGGTATTACCACTGCGGCAAGACCGTTGGGAGTCTGTCAGTCGATGCCAAGCTGAGTAACGGCTTACATAAAGGCGGGAGGCAGACCAACGCAGTATTCTCTTTCTCAATTTGTGAAGCTCTTCTTCTTGAATAAAATGGGCCTAATCCAGTTTTTCTGGATTAGGCATATATTTTGTGTCTTCAAAACAAAAGATTACGACTACAGAAAAACTGGATTAGGCCTATTTTATATATATATATTTGCGCAACGCAATCTGACTTCCAATAATCCCTACAAAAGAATGGCCCTGACTAACAATAACCTATATCTTTCATGAATCACTTACCTCACAAAAATTTTCGATACTCGAACTACGGCAATACAACGAGCGCCAATACTGCCAGCTAAATAAAAGATTCTAACTACGGAAGGCACTAACTACTGATAGGCATGGTTAGCAAATGAAAGATTTTGATAGAGAACAAACAATGTATTTAACTTAATAGTGTTCAAAAGTCATAATACATATATATATCAGTTCATGACATCCAGTCTTACAAATTTACTCTCTCTGATGGACACACGTCCAGATCGTCCGCTCTCAGAATTCCGCCATCTCTGTCCCCACATCCACCACTGCTGGCGGCTCACCTCCAACTGCGCAACGCTACGCGCTGTTAACAGCCAACTGCCCAACCCTACAATAGAGAATATTCCAACAATGCCAACTAGCCACAAACTGCACACAGCGCAGTCAGCGGTTTTAATACAGAGTGCTACGTGACGTTACCAACATAAAAACTTTAAAAAAAAACAGCCTACTTACAGTTTGTGTGCACATGTACAGTACATCTTCTGATTTTCGTCCCATTCGGACAGAGTGTGTACACACATTATGTGATGAAAAGTGTCCGGACACCCCCAAAAACGTTTTTCATATTAGGTGCGTTGTGCTGCCACCTACTGCCAGCTGCTTCATCTCAGCGACCTCAGTAGTCATTAGACATCGTGAGAGAACAGAATGGGGCACTTCCAAAGTAGTCAGGTGATTGGTTGTCACTTGTGTCACACGTCTGTACGCGAGATTTCCATGCTCCTGAAAAACATCCCTAGATCCACTGTTTCCGATGTGATAGTGAACTGGAAACGTGGAGGGACACGTACAGCACAAAAGCGTACAGGCCGACCTCGTCTGTTGACTCACATTGGATTTCATGGTAGAGTGGCTGCTCATGAGCCACACATCACGCCGGTAAATACCAAACGACGCCTTGCTTGGTGAAAGTAGCGTAAACATTGGACGATTGAACAGTGGAAAAACGTTGTGTGGAGTGACGAATCACGGAACACAAGGTGGCCATCCGATGGCAGGGTGTGGGTGTGGCGAATACCCGGGTACCGTCGCCTGTCTGCGAGTGTAGTGCCAACAGCAAAAGTCGGAGGCGGTGGTGTTATGACACGGTCGTGTTTTTTATGGAGGGGGCTTGCACCCCTTGTTTTGCATGGCACTATCACAGCACATGCCTACATTGACGTTTTAAGCACCTTCTTGCTTCCCACTGTTGAAGAGCAATTCGGGAATGGTGACTGCATCTTTCAACACGATCGAGCACCTGTTCGTAATGCACGGTCTGTGGCGGAATGGTTACACGACAATAACACCCCTGTAATGAACTGGCCTGCACAGAGTCCTGACCTGAATCCTATAGAACACTTTTGAGATGGTTTGAAACGCCGACATTGTGCCAGGCCTCACCGACCGACGTCGATACCTCCCCTCAGTTCAGCACTCCGTGAAGAATGGGCTGCCATTCCCTAAGAAACCTTCCAGCACCTGATTGAACGTATGCCTGGGAGAGTGGAAGCTGTCATCAAGGCTAAGGGTGGGCCAACACCATACTGAATTCCATCATTACCTATGGAGGGCGCCACGAACTTGTAAGTTATTTTCAGCCAGGTGTCCGGATACTTTTGATCACACACTGCATCTTTTATACGGGCCGGCAGGTGAGCTCTACGTGTTGCCATTGTGACGCAACAAAATCGTCTGTTACGATTGCGGTTGGCACGGGATCATTAAGACTGGAACACAGATCAATGGAAATGTTTGCCATGTCTTGTCATGTCTTGTCACACTAGATCGATGGTCGTGTTGAGAGCAAGCAGTATTGCTTTGTAGTGGGACGTTCACTTTCGCTTGACTGGAATATGTGGTAGTAACCGAAGGCGCCAAGACAGCTGCGAACTAAGTGAACATTACTGGGAACTACCCGGAGCCCTTGATATTAGGTGTATTCCCTGACGGCGATGACATCTACCTGCAGGACATCTGTCCGAGTCACAAGGCCAGAATCATGTTGCATCATTTTCAGGAGCGTGATCGTGACCTCATGTTGATATCTTCGCCCGATCTGAACCCGATGGAACGTATCTGGAATGTTAACAGGTGCCAATTCGGCGCCCGTAAACCGCTGCCCCATAATGCTTAGACATTTTGTGTCACGGTATTTCTGGAAACCTAGCAGGGAACCTATTCCACGCTTAGTCGCTGTTCTACTGCGTTGCAGAAGTGGCGCACCAGTGTTACGCAGCTGGTTGTAATGGTTTGACCCGTCACTGTACACCACAGCTTTCTTATAGTGTAGCTTTCTCCCATTCTTCTGCTGATTTCAAACGTCTTTCGTCACTTTGCCTTGTTGAAGTCTTTTCCAGATCAATAAATCCCGTGAACCTATGTTACAAATCAGATTTGCACCTACATCTACATGACATCTCGGCGATTCACATTTAAGTACGTGGTACAGGGTTCGTCGAACGACTTTCACATCATTTCGCTACCGTTCCACTCTCGAACAGCGCGAGGGAAAAACGAATACTGCGAGCTCTGATTTCTCTTATTTTGCTACGATCATAATTTCTCCCTATTTAGGTGGGTGTCAACAAAACATTTTCGCATTCGGACGAGAGCGTTGGAGATTGAAATGTCGTGAGAAGATCTCACCGCAACGGGAAACGCCTCTGAATGAATGATTGCCATCCCAACCTGCGTACCACATCCGATTCACTCTCCCCTCCATTTCGCGATAATACAAAATGAAGTGCCCTTCTTTGAACTTTTTCGATCTTCTCCGTCAATCCTATCTGCTAAGGATCCCATATTGCACGGCAGTATTCATTCTATCAGAGGACAAAAAAGCGTAGTGCGGGCAGTCTCTACAGTAGACGTGTTTCATCTTCTGAGTGTTCTGCCAATAAAACGCAACCTTCGCTTGCCATCCCCCTTCTCCCTCCCTCACCATCATTATCTATCCAACTTCTTCGCACTGTAATCCCTAGGCATTACGTTGAATTTACAGCCTTTCATTTGTATGATTGATCGCGTAACCGAAATTTAACGGATTTCTTTCAGTACTCATGTGGATGACTTTATTTCATTATTTAACTGAATTACTACTTGTCGCACCGTAAATATATCTAGTCTAAATCATTTCGCAATTGGTTTTGATCTTTTGATGACTTTATTAGACGGTAAAAGACAGCATCATCTGCAAACAATCAAAGATGGATGCTGAGATTGTCTATTTGGGAAACGCCGGATATCACTCGATATTACTCGATGACTTTCCGTCAGTTACTATGATCTTTCCGACAGGAAATCAGGAATCCAGTCGCACAACTGAGACGATGCTCCATAGGCAAGCAACTTGACTATATGCCGCTTGTGAGGAACGGTATGAAAAGCCTGTTGGAAATCTAGAAATATGGAATCAATTTGAGATCGTGAGAATAAAGAACTAGTTACGTTTCACAACAAAGGTTTTTTTTGAATCCGTGCTGACGGCGTGTCAATAGTTCGTTTTCGTCGAAGTAAATCATAATATTCGAACACAGTATACATTCCAAAATCCTACTGCAAATGGACATCTAGGGTGTGGATCAGTAATTCATCGGATTACTCCTACTCCCTTTCTCGTGTATTAGTGTGACCTGTGCAAGTTTCCGGTCTTTAGGTACGGTTCTTTCTTCGAACGAGCGACTGTATATGGTTGTTGGGTATGGAGCTAGTTTATCATCAAACTCTGAAAGCAATCTGTTTCTGAAAGGACTGAACATGCAAGTCAATGCAACAACAGATACGATCATTTACGTCCAAGTCCGTTCAGTAAATTCCGGAACTTGGCCCAGAAAATTTTTCTAGGCTTACCTTGTAGTTTTGTGCATGCCCTCCTTCAAAATATTCTCCTCCATAATTGATACACCGCTGCCAACGCCGCTTCCATTCCGGAAGCAGTCTTCGTACGCATCTTGCTGAATAGCGCGCGCTGTCTGCGAATTTTCTTTTATTTCATCTATAGTTGCAAATCTTCGCCCTTTCAACGGGGTTTCCAGCTTTGGGAATAAAAAAAAAAAAGTCCGTAGAGGCCAGGTCCGGAGAATCTGTTATCATTTGCGCGATCCAAAAGCTCCTCACAGATTGCGAAACGAAGGTCTTTCTGGTCTCGACTCATGAGCCGTGGGACGAACTCGACTGCAACACGATACATTCCAAGATGCTGTGTGAGGATTTCACGACACGATCCAGCTGAAATGTTAAACTCTCCTGCAATCTCTCGGACAGTCAGTCTTCGTTTGGCACTCACAATTTCGATGTCGGCAGACATCGAAGGGCGTCCTAAACTACGGTATCTTGTTATTCCGTCCGGCCATTTTGAAACCGAGTGATCCATTCGTAACACCGAGTACGGCTTAAGCACTCATTACCGTGGGCTTTTTGGATCATTTGGCGTGTCTCTGTAAAGGGTTTGTCGAGTTTCACGCAAAATGTACCAGGTGTACCGGTATGAAATGAGCGTTTTTTTTGTGAAAATGAAACACTAATTTTGAATTGAAAAGTAAAAACTTTTTATTCAAAGTACTGACCATTGCTTTCTATACATTTTGACCACCTTTCTGGCAATTAGTGGACACCACGCCAATAGAAACGTTCGTCTTTTGAAGCAAACCAATCAGACACCCAATGTTCGACTTCTTCGTAGGAATCGAAGTGTTCCTCAGCCAATGCGTGTCCCATTGATGTAAATAAATGGTAGTCGGAAGGGGCCAAGTCTGGTGAATACGGCGGGTGGGGTAGCAGCTCCCAGCCAAGTGTTTTGATTGTATCCCGAACCAGTTTTGCTTTGTGTGCAGGTGCATTGTCGTGTCTTCTGGCCCATTCTGGCCTTTTTTCGATGAATGGATAGTTCAAATTGATTATTTGTTGTCCGTAGCGATTAGTATTCACAGTTTCACTAGGTTTAAGGAACTCATGATACACCACACCTTTCTGATCCCACCAAACACAGAGCGTTGTCTTCTTGCCGAATCGATCTGCTTTTGCAGTCGATGTTGATTGTTGTCCGGGATTAACCCATGATTTTTCCCGTTTAGGATTCTTAAAATAAATCCATTTTTCATCGCCAGTAACAATTCGCTGCAAAATTGATTTTCTTTCAAGTATTTGAAGCAAAATTTGACAAATGGTTTTTCGGTTTTCCATCTGTCTTTCATTCAATTCATGTGGCACCCATTTTCCATACTTTTGGATCTTTCCCATAGCTTTCAAACGGTCAGAAATTGTTCGTTGTGCAACATTTAGCATTGCTGCCATTTGTTTCTGACTCAAAGTATCATCTTCATCCAATATTGCTTGCAATTCTGCGTCTTCGAACTTTTTTGGTGGTCTTCCACGTTCTTCTTTTCTTACATCAAAATCATTATTTCTCAACCATTGAAACCATCTTTTGCATGTTGCTTCTGATAGAACATGGTCACCGTATGCCTCGACAAGCATTCGATGCGACTCTGCAGCACCTTTTTTCAAATGAAAACAAAAAATTAATGCTTTCCGCAAATCATCACTTTCTGGTACAAAATTCGAAATTGTTAACACGATGAAAACATATGATGTTGTTTGTTCCATGAGTTGATGTACACTAAATCTCTTTGACATATGTCATACCAACCAAACAAAAAAAATTAAGGCTCGTTCACAACAAATGTTCCCTATCGACACATTTGTATCTTAACGCTCATTTCATACTGGTACACCTGGTAATTCAGACGCGTTGCTCCTCTAACTCTACCATCTTGAAAATCGCAAACCGTGCGACGCTCTACTCAATGCAGCACTGAACAATAACAGACATACAGCAATGAAAGTTTCGGCAGTTAAACATTAACACCGGCGTGTACGGGGATGGCAATCGCGTTTCGGTGCAACACATCATTTGCGGGAAATTGCGAATGTTCCGGAATTTCCTGAACAGACCTCGTATTTCGATCCGCGCAAACTCGCATATCGAAACCTATAGATAACACGTCTGTTCAGGATGATTCAAAATCCCTACTGCAGGCTTCTGGGGGCCGTAGAGGGGATTTAGTTGATGAAGTTCTGACAAGGAAACCATGTCCGGATACGTACCGTTTGGATGTACATTCAGTTTAAAGATCGGATCATTTCTAAATCTTCCGCTTCGCGGTTCGCACACAGCGGAGGCAGTTAGCTCTGACTTATGTGCTGTAGGGGCACAAGGCACGTGCAGTGTTTTTCTGCGTAACACAGCACATCTTTGAAGTCCGTAGTGAACGGAGTCCGTGAAGCACCAAAGCCAACCCTTCCAGTTGCGAACGTGCCAACTTCTTGCAGCCCTGTTATACACGAGCTCTGCATAAACATCTTCATCCACATAGATACTCCTCAAGCCATCGTACGGTGCGTGGTGGAGGGTACACTGTATCATTACTTATCATTTCCTTTCCTGTTCCACTCGCAAGTAGAACGAGGGAGAGGCGACTGCCTGTACGCCCACGCACGAGCGCTTATTTCTCGTATCTTATCTTCGTGGTCCTTAAGGTCAATGTATGTTGGCGGCAGTGGAATCGTTCGTCAGTGAGCTTCAAACGCCGGTTATCTAAATTTTCTCAGCAGCGTTTCTCGAAAAGAACGCCGACTTCCCTCCAGGGATTCCCATTTGAGTTCTCAAACAATCTCCGTAACACTCACATGATGTTCGAGCCTAATGGTAACAAATGTAGCAGCCTACCTCTGAACTGCTTCAGTGTCTTCCTTCAGTCCGACGTGGTACGGATCCCAAACACCCGAGCAGTACTCAAGAATAGGTCGCACCAGCGTCCTACATGTAGTCAGTCTCCTTTACAGGTGAACCACATTTTTCTAACGTTCTCCCAATTAACCGAAGTCGACCATTCGCCTTTCCTACCACAACCCTCCCATGCTCGTCCCATTTCATATCGCTTTGCAAAGCGATGCCCAGCTGTTTAAACGACTCTGTGTCAAGCAGGACACTAGGAATACTGTATCAGAACGTTAAAGGTTTCTTCCCTACTCATTCACATTAACTTACATTTTTGAACATTTAGAGCTAGCTGCCACAGTCATTACATCAACTAGAAATTTCGTCCAAATGGTCTTGTATCTTCCTACAGTCACTCAGCTTCGACACCTTACCGTACACCACAGCATCGTCAGCAACCAACCGGAAATTGGTGCACGCGTAGCGTGAAGTGAGAAATTTGAAAGTGATCCGATCTTCAAACTTATTTCATATTCACACAGTGCATTTCCGGACGTGGGTACCTTGTCAAAAATTCATCTGTAAAGTCCCTTCCATAGCCCCTAGAAGCCTGTAATAGGAATCTTGCATCACGCTGCGTACATAAGTAAGTTTGCACGTAAACCTGGAATCGCGTGTCCTATTCGAATTGTCTGTTTTCCTTTCTTTCTTCTGCTTACAACAAAAGAGACCAATCAACATAGCGGCATCGTCTTTAATCGCCCAGCATTTCGGACCGAACAAAATACTGCATACATTTTTATTGAGCAGTCTAGGATAAAATTTTAATAATGTTGCACAACATTGTGGTACGGTGACGCCGTCTGTGGCGGCGGGGCCCTCAGCAGTCGTCTGGTGCCACTACCTGCCGGAGCGAGGCGACCCTCACACGCTCAGTGTACTGCGTAGGAGCGCGAAGCGCAGAACGGCACATTTATATTGTGCAGTATTTATGCCCGGGAAGTACACCATTGTAAACAAAATCGAGCGACTGTCAATAGACAGTGTAGGCGACTGTCTATAGAGATGTATTTGACGTAGCGGGCGCGCGAGCTGTAGAGAAGATACGGATGTGGAGTGTGTTTTGTTCGAAAGCGGTGTACGTGCAATTTTCAGTGTGCGCCATGGCGCGGCTTGGTGAGCATCGTGCGTTTGTTGTGGAGGAATTTATTCGTAACGCTGGTTCTGTGATTAGTACTCTTCGAGCATTTCGGTGAGACGATTCGAGCTTGATCGACATGATCGTGTCCCGGTCAGAAAAATTAATCAACTGTGGATGTCAACCTTTAGAAAGGCAGGTTCGGCACTGAAAAGAAAACCTACTGGCCGTCCTTCGGACTGCAACAACACCGGAAAACGTGGCGCGTGTGAGACTGTCTGTGCAGCAATCACGAATGCGTTCAACCCTGAAACATCCAGCTGCCCTCGGATTATCTGGTAGGAGCGTAAGAAGAATTCTTCATAGAGGACTTCGTATGCACCCGTTCAAAATGATGGTTACCCAGGAATTAAGTGAAAGAGATTTTGAAACTCGCCGAGCTGCGTGTGAGGAAATTCTTGAGAACATTCCACCTGGCGCTTTGTTTACTTCTTCGGATGACACCCATTTTCACTTATTAGGAACTGTAAACAAACAGAATTTTGCGCTACCGTGCTGCAGAAAACCGTCGTGAAATTCATCAGCGACCACTACATAGTCTTCACGCGGCAGTTTGGTGCTCCGTTGCTGAATGCTTTGTGTGGGGACCGTAATTTTTCGAAGAAGGTGGCCACACGGTAACGGTTAATTCAGACCGTTATTGTCAGATGCTAGAGACCTTCCTCCAACCTAGGCTAAACCAGTTTATTACAGATCGTGAAGATCGAGAAGTGTGGTTCCAGCAAGATGGAGCAACATCCACACCTCTCGGCGTTCTACGGAAATGTTGCGTGAGTTGGTTTCTGGTCACCTTGTCTCTTTACGAGGAAACATCGCGTGGTCCTTAACGTCACCTGATGCATCCCTTTGCGATTTTTTCCTTGGCAACATTTAAAGGCTCTGCTGTACAAACATCGTCCCACAACATTGCAAACACTTAAAGAGGCCATCACCCAACAAGAGGCAGGGACTCCAAGAGAAATGGCTCGAAGATGTATGGAGAACTTTCGGGACCGACTTTTGCCAATGTGTCAACAATGGAGGACGTCATTTAGGAAATATAATTTTTAAAACCAAATAATCCAAAATGGCAAAGTATGTATTTTTCATAAATGAAAGTAATTTTGTTCAAAAATATTTTGTTTTCCTGTGACAACCTATTAAAATGAGGGAGGTTTTATTGGCCGACTCTTTATACAGGATGTACACAAAGTTCGGGAACACTTTCAAGTGCTTATTGCACAAGAAATAAACATTGTGCAGATGTCATACGTATTGCATTTTGAAGAGAAACTCTGAAAGGTTTTTTTAACAATCATTCGATATGCGAACCGTGAGTGACCCGGAAGACGTCGTCAATACGGTAATCCAATTATTGCCGTACCCGTCCCAGCACGGCATCGTCGACTGTGGCAGTCGCTTCCCGTATTCTCTCCCGGAGCTCTGCTACATCACGTGGTACAGGCGGTACATACACCAGATCTTTAATGTGTCCCCACAGACAAAAGTCACACGGAGTGTGATCTCGTGTTTTTGTCGAACTCTAACATACAGAAAGCTGGCTCCGCACCTGAACTCTCCATGTTTGCAACTAGCGGTGACTATCGGCAAATTACCAAAGTAGGCTGTGGCGGCATACACAAAAAAAAACTTTCAAGGTTTCTTTTCAGAATGACTTACGTGTGATATCTGTACAATGTTTGGTTCTTGTACAATAAACAATTGAAAGTGTTCCCGGACTTTATGTACGCCCTGTATAGACAGTCTAGATACTCGGTGTCGTGTACACGCTCGAATGCTTTGTTGGGATCGCGGATTGTGCAGCGATAATAACGGATAGTTTAAGAAATCGAACTGACAGTAGAAGACAGCATGGTTTTCTTCGACGGTACTCATTGTTACTAATGTTTAATGGCCAGTTCTTCTATGGTCAACTTTTTCTTGTTGTGATTTTTATATTCGGAACTTCTAGCTCCCCACAAACATGATGCTGTTTCAATGTCTTCAATTAGTTGTAACGCTTTCTCTGTTGCCCACATCTTTATAAGTGATGTTTACCAATAGCAAAAACAAAAATGACACAAAAGTGACGAAGATTTTTTCATGCCGCTAAAAGAATAACGGGAGACCATGTCTACAAACACGTCAAAACTACGAAATATTGCGCAGTACTGTCTATTGTTGTCTTACATTCCCATCGCAAACGGTAGTCAATAGTTCTGCGATTTAGTTTCAAAATCGTGTTATGGACATGAAATATCTCTCAGTTGTCTATATACAGAATCACTCGATTGTCTATTCAGACTGTCAAGATAGAAAAAGCGCTCGACTTTGTATACTAGTGTGTAAAGGGCTTCCCGGGTCCGATTCCCGGCGGGGTCAGGGATTTTCTCTGCCTCGTGATGAGTGGGTGTTGTGTGCTGTCCTTAGGTTAGTTAGGTTTAAGTATTTCTAAGTTCTAGGCGACTGATGACCATAGATGTTAAGTCCCATAGTGCTCAGAGCCATTTCAACCATTTTGTGTAAAGGGCCTTAGATCTCTGCCTTCGTAGAGAAAACGTCGGGTCTCCATATTGTGAAACTCAACATGAGTCTCGACTGATTTCTTTGCCTTGCAAAACACGAGCAGATGTTACACAGAGCGGCCGAAAAAGTCCGAGAAGCTTTCTATGAACATATCAATGGATCAGGCACTCTTTCATGGCAGGATAGATTCGTAAGCAGCAACAACAACTAACTGCAAATTGAATAACTTATAAATTATCATGTATGTGTTCTGTTAAGTATGTATTTCTCTACTTTAAATACTCCTCCAAACGAAATAAAATAATTATGCTGACTGAAAGGTTCCATAATCTTATGTTTGTGCTGTAACCACTGTTGCCAGAAAAAAATACACGTGTACTCACTGGTCACCAGGCCTGGTCTTATTTGTCAATCACGAAAACTTCTTTAAGTAAAATAAACAGTTCTGCTTACTGCCATGACACCATGATGTTTAGTTTCCTCTGACACAGAGGACAACGTGACATCTGGCGTTTTCTGATCAATGGGGAGTTCCTCTTCTTCCGTTCGGAGCGAGTTGAACTTGACTCGATCTCGGTAGGAACTGACGAGTATTTCGCAATATCAGCCATACACAGTAAAGTATATTGCACTATATACTGAATGAGCGTCAGTGTTTAAAAAGCTCCCTCTCTTCCACATATTGTGCAAACCACGAGTACCTATCTCAGATGTTCGGTATTATTGCACAATACTCATTACAGTGCAATAAATATTGAGTATCTGAGAAGTCCTTTCGAGTTCCTCACACGTTCAATAATACAGTCAAACCGCCAGTACGCTGAACACGACATGACACTACTGTGTTTGTCAGCTAGCTGTCAATAAATATTGATCGTGTAGGGGCCGCTTTAAGACGTGAACACAGGGGGGAGAGGTCGGCAGTGACTCACCGAGGGGGTGGGTGTGGCAGGGGGCAAGGTTTGGGAGGGGGAGGGGTGGCGGGTATTTCCCGGCAGCAGGCTATATCGTGACGTCACAAATCAATACGGCACGGCCGGCATGCCGCCACGCCCCTCTCAGTCAGTCCACCTGCCCCTGGTGGCAGAGTGCGACGCCTGCCCTGTCCTGTCCTTGACGTGACGCCAGCTGACGGACCCTCCCCAGTGGTGGACTCACCCCCCTCAGGAGGCGGCTTTGTTCGCTCGAGACGTAGCTTAAGAGAGATCGATACAGTCACCGCGTTTACATGCGGCACATCTTCCGAAAGACGAAAACCTACATCTACGAGATTACTCTGCTATTCACAATAAAGTGCCTGGCAGAGGGTTCAGTGAACCACCTTCATGCTGTCTCTCTACCGTTCCACTCTCGAACGGCACGCGGGAAAAACGAGCACTTACAGTCTTTCTGTGCGAGCCCTGATTTCTCTTATTTTATCGTGATGATCATTTCTCCCTATGTAGGTGGGTGCCAACAGAATGTTTTCGCAATCGGAGGAGAAAACTCCCCGCCGGGATAGCCGAGCGGTTTTAGGCGCTACAGTCTGGAACCGCGCGACCGCTACGGTCGCAGGTTCGAATCCTGCCTCGGGCATGGATGTGTTTGATGTCCTTAGGTTAGTAGGTTCAAGTAGTTCTAAGTTCTAGGGGACTTATGACCTTAGAAGTTAAGTCCCATAGTGAGAGCCATTTGAAGGAGAAAACTGGTGATTGAAATTTCATGAGAAGATGCCGTCGCAAATAAAAACACCTTTGTTTTAATGATAGCCACTCCAATTCACGGATCATGTCTGTGGCACTAACTCCCCTACTTCGCGATAATACAAAACGAGTTGCCCTTCTTTGCACTTTTTCGATGTCATCCGTCAGTCCCACCTGATACGGATCCCACACCGCACAGCAACACTCCAGAATAGGGCGGACAAGCGTGGAGTAAGCAGTCTCTTTAGTAGACCTGTTGCACCTTCTAAGTGTTCTGCCAATGAATCGCAGTCTTTGGTTAGCTCTACCCACAACATTATCTATGTCTTCGTTCCCATTTAGGTTATTTGTAATTGTAATCCCTTAGTATTTAGTCGAATTTACAGCCCTCAGATTTGTGTGACTTATCGCGTAATCCAAATTTGGCTGATTTCTTTTAGTACTCATGCGAATAACTTCACACTTTTCGTTATTCATTGTCAATTGCCACTTGTCACACCATACAGATGTTGTTGTTGTTGTCTTCAGTCCTGAGACTGGTTTGATGCAGCTCTCCATGCTACTCTATCCTGTGCAAGCTTCTTCATCTCCCAGTACCTACTGCAACCTACATCCTTCTGAATCTGCTTGGTGTATTCATCTCTTGGTCTCCCTCTACGATTTTTACCCTCCACGGTGTCCTCCAATGCTAAATTTGTGATCCCTTGATGCCTCAAAACATGTCCTACCAACCGATCCCTTCTTCTAGTCAAGTTGTGCCACAAACTCCTCTTCTCCCCAATCCTACTCAATACCTCCTCATTAGTTACGTGATCTACCCACCTTATCTTCAGCATGCTTCTGTAGCACCACATTTCGAAAGCTTCTATTCTCTTCTTGTCCAAACTAGTTATCGTCCATGTTTCACTTCCATACATGGCTACACTCCATACAAATACTTTCAGAAATGACTTCCTGACACTTAAATCTATACTCGATGTTAACAAGTTTCTCTCCTTGAGAAACCATACAGATATCTTATCTAAATCATTTGCAACTCGTTTTGATCATCTGATGACTTTACAATTCGGTAAATGACAGCATCATCTGCAAACAATCTAAGACGGCTACCCAGATTGTCTCCTATGTCATTAATATAGACCAGGAACAATAGCGACTCTATAACACCTCCTTGGGGAACGCCGGATATCACTTCTGTTTTACTCGACGACTTTTCGTCTATTACTATGAAATGTGACCTTTCTGACAGGAAATCACGAATCCAGTCGCACAACTGAGGCGATACTCCGTAGGCACGCAGTGTGGTTAGAAGACGCTTCTGTTTTTGGGTATTGGTGTGACTTGAGCAATTTTCCAGTCGTTAGGTACGGATCTTTCTGTGAGCGAGTGGTTGTATATAATTGCTAAATATGGAGCTACTTTATCAGCATACTCTGAGAGGAACCTGACTGGTATACAATCTGGACCGGAGACCTTGCCTTTATTAAGTGATTTAAGCTGCTTTGTTACACCGAGGATATCTACTTCTATGTTTCTGGTCTTGGCAGTTGTTCTTGATTGGAATTCACGAATACTTACTTCGTCTTCTTTGGTGAAGGAGTTTCGGAAAACCGTGTTTAATAACTCTGCTTTAATGACACTGTCATCAGTGACTTCACCGTTGTTATCGCTCAGTGAAAGTATTGATTGCGTCTTGCCACTGGTGTGCTTTATGTATGACCAGAATCTCTTTGGGTTTTCTGCCAGATTTCGAGACAGAATTTCGTTGTGGAAATTATTAAAACCATCTCGCATTTAAGCACGCGCCATATTTCGAACTTCTGTAAAACTTTGTCAATCTTGGGGATTTCGCGTTCTTTTAGATCTGGCATGCTTTTTTCGTTGCTTCTGCAACGGTGATCTGACCCGCTTTGTGTACCATGGGGGATCAGTACCATCACTTACTAATTTATGTGGTATATATCTCTCAGTTGTTGTTGATACTGTCTCTTTGAAAACATCCAACAACTTTTCTGCACTTACATGATCAGATCGGAAGGAGTGAAGACTGTCTCTTAAAACGGCGTTAAGAGCATTTTTATCAGCTTTTTTTTTAAAATAGATATACTTTGTGTTTCTTTTTGATGGTTGTAGGTGTTATGGTATTCAGCCTAGCAGCAACTGCCTTGTGGTCGCTAGTCCCTGTATTCGTCACAACACTCACTATTTGTCCAGGATTATTTGTTGCTAAAAGGTCAAGTATGCTTTCGCAACCATTTACGCTTCGAGTGGGGTCATGAACTAACTGTTCAAAATAATTTTCTGAGAAAGCATTCAGCACAGTTTCGAATGGCGTTTTATGCCTGCCGCCGGCTTTAGACGGATAATTTTTTCAGCATACCGAGGGTAGATTGAAGTCACCACCGACTATACCTATTAGAAATGAGACTCAAGTTTTCTTTGAACTGTTCAGCATCTATATCTTCTGACTGGGGGGGGGGGGGGTCGGTAAAACGATCCAATTAATAGTTTAGTCCGATTGTCAGATATAACCTCTACCCATACTACTTCGTAGGAACTATCTACTCCAGTTTCACTACAAGGCAAACTACCTCTGACAGCAATAAATACTCCACCACCAACTGTATTTAATCTATTCTTACTGAACACTGTCAGATCGATTGAAAAAATTTCGGCTGAACTTATTTCCGGCTTTAGCCAGCTATCTGTACCTACAACTATTTGAGCTCCAGTGCTTTCTGTTACGGCTTGGAGGTCTGGTTCTTTCCAAAAGAGCTACGACAGTTTACAACTACAATACCAAACGTTTTTACAACTACCTTACTGTGTATTACCTGCCCACTTTTAGACGGACGTCCCTTCTGGGTTTCCCTGAGACCCTCTACCCTAAAATCTAATTTCCAAAACCGTTTTTCGCTGTCATGTTAAGCTCTGAAGTGGATTTGCTAGCCCAGTTAAATATTGCGCCTGGAAAATAGGTGTTACAGTTTCTGTTTAGTCAGCACAATCGCTATTTCTCTTCAGTTAAACGAGGTGTAAATAGCTTTAATCTAATATTTCTGCTTATCCTTCACCGTACAAAAAGCCACTCCGTTCATACTACCCGAAATTTTTTTTAAAACGAAATGAAACCCTACTGCTCAGTCACGCTTCACAAGAGGTTGCATTTACATGGTAGCGAAAATCTATTGCGGAATCGGAAAGCCGACAACTAAAAGCGAATTTCCAGAATCAATTCTGAAGTGTTTACATCACCTCCCAGATACGGTATTGAGAAATCGGCTTACGATATCCGGTGTCGTGAGCCACACGTAAATGGGGTGAATGACTCTTGCAGAGTGTCTCGAGATATACACACATCAAAAAAAGTTTTACATTGCCCCGGTTCCCAGAACTCCTGAAGACTGAATATTTTATCACAAACACAGTCCCTTTGACTGTTCAGAGATGTAACTAAACTTGCCGAAAGATGTAAACAACGACAGATGATCAGCGCCTATTAGACGGAGGCGGTCCGACAGCCGATCAGTTCCAGTCATTCGACCAGGAAGGAGGTACACGACTCGTGTTGTCTGCAGTTCAACCATGCCTAGACGGTCAGTACCGCGGTTCGATCGTGTCCGCATTGTTACTTTGTGCCAGGAAGGGCTGTCGATAAGGGAAGTGTCTAGGCGTCTCGGAGTGAACCAAAGCCATGTTGTTCGGACATGGAGGAGATACAGAGAGACTGGAACTGTCGATGACATGCCTCGCTCAGGCCGCCCACGGGCTACTACTGCAGTGGATGACCGCTACCTACTGAATATGGCTCGGAGGAACCCTGACAGCAACCCCACCATGTTGAATAAAGCTTTCTGTGCAGCCACAGGACGTCGTGTAACGACTCAAACTATGCGCAATAGGCTGCATGACGAGGTCCATCGTTGCTACCACGACACCATGCAGAGCGGTACAGATGGGCCCAACAGCATGTCGCATGGACCGGTCAAGACTGGCATCACATTCTCTTCACTGATGAGTGTCGCAGATGCCTTCAACAACACAGTCGACGGGTACGTGTTTGGAGGCAACCCGGTCAGGCTGAACACGTTAGACACATTCTCCAGCGAGTGCAGCAAGGTGGAGGTTCCCTGCTGTTTTGGGGTGCCATTATGTGGGGCCGACGTACGCCGCTGGTTGTCATGGAAGGCGCCGTAACGGCTGTACGATACGTGAATGCCATCCTCCGGCCGATAGTGCAACCATATCGGCAGCATAATGACGAGGCATTCGTCTTCGTGGACGACAATTCGCGCCCTCATCGTGCACATCTCGTGAATGACTTCATTCAGGATAACGACAGCCCTCGATTAATGTGGCCAGTATGTCCCCCAGCCCCCCCCCCCCCCTCCCATGAACCATGGACCTTGCCGTTGGTGGGGAGGCTTGCGTGCCTCAGCGATACAGATAGCCGTACCGTAGGTGCAACCACAACGGAGCGGTATCTGTTGAGAGGCCAGACAAACGTGTGGTTCCTGAAGAGGGGCAGCAGCCTTTTCAGTAGTTGCAGGGGCAACAGTCTGGATGATTGACTGATCTGGCCTTGTAACAATAACCAAAACGGCCTTGCTGTGCTGGTACTGCGAACGGCTGAAAGCAAGGGGAAACTACAGCCGTAATTTTTCCCGAGGGCATGCAGCTTTACTGTATGATTAAATGATGATGGCGTCCTCTTGGGTAAAATATTCCGGAGGTAAAATAGTCCCCCATTCGGATCTCCGGGCGGGGACTACTCAAGAGGATGTCGTTATCAGGAGAAAGAAAACTGGCGTTCTACGGATCGGAGCGTGGAATGTCAGATCCCTTAATCGGGCAGGTAGGTTAGAAAATTTAAAAAGGGAAATGGATAGGTTGAAGTTAGATATAGTGGGAATTAGTGAAGTTCGGTGGCAGGAGGAACAAGACTTCTGGTCAGGTGACTACAGCGTTATAAACACAAAATCAAATAGGGGTAATGCAGGAGCAGGTTTAATAATGAATAGGAAAATAGGAATGCGGGTAAGCTACTACAAACAGCATAGTGAACGCATTATTGTGGCCAAGATAGATACGAAGCCCACACCTACTACAGTAGTACAAGTTTATATGCCAACTAGCTCTGCAGATGACGAAGAAATTGAAGAAATGTATGATGAAATAAAAGAAATTATTCAGATTGTGAAGGGAGACGAAAATTTAATAGTCATGGGTGACTGGAATTCGAGTGTAGGAAAAGGGAGAGAAGGAAACATAGTAGGTGAATATGGATTGGGGGACAGAAATGAAAGAGGAAGCCGGCTGGTAGAATTTTGCACAGAGCACAACATACTCATAACTAACACTTGGTTTAAGAATCATGAAAGAAGGTTGTATACATGGAAGAACCCTGGAGATACTAAAAGGTATCAGATAGATTATATAATGGTAAGACAGAGATTTAGGAACCAGGTTTTAAATTGTAAGACATTTCCAGGGGCAGATGTGGACTCTGACCACAATCTATTGGTTATGACCTGTAGATTAAAACTGAAGAAACTGCAAAAAGGTGGGAATTTAAGGAAATGGGACCTGGATAAACTAAAAGAACCAGAGGTTGTACAGAGATTCAGGGAGAGCATAAGGGAGCAATTGACAGAAATGGGGGAAATAAATACAGTAGAAGAAGAATGGGTAGCTTTGAGGGATGAAGTAGTGAAGGCAGCAGAGGATCAAGTAGGTAAAAAGACGAGGGCTAGTAGAAATCCTTGGGTAACAGAAGAAATATTGAATTTAATTTATTAAAGGAGAAAATATAAAAATGCAGTAAGTGAAACAGGCAAAAAGGAATACAAACGTCTCAAAAATGAGATCGACAGGAAGTGCAAAATGGCTAAGCAGGGATGGCTAGAGGACAAATGTAAGGATGTAGAGGCTTGTCTCACTAGGGGTAAGATAGATACTGCCTACAGGAAAATTAAAGAGACCTTTGGAGATAAGAGAACGACTTGTATGAATATCAAGAGCTCGGATGGAAACCCAGTTCTAAGCAAAGAAGGGAAAGCAGAAAGGTGGAAGGAGTATATAGAGGGTCTATACAAGGGTGATGTACTTGAGGACAATATTATGGAAATGGAAGAGGATGTAGATGAAGATGAAATGGGAGATACGATACTGCGTGAAGAGTTTGACAGAGCACTGAAAGACCTGAGTCGAAACAAGGCCCCCGGAGTAGACAATATTCCATTGGAACTACTGACGGCCGTGGGAGAGCCAGTCCTGACAAAACTCTACCAGCTGGTGAGCAAGATGTATGAAACAGGCGAAATACCCTCAGACTTCAAGAAGAATATAATAATTCCAATCCCAAAGAAAGCAGGTGTTGACAGATGTGAAAATTACCGAACTATCAGCTTAATAAGTCACAGCTGCAAAATACTAACACGAATTCTCTACAGACGAATGGAAAAACTAGTAGAAGCCAACCTCGGGGAAGATCAGTTTGGATTCCGTAGAAACACTGGAACACGTGAGGCAATACTGACCTTACGACTTATCTTAGAAGAAAGATTAAGGAAAGGCAAACCTACGTTTCTAGCATTTGTAGACTTAGAGAAAGCTTTTGACAATGTTGACTGGAATACTCTCTTTCAAATTCTAAAGGTGGCAGGGGTAAAATACAGGGAGCGAAAGGCTATTTACAATTTGTACAGAAACCAGATGGCAGTTATAAGAGTCGAGGGACATGAAAGGGAAGCAGTGGTTGGGAAGGGAGTAAGTCAGGGTTGTAGCCTCTCCCCAATGTTGTTCAATCTGTATATTGAGCAAGCAGTAAAGGAAACAAAAGAAAAATTCGGAGTAGGTATTAAAATTCATGGAGAAGAAATAAAAACTTTGAGGTTCGCCGATGACATTGTAATTCTGTCAGAGACAGCAAAGGACTTGGAAGAGCAGTTGAATGGAATGGACAGTGTCTTGAAAGGAGGATATAAGATGAACGTCAACAAAAGCAAAACAAGGATAATGGAATGTAGTCTAATTAAGTCGGGTGATGCTGAGGGAATTAGATTAGGAAATGAGGCACTTAAAGTAGTTAAGGAGTTTTGCTATTTGGGGAGCAAAATAACTGATGATGGTCGAAGTAGAGAGGATATAAAATGTAGGCTGGTAATGGCAAGGAAAGCGTTTCTGAAGAAGAGAAATTTGTTAACATCCAGTATTGATTTAAGTGCCAGGAAGTCATTTCTGAAAGTATTCGTATGGAGTGTAGCCATGTATGGAAGTGAAACATGGACGATAAATAGTTTGGACAAGAAGAGAATAGAAGCTTTCGAAATGTGGTGCTATAGAAGAATGCTGAAGATTAGATGGGTAGATCACATAACTAATGAGGAAGTATTGAATAGGATTGGGGAGAAGAGAAGTTTGTGGCACAACTTGACCAGAAGAAGGGATCGGTTGGTAGGACATGTTCTGAGGCATCAAGGGATCACCAATTTAGTATTGGAGGGCAGCGTGGAGGGTAAAAATCGTAGAGGGAGACCAAGAGATGAATACACCAAGCAGATTCAGAAGGATGTAGGTTGCAGTAGGTACTGGGAGATGAAAAAGCTTGCACAGGATAGAGTAGCATGGAGAGCTGCATCAAACCAGTCTCAGGACTGAAGACCACAACAACAACAACAACATGTCCCCCAGACATAAACCCTATCGAACATGCCTGGGTTAGGTTGAAAAGCGCTGTTTATGGACGACGTGACCCACCAACCACTATGAGGGATCTACGCCTAATCGCCTTGAGGAGTGGGACAATCTTGACCAACAGCGCCTTGATGAAATTGTGTGTAGAATGCCATGACGAATACACGCATGCATCAATTCAAGGGGACATGCTACTGGGTATTAGAGGTACCGGTGTGTACAGCAATCTGGATTACCACCTCTGAAGGTCTCGTTGTATGGTGGTACAACATGGAATGTGTGGTTTTCATGAACATAAAAAGGGCGGAAATGATGTTTATGTTGATCTCTATTCCACCTTTCTGTACAGGTTCCGGAACTGTCGGAACCGAGGTGATGCAAAACTTTTTTTTTTGATTTGTGTGCATGAGTTCATCTCAGAAGGGGCACTGAACCGTTCTCACACGGGACGTGTTTGTCATCTTGAAGCACGCCAGACGTGATTTTTAAGCGAGGTTGGTTGATGCTTAGAAACGAGCTGTTGCACCAAACGGAACGTGCTCCTCAACGCGGTTTGCGACCGCAGCGGTAGTTATCGGCTGTGTCTGGCAACAAAATCACGCAGCCTGCTTGGGAAGATAGAGAGGCGTAAAATTTGTGCATTAGCTCTATTAAAACGCACATTTCCTCCCTTGTCCATACGCTAGTTATGTTGTGCTGTCCGTAGTATACTGCTTGAATGTTTATGAGACCGACGAACTGCAAGGACTGGAAATTGAGGAAAAACGTCCTATGAACAAGCGTCCGGAGATGCATCGTTGGCACGGTAGGTGGCGCTGGCGCTGCCGAGTGACAGCTGCTGTGACCGCGTGCCGTGTGTTGCGCGCTGTGTGAACGGCGCAGGCGCAGCCTGTTCTAAGCAGCAGAATGGTTCCGCATTCTCGTAGGGAACCGGCGGAGGTGGTGTTTCTGTGCGATCAACTAGACGAGAGGCAGCACGGCTATACCAAAACAAGTATCCTCACAGACACCAACCACACCACACAACACTTCAAGCCCCTTTTGGGCCCTCCGGTGACCCTGGTTCCTTTCATACAGCTCTCGACCGTTTCCATCTGCCCTGCCGCACACAGTCACCATCACGGCCGGTTACCAACACGAGCAGTGGACCATTCCGCCGCTTCCAGTAAGCTGTGACAGCCAAACAGCCTGAAACACTCGAGGACCACACGGCATATGGCAAGACGTAATTTCATTTGTCAGCGCCATCTACAACGGCAAATATAGCGAGACAAACTTACAATTGAGGGGTTCAGAAGCAAAGAAATAGAAGTGAGATATTCCTAGGAAAATGAGTGCATCTAGAGCATGGTAAGCCATGTCACATGCTTTTGGAAAAGTGATACAAATTCAACTCTGTGCTGCTCGCTGATGAATGATAAGAAAATTAGCTATAAGATGTCACGAAATTGTCGGCACAATAGCGACACCCGTGCACTCGTATGTGAGTTCCTCACGTATGACCTAATAACAGCTGTCACAAAAAGCAGAACTCTCACGAATGCTATTTCGTCAGTTTTGCACAGCCAATATCCTAAAATTATGCTTCCTAAATACAAAAAAAACCATCTGTACATGCTTCCAATTATCCTTCTTATCCATAATGGATTCTTCCGCTTGCTTACGCATGGAGGAAGGACACGCAGGAAGAACAACTAAGAATGACCCATAGACGCTACAGTCTGGAGCCGGGCGACCGCTACGGTCGCAGGTTCGAATCCTGCCTCGGGTATGGATGTGTGTGATGTCCTTAGCTTAGTTAGGTTTAATTAGTTCTAAGTTCTAGGCAACTGATGACCTCAGAAGTTAAGTCGCATAGAGCTCAGAGCCATTTGAACCATTTTGAAACCATAGACGAACAAGAAGCAGCTGATAAAAAAGAATTTCCGGAATTAGATCATGACTAATTTTGCCGAACAATTTTAAAATGATGTATCAAAAAATGCATTATGTTCAAATAGGGTTTGTTGATTTTCTATGTCGTATATTATCTATATAACACTTTTTATGATGCGTGAGAAGGGGGAAGTGACGCAGACGTTGCGAAATACCGGGTGATCAAAAAGTCAGTATAAATTTGAATATTGAGTAAATCACGGAACAATGTAGATAGAGAGGCACGAATTGACACACATGGTTGGAGTGACATGAGGTTTTATTAGAAACAAAAAAATACAAAAGTTCAAAAAATATCCGACAGATCAGATCAGATCTGATCAGAATAGCAATAATTAGCGTAACAAAGTAAGACAAAGCAAAGATGATGTTCTTTACAGGAAATGCTCAATATGTCCACCATCATTCCTCAACAATAGCTGTACTCCAGCAATAATGTTGTGAACAGCACTGTAAAGCATGTCTGGAGTTATGGTGAGGCATTGGCGTCAGATGTTGTCTTTCAGCATCCATAGAAATGTCCGTCAATCACGATACAGTTGCGACTTCAGGGAACCCCAAAGCCAATAATCGCACGGACTGAGGTCTTGGGACCTGGGAGGCCAAACATTACGAAAGTGACGGCTGAGCACATGATCATCACCAAACGTCGCGCACAAGAGATCTTTCACGCGTCTAGCAATATGGGGTGGAGCGCCATCCTGCATAAACATCGTACGTTCCAGCAGGTGTTTATCGGCTGGGGATGATGCGATTCTGTAACATATCGGCGCACCTCTGACCCGTCACGGTAGCAGTTACAAAACGAAAATCACGCATTTCCTCGAAGAAAAAAGGCCCAATAACGGTAGATGTGGTAAATCCAACCCATACTGTGACTCTCTCATCGTGCAATGGAGTTTCCACGACAGTTCTAGGATTTTCGGTAGCCCAAACTCTGCAGTTGTGGGCGTTGACAGACCCTCGGAGCGTGAAATGAGCTTCGTCGGTCCACAACACGTTACTCAACCAATCGTCATGTTCCGCCATCTTTTGAAACGCCCACACCGCAAATGCCCTCCGCTTCACTAAATCGCTAGGTAACAGTTCATGATGCCGATGGATTTTGTACGGATAGCATCGGAGGATACGCCTAAGTGCCAGCCAAACAGTAGTGTATGGAATGCCGGTGCGACGTGCGACTGCACGAGCGCTGACTTCCCCGTGCATAGCCGAACCCGCTACAGTCTCAATTTCTTCCTGAACTGTCTCAGCAGCATTACGCCTTGTGTTCGGTCGGCCACTACGAGGTTTATCGTCTAAACGACCCGTGGCTTCGAACTTCGAAATCATTCTCGCCACAGCTCCATTTGTCAACGGACCTTTACCCGTTCGAATCCCCTTCCTATGGCGATAGGATCGTAACGCTGAACTAGCACATTCCCCATCGTAATAATACAGCTTCACTAAAAGCGCCTTTTCAGGTAACGTCAACATTCTGCGGCTGCTGGCGCATCTGACTCTCTCCCTCATTGCAGCTGGTTTTACACACGATTGTCATGCACAGTCACTGACGTTTTGCTGTCCAGCGCCATCTCTCGCACATTTTGTGAACATTGTTTTTTTTTTTGTTCTAAGAAAACCCCATGTCATTCCAAGCATGTGTGTCAATTTTTACCTCTCTACCTACATTATTCCGTGGTTTATTAAGTTTTCAAATTTATACTGACTTTTTGATCACCCGGTATTTTCAGTTATGGTGTAATGACTTAAACAGCATCCTTCCTTATTTTGTTTCACTATTGTAAGCTACAAAGTGCATGGTGCTCATGTAGCAGTACGCACGAGAGTCGTTCGATAAGTAACACAACATTTTTTTTTTCTGCAAGCAGGCTGGTTTTATTCTGTATTTCAATACACCGTATTATTCCCCAATCTTCTGGTTACAAAACCCTGCTTTTCGAAATATTCTCTGTTTAGCGCCTTACTGGGAGCGCCTGAATGCCCACACGGTACCACTCCACTAGCCGACGTCGCAGCCAACGTCTTTCTGCATCAGTAAGCTCCCAGTCATGCCCGTGGAGTGCGTCCTTCATTGGGCCAAACCCGGAAGTCGCGAGGTGCGGGATCCGGGCTGTAGGGTGGATGAGGAAGAACGGTCCAAACAAGTTTTGTGAGCTGCTCTCGGGTGCGCGAGGCCTTGCATTGTCATGGAGAAGGATGTGTCTGATTGTGATCTGTCGATCATGTCGAATGAGGGAACGCACCTTCCAATACTGCAGTAGTGACAGACAGGTGTGTGAGGCCGGCAGGCACTAGGGAGATCGGACAGGTTAACGTGATCTTGTTGCGATGACTACATACGCCTCGCCCAACGACTCGCCGTGCTTTTGTTCCCTGCCGTGTCTCCGTAGACATTCTGCAAGCGCCTATGCGTATCTGGGATACTCTGGTTTTCCGCCTAAAGTAAGTGAATGACAACTCTGCTTTGGACTCACCTCTGTTACAGAAGCCATTTTAAAGTCTTCGTGTAGCGACGCCAAGTCTCTGAATTAATGAAACTATAGGGGCTGAAGTTGGAATAATTTTTTCAACTGAAATTGACCGAGAAAAAAAAGTGTTGCATTACTTACTGAAAGTGTCTGGTAAATGTTTTCGTGCAGCTCTAAATAGCAATTTTATAATAACTGAATTGACAACAACAATTAGACTAGTAAAACATTGTAGAAAAACACAAGTCAAACTTTCCTTACTATACGATATTCTGTAAGCAAAAAGATGCAGGTGCGTACAGACTTTTATGAATTGTTATACAAAACTGATCCTTTATGGTAGTTTGTTATTCCAACAAACAAACACAAACAGTATTTTACGTCTAAAACACACACAAAAAAATTGAAATTTTACTTTGCGGCCTCAAGACAATTCTTAAACCTCGTGAACTTTAATTTCACTTTCCTCACAACTGCAAGAAGTTAATTATACCACTTTGCTTCCGATCCCCTCAGTTGTCTTTTGCACAAGATAGAAATTATTTAATCATTTCCACATTTTAGTAAAGTCCTAAGGTCACTGATCACTGTTTGTATTCAGTAGCAGGTACCTTGCAACATGTGAAATACAAGACCTGAAACAAGACAGTGCAAAATTTCTTGCTGCAAGTTCGTAGTTAAGGAAAGAAAAAATCGTTTTCTGTACTATATGCAAGTGTGTGTGTGTGTGTGTGTGTGTGTGTGTCTGTGTGTATGCCTGCATGTCTGTGCAAAAAGTCATAAACAATATGTATTCGGGGCTTATAGCAACGGCGTTGCCGCAGTGGATACACCGGTTCCCGCCAGATCACCCAAGTTAAGCGCTGTCGGGCTTGGGCGGCACTTGGATGGGTGACCATCCGCGCCGCCATGGGCTGTTGCCATTTTTCGGGGTGCACTCGGCCTCGTGATCGCAATTGAGGAGCTGCTCGACCGAACAGTAGCGGCTCCGGTCAAAGAAAACCATCATAACGACCGGGAGAGCGGTGTGCTGACCACACGCCCCTCCCATCCACATCCTCATTGAGGATGACACGGCGGTCGGATGGTCCCGATGGGCCACTTCTGGCCTGAAGACGGAGTGCATTGTTTTGGGGCTTATGTATCCCATAATTCAGAAAGTTTTATGGATAAATAAACGCTGAGTTTCGATGTTTTAAATTATTATAATATCATCAACTTAAATAGTTGATACAAGACTGCAGTCATGGACTGTGCGGCTGGTCCCGGCGGAGATTCGAGACCTCCCTCGGGCATGGGTGTGTGTGTTTGTCTTTAGGATACTTTAGGTTAAGTAGTGTGTAAGCTTAGGGACTGATGACCTTAGCAGTTAAGTCCCATAAGATTTGACACACTTTTTTTTTTATTTACATCGGAAATGATTTGACACTTGACTAGGTGTTAGAGGGAGGCCGGCACTGTGTAGAGGACGCAGCTTTCTACATCACTGGTCTACGACGAGCAGTGCTGTGTCTTGATTCTAGGAGGCCGTGTCTGTTGTTGTGAAATACGTAGTTTGCAATTCATATTTAGATGCCCGAAAGAACAGACATCACTTGTATGATTCAGCAGCCGCATTTCTCTATACAGAAAGAAAATTTTCAGCTTTCAGCTGCATCTGGAAATTGCATTAAATGCAACGGCGATATGTGAAAATGTATTCCCCGCGAAGATTCGAACCCGGATGCTTCACTCCTCACGAAGCCCGAATTCCACAGGCCACACACTAGAGATGAAATATCCTTCCTCTACTATCCGCGCTCTGCTAGCTGGTATTCAAATAGTGAATATCAGACGTTTCGAGAACCACGCCACCACGAAAACAAAAGACGGTCACATACCGCAACATCAGAACGAAGTACAGGACACGAGGCACAAGTCGACCCACAAAACATGAAAACGAAAATGTATTCGCTGTCTGTGAAGTGCATTGTGTGTACTACAACCGAACATCACTGTGTAGGACAACGTTAGAAACGAAGTAGGAAACAAAAAGTCGTTGTAACTGCAGTAATTTAACAGTGTTCAGAACTGTGTAAGAGCTTGGCAAACAGATTTTTAAGAATATCCTCAATGTTACAATGACCTCTGAAGATAACAATTTGTCCATTTTATTTGGAAAAATACCTCTGCTTTAAAATAAAGCAAAACACGTATGGTCCAAATAAAATTTTTATTACAGTAGTAAAACACGGTCTGACTGTGGCCACGGAAAAGAGTCATATAAGCAAAGTAGATAGCGTGCTTTTTTGAGATAGTTCGTAAATATTCTGGAACTGAACAGAATACATGTTGACTCCTTGCGTTAGCTCGAACATGGCATATTCCTTCAAATGGTTCAAACGGCTCTAAACACTATGGGACTTAACAACTGAGGTCATCAGTCCCCTAGACTTACAACTACTTAAACGTAACTAACCTAAGGACATCACACACATCCATGCCCGAGGCAGGATTCGAACCTGCGACCGTAGCAGCAGCGCAGTTCCAGGCTGAAGCGCCTAGAACCGCTCGGCCACAACGGCCGGCTGCATATTCCTTCCTCTCTTTTGAACTACGATGGACGCACCGACTGTCTTCTCCGCTGCTGAACAATGCGAGTTGAAAAATCCGGAGGATAGCAACGATGGTGTCGTGACGTCGAGACATTTTGTCCTGAAACAAGACGGAAGCGCTCTTGAAAAGAAGGGTGGCTATTTCCTTTCCTATTCTGTTTGCTGACCTGCGAGAGCAAACTCTCCGTCAGTAAGGATCTCACAGTCGACGTGACGTAGAACACCAGTGTCTCCCCATTGTTTGGTAGCGAGCCGTGAGAAAGGCCGGGAGTTTTGTGCGCCGACTACAGCGCTTGGCGGGTTGCCTGCACTGCACATATCAGGGGCTCCCCGCGCCAGCTACGATCCGTTCAAAACATCTCTATTATTGGTATGGGAACGCAAATAGCGAATTGTTCGCCAAATCCGACTTGTCGCATATTGGCCAGTGTATGACCGAAAGGGCTTATGATTATAATCAAATTCTGTGACTGCGTCTGAAAAAATTAAAATTATGTTTAATGACCTACCACAGTTTAAAAAAAGCACAATGGAGGAACAGCAAAACAAAATCATCAAGTTATTTATTTATGAGGTATATCTCGGAGAATGGATTAGTTGAAATGCTGGGGAAAGCAAAGGAATGAAATCGAGAAAAAGTAAACTTGAATTGGCCTTCCAGCTAACAAAAAATACATACAACAAAAAATCTCTTTCATGGGGGTCCAAAATTACGCGTTACAAGATAGTGAATAAGACAGAAGCACTGTATGCAGAAGAAAAACTAAACCTGAATTTTAAAGGCCAAATGGAAAAACTTGAGGTAAAGGAAAGAAAAAAAATTAAGAAAAATCATAGGACCAAAATTTCAAGACAATAAGATTATACACATCAAAAATAAAACTGTCTACAAGAAAACCGTAAAACTTTCAAATACTATGTGAAATAGGGGGATAAATTTTTATGGTCATTTTCTCAGAATGAATTCCAACAGATTAACTAAACAAGTCTTTGACCATTTCCGTAACCGCAAAACTGAACCCAACTGATTTAAAGAAACTGAAAAAGACCTAGTAGAATTAAAGTTTCAGAAAATTCACTTATCAATCGAACAGCTAAGTTAATTACTAAAGATGAAAACGTAAGGTTCCAGGATAAATCTACACAAGAGTCCAAACCCTTCATCTCGGAAGAGGAGAGGAAAAGAAGGTCAGAAAGAATGAAGAAATACTAGGCCCTAAGAAATTAACAACCCGCAAAGAAATGATTGATCCAGCGTACCCCAAAGATGGTGAAACAACAGAAGAAGAAGAGGAATCTACATGAATTAGTCAACATACTACGACCACTGCCCACTGCGAGATGCAATGACACCTGATGGCGTTTGAGGACTTGACGACTTGACGCAGTAAGGAAAATACAGGTAAAAAAAAAAAAATTATTTGAATATGACGGAAACTGGTAGATGTGATGTACATTCACTACTGGCCATTAAAATTGCTACACCACGAAGATGACATGCTACAGACGCGAAATTTAGCCGACAGGAAGAAGATGCTGTGATATACAAATGATCAGCTTTTCAGAGCATTCACACAAGGTTGGCGCCGGTGGCGACACCTACAACGTGCTGACATGATGAAACTTTCCAACCGATTTCTCATACACAAACAACAGTTGACCGCCGTTTCCTGGTGAAACGTTGTTGTGATGCCTCGTGTAAGGAGGAGAAATGCCTACCATTACGTTTCCGACTTTGATAAAGGTGGGACAGTAGCCTATCGAGATTGCGGTTTATCGTATCGCGATATTGCTGCTCGCGTTAGTCGAGATCCAATGACTGTTAGCAGAATATGGAATCGGTGGGTTCAGAAGGGTAACACGGAACGCCGTGCTGGACCCCAACGGCCTCGTATCACTAGCAGTCGAGATGACAGGCATCTTATCCGCATAGCTGTAACGGATCGTGCAGCCACGTCTCGATTCCTGAGTCAACAGATGGGGACGTTTGCAAGACAACAACCATCTGCATGAACAGTTCGACGACGTTTGCTGCAGCATGGACTATCAGCTCGGAGACCATGGCTGCGGTTACCCTTGACGCTGCATCACAGACAGGAGCGCCTGCGATGGTGTACTCGACGACGAACCTGGGTGCACGAATGGAAAAACGTCATTTTTTCGGATGAATCCAAGTTCTGTGTACAGCAACATGATGGTCGCATCCGTATTTGGCGACATCGAGGTGAACGCACATTGTAAGCGTGTATTCGTCATCGCCATACTGGCGTATCACCCGGCGTGATGGTATGGGGTGCCATTGGTTACACCTGTCGGTCGCCTATTGTTAGCATTGACAGCACTTTGAACAGTGGACGTTACATTTCAGATGTGTTACGACCAGTGGCTCTACCCTTTATTCGATCCCTGCGAAACCCTTCATTTCAGCAGGATAATGCATGACAGCATGTTGCAGGTCCTGTACGGGCGGTTCTGGATACAGAAAATGTTCGACTGCTGCCCCGGCCAGCACATTCTTCAGATCTCTTACCAATTGAAAACGCCTGGTCAATGGAGGCCGAGCAACTGGCTCGTCACAATACGCCAGTCACTGCTCTTGATGAACTGTGGTATCGTGATGAAGCTGCATGGGTAGCTGTACCTGTAAACCCCATCCAAGCTCTGTTTGACTCAATGCCCAGGCGTATCAAGGCCGTTATTATGGCCAGAAGTGTTTGTTCTGGGTACTGACTTTTCAGGATCTATGCACCCAAATTGCGTGAAAATGTAATCACATGCCAGTTGTAGTATAATATATTTGTCCAACGAATACCCGTTTATCAGCTGCATTTCTTTTTGGTGTAGCAATTTTGATGGCCAGTAGTGTATAAAGACAAACAAATTACTGGATGATGAATTCAAGAGGAAGAGCTCCAAAAATTGAGCAAGTCAGTAACGTGTCGATCCACATCTGGTCCTTACGCAAGCAGTTATTCGGCTTGGCATTGATTGATAGAGTTGTTGGGTGTTCTCCTGAGGGATGCCGTGCCAGATTCTGTCCAACTGGCGCGTTAGATCGTCAAAATCAGGAGCTGGTGGGAGAACGCTAAACATAATGCTTCAAACGTTCTCAACTGGGGAGAGATCCGGCGACGTTGCTGGCCAGGGCACGGTTTGCCAAGCTTGAAGACAAGCAGCAGAAACTCTCGCAGTGTGCAGGCGAACATTTTCTTGCCGAAATGTATGACCAGGATGGCTTTCCCTGAGGGGTAACAAAATGGGTCGTAGAATATTGTCGACGTACCAGTGTGCTGCGGATGACAACCAAAGGGTCCAGCAATGACACGAACTGCCACCACAGACCATCAATCCTGGTTGTTGGGGCGTATAGTGGGCGACAGTCGCACTGGTAGTCCATCGCTGCCTGGGTCATCTCCAGACACGTCTTCGCTGATCATCATTGATCAGTTCTGAGGTGGAACTCACCACTGAAGGCAATTATACTCCAGTCAATGAGATTCCAGCTCGACTAGACTACAAACGGGTTTGTTGGCGTACAGAAGTCAATGGTGATGATGAGGATGAGGTCCGATACTCCGAGGAGCGTAGGGGACGATGCGGGAGGCCCGCACCGCCGACTATGCAAGGTCCTAGCGGAGGTGGTTTGCCATTGCCTTCCTCGGACCGTAATGGGGATGAATGATGATGATGAAGACATCACAACAACACCCAGTCATCTCGAGGCAGGGAAAATCCCTGACCCCTCCGGGAATCGAACCCGGGACCCCGCGCGCGGGAAGCGCGAACGCTACCGCAAGACCACGAGCTGCGGACGAATCAGTGGTGGTGGGCACAAGCGGGGCCGTTAGCTCAGCCTGGTAATGGTCCTTGTGACATTGGAGCATCAGTTGCACGTCAGATCATTGACAATGACGGATCAGGAGCTCTGAGTGCCTCTGATGATTGCTATTTCCGTATGTTATGTCGTCTGTCTAGGTCGAACATTTCCTTCTTGACGCTGTGATCGGCCGTGGTTGACCCCTACAACGTCGAACGGTGGCGTCGTTCTTATTCAGGTGCTGAGCGATTTGGCGATTACTCTAACGGGGGTCTTGAGCCCAACTTCATGTCCTCTCAGGTGCTGACGCCGTTGTATATTGTTCAAGCGCCTGTCCGACTGAGTACACAGAATGAAACTCGCGAAGACTTTAAGGGCTGGTATCGACATGGCTCCTGTTTACCAGCAGTGCTAGCTGCGCGATGAGAGTGTGCTGCAGCATCACACATCCATCCATCGGCCGCTAAAGTTTATACGAGGGTAAGTCAATTATTATCCGCCAAGTAGTTATAAAATCAAATAGGAAACTTAAAAGAACATTTTTCGACACAGTCTCCTTGCGTTTCAACGCACTTGGTCCATCGTTGTAGAAGCTTCCTGATGTCGTCATAAAAGAATGTCCGCGGTTGAGCAGCGAGCCAGGAATGCACCGCTTCTTTCACTGCTTCGTCCGAGGCAAATCGACGGCCCCTTAATGCGTGTTTGAGTGGACCAAACAAGTGATAGTCGAAAATGGCTAGATCGGGACTATATGGAGCATAATCCTGTAATTCAAATTTGATTTTCAGGAGCGTTACTGCAGTGTGGGCAGCAGTATGCGGACGGGCATTTTTGTGCAACAAAACATCAATCATTGGCGTTTGCCGGCCTTAGTCTGGCAGTAAGCATCTCACTGTAACGTACACTATTGTTGTGCCCTTTTCCCCATATTATTCCAGTTCTGGACCTTGTGCGTCCCAAAAAGCAGTAAGCATCAGTTTCCCTGCGAACGGTTGGGTCTTGAACTTTTCCTTGCACGGCGAAATTGGATGGTTCCATTCCATACTCTGCCGTTTACTCTCCGGCTCGTAATGATGGAGCCATGTTTCGTCAGTGTCAGTTAGACCGTCAGAGAGAGCGCATCGCTAGCTCCTGCTACTACACAGTTCGCTTTTTACGTATTTTTACGAGCTTCAAACAGGAGGAGTGCAGTAATGGAAAGGAACTGTGATTGTTGTGTACAGATGCTAGCTGAGCTGGCGACCCTTCGCTCACAGCTTCAGGCGGCGTCGGCTTCCATCACACAGCTTGAGGCTGCTGCCGAGGGGCGTCACTTTGGGGGGGTCGGACGCGGGGATGCGAGGGACGTCGAGCACGTCCCACGTGTCCTCCGATCCGTCCACTGCCGTGGGCGCCCCGGGTACTGCCTGCACTGAGGTTGACCCCTTACCCGTGGTCGAGTGGGAGATTATTCCAAAGTCTGGCAGGCAGGGGAAAACTTTCTGAGGGGCCGATCGTAGGGCCTCCCCGGTTCGTCTGACGAACAGGTTTCTGGCGTTGTCTGTGGCTGACGATGTCTCTGAGCTGGATGCAGTCCTCCACCCCGTTCCAGAGGAAGCTTCTCGGCGCGCAAGGTCTGGGCATTCACAGAGGGTGGGTTTGCTGGTAGTTGGGAGCTCCAACGTTAGGCGCGTAATGGGACCCCTTAGGAAGCCAGTGAGCACTCCGTGTCCATTGCGGGGGGAGTCATTCTGGATGTGGAAAGGGTGCTTCCGGATGCCATGAAGAGTACAGGGTGCAGCCAAATGGAGGTGTTGGCTCATGTCGGTACCAATGACGTGTGTCGCTTTGGATCGGAGCAGATTCTGTCTGGTTTCGGGCGGCTAGCGGAAATGGTAAAGACTGCCTGTCTTGCTTCCGAGGCATAAAACATCATCCGAAATTGTACTGAATGCTTTCTCAGAAAATTATTTTGAACAGTTAGTTCATGAGCCCACTCGAAGCGTAAATGGTTGCGAAAGCATACTTGACCTTTTAGCAACAAATAGTCCTGGATAAATAGTGAGTGTTATCACGAATACAGGGATTAGCGGCCACAAGGCAGTTGCTGCTAGGCTGAATACCATAACACCTACAACCATCAAAAAGAAACGCAAAGTATATCTATTTAAAAAAGCTGATAAAAATGCTCTTAACGCCGTTTTAAGAGACAGTCTTCACTCCTTCCGATCTGATCATGTAAGTGTAGAAAAGTTGTGGGATGTTTTCAAAGAGACAGTATCAACAACAACTGAGAGATATATACCACATAAATTAGTAAGTGATGGTACTGATCCCCCATGGTACACAAAGCGGGTCAGATCACCTTTGCAGAAGCAACGAAAAAAGCATGCCAGATCTAAAAGAACGCGAAATCCCCAAGATTGGCAAAGTTTTACCGAAGTTCGAAATATGGCGCGTACTTCAATGCGAGATGCTTTTAATAATTTCCACAACGAAATTCTGTCTCGAAATCTGGCAGAAAACCCAAAGAGATTCTGGTCATACATAAAGCACACCAGTGGCAAGACACAATCAATACTTTCACTGCACGATAACAATGGCGAAGTCAATGATGACAGTGTCACTAAAGCAGAGTTATTAAACACTGTTTTCCTAAACTCCTTCACCAAAGAAGACGAAGTAAGTATTCGTGAATTCCAATCAAGAACAACTGCAAAGATGAGAAACATAGAAGTAGAAATCCTCGGAGCAACGAAGCAGCTTAAATCACTTAATAAAGGCAAGGTCTCCGGTCCAGATTGTATACCAGCCAGGTTCCTCTCAGAGTATACTGATAAAGTAGCTCCATATTTAGCAATTATATACAACCACTCGCTCACAGAAAGATCCGTACCTAACGACTGCAAAATTGCTCAAGTTGCACCAATACCCAAAAAGGGAAGTAGGAGTAACCCGCAGAATTACAGGCCTATATCACTAATGTCGATTTGCAGTAAGGTTTTAGAACATATACTGTATTCGAACATTGTGAAGTACCTCGAAGAAAACGATTTATTGACATATAGTCAGCACGGATTCAGAAAATATCCTTCTCGTGAAACACAAGTAAGTCTTTACACTCATGAAGTAATAAGTGCTATCGACAGGGGATGTCAAATTGATTCCGCATTTTTAGATTTCCAGAAGGTTTTCGACACCGTTACTCACAAGCGTCTTCCAACCAAACTGCGTGCCTACGGAGTATCGCCTCGGCTGTGCGACTGGATTCGTGATTTCCTGTCAGAAAGGTCACAGTTCGTAGTAATAGACGGAAAGTCATCGAGTAAAACAGAAGTAATATCCGGCGTTCCCCAAGGAAGTGTTATAGGCCCTCTATTGTTGCTGATCTATATTAACGACATAGGAGACTATCTGAGTAGCCGTCTTAGATTGTTTGCACATGACTTTACAAGAGTAAAGTCATCAGATGATCAAAACGACTTGCAAAATGATTTAGATAAGATATTTGTATGGTGCGAAAAGTGGCAATTGACTCTGAATAAAGGAAAGTGTGAAGTTATTCACATGAGTACTAAAAAAATGGTTCAAGTGGCTCTGAGCACTATGGGACTCAACTGCTGAGGTCATTAGTCCCCTAGAACTTAGAACTAGTTAAACCCAACTAACCTAAGGACATCACAAACACCCATGCCCGAGGCAGGATTCGAACCTGCGACCGTAGCGGTCTTGCGGTTCCAGACTGCAGCGCCTTTAACCGCACGGCCACTTCGGCCGGCTGAGTACTAAAAGAAATCAGCTAAATTTTGATCACTCGATGGTCACACAAATCTGAGGACTGTAAATTCAACTAAATACTAAGAGATTACAATTACAAATAACCTAAATGGGAACGAGGACATAGATAATGTTGTGGGTAGAGCTAACCAAAGAATGCGATTCATTGGCAGAAGACTTAGATGGTGCAACATGTCTACCAAAGAGACTGCTTGCACTACGCTTGTCCGCCCTATTCTGGAGTACTGCTGTGCGGGTGGGATCCGCATCAGGTGGGACTGACAGATGACATCGAAAAAGCACAAAGAAGGGCAGCTCGCTTTGTATTATCGCGAAATAGGGGAGGTAGCGTCACAGACATGATACGTGAATTGGAGTGGCAATCATTAAAACAAGGGCGTTTTTCGTTGCGACAGGATCTTCTCACGAAATTTCAGTTTTCTCTTCCGATTGCGAAAACATTCTGTTGGCACCCACCTACATAGGGAGAAATGATCAGCACGATAAAATAAGAGAAATCAGGGCTCGCACTGAAAAATTTAAGTGCTCGTTTCTCTCGCGTGCCGTTCGAGAGTGGAACAGTAGAGAGACAGCTTGAAGGTGGTTCATTGAACCCTCTGTCAGGCAATTTAATGTGAATATCAGAGTAGACAGGTAGATGTAGATGTCACCAGTAATGACCCTGTCTAGGAAGTTGTACCGTTCGTTACCATAGCGATGCAAATGTTTTTTGCAGATGTCCAAGCGGCTGCCCCCGTCGCAGGATCGAGTCCTCCCTCGGGCACGGATGTGTGTGTTGTCCTTAGTGTACGTTAGTTTAATTTAGTTTTAATGTAATCGTATGGCTAGGGACCCCCGTCGGGCAGACCAATCGCCGGGTGGCGGTCTTTCAATTTGAGGCCACTTCGGCGACCTGCAGTAGATGATAGGATGACAATGAGGACAGCACAACACCCAGTCCCTGGGTGGAGAAAATTCTCCGACCCAGCCGGGAATCGAACCCGGGCCCAGAGGATTGACAATCCGTCACGCTGACCATTCAGCTATCGGCGGCGAACAGCTAAATTAAGTAGTGCGTGCGCTTAGGGACCGATGATCTCAGCAGTTTGGTCCCGTAAGACCTTACCACAAATTTCCAAAATGTCCAAGCGCGTCTGTTTATGGAACTGTGTGAGTTGTTTTGGGACCCATCTCACAAACTTTATGAAACCCAAGTCTGTTCTGGATGATTTCGTAGGCAGGAACGTGACTAATTTGCAGATGGCGTGCCATTTCGTCATTAGTTAATCGTGTGTCTAAGAGAATCATTTCACGTGAACGCTCAATGGTTTCTTCATTTCTGGCGGTAAACAGTCGTCCGGCTCCTTCATCGTGCGTAACACTTGAGCGACCCTTTCGGAATTTTTCAATCCATTCGTGGACACTCCACTGTGGCAAAACACTGTTCCCGTACTGTACCGTAAGTGTTCGATGAATGTCGGCCCCTGATACGCCTTCCGACCACAAAAAAAAAAAAAAAAAAAACCGGATCACTGAACGTTGTTCTTCTTTGGTGCAAACAGACAGCGGAGAAGCCATGATTAACACCACGGCAGTGACAACGAAACCAACCTAGCAGGTAGAAAACTGCAAAGATATAAGAACAAATAATCAAAGCATGCGCCATCAACGTAAAACGACAGTACTACCAAAATAAACAAAAATATAACTAAATTGCGGATAATAATTGACTTACCCTCGTACTTCTACATTTTCCCGTGCGTACCTGTTCGAATATCAGTTTTTGACCAATTTGCACAACTACTTCGTTGCACGCATCGCGATCGACTCGCACTGCAGTGGTCATTACTCTTAAGTCCTTTCCCGCTCACCTGATCCTGCTCTACATAACACTGAGTGGGGAGCGCGGCCCCCGTTCTGGCCAAGGGCACTTCTCACAAGACATGAAACGGGGCGTCTATCTGGCGTGATCCGTCTGCGACCACGCCAAGTGTCGGGGGATCGAACTCCCGAGCTTCTTCCCAAGCTTTCTACACTACTGGCCGTTAAAACTGCTACACCAAGAACAAATGCAGATGATAAACGGCAATTCATTGGACAAATATATTATACTAGAACTGACATGTGACGTAATAACGGCCTTGATACGCCTGGGCATTGAGTCAAACAGAGCTTGGATGGCGTGTACAGGTACAGCTGCCCATGCAGCTTCAACACGATACCACAGTTCATCAAGAGTAGTGACTGGCGTATTGTGACGAGCCAGTTGCTCGGCCACCTTTGACCAGACGTTTTCAATTGGTGAGCGATCTGGAGAATGTGATGGCCACTGCTGCAGTGTAACATTTTCTGTATCCAGAAAAGGCCCGTACAGGACCTGCAACATGCGGTCGTGCATTATCCTGCTGAAATGTAGAGTTTCGCAGGTATCGAATGAAGGGTACAGCCACGGGTCGTAACACATCTGAAATGTAACGTCCACTGTTCAAAGCGCCGTCTATGTGAACAAGAGGTGACCGAGATGCGTAACCAATGGCACCCCATACCATCACGCCGGATGATACGCCAGTATGGCGATGACGAATACACGCTTACAATGTGCGTTCACCGCGATGTCGCCAAACTCGGGTGCGACCATCATGTTGCTGTAAACAGAACCTGGATTCATCCGAAAAAATGACGTTTTGCCATTCGTGCACCCACGTTCGTCGTCGCGTACACCATCGCATGCGCTCCTGTCTGTGAAGGAGCGTCAAGGGTAACCGCAGCCATGGTCTCCGAGCTGATAGTCCATGCTGCAGCAAACGTCGTCGAACTGTTCATGCAGATGGTTGTTGTCTTGCAAACGTCCCCATCTGTTGACTCAGGAATCGAGACGTGGCTGCACGATCCGTTACAGCCATGCGGATGAGATGCCTGTCATCTCGACTACTAGTGATACGAGGCCGTAGGGATCCAGTACGGCGTTCCATATTACCCTCCTGAACCCACCGATTCCATATTCTGCTAACAGTCATTGGATCTCGACCAACGCGAGCAGCAATGTCGCGATACGATAAACCGCAATCGCGATAGGCTACAATCCGACCCTTATCAAAGTCGGAAACTTGATGGCACGCATTTCTCCTCGTTACACGAGGCATCACAACAACTTTTCACCAGGCAACGCCGGTCAACTGCTGTTTGTGTATGACAAGTAGGTTGGAAACTTTCCTCATGTCAGCACGTTGTAGATGTCGTCACCGGCGCCAACCTTGTGTGAATGCTCTGAAAAGCTAATCATTTGCATATCACAGCATGTTCTTCCTGTCGGTTAAATTTCGCGCCTATAGGACGTCGTCTTCGTGGTGTATCAATTTTGATGGCCAATAATATATGCATCCGCAGCTCGTGGTCATGCTCTCGCTTCCCGCCTAGTACGGCGGTGCGGGTCTGCCTCATCGTTCCCCTGCGGTCCTCGGAGTATGGGACCTCACCATCATCATATATGTATATGTATGTGGGGGGGGATGGAGGGTGTCTGTGTGTGTGTTTAAATTTATCACTTCTGTACTACTAACGCTGTTCGCAATAAATTTCACAGAGAGTAGTCATATTTGTCGCTAAGTGGACTTACAAAGTTATATCACGGTACCGCGTATCGTTCAGGAGACATGACGTCGTAAACACTGAGACGTGTGAGAAAATCATGCATCGTGCTTGAACGTTTAATATATTTATTCTTTACTACCAAGACACTTCTGCAGTCGAGTCAACTTAAGAAAATCTTTGACGCCTGGCAGCTCTTTTGACAGCTTTCAGCCATCAAGCGCAAGCGGCGAAAACAGTTGCTGTCTACAGAGCTGTGGAGAGGCGTTGCCGTAGAGACGTTCACAAAATGGCGTCGTAGACACGCGAACCAGCTGCGCCGAGCGTGCAGAGACTGCCGGGGATCATGTCACACCGACCCAACTACATAATTTCAAACATGTTTTCACGAAAATATGGATGTGATTTTTTTTTTCGATATTTCACCAAAGCACACTTTATTTTTTGTTTGAGATTCTAATAGAAAATCGTCAAAATGAATAGCCGCGCAGTATCGGGTTTGTCAGCTGGTTGTTAACAAATATTGATCGTGTGCAACTTGCGATATTATTTGATTGGTAACTTGACGCGTTGTCTTGGTGGGTATTCTGTGTGCTGGAGGGACTCCACGCTACTGGGCTATCGTGTGTGCGCTGTCCGCTATTGGCAGAACTGTACTGCTTAAGGCGAAACTACTGCTGGGCGTAGGGAGACACTAGGAAGTAATGAGACGGTGGAGAGAGTTCGCAGCGGTCCAAGTACAGAGCGCGGCGTTGGGGTTCAGAAGCTGAGCAGCAGTACTGCAGAGCCGCTCACTCATCAGCGGCGGCCAGCCCGCTGTGCGAGAACAGTTACGGTGAGGCTGAGTTGCAGCGCCAACGTGATACCGGACTCGGCTACGCAGCTGGTGTACTGAGTACACGAGCCTAGCCACTAACCAGCATACGCCCATTCACTGTGTCCGTTTAGGGTAAATGAATTTTCATACCAAAATACTGTTCGACATTTTGTGTTAGAAGGAGTTAGTTAAACTATGTGATCGAAAGTATCCGGACACCTGGCTAACAATGACTTACAAGCTCGTGGCCCCATCCATCGGTAATGGTGGAATTTAGTATGGTGTTGGCCCACTGTTAGCCTTGATGACAGCTTCCATTCTCGCAGACGTACTTTCAATCAGGTGCTGGAAGGTTTCTTGAGGAATTGTAAGGTGTCAGGCAAATCCAACACCTTCAATGAAAACCCCGCCACGATAAGCAAATCCGGCAGTATGTCACATAGCTCCGAATAAATCCTGACATTAAATTAACCAAAGTAATACGATCAACGAGTGAGCAAATGGAATACCACAGACTAACACAAGAACGCCTAAATGCATGTCATACCTCCCCACCGTGAAACAGACGCAGTTCTGAGGGAAGAAACGAGAACACAAGCCGAGATCAGAACCGTGTTAAGCTGGAAGGCCCTACGATAAGGGACGCACACCCACAAAAACGTCTGACCGCCAGGACCACCCCCCAGCCCATGTTAAAAGATAGAGCCCTCCAGAAGAACAGTATAGATCTTACGATAACACTAAAAGGGCCACACCAGCTGCAAGAGACTTTTTCGTGTCTCTGTTACGTTGCAAACATTAAAAACATTGCCCCACCACGAAAAGTATAACGTTTACCATTGGATAGACAGAATTTTTGTAGGCGGAGCTTAAGGTTAAAATTGAGACCCCGACTGGTCAGATGAAAACACAGCCAGATAGTTTTTTTAAACCAACTTCGGTAAATTGTAGTAAGGAGAAGTTAGAAAGGAGTTGCTTCCGAGACGGCGAGGGGAGCGGAGCTGCGCTACTCGCCGCCCCCTGACGAACACCGACAAGGTAATGAACGCACGCGATGCCGCATAACAGCGCATAAAGCTTCACTCAGAACTGCAGAAGTCTCATCTGTTACATCCCCTTTTTACGTAATACTAGTGTCGATCGTTAATTAAAGCTCATGGTATTCACGTTTGCTACTTGAAGTTAAAATCTGAAAAGCGATGTTTTTTCTGTTATATAGTTATTGAGAAGCCACATCAGCCACTGTAACTTACAACAAGTTAAATAAGTAATTAAAGATAATTGAGGGTCACTGTAGATCATTTGGATAGTTATCTCTTTTATGAAACTTAACCTAGATTATAGATGTGATATCGCATAGGTCATCCTTCGATCCGTTGTAGAACTTCGAAACCCATTCAGGGAATATTGGTTCACATTTTTGTTGAACGCAGTTGGTTTTCATCATCCTGTATTAAAATATTTCCTTTTATCAATAGTGCAATCTATAAACAATGTTTTGTGAGTAGAATAAAATTTCCAATGGTAAACTTAACTGCTTTTTCGACGTTATTTTACCAACTAACTAAAAATAGGAAAGCCTTGAACCCCTTCCACTAAATTTAGTTAGTATTAAGATTCTTTTACAGGGAGTGCAGTGCAGCTGACGCTGAAATCATTAAGTATTTGATTATATCATCGCTAGTCTCACTGAACTCTTCTGAACTCTACATGTCATGTGTGGTCTGGCGTCTCCTTACCAGCAACAGGTCCCAGGTTCAAACTAGTCAATTCCCTAAAAAACACGCTCAGAGCGTTGTTGCGTGAAAGTGGTAGGGAGACACGACTTAGAACAAACAGACACCACGCAGAATGTTAGAGAATGGCAGCCCATTCTTCAGGGAGTGCTGCACTGAGGAGAGGTATCGATGTCGGTCGGCGAGGCCTGACATCAAGTCGACGTTCCAAAACATCCCAAAGGTGTTCTATAGGATTCAGGTAAGGACTCTGTGCAAGCCAGTCCATTACAGCGGTGTTATTGTCGTGTAACCCCCCCGTCACAGGCCGTGCATTATGAACAGGTGCTCGATCGTGTTGAAAGATGCAGTCGCCATCCCCGAGTTGCTCTTCAACAGTAGTAAGCGAGAAGGTGCTTGAAACATCAGTGTAGGCCTGTGCTGTGATAGTGCCACGCAAAACAAAAAGGGGTGCAAACCACTCCATGAAAGACACGACCACACCATAACACCACCACTTCCGAATTTTACTGTTGGCACTACACACCCTAGCAGATGACGTTTACCGGTCATTCGCTACACCCACACACTGCCATCGGATCAAATGGTTCAAATGGCTCTGAGCACTATGGGACTCAACATCTTAGGTCATAAGTCCCCTAGAACTTAGAACTACTTAAACCTAACTAACCTAAGGACGTCACACAGACCCATGCCCGAGGCAGGATTCGAACCTGCGACCGTAGCAGTCCCGCGGTTCCGGACTGCAGCGCCAGAACCGCTAGACCACCGCGGCCGGCGCCATCGGATCGCCACATTGTGTATCGTGATTCATCTTTCCACACAACGTTTTTCCACTGTTCAATCGTCCAATGTTTACGCTCCTTACACCAAGCAAGGCGTCGTTTGGCATTTACCGGCGTGATGTGTGACTTACGAACAGCTGCTCGACCATGAAATCCAAGTTCTCTCACCTCTCGCCTGACTGTCATCGTACTTGCAGTGGATCCTGATGCAGTCTGGAATTCCTGTGTGACGGTCTGGATATATGTCATTACACAGTACGACCCTCTTCAGCTGTCGGCGGCCTACGTCAGTCAACAGACGAGGTCGGCCTGTACGCTTTTGTGCTGTACGAGTCCCTTCACATTTCCACTTCACTATCAGATCGGAATAGTGATCCTTGGGATATTTGAGAGTGAGGAAATCTCTCGTACAGACGTATGACACCAGTGACAACTAATCATTGACTACGTTCGAAGTCCGTGTGTTCCGCGGAGCGCCCCATTCTGCTCTCTTATGATGTCTAATGACTACCGAGGTCGTCATATGGAGTACCTTGCAGTAGGTAGCAAACCAATGCACCTAATATGAAAAATGTATGCTCTGCTGGTGTCCGGATACTTTTCATCACATAGTGTATCCCGATGGGAAAAGGAACTCTTCAAAGCATTCAAAGTCTATTAGTTGAAGTTAAAATCATTCAGCGTTATTGAATAATCTGTTCATTTCTTACCTTGTTTTATTGAATAAAATATTACGTTTACTGAAATGTTGTTTCTGTTAAATACCTTCCATTCCTATTCAAATAAAGTTTTGTGTAACTCCACTTAAGGATCTATGGTTAGGGCCTTGGAGGCCGCATTACCCATTACAACTATTATAACTGCGCACACTAAAATCGTTAATTTAGATCTTTAAAGTACGACTGGATCACTATTAGTTTTCCGCGACTGGATAGCTTTTCGCAGGCGAAGTGTTTCGCAGCGTGTTGTATTCAGCCCCACACCAGTGAGTTTATTTTCTTTGATTAGCGAATGGACGATACATTGATGAATCGTTCCCATACACTTACAAAAGATTGTTCTTGCAATACCAAGAGGGTCCCGTCGATATCTTACACGTATAATTAACCTCCAATTAGCGTAACTTGGTCCATGCGATTATTTTTGTACCATGGGACGAGATAAGATTTGGAATAGCTCAGTAGGGATGATGTCCATCATTTTGTTCTGCTAGTTTTCACTGCGACCCACTCACAAGTACACAATGCATAATGCAATTGGTTCTTTAAGGATATTTGTTAATGATTTGGTTTCCTCTGTAGATTTTGTTTCATTTGTGTGATGTTGAGTAATATTAAACTGAGCCATGTAGGAAGGCACGTCCGTGCGGAGAGGTGGAGCGATAGGGAACAGTGGAGGGGATGATGTTTGCGTAATCGTGGCGGCAGGGACCGGACAAGTAATGTTCATGTTGCCAAACCGTGCTGCTGCGGACACCAGTCTTACTGACTGCTAGCGGTTAATGGAGTGAGGGCACAGAGTGGCTAAAACTTGGGCTGCCTTCCTGCACGATGTGGACTATTGTGCAAGATTCCCAGGGTGAAGCCGAGGGCATGGTGGAGTACTGTCACTTCAGTTTACTACACCCTGTAGTGACGGTCGAGAGAATGGCGATCGTAGGCAGATGGTAGGCAGATCAGTCTTGTAACTTCCTTTACGCAGTGCACGTCATCACCGTGTGGGGGCATTAAACCCCTGGGCAATGGAAAAATTCCTGGCCCTGGTAGCATCACTCATCTACAATTGAAACATCTCCAGCCAAAAAGGATCAACCAACTCTTCTTTACAGAGCGTTGGAAACTCGCCAAAGTCATTACTTGACCCAAGCCTGGGAAATATCAATTATTCTGACATAACCATCGACGCATGTCATTCTCAGCTGGTTCGAAAAAAAATATCCTCGAAAACATTATACTTAGTTAACTTTCACCTTGACTTTCTAAACCCTAGACGCACTATCATCCCACAGCAATTTGGCTTCCAGGAGAAACAGTGATGTGCACCAAGCTATGTGACTCAATGAGCACCTTTGCTCAGTCCGTGCATCAAACACAGCACCACAACTATGTTTGTAGATACAGAACAAAATGTTTGAAAAAATATATCACTTCAGGCTTATTTATAACTTTTTGCGACACGACTGCCCGCGGCATTTCGTGCACATTCTACTTTCATTTATGAAAGAAAGATAATTTTATGTGGCTGTTGAGAAGTCCAACAGCCAACTAAAAGAAATTAAAACTGGAGTTCCCCATGGCTCCATAATGGGTCCAATCCTATATTTTGTTTTTACCAATGACATTCGCAGTAACCAAGGGGGCGGGTGGGAATGCCGACAGTATTGCCATTTACAGAAACAGTCCCCATCTCCACTTCATGTTTCGGAAACTGCAACAGCCCCTGGAAGACATTCAACGCTGGGTACTCCTTTGAAAGATGTCAACGTGAATTAAGTCCAGGTCATCCTGTTCACAAACAAACAGATAACTCAAAATTTTGCTATTGCCGCAGCTGGAACGCCACTCCCATGGAAGAAAAGCGTCAAATACTTCGCCCCTGGAGTGGCCGTGCGGTTCTGGGCGCTACAGTCTGGAACCGAGCGACCGCTACGGTCGCAGGTTCGAATCCTGCCTCAGGCATTGATGTATGATGTCCTTAGGTTAGTTAGGTTTAATTAGTTCTAAGTTCTAGGTGACTGATGACCTCAGAAGTTAAGTCGCATAGTGCTCAGAGCCATTTTTGAACTTCGCCCCTGTTATCGATGCGAAACAAACATTAAAAAGTCACATTCAGTAGATTTGTAGAAAAGGAAATCATCCATTATTCCAAATGTACCCTCTCATCAAAGACAATTCGCGCGACATTATAAAACCTGAAATTACTCGTAGCTTTTCTCCTATCAATGCTGACTTATGGATCCGAAATTTGGTCGGCGGCTGCTGACACCAACTTCAAGAAGGGTCAAATCATCCTAAATAAATTCCTTTGTGTAGCACGCAGTTATCCGCCCAACTCTATCCTACACAGCGATTTCCATGTTCTGAAAATTCATATCTCTAATCAAAAGCTAGGTCGATAAATTTTGCACCAAGATTGAACAACTAATTAACCCCTAAGGCCAAATCTACCATATTCCAAGACACAAATGCCCCTTGATGATCGTGCAACGTCAATTTACTTTTTGATTACCTTGATATTGTAACGGTGATGCATTAAGTTGTTCTGAAAGCGGTGCTGATATTCAAGACAATAAAAGCGGGTTAAAAGCTGTGAGCTATCTGGGGAAGTTAACCTTGCATTACTGAGCAGCTGTTTCACAAGTTATCCAGTCTAGCTTACCAAATTCCCAACCAGACTTACATTAATTATAATCTTTTAATAGTCATACGACAACTGGTGATATATATATATATATATATATATATAAGAGAATTTGAATAAAAAGAAATAAATCAGTTTACATTGGGAAATTTATTTTAACATTGATCATTGAAATTTCAGCATATTAAACTTGATTCATAACTAAACTGGTGCCTTATTTAGGATTGAGAAAATGTGAGTTTGTAATCTTACGGAACACATCAAATATGACGCCAAGATTGGGAGACTGCATACAACACTGCATTCATAAAATAACACATGAAGAACGTTGAAATATATGCAAGAGAAAATTAACCACAACCAACCGATTCAATTTTCACCCAAAGAAGTTACGTTCGTAGCGCAATCCTGTCCGTCATGAAATTACCACACACTGGTATACTAAATTCATATTAACTCTCTGTAAAATCTTCCCCAAAAAAATAGCTGAGGGCTACTTTGATCATTACACCACATGCTTCACGTGGTCAATTTGGTTTTCACAAAGAGTGTAACTCCACAATAATTTTGATAATTAAAATAAATAACATCGAAACGCAATTTACAAAAGAAAAACCTCGAACTGGTTAATATCGTCTTACTATTAACCTGATGGGTCAAACAATTGTATAAGCACGTGGTACTGGTCTCACAAAGTACACCGCACGTGGGTTGAACATAAAGAAAAGTTGCTATATTTAAAAATATTGTCAAGACGAGACGTTATAATCTCACGCACATTCGCATTTAAGATTGATGATCTTAGTTAGAGTTACTGATCAACACGTGGTTCCACTTTACTCACAAAGTAGTGACAAAGCAACTACCGGAATATATTCTGAACTTCACACTCGAATTACACTGCGTTGCAATTTAAGATGACATTAGATATTTTGGATCTAAACCTGAAATAAAGGTGATTAAATTATCAGTTTGGCTGAACTTAAGAAATCCATTGTCGTACGGACTTAGCAGACACGCGCTTAGCCGGAGATCTTACCACTTCAGACGCTCGCCGCGGACAGACTGACGTGGTCCCTTCCTGAGGGTGGCTCACATATACAATTGGAAGTGACCAGAGAGGCAGCTTCCTATACCAACATGACAAGGGACGGACAGGACCATACTACGAATAGAAACCTCTCTGCTTTTAGAAAGCGTAGCTACCTGTTCCGACGTTGGTCCTATTGTTCTCTAGCAGACAGGCTTGTCTGCTACCATCGAGCATGCAACTAGAAACACATTTGCTCATTCATCCTCTCATACAGAAGGGCAGGGGGGATGACTGTATCTTATCATATACAGTATATAAAAGAAATCGGATGAGACTGTGTGACATGAACTACATATAAACTGTGTTTTAAAGTGTAGTAGTGTGACAAATCGTTCTTGTTTATGTGTAAAGGTAACACGTTCCACTGCTCAGTCTCCTCCCAGATAGTCAGAAACACCACAGTAAATTTAGAAGAGGAATTTATGCCGTAAACGACAACAGATTTTAGAAATTAACATGAAAGGAATCCAACAGAGACCTTTCACTAGACAAACGTTAAACTTCACCACAAAGCTTATGTCGAAATAAAATCGTGTCGTCCTGGAGCTTTTACAAAGTGGTAGCTCGAACAGTTTATACTGCGCGGTTGGCCCGGCGGACAGTCATCGCCTCACTAAGGAGAAGCTGATCATCTTCGAAAGCTTGCGTTTCAGCTCAGATATGATGCGATCTGACAACGGAGATGTTTTTGTCACGCTCCATTGGCTACACTCCCTGGTCCCAAACGCCATGGATGAAACATCACAGCCGCCAGCTCTGAGATGGCAAAAGCCATGGAGTGCCTCCTATTAGCGCATCGGACCTCCTTACGGCTGGCGACGTGGCACGGACTCAACGAGTCTTTGGAAGCCCCCTGCAGAAATATAGAGCCAAGTTGCCTCTACAGCCGTCGAAGATATCGCCGGTGCAGGATTTTGCGCACAAACAGACCTGTCGATTATGTGAAATAAATGCCCGATGGGTGGCCAAATTGTTCGCTCGAACTGTTCACAGTGTTCTTCAAACCAGTCGTGAAGAGCTGTGGCGTGTTGACATGGCGCATTGTCATCCGCAAGACATCCATGGAAACATGAAGTCCGTGAATGGCTGCAAATGGTCTGCAAGTAGCCGAACATAACAACTTCCAGTCAATGACCGCTTCAGTTGGAAGAGAGGCTCTAGTATGATAAAATAGTCGGCTCCTCATCGTTGTCAGAAGGAGGCTAATGTTTGATTACGCAAAGGCTTCTATTATTTGGCAAAGAACCCGGATTTCTTTGCATAATTAGTATGAAATTTATAATCACCTAAGGGACCTTTAGGAATGAACAATTAAAAAATGCATTTGCAAATGAAATCATTAATAAATGAGGCAGCTATGAGTTGTATAGAGGACAAAGGGCGGCCTTCTGTCTACGACCAGGATGCCGCAGTATTCTCTGCTGTAGTAAAGGCTGTTTGATATTTACAAAAATAATATGACATGGAGGTAAACAAAATATAAAGGAAAAGAATAGAATAAGAAATCTGGTAAACACTAAATATATTCAAACAATTCTTATTTATAAACAGTATAACAAAAGGGGATAAATCGGATGTGAACAACTATAGAGGAATCTCCTTACTTGCCGTCACATACAAGATATTATCAGCTTGTCTTCTTGAAAGAACACAAAAACTGCTAGAACCCAAAATCTCAGATTTCCAAGCTGGTTTCAGACCAAACAGATCATGTCCAGAACAAATTTTAAACTTGAAATTGATTACAAGGATGAGACAAATGCGAAGGAAGCCTACAGTATATGTCTTTGTCGACTTTAAAAAGGCATATGATTCAATTCACAGACCCACATTATTTAAAATTCTTGAAGAACAAGGACTGGATAAGAAGACACGGAACATCATAGAGCAGACATTAACAAATACAAAATGCAAAGTGAAATTCATGGGAAAACTTTCAAAATCATTTGAGATAAAAACTGGGGTTAGACAAGGTGATGGATTATCACCTCTGTTATTTAACTTAGTTCTGGATAGAGTCATGGCAGAATGGGAAAAAGAACTCAAAAAAGAAAAGTATTGGAAACCAATATCACTGGGAACCAAAAAAGATGACCTACAAATCCCCTACTTAGCCTACGCAGACGATCTTGCAATAATGGCAGATTCTAGTGAAATGGCAGTCAAACAGATAGAAACCTTAAAAGAGTGTGCAGGAAAAGTTGGCCTACAAATATCATTTGAGAAAACGGTGTTTACAACAACAAATCTAGAAATTTCTAAGTTACAAACCAAATATGGAGAAATTAAGAGGGTACCATACTTTAAATATTTAGGAGAGATAATTTCTGAAAAATACTCACAACAAGAAAGAATATTAAAAGCTCGTAGGGGTCTAGGGCTGGTCCAAAACATTTACAATAAAAAATGTCTATCTATAAATACAAAAATTAAACATTATAAGTCGGTAATTAAACCAATAATGCTATATGCCAGCGAAACCTTGACACTTAAAAGGAAAACAGATATGGAAAACCTGAAGAAAGAGGAAAGGAAAATCATTAGGAAAATTCTGGGACCAAGATGGACCAAAGAGGGGTATAGATTACAGAAAAATTCTAAAATTGAAGAATATTCTAACATAGAGATAGACATGAGGAAGAGGCGTCTAAAATTCTATGGCCACATAATGAGACTTCCCGATCACAGACTTACAAAAAAAATAGTAAGATACGTAGCATCCCTTGTTAATGGAGGAGAATGGATCAAAAATGTAAAGAAAGATCTGGAATTAGCCAACATTACTACTGAAGACATGAACAAAAGAAACAATTTCAAACTTAAAGTTGACAAATGGGAGGTCAAACCAGAGACAAAAGCGCCGAGAACTGGAACAAAATGGAGCGAAGAAAGAAAAGCTGAATTCTCGCAAAGAATGAAGACCAGGTGGGCAAACAAGAAGAATAAGAAGCCCCGGAAGTGAACCATCTTTACTTAGCGTCTTCCATGTTGGGAGCTTTACGACTAATAATAATAATAATAAACAGTATAACTTACGTAAGTACTTTTCTAACTGTATGGTGCGATCAGGTTTCAGCCTGTCCTGTGCTAGCTCCTTGGTTCACGTTTTTGTCACAAATTACAGTCATTACTTTTCTCCTTCTTTCAAGACAATTCTTGCACCGTTCAACACCTTCATAACAATAACTTGCCGGTTTACAGTATCGAACATAAATTACTCGAATTTTATTAATTAATAATGTCGTCTGCACGTTCGCAAGACTTTTATGGCTTAAAGACGACCTTCTTTACGCTTTCACATTACAAGCAGAAGTACGATAAAATCTGAAGATCTACAAAGGTTTTCTTCATATAGATGGAAGCGGAACGCCCAGTTCAGCTCCTGTTAAAATGTTTCTTTGACTGCACAATCGATGTATTACCGTTCGCGTTAGATGCGCATCTTTACAGTTACGTAAATTATGTAAAACAAATGTCTTTCAAAGAATAGGTCTCATCTCATAAATTGATCATTTAATACACAGCTAAATAAATGCCTTTCCAAGGGTACTCACAGCTTTCATACGACGGAAAGCCCAATAATATTACAAGGGCCCAGCTGCTTCCACGCAAACATAGTCCATAAATGCTCGATGGGTGGCCAAATTGTTTGCTCGAACTGTTCACAATGTTCTTCAGACCAGTCGCGAAGAGTTCTGGCTTGGTGATATGGCGCATTGCCATCCGTATGACATCCAAGGAAATATGAAGTCCATGAATGGCTGCAAATGGTCTGCAAGTAGCCGAACATAACGACTTCCAGTCAATGACCCGTTCAGTTGGAACAGAGGGCCCAGCTCATTCCACGCAAACATAGTCCACACCACCATCGACAGCCCACGAGCCCGCACCGTGCCTTACTGACAGCTTGGGAAAGCTTCGTGGTGTGTGCACCAAACTCGAACCTTAATGGAAGTCGGCACTCACCTGACCAGATCTCAGTTTCCCAGTCGTGTAGTGCCCAGCTGGTATGGTGACGAGTCCAGGAGACGCGCTGCAGGCGATGACGCCCCATTAGCGAAATCATTCGCGTCGGTCGTCTGCTGCGACAGCGCATTAACCTAAAGGACACGTTCGCTGTACGCCTCACATTGGTTTCTGCGGTTATTTTATAATGATCCTAGTGTTTTTAAAGCCTTCCGAACCTAGGGCGGAAAGTATGCGGGGGTGGCTTACAAATTTTTACTACTATTATGAATTTTTAAATCTATGGAATAGTCAGCCACACTATCAGGTCATTTTTTAAATAATTTTATTATTTCAAGTAATTAGATGATGGGGAAAATTACATTAAAGAAAAGTAAAGTAAGTTAAAACTTTGATATTTATATTAAAATTTATCAGTGTTCAATAAAACTTATAACACATGCTAAGTCTGCCTCAAAGCTGGTGCCTTATTTACTGATGCGAAGTAATAAAGAAAAGTGCTACTCAGAGGAGATATGTAGGTCGGTGTCAGCAAAATATTTTCGCATTCGGAGGAGAAAGTTGGTGATTGGAATTTCGTGAGAAGATTCCGTCGCAACGAAAAACGCCTTACTTTTAATGATGTCCAGCCGAAATCCTGTATCATTTCTGTGACAGTCTCTCCCATATTTCGCGATAATACAAAACGTGCTGCCTTTCTTTGAACTTTTTCGATGTATTCCGTCAGAATACCCGAAATATTATGCAAAAGAGCAGCTGAGAGCTAGTTTTGTTACTACAGTAAATGTTCCACGTGCACATGTACATTTACAGAAAATGTGTAATTCCACAACGATTTTAATGACGAAATGAAATCCAAACACATTAGTTACAAAAGAAATTTCCGAACTGCGTTAATAACGGCACAGTATTGACCTGATGGCTCAAACAATTTCACGAGCACGTGGTACTGCTACTACAAAGCACACACCACGTGGGTTCAACACAAAGAGAAATTATTAGTTTCAAGAATTTCAACGAGATAACACACTTATACGCACAATCACACTAAAGAGCGATGATTTTAATCAGAATTACGTCTCATGACAATGTGCTTCCACTTTCCTTTATTGGAGTGGAATCAAAGCAACTACAGCAATGAATTCCGAAACCAACACTGAAGTCTCACTGCATCCCCATTTAAAATAAGATATAAAATATTTTCGATGTAGATCTGTGAGAAAAGTAATTGTTATTTCAGTTAGGCTGAAAACTTAAGAATTTCATTGTCCTTCGGACTGACCAAACACTGGCTTACCCGGAGATGTTAGCCGGCCGGAGTGGCCGTGCGGTTCTAGGCGCTACAGTCTGGAACCGCGTGACCGCTACGGTCGCAGGTTCGAATCCTGCCTCGAGCATGGATGTGTGTGATGTCCTTGGGTTAGTTAGGTTTAAGTAGTTCTAAGCTCTAGGAGACTGATGACCACAGTAGTTAAGTCCCAAAGTGCTCAGAGCCATTTGAACCATTTGAACCGGAGATGTTACCACTTGAGAAACTGCCCACAGACTGACTAGCGAGAGCCCTGTCCGAGTGTGTCCCACAGATACAACAGGGAGTGACCAGAGGGATAGCTTCCTTTACCAACCTGACAAGGGACGGACAGAAACACACCAAGGAGACAAATCTCTTTGCCTTAGAAATGGTATCTGCCTACTAAGACGATGGTCCTACTGTTCTCTAGCAGACAGAACTTCTCTGCTACCAACGAGCTTGCAACTACAAATACTCTCACTCATTCATCCTTTCACACCGGGAGGGAAGGAGATGACAGTATCTTAACACATCATATACACTACGTAAAAGAGGCGAATGTGGGTTTAATAGGAAACTGTATGATAAGAACTACAAATAAAATGTATTTGAAAGTGTTGTTGACAAGTTGTTCTTGTGAGACCTGAGTTTCTCCTGGCGTGTACAACCTTCAAATAACTTTCGGGAATTCAGCCAGGTAACACTTTCAGCGACCGCCGATATTTCGGCGGGAGAACACCCCGCCATTTTCAAGGCAAACTGCAACGGACAAGCGACGTACACACAAATTTAAAACCTCGGTTCTCGGACTGATGCAGGAAAGATAACACACACACACACATTGAACACTGGTGCCAACAAAGATGACCAAAGGCAGAGTTATCGATAGTGAGACTACGAATTCACAGGTGAGTTAGCATTGACTCTGTCCCTCTGTTTTTTGACAAGGGATAGAGCCGGATTCCAAACAGTGTTTAAACAAAAACCTCCATCCCCGTTAACAAGGTTGCTCGCTAATTTAATCTCAACCGCCTCCCTAATAACACTGTCCCAATAGCTGCACGTGCATGCGAATACCTCGGTGTTATTATATAACACGTGGTGACCAGTATCCAAGTAATGTTCGGCAGCAGCAGACAGATGGAGTTGCGGTGGGTAGTCCGTTGTCTCCTGTGACAGCAAATTTGTTTGTGGAAGACGTCGAGGAACGTGCGTTGGAGTCGGCTCTTTTTAAACCCGCCTGTTTCTTTAGATATGTTGACGATATCTTTGTTGTTTGGCCTCATGGTAGGGAGAAGTTGAATGCCTTTCTAGAACATCTGAACGCGATGCACCCGAAGATTTGTTTTACGATGGAGGTGGAAGAGGATGTTTGCCTTCCCTTACTTGACGTGTTGGTTAGGAGGAAGGATGATGGATCATTGGGACATGCAGCCTACAGGAAACGTACTCACACCGACTTGTACTGACAGGCTAATAGTTATCACCATCCAGCTCAGCGTGAAGGGGTATTTCGTACCTTGGTACACAGGGCACATGTCGTTTCTGACGCTGAGACTTTGCCAGCTGAGCTGTCCCATCTTGAAGTTACGTTTTGTCAAAATGGTTATAGTGATAGACAGATTGAACATGCGTTGCGCTATCGACCAACTGTACATCGGGTAATTAATGACAATTCTGAGTCGACACTTAAGTCAATTGCCTTTTTGCCTTGCGTAGGAAACACTTTCAACAAGATCGGTCGTATTTTACGGAAATACGATGTGAAATATGTTTTCCAACCTCCATCTAAAATCAGAGTGCTTTTGAGTTCTGTTAAGGATGATCTTGGACTGCCTAAGGCGGGTGTACATCGTATTCCTTGTAGCTGCGGCATGGCATATATTGGTCAAACTATCAGGGCCGTGGAGGACCGATGTACTGAGCATAAACGGCACACACGATTACAGCAGCCAAGTAGATCTGCTATTGCCGAACATTGCTTGGATACTAGTCACCACATGTTACATAATAACATCGAAATATTGTACGTGCAGCTATTGGGACAGTGTTATTAAGGAGGCAGTTGAGATTAAATTAGCGAGCAACCTCGTTAACAGGGATGGAGGCTTTTGTCTGAGCTCTGTTTGGAATCCGGCTCTCTCCCTTGTCAAAAAACAGAGGGACAGAGTCAATGCTACCTCACCTGCGAGTTCGTAGTCTCACTATCGATAGCTGTGACTTTGGTCATCTTTGGTGGCACTAGTGTTCAGTGTGCGTGTTATCTTTCCTGCATCAGTCCGAGAACCAAGGCTTTAAATTTGGGTGTACGTCGCTTGTCCGTTGCTGTTTGCCTTGAAAATGGCGGGGTGTTCTCCCGCCGAAATATCGGCGGTCGCTGAAAGTGTTACCTGGCTGAATTCCCGGAAGTTATTTGAAAGTTGTTCTTGTTTATATGTGAATATAACATATTCCACTCATCCCAGATAAATTCAGAAATACCACAGTAAATTTAGAGGCGTAAACAACAATAAATCGTGGAAAATAGCACGAAAGGGATCTAACAGAGACCTTTCAATTTCACGCAGTGTTGCTTGTCTCTTAGCACTGACCACGCTACCCAAACGCCGCTGCTGTCGGTCGTTAAGTGAAGGCCGTCAACAACTGCGTTGTCTGTGGTGGAAGGAAACGCCTAAAATTTGCATTCTCTGCTTACTGTTGACACTGTGGGTCTCGGAAAAGTCAATGGAATGTTCCATGCGGCTAGCTCCAACTACCATTCCGCGTTCGAAATACGTGCATATCGCTGTCCCACGGCTTTTGTCACTGCAGCGTATTTCATCAATCGCGTACCTGGAAGTGGTCAGCAGCTGGGTGCGTCCCTTAAGTGCTGTCGCCACCAGTATGCTGCGTTACACAATCTGCAGCAGTGAAAAGGCAGAAACATGCAACAGAGCAATCGACAGAGCCATTTCGAAACACACTGACAGCAGCGTTATCTAACATCCCGACCAGTGTCTGGCTGACAAGGGTAGCTCTGCATTCTTGCAGTCCGCCTTATCACACACAGCTGTCTATCTCACTTTTGTGCCGTTACGCACACAATAGTCTTGAGAAATTTCTTCCTTGACGTGAGGAATTCTATCACACATCGATGTTTCATAAGCGCGTCCATATCCATTTTGGAACAGTCCTTTGCTGGCACCAACAACGTAACCACCTACAAATGAAGGAAGTAGGTTTTCTTTTTTATCGTGTCAGAAACACACTACAGCTTACAAGTTATACAAAATGTTCCAAAACATGGTATTATAAGCATTGCAATTGCAATTAAATGCGACGTGACCAGTATGGAGTAACTTCGAATGCTTCCTTGGTGGCATCGATGACATTCTGTGGCGAGCATGACGTTGGGCATAGGCTGCAGACAAGAAGATGACTCATTGTCTGTTCTTCATCACATTCACCTGCTGTGGAGTCGCATGCAAACCCCCACTTTTTCCAGTTGGTCGTCGTTCTTCCAACGCCAGAACGCAGCCTGTTGGGGTCTTCCATATTGACCGGCTTTCTTCGTGACCTAATGAGAGACTTTCGGTCGGGATCACCCACCCTACAAGGTGGCTGGATCTGGAACGCCATGAGTTGACTCTGAAGTTCGAAGGTGGTTCAGTGAGGCTTTCAGTTGAACGGAGAAAGCTTTTTCTTCACTTGAGCCTTGGTATTTCTGGCTCGGACATTCTACATCAAAGCTACCACTGGAAACTAGGAGGCATTTCTTTCGGAACGACCCTGGTACAAAAAATATAAAATTTCTACAAGTTTTGTGATTCTTTGTTATTTTTTAGAGGTGACGTAGAACTATTATCAAGTTGAAGCTGACACTCTTGCCTCGCGAACTGAATGCAGCGAATCAGTGAAACACGACAGCGGCATCCTTGCTAGTTTCCTCGATAGTCGGGTAGCGCAATGTCATTAGAGTAATGGTAGCTGAATGGTCGTTCAGTACGCTGAAATTTATCTGAGACGAACGGGCAGACAAGTTCAAACGGCGTGTAACAAGTGTTCAAGATTAGCCACGTCCAGGACGCTTTGTTCGTGCAGTCACTGAGAGAGTCTGGGACTGACCCTTCTGCATTTAGAATAAACAATTTCACCCACAGATAATCTTTACATAAGGAACAAATCTTATTAACTAACATGGCAGTGAGAAATCGCACAGATCTCACTAGCAGTCTACAAGAAAAATTAAAATTTACGTTCTGAGTTCACCATCCTGCTTTACAGAATAGATAAAATTAAAATTACCACAGGTAATCCTTACATAATAGACAAGTTCATTACTGCACTGAATTGATAGCTCATGTGTTAACATTATCCACATATAGCTATCCTTCCAAAATGTGAACGACAGCTTTTTCAACAATAATCAGATTATTTACGAACTTCCAGCATGCTGGTGTAACTTGACTCAGCAACTTATGTTAATCTATAGAATGAAAAACCAGTCCAAGGTGCAAATATTTTATTTTTCCTTCGATGACTAGTTTCGCGCCGAGACCCATTTTCAAATCAACGTAACAAAGTCGAAGATGTACAAGATGTCAAAAAATATTTAATGTACATTTACAGTGCATACACCTGTATGCGTTGCATTGTATTGTAATTCTGAATACAACCAATCTGCTTTCAGAAAAAAAATGCGTCGCATTACTTGCTGAACATACCTCGCAGTTGTGTTACACTTCTCCTGGGCACTCTTGACAATAGCCTTGTCTCTAACTAACACTCTGCTAATGTTCTGCTAATTAGGAAGTCTTCAGGCCAGTCACATATCAGGGAGCTTATTCTGTGTGCTCGGGCCGGCCGGGTGGCCGAGCGGTTCTAGGCGCCACAGTCTGGAACCTCGCGACCGCAACGTTCGCAGGTACGAATCCTGTTTCGGTCATGGATGTGTGTGATGTCCTTAGGTTTAAGTCGTTCTAAGTTCTAGGGGACTGGTGACCTCAGAAGTTAAGTCCCATAGTGCTCAGACTCATTTGAACGATTTTTGTGTGCTCGGACCTTCGTTAACAGCCTGCTGTGGGGAACCATGCCAAACACCTTGCAGTAATGGAGGAATATGGAATCTGCCTTTCAGCCAAGGCGCGCGAAGAACGCGCAAGCTGTGTTTCGCGCGAACGATGCATTCTAAGTCACAGCTCACATACGGATAAATGGGACCTCTGCTGTTCCTGATCTATATAAATGACCCGGGTGACAATCTGAGCAGTTCTCTTAGGTTGTTCACAGATGATGCTGTAACTTACCGTCTAGTAACGTCATCCGAAGACCAGAATCAGTTTGCAAAGCGATTTAGAAAAGATTGCTGTATGGTGTGGCAGGTGGCAGTTGACGCTAAATAACGAAAAGTGTGAGGTGATCCACAAGAGTTCCAAAAGAAACCCGTTGGAATTCGATTACTCGATAAATAGTACAATTCTCAAGGCTGTCAATTCAACTAAGTACCTGGGTGTAAAAATTACGAACAACTTCAGTTGGAAGGACCACATAGATAATATTGTGGGGAAGGCGAGCCAAAGGTTGCGTTTCATTGGCAGGACACTTAGAAGATGCAACAAGTCCACTAAAGAGACAGCTTACACTACACTCGTTCGTCCTCTGTTAGAATATTGCTGCGCAGTGTGGGATTGACGGAGGACATCGAAAGGGTGCAAAAAAGGGCAGCTCGTTTTGTATTATCGCGTAACAGGGGGAGAGTGTGGCAGATATGATACGCGGGTTGGGATGGAAGTCAATAAAGCAAAGACGTTTTTCGTCGCGGCGAGATCTATTTACGAAATTTCAGTCACCAACTTTCTCTTCCGAATGCGAAAATATTTTGTTGAGCCCAACCTACAAAGGTAGGAATGATCATCAAAATAAAATAAGAGAAATCAGAGCTCGAACAGAAAGGTTCAGGTGTTAGTTTTTCCCGCGCGCTGCTCGGGAGTGGAATGGTAGGGAGATAGTATGATTGTGGTTCGATGAACCCTCTGCCAAGCACTTAAATGTGAATTGCAGAGTAACCATGTAGATGTAGATGTAGATGGTTTACTCTGTGAAGGATATTTGGCATATTAGGAGTCAAGAATAATACTTCGATTAATACTAACGCACAGGAGCTGGTGTGCGCATGCGTGTGTCTGAGAGAGAGAGAGACAGAGAGTGTGTGTGACAGAGAGAGAGAGAGACGCAGAGACAGAGAGGGAAACAATCGTTCAAGACATGGATTCAGTGTTTAGGTTGGGATGTGAGGGGGGGGGGGGGGGGGGCAGCTGGGCGCGATGTAACGTGGTGGGGGAAGCTCCAATGGCAAACATCGCAGACCCCAAGTGTTCCCAGGGTCACGCCACTGTCCAAGCCTGGCTAACGTGACGCTGACGTCATCCGCTCCGCTGTGCTCCGAATGATAACGCGATAATCACTTTCTGTGCTTCACACATGAATGTTTTCCAGTATCCAGCAAAGACTGGTAACGAGGCCAAACTTTCTAATCAGTATCTACTTGCTTTTATCTGCACATGAAAAATTTCCACTGCACAACGTTTCATTGTAATCACTGCTGGCTTCCTACAACTCTCGCGATAAGTCGCCTGATATGCCAAACCGTCTGATTAATTACAAGTAACTGGAAAGTACATTAGAAAGGGCTTACAAGAGTTAGGAAATCGTAATCAAGTAAACAGTTGCTGACAAGGCCAAATGTATTACATTTTCAAACATGGAATAACTCAGTTGACAGGAGAGAATTTTTCTCCTCATAAACAAATCTCTCGGAAACTCGAAAAATTGTTAGTTAATAATTTAGTGTGTTCCTAAAGTCCCAGATGGTTTGGGATATCCTTAAACGGATCAATATTACGTTTTCGTTTTATAAACAATCGAAAGCCGTTGAAAAGATAAATACAGTAGTATAACAGTGTAGACCTATTCGTAAATGTGGTGTCTAGGAAGCCTGCATACTCGTTTCGCTAGACAAACCATCGAACAAGCCGTATTAATGGGATTTAGCTCAATAAGAAAATTACGATACTTAACTTTAGCAATTACACGGATGTGTCACAAGCAGAGGGGAACATACAAAGTAATCAATCTTCTTCAGTATAGACAATCCCAAGTCTGTGCTCCGTAGAGAGTGCAGGCGAAGTGGTGTAGCGTCGACGCTCGTATCGGCGATGCTAATCTTGAAGCTGGCCGTCACCAGTCGGTCGCGGCGCTTATGTCCTCTCCACATAGGGGCCGCTGCTGTCGTGTTGTCATCCTGGAGGCAGCTCCTCACAGCCATCTCTCCTCTGTTGTTCCCGACTGCCGCTCTGGCGCTTGACTTTACGCTGTAACAGTAAACATAGTCGGAAATTCAGCTGAATGTGAGGGCCACGGCGATGATGCGAGTCTCGTTATGAAACTTTCATATGGCACAAGAGATGTAATTGGTACCGTGCCACTCCCACGCTTAACATTGTTCCTGGGAATTTGTCAAAAACTTACATCGTACACTCATATATATATATATATATATATATATATATATATATATATATATAAGTATATATATACTACTGGCCATTAAAATTGCTACAACACGAAGATGACGTGCTACAGACGCGAAATTTAACCGACAGGAAGAAGATGCTGTGATATGCAAATGATTAGCTTTTCAGAGCATTCACACAAGGTTGGCGCCGGTGGTGACACCTACAACGTGCTGACATGAGGAAACTTTCCAACCGATTTCTCATACACAAACAGCAGTTGGCAGGCGTTGCCTGGTGAAACGCTGTAATGCCTCGTGTAAGGAGGAGAAATGCGTACCATCACGTTTCCGACTTGGATAAAGGTTCGATTGTAGCGTATCGCGATTGCGGTTTATCGTATCGCGACATTGCTGCTCTCGTTGGTCGAGATCCAACGACTGTTAGCAGAACATGAAATCGGTGGGTTCAGGAGTGTAATACGGAACGCCGTGCTGGATCCTAACGGCCTCGTATCACTAGCAGTCGAGATGACAGGCATCTTATCCGCATGCCTATAACGGATCGTGCAGCCACGTCTCGATCCCTGAGTCAACAGATGGGGACGTTTGCAAGACAACAACCATCTGCACCAACAGTTCGACGACGTTTGCAGCAGCATGGACTATCAGCTCGGAGACCATAGCAGCGGTTACCCTTGACGCTGCATCACTGACAGGAGCGCCTGCGATGGTGTACTGGACGACGAACCTGGGTGCACGAATGGCAAAACGTCATTTTTTCGGATGAATCCAGGTTCTATTTACAGCATCATGATGGTCGCATCCGTGTTTGGCGACATCGCGATGAACGCACATTGGAAGCGTGTATTCGTCATCGCCGTACTGCAGTATCACTCGGCGTGATGGTATGGGGTGCCATTGGTTACACGTCTCGGTCACCTCACTTTGAACGGTGGACGTTACCTTTCAGATGTGTTACGACCCGTGTCTCTACCCTTCATTCGATCCCTGCGAAACCCTACATTTCAGCAGGATAATGCATGACAGCATGTTGCAAGTCCTGTACGGGCCGTTCTGGATACAGAAAATGTTCGACTGCTGCCCTGGCCAGCACATTCTCCAGATCTCTCACCAATTGAAAACGTCTGGTCAATGGTGGCCGAGCAACTGGCTCGTCACAATACGCCAGTCACTACTCTTGATGAACTGTGATATCGTGTTGAAGCTGCATGGGCAGCTGTACCTGTAAACGCCATCAAAGGTGTGTTTGACTCATTGCCCAGGGGTATCAAGGCCTTTATTACGGCCAGAGGTGGTTGTTCTGGGTACTGATTTCTCAGGATCTATGCACCCAAATTGCATGAAAATGTAATCACATGTCAGTTCTAGTATAATATATTTGTCCAATGAATACCCGTTTATCATCTGCATTTCTTCCTGGTGTGGCAATTTCAATATATATATTCAGGGTGTCCCAAAATAATGTAGATACTCTTTGAAACTGAATATCTCTTTAATTAAAGGAGATAGAAACACAATACAATACAATGTTTGTGGTGTACCTCATGGTCCAGCCAAAGGTGGTAAACGTTAGTCTTCTTTCGCCGCAATTCACCGTCGACAACAACTTACAGCAGACCGACATGCCAATTGTATTGTTCCTAGTGGAACAGCATCACAGGCTTGCTCAATTTGCTCTTTAAGACCATCCAGTGTTTGTGGTCTTGAGAGTACCCCATAGATATAAGTCTAGAGAAATTAAATCGATCGTCCTATGAATCCGCTAGGCAATGTGCGACTGAGAAATGCCCTCACATAAAAAAGTTATTAAGACCATGAGTCATGAAATGCAACATTTCTAAGTAAGAGCCACTCATGGCAACGTTTTTAAAGAAGTCTAAAAGACAGTCCATACCAGACATACTCCTGGTAGATTTCGTCGGCTTCTCACTGATCTAGTAGCCGCAATTATGGCGGTTAATTGCTCAGGTTAAGTTTAAATAAAGATCGCTTCATCCGACAAAAGCATTAGATCTTGGAAACGTTGCTGTTATTCACATCTCTTAATGACCCGCTCACAGAATTCACTCGGCCTGTCGGAATCATCCTCTAGAAGAGCACGGGAAAGTAAGGCTTAAATTCCTGTCCGAAAAATTCTTTTAGTACCGCTTTTGCAGATCCCAGTCTCACGAGAGCATTGCCTCACAGATTTTTCGAGGACTGAATATGCGCCTGGATTACTGGATCAGTACTGTCATCGTCTGTAGAACGTTTCTTTCTTCCGCAGTCGTCTTATCCTGCATCGTTCCTTCGACGTCAAACTTATTTCGTATTATTTTATCTGTTACCATTGTTGGTGGTGGCGTTCCAAATTCAACCCTCATTCACATTTTTTGTTTCCCAGTAACACTTTAGTACCCATTTCCATTGATTCAACAATAATGCCATGTTTGTTTACAATCCTGAAACAAAGGAAAGCGTTGATATGCTTTCCATTGCCTTCTGAATTACTACCCACAAAACTGTACTTCTGTGTTCTTTAATTAAAAATATATTCAGTTTTCAGGAGTGTATACATTATTTTGGGAGACTATATATATTTCTGATTCTGGGGAACCCGGGCCATCACGATCAGAGTTCTCAAGCAAACTTCGTCCCAAGGTTCCCATGTACTTTGGTACCTTTAACATTAAGACCCTAATTCAACCTGGAAAATTACACAACTTAGTAACAGAGCTAGACCAACAAAAAATTAAGATCTTAGCGTTACAAGAAACTAGATTCACGGATGAAAATACAATAGACTATGGAAACTATCGCATCTTCAAGAGCAAGACTGACAAACGAATTGCCAATGGTACGCCACTCCTGGGCATGGCATTTGCGGTGCACAGAAATATATTAGGCTCAATTAGAGTGGTCTCTTCCATAAATAATCGCCTCATGACCATGGGTATCCAGTGCGCCAACAAGAAATACACATTGATAAATGTTCATGCACCCACAAACATAGACAACAAAAAACGCCTACTACAAACTGAAAAATTCTGGACTAAACTTGAAGATGTCATGGCCAAAATTCCCCGGGATGATATCAAAATCTTAATGGGAGATTTCAATGCACAAATTGGCAGAGAGAAAGAACACCAAAAAACTGTAGGAAAATATCCAGCACACAGATTCACCAACAGAAACGGACTGAGATTTATTGAACTATGCCAACAAAATAATCTAAAAATAATGTCTACATCTTTGAGAAAAAAACCTAGAAAACAAAAGACCTGGAGGTCCCCCATACAAGAGATCGGCGAATATCAGATTGACCACATTGCCATCTCCTATTTCGTACAGAAAGAGATCCATGATGTCCAAGTCCGCAGAGGGGCGAACATTGACTCAGACCACTACTTAACACGCATTAAAGTGAAATTCACCCCAAAAAAATTCTATCCGAAGAAAACACACATGATGAAATTTGACACACGAACAATCAAAGAAACCAATCTGAAGGAGGAGTGGGAAAAGGAACCAACTGACTCTTGGGAAAAATTTCGAACAAAAATTACAAAGAAGGCAAAAGAACTGATCCCATTGAAAAAGAACACAAAACAACCCTGGTGGGACTCTGGATGTGAAAAAGCGCTGGAAGAAAGAAAGAAAGCCTTTGTGAAGTATAATAGTAAAAAATCCCCAGAAAATCTAGATCACTTCCACAACACCAGAAGACAAGTGGCAAAAACAATCAGACAAGTCAAGAGGAAGTACCTCAAGGAACAGTGTGAGTCTATTGAAGAAAATTTCCGTAACTATAATGTACCTTTGCTGGGAGAATCAATGGATACGGCTCACGAAATCTATGTTTCAGAAAACCAGATGGAAAACTAGCGCTCACAAATCGGGAAAATTGCGAGGAGCTGGCAAGATACTTTTCCGGACTCCTCAATTGCCCTGAACCTTCTTCAAGATTCCCTCAAGAAACTGCTATCTACACAAATCCAGAATCCCCACCACCTACACTAGAGGAGATCCAAAGACATATTCATAGACTGAAAAACAACAAGGCATCCGGAGAAGATAATATCACTGCAGAACTACTTAAAAATCTTGGACCAAATTCCCTCAAAGAACTCACTCAAATTATCACAGACATTTGGCAGACAGAAAAACTACCAGAAGATTGGAAATGCGCCCTAATTCATCCACTGCAAAAAAAGGGAGACATGGCAGATATAAACAATTATCGAGGAATCTCCCTTCTCCAAGTCACTTATAAAATCCTCTCAGCTTGTCTTCTTCAACGAACACAAGAACAACTCGAACACAGTATTGGTGAATACCAAGCTGGCTTTCGCCCTCACCGATCCTGTACAGAACAAATTTTCAATTTGAAGACAACACTAAAATACAAAGCAGTCAGAAACAGTCCGATCATTTGTTCCTTTGTTGATTTCGCAAAGGCTTATGATTCAATCGATAGGCAATCTCTCTTTATTATCCTTGAGGAGCTAGGACTCGATCCGAAAACCCTAAACCTTATCAAAGAAACGCTCACAAACACAACTTCTAAGATAAAATTCCTGGGTGAAATATCAGAGCCCTTCCTGATCAAAACCGGCGTCAGACAAGGTGACGGCTTGTCTCCACTCCTCTTCAACGTTGTCTTAGACAAAGTCATCCGAGAATGGGAAAAAGAACTGAAGAATCAAAATTACTGGAAGCCTATACAACTAGGAAGATCGAAAGATGGTATTAAAATTTCATGCTTGGCATTTGCAGATGACGTGGCCATTCTAGCAGAAAACGAGACCACAGCAATTAAACAGATAGACATTCTCAAAGAATGCGCCGAAAAAGTTGGGCTACAAATTTCCTTCCAAAAAACCAAATTCATCTGCTCATAATTTGAAACTCAAAAACTGACTACAAAATATGGACAAATTGAGAGAGTTCCATTCTTTAAATACTTAGGCGAGGTCCTAGAACCCACAGGGGGAGAGAAAACTGCACAAAAAATTCGACTGCAAAAACTGAAAAGAGCATACTGGAAAACCCACAACATCTACAATAAAAAGTGTCTCTCCATTCACTCAAAAATACGATACTACAATACAGTAATCAAGCCCGAAGCACTATATGCCAGCGAAACACTCACACTCCATAGAAAAGGCGACCTGGAAGGCATCCTGAAAGAGGAACGCAAAATTATCGGAAAGATTCTTGGCCCAAAAAGAACGGAAGATGGATACAGGTTACAGTCTCGGAAAACTACAGAAAAATTATCTAACCTCGCCGCAGACATCCGGAAAAGAAGACTAAAATTTTACGGTCATATCCACAGACTCCCAACACCCAGACTCTCCCACAAAATTTTAATATACATTGAAAAATTGAAAACCATACCCTGGATACAAGAAACCAAAACAGAAGTTATAAACAGAAATGTATACAGGCAAAAAATCAATAGTTGGAAAGTACAACCCGAGAATGAAGTTTGCAAGAGACAGGGGACAAAATGGACAGAGGAAAGAAAGAGAATTCATGGGGAAAGAATGAGAGAAGTTTGGAGAATTAAAAAATTGAATCGGAAAAGCTTTGCGTGATCCGTATGGGTCCAATCGCACATTATATATATATATATATATATATATATATATATATATATATATATATATATATATATATATATATATATATATATACTCCATATGAGCTCTTGAGAGACGTTATTAAAAAAGAGTTTTTAAAAATGTATTACGTTTATGGTTTTAAATATTTTCCCGATATATATATAAAATTAGGACCGAGATGTAAGAGTTTTCAGTCCTATATATTTTTTCAACCCTTAACATAAAAGTTACAACACATTCAGTGTCTCCAATGTTGAGAATCAAAAAAATCGTTTTATGAATGTACTCCACATAAGCTCTTGCGAGATGTTACTAAAAAATAGTTTATTATATATACAGGGCAGAAAATCCTGGAAGTCGAGACAGGGATTAATTTTTTTCCTGAACTTGACTTCAAGGATTTTTTAACCCTTAATACAAAAATTACAACAGATCGTTTGTATCCCACATTGAGAATTGAGAATTTGAAAAAATCGTTTTATGAGTGTACTCCACTTCACACAAGCTCTTGAGAGACGTTATGAAAAAACAGCTTTTAAGTGTCTATTACATTTCCGGTTTTAAATATTTTTCCTACTATTTATTGAAGAAACTTGCTTAGATTTCAAATGACATAAGCAGAGGATGGATCAAGAATATTATCGTAGCAGTGTAGTTTCATAACGATTGCTTATTGTAGGCCAGATACAGATTCAGAAACCCCCACGTAATGGAGAACTAACCACTATATGTCATGAGAGATCGACGGGCCAATATAAAAAGAGGTTAGGAGTCTTGTGTTGTGAACAGAGAAACGTTTAACAGTAGAATGGGTCGTTCAGCAGAGCTCAGTAACTTAGAAAGTGAACTACTCACTGGATGTCAAGCTAAGTTCCACCCAAACAGACCATGAAGTCCCAACGGTACCGACCGGCCGCCGATTCATCCTCAGCCGATAGGCGTCACTGGATGCGGATATGGACGGGCACGTGGTCAGCACACCGCTCTCCCGGCCGTGTGTCAGTTTACGAGATCGGAGCCGCTCCTTCTCGATCAAGGTCGCTCCTCAGTTTACCTCACAAGGGCTGAGGGCACCCCGTTCGCCAACAGCACTCAGCAGACCGGATGGTCACCCTCCAAGTGCTAGTCCAGCCCGACAGCGCTTAACGTCGGCGATCTGACGGGAACCGGTGTTACCAGTGCGGTGAGGCCATTGACTACTGGATGTCAACTGACTAAGAAATCCATCAGCGAAATTTAAGACCCTTCTAAAGCTACTCAAGTGCACTGCTGGTGTTGTGATTGTGATGTGGAAACGTGGAGGAACAACCACAGATAAAACAAGCCAAGTCAGACTTCATATACTGGAAAAAAGGAACCATCGAGTATTGCCGAGAGTGTGTAAGACGTCCGATTTTACGGACCTCACATGAGCTTGATCCTTACCAACAGTACGATACAGAATGAGATCCTCAGAAAATAATAATTATGAAGCGACCTACCAAAGAGCTGTACCAGCACACTGACAGACTAACAGACGCGATCAGAAAACGCAGATTAACTTTCTATGGGCACATACAGAGAATGGACAACAACCGACTTACAAAGAAAATTTTTGATGTAGTAAACAGCTCAAGCAAGAAAACAAATTGGTATCATGAAATAGACGAAGACTTAAGGCAGATAGGGATCAACAGGCAAATGATAGGAGACAGGAAATACTTCAGAAACAAAGTTAGGAGTGCAAAATTTATTGTAAAGGAGAGAAAGAAGACAGGAACATTATGGACAGAGCAAAGGAAACAGGAGCACAGCCAAAGGATGAAGAGATTTTGGGAAGAGAAGAGGAAGAAAGGAAAGAAGTGAAAATTGTGTCATCATGTGATTTTCGAGTTCAAACACTGTCCATAAGGGCAACAATGAAATGAATGAATGAATGAATATCAACAAAAGGCAATTGCGGTAATCTCATGTACCGAAAAGTAACAAAACAATATCTACCAATATATGGACAGTGGCATGAATAAATAAGTTAAAGTAAAATGCATTTTGGAGACCAGCCGAGTAGGTGTTTAATGGCATCGGAAAGCCCCACCTAACAAGAGAATGGCGAGCTTCAGCGCAGGAAGGGATTATTCCTTTTAACGTAAATACACCCGGGACCGAGGGCAACTTGCTGGACAGCTTTAGCAGGGCTAGGCGGCGACCCAGCAAGAGAAAAAAGATGATTATTCATCTCTAGCGAGACGGTGATTGGCTGAAGCCATACTGGGCGATGCAGACGCGACACGGTGGGGAGATCCCCATAATTTGAAAGTTTTTTGAGAACTAATGTTTCTGGATATCTCTGTCATCTAGCAGTGGACTCCACAAGTGTGTGAAAAATAGCGAGGGCGTTGAGAGATTTGCTTTCTGTGAAGTGTGGATGATACGCTTCACGTATCGTGGCGACAGATAGCAATGAGGTAGTTAAATATCCCTGTGTGCATTTTTGCGGGAAAAGAAATTGTGCACATCGCTCCAACCCTTAGCGAGTGTACAACAGCCATTATTTCGACTAGGGAAACATTAATGTTCTAAGGAACACAGGAAAGTTGAGACTGAGTGAATTCAATCAAGGCCAGAGTAGGGAATTGGCATTTCAACACTAGCATGGAGACAACGTCATTGCAGATGTCGCTTGGTAAAGTACCATCGTGCATTAGGCCGCAGTAAATGTTGAGTCAAGATTCTGCTCACTCCAACTTGTGTACGCTTTGACCATTGAATATCGGAAGATAGGATGCTAACCTACCCTCACATTGAATACATGAGAGTTTTTTCATTGGTTTAAAAAGTAAATTTATTCTTCACCAACTCAGTGCATTGACCAGCTATGACATTGTAGATGTAAATGAGCTGATAAAAATTTTAATAATTCTTACATGTGATAAAAAGAATTTCTAAGGTAGAAATAACGATTTTAATAATCGCCAATTCGAATGTCCAAGAGTTAAATATTTTGTTATTGAGTGTCAAACGTAACTGAACATTACTGCTGTGTATCACTTGGGCCCCGAAAGCACAGTTGGTAAATAATATGTAGAATAAAAAAGGGAATAGCTGTTTTGTATTTCTAGAATAGATCCCAAACTTTCACTTTTATTACTTCATGCATTCTAGCAGCATTTCTAATGAATTTTGTTGTGACTCACTCCTGATATTAGCTGCCTTACAGGGTCAGGTTCATATTTTTATAGAATGTCTGTTTAACACCCTGAGCTTGAGAAGACAGTTCAAATGTTTTGTCCATTTGCGTGCTAAGTGGTAAGCTAAGTTTACAGAGATTAATCCACTCGTTGTGCAGATACAAAGTGCAGACATTGTCACAAGCAGCTGTAACAAATCCCACGAAATCAGGAAAAGGAATCACTCGTGAATTCCAGGACGCTGCCAGCGCTGCTGCTGGATCGGAGACTGCGCATAGAGAGTTAAACAGAATGTGGTGCAATGGGCGAGCAGCCACTCATAAGCGAAACGTTTCTACAGTCAGTGCTAAGCGACGCTTGAGTGGTGTAAACAGCTATGCCACTGGAGAGAGGATGACAGAAAACGACTCATTTGGAGTGACGAATACTCCTATAACCTGTGACAAGTCGATGGAAATCTGTGGTTTCGACGAATGCCTGGAGAACGCTGCCTGTGCTTTCTGGAGTTATTGGTTGGGAGTACAACTTTGCACAGAAGTGAAATGTGGACAATAAATAATTCAGAGAGAGAAGAGAAGCTTTTGAAATTTGACACAATAGAAGAATGATAAAGATTAGATGGATAGATCGGAGAAATAATGAAGAGGTACCTAATCGAATGGGGAGAAAATATATATTTTCCTCTGCCTGACTAAGTGAAAGGATCAGTTCATACGATAGTTTCTAAGGCTTCAGAGAGTAGTTATTGTGCTAAAGGAGGGGAGTCCACTATGTGATCAAAAGTATCCGGACACCCCCAGAAACATACGTTTCTCATATTAGGTGCGTTGTGTTGTCACCTACTGCCAGGTACTCCATGACCTCAATAGTCATTAGACATAGTGAGAAAGCCGAATGGGGCGCTCTGCACAACTCACGGACTTCGAATGTGGTCAGGTGATTGGGTGTCACTTGTGTCATACATCTGTACGCGACATTTCCACACTTCTAAACATCCCTAAGTCCACTGTTTCCACTATGATAGTGAAGTGGAAACGTGAAGGGACTCGTACAGCACAAAAGCGTAGAGGCCGACCTCGTCTGTTGACTGACAGAGACCGGCGACAGTTGAAGAGGGTAGTAATGTGTAACAGGCAGACATCTATCCAGACCATCACACAGGAATTCCCAGCTGTATCAGGATCCACTGCAAGTACTACGACAGTTAGGCGGGAGGTGAGAAAACTTGGATTTCATTGTCGAGCGGCTACTCATAAGCCACACATCACGCTGCTAAATGCGAAACCAAGCCTCGCTTGATGTGAGGCGCGTAAACATTGGACGATTGAACAGTGGAAAAACGTTCTGTGGAGTGACGAACCACGGTACACAATGTGGCGATCCGATGGCAGGGTGTGGGTATGGCGAATGCCCAGTGAACGTCATCTGAAAGCGTGTGTAGTGCCAACAGTAAAATTCGGGGGCGGTTGTGTTATGGTATGGTCGTGTTACAGTTCATGCAGGGGGCTTGCACCCGTTTTTGTTTTGCCTGGCACTATCACAGCACAGGCCTACATTAATGTTTTAAGCACCTTATTCCTTGCCACTGTTGAAGAGCATTTCGGGGATGGCGACTGCATCTTTCAAGATGATCGAGCACCTGTACATAATGCACGGTCTGTGGCGGAGTGGTTACACGACAGTAACATCCCTGTAATGGACTGGCCTGCACAGAGTCCTGACCTGAACCCTACAGAACACCTTTGGGATGTTTTGGAACGCCCACTTCGTGCCAGGCCTCACCGACTGACATCGATACCTCTTCTCAGTGCAGCACTCCGTGAAGAATGGACTGTCATTCCCCAAGAAACCTTCCAGCACCTGATTGAACGTATGCCTGCGAGAGTGGAAGCTGTCATCAAGACTAAGGGTGGGCCAACACCATATTGAGTTCCAGCATTAACCATGGAGAACGCCACAAACTTGTAAGTCATTTTCAACCAGGTACCCGGATCCTTTTGAGCACATAGTGTATTTGTGGCGGGGTGAAGCTGTAGAGGGACAGGAAAGAATCGTGTCATTCTTCTAGATAAACTGAGGTTTTATGGGGTTGATGATATAGACAATGAATGGATAATATGACTAATCAAAAGAACATAAAATTTTTATTTATTACGAGGGCATTTCGAAAAGTAAAGATACAATAGCTCGCAGTCCTTAAATAGAACATTTATTTAGAAAACGTCAGTTACACCTTATTAACTGGATTATTTATTATTATTCGACATAATCACCCCCGTTATCTGAACATTTGTTAAGTCGGTGCGCAAGCATTTGTATCCCACAGTCATAGAAGGTTGCCGCCTGTTGTCAGAACCACATTTCAACTTCATCCTTGATCTCTTCATCGTCGTGGAATGATTTTCCACCAAGATGTGACTTCAGGTAACGGAAGACATGTAAGTTGGTGGGCGCAATGTTCGGGCTGTATGGCGGACGGTCCAATACGTCCCTTTTGAATTGTCTGAGTAGTGCTTGGGTTACGAGCGCTGTGTGAGGGGGAGCGTCGTCACGAAGCAAGCGGACTCCACTTGTCAGCATTCCCCTGCGTTTGTTTTGAATTGACCTTTGAAGACGTCTCAAAGTCTGGCAATATGCAGCAGCATTAATTGTCGTTCCAAGATGCATAAATTCCAACAGTAGAATGCCTTGTCTGTCCCAAAAAACAGAAGCCATGATTTTCTTCGCTGAAATCGACGTTATGCATTTCTTGGCTTTTGGTGTTTTCGAATGGCGCCATGGCATTGATTGTTGCTTGGATTCAGGTGTATGGTGATAAACCCACACTCGTCACCTGTCACAATGTGACCAAGGATAGCATGTGAGGAAGTCGAGTGCAAAACCCGTCCTTTTCTTTTTGTGTGGATCCCAGCGCGCACACAATTTCCTGTACCCTAACTTGACAGTCACGACGTCATAAAGAGTTGTCATTGACACGTCCGGTATGATCTGACGCAATTTTTTGAATGTGAGACGTCTATTCGCACGAATTGCTTCCTCCATTCGCCGAAGAAGGGCATCAGAGATCACAGATGGCCGACCTGTTCTTCGTTCGTCATGAACATCTGTCCTACCTTCAAAGAAATGACGGCACCATTTCGTTACGTTTTGTCGATTCATAATGTTCCCATAAACAGAAACAATTTCTTTGTGAATATCCGCTGGTCGCCGACCTTTTGGATGAAGAAAACGTATGACGGAGCGCACTTTGCATTTGGCGGGATTCTGAATCGGCGCAGCCATTTTAAACACGACCCACCCCAACCAGAAGCAACGTTCAAGTGCCGAACGACCGCGAGGAGAAAGCTAACGGTTCAAGGTTAACACCAGTGTTGCCAACTTGCTCGCCAAAACTCTTCTGTTGCTCTTGGGTTCTCCAAGGTTCAGTCCTGGGTTCCACTATTATTTGGATCCGCTATTTTTCCCCATATACGTAAACGAATTTGCATCTAATACACAACAAGCAGAATCAGTTGTTTTTGCAGATGACACTAGTGTTGTAATCATTCCAAGCATAAATACAACAAGAAGAGATGGTAAACAATGTTCTTAAAGTATCATTGACTGGTTTTCTGCGAATGGTCTCACCTTCAACTTTAAAATGACGCAACTTGTTCTTAAATGTCTCTGAGCACTATGGGACTTAACATCTGAGGTCATCAGTCCCCTAGACTTAGAACTACTTAAACCTAACTAACCTAAGGACATCACACAGATCCATCCCCGAGGCAGGATTCGAACCTGCGACCGTAGCAGTCGCGCGGTTCCAAACTGAAGCGCCTAGAACCGCCGACTTATTCTTATACTGTACATGATGTAAGGTGGCAGTATTTTTACCACCATCAGTTTAATATTCTTTTAGGTTTATATTTATGTTAGATCATTGTTGACGATGCACAGTCGGACTATTTGGTTGATACTGGATGTAGTGCTGCATGTCTAGCCGCGATGTTCAAGGCGCCGTGTCACGCATCGCGCGGCCCCCCCCCCCCCCCCCCCCGTCCCTCCGTGGGTTCGAGTCCTCTCTCGGCCCTGGGTGTGCGTGTTGTTCTTAGCATAAGTTACTTGGGGGTAGTGTTTAAGCCTAGGGACCAATGACCTCAGCAGTATGGTCCCTCAGGAATTCAGACCAACACACTGTACGTGTGGGAGTTAATGAGAGGTGAGCTTTGACACAATGAGTGCAGTGGCCCGAGATTTCCTCGTAAGCTGCTACAGCCCAAAGAGGGGCTGAGAAGAGACTTGTCATGTTGTGTAGGGACGGACATTTGCGGCCCTGAGAGGGAGCAGGGGCGGGAGGCGTCGGCTTACGACACTGTGGTGGCACGGAGGGTAGTAGCGTACCCGGAGAAAGAGGAATGGCGGCGGAACAAGGTGAGAAGACACGCTTTTATTGTGAAGGAATGCGCGGCTTCACAATCGATGGTCGTGAGCTGACCTCCAATGAGTCTTCTGTGAGAAAACCCCAGGACACACTTCCAGCCGAAAACAGGGGACTCGCTTTTGATGAAGTGCTGAGGATGTAAAAGGGGAGACGGAAACTCCCAGGAATCTTCTGATAGGTGTACGAGCTTCAGGCGATTGGCTGGCAGCCGGCCGATGTGGCCGAGCGGTTCTAGGCACTTCAGTCTGGAACCGCGCTGCTGCTACTGTCGCTGGTTCGAATCCTGCCTCGGGCATGGGATGTGTGTGCTCTCCTTAGGTTAGTTAGGTTCAAGTAGTTCTAAGTCTAGAGGACTGATGACCTCAGATGTTAAGTCCCATAGTGCTCAGAGCCATTTGAACCATTTGATTGGCCGGCAGATTTACGACCCATGTAGTGTGTGGGATAACATGCCGTTCCTCTTCTTCGAAATGTCTTGGCTCAAAGTCGTCTAGGGGTTGAACCGCACGTGTCGCATTACACGCCCTAAATTAGATATTTGTGACCCTTTGGTTAAATTGTATGGCTGATGGCAAGTTTGCGAAATACAAACTTAACATAGGATATGATAACAGTAATAATAATATCGGGAACTCAATTAAGGACCCATAAATGATGTAGGCAACACAGTTGCGATTTGGTTAGAATAATGTTTATTCAGAAAGAAGAGTAATAGCGAAAGTGGTCGTATTTTTTAGTTACTGTTACACTCGAGCGCATATCCGTTTTACGCAGTTCGATCACTCACAATCTAATGGTGAATTACAAGTCCAGTATTCCACGTCGATATTCACACGAAAAGTTAGAGTTCACTCCAGGCTGAGCGACGAAGTGGCGCGACACCAAACAACGCGACATTTTCCAAGTCGTTTCACCTCCTAGCTGCCTAAAGACCGACTGTTCGTTTTCGCATCTCAGTCAGAACTGCCCCCCGTGGTGTCTCGACCAGAACTGCCCTCTGCCCGTCTCCGACCGCGTTTCCCGCGCGCCGAACACCTTCGCTCAACTGACTAGCGCAGTTCCTTTCCTGAAGCCGCCCATCTGATTGGCTACAGATTATTCTACATTATTTTACGTTTTAACATATATAAATAATCAAAGCTTGACCAGTTTCACGTTCTAAATAAAGTAACAATAATATCCATTACATAATAAACGTTAAATTCTTTTACATAAAACCAATATAATTTCAATTTCTTTCAGGAGTGCCAGTACTGCAAGGTTTCGCAGGAGAGCTTCTGTAAAGTTTGGAAGGTAGGAGACGAGGTAGTGGCAGAAGTAAGGCTGTGAGGACGGGGCGTGAGTCGTGCTTGGGTACCTCAGTTGGTACAACATTTGCCCGCGAAAGGGGAAGGTCCTGAGTTCGAGTCTCGGTCCGGCACACAGTTTTAATCTGCCAGGAATTTTCATATCAGCACGCACTCCGCTGCAGAGTGAAAATCTCATTCTGGCAATATAATTTCCTTCTTAATTTTGAATGTCACGGCCAGTAACCTTGCACCAACGTGCTTTCTGATATATAAGTAAAGAACAAAAGTATTATGCACCAATCTTTACAACAAATATTCTCTTATCTAATGGTTCAATAAGGTGTCATGCTGTCATCGTTCAGTGTGATTTGTGTCGAGGAAATGATGGTCTGATGGTTAACTGAAAATACTGATAATTTAAATTTACTATATCTCTTAAACAAATAAAGTTACAGAGTTGATATTTACAACCTTCGTCATTTTAATGGTGCGCTTCTATATGAATTGTCGATCGTTAAGATCGACCAAAGCGTTCAGATTTTAGCATACAGGTCTTCGTTACCACAGTTGTTAATTTCACTTTAACAAGAAAATGGTTCAAATGGCTCTAAGCACTATGTGACTTAACATCTGAGGTCATCAGTCCCCTAGACTTACAAAGGAACCTCCCCATCGCCCCCCCCCCCCACCCTCAGATTTAGTTATAAGTTGGCACAGTGGATAGGCCTTGAAAAACTGAACACAGATCAATCGAGAAAACAGGAAGAAGTTGTGTGGAACTATGAAAAAAATAAGCAAAGTATACAAACTGAGTAGTCCTTGCGCAACATAGGCAACATCACGGAGAATGAGAGCTGAGAAACGCTGTGGTCCCGTGGTTAGCGAGAGCAGCTGTGGAACGAGAGGTCCTTGGGTCAAGTCATCCCTCGAGTGTAAGGTAATTTGTTTTTTATTTTCGGAAAGCTATGATCTGTCCGTTCCTTCATTGACGTCTCTGTTCACTGTAATAAGTTTAGTGTCTGTGTTTTGTGACCGCACCGAGAAACCGTGCGATTAGTAGACGAAAGGACGTGCCTCTCCAATGGGAACCGAAAACATTTGATCGCAAGGTCATAGGTCAACCCATTCCTCCACAGGAAAACACGTCTGATATATTCTATACAACACTGGTGACGGCATGTGCGTCACATGACAGGAATATGTTGTCGTCCCACCTAACTTGTACACTTGGCGAATGGGTAAAAAGATTCTTCTACCTTGCCCGATTTAGGTTTTCTTGTGGATGTGATAATCGCTCCCAAAAAAGTGATGAAAACATAAGAGTTTGTCACGGACGGACGGACAGATAATAATTGTCTGAAAATAAAAAATTAAACTTTTCACTCGAGGGAAAACTTGAACCAAGGACCTCTCGTTCCACACCTGCTCGCACTAACCACGGGACCACGGCGCTCCTGAGCTCACACTATCCTTGATATTGCCTAATTGCGCATGGACTACTCAGTTTGTATATTTTGCTTATTTTTTTCATAGTTCCACACAACTTCTTCCTGTTTTCTCGATTGACCTGTGTTCAGTTTTTCAAGGCCTATCCACTGTGCCAACTTATAACTAAATCTCGGGGGGGGGGGGGGGGGGGGTGCGATGGGGAGGTTCCCTTGTTAGAACTACGTAAACCAAACTAACCTAAGGACATCACACACATCCATGCCCGAAGCAAGATTCGAACCTGCGACCGTAGCGGTTGCGCGGTTCCGGACTGAAGCGCCTAGAACCACTCGGCCACAGCGACCGGCTCACTTTAACAGTAAATCCTAAACTATTATGGATATGAGCAATATTCAGGTTTTATTGGGATCACCGTGTAAATTTATGGAGGATGGTAGATTAAAATTACTGTGGCTTTATTTCCTGCACTACTACAAAATTAAATAGGTTTCATAAATGTTTCCCATTATGGTCGATCTTAGGTCGGCCATATTTAACACTGCTACGTCTCCTCGGCCACAAAGGGCTTCTACTGGGTTTCCGTTTGACGAAGGTTCACGTCTGTTTCACTCGCACACTGCAGCACTTAGGCCTCGTTCAGCACAGTAGACGATTTCCCCATCTCGTGGGGAAGACGTTCGCTTCACAACTCCTGAACTGACCCTTTCGGCCATATTCTTGAATGAGAGCGAAGTGCTCGTTAACTCACAAGTGAGAGGTAACGTTTTCGAAATGATCACTCGGATGTTTCGCGTGAACGCAAACGTAGACGCCGCGGTCCAGGAGGGGGAGTGGAGTGTGGCGTGCAGGGAGCGCTTCCCTCCGGGGATCGATCGAGGTCATTTGCCTGTGGGTACCGATGGAACAGAATTACCTCCGGGGATCGAGCTAGAGACTCTGCTAGCGAGAGCCGTAGTGGAGAAACTCGAGGTGAGACTTTGCCAGGTGTTGCTTTTGACACAGGAAGCGCATGGAGTCACTTCTCTGTGGCACAGTTATTCCGTTTACTCCAGAGATGGTTCTTTAGCTCTCTGTGGGGCCTAACACACAATGAAGTGCGTCTTTACGGGAGAATTTCTGTTACTGGTTACTCAGCAAACAGAAATCTTGCCTCGTGTTCTGTCATGTACTGAATTAATTTCAGCCCTAGCGCTTTGCGGACGGCATATTGCGTCCACTGTGTAGGCAGCAGAGAATTGCAGGTACGTCACCCGAACAGAGACCAGTTGGTGCAGTAGAACTGCCGTCCATACTCCGTTTTCTGAAAGTGTCAGTCATGTTGCAGGACTGTACGCTAATCAGTATCAACCAGTTTTATGTCCATCTAATAAGGCGGGCGTGGTTTGAAGAAGTCAAAAATATGTTCTGCCAATCTCTAAACTACATGTGTACTTCGTGTTTATTCACTCTGCATGTTTTTTGATCATAAATAATTGATGGTACCATGTTGTGTTTCATTCTAGTAGCATCCAGACAGGAGTGATTGTTTTGACGTGCTGAAGTGGATGAGACCCCTGCTATACCCGCAGGACAGGACCCTAGTTTAATTTGTGGAAAGGGGCCAAAATGAGTGGCTGTCAGTTGCACATGAGCATACTGCATCATTCATTTGACAAACATTACAAGAGTAAAGAAAACATTAAAAAGAGAGCAAGCCAAACATTAATTTTAGAACTTAATTCCCGGCCAAATGCGCCATTCAATCTCACGCCCCACGGGCAAAACAACTTTAATTTAAAACCGGCTTAAGGCCAATCACTTAAGACTCAAAAACAAGAATTTGAACTTTAAAAGGCAGAAGGCCTCATCTTAAAACATTTCTTTAAATTAGGCTAAAGGCCCAAACAATATCATGCCTTAAGGTCGAAACAACTTTAATTTAAAAATCGGCTAGAAGCCATACATCAACAAACAACAAGGAGAAATAAGAAAAAGCAACACATCAAACGGAGCTCAGAAGTTTCCAAGCGACAGGATAACTTCCGCTTTACCCGACCAGCAAACAACGCAGAAGGTATCGGCGCCCACAACGAATTACACGTAGGCTACTTGGCCTATTCATAGGCTAAGTACTGCTGCTAAGCTGGGTTCGCATCGACCCTCTGTCCACAATCATGTTGCATAAATGGAGATATGTTTTAACTACTGACGACGCCTTTGGCACAGTTGTTTTATGAATCTCCATTGCAGGATGTGATTTTAGTGTATTTTACTTCTGATGAAGCTATATTTAGATATACCGAAACCGTGGTCAAGAATTTTAATAAATCTTTATCCTGCAACTGTTTTGGCTGTCATCATTTACCATGAAGTATTTAGACAGTTGCTGTTTCAGCCACGTTTAAAATCTTGAGATAAGAATATTAATAAACTAAAATGAAGCTAGTGTACTATAATTGATGAATGTCTCCGATAGGCTCGATAATGTGGATCGCTGACTGTGCGCGAACACAGAGCCAAAGATGCTGTACTGCTAGTTCTGGAGTAAGAGGGCCCTTGGTGCACAGTCGTAGGTAGCAGTCTGTGAGGGAAAGACGATGAGGCAGGCAGTTTCTGTGGTGTGCTGTGTGAAGCCACCAAGAGTTGGATTAACGTAGGTATGTCAATATTGTTGAACACGGAAGCAGACGTCTTCATGGAAATAAGGTAAAATATATTAAATACTTATGATTTCTTTTTTTTTCCAGCACGTTAGTATAGATGCATTAGCTGATAATTTGTGGTTTTTGAGTAACCCCAGAATGTACGTAAGCCGTTTGGAGAAAAGGAATAGTTTAATTTTTCATTTTTGTAATGCTTTTAAGATTTTTTAACAGAGCTATGTGTAATTTGATGATTTGCATTTATGTTGGATTAATGAAGTTAGATAATGCTTGCTGTTTAAATCTCATTGTTTGTCAATCAATTGCGAGTGATGTAACTTCAATTGTCAGATGTTTACGAAAAGACAAACTTAACTTGCAATATAAATTTTCGAAGAAAACTCGTGTTAGTAATTCACATAATCAATACCGCCTCCCAGTCCAGGTCATATATTTTTTTAAAGAAGTTGAATTTCCTTAAATGTTCTCGTCTATCAGCCAAATGAATTTCATGTCAGTTTCAAGTATTATGGCCAGCCTGTAGCTAGCATTCACATTTTTTGTGAGAGACCAGAATATATCGCGTTCCACCGCTGCTGCTTTAGAGGTAAGACAATTTAATTTATTTGTTATGTGAACAGGGCCTTAGGATTCAGTGCTTAAGGGGCTGAATGTATTTTGCAGCGACTGTATTTCTTTAGCGGTACTGGCATTGCCCAATTCATTCGTGTAAAGTTTTGCTAACAATAACACAGAATAAGCACACCACTTGCACTTACAACACGCCACACGACAATTGGAGTTCTGTGTCCATTCCACAGATCAGAGTCGGCCCCCGTTAGCCGAGTGGTCAGCGCGGCGGAATCCCACGCCAAGAGGCTCGGGTTCGATTCCCGGCTGGGGCAGGAGATTTTCTCCGCTCAGGGAATGGGTGTTGTGTTGTCCTCGATGGTGAGTATTCATCGGAGGTGAGGGTAGGTCCGCTGTTGTTTTCTATCTGCATAAATGATCTTTTGGATAGGGTGGATAGCAATGTGCGGCTGTTTGCTGATGATGCTGTGGTGTTCGGGAAGGTGTCCTCATTGAGTGACTGTAGGAGGATACAAGATGACTTGGACAGGATTTGTCATTGGTGTAAAGAATGGCAGCTAGCTCTGAATATAGATAAATGTAAATTAATGCAGATGAATACGAAAAAGAATCCTGTAATGTTTGAATACTCAATTAGTAGTGTAGCGCTTGACACAGTCACGTCGATGAAATATTTGGGCGTAACATTGCAGAGCGATATGAAGTGGGACAAGCATGTAATGGCAGTTGTGGGGAAGGCGGATAGTCGTCTTCGGTTTATTGGTAGAATTTTGGGAAGATGTGGTTCATCTGTAAAGGCGCTTATAAAACACTAATACGACCTATTCTCGAGTACTGCTCGAGAGTTTGGGACCCCCATCAGCTCGGATTGAGGGAGGACATACAAGCAATTCAGAGGCGGGCTGCTAGATTTGTTACTGTTAGGTTTGATCATCACGCGAGTGTTACGGAAATGCTTCAGGAACTCGGGTGGGAGTCTCTGGAGGAAAGGAGGCGTTCTTTTCGTGAATCGCTACTGAGGAATTTTAGAGAACTAGCATTTGAGGCTGACTGCAGTACAATTTTACTGCCGCCAACTTACATTTCGCGGAAAGACCACACAGATAAGATAAGAGAGATTAGGGCTCGTACAGAGGCATATAGGCAGTCATTTTTCCCTCGTTCTGTTTGGGAGTGGAAGAGGGAGAGAAGATGCTAGTTGTGGTACGAGGTACCCTCCGCCACGCACCGTATGGTGGATTGCGGAGTATGTATGTAGATGTAGATGTAGATCCTTTCATCCCCATTTCCGAGGCGCAAGTCGCCCAGTGTGGCGTCGAATGCAGTAAGTATTTGCCCTCGGAGGCCGAGCTTCACCGCATGGGGAACTGCTGGCCCACAGTGCCGCACGCTCATTTCACTTTATCACAGACCAGACTTCATTTAACGTAATCTTAAAGTTCATTATTTCATTTATTTAAAAGAAGTCCGGCCCTGGTAGCTGAGTGGTCAGCGCGACGGAATGACATACCTAACGGCCCGGGTTCGATTCCCGGCTGGGTCGGAGATTTTCTCCGGTCAGGGACTAGGTGTTGTGTTGTCCTCATCATCATCATTTCATCCCCATGGAAACGCAAGTCGCCAAAGTGCCGACATCTCGGAAGACCTGCACCAGGCGAACGGTGTACCCGTCGGGAGGCGCTAGCCACCCGGCATTTCCATTTAGTATTTGAAAGAACGTTACGAGTGGACGTCCAGTTGCGGCACCGCCGTGGTAATTCTGGCCTTCGTCGCAGATGAACAGTCGTCAGCACAGGTGCGCGAATTGTGCGCCTGCAACGGAGGCCCATATGCAGGAACGTTGGCTGGACGATCGCTGAGGACGCGCTGTTGGCAGCTCTCTGGTCCATCTGGGCGGTCACTGCTCAGCAGGTGCTCGTCCGTCCGCAGCCGGCCTTCAGCCCTGCTTCTCGTGGCCCGCGGTGCACCACAGTCGTCTCTGCGCTGGTTTCGGGAACTGCCGTTTCACCATGCGTGCTGTTCTTTAACCACAGCGGCAAGCAAACAGTTTACAAATTTAGCCCTTTCGCGAATGCTTCCAGCGACGGCCATAAAGGCTGCACTCTCGAACCGCGCGACCACTACGGTCGCAGGTTCGAATCCTGCCTCGGGCAAGGATGATGTGTGTGATGTCCATAGGTTAGTTACGTTTAAGTAGTTCTGAGTTCTAGGGGACTGATGACCTCAGACGTTAAGTCCCATATTGCTCAGAGGCATTTGAACCATTTTTGATGGTCCGAAAGCCATTCGTCATGCCCTTCTGGAGGGCCCCATCAGCATTGTTTTCCTCGTTCCCCGACATGGTTTGTATACTCTCCACTGATAGTGCTGCCAGCTGCCGGATGTGAGTTGTTGCTGCGTGCTCACGTCGAACATGGGCTGTGGTCCCGTGACTGCACAGTGTAGATGCTACAAGTACGAAATGAGTGTAGAAATGATACTGCGACAACTCTGCTTTCATCAGGTGATGGATAGACTTCTGCCCGTGGGCAAATATAGGAACTCGAAGGGGTGGCAGAACTCATGTACCTCTGGCGGTTAATACACCACTGTCCATTAAAATTGCTACACCACGAAGATGACGTGCTAAAGATGCGAAATTTAACGGACAGGAAGAAGATGCTGTGATATGCAAATGATAAGCTTTTCAGAGCATTCACGCAGGGTTGGCGCCGGTGGCGACACCTACAACGTGCTGACATGAGGAAAGTTTCCAACCGATTTCTCACACACAAACAGCAGTTAACCGGCGTTACCTGGTGAAATGTAGTTGTGATGCCTCGTGTAAGGAGCAGAAATGCGTACCACCACGTTTCCGACTTTGATAAAGGTCGGATTGTAGCCTATCGAGATTGCGGTTTATTCTATCGCGACATTGCTGCTCGCGTTGGTCGACATTCAATGACTGTTAGCAGAATATGGAATCGGTGGGTTCAGGAGGGTAATACGAAACACCGTGCTGCATCCCAACGGCCTCGTATCACTAGCAGTCGAGATGACAGGAATCTTATCCGCATGGCTGTAATGGATCGTGCAGCAACGTCTCGATCCCTGAGTCAACAGATGGGGACGTTTCCAAGACAACAACCGTCTGCACGAACAATTCGACGACGTTTGCAGCAGCATGGATTATCAGCTCGGAGACCATGGCTGCGGTTACCCTTGACGCTGCATCACAGACAGGAGCGGCTGCGATGGTGTACTCGACGACGAACGTGGGTGCACGAATGTCAAAACGCCATTTTTTCGGATCAATCCAGGTTCTGTTTACAGCATCGTGATTGTCGCATCCGTGTTTGGCGACATCGCGGTGGACGCACGTTGGAAGCGTGTATTCGTCATCGCCATACTGGCGTATCACCCGGCGTGATGGTATGGGGTGCCATTGCTTACACGTCTCGGTCATCTCTTATTCGCGTTGACGCCACTTTCAACAGTGGACGTCACATTTCAGATATGTTACGACCCGTGGCTCTACCCTTCATTCGATCCCAGCGAAACCCTACATTTCAGCAGGATAATGCACGACCGCATGATTGCAGGTCCTATAAGGACCTTTCTGGATACAGAAAATGTTCGACTGCTACCCTGGCCAGCACATTCTCCAGATCTCTCACCAATTGAAAACGTCTGGTCAATGGTGATCGAGCAACTGGCTCATCACAATACGCCAATCACTACTCTTGATGAACTGTGGTATCGTGTTGAAGCTGCATTGGCACCTGTACCTGTACACGCCATCCAAACTGTGTTTGACTCAAAGCCCAGGCGTATCAAGGCTGTTATTATGGCCAGAGGTGGTTGTTCTGTGTACTGATTTCTCAGGATTCATCCACCGAAACTGCGTGAAAATGTAATCACATGTCAGTTCTAGTATAATATATTTGTCTAATGAGTACCCGTTGATCGTCTGCATTTCTTCTTGGTGTAGCAATTTTTATGGCCAGTAGTGTACTTAACCGCTTTAGCCGTTCCTGCGGCCACGCGGTAGGGCCGTGTACACAAGGTTAGTATAGTTTGCGCCAGGGGAGTGTGTCATCCGAGCTGTTACAGTGTATGGGGAATGATGCAATCGCGTCCTCTAACTCTGGCGAGTGCTCAGAGATACTCTGCTCGCCAGCTATCTCGGCGACAGCGCAACACGTGATGTTCTACTGATAAACGAGATAGCGCTTTCGCAACGACCGTTTCACTAATTATGAGGCAGATATGCACCATCTGATAGCAGACACAATAATCAAAATCTTTATCGGCCATAAAGAGCGATACGACCGCGGCTTATGTAAAAAGAATCAAGGTTAGCTCTCTACTTTAACATCAGTGCTTTCCACAATGAGTGGTAGCAGCAAGCGCACGTGGGTAGAAATTTCTGCCATTGTTTTCTTGATCAGTGCCTAACGACAGGAAAGTCTACGGACCATCCACAACACGCATTTTTCGTGTTACTGTTGTCGCTGCTTCCATCTCTCAGCACACATGACTGCTGGTATATACACACAACAACAAAAGTTTTGCATCACCTAGGTTCCGAGAGTTCCGGAAACTGTACAGAAGATTGGAATAGAGGTCAACATAAACATCATTACCGTGCCTTTTATTGCTCGTGAAAACCACACATTGCATGTTGTACCACCATACAGGGAGACCTTCAGAGATGGTGGTCCAGACTGCTGTACACACCGATCCTCTAATACCCAGCAGGACGTCCTCTTGCACTGATGCGTCCTGCATTCGTCGTGGCACACTATCCACAAGTTCATCAAGGCACTGTTGGACGAGATTCTCCCACTCCTCAACGGCGATTCGGCGTACATCTCTCAGAGTGATTGGTGGGTCACGTCGTCCATAAACAATGGTTCAAATGGCTCTGAGCACTATGGGACTTAACATCTATGGTCATCAGTCCCCTAGAACTTAGAACTACTTAAACCTAACTAACCTAAGGACATCACACAACACTCAGTCATCACGAGGCAGAGAAAATCCCTGACCCCACCGGGAATCTAACCCGGGAACCCGGGCGCGGGAAGCGAGAACGCTACCGCACGAGCACGAGTTGCGGATTTCAATCCATCCCAGGCATGTTTGCCAGGGTTCACGTCTGGAGAACATGCTGCCCACCCTAGTCGAGCCATGTCCTTATCCTGAAGGCCCACGTAATGCCACCACAAAACAAGTCATCCATGAAGACGAACGCCTCGCCAATGCTGCCGATATGGTTGCACTACCGGTCGGAGGATGGCATTCACGTATCGTACAGCCGTTACGGCGCCTGCCATGACAACCAGCGGCGATTGTCGGCCCCACATAATGCCACCACAAAACAGCAGGGAACATCGACCTCGCTGCACTCGCTGGTCAGTGTGCCTAAGGCGTTCAGCCTGACGGGGTTGCCTCCAAACACGTCTCTGACAACTGTCTGGTTGAAGGCATCTGCGGCACACATCGGTGAAGAGAACGCGATGCCAGCCCTGAGCGGTCCATTCGGCCTCTTGTTGGGCCCGTCTATACCGCGCTGAATGTTGTCGTGATTGGAATGATGGACCTCGCCATGGACGTCGGGAGTGAAAAGATGTTCAAATGTGTGTGAAATCTTATGGGACTTAACTGCTAAGGTCATCAGCCCCTAAGCTTACACACTACCTAACCTAAATTATCCTAAGGACAAACACGCATGCCGGAGGGAAGACTCCAACCTCCGCCGGGACCAGCCGCACAGTCGGGAGTGAAGCTGCGCATCATGCAGCCTCTTGCGCACAGTTTGAGTCGTAACACGACGTCCTGTGGCTGCACGAAAACCATTATTCAACATGGTGGCGTTGCTGTCAGGGTTCCTCCGAGCCATAATCCGTAGATTGCGGTCGTGCACTACACTCCTTGGGCGTCCTGTGCGAGGCATGTCATAGACAGTTCCTGTGTCTCTGTATCTCCTCCATGTCCGAACAACATCGCTTTGGTTCACTCCGAGACGCGTGGACACTTTCCTTGTTGAGAGCCCTTCTTGGCACAAAGTGACAATGCGGACGCGATCGAACCGCTGTATTGGCCATCTAGGCATGGTTCAACTATAGACAACACGAGCCGTGTACCTCCTTCCTGGTGGAATGACTGGAACTGATCGGCTGTCGGACGTCCTCCGTCTAACAGGCGCTGCTCATGCAAAGTTGTTTACATCTTTGAGCGGGTTTAGTGACATCTCTGAAGAGTCAAAAAGGCTGTATCTGTGATACAATATCCACAGTCAACGTCTACCTTCAGGAGTTCTGGGAACCGATGTGACGCAATTTTTTGTATTATTTGTGTTCAAAGAGTGGTAGCAGTAACCCCACGTGGGTAGAAATGTCTGTCAATGTTTTCTTGATGAGTGCCTAGCGACAGGAGAGTCTACGGACCATCCTCAATACACATTTTTCGTGTTTCTGTTGTCACTGCTTCTATCACTTAGTACAGATATATGGTGGTATATATGTGATGTCAGTTGTTCTGCATATGTCCGAAAGGATACACACCGTACATATACAAGGTGTTAGGCTATAAGTGCAGATATTCAGGACAGTATACTGAACAACATTACCCAAGTGTTCAGTTCATTTGCAGACTAATAAATTATAGCTATTGCGAGTAGTATGCTTTTATACAGTGATGAGCTGAAGAAACTGGTACGCCTGCCTAACATCGTGCAGAGCCCCCGCAACTACGCAGCAATGCCGGAACACGACGTGGCATGGACTCGACAAATGTCTGAAATACTGCTGAGGGGAAATGATACCATGAATCCTGCAGCGCTGCCCATAAATCCGTAAGAATACGAGGGGGTGGAGATCTCTTCTGAACAGCACGTTGCAAGGCATCCCAGATATGCTCAATAATCTAGAATGAGATTTTCACTCCACAGGGGAGTGTGCGCTGATATGAAACTTCCTGGCAGATTAAAACTGTGTGCCGGACCGAGACTCGAACTCAGGACCTTTGCCTTTCGCGGGCAAGTGCTCTACCTACTGAGCTACCCAAGCACGACTCACGCTCCGTCCTCACAACTTTAATTCCGCCAGTACCTCGCCTCCTACCTTCCAAGTGGTAGAGCACTTGCCCGCGAAAGGTAAAGGTCTCGAGTTCGATTCTCGGTCCGGCACACAGTTTTAATCTGCCAGGAAGTTTCATATCAGCGCACAGTCCGCTGTAGAGTGAAAATTTCGTTCTAGAAACATCCCCCAGGCTGTGGCGAAGCCATGTCTCCGCAATATCCTTTCTTCCAGGAGTGCTAGTTCTGCAAGGTTCACAGGAGAGCTTCTGTGAAGTTCGGAAGGTAGGAGGCGAGGTACTGGCGGAATTAAAGCTGTGAGGACGGGTCGTAAGTCGTGCTTGGGTAGCTCAGTTGGTAGAGCACTTGCCCACGAAAGGCACAGGTCCCGAGTTCGAGTCTCGGTCCAGCACACAGTTTTAATCTGCCAGGAAGTTTCATGCTCAATAATGTTCATGTCTGGAGAGTTTGGTGGCCATCGGAAGTGTTTAAACTCAAAGAAGTGTTTCTGGAGCCCACTCTGTAGCAATTCTGGACGGGGGGGGGGGGGGGGGGGGAGGGGGTCGCATTGTCGTGTTGGGATTACCCAAGTCCGTCGGAACGCACAATGGACGTGAATGGATGCAGGTGATGAGACAGGATGCTTACGTACGTGTCATCGATACGTATCACTCCGACTGCACACGCCCCACACCATTACAGAGCCTCCGCCAGCCTGAACAGTCTCCTGCTGACATGCGGGGTCCATGGATTCTTCAGCTTGTCTCCATACCCGTGCACGTCCACCTGCTCGATACAATTTGAAGCGAGACTCGTCCGCCCAGGCGACATGCTTCCAGTCATCAACAGACCAATTTCGGTTTTGGCGGACCCAGGCGGGGCGTACAGCCTTGTGTCGTGTAGTCAGCCAAGGGCAGGCGAGAGGACCTTCGGGCCTGAAAGCCCGCGTCGATGATGTTTCGTTGAATGGTTTGCACGCTGACACTTGTCGTTGCCCCAGCATTGAAATCTGCAGCAATTTTCGGAAGAGTTGCAGTTGAGTCACGTTGAATGATTCTCTTCACTAGTCGTTTGACCTGTTCTTGCAGGATCGGCCGCAGCGACGTCGGAGATTTGATGTTTTACCGGATTCCTGATGTTCACGGTACATTCGTGAAATGAACTTACGAGAAAATGACCACCTCAGCGTTGCCTCTGAGACGCTGTGTCGCGTCGCTAGTGCACCGACTTAACACGACATTCAGACTCATTTAAAAGCTGAGAGCCTGTCTTTGTAGGAGCAGTAACCGATCCAACAACTGCGCCAGACACTTCTCGTACATGACACTGCCGACGGCAGCGCCGTATTCTGCGCGTTTATATATCTGTATTTGAATATGCTTGCCTGCATCAGTTTCTTTGGCGTTTCAGTGTATTTTACAACACTCATACAACGTTCACAAGTTTCAAGTATGCAAAATCCAAAACGTAACTGCAAGAGGAATACTGGAGCTTCAGACAGAAAAAAGAAAATGATAAATGATATTTACACTCGTACTGCCGCGATCACTTAGTGTGTATAATGCTGCCATAATCTACACATTATGGGGTATAATCTTACATTTAACAAAAGCATAAGGAGGATAATGGAATGTAGTCGAACTAAGTCGGGTGTTGCTGAGGGAATTAGATTGAGAAATGAGACACTTAAAGTAGTAAAGGAGTTCTGCTATTTGGGGATCAAAATAACTGATGATGGTCGAAGTAGGGAGGATATAAAATGTAGACTGGCAATGGCAAGGAAAGCGTTTCTGAAGAAGAGAAATTTGTTATCATCGAGTATAGATTTAAGTGTCAGGAAGTCCTTTCTGAAAGTATTTGTATGGAGTGTAGCCATGCATGGAAGTGAAACATGAATGATAACTAGTTTGGACAAGAAGCGAATAGAAGCTTTCGAAATGTGGTGCTACACAAGAATGCTGAAGATTAGATGGGTAGATCACATAAGTAATGAGGATGCATTGAATAGGATTGGGGAAAAGAGGAGTTTGTGGCACAACTTGACCAGAAGAAGGGACCAGTTGGTAGGACATGTTCTGAGGCATCAAGGGATCACCAATTTGGTATTGGAGGGCAGAGTGGAGGGTAAAAATCGTAGAGGGAGACCAAGAGATGAATACACTAAGCAGATTCAGAAGGATGTAGGCTGCAGTAGGTACTGGGAGATGAAGAAGCTTGCACGGGATAGAGTAGCATGGAGAGCTGCATCAAACCAGTCTCAGGACTGAAGACCACAACAACAACAACAACAACAATCTTACATTTATGGTTTAACACGAAAGCCAACTATTAAAGTTAGAAACTGAGTATTTGTCGTGATGCAGTGTAACTTGGAGGCGCAAATTACCCACACTACACAAGTTTTCCAGGAAGGCGGCCAATATTCGGGGACATGACAGGACCGATCAATTGAAGCAAAAACGTCCACTAAACGTGGGGTCTAAAACGCGTACGTTAGGAGCTGTGAGCACTTATTCAGTAGAAGAGATGTGTTGCACAGTACTGAAGATGGACAAGTGCTCGCAACTCTTAAGGTATGCACTTTAGGGCCTATGTTTATTGGACATTTCTTTCTCGTTTTAGTCTGTACAACCACCTCTCAAAATGTGGAAAGCAAAGCACTTGCAGTAGAAGAGATTCGTATCACAGTATCGAAGCTGAAGAAGCCACAGCATTCAGCTGTTTCGAGGTCGTGGCTGCCCTGATGATCTATGTTGATTCTGTGGCTGCCCATTGGACACATTGTAAAAACTAAAATAACTGATAAGAAAAGGTTACGAATAAAATACTACTTACCTCAAAGTGGCACTTGAGCTTGCTTCTTGTTACACAGTTTGTCAAATCTTGGCACCAAATCAGATACAGCGAGGTTCATTTCCTTCTCCACATAACGTCTTGCTCTGTACTTGGTTTTAATGACAGCCACTATCAAAAACGCACTCTCACAAATATAGGAACTCGCAAAAGGAATTAATGTCTTGAGCGCTTTCTTGTCACCTTCGGAGGGGTACTGGAAGGGTTGCCCACACCCAGGCGCTAAAGATCAGCGGAGCGCCAGTCAGGTGAGTGGGTGTGGAAGTCTCTGTGCAGGTGATTTTTTAAGTGCTCGACAAATGCGGGAGGAAGCCCGCCCGGCTAGCCGCGCGGTCTAACGCCCTGCTTCTCGAGCGAGAAGGCGTGCTGGTCCCTGGCACGAATCCGCCCGACGGATTAGTGTCGAGGTCCGGTGTGCTGGCCAGCCTGTGGATGGTTTTTAAGACGGTTTTCCATCTGCCTCGGCGAATGCGGCGTGGTTCCCCTTATTCCGCCTCAGTTACACTGTGTCGGCGATTGCTGCGCAAATTCGCGATTGCGCTACGCTACGAAGTTGTCTGATCACGTTCAATGAGGTTATTGGCTCCCAACGTCGTTAGAGAAGGGTTAAAGCGTCCGGGAGGTGGTTGGGGGGATCTACAATGTCAAATGTCATCAAGAACTTCGTCATGGTGCTCACCGCACTGTGAACTGTCGATCTCGCCCGCGAAATTTGTGGGAGACGACGCACCAAAAATGGGGTGGTTTCATTGGCGCAGTTTTTGCCACCGCAAAGAAAACTGTGTGGTTTCAGCACCTGGCGTCGCGGTCCTGACCTCCATTGCAGAGGCGTCGAAGGAAGGGGTGGGATGAGGGAGGGCAAGAGGGGGCGGGTGTCAGGTATTCCACGGTGGCGTTGGACAGAAATGTGGTCGTACTGGCAGCATTAAGCCTTCTTACACCTCACATCAACTTCCCAGCTCTGACCTTTTTTCTCGCATTCGTCAACACTTTGCTGTTTAATCGTCGCCGAACCCAAGGGTGACGTCGAAGTGGCTTTTGCACAATTACAGAAGAAGTATGTAGGAACCCCTGAGCCAAATTTCAAACCTACACGTTGCAGTGGGACAAAATTACAGGCTTTTGGAATAGCGTTCCCTTAATTGTATTGTGTAATGTATAAAAAGTGAAACTGATCTGGGTTATATCGCACCATTTCATCTGACACTTAATCTTCTGCGAGGGAACGCGTTAAATGAAAGCGCTATATCTTATCTCAAAATGGCTAAGCTACTTTAGGTGCCAAATAAAGCAGAAATACTGATACTGCAAAGCTAGTTAAGGAAGTAGCTCATACAGCACAGCTAGTTAACGAGATACCTGATTTTTTACGTCCGAGATAAAAGGGCAGATGTGGAGCACTGACACCTCTTTGGCTTTGGTTATTTTGGAAGTTCCCTTCAAAAAATCGGTTTAAGAGAAGCTTATCCAAACAACGAAATAACTTTGAGGATATTTGTGGTGTCAAGAGTGTGCCGAGAGTTCCAAATATGCGCAGAGTTGTCAGTGCTAACAGACAAGCAGCACTGCGTGAAACAATCGCAGTAATCTATGTGGGACGTATGACGAGTGTATCCGTTAGGAAAGTGCTGCGAAATCCGGCGTTAGAAGGCTGTGGCAGCAGACGGCCGGCGCGTGCGCTTCGCTGGCTTCACGACGTCGCCTGCAGCGCCTCTCCTGGACTCGCAGCCGCGTCGGTTGGACCCTCCTGGACGACTGGAGAACCGCGGCCTTGGCAGGTGAATGCCAACTCCTGTTGGTAAGAGCAGATGTTAGGGTACGTGAGTGGCGTAGATCCTACGAAGCCATGGACCCAAGTCGTCAACAAGCCACTGTCCAAGCTGACGGTTGCTCCATAGTGGTGTGTGCTCTGTTTAAATGGAGCAGGCTTGGTGCTCTGGTGCAGCTGAACTGCTTCAGACCATTCCAGTCATTCGTGGACTTCATATTCCCCAGCAACGATGGAATTGTGGATACCAGCATGCCATATCACCGGGCCACAATTATTGTTCGCGATTGGTTTCTACATCTACATCTACGTACATACTCCGCAATCCACCATACGGTGCGTGGCGGAGGGTACCTCGTACCACAACTAGCATCTTCTCTCCCTCTTCCACTCGCAAACAGAACGAGGGAAAAATGACTGCCCCTAAGCCTCTGTACGAGGCCTAATCTCTCTTATCTTATCTTTGTGGTCTTTCCGCGAAATGTAAGTTGGCGGCAGTAGAATTGTACTGCAGTCAGCCTCAAATGCTGGTTCTCTAAATTTCCTCAGTAGCGATTCACGAAAAGAACGCCTCCTTTCCTTCAGAGACTCCCACCCGAGTTCCTGAAGCATTTCCGTAACACTCTCGTGATGATCAAACCTAACAGTAACAAATCTAGCAGCCCGCTGTTGAATTGCTTGTATGTCCTCCATCAATCCGAGCTGATGGGGGTCCCAAACTCTCGAGCAGTACTCGAGAATAGGTCGTATTAGTGTTTTATAAGCGCCTTTACAGATGAACCACATCTTCCCAAAATTCTACCAATGAACCGAAGACGACTATCCGCCTTCCCCACAACTGCCATTACATGCTTGTCCCACTTCATATCGCTCTGCAATGTTACGCCCAACTATTTAATCGACGTGACTGTATCAAGCGCTAGACTACTAATTGAGTATTCAAACATTACAGGATTCTTTTTCCTATTCATCTGCATTAATCTTCATTTATCTACATTCAGAGCTAGCTGCCATTCTTTACACCAATCACAAATCCTGTCCGAGTCATCTTGTATTCTCCTACAGTCACTCAACGACGACACCTTCCCGTACACCACAGCATCATCAGCAAACAGCCGCACATTGCTATCCACCCTACCCAAAAGATCATTTATGTAGATAGAAAACAACAGCGGACCTACCACACTTCCCTGGGGCACTCCAGATGATACCCTCACCTCCGATGAACAGTCACCATCGAGGACAACGTACTGGGTTCTATTACTTAAGAAGTCTTCGAGCCACTCACATACTTGGGAACCAATCCCATATGCTCGTACCTTAGTTAGGAGTCTGCAGTGGGGCACCGAGTCAAACGCTTTCCGGAAGTCAAGAAATATCGCATCCGTCTGATACCCTTCATCCATGCTTCGCAAGAAATCATGTGAAAAAAGGGCGAGTTGCGCTTCGCAGGAGCGATGCTTTCTAAATCCATGCTGATGCATGGACAGCAACTTCTCTGTCTCAAGGAAATTCATTATATTCGAGCTGAGAACATGTTCGTGAATCCTGCAACGAAACGATGTTAAGGATATTGGTCTGTAATATTGAGGATCCATCCTTCTACCCTTCTTATATATAGGCGTCACCTGCGCTTTTTTCCAGTCGCTCGGACTTTACGTTGGGCAAGAGATTCGCGATAAATGCAAGCTAAGTAAGGAGCCAATGCAGTAGAGTACTCTCTGTAAAACCGAATTGGAATCCCATCAGGACGTGGCGATTTATTTTTCAACCCATTCTGCTGCTTCACAACCCCAGGGATGTTTCAAGAACGTTCTGGACACTTGGAGTGAATGGTTTGGCCACCCAGATCGCTCGACATGAATCCTGTTGAACATTTATGTTACGTAATCGAGAGGTGATTTCTGGCACAAAATCCTGCTTGTAGCGAGTGATGTAGAAAGGTGGACTGTTCGGGGACTCCTTGTTAATTATGTAGTCCAGGTTCAGGCACTGCAGTCATCTCAGCTACGTAGCGAGCCGTCGGGACAGGTAATTGTACGTGTGACAGGGAATGACAGGGTTTGTTTGCCGCTAGCAGTAATAGTTGTAGCACTAGATACATTCTGAGTGCTAGAAGACGGTAGGGAGACGTGGCCACGGCGGCAGAAGCCAAAGAAACAGCCGTACGCCTTCCACGTTTGCCTGTGACTGCAGACGATGGCCTCCCGCCATTAAGTCCGCCCACGAGGGCGGCCTGGTCTTCAACGTGACAATGGCCGGTCGATTTCGTTCTGGAGGTGTATCATCCACGTCGGATGTGCGACCCACACACGGGCGACGTGCTTTATGGTAACACTGGGAAGGGTAGCACTGTCCGCTGCAGGCGAGGAATTCGCGCACGTTTCTCTGTCGCAAAGTTTAGCGGGCGAGAGCATAGATTTTGGCGGCAAACTTTCTCATTTGAGGAATACCGCTATGCTGTGTCTGGGCGAGAGTTATGGCGCGGTGTTATAAGTGCACCATTTGTGTAATTTGAACGGACAAGCTGGCCTTTGGAGGGAACTGTTTTGGGCGACTCCTTGTGGTTGGTTGAAATGGCTCTGAGCACTATGGGACTTAACATCTGAGGTCATCAGTCCCCTACACTTACCTACTTAAACCTAACTAACCTAAGGACATCACACACATCCATGCCCGAGGCAGGATTCGAACCTGCGACCGTAGTGGTCACGCGGTTCCATTGACGAGCATATCGGGAGCTCAGGCCTATTAACAATCTTTGTCTGAGCAGTTAATCTTCACTGCAGCCGCTCCATCTACCTGCAGTCCTGTGTTTCAACCAAGCTATGTCGTATTGACGTTAAGCTAGCGGTGCACAATCTCGGTCCGTACCTCACATGTAGCCAGAAAGCGTGGTTGCTGTTACATTGAGGGAGGCTTCGTTTAAGCTTGACCCCCTTCCCTTTTAATAACTTCACCAAGCATCAGCATCATCTGTCACCTTTTGTAATTTTATCTGGGAGTTCACGTGTTGGCTTTGTAATAAACTAAGTCTAAACAGAACAACATTTCATTTCAGTACCCTATTCACCATGACCATTTGAATTATACAGGGTGTTCAAAAAATGGTAGTACTCACGTAAACAAGAAAAATATGCCCAATAAACATGGGTCCGGGCCGGCCGGTGTGGCCGAGCCGTTCTAGGCGCTTCAGTCTGGAACCGCGCGACCGCTACGGTCGCATGTTCGAATCCTGCCTAGGGCATGTGTGATGCCCTTAGGTTAGTTAGGTTTAAATAGTTCTAAGTTCTAGGGGACTGATGACCTCAAGTCCCATAGTGCTCAGAGCCATTTGAACCCATGGATCCGGAAATATATACTTTCTGACAAGGGAGCCCTCCATACTGTAAATCACAAATTTTGATGCACTTCCAATATGTTGTAGAGGCACTTATCCTGAGTACCTGGCTATTCCGTTTTTTAGCGACGGGCCTCGCTTTTTGAGAAAATCGATTTTGAAGTTCATTGCGCGCTTTGTATACCCTTAACATTACATACATTACGAGCAAGTCAGCGTAGTAAGGTCCGCGGCTACCGCCGTGGAGGTACCGTGTTCGAATCCTGCTCCCGTATGTTCTTTTATGTATACAAGAACCGTACGGAAAATTTGGTCCTAACTTTCAAAAACGAGTAGACGAATTAAGTAGGAAATACAGAAATGTAGTCGTGTCCTGCATGAAATCCGGTAAGTTCAAGAAACTGGTGTACGAAGAACGTTTGCTTTCTGTAATTCTTCCGTACGTGGGCCAGAAATATTTTTTGTACATTATCGATGCGTGGGGCGGGCAAAGCGATTCAACTTCATACGATCATCTGTTCACTGATGAAAGGAAAGCGAGCACCTGCACCCTAAAAGTGGTCCCACCAAAGTGCACTCCTTATTGCCAGCCCTGCGATGTTTATTTTTACCGAGAGGTGAAAATCTTCACGAAAATTATTCAGAATGCTCCCGAGTTGATGAAGGACAAAAGAGAGAGATCGCTTCTAGGGAAGATTCGATAACATTACATTCGCAAATCCTACATCAATTCAGCGCACCTAATTTTGAAAGCATGATTATATACGCATGGTTCGCATCGAAATTAGCGGATGAAAGAGAAATCTTTTTGAATGCAAAAGAATTGTGTTTCCCGGTATCGCTCATGAAGAAACCGTGCGCCTGCGAGACGGTTGCTTTCATAAAATGCGCGTGATGCTGCGAAAATTTGTGCTTCGCTCGTTTCTATGGTAAGTATTACGCACAATATTGTTCCGGCACTTCAAGCAATGTGGACGATGAAAAATAAGATTTTGTAATATTGTATGACAGAAAAAATTAATAACTGAATATATCTTTATAATTTCGCACACCTTACACTGTTTGTTGATTTTCTTTGAAATAAAATTTAAAAATTCGGTCGATTTTGAAAAACAAAACTACAAAAGCAGGTTTCGAAGACGGTACCTCCAGCTCAGCAGTCATGAACCTTTACCGCTGCGCTACGCTGACTTGCTCTAAATATACGTAATGTTACGGGTATACAAAGCGCGCAATGAACTTCAAAATCGATTTTCTCAAAAACCAAGGCCCGTCGCTAAAAAAGTCGATAGCCAGATATTCATTCTAACTGCCTCTATAACAAATTTGAAGCGCATCAAAATCCGTGATTTACAGTATGGAGGGTCCCCTTGTGAGGCAAATCTAATAAACGTGGGTGTTTACTGGAGGTGTTCAACGTGGCGCCCATCCATGGCAGTGCACCCCTCTGCCCTCTGGCGTAAGGAACGCACCGTGTGAAGTATACCCGGTTGTTGTAGTACCTGCTGGCATGCATTGAAGACGCTATCCTTTAGTGTCCGCACATCGTTGATTGGCGAGGCGTAGACCAATTCCTTCAAGAATAAATTAATTGAAACCCTCAGCTGCCGACAGGTGTTGTTGATATACCTCGATGGGGACAGTTGAAAATGTGTGCCCCGACCGGGGTCTCCAGCTTACATTTCAGACGCTCTGTCCATCTGAGCCACCGAGGACACAGACGAATAGCACGACTGCAAGGGCTTATCCCTTGCACACCTCCCGTGAGACCCACCTTCCCAACTGTCCACAATCTACATACGTAATCACGGTCATCAGCGGTATCTGTTCTTTCGAGAACAGTTACCATCTTCATATACAATTCCTTCAAGTGCCCCCATCACCAAAAGTGTAGGGGATTGAGGTCTGGAAACGAGCAGGCCTAGCTTTGGGCCCCTCCCTCGACCAGTCCAGCGATGCAGAAACGTCTGCGTCACATGTTCGCGCACATCGTAGCATAAGTGTGCTGGTGCTCCATCATGCATGAACCACATTTGTATATGTTGCTGCAATGGCACAGCCTCCAGCAAGGTAGACAGTACATTAATCAGGAAGTCCAGACAATGGGCCCCAGTTAACGTCTGTGGAAGCACGTATCTATTAATCTGTCGCCACGTACAAGTGCCCATACGTTGATTGAGAATCGGTGCTGGTGCCCTCTTTCCTGAATTGCTTGGGTATTTACATCTGTCCACACACGCCGATTATGGAAATTCACTGGATCTGTGACACACTTCTTAAATGGCCACTGACAGAACCGGTGTCTGCCACGATGATCATGCGGCCTTAGGATCTGAACGCGCTGTAATGATATGGGCATAACAGCTGTTCTCTAAGTACCCCCAGATAGACTGCGACACGTCTTCTGCTGCTGCTGATCGTCGCATACTCGTCCCAGAGGTTTCTTCGACCGAGCGTAGCACATGCTCTTCCATGTGAGGTGTGCGGAATGTGCTGTGCCTGCCATTACCAGTCTTCTGAGGTGCGAGGCTACCTGTGTCCTCCAGACGCTGCAAAAAGCTATCGAACAGTTTTTCAGACGGCACACTGCGCTGTGGATATTTTGCTGCATCGAGGGCACGGGCGTGCCGGCAATGTCCAGTACTATAGCAAAATATCTCTCTTCCGCAGCTGACAAGTGGTGGAAGAGAGAAAATGTAAATCTTCTTCACCATTTGTACGTACAAACAGCACAATATCAGTAAGCACATAAGTGAATCCGCATTTGGAAGAGGTTAAAACACCATGATACGTACCCAGGGTTTATAGCACTGTACAAAAAGGCACACAAACGCGCCAAAAATTAAACGAAACTCGAACCGTGCAACTAACTGCTGATAGCCTAACGGCAGATAGAGTGCTGCGAGTAAGACATCGTAATATCCTGCCATCACATTTCATGGAGCACCAATGCATGGACTGTGCTAATATCCGCAACCAAACGCCGCACTTCCCTTCCCATAAATACGTATTTACTTCGGTTCAAAATGGTTCAAATGGCTCTGAGCACTATGGGACTTAACTTCTGAGGTCATCAGTCCCCTATAACTTAGAACTACTTAAACCTAACTAACCTAAGGACATCACACACATGCATGCCCGAGGCAGGATTCGAACCTGCGACCGTAGTGGTCTCGCGGTTCCAGACTGCAGCGTCTAGAAGCGCTCGGCCTCTCCGGCCGGCGTATTTACTTCGAAAAGTATGCGTTTCTGGACTCATGTTTATTGGACTTATTTTTCTTCCTTCGATGAATAGTACCACCTCTCAAAGTAGTCGACAATTGTTTTTGAACATCCTGTAATAAATTTTTGTGAGCTGAGGGTTCGTAATAAGGGTAGGAAATCTGATAGTGTGGGCCATCATAGTGTTGTGTTTCACTGTCCTCGTCTGAGTGGTTGTAGCCGGCCACTGTGGCCGAGCGGTTCTAGGCATGGGCATGGGTATGGGTGTGTGTGATGTCCTTAGGTTAGTTAGGTTTAAGTAGTTCTAAGTTCTAGGCGACTGATAACCTCAGATGCTGTCCCATAGTGCTCAGAGCTGTTTGACTTTTTTGAGTGGTTGGAGTCTGCAGGACACTGGTGGTGGCGACCACACCAGGCACAGCAGCGCAATGATCTACTGTACCAGCCAGTTGAGGTTGTACTGCCTCGGCCCAACGTTAGCAGAACCAGATAGTTGGTTCCATGCAATGTGAAGAAACTGTACTGTAAATAGTGGAATGGAAACCTGCAATACTGAGAGATGGAGGCCTACTATGTATGAGGGAAATGGCTGACACAGTGTTCTATTATAGGTTAGCCAATGGAAATTATCGCCATCCCGTGAAATGAATGCCGATCGACATCTACAAAGCTCCATTCCATCTGCAATACTGTTCCACAGCCTATTCCACTGACTTGCAGGCACTCGATCATTCACAGCAAGGACAGTGGGCCACTATAGACCTTGTACATTTCACATGCTGGAGATGGAGGAGCTGGTATTGCGAGACATACGAGGGAAAGTAAGGAACGATCGGTCGCGAAATGGAAAATACAGTGAAAATCTGATGAAGCTTTGCACAGGTGCGTTGGGTACTGTGTGTAGTACGCCCATCGATCGCATCATGTCGGTCTTTTCAGTTCTGAGCTCACAGTGAGAACGTAAAGTTGAACGAAACTAGCGCCTCCCGCCAATTATGAGCGCCTGGCGAAAGATACGCCTGAAGCTATGCAGTCCACACGACATAACAGCCATGTGGTTCGTTCTGCACGACAATTCTGGGCCGCACTCTGTAGGGGCAATGAGGCTGCTCCTGCAGCGTTTTCGACGGGAAGTGTTTGATCACCCACAATACAGCCCGTGATTGGCTACCCCTGAGGTTCATCTCCGCTCAAATGAAGCGCTGGCTATGAAGACAATATTTTGACACAGACAACGAGCTGCAGTCCAGAGTAGAAAATTGTGAAAAGCACTGGCGGCTGTCTTCTATAACGAGGGAACTGAAAAGTTGGTACAACGCTACGACAGATGTCTAAGTCTGAGCAGTGACTGTGTAGAGAAGTAGCTCGAAAGTGTAGCTAACCGTTGCAAATAAATAGTTTTGGTATTCACTGTGGTTTCCATTTCGCGATCTGTCGTTCCTTACTTTCCGAACAGCTCTCGTAGAAGAAGATTCTGAAACAAGAGTGCGAATAATTGTAGTATCAACGGCACTCTCGCGTGGTCAGTTGTGCACGAGTAGTTATTTTATGTTCAACGTCTTCAGCCGACAAACCACCATGCTCAATTCTAGTTGTGCCAATGTGTTCTACTGTTGACTGCTGAAGATCCGCAGTTCACAGATTACATTTTATTTACAGATGAGGCAGGGTCCAGATGAGATGGCACAGTAAATTGCCACAATATGTACGTGTGGGCAGATGCAAATCACGGCGGAGAGGCAGCAGGATCGCTTCAGTATCAGTATCTGGGCAAGAATTGCCGGTTGGCGAAACAAAGGGCAATATGCTTCACCAAACGGATTGTGAGGTGTTCCACCGATTTCTGTGCCATGAATGACCAGTGCAACTGGTGAACGTTATCCTTGCAGAAAGGTAACGACTGTGGTTTATCCAAGGCGGAGTACCGCCCTATTTTCTATGGATCGTGTCACAGAACCTAACTGCAACACCTCATGGGCGACGGATTGATTGAAGTGGTCTGGTAGAAAGTCCTCACCATTCACCAGACCTGAGTCCATTTCGATTTCTGGATGTGGGAGCATTTAAAGGCACTGGTGTGCGTCGAACACATCGACAGTGTGCAGACGTTACAGGAGCGTTTGACCAATACTTGTGGAGCAATCCAAATGCGGGCAGTTGTATTGGAGAGTGCGTGATTGAGTGTGAAGAAGGGCTGGACTGAAGAATGTGCGTAGTAACCACATCCAGCGGTGCTTCTGGTGTAAATGAAAGATTGAACCATATTTCAACAGAAAAACGTCAAGATTGCCGCCTCGACTTGTTGATACAATCGTTATCTAATCAACCAGTTTCGGTCAACTGACCATCATCAGGTTCTTAAAAGAATTTACAGCATCGTATTAGGGGAATATAAAATCACTGACGTCAGATGATAAAACCATGAAATTTTCTCTGTTGTTGAATCGTAATATAAATTTCATCAGCAATATACAAGATGTAACTAGCATAAATGTAGATATTTCTGTGTTTGGCACCTTAAATGTACAGCCTTCGCACAAAAAACGTCACAAACTTTACTAACTTATGCTTTCTGCATGGTCGTAACTGCACTGTTTGTTAAGTGGACTACGCCTGTCAGTATAGACTAACAGCTTTAAGTCCATATGCCCACATTTAAACACACGTCCTTCTGCCTACGGGAAATTAACATTATGGCTTGCTCTTGGGTGCGACCCAAATAATAGCCTATAATTATTAGTCTGTAAATGAAGTAAATACTGATGCAATGTGGTCCAATATATCGTGGTCAGTAACCAATAGAAATATCCGCGCTTATGCCCATCACACCCTGTATAAACTGTGCGGAGCAGTGAACGCCGAGTCGGCTCTATGCAGTACGCATCCGTTCAGTGCTAACGCTGATGGCTGTTGTAACACGAAAGCTAGCACTCACTAGCACATTTTATATACTGACGATTTAATTTGTATTACGACGTGACAACAGTGACAAATTCATGGTTTTATTATCTGATGTCAGTGATTTCATGTTCTCCAAATATGATGCTGAAAATGCTTTTAAGAACCTGATGAAACTGCTTGTTTAGATAGATTTTATCAGCAGTTTAAGGCGGGTTTCATGACATTTTTCAAATATGTACGACCTGTGGGACACCACCAGCAGAAATCATATCTCAACAGCTTGTGGTTTAGAGTCATTTTATTAGTTTTGACTAATACTGCCTCCATTTTTTTTAAAAAAAATAAGGTATATATCATACCATACGACAAGGCAGAAAAACTCGGTGATACACCACAAGTTCTGCACTACTGCAAAATGATCCCCATGTCATTCTAATTTTTTCTCAACTTCTGCCTTAATCGGATTTTCGATAGTCCTGATGACCTAAGTTTTCATCTAGTCGCGATAACTGAGGTTCTCTAGAAGTTGGCTGGCTCTTGACACAGGTAATAGTATGAAATGAACGTTGTTAGTAAATTTGAACGTTGTTAGTAAATCGTTCTTCAGGTGAAAGTGCGGGATGTGTGCTGGTGTGACCTGTGATGCACCCCTCCCGCCCCATTGCATTGGATAACAGCAGCTAGTTCTGTGCTTCTTTGGCTACCAGCAAGCGGCAGGTTTGCGGTGCTGTGATGAGGTGATGTGAGGTGGGGGCAGCAGACTTCGGATGGTCGGGACCGCTCCAGAGGGTAGTCAGCTGGAGCCTGCAGCAGACCTGTTTACTCACAGAGGCGACGTCGCAGTGGCTTCGAGTCCAGTCGCCGTGTAGTTAGGTGGGGCGCTGACCCGGCGCAGCTGAGGACAGCAGGTGGCGTTCCCACGGCCGAGTCGCCCCAGGCCGCTGGACCACGAGGCCGCCCTCAAACCTGGAACTGGTAGTGCGGCGGGGTGTGCAGTAGGCAGCGCACGAGAACGACTGGGAAGGCTGGGGCTGAGAGAGGGCGAGGGGAAGCGGTCCTTCCCCTCGTTTCCTCAAGCCCTGCGGCTGCCCACGGTTTGTATTATTATTATTCGAGTCATCAGTCTGATGACTGGTTCGGTTTGGTCCACCACGAATTCCTCTCCTGAGCCAATCTCTGCATCTCAGAGCAGTGCTTGCATCCCGAGTCTCAGTTATTTGTCGTATGTATTCCAGTCTCTGTCTGCTTCTACTATTTTCATCCTCTGCACTAGCTCCCCCTAGTACCATGGAACTTATCCTTTGCTCCAAACACGTATTCTCAGAAGGCCGATCTTTTATACTAAAGACATCTTTTGGCTAAGAATACCCTCTCTGCCTGATCTAATCTACTTTTTCCGTTGTTGCTAATCTCAGTTTTCCTACTCCTCAGTACTGTCGTCCTTCATTGATTTACTATCAGTCTACTGTGCACAGTAGACTGTTTATTCTGATCAGGTCCCATAATTTTTCTTCATATTCACAGAGGATGTCCTGTTGACTGTACTCCATGTCCTACAAGGCAGCTCAGGTTCCTGTGGACACTGTTTATGAGAAGACTGTGGGCCTCTGGTGGAGTGTTGTTGTGCCATACTGGGTTCAGGCTTCGTGGAGATTGTGGTTATGATGCGCTAGGTTGCTAGATGGAGCGGATCTGTTCATTCAGATAACAGGTATGTCCTCAGGAATTGACAGCTATTGGTTGTTGCATATTTTCTTATATTCCTCCAGGGGGATATGCTTTCGTCTCAGGTTAGTTGGTGGAATACTGGTCAGGGCAGGTAGCGAGAAAAATGGAGTGGATTTGATTGGGCCAGTAAGAGTCCGCATTGTTTGATGTAGTTCGACATCTACCAGTATGGTGTGGCTTCTGTTTATCCAGACAAGGCTGCAATATCTGCCACTGAGAAGATAAGCCCGGGACGTACGAAAAATAAATCCAGTTCACGGTTATCTAGGATATTATTCAGATGAAAGGCCGAGGATGCAGTTACTTTACGGTTCAGCTGAAGTCCTCATCTAAGAAAATATTATCTCTTCATTGTAAGAATTTTTGTTAATATTTTTCAGTGACCTCTATCTGTTCGCGCTGTGTTGCTGTCATCCAATCACCGGCATAACTGGACTTCCTGGACTGAGAGGCTGCCATATTTGCTGTATACAAGCCAAATTGTAGTGGAGCTGGAACTGAGCCTCTAGATAGGCCATAGTTAAGGGTCTTTTGGCCACTAGTGGCTCTGCCTATGGCTATCTGTTGCTTCGTCCGTAGGTGTAAAACACCCTGCACGTTACCCTCGGGTGGTGCTAAGCAGTCAGAAAGATTGGCTGCTGGACAATCCTCGTCATCTCCTGGCACAACGCATGACTATGATGAGATCAAAGTAGAGTTTCTTCCAAAGATTCCCACTCAGTTTCCCTAAGCGTTTCTGTTACGCTGTTATAAGAGCTGTACAGACCTGTTACAATCTTAGGTAACACATTTCTGAGTTCTCTTGCCATATGTCTGCTTGATAAGGACTCCAATAGTCTGCAATTCATCGCAGTAACTTCTTGCGATCGATTACTTTTACAGTTTCGCCAACTTTGCGAGAACCGTTTGGGCACTTCTGAGTCTTCCATTCACCTCTACTAATACTGATTTTATGTGTCCGCCCCACTTCATATCTGTTCTTAGTGTTGTTGCTGTTGTGGTCTCGAAACTGAAGACTGATTTAATGCATTGTTTCACGTTAGTCTATCCTGTCGGAATCTCTTCACCTCTGCATAACTATTGCAACCTACGTGCATGCCAGCTTGCTTACTTGGTCTCCCTGCTAGATATCCAGCAGGATCACTATCAACATCACAGAGCGTGAATCGTGCTGCAGTGGTTTGCGAACTCGCATTGATTTTGTGGCCGCCACAGTCACCTTGTCTGCACACAACGGAGCACATACCCCATCTTCCTGTGTGGCAGCTCCACACGGACAAACCAGCAGCATGTAATTTGTGGGAACTGCGTGACCCGTGCACATATGTGGGGTGTCATGTGCCTCTGGAAACGTACCACACTAGTCCAAAACGTGCCGCACGGAATCGCTGCACTACTGCTTTACAAAAGTGGACCAACCCGCTCGTAATATCTTGGCTCGTCAGTGTATCTACAGTCTCAAACATGACACCTGGCTAAGTTCGAGTCGTTCACTTAAGGTGGTCAATAAAACTGGCCGCCCCTGAGAATTCCAAGTCTGGCTACATGCATGATTTGGCAACATTGTAGAATGCAGAAGTGTCTGGAAGAAGTGTTTTCTTCTCGAACTGTTACAGTACCATATGAGCTTGTGGTACAAAAAAGGTAACTGCGAACAAATCATAGGTAATAAAATAAGTACTTCAGTTGATCGATGAATGAAGGAGGTACAAAAACGTTTAGGGAAATTCATAAATGCAGAAATACAAGTCACTTAGGAATGAAATGGATAGAAAGTGCGAGGAAGTTAAGGAGAAATTACTGCATGAAGAATGTGAGTAGTCGAAAAAGATCGTTGGAAGGACTGGCTCAACATATAGAACGGTCAAGTCAACCTACGGTGAAATCAAAAGCAAGGGTGGTAACATTGGAAATGCAGTTGGAATTCTGCTGTTAAATGCAGAGCAGAGAGCGGCTATGTGGAAAGAGTACATTGAAGGTCTCCATGAGGGGGAGGGCTTACTGATGTCGTGATAGCCGAAGAAACAGGAGCTGATGAGGAAGAGATAGGGGATCCAGTATTAGAATCACAATTTAGAAAAGCTTTGGAAGACGTAAAATCAAATAAGTCGCAAGTGATGGATGACATTCCATCGGGATTTCTAAACTCATTGAGGGCAGTGGTAACAAAGCGATTACTCTCGTTGGTGTGTAAAATATATGAGTCTGGCGATATATATCTGACTTTGGAAAAAAATCATCCACACAATTCTCAAAATTGCAACACTCAAGAAGTCCGAGAACTGTCGCGCAGTCACCTTAACAGCTCATGCATCCAAGTTGCTGACAAGAATAATACACAGAAGAATGGAAAAGAAAATTGAAGATATATTAGACGACGACCAGTTTGACTTTAGAAAACGTAAAGGCGACAGAGAGGTAATTCTGACGTTGCGGTTGATAATGGAAGCATGACTAAAGAAAAATCAGGACACGTTCATAGGATTTGTCGACCTGGAAAGAGCGTTCGACAGTTGCAAATGATGCAAGATGTTCAATATTCTGAGAAAAATAGGAGTAAGCTTTAGGGAAAGACAAGAGCCAAGGGGGAAAAATAAGAGAGGAAACCAAGAATGAAGTGCTCGGATTAAAAAGGGAGTAAGACAGGGAAGTAGTCTTTCTATTTCTCTCCAGTCTACACATCGAAGAAGCAATGACGGAGTTAAAAAAGAAAGGATCAAGAATGGGATTAAAATTCAAGGTGAAAGGATATCAGTGATAAGATTTGCTTATGACATTGCAGTCGTGAGTGAAAGTGAAGAAGAATTACAGGATATGTTGAATAAAATGACCAATCTAATGAATACAGAATGTGGATTGAGGGTAAATCTAAGGAAGGCGAACGTAATGAGAAGTAGCAGAAATGAGAACAGCGAGAAACTTAACATCTGGATTGGTGATCACGACGTAGATGAAGTTAAGGAATTGTGCTACCTAGACAGCAAAATAACCCATGACAGACGGAGCAAGGAGGACAGAAAAAGCAGACTGGCACTTCAGAGAAGGGCATTCCTGGTCAAGAGAAGTCTACTAATATCAAACATAGGCCTTAATTAGAGGAAGAAATTTCTGAGAATATGGTTCGGAACACAGCATTGTATGGTAATGAAACATGGACTATGGGAAAACCGGAATAGAAGAGGATCGAAGCATTCGAGCTGTGGTGCTACAGAAGAATGCTGAAAATTAGTTGCACTGATGAGGTAAGGATTGAGGAACTTCTCCTCAGAATCGTCGAGGTAAGGGATATATGGGAACCGCTGACGAGAAGGAGGGAGAGGGTAGTAGAACATCTGTTACAGCATCATGGAATAGCTTCCATGTAACTGCAGTGGACATAAACTATACTGAAAGACAGAGATTGAAATACAGCCAGGACGTGGGTCGCAAGTGGTACGCTGGGAGGAGGAGGTCGTGGAGTGCCGCATCAGACCACTCAGAAGACTGGTGAAATAAAAAGACTTGGCTCTAGTTGTGTCGGTTACGGAGGAGATACAAGGTGCGGTAGTGGAACATGAACGGAGTTCCCTTCACCCGCTTCAGGCAGTTCGGATCCTAGATATCTACGTCTAGTGCAAAGTATATCACAAGGCTCAGATCTTTCCACTTCCCACAATGACAGCTATGTAGTCGTTTTCTGTGGAAGCATCACATTGTTTGGGGTTTTTCTATAGCCAAAAGAAAGAGACTGTTATATTTGTGTGACTATCTGTCACGGAATCCGTACATTCTCGTCTGCATTATTTTATTGTCTACAGCCAGGCAGTCTTGATCTGCCTGATGATGCTGGTCGATTAAGGGGACCACACTATGGTTCAGGTCGAAAAAAAATCGATTTTCGGTTTTCATCATCTTCCGATAGATTAAGATTTTATTTAAGTACTCTGAAAAGGATTTAGCTAAAAAATTTTTTTTCATGCGTTTAAAGAGCATTTTCCTACCAGGTGTGTTTATGTGCCACGCCCACTTTTCTGTCAGCCACTTTTCTGCATATATTTTATATCTTTATATCCCCAACATTGCACGTTAGGGATTGTTTTTGACTCCCGAGTGTCTTGGCTATCCTTGGAATGCAACGGTCGGTATTCTTTTGTTTCTTCTGTTTGTAAACAACACGCTTTCAAACACGCGTTTAGTTTTGTTCAAGTGTGATTGCGAGTTGTTGTTATACTTACGTTTGCAGTGCTTGTTTACCTGTGTTTTGTTCTGTTTATTGAAGATGACGAAACGTAAAGTCATTTTCAAGAAACGACAATTTAGAGGAAATAAGTTTAGAAAGCTTTCTGTGCAAGAGGTTATGTCGCCTGACAACGGTGTTTCTAATTGTAATTCTTCGAAAAGTGCTCACCATTTCAAGAGAGTTCCAACGAATTTACTGTAAGGGGTGCAGTAACATTATTATAAATTTGAGAATATTATCAGATGTAATTTCTAAATTTGTACAATGTTGACAGTGTGGTGAGTCACAGAGTGTGAAAATTTGTGAGAGTGCCAGTGGGAGAAAAAGCCTAGCAATTGCTTGGATTTAATTTGCACTAAATGCCCAGTTGTGATTTCATTTATGAGTTCTTCAAAACCAGATGCAAGTGGCCCTTATGAAATCAATACTAGATTAATTTATGCTTTACGGTCCATTGGCAAAGGCATGGCTGCATTTGAAAAACTGACTGCTATATTAGAGAAAGCTGTGTGTGAGGTCAGTGAGGAAAGCATGAAACTGGCTGCTAGGGGAGCAGTGGAAGAAAACGATGGATGTTCGGATATTGCAGTTGCAGTTGATGGAAGTTGGCAGAAAAGAGGACATATTGCCACGAGTGTAGGCACCGGTAAAGTGTTAGATGTGGAGATAATGTCTAAATATTGCAAATGTTGTAAAGTCAATGAACATAAAGAACACAACTGTGTGGCTAATTTTAGAGGAACAGGTGGTGGTATGGAAGTTCATGGAGTACAACAAATATATCATCGGTCCATAGAAACAAGAGGCGTGTGGTACATCAGATATTTGGACGATGGTGACAGTAAGGCATACAACAATGTGGTGAACTCTAAGCCATATGGAGATGCCATTATTAGCAAAATAGAATGTGTAGGTCATGTTCAAAAGCGTCTGGGAACAAGGTTGAGAAAACTAGCTGTTGATATGAGACGAAAAAAAATTGGAAGATGGAAAACTGTTGACCGGACATGATCGGTTAACTAAACCTGAAATAGAAAACTTGCAGGTATACTATGGGCAGGCAATTAGGAGAAATAAAGAAAATCTGGAGGCAATGAAGACAGATGTTTGGGCTATATTCTTCCATAAGTCCTCTACTGATGATAAGCTATGTCACGGATTGCCTCCATCAGGAGAAAATTCGTGTTGCAAATACAATAGGGCTCAGGGAACTGGAGAATCTTATTCTCACCAGCATTCTCTTCCTGCTGCTGTTATTACAGCAATTAAGCCTATTTTCAGAGACTTGGCTCGTCCTGGCCTTCTAAGGAAATGTCTGCATGGGCAGACACAGAACCCAAATGAATGTTTCAACAGCAGAATTTGGAACCGCCTTCCTAAAACTGTATTTGTAGGCATTCATACAATGAAACTAGGAGTTGATGATGCTATTATTACATTCAATTGTGGTAATATTGGAAAGTGTTGGGTACTGAAAAAGCTGGGAATTAAACCTGGTGAAAACACGATCACTGGGCTACAACATTGCGAGAAAATGAGGATAGCCGATGCAGACAGGTCTGCATCTAATATGGTCTAAAAAGGAAGACAAACATCCAGGAAGGTGAAAAAGAAGCTGGAAGACCTCTTAGAGGCCAAAGAAGGGCCATCATATGCAGAAGCACAGTTTTACTGTAAGTAACAAATTTCAAATGTTTTTTTCATTACAGTCAATTTCCCACAAACTAAAATTTTCAGTAAATATCCCCCATTATATCAGAAACTATCATAGATATATGAATGAAATTTTCAGAGAATCTGCATAACATAAAAAGCCACTTCTGGCACTACATGCATTAATATTCCCCCATCAGTACGTTCACAAAAAATATTTTCTGCAGAAAAAATTTGTATTTTTTGTAAATAAATTTAAAAAAAATTTCTTAAAGACTGTAAAATGAATAAAGTGGATTTTAGTACAGTTGACTGTATTAGCATCATGTAACATAGAGTAAAAATATTAAGGTCCTGCATCAAATAGTTTTTTCAGAAATGGGTCAAATACTTGCCTAAATTAACATGGGTTAGATAGGCAGGGTGTGGTCCCCTTAAATGTCCAGCGGAAATATGTTGAATTTTGTACTGCTGTCAGTTGCTTGGGGACTGATATTCTACAGAGGCAACATCTCAGTACCACATCTTTGTTAATGCGTGGGGGCATGACTGTACACTGCTTGTCGAATGGGCGTTGTCGCAAAGTTCGTGGGAGAAGGCGTAGTTTCATCTAAACTTTCCTGTTCTACCAATGACTGCGGCGTACTGGTGATGTCGAGTGATACGCAACCTACTACCCACCAATGAACGCCTGTTTCGTATTGGACTTAGTGTCATGGATCAGTGCAGTCCCTGTCCCGACGTAGACACGTCAGATTTACCTGTCATGCTCACGAAGCAACTAGCACTGGCTTAAAAAACAATTAGCGTTTCTAGCTCGACTCGGCGAGACGGCGATTTCCGTTGACATCCTGTTGCATCTACGCTCCTCCTACTTCCCGAAGGAGAAGTCAGGTACAACTGCCTGGCTGCCGGGCCACTGCGTTCATTAGACTCTGGACGGAGGGACCGACACCGACTCACTCGCCTTCCAGCAATATACTGCAAGTGTTTGCGCCTACCACGGTATCGCGAGTTACTGTATTTCGTCGCCAAGGTATCGGTTCAGTTAGTTGGTCCTTGCTATATTCTTTTCATGGCTCCTTCTCAGGTATTTTATTACATAGTTCATTTAATTTTTGCTGCTGTGTTCTCTTGTTTTTTTATTTAACAAAAAAAAACTGCAGGCAACGACTGGAAAGGGGATTTTTTTATAAGTGTGAAAGTGGCGGTGCCATGTAGGATTAACTCCGATTTTGTTTTATTCTTTTTGAATAGCAAATTGCAAGTTTAAAAAAGAAGTGGACATCGCATTAGACTGCCAAGCTGCTTGTCCGTTTTCGATTCTTGATAATGGCTTCTTTTCATTCTTCATTTTTTTTATTTATTCTGACAATGGGATGATAGCACAGTAGCCCTTTCGAGAAAAGAGAACAACTTGTATGAATATTAAGAGCTCAGATGGAAACCCAGTTCTAAGCAAAGAAGGGAAAGCAGAAAGGTGGAACGAGTATATAGAGGGTCTATACAAGGGCGATGTACTTGAGGACAGTATTATGAAAATGGAAGAGAATGTAGATGAGGATGAAATGGGAGATATGATAGTGCGTGAGGAGTTTGACAGAACACTGAAAGACCAAAGTCGATACCAGGCCCCGGGAGTAGACAACATTCCATTAACAACTACTGATTGCCTTGGGAGAGCCAGTCCTGACAAAACTCTACCATCTGGTGACCAAGATGTACGAGACAGGCGAAATAGCAAGAAGAATATAATAATTCCAATCCCAAAGAAAGCAGGTGTCGACATATGTGAAAATTACCGAACTATCAGTTTAATAAGCCACGCCTGCAAAATACTAACACGAATTATTTACAGACCAATGGAAAAACTGGTAGAAGCCAACCTCGGGGAAGATCAGTTTGGATTCCGTAGAAATGTTGGAACACGTGCGGCAATACTCACCCTACGACTTATCTTAGAAGAAAGATAAAGGGAAGGCAAACCTACGTTTATAGCATTTGTAGACTTAGAGAAAGCTTTTGACAATGTTGATTGGAATACTCTCTTTCAAATTCTGAAGGTGGCAGGGGTAAAATACAGGGAGCCAAAGGCTATTTACAAATTGCACAGAAACCAGATGGCAGTTATAAGAGTCGAGGGACATGAAAGGGAAGCAGTGGTTGGGAAGGGAGTGAGACAGGGTTGTAGCCTCTCCCCGATGTTATTCAATCTGTATATTGAGCAAGCAGTAAAGGAAACAAAAGAAAAATTCGGAGTAGATATTAAAATCCATGGAGAAGAAACAAAAACTTTAAGGTTCGCCGATGACATTGTAATTCTGTCACAGGCAGCAAAGGACCAAGAACAGCAGCTGAACGGAATGGACAGTGTCTTGAAAGGAGGATATAAGATGAACATCAACAAAAGCAAAACGAGGATAATGGAATGTAGTCGCATTAAATAGGGTGATGCTGAGGGAGCTAGACTAGGAAATGAGACTCATATGGCTTACAAGGCCATCTTCAGACCGGTCTGAAGATGGTCTTGTAAGCCGAAAACCGGTTACCAATAAAAATAATATTGTAGAACAAAAGCAAACTGGTGCATTTCATTTATTATTATAGGAAATGAGGCACTTAAGTAAATCAGTTTTGCTATTAGGGAGCAAAATAACTGACGATGGTCGAAATAGAGAAGATATAAAATGTAGGCTGGCAATGGCAAGGAAAGCGTTTCTGAAGAAGAGAAATTTGTTAACATCGAGTATAGATTTAAGTGTCAGGAGTAGTTTCTCAAAGTATTTGTATGGAGTGTAGCCATGTATGGAAGTGAAAGATGGACGACAAATAGTTTAGACAAGAAGAGAATACAAGTTTTCGAAATGTGGTGCTACAGAAGAATGCTGAAGATTAGATGGGTAGACCACATAAGTAATGAGGAGGTATTGAATAGAATTAGGGAGGAGAGAAATTTGTGGCACAACATGACCAGAAGAAGGGATCGGTTGGTAGGACATGTTCTGAGGCATGAAGGGATCACCAATTTAGTATTGGAGGGCAGCGTGGGGAGTGTAAATCGTAGAAGGAGACCAAGAGATGAATGCACTAAGCAGATTCAGAAGGATGTAGGTTGCAGTAGGTACTGGGAGATGAAGACGCTTGCACAGGATAGAGTAGCATGGAGAGCTGCATCAAACCAGTCTGTGGACAGAAGACCACAACAACAACAGTACAGTAGAAACAGTGTGAAGAATACAGAACGTAAACAACTGCAACATGGATAACGGTAGACAAAAATGTTCTTCGTTTTTTCAACTTAACGTATTTGCAGACAGATTCTGACAACTGGTTAACGTGCTCAGTTATGGGGTGTGACCACCTCTGGCAGCAATATATGCCTGGCAAGGAGGGGACATGCTGTGAACGACATCGTCAATCTGATGTTGAGGCAATAACGCCCATTCTTGGGGCAGAGCTGCTCGCCAGTCTTGGAGGATGGCTGGCGGGTGCTGACATTGTGCAACGAGTCTCCCTATTGCTCCCCATGGCATGCTCTGTGGGATTCAAATCGGGAGTACGAGCAGGCCACGCCGTGCGTGGAATATCTTCGCTTTTCGAGAAAACACCAGCCAACGCTCTATGAGGTTGAGCGTTATAGTCCATCATACGAAATTTGAGCCCAAAGCACCTCGTAACAACCGCTCATGAGAACCCAAGATCTCTTCACGATATCTGACAGCAGCTAAACCTTGCCCGAAAATTTCATGCCTGGATGTTCGAGTGATAAACACAATCTCCGCCCACACCATTAGGAACCCTCCTCGATATCGGTCTCTTACCATAATATTTGGGTCCCGAAATCGTTGAAAAGTCTCTGTGAAGTCGCTTCATGAGACGCTTGTAGAATTCGGTACAACTTATTCAGTTTACTACCAGATTTTAGCTCAGTTCAAGAAATGTTCCAGAAAGACTGAGCACTCAAATGAGGCCTATTGATTATTATATGTGTGTTTTAATGTGGGGTTTCGGTTTTGTTTTGTGGGAAACACTGAGTTGGTCGCCGTCTGCTGGGAGCAGACGATGTTGCTCCTCGTTCAAAGGAGAGCACGGGATGACCAACTTGGGTTTCCAATACCTGAACAGGGAGGTTTACCCATCTTAGTCGAAGGCTGTTTTTGTGTGTGAGCTTGGTGACGCAGGGCTACCCCTCTGGTAGCTTCCGCTGCACGGGGAGCTACGTAATCTCGAGCACTCCACAGTGAACGCTTGGTGAGTACGGATCGTAGCTCTTAAGGGAGCGGGGTGGGAGGGGGGGGGGGGGAGGTTTCAGGTGATAGGAAGCAGGTCGAGTTAGGACTTCGATATGTTTAACTGTTGAAATACTGAAGAACTTTAGCTTATCTGAAGCATGTGAAGCGGTTTATTTTTTTTTTAATGATTTTTTAATCGTATATTTTGTGGAAATTGCTTCTGTCTTTGTGTGTCGATTTTGTGCCATAATCAATGACCCTTCTGGTTGACCACGGCACCGCAATAGGCTTTATGTTACCAGTTTGCTTGTTTAATGAGCTACAATTTCTGCAAGAATATCTGTTACTTCGTGCACTTTCAACAAAGCAGCACAACAGTTTGATTCGGAATGCACCACGTGCTCTAGTTCTGCCGTTTGCAAGCAGCAGACGCAGTTAGTATGCTACATAATTATCGCACAGCCTTGGGTATTGGTTAAACCTCTGTCCAGAATAGTGCATGCGTAGAATTGTAATGTAAATCCCACTGAGATATTTATATGGTATTAATGCAAAGGAGATGATAGTATAATTGTCTCCCACCCCCGTCTTCTGTTTCTTCTTTCTGAGGTTAAATTGTGCTCTGTTTCATTCTCGCGTAATTCTCACTTAAATATTTCGAGTCAGGCACCAGTTATGTGTAGTTAGGATGTGCAACCAAATATTTAGTTGCAATAAATAATTTACGTGAAAGATAAATTCTTTGGTGTCGATCTTACCCCCTTAATCTGATTTCCATTCCTGAATTAATGAAGTTGCTTCATGCACGACATGGAGTGCTGTTTATCTGGCTGCTTAACGAAATTTGCGTACTTGTAATTAAATTATTAAAGTAATTAAAGTAATAATTTTCCACCTCCGTTTTTTCTAAATGATTATGAAGGGCTTGGGCTGGTGGCGACCCTGAATTTTTATCATTATTTGTGTGAGAGAAGCAGCTAGAAATGCGAGATAGCGTATACGGCTCGATGAGAAACGTCGTAAACATAGAAATACGTTACATCGTGTTCCACGGCCCTCCAGATAAAATGATGATGATAAGGACAACACAACACCCAGTCCCTGAGCGGAGAAAATCTGCGACCCAGCCGGGAATCGAAACCGGGCCGTTACGTGTGACATCCCGTCGCGCTGACCACTCAGCTGCCAGGGCCCCTCCAGATGCGAATACATCACTCTCCAGACCAAATCGGCAACCATCTGCGAAAAGAACATTGCCCCGCTGTTCGACCGTCCAGGTGGCATGTTGTCGACTCCACTCCAGACGTCCCCTTCTGTGAAAAAAGACGCGTCGGAGGTGCACATACAGCATGTCTCCGACAGTGAAGGCCTCTCAGCCGAAGTTTTCTGCACACTGTTTGCCTCGGAGAATGCTGCGACGTCAGATGCCAGTCACCGAGCAGTACTAAGGCGGTACTGTCGTGCCCTTAAAGCTAAATAACACTCCTCTCGTTCTGATGTCACACATTGTTGGCCGTGCCCTGGTTTCGGTGTCTATAAACTGTCGCCACGCGCGAGAAACAAGGGAAGGATTCACATCAAGCCATCGGGCCTCACCAGGCCTGCGTCCATTCTGCCTGTGGCCCTACACGGCAGAGAGTTGGTAGGGGCCTTTCTTCTCTGTGCGTTACTGCGTCGGCTGTGACTGTGTACACAGCGATCCCGTTTCGTTGATGTCATCGTTGGCGTGGATGTTCGTTGACCGGAATGCCATCTTCCGTGCGATCGTGCGGAAATCTGTTGACAGTTTGTATGATTATATCGTGAATTAGACACTGGACGGGGAAATGATGGTTTGTTGCTTTAATTTTGGACACCAGCGTGTAAAGTACTGACAGTTATTTTCATCGCGAACTTGAATCGCTAGATAGGACTTTTTCTAAAAAGAAATGTGGCAAACGTCGCGAAAAGTAGACACGAAATTGCGAATGTGAGTTCACAGACCCCCATTATTTTTTAAACCGCATTTTGGCTGTCTGCTAAAGTTATCGGTGTCATGTAACCTCAACGAGAACTCACTTCACTTTCTAACCCACGAGTAACAGCAAAAACTTCAGGAAAGAATTCCGCAAAACAAGTTGTGGCAGCGTCGATGTCAGAACACTACGCTCGAGAGCTACCGCGCCCTACCTCTGCCGCTGGCTTCACGCTAGTAGCCAGACGTCACCAGCCGCCCCACGTCATATACACCTACATCTACACATTTATACTCCGCAAGCCACCCAACGGTGTGTGGCGGAGGGCACTTTACATGCCACTCACATTACCTCCCTTTCCTCTTCCAGTCGCGTATGGTTGCCGGGAAGAACGACTGCCGGAAAGCCTCCGTGCGCGCTCGAATCTAATTTTACATTCGTGACCTCCTCGGCAGGTATAAGTAGGGGGAAGCAATATATTCGATACCTCATCCAGAAACGCACCCTCTCGAAACCTGGACAGCAAGCTACACCGCGATGCAGAGCGCCTCTCTTGCAGAGTCTGCCACTTGAGTTTGCTAAACATCTGCGTAACGCTATTACGCTTACCAAACAACCCCGTGACGAAACGCACCGCTCTTCTTTGGACCTTCTCTATCTCCTCTGTCAATCCGACCTGGTACGGATACCACACTCATCAGCTATACTCAAGTATAGGTCGAACGAGTGTTTTGTAAGCCACCTCCTTTGATGAACTACATTTTCTAAGGACTCTCCCAGTGAACCTGGCACCCGCCTTACGAACAATCGTTTCGTACGCATAATCCCAGATATTTTACAGAAGTAACTGCTGCCAGTGTACAATAAAGGATCCTTCTTTCCATGTATTCGAAATACATTACATTTGTCTATGTTAAGGGTCAGTTGCCACTCCCTGCACGAAGTGCCTATCCGCTGCAGATCTTCCACCATTCCACTGCAATTTTCTAATGCTGCAACTTCTCTGTATACTACAGCATCGTCCGCTAAAAGCCGCATGGAACTTCCGACACTATCTACTAGGTCATTTATATAAGTTGTGAAAAGCAATGGTCCCATAAAATTCCCCTGTGGCACGCCAGAGGTTACTTTAACGTCTGTAGACGTCTCTCCATTGAGAATAACATGCTGTGTTCTGTTTGCTAAAAACTCTTCAATCCAGCTACACAGCTGGTCTGATATTCCTTAGGCCCTTACTTTATCAGGCGACAGTGCGGAACTGTATCGTACGCCTTCCGGAAGTCGAGGAAAATAGCATCTATCTGGGAGCCTGTATCTAATACACTACTGGCCATTAAAATTGCTACACCAAGAAGAACTGACATGTTATTACATTTTCACGCAATTCGGTTGCGTAGATATTGAGAAAACAGCGCTCAGAACAACCACCTCTGGCCGTAATAACGGCCTTGATACGACTGGGCATTGAGTCAAACAGAGCTTGGATGGCGTGTACATGTACAGCTGCCCATGCAGCTTCAACACGATACCACAGTTCATCAACAGTAGTGACTGGCGTATTGTGACGAGCCAGTTGCTTGGCCACCATTGGCCAGACGTTTTGAATTGGTGAGAGATCTGGAGAATGTGCTGGCCAGGGCAGCAGTCGAACATTTTCTGTATCCAGAAAGACCCGTACAGGACCTGCAACATGCGGTCGTGCATTATCCTGCTGAAATGTAGAGTTTCGCAGGGATCAATTGAAGGGTAGAGCCACGGGTCGTAACACATCTGAAATGTAACGTCCACTGTTCAAAGTGCCGTCACTGCGAACAAGAGGTGACCGAGACGTGTAACCAATGGCACCCCATACCATCACGCCCGGGTGATGACGAATACACGCTTTCAGTTTCCGTTCACCGTGATGTCGCCAAACACGGATGCGACCATCATGATGCTGTAAACAGAACCTGGATTCTCCGAAAAAATGACGTTTTGCCATTCGTGCACCCAGGTTCGTCGTTGAGTACACTATCGCAGCCGCTACTGTCTGTGATGCAGCGTCAAGAATAACCGCAGCCATGGTCTCCGAGCTGTTAGTCCATGCTGCTGCAAACGTCGTCGAACTGTTCGTGAAGTTGGTTGTTGTCTTGCAAACGTCTCCATCTATTGATTCAGGGATCGAGACGTGGCTGCACGATCCGTTAGAGCCATGCGGATAAGATGCCTGTCATCTCAACTGCCATTGGGATCCAGCACGGCGTTCCGTATTACCCTCCTGAACCCACCGTTTCCGTATTCTGCCAACAGTCATTGGAACTCGACCAACGCGAGCAGCAATGTCGCGATAGGATAAACCGCAATCGCGATAGGCTACAATCCGACCTTTATGAAAGTCGGAAACGTGATGGTAGGCATTTCTCCTCCTTACACGAGGCATCACAAAAACTTTTCACCAGGCAACGCCGGTGAACTGCTGTTTGTGTATGAGAAATCGGTTGGAAACTTTCCTCATGTGAGCACGTTGTAAGTGTTGCCACCGGCGTCAGCCTTGTGTGAATGCTCTGGAAAGCTGATCATTGGCATACCACAGCATCTTCTCCCTGTCGGTTAAATTTCGCGTCTGTAGCACGTCATCTTCGTGGTGTAGTAATTTTAATGGCCAGAAGTGTATTTTATGGGTATCATGAGCAAATAAAGCGAATTGGGTCTCACACGATCGCTTTTTGCGGAATCTATTTTGATTCCTACAGAGTAGATTCTGGATTTCCATAAATGACATGATACGCGAGCAAAAAATATGTTCTAAAATTCTACAACTGATCGATGTCAGAGATATAGGCCTATTGTTTTGCGCATCTGCTCGACGACCCTTCTTGAAAACTGGAGCTACCTGGGCTCTTTTCCAATCATTTGGAACCTTCCGTTCCTCTAGAGACTTGCGGTACACGGCTGTTAGAAGGGGGGCAAGTTCTTTCGCGTACTTTGTGTAGAATCGAACTGGTATCGCGTCAGGAGCAGTAGACTTTTCTCTGTTGAGTGATTTCAGTTGTTGTTCTGTTCCTTGGACACTTATTTCGATGTCAGTCATTTTTTCGTTCGTGCGAGGATTTAGAGAAGGAACTATGTTTAACTAGTTCCAAGTCTAGGGTAGTGATGACCTCAGATTCAGTCCCACAGTGCTTAGAGCCGTTTTCGTCTGTCCCTCTCTCTTCTCTGACGCCAGACGCGACGGCGATAAGGCCCCAAACGAGTCCGCGGCGGTCGACGGCGTCGTCATCAGCGCCTGCGGTGCGTCTATCTGGCCATCGCGGGCCCAGATAAGACTGCGGCCGGCAGACCGGGGTTCTCTGCTTATCAGCTGAGAGCGGGCTCGGGCTTATCGCTGGCGCGCCGGCTCACGCACAGCCCACGCCCCCGAAACTTTTCCACGAGAGCTGAGCGGCCGGCGAGGCGAGATAAGACAGCCGCCTCGCCACAGGTGGCCGCGCGCCGCCGTGGGGGTCGAGAAGGGTGGTCCAGGCGACGGGTGGACACCTAGGCTTCTGCTGGAAGTGACGGAAAGGAGGCAGCAAAATCAAATCTCTGTGTCAATTCCTAAGGGACCAAACTGCTGAGGTCATCGGTCCCTAGACTTACACACTGCCTAAACTAACTTACGCTAAGGACAAGACACACACACACACATACCCGTGGCCGAGGGAGGACTCGAACCTCCGGCCGGAGGGGCCGCGCAATCCGTGACATTGCCGCGGCGGAGGTAGCAGTTAATGTCGCACGAGTCAAGAGTTTTGACATGTTGCGAGTTAGCTTTCAATTCGGTATCTTCGGATGAGATTTGCTTAACGATCTTATTGACGTTTCACCAGCACAACTCTCAGGGTATCTGTGACGAAAATGGTACTGAAACGGACTAAAGGCCGAAATACTAAATGTCTTTTTCCAAAGCTGTTTCACAGAGGAAGACTGCACTGTAGTTCCGTTTTCAAGAAGGGACGTCGAACAGATGTGCAGAACTATAGAGCTATCCCTCTCTAACGTCGACCGCTTGTAGAATTTTGGAACACGTGTTATGTTCGAGACTGGAGACTAGAAATCTACTCTGTAGGAATCGGCATGGGTTCCGAAAAAGACGATCGTGTCGAACCCAGCTCGCGCTATTCGTCCACGAGACTCAGAGGGCCGTAGACACCGGTTCACAGGTAGATGCCGTGTTTCTTGACTTCCGCAATGAGTTCGATACAGCTCCCCACAGTCGTTTAATGAACAAAGTAAGAGCATGTGGACTATCAGACCAATTGTGTGATTGGATTGAAGAGTTCCTAGATAACAGAACGCAGCATGTCATTCTCAATGGAGAGAAGTCTTCCGAAGTAAGAGTGATTTCAGATGTGCCGTAGGGGAGTGTCGTAGGACCGTTGCTATTCACAATATACATAAATGACCTTGTGGATGACATTCGAAGTTCACTGACGCTTTTTGCGGATGATGCTGTGGTGTATGGAGAGGTTGTATCAATGGAAAATTGTACTGAAATGCAGGAGGATCTGCAGCGAATTGACGAATGGTGCAGGGAATGGCAATTGAATCTCAATGTAGACAAGTGTAATGTGCTGCGAATACATAGAATGAAAGATCCCTTATCATTTAGCTACAATACAGCAGGTCAGCAACTGGAAGCAGTTAATTCCATAAATTATCTGGGAGTAGTGTTTAGGAGTGATTTAAAATGGAATGATCATATAAAGTTGATCCTCGGTAAAGCAGATGCCAGACTGAGATTCATTGGAAGGATCCTAAGGAAATGCAGTCCAAAAACAAAGGAAGTAGGATACAGTACACCTGTTCGCCCACTGCTTTAATACTGCTCAGCAGTGTGGGATCCGTACCAGATAGGGTCGTTAGAAGCGATAGAGAAGATCCAACGGAGAGCAGCGCGCTTCGTTACAGGATCATTTAGTAATCGCGAAAGCGTTACGGAGATGATAGATAAACTCCAGTGGAAGATTCTGCAGGAGATACGCTCAGTAGCTCGGTACGGGCTTTTGTTGAAGTTTCGAGAACATATCTTCACCGAGGAGTCAAGCAGTATATTGCTCACTCCTACGCATATCTCGCGAAGAGACCATGAGGATAAAATCAGAGAGATTAGAGCCCACACAGAGGCATACCGACAATCCTTCTTTCCACGAACAATACGAGACTGGAATAGAAGGGAGAACGATAGAGGTACTCAAGGTACCTTCCGCCACTCACCGTCAGGTGGCTTGCGGAGTATGGATGTAGATGTAGATGTATTCACTGTCTGTCCAAAAAGATCCGAGACTGACATAGGGCAAGCTTTAAAAGGTAAATGGAGCACGTTTAGCCGTATCGCTGATGAAATATGAAGAGCGCTACATAAAACTTACAAGTAGTAACGACCAAATACAAGATCACGACCGGACAAACACCCTATGCCACTACATGATACGTGGGGTAATAGAGATTCGAACACTGATATGGAAACATAGAGATACAAATGATGACACGAACACACCAGTATGGCCAGATAAAGATGGCATAGTAGCAGATCACACGACTGCAACAACACTGAAACTTATGTAAACATGTAATTTGGAAATAGTAATAAGAAATAAAACAACGGATTTTAGTGTTTGTACAATGTAAAACAAGTATTTTGGATCATTATTTTCAAGCATGTAATTGTGTACTATGCAAACTGTATAAGGTGCAAACTGTGAGATATGTGAACTTTATAATAGTGTACGTAAAAATACATATGCAGTATAATAAGGCTCAAGTAGACAAACACTGACGCAGAACACAGACAAGAAGTGTCCTTCAGTGAGACGAAGCTCGAAGTCTCGTTTCCGACGCTTTCATCCCCCCCCCCCCTTTCCCTCGCTAGTGGCGCAGGCATTTGGAGAAAGTAACTGTAGTAACAAATACTACTGCCACACCTCATACACAAACCGTGTAGAGGTAATCTCATGACATAGTGGCAACTATAGTACAGCAGAAGAGGTAGGCGAGAAGTTATTATCGAAGACCTCTCACTTGAAACAGCCAGGTAAAGCGACCTCTTTATCTATCTACGTCTTTCCCATCGTCTATTGTATTCTTCTTAAGAACACAGAAATATTCATTTTCTTTTTCCAAAATTTATTTTAAATACGACATGTGCTTTTTTTTGACAGTACAATTATTTAAAAAAGAGGACAAATAACAGCGCTGAGAAAAGCTGCAGGAAAAGATGAAGAGGCGATTTCTGCGGCTTTGTTACCAGTTTTTAGTAGCAAACGACGCACCATAGTCACCATGGCGGTGAGCCACTCTATAATATTAATGAGTAAATAAATAAATAATGTTTATTCCTGGTGTATAAGCGACGTCAGCACAGTAACCACGACGACAGTATGAGCTAACAACGGCAAACAACAGCTGTGTCGTCGTTTTGTTTTTTTGTTTTTTTTTTTACATTTATGTGCCACACACCGACGACCACAATTGAAAAGACCGTCAAAAACGTTAAAATATACATCTGTTCCAAACTCATTCTGTACATTCAGGAATTTGCCCTCTCCCTTGCGTTTCGTAATGTAGATGTCCAGTTCTTCTAAAATATCTGTTTACTTTTCTCAACTTTATCTAAAACTAGCTCAGTACCGTGTGTCGCCGGTGTAAGTACTTATTCCATTTCTGTTAGTCCATCTCCTTGCCCTTCGCTCTGACCTTCTCCTCTGCTCCCCTCACTAGCCCTCTCCATCTCCCCTCTCTCTCTCCAGCTCCTCCATCCCTCAGTCACCGTTAATCTCCCCCCGCCCCTCCCTCTATCTATGTGCTTCACCCTATCTCCCTCTGTCCATCTGGCCCTCCCCACTCTCTCGTCCATCTATCTGCTCCTCTTTCCATTCTTTGATCATTTCCCCATAACCGTGTCAGTGTCCTCCTTCGCCTTCTCTGTTCATCTGTTCCTTGCCCTTCTCTCTCCATGTTATCACCTCCACCCCAGTAGGAGGTTGCTTGTTCTTACCCCCACAGTTTCACTTTCTACATAGCAATAAATGTGTGTGCCAAGTTCGGCTGAAACCGATCCAGGGGATTAGTAAGAGGTTTTTGCCTGCAGGTTTGCCCACATACGCACATGCCACATAAATTTTACGCATTGTTTAATACATTTCACATATATCTGCATTCGCATTTCACTTGTATCCCTAGCGAATTTCGCCCTGGAGTTTCGTTTTCATTCAGCTCAAAATTCATCACGTCATATCTCCTGAACCATGTCTCATACAAGATATAAAATTTCGACAGTCATTCAATAATTGAAGAGACGAATTGGTCTGGACGAAACAGCGCGTATTTTTACAAAATAATACTTTTTCTACTTTTCAACATAATCCCCTTGAACATTTATGCACTCGTTCCAACAGGCTACAACCTTTTTTATCCAAGCTGCAAAGAACTCTATCTTGATGTTCAAACCAATTTCCCACGAACTTTTTCACGTCCTCGTTGTCCTGGAACCTCTTCGAACGTAATACCTCGTTCTATGCGCCGAACAAATGGAAATCACAAGGTGCTAAATCAGGACTGTAAGAGGGATGAGGCAGTGCTTCTCAGCCCATTTTGGCGATGGTTTCACGGGTTAGTTGAGCAATATGAGGACGTGCGTTGTCTTGCTGGAGAATCACACATCTCCTCTGAGATCCACGACGTTCCTGTCTCATGACTGGCTTCACCTTATTTAAAAACAAATCCGAATAGTATTGGTTGTTCATTGTACTCTGCTCTTCGAGATAATCACAAAAATAACTGGACCTCCGGCATCCCAAGACACCGTCAATATGACTTTTCCTGCTCGTGTTTGTGTTTTGAATTTTTTCTTGACAGGTGAGTTGCTGTGCTTCCACTCCATGCTTTGTCTTTTTGATGCTGGCTCATAATAGTGAACCCAAGTTTCATCACAAGTTAAAATTTTGTTGAGGAAGTGTTCACCTTCTCTTTCATAACGTTCGTTTAGTTCTGTGCACACTCTCAGCCTGTTTCCTTGTGTAGCCGCGTCAACTCCTTTGGGACCCATCTTGCTCATATTTTGCGGGACTTCAGCTTGCTACAGATAAAGTTATGAACTGTACCAGTACTAACTTGAACATTATCAACTCTCATTTGCACAATCACACGGCGGTCGGCACGAGTGATGTCATCAATTCGACTTTCAAGTGAGGGAGTTAAAACTGCAACTGGTCGGCCAGAACGGTCTTCGTCAGTCACGACAATTTTTGAGTTGCTCTATCCACCAGTAAAAATTTACACGATTCATTCAACCTTCACCATAAACTTTAGACATTCTACTGTATATATTCACTGTTTACTCGCTTTCAGCAAGTAAAAAAGGAATAATAGAACGTTGGACAACTAATGCGGACGTTTCAGGCGGATTCGCCATCTTGAAATGTATTTTTGAGGTTATAAAGAAAACAATGTTGATACCTCAGCTTATCAGGACTCATCCCAGTGATGTCAACGTGAAGCCATAAAAGCATCAAACTTTCCCTACTAACAGTTTTTTTCCCCAGACCAATTTGTCTCTTTAATTATTGAATGACCCTCGTAGAATGATACAATTTTGTACATACACTCAGCGGCATATGTGAACAGTGTCTGTGAAATGTGTTGTGAATAGAGTACGTAACAAAGAAGTAATAAATTTAAACGTCACGCATGATGTCACAATTTCTTACGCATCTCAGTGTTTATTATGTCGTATCTTCTGAACCCTGTGTTGTACAATGATATAGTTTTGCAAGCGCATTTCGTGGTATATGTGAACACTGTCTCCAAGATCTATCGTGAGTACAGTTAGTAGTAAAGAAGTAACAAATCAGAACCTCATGCCCGATGCGACAGTTTTCAGGATGAACGGTGAAAATGCAGTAAGCGACAAACTTTTTTTTCACTTTCATCATTTTGTGGGAGTTGTCAATGAGATGAAGTTTCGTGAGTATTTGATATCATATGTATAATCCGATACAAGTTACTAAGTGCTCTCATGCTCAAATGCTGGATGAATAAAATTCGGGTATACGTGCCCTGTGGGCTACACCTCTATTTCACCCCCACTCCCTTAAGCATCTCGTGGTCTAGCAGCTAGCGTTGCTGCCTTTGGTTCACGTAGTCCCGCGTTGATTCCCGGCTAGGTTGGGGATTTTGTCTGCCCGGGGACTGGGTGTCTGCGTTGTCCTCATCATTTCATCGTCATCATTCGTTACCGTTGGACTGTGTAAAAGCTAGGACTTTGTAGGGGTGCTGATGGCCTCGCTCCCCCACTCCCAGGCTGGATATCCTTATCCCCACAGCGATTCTTTCCAGACAGTAACGGTTGTTGAAATTTGTGCACTGGTTTACAGGAGATGTACCATATAATATGTGTGGATTTATAGTTGCTCAGGAATGTTATCAGTATTACGTACTTCTTTTCGCATAAAAAGTAAAGCCATCATGGATCTGTTTTGAACACCACAGTGCTTTACTAGGCATGGTGCCGTTGGAGATGGTGCGCCGTTTCCTTCCTCCAACCTTTGAACTGACTCACGCAGCCAGTTTATAACGAGGTGGCGCAGTGGTTAGCACACTGGATTCGCATGCGGGAGGACTATGTGTGGTTCAAACAAGCATCCGGCCATCCTGATCAAGATTTTTCGTGATTCCCCTAAATCGCTTCAGGCAAACCGATGACCTCATTGTTTGGTTTGGAATGCCACAGAAATTTATTGACATAACTTACAGAATTGGTAAATGTGTCATTTTGTAGAAAACAACGTTAGATTTGATTCCCATAGTGCACATTCCGCCACCAGGGCTGCCACCGTAGTGCACAGCTAAAATGGCAGCTTTCAGTGGTGCGGAGTGTGCTCGCAGTGTGTTTTGGTTTCATGAAACGAAATCTGCAACAACTGTTCGGCGTAAATTTTGCAACGGATACGCTAAAGGACACAGAAATCAAGGCGACGTGCGGCTGTCATTCCACAAAAGACTTTCTCGCGAGTTCTGCATAGACGTTTACACTTGAAACACTGCCGTCGCAAAAATTACGCTCATTTGCTGCAACGAGTGCGACTGAGAAATTGATTACCGGTGGAACATTTGCCGCATTAGAAGTAGTAATCACGGACGGAAATGACACTCGACGCTTTTATGTGAAACTGGAGACTGTTATAAAATGATATATGTATGTATTCTTTAAGTTACCCCAATAACTTTCTATATCTGTGAGCCCTTTTCGTCTCAGCCTGTATAAGCCTAATGCCGTCTTATTGCTCGATTACGTGTGCTCCTTAAATCTCTCATCAAAGGATCTGCCTGTCTGGTCAAATGGTCGTACGGGAAGGTCCCAACTTCATCGCTACTTCGGAGATGCACCGTCCCATCGCTCGTGCGCCGACTGTAACACCACGTTCAAACTCACTGAAATCTTGATAGCCTGCCACTGTAAGCAGCAGTAACCGATCTAACAACTGCGCCAGACACTTTCTGTCTTATATAGGCGTTGCGACCGCAGCGCCTTATTCTGTCTGTTTACATATCTCTGCGTTTGAAAAGGCATCCGTACACCAGTTTCTTTGGCGCTTCAGTGTACGATTGCTTTGCTTTCCGTCTCGCAGCCCGTCTTTCTGACTGTCCGTCCGACTGTTAACCCTTTTCCTCTGGAACAGGTTGGCGTATCAACTTCAGACTTATGTCACACAATAAAGTCTATGATCTCTTGGCGGTGTAAAAAATTGAAGCGTCTACCTCAGTGCCATCAAAAGATTCCATCATTTCTGTCACATATATTGATAGTTGCAATCTCTCATCAAAACATACAAGGTAGTTGGCGTCGACCTAAAATCATGAAATTCGGCAAGAAGCAAGATTTCACGGTACAAGTAAAGGAAAAAATCTGGACATTGTTGTTTTGTGAATATATCACATAAAAATATATTTTGCCATATCAACACTTAAAGGCAAGGCCTCCGGTCCAGATTGTATACCAGTCAGGTTCCTCTCAGAGTATGCTGATAAAATAGCTCCATATTTAATAATTATATACAACCACTCGCTCACAGAAAGATCGGTACTTAAAGACTGGAAAATTGCTCGTCTCACCAATACCCAAAATGGGAAGTAGGAGTAATCCGCTGAATTACAGGCCTATATCACTAACGTCGACTTGCAGTACGGTTTTAGAACATATACTGTATTCGAACATTATGAAGTACCTCGAAGAAAACGATTTATTCACTCATAGTCAGCACGGGATCAGAAAATATCGTTCCTGCGGAACACAACTAACTCTTTATACTCATGAAGTAATGAGTGCTATCGACAGGGGATGTCAAATTGATTCCATATTTTTAGATTTCCAGAAGACTTTCGACACCGTTACTGACAAGCGTCTTCTAACCAAACTGCGTGCCTACGGAGTATCGCCTCGGTTGTGCGACTGGATTCCTGAGCTCCTGTCAGAAAGGTCACAGTTCGTAGTAATAGACGGAAAGTCATCGAGTAAAACAGAAGTAATATCCGGCGTTCCCCAAGCAAGTGTTATAGGCCCTCTATTGTTCGTGATGTATATTAACGACATAGGAGACTATCTGAGTAGCCGTCTTAGATTGTTTGCAGATGATGCTGTCATTTACCATCTTGTAAAGTCATCCGAAGATCAAAACGACTTGCAAAATGATTTAGATAAGATATCTGTATGCTACTAAAAGTGGCATTTGACCCTGAATAAAGAAAAGTCTGAAGTTATTCACATGAGTACTAAAAGAAATCCGCTAATTTTCAATTGCACGATGTCACACAAAGATCACATAGACAATGTTGTGGGTAGAGGAAATTCATTGGCAGAACACTTAGAAGGTGCAACAGGTCTACTAAAGAGACTGCTTAAACACGCTTGTCCTCCCTATTCTGGAGTACTGCTGTCGGCATCACTTGGGACTGACGGATGACATCGAAAGAGTACAAAGAAGGGCAGCTCGTTTTGTATTATCACGAAATAGGGGAGGTAGTGTCGCAGACATGATACCTGAATTCGAATGGCAATCATTAAAACAAAGGCGTTTTTCGTTGCGACGGGATCTTCTCATGAAATTTCAATCACCAGTTTTCTCCTCCGATTGCGAAAACATTCTGTTGGCACGCACCTACATAGGGAGAAATGATCATCACGATAAAATAAGAGAAATCAGTGCCCGCACGGAAAAAATTAAGTGCTCGTCTTTCCCGAGTGCCGTTCGAGAGTGGAACGGCGGAGAGACAGCATGAAGGTGGTTCACTGAACCCTCTGCCAGGCACTTTATTGTGAATAGCAGAGTAATCACGTAGATGTAGATGTTGCATTCAACATCCGTCAAAACGACAGACGAATATTACTGCATGAATACGTGAAAAGTAAGCTGTAGTGATGTTTTAGTAAATACATTAAAAGTGTTTTATTAAACCTTCTCTGTCTATATACACAAACCGAAGTCCCCCGCTCACTTATTTTTGTATTCCTGGTCTAGTCTGAGGAACTACTGTAGGGATTTTGATATGGTGTTGGGATTTCCGGGAGCAATATCTTGCCAATATCAATATCGATAACGAGCAAAAACCGTAGAGATTCTCGATGCCCAGGATGTATGAGATACACACACACACACACACACACACACATATATATATATATATATATATATATATATATATATATATATATATATATATATATAATGTGTGTGTGTGTGTTGTAATTAATCTTCAGTGCGCGAACCCTACTCCAACTTTCCCAATTTTTTCTCTTTGCCCTATTCTATTTTTTCGTAATATTCCATATGTGTGAGATTCTGTTGTGTTCTGTTGTCTTTTAAGTTTTCTTGTCGTCCGTTTGTGCAGAGACGTACACACAGTATACTTCACACACTATGTTCTGTGTACTTCAAATGGCTCAAATGGCTCTGAGCACTATGGGACTTAACATCTATGGTCATCAGTCCCCTAGAACTTAGAACTACTTAAACCTAACTAACCTAAGGACAGCACACAACACCCAGCCATCACGAGGCAGAGAAAATCCCTGACCCCGCCGGGAATCGAACCCGGGAATCAGGGCGTGGGAAACGAGAACGCTACCGCACGACCACGAGATGGGGGCTTCTGTGTACTGCTAGTCATGCTCGCTCTAAACTGTGGGCAAAACATTGCATGTTACGTTTAATATGTGTTTGACTCTGCAAAAATGGGCCACAAGAAAACTTAAGACAATTGAACACTGCAAAACCTCACACAGCAAAAACATTTCGAAGAAATGGCATAGTACACGGAGAGAGACGCTCTTTAAAGTGGAAATCACCTCCCGAAACGCATCACGAAAAATGTAAATAAAATAATATCGTGACTGGTAGTAGAAAAGTTATTTGTAAGCAAACGTTTGTTAATTATCGGCCATTACTGTGAAAATTTTCAGTGCTAGCATCAATAGCCGGTACACCATTGTATTCGTGTTTTTAAGAGCTTTCGAATGCCGTTAAAAAGCATATTGTTCCATTTATTAATAGGCCTATTTGCTTGCTTCAGCGCCTCGGTTGATACACAGACCAAAATAATGCGCACCTGTGTTGATGAGAATGTTCGAATGTGAACTGTTGAGGCCAGCTGGAAATGTTTAAATGTTATATTACGAAATTACTTCATTAATCACATGATAGTGACTCGGGTTTGAAAATGAACAAAAACTTTTCAAACTAGACATCAGTAGCTCAAAAGTGGACGCAACTGATCACAGAAATAGTAAGACTACACAAAGCTGCTGGTGCTTATGCTGACGCAATGTGGAACTTCCACAAATGGAGTTGTATTTATGTGAGTTGGAGAAACCGAACGCAGTATTCATAGTACAGCGCAGTTGGAAAGAAAATGGGTTGAAAGAGACCAAATTGGGTGCGTTGCGTCAGCGAGCGGCTTTGCATGAGATAAGGAGGTACTCGAGGAGATAAGCTGTTTAATTACGGGGAAGGTTACAAGGGACACCGGCCGCGTTATCTTCGCCACAGACGCAACTTGCTGGGCGATAGTGGTCAGTCAAGGTGACTGACTGCAACGGCGTTTCGCAAACAACTTCCCGACAACGATCTGGACGCCTTCTCAGCAAGAGGCGATTCGTATCTGTCCGCTTGTCGTAGACAGGCTATCAGGAGCCTGTGGTCACACCGTGGCAACTTCTGGGCTGCATCACAAGTACGAAGCCGGCACGCGTGTTGCTGGTAGAAGAGCGTGTGTAGTAGCGACAACTCCTGGGGCACCAGTCTCATCCATCAGTTCCTCAGGAGTGGCGACGGCATCGCGGTACACAGAAGAGCACAATCAGAGCTGATTCGTCAACGTTATAGTCCCAGCCTTCACTACTCACGATATGATTCAGTTACCTGTTATACAGGGTGGTCCATCGATCGCGACCGGGCCAAATATCTCACGAAATAAGCGTCAAACGAAAAAACTACACAGAACGAAACTCGTCTAACTTGAAGGGGGAAACCAGATGGCGTTGTGGTTGGCCCGCTAGATGGCGCTGCCATAGGTCAAACGGATATCAACTACGTTTTTTTAAATAGGAACCCCCATTTTTATTACATATTCGTGTAGTACTTAAAGAAATATGAATGTTTTAGTTGGACCACTTTTTTCACTTTGTGATAGATGATGCTGTAATAGTCGCAATTTTAGACGAACAGTTAGTAACAGGTATATCAGCGTAGGCTGAGCAAGTTCATGGGTTATGTTACTCTATACAGGAAAGCAGCAACTGCAGAAAACTGCAGCGATTCGCAATGTAACGTATTGCGAAAACATACGTCTGCTCTATGATTATATGAATGCGTGGTGTGTATTCTTTCGGACGTTCTAATAACAGTTTCATAACATAACATGGGCAATGCATCGACCTTCTTTAGTGCAGACACATAAGTACGCTCAAACTCCTCTGGGAATCTCAGAGTAGCGAACAAGGAGCACGTGGACTGCGGATAGGTGGCGCTAAGTAGGAATGTGGGTCCGCCGTCGTACTCAGGTCACTTAGGATAAACAGCGTGTGCTGGGTGGCACACGGGTCAACGCACGTGCCTAGCAGGCGCGGACGTACACGCGCTATGCAGCTCTTGGAGTCAATCGCGTCCATCTAAAAAGTATTTACTGGGGTTAACGAAGGCGATGGCCTGATGTACTTGGCGATGCTCTTTAGCTGCGATGTCTAAAGGATCGTCCTAAGAAATACCAAATTAAGATCAGCCTGAAGATGCCTAAATAAGGTGGAACGCGTAGTTGATAAAAAAAAACAAACTAAAATTGCAACCAAGACTGTCTTCAACTAATACTACTAAACACTGGGTTGCTGATTCATGCCACAGATGGATTGGAAGAATTTCTAAAAATTCCCGCGCTTCTAGATGCCAGTGCAGCGATGCACCATCCTGTTGGTAAATGAAGTCGTTCGGATCAGTCTCCAACGGTGGGAAAAGAGAGTTCTCAAGCATATCTAGGTAATAGTGTTCCTGACAAAGGAAAATGCACCATACACCTTTTCCTGTGAAACTGCACAAAACACATTAAATTTTTTGTACAAGTTCATGTGGTTGTCCAGTGCCCCATATCCCCACATTATGACGATTCATCCTTCTATTTAAATGGAATGTTGCCTCGTCCTTAACGTTATTTTTACCTTCACATTTCGCAAAAAAAAAGTTAAGGAACTGTTTTTAAATCTGTAACCTAAATGTGAAACCATACCCTATGTACAAAAAGGACAAATCATGTAATATTTCAGGACACCCATTGAAGATGCCTTGTAAAAAAGGCAAAGCGCGTCTGGGTGAATAAATTAAAATACAAATTTTATGTGCAGCATGCAAAAGGCATTTTCTTTGAAAAAACTGCAATTTAAATAATTTTGTTGTCGACAAGTTTTGTGACCTTTGGGGGCATTCGAAAATCTTTTTATATTCTTCAGCCTGGTTACCTACAGTTACGAAATCGACTACCGAATTCCTTAAAAGCAGCAGCAAAGCAATAACGAGCGTTAGCGTCGGGTGTTACTGAAAACGTCGGCACTCAGATAAGGCAGTCTGTTTCCAAGGGAGGGACTGCTTTTTTTACGACCAACCTGAGTTCATTTTCACAGAGGTCTGTGAGGACGCGTTCCGTAGCTAGACACTCACGTCCTCTATCTGCTCAAGTCCCCTCTTTGGCCATACATGTGCGATGCACCGTCCAATGTTACACAAGAGACCACTTTTAATGGACAATGCTTTCGTGGCGAAAAGTACTAGCTTCATACTGAAAGTAATAACGATCCAAAAAAATATGGAGAAATCCCCCTATATCTAAGTATCATCACAAGCTATTTCGTATCTCTCGTCTACCATCGAATCACACATAATATTAGTAATAAATAAATACTCATTGATAAATTACAACTTCATATTATTTGTTTCTAGTCTCAAAGCCTTATTTTGCTTTAACCACCTCCAACTAACCTTTAATGAGTACTTTCCACAACCCGCAGAGAGTATGACTTGTTTTGCATCATCAGTCTCCTGACTGGTTTCACGCCGCCCCGAAAAACATTCCTCTACAGTACCAATCTTTCCATCTCAGAGTAGCAATTACATCCTCGATGTATTTCAATCTCTGTCTTCCTCTGTACTTCTTTTCCCTCTATAGCACCCTCTCGTACCATGGAATCAGTCCCTTACGTCCAACAGATGTGCTGTCATCCTGTAATTTCTTATTGTCAGTGTTTTTCATGTATTGCTTTCCTTGCCTATTCAAAGAAGAACTTTGCCATTCCTTACCTTATCTGACCATCCAGTTTTCAACATTTTTCTCTAGTAACACATCTCAAATGCTTCCATTCCTCTGTTACTGTTTTCCCATAGCCCACCTTTCACTACCATACAATGCTTTGCTCCATGTGTACATACTCAGAATTTTCTTCCTCATGTTGAGGTTTATGATTGATACTCGTAAACTTCTCTTGGCCAGGAATGCTTGTTTTGCCAGTGCTAGTCTGCTTTTTATGTCTTCCTTTTTCCGTCCGTTTCCGGTTATTCGTCTACTTCTGGCTCATCCATTCTGCTGTTAAGTTTTTCGCTGTTTTCATTTCTGCTACTTCTCGTTACTGTCGTCTTCCTTCGATTTACTCTGTTTACTCTATTCAACAGATCCTGTAACTCTTCTTCACATTCACTTAGGATAGCAATATCATCAGCGAATATCATCACTCATATCTTTTCATTCTGGATGTTAATCCCAACCTTTAACCTTTCTTTTATTCCGCCATTGCCTCCTTGATGTACAGATTGAACAGTAGTGTCGAAAGGTCACACCCCTGTCTTACTCCATTTTTAATCCGAGCACTTCCTTCTTTGTCTTCCACCATTATTATTCCCTCTTGGCTCTTGTAGTAATTGTATACTACCCATCTTTTGCTATAGCTTACGCCTATTTTCTCAGAATTTCAAATATCTTGCCCCAGTTTAGATTGTCAAACGATTTTTACAGGGCAACGAATCCTATGAGGTGTCTTGTTTTTTATTCAGTCTCACTTCCATTATCAAATGCATCGTCAGAACCGCCTCTCTGATGTCTTTATCTTTCCTAAACCCAAACTGTTCGTCATCTAACAAATCCTTAATCTTTTTCTGTTCTTCCGTACGTCTTTGTTGTTAGCAGCTTGGATGCAATAATTCTCGCACTTGCCGGCTCTTGCAGTCTTCAGAATTGCGTGGGTGATGTTTTATTGCCACTTCCTCCAATGGCTTTAGAAATTCCGATGGAATGTTATCTATCCTTGTGCCCTATTTGATTTTAAGTCTTCCGAAGCTCTGCTAAATTCTGATTCTGATCATCAGAGAAGTCATCCCCCTCATGGATGCCTGCAGTGTAATCTTTCCTCCCACGGTCGCTCTCCTCTGCATTTAAGGGGAGTTACAACGGAAAACATTTTTTTTCACGTTTTCGGATTTTCATCTCAATATAAAATTTGCAATTTTCCGAATGAAATGACAAATATATCACTTATAAACGCACATGGGAAGTACTTTGTTTTATTTTTTAAAAATGTAATCTACACCGGTTCAAAATGTTAAAATTTTTACGTGCATTACTTCAAGATCTAATAAAATCGGTAATTTTTTACATAGAAGGCTGTGGATTGGTGTGTTGTAAAGGTTGAATGTCATGTCATATCCAGAAGAGGATGGGCAGCAACTTGAGGAATTTGAAACAAAGTTTGAGAAACAAGAAACTTTCTGATGGTAAAACCATAAGAGACAGGCTGACAGACAAAATGATTGATGAACTACAGCAGTATTATGGGATGGCCATTAGAAATAATACTGAGGGTTTGTTGAAAATGAGGCAGGCAGTATGGGCTGCTTTCTTCCAAAGACTGCCAACTGATTAAAAACCAGTACACCACCTTTGCCCTCCTGGCCTGATGAATGGGGCAATTACCGCAATGCCCAGTACTCAAACAGCTCATACCGCCATAAACATTACATCCCAGCAGCAGTCATGGGTATCATAAAACCTATTTACAGAGACCTGGCAAATCCTGAATTACTGTACAAGTGTCTGTATAGGTCAGACTCAAAATCCCAATGAGTCGTTCAATAATCTTATATGGACTCGCTTACCAAAAAATGTTTTTCTTGGAATGAAGACATTAAAACAGTGGGTCACTGATGCTGTTATTGATTTTAATGATGGTAACATTGAGAGGCCAGACAAACGTGTGGTCCCTGAAGAGGGGCAGCAGCCTTTTCAGTAGTTGCAAGGGCAACAGTCTGGATGATTGACTGGTCTGGCCTTGTAACACTAACCAAAACGGCCTTGCTGTGCTGGTACTGCAAACGGCTGAAAGCAAGGGGAAACTACGGCCGTAATTTGTCCCGAGAGCATGCAGCTTTACTGTATGGTTAAATGATGATGGCGTCCTCTTGGGTAAAATATTCCGGAGGTAAAATAGTCCCCCATTCGGATCTCCGGGCGGGGACTACTCAAGAGGATGTCGTTATCAGGAGAAAGAAAACTGGCGTTCTACGGATCGGAGCGTGGAATGTCAGATCCCTTAATCGGGCAGGTAGGTTAGAAAATTTAAAAAGGGAAATGGATAGGTTAAAGTTAGATATAGTGGGAATTAGTGAAGTTCGGTGGAAGGAGGAATAAGACTGCTGGTCAGGTGACTACAGGGTTATAAACACAAAATCAAATAGGGGTAATGCGGGAGTAGGTTTAATAATGAATAGGAAAATAGGAATGCGGGTAAGCTACTACAAACAACATAGTGAACGGATTATTGTGGCCAAGATAGACACGAAGCCCACGCCTACTACAGTAGTACAAGTTTATATGCCAACTAGCTCTGCAGATGACGAAGAAATTGAAGAAATGTATCATGAAATAAAATAAATTATTCAGATTGTGAAGAGAGACGAAAATTTAATAGTCATGGGAGACTGGAATTCGAGAGTAGGAAAAGGGAGAGAAGGAAACATAGTAGGTGAATATGGATTGCGGGTAAGAAATGAAAGAGGAAGCCGCCTGGTAGAATTTTGTGCAGAGCACAACTTAATCATAGCTAACACTTGGTTCAAGAATCATGAAAGAAGATTGTATACATGTAAGAAGCCTGGAGATACTGACAGGTTTTAGATAGATTATATAATGGTAAGACAGAGATTTAGAAACCAGATTTTAAATCGTAAGACATTTCCACGGGCAGATGTGGATTCTGACCACAATCTATTGGTTATGACCTGTAGATTAAAACTGAAGAAACTGCAAAAAGGTGGGAATTTAAGGAGATGGGACATGGATAAACTAACTAAACCAGAGGTTGTACAGAGTTTCAGGAAGAGCATAAGGGAACAATTGACAGGGATGGGGGAAAGAAATACAGTAGAAGAAGAATAGGTAGCTTTCAGGGATGAAGTAGTGAAGGCAGGAGAGGATCAAGTAAGTAAAAAGACGAGGGCTAGTAGAAATCCTTACGTGACAGAAGAAATACTGAATGTAATTGATGATAGTAGAAAATATAAAAATGCAGTAAATGAAGCAGGCAAAAAGGAATATAAACGTCTCAAAAATGAGATCGACAGGAAGTGCAAAATGGCTAAGCAAGCATGGCTAGAGGACAAATGTAAGGATGTAGAGGCTTATCTCACTAGGGGTAAGATAGATACAGCCTACAGGAAAATTAAAGAGGCCTTCAGAGAAAAGAGAACCACTTGTATGAATATCAAAAGCTCAGATGGAAACCCAGTTCTAAGTAAAGAAGGGAAAGCTGAAAGGTGGAAGGAGTATATAGAGGGTCGATACAAGGGCGATGTACTTGAGGACAATATTATGGAAATGGAAGAGGATGTAGATGAAGATGACATGGGAGATATAATACTGCGTGAAGAGTTTGACAGAGCACTGAAAAACCTGAGTCGAAACAAGGCCCCGGGAGTAAACAGCATTCCGTTAGAACTACTGACAGCCTTGGGAGAGCCAGTCCTGACGAAACTCTACCATCTGGTGAGCAAGATGTATGAGACAGGCGAAATACCCTCAGACTTCAAGAACAATATAATAATTCCAATTCCAAAGAAAGCAGGTGTTGACAAATGTGAAAATTACCGAACTATCAGTTTAATAAGTCACGGCTGCAAAATACTAACGCGGATTCTTTACAGGCGAATGGAAAAACTAGTAGAAGCCGATCTCGGGGAAGATCAGTATGGATTACGTAGAAATGTTGGGACACGTGAGGCAATACTGACCCTACGACTTATCTTAGAAGCTAGATTAAGGAAAGGCAAACCTACGTTTATAGCATTTGTAGACTTAGAGAAAGCTTTTGACAATGTTGACTGGAATACGCTCTTTCAAATTCTGAGGGTGGCAGGGGTAAAATACAGGGAGCGAAAGGCTATTTACAATTTGTACAGAAACCAGATGGCAGTTATAAGAGTCGAGGGGCATGAAAGGGAAGCAGTGGTTGGGAAGGGAGTGAGACAGGGTTGTAGTCTCTCCCCGATGTTATTCAATCTGTATATTGAGCAAGCAGTGAAGGAAACAAAATTCGGAGTGGGAATTAAAATCCATGGAAAATAAATAAAAACTTTGAAGTTCGCCGATGACATTGTAATTCTGTCAGAGACAGCAAAGGACTTAGAAGAGCAGTTGAATGGGATGGATAGTGTCTTGAAAGGAGGGTATAAGATGAACATCAACAAAAGCAAAACGAGTATAATGGAATGTAGTCGAATTAAGTCGGGTGATGCTGAGGGAATTAGATTAGGAAATGAGACACTTAAAGTAGTAAAGGAGTTTAGCTATTTGGGGAGCAAAATAAGTAATGATGGTCGAAGTAGAGAGGATATAAAATGTAGACTGGCAATGGCAAGGAAAGCGTTTCTGAAGAAGAGAAATTTGTTAACATCGATTATTGATTTAAGTGTCAGGGAGACGTATCTGAAAGTATTTGTATGGAGTGTAGTCATGTATGGAAGTGAAACATGGACAATTACTAGTTTGGACAAGAAGAGAATAGAAGCTTTTGAAATGTGGTGCTACAGAAGAACGCTGAAGATTAGATGGGTAGGTCACATAACTAATGGGGAAGTATTGAATAGGACTGGGGAGAAGAGAAGTTTGTGGCACAACTTGACTAGAAGAAGGGATCGGTTGGTAGGACATGTTGTGAGGCATCAAGGGACCACCAATTTAGTATTGCAGGGGAGCGTGGAGGGTAAAAATCGTAGAGGGAGACCAATACACTAAGCAGATTCAGAAGGATGTAGGTTGCAGTAGGTACTGGGAGATGAAGAAGCTTGCACAGGTGTAGTATGGAAAGCTGCATCAAACCAGCCTCAGGACTGAAGACTACAACAACAACAACAACAACAACAACAACAACATTGGTTGCGTGAAAGTGCTACAGCATGTGGGAATTAATCCTGAAGCAAATCAGAGAACTTGAACGTATGGACAAGGTTCGCATTAATAAAGCAGAGTATGCAATACAGTTGGTCACTGAGGAGTCCAGAAAAAAGAGAAGAAGAAAAACCTTGGAAAAAGGTGTAGAGGGTGATATACAGTACGGTGCAGGGTGCTTCTGAGTAATTAAAAATAAAAAAATGAAGCATCTTTTGAAACTTTAGAAGCCATTCCTGAAAATTTATATATTCTGTTGCGTTTTTCTCTAAATCTCAGAAACCACTTCAAGTAGCGTATTCACATGTTCAGGGAGTAATAAAATACACATCCTGAGTCTACTGAACTAAAAGAAGAACACAATGTTATGTATAATTAAAATTGTTTAGGCTAATGTACAAAAAAGTACACAAAAAAATTTAACCGTGCAATTAGAAAATTGTAGTTCTGAAAGCAGTGGCTGAAATGCAATTATTGTAGTTCAGTAGACTTAGAACATACAGTCTAATGTCCTGTAAAAGTTTCATGTCAATGGTTACAGTGGTTCCTGAAATACGGGGACGCCAAGTCACTAAATTTAACATTGTCGGAGTAGGGCGTTGCAACTCCCGTTAACAGCGGAGTTCCCGTTCTACTCTTAATGTTACCGCCCACGCTTTTGATTTCACCAAAGGTTGTTTTGTCTTTTCTGTTTGGTGAGTCAGTCCTTCTGATAATCATTCCTTTTTCGATCTCTACATATTTCTCACTCAGCCATTTCTCCCTACCTTCTTTGCGCTTCCTATTTATTTATGTGTTTGTGTACTCATGAATTTTCCTGAACATTTTAGTACTTCCTTCTTTCGTCGGTCAGCTGAAGTATTTCTTCTATCAACATCGTTTCTTCGCAATTACCTTCCTTGTAACTACGTTTTTGTTCCCAACTTCTGTTATTGCCTTTTTCACAGACGTACATTCCACTTGAATTGCGCTGCCTACTGACCATTGTCGCAGTATCTATAGTCTCAAAGCACTTCGAGCAAATGTCTTCATTCCTTAGAATTTCCGTATCGCATTTCTTAGGCATTTTCCTATAATATGAAATAGCGGTGTGAGCTCTGAATTGCATCCGGGTCGGTCACGTAGCCAGCACACAGCAGTCGAGAACATAGATGTCGCGATGTGTTTACCAAGGTATGGGGAGCTCCTTTAATCAACACTGAAGCGCTTATTCAAATACAGAGACACGTAGACAGGCAGAATACGGCGCTGCTGTCGGCAACGCCTGTACAGGACAAAAAGCGTCTGGCGCAGTTGTTAGATCGCCTACTGTTGCTAGAATGGCAGGTTGTCAAGATTTAAGTGAGTCTGAACGTGGTGTTATAGTCGGCGCAGGACGATGGGACACACCATCTCCGAGGTAGCGATGAAGTGGCGATTTTTCCGTACGACCATTTCACGAGTGTACCGTGAATATCGGGAATCCGGTAAAACATCAAATCTGCTACATGGCTGCGGCCGGCATAAAGAGCCTGCAAGAACGGGACTGACGAGGACTGAAGAGAATCGTTCAACGTGAGAGAAGTGCAACCGTTTCTCAAATTTCTGCAGATTTCAGTGCTGGGCCACCAACGTGCGAACAACTCAACGAAGCATAATCCATATGGGCTTTCGGAGCCGAAGGCCCACTCGTGTACCCTTAATGACTTCACGACACAAAGCTTTACGCCTCGGTTGGGCCCGTTAACACAAATATTGGATTGTTGATGACTGGAGACATGATGTCTGGTCGGACGAGTCTCGTTTCAAACTGTATCGATCGGATGGACGTGTACGGGTATGAAGACAACCTCATGATTCCCTGGACCCCGCATGTCAGCAGGGGACTGTTCAAGCGGGTGGAGGCTCTGTAATGGTGTGGGGCGTGTGCAGTTGGAGTCATATGGGACCCCTGATATGTCTAGATACGACTGTGACAGGTGACACGTACGTAAGTCTGACATGCTGTATCCATTCATGTCCGTTGTGCATTCCGAGGGACTTAGCCAATTACATCAGGACAATACAACACCTGTAACTAGGCTGTTTAGGTTTTTATGTTGGTAACGCCACGTAGCGCTCTATATGAAAATCACTGACTATGCTGTGTGAAGTCTGTGGCTGGTTTGCATTGTTGGAATATTTGCTATTGTAGTGTTGGGCTGTTGGCTGTTAACAGCGCGTAGCGCTGCGCAGTTGGAGGTGATCCGCCAGCAGTGGTGGATGGGGGGAGAGAGATGGCGGAGTCTTGAGAGCGGATGATCTGGACGTGTGCCCATCAGAAAGAGTAAATTTGTAAGACTGGATGTCATGAACTGATATATATATATATATACACTCCTGGAAATGGAAAAAAGAACACATTGACACCGGTGTGTCAGACCCACCATACTTGCTCCGGACACTGCGAGAGGGCTGTACAAGCAATGATCACACGCACGGCACAGCGGACACACCAGGAACCGCGGTGTTGGCCGTCGAATGGCGGTAGCTGCGCAGCATTTGTGCACCGCCGCCGTCAGTGTCAGCCAGTTTGCCGTGGCATACGGAGCTCCATCGCAGTCTTTAACACTGGTAGCATGCCGCGACAGCGTGGACGTGAACCGTATGTGCAGTTGACGGACTTTGAGCGAGGGCGTATAGTGGGCATGCGGGAGGCCGGGTGGACGTACCGCCGAATTGCTCAACACGTGGGGCGTGAGGTCTCCACAGTACATCGATGTTGTCGCCAGTGGTGCACGTGCCCGTCGACCTGGGACCGGACCGCAGCGACGCACGGATGCACGCCAAGACCGTAGGATCCTACGCAGTGCCGTAGGGGACCGCACCGCCACTTCCCAGCAAATTAGGGACACTGTTGCTCCTGGGGTATCGGCGAGGACCATTCGCAACCGTCTCCATGAAGCTGGGCTACGGTCCCGCACACCGTTAGGCCGTCTTCCGCTCACGCCCCAACATCGTGCAGCCCGCCTCCAGTGGTGTCGCGACAGGCGTGAATGGAGGGACGAATGGAGACGTGTCGTCTTCAGCGATGAGAGTCGCTTCTGCCTTGGTGCCAATGATGGTCGTATGCGTGTTTGGCGCCGTGCAGGTGAGCGCCACAATCAGGACTGCATACGACCGAGGCACACAGGGCCAACACGCGGCATCATGGTGTGGGGAGCGATCTCCTACACTGGCCGTACACGACTGGTGATCGTCGAGGGGACACTGAATAGTGCACGGTACATCCAAACCGTCATCGAACCCATCGTTCTACCATTCCTAGACCGGCAAGGGAACTTGCTGTTCCAACAGGACAATGCACGTCCGCATGTATCCCGTGCCACCCAACGTGCTCTAGAAGGTGTAAGTCAACTACCCAGGCTAGCAAGATCTCCGGATCTGTCCCCCATTGAGCATGTTTGGGACTGGATGAAGCGTCGTCTCACGCGGTCTGCACGTCCACCACGAACGCTGGTCCAACTGAGGCGCCAGGTGGAAATGGCATGGCAAGCCGTTCCACAGGACTACATCCAGCATCTCTACGATCGTCTCCATGGGAGAATAGCAGCCTGCATTGCTGCGAAAGGTGGATATACACTGTACTAGTGCCGACATTGTGCATGCTCTGTTGCCTGTGTCTATGTGCCTGTGGTTCTGTCAGTGTGATCATGTGATGTATCTGACCCCAGGAATGTGTCAATAAAGTTTCCCCTTCCTGGGACAATGAATTCACGGTGTTCTTATTTCAATTTCCAGGAGTGTATATTATGACTTCTGAACACTACTAAGGTAAGTACATTGTTCTCTATCAAAATCTTTCATTTGCTAATTATGCCTATCAGTAGTTAGTGCCTTCAGTAGTTAGAATCTTTTATTTAGCTGGCAGTATTGGCGCTCGCTGTATTGCAGTAGTTCGAGTAACGAAGATTTTTGTGAGGTAAGTGATTCATGAAAGGCATAGGTTATTGGTAGTCAGGGCCATTCTTTTGTAGGGATTATTGAAAGTCAGATTGCGTTGCGCTAAAAATATTGTGTGCCAGTTTGGTGTTGATCAGAATAAGTAAAGAGAGAAATGTCTGAGCACCTAACGTAAGGGGTTTACCAGTACAGTAATTCATAATTGGGCATATCTGGGATGCCTTGTAACGTACTGCTCAGAAGAGATGTGCAAGCCTCGCAGGATAGCCGTGCAGTATTCGTGGTGTCAGTTCCTTCCAGCAGTATTTCAGACGTTAGTAGAGTCCATCCCACGTGTTGCGGCGCTTCTTCCTGGTCGCGGGAGCCCAACGCGATGTTAGGCAGGTGCACCAGTTTGTTTGGCTCTTCAGGGCATATAGTTTCAGGAGATGAAATCCTTTCGAGGTCGTCAGTCTTCTCGTTCTACAAACTTAGGTCAAATCCTTGTAGGCGATGGTGCCGGGTTTCGACATGAGTTTTAAGACCCTACCTGACATCCGCAGCCAGCATCACATCACCAGCTCAAAGCACTGTCCACTGTATTCACTTGTGTAAGTCGTGCACTACGGTATCTATCCTAGTGACGAAGAGCAGCGCAGGCAGAGCCCAGCCCTGCTCACCTTTCAGCTGTCAGAGGGAAGGAAGCCATCCAGCCTCACACCCGGCTACTCGGCCGTTTCCAGCCAGCTGATGCACAGCAGTGGCATTAATTCCGGACTCTCGGCTGAAATGTTCCTACATTTTAACATCACGATACGTAACTAAGTTTTTATATATTAAACTATTAAATTGTGGCTTTATTTATGATATGTCCTACTGTATACTTACCATTTTTGGAGAACATGTTATCAATAGACTTACTTAGGAGAAGAAAAGCTTCATAGCGAAGATCGGAATAAAACACGGTATCGTTTATAATTCTAATTAATATTGTCTTTGTATTGGTAGCTGGTGAGGAGGAAAGTTGGTTGGTTCAAATGGCTCTGAGTACTATGGGACTTAAAAAATGGTTCAAATCGCTCTCAGCACTATGCGACTTAATTGCTGAGGTCATCAGTCGCTTAGAACTTAGAACTAATTAAGCCTAACTAACCTAAGGACATCACACACATCCATGCCCGAGGCAGGATTCGAACCTGCGACCGTAGCGGTCACGCGGTTCCAGACTGAAGCACCTAGAACCGCTCGGCCACTCAGACCGGTGGAAAGTTAGTTATCAGTATTTTACTAATGATCTCATTCATAAGCAGCCATATCACGGTCATCACAGTCGCTCAAGAAAGTTATAATTAAGCTTTACTTGTTTAATCAGAATCGGAAGATGACTCTCCTTGTCCGCAGTCTCGATGTTTCGAAGCGATCTGTAATCCTGTGTAAATAAAATGGTTTTCTTGCGTTGCGTAGTCAGTCGGGAAACCTCAGATCAAGCGGAAAGTTTCTTTGATTAATTATCTGATGAAATAATGGAGCTCTTGGATCTGATAATTGCAGGTTCGTTTCCAATTCATCGCAAGATCCCTTCTGATTACCAACGAAACGACACCTCCGTGCAGATTTCCAATTAGAGAATACGTATATAATGAAATTCCTTAGACACCTTTGATCTAAATGCTTAGTATATATTTTCTTAAGTAGCATTCAATATATTTTCAATCTCTTTCTTCCAGTAATCTCGATAGCAAAATTACAATTATTCAGTGCGGCTATTCGGCACGGAGAAGATCCAACAAGTCCCCTCAACACACCAGACAGAATATTACAAAGAGTAATTATGCGGTCATGGAATAATAATAGTACTGTATACTATTTTGCGCATCCATTCTGCGAATATATAGATGGTCAAGTAGGAAACGTAATTCACTCATAAAATTGTGCAGGTATGTGAATGAATTTTGAGCTTAGATTAAATCAGAAAGAATTTTGTGTGGAGGTTAATGTGAAAAGAATTTTGTAGGATGGTTATAAATGTAAATGAATTTTTTGGGATTGTTACACTGTGAAAGAATTTTGTTTTGAGGTTACACTAAATTAGAACCATTATTCATATTATTTATTTTATATTTTCGTGGGGAGGTTACACTTGGCTACAACCGGCCAGGATCGTATTTCTTTGTGAATCTCTGAGAACTAGTCATATATCTGCTCTTATTTACTTAAATGTAGTTTGCATCTGGCGCAACGCATTTACTAATTTGTCACTTTTTCTTTCACAGATCATCGGCAATTTATTGCTCTTTGTTGTAATTGTGTTTGTTCCATTTCGCTTTATCTTTGTTTCATTTTGTGCTTAATTTTGATTTGTGAAAAATGCCACGAAAAAGGTTACAAGTGATTCACTGCCACGTCTACGTAGACATTTTCCAAGCGCATGTGAGTGTCTGCGCTGCTCTGATTTTCCGCCAGAAGAAACTCAATGACAGCTGTCTGCTCGGACGCTCCTCCATTACACGCGCCATTTTGAAAGTTATGTATAGCGGCGGCATCTATCCGAACTTCATGAAAAGGTAGGACTAAGGCTGGAGTATTCCACTATGTACCACAACCAATTCCTTTTTTTCAACCGAAACTGGTGCAGAAAAGAATGTTGAATTACTCATTGAACGGCCCTTGCACCAACCAGTCCGACTGGTACATACACGACAGCATTTCACTGCACCAAATCTGTCAGCGTTGGAGTGTCGCAGTGCCGCTTGCTACCAGTTCTACACACTCTACAAAGCTATTAGTATGGGCTTTGAATGACGTGAGCTTATCTTCCATTTTTCGGATGTGTTACCGGAAAACCCAACACTGCCCTTCAGCTGGTGCGTTCTAAGTTACTTGTCACGGCTGGCAATAAGGCGTCCACTTCACCAGTGTGTAATTGGGGACAATGTAAAACCTCCACGTGCTCGTACTGCCGTTGCTAAGGCGGTGTTCACGTGAACTGGCTGGCCGACATCCCGTTGCTCCCCAACACGTGAGAACCTGCAGAAACCACAGCCGTGTCCTGCGATATATCTGAGGTGAAATCTGGCCGCTGTTTACGAGTTTCTTATCGCGACACTCTCGAGTGGTGCCATGTCGCAGCGAATCCAGCCCAAACTGGATCGAGAGTGGCTCACGCACTCCAGGAACCTTTGTGCTTTAGCCCGAGTAACTGTAAGGAGACAGAGAGACACAGTAGAAGTTCGCATCTGACATCTACATCTACATCTTTACTCTACAATCCATTGTCAACTGCCACACACGAAATTAGTCGTGACATTGCTCACCCCATCCGCCACTGTAGCAGAGCGGTCAGCTCCGCTGACGAATATGTAGAGGGTCTGGGTTAGGGATGGTGGATATCGCTGAAACAACCTGGTTTTCGTAATATTGCTTTTTTTTTTTTTCAACGCCAGTTGAACCAGACTGTTGAATCCCTGAAAATAACCGGTTTCTGGAATAATAAGTCTTGCCAGAAAGACTCAAGGGAGGAGCAACGTCTCCGAAAATGTCCAGAGCAGTTCTGCACGAAACGTTAGGAACAGAAGAGTTTCGTGGACCACGACCTAATATCCCGAAAGGTTTACAAATACACACATAAAAAAAGTTATGCATCGCCCTGGTTCCTAGATCTTTTGAAGATAGTCACTGCGTGTGGATATTGTATCACAGTCCTGGCACAAAATCCTGGCACTGTTGAGAGGTGTCACTAAACCCGCCCAAATATCTAAACAAGGGAAGTGTGCAGGTGTCTCGGACATGGAGGAGATACAGAGAGGAACTGTCGGTGACATGCCCCACTCAGGCCGGTCAAAGGCTACTACTGCAGTGGATGACCGCTGCCTACGGATTATGGCTCGGAGGAACCCTGACAGCAACGCAACCATGTTGAATAATGCTTTTCGTGCAGCCACAGGACGTCGTATTACGACTCAAACTGTGCGCAATAGGCTGCATGATGCACAACTTGACTCCCGACGTCCATGGTGAGGTCCATCTTTTCAACTACACCATGCAGTGCGGTACAGATCGGCCCAACAGCATGCCGAATGGACCGCTCACCATTGGCATCACCTTCTCTTCACCGATGAGTGTCGCATATGCCTTCAACCAGACAATCGTCCGAGACTTGTTTGGAGGCAACCCAGTGAGGCTGAACGCCTTAGACACACTGTCCAGCGAGTGCGGCAACGTGGAGGCTCCCTGATGTTTTGGGGTGGCGTTATGTGGAGCCTACGTACGCCGCTGGTGGTCGTGGAAGGCGCCGTAGCGGCTGTACGACACGTGAATGCCATCCTCAGACCGATAGTGCAACCATATCGGCAGCATATTGGCGAGGCATTCGTTTTGATGGACGACAATTCGCGCCCCCATCTTGCGCATCTCGTGAATGACCTCCTTCTGGATAACGTCATCGCTCAACTGTAGTGGCCAGCATGTTCTCCAGACATGAATCCTGTCGATCCTGCCTGGGATAGATTGACGACGTCACCCACCAACCACACTGTGGGATCTACGCCGAATCGCAGTTGAGGAGTGGGACAATCTGGAACTTGTGGAAAGAATACCACGAGGAATGCAGGCATGCATCAATGGAAGAGGACGTGCTACTGGGTATTAGAGGTACCCGTGTGTACAGTAATGTGAACCACCACGCCTGTAGGTCTCGCTGTATGGTGTGAAACGTCCCCTTAGAAAAATTGTACAAGACTGTGCTTAAACTGACACACAATATTTTTAGCGCAACGGAATCTGACTTTCAATAATCCCTACAACAGAATGGCCCTGACTAACATTAACCTATACCTTTCACAAAACACTTACCTCACAAAAATCTTCGTTACTCGAACCACTGCAATACAGCAAGCGCCAATACTGCTAGCTAAATAAAAGATTCAAACTACTGAAGGCACTAACTACTGATAGGCATAGTTAGCAAATGAAAGATTTTGATAGAGAACAAACAATGTATTTACCTTAATAGTGTTCAAAAGTCATAATATATATAGCAGTTCATGACATGCAGTCTTACAAATTTCAAAACTCCGCCATTTCTCTCCCCACATCCACCACTGCTGGCGGCTCACCTCCAACTGTGCAAGGCTACGCGCTGTTAACAGCCAACTGCCCAACACTACAATAGCCAACAACAATGCAAATCAGTCACAGACTGCACACAGCACAGCCAGTGATTTTCATACAGAGCGCTACGTGGCGTTACCAATATAAAAAAATTTAACAGCCTACTTACAGGTGGTACAACATGCAATGTGTGGTTTTCATGAGTAATAAAAAGGGTGGAAATGATGCTTATGTTGGTCTCTACTCCAATTTTCTGTACAGGTTGCGTAACTCTCAGGACCGAGGTGACGCAGAGCTTTTCTTGATGTGAGTATTAATTAAGTAGGCAAACGAAAGAAAACTTTGTCGGTCAACCGCTCTTTGTCTTGAAACGTGATAAGTGGTTGACAACTACAGATAATCACAGATATTCTCCTATTTATCCCTATTTTTTAAAACTCTCCTTAAATATCATGTTGTATCAGACTGTGATGCAGGAGGTTCGCTTGCATTCCTCGGTTTACTCGGGGAATGAGAATGTATTTACTGTTTGGAGTTTTCATTTGTGTCTTCAAGTTCGAAATTTTCTGGGCGACTGGTCCCGGCGGAGGTTCGAGTCGTCCCTCGGGCACGGGTGTGTGTGTTTGTCCGTAGGATAATTTAGGTTAAGTAGTGTGTAAGCTTAGGGACTGATGACCTTAGCTGTTAAGTCCCGTAAGATTTCACACACATTTTTTTCGAAATTTTCAGCTGAGGAGTTACACTGATCAGCGGGAACATTATGTCGACCACCTCCTATCGATATAAACCCATCCAGGCGATAGCAGCGTCACGTGGCGAGGAATGACGATTATCCAGACTGGCGTTCGGTGCACGTGTGTCAGCGAGCGCGCCGTCCTTGTGTAGGGTGGGGGAGGCGCGGCGTCCGAGGTCGGGCTGTGCTGGCCCAGAGGCTGGCCACCAGCGGTCCGGAAACTGCGCCACTCGGCGGCTGTTCGAGGACTGCCGTGGCGAGTCTCTTCTGCACGCCGCGAAACCGAGCTGAAACCGTGTCCGGTATCGTGGGGTTTGGCGACCACCCCTCATTGCAGACGTCGGACGTCGTAGGCTGGGCAGACTGGTAACACAGGCTAGATGGCGAACTGTCGCGGAACTGACACGAGGCTTCAATCCTGGACAGAGTACAAGTGTGTCCGAACACACAGTGCACCGACATCTCCTAAGGATGGGCGTCCACAGCCGCCCACCCATGCCTGTTGCTGTCCATGCATCAGCACGGCTTTAGAAAGCATCGCTTCTGCGAAACGTAACTCGCCCTTTTTTGACATGATATCTTGCGAACCATGGATGAAGGGTATCAGAAGGATGCCATATTCCTTGGCTTCCGGAAAGCGTTTGATTCGGTGCCCCACTGCAGACTCCTAACTAAGGTACGAGCATATGGGACTGATTCCCAAATATGTGAGTGGCTTAAGTAATAGAAAGTGCGTTGTCGTCGATGGTGAGTCTTCATCGGAGGTGAGGGTATCATCTGGAGTGCCCCAGGGAAGTGTGGTAGGTCCGCTGTTGTTTTCTATCTACATAAATGATCTTTTGGATAGGGTGGATAGCAATGAGCGGCTGTTTGTTGATGATGCTGTGGTGTACGGGAAGGTGTCGTCGTTGAGTGACTGTAGGAGGATACATTATGACTTGGACAGGATTTGTGATTCGTGTAAAGAATGGCAGATAACTCTAAATATAGATAAGTGTAAATTAATGCAGATGAACAGGAAAAAGAATCCTGTAATGTCTGAATATTCCATTAGTAGTGTAGCGCTTGACACAGTCACGTAGATTAAATATTTGGGCGTAACATTGCAGAGCGATAGGAAGTGGGACAAGCATGTAATGGCAGTTGTGGGGAAGGCGGATAGTCGTCTTCGGTTCATTGGTAGAATCTGTAAAGGAGACCGCTTATAAAACACTAATACGACCTATTCTTGAGTACTGCTCGAGCGTTTGGGATCCCTATCAGGTCGGATTGAGGGGGGACATAGAAGCAATTCAGAGACGGGCTGCTAGATTTGTTACTGGTAGGTTTGATCAGCACGCGAGTGTTACGGAAATGCTTCGGGAACTCGGGTCGGAGTCTGGAGGAAAGGAGGCGTTCTTTTCGTGAATCGCTAGTGAGTAAATTTAGAGATCCAGCATTTGAGGCTGACTGGAGTACAATTTTACTGCCACCAACTTACATTTCGCGGAAAGACCGGAAAGATGAGATAAGAGAGATTAGGGCCCTTAGAGAGGCATATAGGCAGTCTTTTTTCCCTCGCTCTGTTTGGGAGTGGAAGAGGGAGAGAAGTTGTGGTACGAGGTACCCTCCGCCACGCACCGTATGGTGGATGGCGGAGTATGTATGTAGATATAGATGTACATGAAAAGTTGGCACCACGACATCGGCAACTACGGTTGAAATGGACATGTGTCCACCGGCATTGGCTCATTGCACGGGCTGATGTATGTCGATGGCTTCTTCATCGTGCCGATGGCAGGGCGCGAACCCGTATTCCAGGGTAACAGCTGCCTGACACGTGTACTGCGAGATGGAGAGATGCTGGCGGCGGCTGCGTCATGCTGTGGGTAACGTTCCCGCGGGCGTGCACGGGTCCAGTGGAGCTCGCGCGAGGCGCCATGACGGCCAAGGGGCGTCGCACACCGGTCTGCAGGCCACGTGCACACCATCATGACGAACACGTCTCCCATGGCAGTGCCTATTTCAACAAGGGAATCCGCCATGTCGCAAGGCCTTAAGTGAGATTGAGTGGTTCGAAGAGCACGATGGCCAGTTCCAATCGATGCGCTGGCCCCGTCAACTCGTCACATCTGGGATGTGTTTTGTGGTGTCACCGCCAGACACCACACTTGCTGGGCGGTAGCCTTTAAATCGGCCGCAGTCCGTTAGTATACGTCGGACCCGCGTGTCGCGACTATCAGTGATTGCAGACCGAGCGCCGCCACACGGCAGGTCTAGAGAGACTTCCTAGCACTCGCCCCAGTTGTACAACCGACTTTGCTAGCGATGGTTCACTGACAAAATACGCTCATTTGCCGAGACGATAGTTTAACACAGCCTTCAGCTACGCCATTTGCTACGACCTAGCAAGGCGCCATTATCAGTTACCATTGATATTGTGAATCATGTACCGGCAAGACCGACGTTCTTCATTAACGGATTAAAGTTAAGCAAATTCTAATTTCCTTGTCCTGTTCCAGACCTCACGCCAGCCTGCGTGAGCTAAAACGCGTGCCTTTCGGCCTCCTTCTAGTAACACGGTGTTGGCTCTCCTGCCAACCACAACATGTTTGAAAGTGGCGACAGAGCTCATTGCCCCCCTAACCCCCCCCCCCCCCCCCCCCTATTAGCTGACTTGTGTGTGCAGATGTGGTTTCGACTCCATCCAGTGACATGCCCTCATTGCTTCCACGTCACTGCGCTTTGCCCCTGCTATCCGTTCCAAAAGTGGACGTATCGGCTATCAGATAGGTGATCGCATTGCTCTGGCTGATTGGTGTATTTACTAAAGCTACACCTTCTACGTTGTTTCGTACGTACGTTGCTGTACCATATGACTGGTGAAGAGTAGCACTGAGCAGGTCCTACCCTCAGATTCAGTTGTTTTCCGCTGTCAACGTGCGTCGCTTAACTGACGAAGACGTCGAAAGGCGTGCACTTCATTCACCATCCAGTGCTCGTATTTCATATTTCTAATCCCAGCATTCTGGTATTCTGTAATATAATAATTCAGGTAATATTAATAATTCCTATGGGTTGCCTGATTTATTTGACGATTTTTACAGTTTGTCTCACGCTGATCTGTGAGAGGAGCTTGGCGCTAGGAATTTTCTTTATTTATGGGCGAGGGCAGCAGTCTTATAGCAGCCATGATGGCTTCCCGTTTCCCACCTTTTTTCCGATCGCCAGGGTAGCACGTGGTGTCGTTTGAAGAACCAACGTTCAGTAGTGGCCAAAGTTTGTCCTGTTCTCAGTTCCCCAACGTGCCTTACCAACCCTGTAACTGCTATTTCTGCTCGATTTTAACGTCGCGAGGTCGCCTCCCTGTGAGATTCCGGCCCTCTGATTCGCCAGTTCAGGTGCGCGCCGCCCTCCGCGGGTTGACAGTGGACAAAGGGGCAGTAGGCAGTTCTAGTGTGACCGTGCCTGACGCTGGAGGTGCTGCTTCCAGAAGACGAAGTAAGCAGGAGCGCCGACGTGCACTGTAGCTTCGCGCCCTGCGGCCCAGAGGGAACCTTATAGGTCATTGTGAACAGTTTCGCATCTTGCGGGTTTTACTCCTTCAGTGCGGGAGGCTTCCTAGCGATTCACGCACAGTAGCATCTTTCTTGGTCTTTGACTGATTCGTGGTGGTGGTCGTTGCACGCCTGCAACCCCTTCCTTTACTAAATGGACTTCTATTTGATAATACGGCGATCTTTTCTAAAATTCCTTTCCTCCTGCTATCGTGGCGTGCTATGAACGTACGTTGCGGCAGGCTGCTCTTCTTCCCCCCACCCTCATTTGGTTGTATTATTGTTCGATTCTCAACTGTTTAATAAATGAGTCCGTAAATCTTACATTCTCTCTCTTTCATTACGTGAACTCACCCCTAGTGTAACAGAATAATGCAGAACTGTAACGGTTGCAATAAGGTCGTGCAGGTCTCTCACCATTAACGATGGTATAAAGATTCAATATCGCGCGCATGGCACGACCATTGCACGCATGGCACCGGTAACAGTAGTAATCATGTTCAATTATCCCCCATTGATGAACTGGGAAGTGTTCACGGCTCAGTGTGAGTACGTGAGCACTAACTCTACTTGATGTGGTGGAATTAGTGGCCTCTATTTTACCTTGCTGGTTTAGACAAAATATCAAAAATCACAGCCCCTACAGCAAGAAATAGTAACATGTAAAATAAAAACGAGGCACCGCTTTCAACGCCATTATCGTTCTCATTAAGGATGTTTTGTAGGTATTTGCCAAATTCGGACTCTACGTCCGAGCTTTCTGGTCAGGTTGTCCTCAAAATGATTGTTAATTTCTTCGGGGTATCCAGTTTCACTGTATCCTTGTCATTTGCTTTCTTGGTCAGGGGATCTTGAAGACTGTTGAATTGGAAACTGCACTACTTTATTTAGCGTTACTCAGGGTGCACCACGGGGTGTTGAACTAATCCTGCATCTTTATTTATACTTATGCCTACATTTTTCTTCGCGCATTTGTGATCTGTCGGTCACGTTTATTCGCATTCTTCTTGCTAATTTACGAATTCATGTAGTTTGCTGGTGTCCTTTATAAATGTTGAAATTTCACATCCTTTATAAATGTTGAAATTTCACATCGTTCGACATTTTAATACCCATTCCTCACCGACACACCTCTCCTAATGTTTCGGCCGCACATGTGGCGCCTTTGATAATATGCGAAAAGTTCTTGGCGATGCCGCATTCACGTTCAGGTGTGGAGAACACGGTTTACTCTTCTTAAGGAACTTCCACGCTCGACCCACGCGCCCAGTAACACTGACAAATAAACGTTGGCGTGCCAGATCAGCCGTCCTCTCTCCCAGCTATGCGCTTTCGTGGACTTCGCTGTCTGTCTGTGTTTGGTTTCCCGCCCTTGTCGCGGTTGCGTCGTGGTTCTTCTTTCTTCTACGTGTGGCAGCAGCGATGTGTGTCGATTTTTGTGCCGTGTCCCATCTTTGGTTTGGTGCATATAGTTTCAGGCAATGGGGCCTCGGGTCATTCGGTCGGTTGCTGCGGACGAGGGAAGTTATCACAACGCGGTGCAGTCGGCTGGGTCCTCTGGTGGTCCCTGCGCAGTGTCGGAGCGTGTCTGGAGCTGTCCGATCGCTACGAGCTTCGTGGCTCACCGACCCAGGACGTCAAAGTTGAGTGGTGTGTTAAGTACCCAAGCCACGTCTATTCATGTTGTGGTGGGCCGCTTCGGTGGTTTGCTCTTGGGGAGGTTTTCCTCTGAACAACACCGAGTGATTCTACTGCTGAGATTTAGCCGCCATGCGGTGCAATTAACTATTTTGGTCGACTACGATTTGAGTGCACCAGTGGATTTTAATGTCTTGCGGCCGTTAGTGTTCCGGTTACCTGCCCTGGCCACTAATGTAATTTCAGGCAGCGTCCTTTCCTCACCTGTTGTCGCTGTCCAACATGGTGTGTAGTTCTGACAGCTAATACATACTCCATTGTGGATTATCACGTTTGTAACATTGCCGGTTTCGGTTCTCATGTACAGGAAACAAGTCCTTGTGTCGGTCGGTCTGTGTCTGTCCCCTGGTTGGGTTTCGACGGATCGAGTGTAGTTGGGCTCACCGCCTGTCTCACCTTAGTGAACGAGAGCAGACCGACCTCCCTGGAGGTCTTCTGAGGGCCACCGGTGTTCAATTATCTGTTGTCAGCTATTTTAGATTTTACGCTTATGGTTATTGGTTTAGTTTTCTTAAAATTTTACAAAAATTAATTTTTAAATTTATCTTTCAACCTTAAACACTACGGCCTTCTGCCTTTAAAGACTGTTGTTGTAGTCTTCAGTCCAGAGACTGGTTTGATGCAGCTCTCCATGCGTTTCTATCCTGTGCAAGGTTTTCATCACTCAGTACCCACTGCAACCTACATCCTTCTGAATCTGTTTAGTGCATTCATCTCTTGGTCTCCCTCTGCGATTTTTACCCTCCACGCTGCCCTCCAATACTAAATTGGTGATCCCTTGATGCCTCAGAACATGTCCTACCAACCGATCCCTTCCTCTAGTCAAGTTGTGCCACAAACTTCTCTTCTCCCCAGTCCTATTCAATACCTCCTCATTAGTTATGTGATCTACGCATCTAATCTTCAGCATTCTTCTGTAGCACTACATTTCGATAGCTTCTATTCTCTTCTTCTCCAAACTATTTATCGTCCATGTTTCACTTCTATACATGGCTACACTCCATACAAATACTTTCAGAAAGGACTTCCTGACGCTTAAATCTATACTCGATGTTAACAAATTTCTTTTCTTCAGAAACGCCTTTCTTACCATTGCCAGTCTACATTTTATATCCTGTCTACTTCGACCATCATCAGTTATTTTGCTCCCTAAATAGCGAAACTCCTTTACTACTTTAAGTGTCTCATTTCCTAATCTAATTCCCTCAGCATCACCTGACTTAATTCGACTATATTCCATTATCCTCATTTTACATTTGTTGGTGCTCATCTTATATCCTCCTTTCAAGACACTGTCCATTCCGTTCAACTGCTCTTCCTAGTCCTTTGCTGTCTCTGATAGAATTACAATGTCATCGGCGAACCTCAAAGTTTTTACTTCTTCTCCATGAATTTTAATACCTACTCCATGGATTTTAATTGCTTCTCCAAATTTTTCTATTGTTTCCTTTACTGCTTGCTCAATATAGAGATTGAATAACATCGGGGAGAGGATACAACCCTGTCTCATTCCCTTCCCAACCTCTGCTTCCCTTTCATGCCCCTCGACTCTTATAACTGCCATCTGGTTTCTGTAGAAATTGTAAATAGGCTTTCGCTCCCTCAATTTTACCCCTGTCACCTTCAGAAATTGAAAGAGATTATGGTACTATATTTTAAATTTTTGAAGTTTAATTGTGGCCCTCAGCCATTTGTGTTGCAACCTTGCATATTTTGATTTTTAGGGTTTTAAATTATTTTATTGTCATTTTAAATGAAATTTTGATTTTTTAAAGATTTCTTCTTGGCCTTCTGCCTTTACTGGTCTATGGTAATATACTCTAAAATTTTGGAATTTCATTGCGGCACTCAGCCATTTGTATTGCACTTTGCGTATGTTGTTTCTTGAATTATTTCATTCCCTAGAGCCGTGAAAGAGTTGCATTCGGTAAAGATTCGGCTATGTGCTTCGGTTGTAAAGGTTACAATAAATGACAATTAGAAGCAGAAACTGACCTCAACCCTTGGCCCTTTCCACAATCCTATTACCTGTTCTGCCCAGCGGGTTTAGCGGGCGTCTCACCAGACGCCAAATAGAAAAAAAAAGAATTCGGAATAGACCCATACGTCGCCGTTGCGAAAGTGCTGTTCAAAAAATCTTCTTCTTCATGACGGTAGCATCGTAAAAACGTTCAGGAGGCGCCCATTTCGCTCTGGTTCGTGATGGTCGAACAGCATCTTGGGAGGACACCTCGCACAGGGTTTGCGGTACTGATGTCTCCCACTTGCGATGGTACAGAGAGCTGACCTCGAAATTTTGGCAAACGAATCATTCAACACAGAAATTGCGAATCGACGATTTTCTCTAACAGCCTGATCCATTCGCTGAACAACATCGTCGGCTGACATTCGCTTCTCTCCCTGACCGCCTGCTCCATGAACGTCTGTCTGTTTTCCTGCTTCAAAGATCCTTCACCACCGCCGCTGGCTGCTGTCACTCGTGAGAGTTTCACCGTGCACGTTAGTCATTTGTCGCTGAATGTCGGCTGCACTGCGCCGCTCAGCAAGATGAAGTCGAATGACGGCAGGCGCGCACTCTACTCTAGGGGGAGGAGGGGGGGGGGGAGACTCTATTGTTCTAAACACCTTGACGTGTGACTGCGCACTCAGAAGTGACGAGTGCGACGTGCTGCGATCGATGGGCGTACGAAAGAAGAGTGGAAAAAATGTATTTATTGGGGCGCAAAAAATGACTGATTTCCTCCTGTTTTAAGAGGCTGACTGAAAAGTGAGGTACCAGCTGCCTCAATCTTTCCTCAGTACCTTGAAAATTTTTCCCAACAATTTTGGCACGTGAACATAATCGCGCCCTGCATAACATGCAACTGACCTCGCATTCCCACAAGTTTCCCTAGCTGTAACTCGCTCACACGCGCTAGTCCGGCGCTGTAAGTCGCTCACACCCGTCGGCACTCAACTGCCCATTCTCACTCACTCATTCAGCCCAGCTCATTTCCAATACCTCTTTTGCTTCTCTAAATATCACTCTCTCCTCTCTCACCGCCACAGTCGCCTTCGTTCTGTCCTACTACTGCTGTTTCCTCTCAGCCACTGTCTCCCTCTTGCTCTCGCTTACTGTTACTATCAACACTACCGGCCATTAAAATTGCTACACTACGAAGATGGCGTGCTACAGACGTGAAATTTAACCGACAGGAAGAAGATGCTGTGATATGCAAATGATTAGCTTTTCAGAGCATTCACACAAGGTTGGCGCCGGTGGCGACACCTACAACGTGCTGACATGAGGAAAGTTTACAACCGATTTCTCATACACAAACAGCAGTTGACCGACGTTGCCAGCTGAAACGTTGTTGTAATGCCTCGTGTAAGGAGGAGAAATGCATACCATCACGTTTCCGACTTTGATAAAGGTCGGATTGTACCTTATCGCGATTGCGGTTTATCGTATCGCGACATTCCTGCTCTCGTTGGTCGAGATCCAACGACTGTTAGCAGAATATGAAATCGGTGGTTTCAGGAGGGTAATAGGGAACGCCTTGCTGGATCCCAACGGCCTCGTATCACTAGCAGTCGAGATGACAGGCATCTTATCCGCATGGCTGTAACGGATCGTGCAGCCACGTCTCGATCCCTGAGTCAACAGATGGGGACGTTTGCAAGACAACAACCATCTGCACGAACAATTCGACAAAGTTTGCAGCAGCATGGACTATCAGCTCGGAGACCATGGCTGCGGTTACCCTTGACGCTGCATCACAGACCCGTAATTGTATGGGGTGCCATTGGTTACAAGTCTCGGTCACCTCTTGTTCGCATTGACGGCACTTTGAACAGTGGACGTTACATTTCAGATGTGTTACGACCCGTGGCTCTACCGTTCATTCAATCCCCGCCAAACCCTACATTTCAGCAGGATAATGTACGACCGCATGTTGCAGGTCCAATACGGGCCTTTCTGGATACAGAAAATGTTCGACTGCTGCCCTGGCCAGCACATTCTCCAGATCTCTCACCAATTGAAAACGTCTGGTCAATGGTGGCCGAGCAATTGACTCGTCACAATATGCCAGTCACTGCTGTTGATGAACAGTGGTATCTTGTTGAAGCTGCATGGGCAGCTGTAGCTGTAGACGCCATCCAAGCTTTGTTTGACTCAATGCCCAGGCGTATCAAGGCCGTTATTACTGCCAGAGGTGGTTGTTCTGGGTACTGATTTCGCAGGATCTACGCACGCAAATTTCGTGAACGTGTAATCACATGTCAGTTCTAGTATAATATATTTGTCCAACGGATACCCGTTTATGATCTGCATTTCTTCTTGGTGTAGCAATTTTAATGGCCAGTAGTGTAATTCATTCTTCTTACTGCTGCTGTCTCTTCTCACTGTCACCAGGTCTCTCTTCCTCTTTGTCATTGACTGTCGCCCACTCCACTTTCTCCTTCTCCTTATTTCTTCCCCAATGACGCTGTCTCCTTCCCACTTCGCCTAGGACTGTCAACAATGTCGCAAACCACTATTTCCTTCGCTCTTTCTATACCACAACCACTGTCTGCTATCTTGCAATATTTATTATTTTCCGTCTCTTTCCCACTGCCACTGTCTCTTTCTCTCTCAGCATAAACAAGCACGAATATTGTCGCATGCCAAAATTTTGAAATGTGCTGACGAAGGTAGCATGAGACATCTGGTACCCTACTTTTCAGTCAGAGACTTTTATTGAATTAAACAGGAGCATATTCTTCCATTTTGTGCCCCGATAGCAGCATTTCCCCACTGGTTCGCTTCTTTTTCCTGCTACAGGAGGGAATGTCACTCTTGTGAAAACAGCTTTATGTATCACTAAAATTTTGATAGCTTGCTTATGTCAAATTGAAAGGACGCAAAACTATTTTTACTCTTCCGATCGGATTTTACGTGGGAAAAAATTTTGCTTGTACTTCAGTACTACAATATGGTGTTCCGAGAAAGTTTCTGACGATAAAGATATAAAGTAAATTTTCAAGTATTTCGAGATCTGTATCTTAGGAATGTATCGTAAAAATTTGTGCCACTTCCTGTCCATAGTCGTCTTGGAACCCGCGGCTCGGTTTTGGTACCCAAAAACCATATTTTTCGTCTTTTCTCAGGAACCGCCCATGAACTAAATGGAACGTCCATAAGACCCTTTTGGCCTACCATAGACACATCTGATGCAAAAAGAACGAACTGATTTTCTCCATTGCCTAAGATGGAGGATGTCTGTGACATACAATCATTCACCTTGTACTGTAGGATATTTACAATAAGACGATCCTTGTGTTGGGTGTACAAATGGTCCCCAGCCCGATGGCCCTCCAAAACACTTGATCTTAACTCTCCATCACCAACAGAGCGCGAGGTGTGAACAGCGGACAAATCCCGTTTTTATGCGCTTGAGCAAGCAGTAAAGGAAACGAAAGAAAAATTCGGAGTAGGTATTAAAATTCATGGAGAAGAAATAAAAACTTTGAGGTTCGCTGATGACATTGTAATTCTGTCAGAGACAGCAAAGGACTTGGAAGAGCAGTTGAATGGAATGGACAGTGTCTTGAAAGGAGGATATAAGATGAACATCAACAAAAGCAAAACAAGGATAATGGAATGTAGTCTAATTAAGTCGGGTGATGCTGAGGGAATTAGATTAGGAAATGAGGCACTTAAAGTAGTAAAGGAGTTTTGCTATTTGGGGAGCAAAATAACTGATGATGGTCGAAGTAGAGAGGATATAAAATGTAGGCTGGCAATGGCAAGGAAAGCGTTTCTGAAGAAGAGAAATTTGTTAACATCGAGTATTGATTTAAGTGTCAGGAAGTCATTTCTGAAAGTATTCGTATGGAGTGTAGCCATGTATGGAAGTGAAACATGGACGATAAATAGTTTGGACAAGAAGAGAATAGAAGCTTTCGAAATGTGGTGCTACAGAAGAATGCTGAAGATTAGATGGGTAGATCACATAACTAATGAGGAAGTATTGAATAGGATTGGGGAGAAGAGAAGTTTGTGGCACAACTTGACCAGAAGAAGGGATCGGTTGGTAGGACATGTTCTGAGGCATCAAGGGATCACCAATTTAGTATTAGAGGGCAGCGTGGAGGGTAAAAATCGTAGAGGGAGACCAAGAGATGAATACACTAAGCAGATTCAGAAGGATGTAGGTTGCAGTAGGTACGGGGAGATGAAAAAGCTTGCACAGGATAGAGTAGCATGGAGAGCTGCATCAAAGTAGTCTCAGGACTGAAGACCACAACAACAACAACATGCGCTTGTTTTGGAATATGTACCGTAGAACACATCCGAGCAAAGCTTCGTCTGATTTTAATTTCGAGACCGATCGGACACTGAAAAAAGGGAGAGAGATAAGAAGAAGTAGTTGAAGATAGTCTTCGTATATACGATCAAATAGGTACGGTATACCTCCTCCAGTGGTTCGCTAAGCCACGCGATATTATTCCGATCCAGATTATCTAGGACTATTTCGCACAGCGAGTGAAACCTATTGTTGTCGTCGTCATTCGGAATACTGGTTTGATGCTACTCTAACCTGTGCAAGCCTCTTTATCTCCGAGTAACTACTGCAACTTAATTCCCACTATATCTAACTTCAACCTATCCGTTTCTTTTTTTTTTATTATCTCACCTACCCGCCCGGGTGAAGGATCTGACATACCACGCTTCGGTCCGTAGAACGCCAGTTGTGTTTCAGCTGATGACGATATCCTCCTAAGTAGTCCCCGCCCGGAGATTCGATTGGGGACTGTTTTAGCCCCGGAATATTTTACCAGAGAGGATGCCATCACTATTTAACAATACAGCAGAGATGCAACTCTCGGAAAAATAAAGGCTATAGTTTCCAGACGTTCGCAATACCAGCACAGAAAGGATGTTTCGGTTTAAGTTGCAAAGACAGGTGAGTCAATCATCCAGACCGTTGTCCCTGAAACTGCTGAAAAGGCTGCTGCCCCTGTACAGGAACCACGCGTTTGTCTGGCCTCTCAACAGATACCCCTCCATTATGATTGCGCCTACTGAACGACTATCTGTATCGCTGAGGCACGGAAGACTACCCACCAACGGCAAGGTCTATGGTTCATGGCGAGGCGATTGAAACCTAGCATTTTGGTAGCTGTTCGGGATCTAATAATTAGTGAGTTACTCTAATTGGATGTGGAATAGCTGAGGAAACTTCAGATTCTCTTCACTGTCGAACAGGCTGTGTTCAATGGTATTGGCGTGCTAGCTCCTGGAAGTTTTATTGTCTCGTGACCTTAAAATGGCATAATACAGTCGTGGAGATAGCAGAGCTAAAGTGAGAACGGGCCAGACCTCAAACACACATGTAAAAGTACACTCTATACTAGCTGTTACAGAGTTATTTATTCATCCGTCGTGTCAGAAGCAAATAAACACACGAGCACTAAAAAAGGAAACACTTTCCTGATGTTCTGTAAATATTTCTTACTTGGTCACGAAAGGGCTTTCGGCTTCCAAGGCTGTTGTCATACGACAGCTGAATGTCGCAATCACAGATAAAGTGAAGCGCGACTCACGCTGATATTTCTGATGTAGATAAAGAAGATACTTAAAATGATTAGATACTGAGCACTACAGTACAGTATTATTTTTCTTATATTGGCGATTTATCTGTGTGCGATATGCAACCACCCGCTCCTTTTGTATTTTGATACCTTTTACTCTCTGCATCGTTAACTACTTTCCGAGCCCCTGGACGCCCGTCATCAGATGGAGCTCTTACAAGAACACCATACTTCGAACCACGCTTGCACTGACTCATGCATGGCAGTTCATTCTGATTATGCACATTTTGTTAGCTTACACACACACACACACACACACACACACACACACACACACACAGCATTTAGCTGCACTTGGCACAAGATGGGAAAATTTACAGTATGAGAATGAATTTGTGATTCGTACGACTAGACAGTGCCGTCACCCTCTACATGGACGTGGTCTTGACAATGTTCCTGGAAAGCCTCCACCTGAAGATGAGGGCCTGCAGTTGCCTGAAATCTTATTAATGTCACAATGAATCGTATTAGATTACAGAGCGAGTGGTCCTGTATTACATTCACATGTCTTGTTGTTGTGGCCTTCAGTCCTGAGACTGGTTTGATGCAGCTCTCCATGCTACTCTATCCTGTGCAAGCTTCTTCATCTCCCAGTACCCACTGCAACCTACATCCTTCTGAATCTGCTTGGTGTATTCATCTCTTGGTCTCCCTCTACGATTTTTACCCTCCACGCTGCCCTCCAGTACTAAATTGGTGATCCCTTGATGCCTCAGAATATGCCCCACCAACCGATCCCTTCTTCTAGTCAAGTGGAGCCACACACTTCTCTTCTCTCCAATTCTGTTCAGTAACTTCTCATTAGTTAAGTGATCTACCCATCTAATCTTCAGCATTCTCCTGTAGCACCACATTTTGAAAGCTTCTATTCTCTTCCTGTCTAAACTATTTATCGTCCACGTTTCACTTCCATACATGGCTACACTCCATACAAATACCTTCAGAAACGCCTTCGTGACACTTAAATCTATACTCGATGTCAACAAATTTCTCTTCTTCAGAAACGCTTTCCTTGCCATTGCCAGTCTACATTTTATATCCTGTCTACTTCGACCATCATCAGTTATTTTGCTCCCCAAATAGCGAAACCCCTTTACTACTTTAAGTGTCTCATTTCCTAATCTAATTCCCGCAGCATCACCCGATTTAATTCGACTACATTCCATTATCCTGCTTTTGTTGATGTTCATCTTATATCCTTCTTTCAAGACACTGTCCGTTCTGTTCAGCTGCTCTTCTAGGTACTTCGCTGTATCTGACAGAATTAGACTGTCATCGGCGAACCTCAAAGTTTTTATTTCTTCTCTATGGATTTTATTCCTACTCAGAATTTTTCTTTTGTTTCCTTTACTACTTGCTCAAATACAGATTGAATAACATCTGGGAGAGGCTACAGCACTGTCTCACTCCCTTCCCAACCACTGTTTCCCTTTCATGCCCCTCCCCGCGTATAACTGCCATCTGGTTTCTGTACAAATTGTAAATAGCCTTTAATCCCTGTATTTTACCCCTGCCACATTCAGAATTTTAGACTATTCCAGTCAACGTTGTCAAAAGCTTCCTCTAAGTCTACAAATGCTAGAAACGTAGGTTTGCCTTTCGTTAATCTATTTTCTAAGATACGTCGTTGTGTCAGAGTTGCCTCACGTGTTCCAACGTTTCTACGGATGTAGTTTTTCCATTCGTCTGTAAAGAATTCGGGTTAGTACTTTGCAACCGTGGCTTACTAAACTAATAGTTCTGTAATTTTCACATATGTCAACACCTGCTGGGATTGGAATTATTATATTCTTCTTGAAGTCTCAGGGTATTTCGCCTGTGTCATACATCTTGCTCACTAGATGGTAGAGTTTTGTTAGGGCTGTCTCTCCCAAGGCTGCCAGTAGTTCTAATGGAATGTTGTCCACTCCCGGGGCCTTGTTTCGACTTACGTCTTTCAGTGCTCTATCAAACTCTACACGTATTATCATATCTCCTGTTTCATCTTCATCTACATGCTCTTCCATTTCTATGATACTGTCCCCCTATATACTCCTTCCACCTTTCTGCTTTTCCTTCTTCGCTTAGAACTGGGTTTCCATCTGAGCTCTTGATACTCATACAAGTGGTTCTCTTTCCTTAAAAGTCTCTTTAATTTTGCTGTAGGCAGTATCTATCTTACCCCTAGCGAGATAAGCCTCTACATCCTTACATTTGTCCTCTAGCCATCCCTGCTTAGCCATTTTGCACTTTCTGTCGATCTCATTTTTGAGACATTTGTATTCCTTTTTGCCTGCTTCATTTACTGCATTTTTAAATTTTCTCCTTTCATCAATTAAATTCAATATCTCTTCGGTTACCCATGGATTTCTATGAGCCCTCGTCTTTTTACCTACTTGATCCTCTGCTACCTTCACTATTTCGTCTCTCAAAGCTACCCATTCTTCGTCTACTGTATTTCTTTCCCCCATCCTTCTGAATCGTTCCGTAATGCTCTCCCTGAAGCTCTCTACAACCTCTGGTTCTTTCATTTTATCCAGTTCCCGTCTCCTCAAATTCCCACCTTTTTGCAGTCTCTTTAGATTTAATCTACAGTTCATAACCAATAGCTTGCGGTCAGAATCCACATCTGCTCCTGGAAATGTCTTACAATTTAAAACCTGGTTCCTAAATCTCTGTCTTACCATAATATAATCTATCTGACACCTTTCAGTATCTCCGGGCTTCTTCCTTGTATACTGCCTTCTTTTATGGTTCAAATGGCTCTGAGCACTATGCGACTTAACTTCTGAGGTCATCAGTTGCCTAGAACTTAGAACTAATTAAACCTAACTAACCTAAGGACATCACACACATCCATGCCCGAGGCAGGATTCGAACCTGCGACCGTAGCGGTCACGCGGTTCCAGACTGAAGCGCCTTTAACCGCACGGCCACACCGGCCGGCCCTTCTTTTATGATTCTTGAACCAAGTGTTAGCTATGATTAAGTTATGCTCTGTGCAAAATTCTACCAGGCGGCTTCGTCTTTCATTCCTTACTCCCATTCCATATTCACCTACCACACTCACATAACAAGACAATTTACTTCACAGTTGCATTTCGTCATTCACAATGGATACAATGAATTTACTTTTGTATAGTACCTCTACATTTAACGAAACCGAACAATGAAGTTATTGTTTGCTATTGTAATACAACATTCGTATAGCTGTAACTGAATTTAATGGAAGCAGAAAAATAAAATTGTGTTTAGTCATTTTCAATATAATATTGTTAATTTCAAGTACACTGAGATGACAGTAGTCATGGGATACCTTCTAATATCGTGCCAGACCACCTTTCACCCGGCGCAGTGCAGAAACTCGACGTGTCATGGACTCAGCAAGTCGACGGAAGTCTCCTACAGAAATATTGAGTCGTGCAGCCTCTATATCCGCCCATAACTACAAAAGTGCTGCCGGTGCAGGATTTTGTGCACCAACTGACCTCTGGGTTATGTCCCACAGATGTGCACCTTCATGTTTTCGCGGCATAAAGACTGTGAGCCGTGGTAAAAAATTGCTGTTTTGAAGAGCGCGCCGCAGCGCGTAGTGTGAAGCAGTCGCCGTCCGTTTCTGGCGGTGGCGCCGCTGTGGCAGTCGCAGCTTTGGTGTCTCCCTCTGGTGGGAAAGCGGAAACTGTTGCCTGTTCACGTGCATTTAAGGGACGCTATCAGCTCGGCAAGGGGTTAGTCGGAGTGAGCCTAGGTCAGTGTCGCGTCACAAGTTGCTGGTCTGTCTCTCGTTCGCATTTGTGCGGCAGTTAGTGTTTGTCTGTCGTTTGGATCAAACTTTAAAGCCAGAAAATGAGAGTCTTGCCACTCCTCCAGTAACAGAACTCAGCTAGTGGTCGCCCGGTCGGGGCTGAGTTCCTGCATCTGAGTCTGCGCGTTAGGCCGCCAGTCTGTTCGAGTTGCTCGGGCAACGGTCATTGGCGGTTGGATCGGTCAGTTGGTCGGTCGGGCAGTGAGACACGAGATGACTTGTCCGTCTTGAGCGTCGGCGCATGTGAGGTCGCCACATCATTCCAGCGGGCCGCGGCGTATAGCGAGGGGTAGTGACTTCGCGGTCGACACGAGAGCAACAGGAGTCAACCCACGACATCGGTCTGGCCGGGGCGAGCTGCGACGCCGTGAGACGGGAGATCGGCGCGCCTTCCTGCGTCCGTTGAAGCGGCTGGCAGCGGACGGTTCTGGAGAGCGTTGGGGGTGCTGCGCCAGGTCTTCGCCAGCAATCGCACTTTATTAGAAGTTAAGTGACTGGAGATATGTTGTTTCATTTACTCGTTAAATTCTACTTGTTTTCTTGGTCAGGTTACCAGCCGCTTTGTTTTGGGGTCGTCCCACCGTTCTTCTCCGTTTGCCCACCCGCAGGAAGGTCGTTATTTGTGAATAGGGTGGTCCGTTTTTCCCTTGTGGAAAGGGGGAGCTTTAGAGCAATATGCGGTTCGGGTTGTTTAGTAAACCCCCCACCCCTCCACTTGTCAATCTGCTGCCTCTGTCATGGTTGTCGGATTCGGTGTTGACGAATTTATTGCTTAAAGGCCGAATTCTTGAAATATGTTTTTATCTTGCCTCTGCATTTTATGTGTTTTAGTCATTTTAGGTTATAAGGTTGCCACCCTTCCACCGTAAGAGTCCTTTAAAAGAAAAAAGAAATTGCACTTTCGGTGGCAAATAATTTGAGTGTTGTACCATTTCCATCCCTCTTACGGGGTGCATAGTTTACGTGTTTGTGTGTTAAAAATTTTTTGTTTAAGTTAATCTGGTGTGTTGCCGATTTGCACCAGTGTAGTCTTTCAGAGGTTGTTGTGAGCGGTCATGACTACGGCCGTGTTGAAAGGGAGAAGGCGAGCTTCTCATCGCGAAGGCTCATACCGTTAATATTGTTCTTTCTGCCTCTAAATAAAATTGTAACTTGATATTTCGAGGGTGCTTTTCTGCTTATAATTTTAAATGTGTTTTTGAAAAAGCTTTTAGGAATAAAATTCACATTTGTTAAAAGTAATTTCATTTTCCATCAGTTACTTCCTGACAACTTCTTCTACGCTCACCTAGTGTCATTAAATGTGTTAATGTTCTTTATGAATCGCTAGTAAATAAAGTAAATTCTTTAAGAAAAGGTTTTGAAAGTAAATTTACGGTTCAGACTGTTCCATAAAATTTCGTGCGTGCAGCAGCATAAATTCAGCTTCTTCTTCTGTCGGCTAAATACCGTCCAGCCATCTTCAGAGTGAGACAAGGTGACTGACGATGCACCACTTGCTCCGTCCTTTTACACCCGAGGACCAAACCACTGCGTATGTGGCCAAAGATACACAAGGCGCCAGAGACGTTGACAGGCGGCAAAGAGGTGTGACATATGCGTGGAAATTAAATCTACGGCTGCGCAGTCGAGCCACACGTCACGGAGAGATTTAATTCCAGAAATTGCTGGATTCCATGACTTGTCCAAGCTGAAGCCGCTATCTCTATAAATTAAATTCGTCGCTAACCGAATTTCCATTGCTACTTTCACTACTGAGACCCAGAAAGATAAAGTCGAGGCTAAAGTTTCCACGTTATCGCACACCATACAGTGCCCTGCGAGAAAACAGCGCGCCGCCACCGCAGCCTTGTCGGGTTGTGAGAGACGGGTGTGTGCGTGCTGTGCTCTGTGCATCTCTCCTGGAGCCCCATTCCATTCCTTATCTCTCATACCGATCACTGCAGTAGCTTAGTCTAGGTAGTGACGTCATTTTCGGTTCTTTATCCGAATTTCCTGTTCAGTAAGCTTCTGAGACCTGTTACAGTACGGTCCTCCCGCCGATTTTTCAGCAACTGTACCATTTTGGATATCAGTATGGCCCTGTCTCTCAGTTAGCCGTGGTTTATTTACACCTATAATTTGTTATTTTAAACACATTGAGCGGTTTTAGCTTTGGATTTAGTGATTGTGTTACTAAAGAATAACCACAGGACGCGTCCGGTTGGAAAGTGAGTTCATAGTAGACTATTTTCCTTTGTTAGAAATATGGTTAGGTTAGGTTAGGTTGTTACTGTGAATAATTACAACATCCAAAAAAAAGTTTTCGGTCAATATTCTCTCAAAATACCTGTTATTTTTATGCAATTAAGAGTTTAAAGATCATTAAATATCAAGACATCGTCTCTGCTTATGTATTTTGCGCTGAACCGCCGATCCTGTCGCAGCAACTCAGCAACGATGTCTGCAGCAGGGGAAAGAAAGGCAATCTGCAAACCAACACGCTTCACAACAGCCTAGCCGTGTACCAGATATCGACGGTCCGCCGCAGATCAAATTACAAGTTCTTTTCCCGGTTACTTGAAAAATCCTTAAAGAAAAACATTAAGCTGTAGCAGATTCAACCTAGAAGACAAGGATAGACGTAGCAAAATTCGCCAGTCCCTGTTGTAGACACGTTTTATCGTAAAAAAAATTTGACAGTTCAACAAAGTCACACAGTTTCTAGATATTCGTTGTGCGGTCTGCCACTCCTTGATATCTTTGCCAGATTAAATTTAAATTCTCCTGACTTTTCCTTAAATAATTAATTAATGTTACTAAAGAATCAATCCTGTTCTCATTCAACGAAATATTCCACTTTAAAACCGATCCTCCCGTCCACAATCGCCGATAAAGTTTCAAAACAGAATCCTAACATACTTCACAGTATCGATTATTTTCAAAATATCAGTACGTGTCGACCTCTCACCAATAAAACTTCAAACCAGTCAACCATTGGAGATCGTCCACACTCTCGACAAAACCCTGCCAGAACCTCTTCAAGGAGTCTGAATTTTAATAAAACTTGCAAATCTCACTCATAAGTAATATTTACGATGCATGTCGTAACAACAGAGTCAACTGACTGTTCCAATTTCCAACTCGAAGTTTATTTAACAGTTGATAACCAATTGACATCCAATTACAAACTTTATCCTTCCACATTCAACATTGAACTCCCTTTTATAAAAAAAAAACGTAAAACATATTTCAATAATGGTCAGCATGATGTTTCAACGGTTCTTCCAGCCGCGGGCCGTCGACTACGATGCAACAATGGTTAGCTCTCGTCGTCCGCCGCGTTTGGAGTCCCCACTGTATCATCTTGCTGCCACGCTCGACATGAAAGAAAAGGAACAAAATCTTTTTATATAACAACTCTCTACTTAACATTATATATATATCTTACCTGGCGTCACTCAAGCGGTAAAGAAACGCGATGTTTCCTGATTAGACTTTCGAAACACCACAATTTCCTTGAGTGTTAGCTGAAATTGCTAGTGACTTGGCGTACCCTTTTCCGCAAATGGTTTACTTATTAACCATCGAAAAGCGTTTAAACTTTTAAGTAACAATTCAAAGGCATTTTGTGAAGTCCGATAGAGGAAACCTTCCAAAATTTTATGCATTTAGGCCTTACGCCCGCATCATTCGGCAACGAAGTCAGCCTGCGTCTCTCTCGACTGGAATTACGTGAAATAAAGCGCTCACAGTATGTGAGTTGTAGCATCGAAGTTGGGTTAGCTGCCCTCTGCAACAAAAACTGAGTCAACGGCTCAACACTGAACGTAAGTTGGTAACTAGTCGAACTGATAGGGCAAAGGACGTAGTTTCGTATACCGCTGGATGCGAAAACTACTTTTTTTTCCTCTTCGTGTTTGCAACACATGCTGAGACTTCGTTCATCATCAAAGTTAAGCATTTTTTCTGAAATATTCGTTGTAATTTACACGAAAGAGCGCGCTTTCTCAGTAACGAGTATCTCCGATTTCGTGACTTCCATATGTTTAAGAAATGAGGGATGAAATTACTGTGCGTGAAACAATGACAGTGACATTTATACTACTTCCTGTCACAAATAAATCACCATTTTTTACGGAATACGTTGTGATTGTCAAGAGTGTGGTCAGACACGAATATAAGAGCACAACGTAGATTAGTGTGAATGAAACTCTCTTTCTCTCTCTCTCTCGCTTGTGCCTTGTCCCACGTCGCGCAGGTTCAGCAGGGTTAAACGGATTTGGCAAAATTGGTTTAAGTGGTGGTTGGTTGCCCTTGCTGCCACCACCCCATACACTCCAGGACGGAATTAGTGTACCCCAACTCTCTGCGACTAGTGTAATCCGCGGAAAAGTGCGAACGTGTTCAGATGTCTGCGAGCTGCGTAACTGAGGTGGAACGTGGGGACCAGCCCAGCATTCACCTAGCGGGATGTGGAAAACCGCCTAAAAACCACATCCAGGCTGGCCGGCACACTGTCTTCGTTAATCCGCCAGGTGGATTCGATCCGGGGCCGGCGCGCATACCTGAGTCTAGGAAGCAGCGCATTTAGCACTCTCGGGTATCCTGGTGGGTCTTGCTACGAATGAAACTAGCAGCAATCTTCTTTATACTCTGGCTTGTCGCAAGTATTTATCTGCGCTCTAATCCCTGACAACAGTAGACGGAGATGAAAGGCTCCCACCACAATATTTTCAAACTATACCATCATTTATAAACACTTTGATTCATCAGATGCAAGTTATAAACTACAACGAACTTCTGTAGCTGCACTCGCCACACGGTCTCGAAAAGCCGATTTTTAAATTTTGTTTTTATGAACCAAATCGTTGATGTATCACATATGGAAGTAGGCTACATTATCATTTCGGTCTCCAGGGGAGAGCTACAACCACATTCTATGGATCTTCTTATTCTTTGACACTCTCTTAAACAATTGTTTGGGTTTGTGGGGATGAGTTCCATCCATGCAACGAATTACAGGCAGTTTATTCCTATATGCGTTTCTCTTCTTTTATTTGTGAAGCATCATCACGAATAAAGGAAACGAAATGCATGTGGCAATAAACAAACTGCCTTCAATTAGTTGCATAGACGGAACGTACCTCCATAAATTTTGAAGCAACTAAGGAGCGAAGGAAAACAGAAAAAAATGACGAATATTTCGGATGTTTCTATAGGTGTATTTGTACAAATATTCCGAAACGTAAAATCCAAAACAAGACGTCGATTTGAATGAGAATAAAATGACATAATGTGACATTTACGACAGTTTCCGCAACACAGTCAATATTCTGTCGTTATCATGCATTCATGGAAGACTGTGGTCAGCGAAATAACGCCCTCTAACAACACTTTTCAGCACTGTGAAGAAAGGCATGCCTGTGTCGGCTGGTAGCCACTTCGAGTTTGTGCCGCTGTGGCGCTGCAGTACGCATGCTCCGGATCTGAGGCAGATTGCTTTTCACTGGTTGGCGCAAGGAGAACTGACAACAGCATTTCGGTTCGCTAGAATCGTTCGGTATCGCTTTCGAAATGCTTACTAAATAATGTTGGGGCTCTGTTTCGAAAACAAGACCGCTCGCGTACCGAACCGATCGGCAAAATGGCGGAGAGATACAGAATAGGGCCCCTGGACAGTACGTGTCGTCTTTTCGATGTATGAACGGCTGCACCCACAGGGGATCTTATAAACCCCAGGCTTCCGAAGCACCAAATCATCTTTAATGGAACCGAGGAGTGCTGCAGTCTTTGGTAGAGGGTAAAAAATCGCTTTCACTTTGTTTTCTGAGGATCCGTCTTATTTTTGACGAAAGGCTTCCTGCTTATGGGCCAGCCAGAGTGGCTGAGCGGTTCTAGGCGCTACAGTCTGGAACCGCGCGACCTCTACGGTCGCAGGTTCGAATGCTGCCTCGTGCATGGGTGTGTGTGATGTCCTTAGGTTAGTTATGTTTAAGTAGTTCTAAGTTCTAGGGGATCTCAGACGTTAAGTCCCATAGTGCTCAGAGCCATTTGAACCATTTTTGAACCTGCTTATGGCAGGAAAGCCATGGATTTAAAACTTTCCATGTCTTCTTGCACTTTTCTTGTGCCTACTGTTGGTTTCATTTGTAGTGCCTTACGTATCTGCTATGGAGAGCATCTGTTGGCTACAAAAACTCTTTTCAGGTGTAGAAGCTCGTCCTCCACACTGATCTCGTCAGCAAGGATGTGTACTCTGTGTGCCAGAGTTCTGATTCCACTCATCGTCTGTGAAGGATGGTGGCAGCTATTTGCATGTAAATAGCTATTTGCATGTAAATCCGTATGGGTCGGTTTTCGATACACTGAGTGTCCCAAAGTGCCATCATCTTTGCACTGTACCAACACATCCTAAAATGGAAGGCATCCACCTTTTTCGATTTCCATCGTGAACTGTCTGCGGATAGAATTCAGATGGTTTAAAAATTCTTCAAACCAATCGCCAACAATTGTGACCCAGTGACAGGGCGCATTCTCATTCCTTAAAATGCCTTGGTTTTTTGAAAATATGACATCCATGAATCATATAGTGTGCAGGTAGCCGAACGTAACCATTTCCATTCAACGATCGGTTCAGTTGACGAAAGGACCGAGTCCAATCCATGTAAACACAGCCTACACCATTTCCATTCACTGATCGGTTCAGTTGACGAAAGGACCGAGTCCAGTCCATGTAAACACAGCTCACCCCATTATGGAACCACCACCAGCTTGCCCAGTGCCTTGTTGACAACTTGGATCCACGGATTCATTGGGTCTGCGTCACACTCGAGCCGAACAGTCAGAGCTTACGAACTGAAATCGGGTCTCATCTGCCCAGTCCCCGTTTTCCCATTACTCTAGGGTTCAACTGATGCGATCACGAACCGAGGAGAGGGTCTGTAGGCGATGTCGCACTGTTAGCACTCGTGCCAGTCATCTGCTGCCATAGCTCAGTAACTCCAAATTTCGTCGCACTGTCTAAAAGGATACTTTTGTCGAATGTCCCACATTGAATTCTGTGGTTATTTCACTCAGTGTTGTTTGTCTGCTCTCAGTCGTTAAGTGAAGGCTGTCAGTCACTGCGGTGTCACCGCCAGACACCACACTTGCTAGGTGGTAGGCTTTAAATCGGCCACGGTCCGTTAGTATACGTCGGACCCGCGTGTCGCCACTGTCAGTGATTGCAGACTGAGCGCCGCCACGCGGCAGGTCTAGAGAGACTTCCTAGCACTCGCCCCAGTTGTACAGCCGACTTTGCTAGCGATGGTTCACTGACAAAATACGCTCTCATTTGCCGAGACGATAGTTTAGCATAGCCTTCAGCTAAGTCATTAGCTACGACCTAGCAAGGCGCCATTATCAGTTACTATTGATATTGATTCATGTACCGTCAGACAGATGTTCACCAATTATGGATTAAAGTTAAGTATTCAAGAAGCTACGTACTTTACTTGCTATATTCATTACCTTGTCCTGTTCGAGACCTCACGCCAGCCTGCGTGAGCTTAAACGCATGCCTTTCGGCTTCACCTCCTAGTGGCTTGGCTGTCTTGCCCAGTCACAACAATTGACGACGAGGATTTTGCGTTCGTATTGATAGACTGATTTCCTTGTGTAATGGCTTCGCCACAATCTCCAGATGTACTGTCCGAATTTTATCGCTTGCAGAATCAGCAGACGCAGGCCTTACTGGATGCCCTTGGACAGCTCGTCCAGGGTCGACGTGCAATGCAAAACGATGCGGCAGCCGCCGCTCCACCGCTACCGCAGCCACAACACGCAGATGCACCACCTTTTCGTCCTTTTGATGCGGCACTGGAAAGTTGGATGGAGTGGTCACGCCAATTTGGATTCCATCTCGCCGCCTACAGAATTCATGGTAATGAGCGGCAGCCTTTTCTCCTTTCCGCCGTAGGCGTCCAGACATACTGTGTGATAGTGAAATTATTTCCCCGACGCGACGTAGCAACTCTCTCCTACGAAGAAATTTTGTCGGCATTAGATGCATATTTCAAAGAATCAGTCAATGTACACTCCTGGAAATGGAAAAAAGAACACATTGACACCGGTGTGTCAGACCCACCATACTTGCTCCGGACACTGCGAGAGGGCTGTACAAGCAATGATCACACGCACGGCACAGCGGACACACCAGGAACCGCGGTGTTGGCCGTCGAATGGCGCTAGCTGCGCAGCATTTGTGCACCGCCGCCGTCAGTGTCAGCCAGTTTGCCGTGGCATACGGAGCTCCATCGCAGTCTTGAACACTGGTAGCATGCCGCGACAGCGTGGACGTGAACCGTATGTGCAGTTGACGGACTTTGAGCGAGGGCGTATAGTGGGCATGCGGGAGGCCGGGTGGACGTACCGCCGAATTGCTCAACACGTGGGGCGTGAGGTCTCCACAGTACATCGATGTTGTCGCCAGTGGTTGGCGGAAGGTGCACGTGCCCGTCGACCTGGGACCGGATCGCAGCGACGCACGGATGCACGCCAAGACCGTAGGATCCTACGCAGTGCCGTAGGGGACCGCACCGCCCAGCAAATTAGGGACACTGTTGCTCCTGGGGTATCGGCGAGGACCATTCGCAACCGTCTCCATGAAGCTGGGCTACGGTCCCGCACACCGTTAGGCCGTCTTCCGCTCACGCCCCAACATCGTGCAGCCCGCCTCCAGTGGTATCGCGACAGGCGTGAATGGAGGGACGAATGGAGACGTGTCGTCTTCAGCGATGAGAGTCGCTTCTGCCTTGGTGCCAATGATGGTCGTATGCGTGTTTGGCGCCGTGCAGGTGAGCCCCACAATCAGGACTGCATACGACCGAGGCACACAGGGCCAACACCCGGCATCATGGTGTGGGGAGCGATCTCCTACACTGGCCGTACACCACTGGTGATCGTCGAGGGGACACTGAATAGTGCACGGTACATCCAAACCGTCATCGAACCCATCGTTGTACCATTCCTAGACCGGCAAGGGAACTTGCTGTTCCAACAGGACAATGCACGTCCGCATGTATCCCGTGCCACCCAACGTGCTCTAGAAGGTGTAAGTCAACTACCCTGGCCAGCAAGATCTCCGGATCTGTCCCCCATTGAGCATGTTTGGGACTGGATGAAGCGTCGTCTCACGCGGTCTGCACGTCCAGCACGAACGCTGGTCCAACTGAGGCGCCAGGTGGAAATGGCATGGCAAGCCGTTCCACAGGACTACATCCAGCATCTCTACGATCGTCTCCATGGGAGAATAGCAGCCTGCATTGCTGCGAAAGGTGGATATACACTGTACTAGTGCCGACATTGTGCATGCTCTGTTGCCTGTGTCTATGTGCCTGTGGTTCTGTCAGTGTGATCATGTGATGTATCTGACCCCAGGAATGTGTCAATAAAGTTTCTCCTTCCTGGGACAATGAATTCACGGTGTTCTTATTTCAATTTCCAGGAGTGTAGTTGCAAAAAGGTATACCTTCTTTCGTACAAAACGTACGGCCGGTCAAACTAATCGGGAGTGGGTTGCAACTTTGCAAGGCCTTACTAGGGATTGCGCTTTTGAGTGTGAATGTGGACTCCCTTATTCAGATACTATGGTACGTGATGAAATTGCACAGAACGTTTCTGATGTTCGTATACGGGAACAGATTTTGAAACTGGTCAATCCCTCCCTTCAACAAGTGATGGACATATTGGATCAGCAAGACACACTTGACTTTGCTCAGGAATCATTTGAAACTTTACCGGCCGTGTGTCACATTAACCGGTCCGCTGGGCGAGCTGCACGGAACAGTAAACAGCCCTCGCGCCCGTCCGCGCAGCTGCCGCCAAGCTCTCTTCCACGAGTGCCACGCAAGCAAGCAAATGCAATGCTAAAATCATGCCCGCGGTGTGCTACTAGACATTTGCGTGAGAATTGCCTGTCACGCCAGGCTATTTGCTTTTTCTGTAATAAAAAAGGACATGTTCAAGGTGTTTGCCAGAAAAAGCTCAGAAGGGACACTCACAGCCATTCCAGGCCCTTTGCTTCGCGCCGGAATCGGAATCGAACCCAGAATACTCAGGCTCGTGAACCTTCACCCATGGACATTCATGTAGTTCATTCCACTCCACCCAGTGCCACTCTCTCTAACAGTGACTGTGTTCGTCCCACAAATAGTGTGCGTCGACATCGCCGGAAATCCCGTCAAGTCGCAAGTGATTCTGTACCAGTGTCAGTTCACGTTGCACGAGACAGTCGCTCTTGTCGTCAGCAGGACAATAAACTTTTTGTAGACTTGGACATTAATGGCAACGTGATACCCTTCCAGCTCGATACCGGAGCTGCAGTTTCACTGATCAATCAAGACACGTACAAACAGCTGGGCACCCCTCCGTTGCGTGCCGCAAATGTTCAGTTAAGTAGTTATTCAGGACAAGCAATCCCTGTGTTAGGACAGTGCAGCCTTCTTGCAACATACAAAGGACAAACAAAACTTGTGTCATTGTATGTCCCTCGTTCTTCTTCTGCAGTGAACTTGTTTGGTTTAGATTTATTTCAGTTGTTTAACTTGTCTATAGTCAATCAGGTCCTATCAGTGAACCAGACTGTGCCTTCAGACAGTGTTTCTCGTCTATGTGAAGAGTTTGCAGACATTTTTGCACCGGGTCTTGGTTGCGCTAAGAACTATAAAGCACATTTGGAACTGAAAGTAAACGCGCAACCGAAATTTTTCAGAGCGCACAATGTTCCCCACGCATTGCATGATGAGGTTGCAAAAACATTACACGACTTGGAATCACAAGGTGTCATTGAACGTGTGCAGGCTTCTCTCTGGGCATCACCCTTAGTAATTTTGCAAAAACCTTCTGGAAAATTAAGACTTTGTGTGGACTTCAAGGCAACAGTGAATCCACAACTAGTGATTGCAACTTTTCCTTTACCCCGCCCGGAAGATCTTTTTGACAAACTGTGCCCGGGTAAATATTTTTCGAAGTTGGACCTAGCAGATGCGTACTTGCAAATACCGGTGGACGAACAATCCCAGCGCGTTTTGGTGGTTAACACACATCTTGGTTTGTACCGATTCAAACGACTGCCATTCGGGTGTGCATCCGCCCCTGCATTGTTTCAGCAATATCTACAAACTGTTTGTGCGTCGGTCCCTACTGCAGCAAACTATCTGGACGATATTGTGATCTCCGGAATGTCGGAAGACGAACATTTAGCCAATCTCAGAACATTAATTCAGGTCTTGCGACAAAATGGTCTTCGCTTGCGGAAGGATAAATGTGTGTTTTTTGCTCGTGACTTGCCCTATCTGGGCCATGTACTCAATGCCCAAGGCATACATCCCAGTCCAGAGCACCTCCGTGCCATACAAGACTTGCCTTCGCCGCGGAAATTGAAGCAGCTACAGAGTGTGCTGGGAAAAATCAACTATTACCATAAATATGTGCGCCACGCCTCTTCCATTTCAGCTCCGCTTCATCGCTTACGCCGTAAGGGTGTTCCGTTCGTCTGGACGACGGAATGCGAACGCGCCTTTCGCCAGTTGAAATCGGCGTTGCTTTCCACTACTTGTCTTACGCCATTCGATTCCGGGAAGCCCCTTTTGTTGATGGTAGATGCATCGGATTTCGGGATCGGGGCTGTGCTTTCGCACAAAGATCGTTCGCACGATCGCCCTATTGCCTTTGCGTCCAAATTGCTCTCGTCTGCGCAAAGAAATTATTCGTAGATCGAGAAAGAAGCATTGGCTCTCGTCTTTGGTGTTACAAAGTTTCATGATTTCTTGTATGGTCGTCACTTTACCATCATCACAGACCACAAACCTTTGACATCGCTTTTCCATCCGCACAAGCCTGTACCTCCACGTACAGCACAGAAATTCATTTGCTGGTCTATTTTCCTCTCGCAGTACCACTACGATATCTTGTATCGGTCCACTGCTAAGCACGGAAACGCCGATGCGTTGTCCCGTTTGCCTGTTGCTGAGGATAGAGCATTCGATTCTTCCGAACTTGCTTGCATGTTCATTGACTTGGAAACCGATGACGTGGTCGAATCGTTTCCAATTGATTTTCGTCGAGTAGCTACAGCCACAGCTGCCGACCCTGTCCTTGCTATCGTTCTGCGTTTTGTTGCTACGCAATGGCCCTTGTCAAAGTCACGGATCGAGGATCCGTTGGTTCGCAGATTTTTTGCTCACAAGAACAGACTTTTTGTACGACGCGGTATTTTGCTGTTGCGTTCTGATAATGATCAGTCCAGGATCGTGTCCCCACGTTCGTTACAGTCCTCTGTCTTACGGCTTCTCCACCAAGGACATTGGGGTATAGTGCGAACGAAATAACTTGCTCGTCAGCACTGTACTTGGTTCGGAATCGATGCTGCGATTACGCATATGTGCTCTTCTTGCATGGCGTGTGCCGAACAACGATCCGCACCACCGCGGAAATTCTTTGCATGGCAAAAAGTCACTTCCCCTTGGCAACGCTTACACATCGATTTTGCTGGTCCCTTCTGGAATGCTCGATGGTTGGTTGTTGTCGATTCCTTCAGTAATTTTCCTTTTGTTGTCCGGATGTCTTCCACGACGTCATCTGCCACCATCCAAGCGTTATCCGCTATCTTTTTCACTGAAGGTCTTCCACAGACTATTGTTTCCGACAATGGCCCACAATTCATGTCCGCAGAATTTCAGTCATTCTGCAAGGCCAATGGTATTCAACATCTGACGTCCGCGCCGTTTTCGCCACAGTCAAACGGTGCCGCTGAACGATTGGTCAGGACTTTCAAGTCCCAGATGTTGACGGTGAAAGAGTCGCATTCTCGGGAGGACGCGTTATTGCTCTTTTTGTCCTCGTATCGCTCTCAGCCCCGAGATGGTCGCTCGCCGGCTGAGTTGCTCCACGGTCGGCCTCATCGCACCTTGATGTCTTTGCTGCATCCGCCGCATCAGGTTCCTGTGCAGCGGCAGACGCCTGCTTTTGCTCCAGGCGACGTTGTATTCTATCGCAACTATCGAGGTTCACGGCGTTGGCTCGCAGGGCGCATTCTGCGCTGCCTCGGCCGCGCTATGTATCTGGTTTTGGGGGCCTCTGGTGAGGTGCGTCGGCATCTCAATCAGCTGCGCCTCTGTCGTCGCACGGGTTCTGCCGCTCCCCGTCTGCTTTCAGCGACGGTGCCGTCCGGTCAGCGCCCTGGGGACCCATCTACTGGCTCGCCTCAGCCCCAGTTGTTGCCGACGCTGGCTTCCATTTTCCCCCTTGGCGGCGCGCCGCCGCCGCCGCCGCCTGTTCTCCCGCCGGCGACGCCCGCAGTGGACGCGTCGCTGCAACCGCCGGGCGCCTCCCTGGGTCACGCGCCGCCGATCGCTTCCCGTGACCAGCTGTCCTCCGACATGGAACTCTTGCCCGCTCCGGACCACATGGCGTCTTCGCCCGTCGGGTGCCCCGACCCGATGGAGGTCGACCCTTCGGCCCCTCCTGTCTCTTTACGGGTGCATACACCGCATGTTGACGTGCACCCTGGACTAGGTTTTCAGGCGTTTCCTAGCTCCCCTCGGACCGAATGGCAGGGTGGGGCTGGCACAGCCTCGCCTGTTGTTAGGCTCCCCACCTCGTCGCATACGTCAACATGGGGTCCTCTCCACGGCGGGCGGAAGCCTTATGCCACAACCGTCCGCCGATTTGCGGGGGAGGAATGTGGTGTCACCGCCAGACACCACACTTGCTAGGTGGTAGCCTTTAAATCGGCCGCGGTCCGTTAGTATACGTCGGACCCGCGTGTCGCCACTGTCAGTGATTGCAGACCGAGCACCGACACGCGGCAGGTCTAGAGAGACTTCCTAGCACTCGCCCCAGTTGTACAGCCGACTTTGCTAGCGATGGTTCACTGACAAATTACGCTCTCATTTGCCGAGACGATAGTTAGCGTAGCCTTCAGCTACGTCATTTGCTACGACCTAGCAAGGCGCCATTATCATTTTCTATTTATCTTGTGATGCATGTACCAGCAGACAGATGTTCACCAATTGTGGATTAAAGTTAAGTATTCAAGAAGCTACGTACTTTACTTGCTGTATTCATTACCTTGTCCTGTTCCAGACCTCACGCCAGCCTGCGTGAGCTCAAACGCGTGCCTCTCGGCTTCACCTCCTAGTGGCTTGGCTGTCTTGCCAAGTCACAACAGTCACAACGTTGTCTGTGGTGAGAGGCAACGCCTGACACTGTGGTATTCTCGCTACACTATTGACACTGTGGAGCTCGGAATACTGAAATCGCTAACGATTTCCAAAATGGAGTGTTCTATCGGTCTAACTCCGGCTACCATTCTACGTTGAAAGTCTAATAATTTCCGTTGTGCGGCCATAGTCACGTCACGTGAATCATCTGAGCACAAATGGCAGCTCCACCAATGCACTGTCGTCTTGTGTCTCGCGTACACGATACCAGCGCCATCTGCATGTGGGCATAACGCTATCCCACGACTTTTCACCTCAGTGTGTGTGCCTGATAAGAAAAGTGAAGCACCGAGAGTTACGGGAGGAGACAGGTTAAGAGGGTATGTGATCTTATTTCACTGATGACAAAATGGAATCAGGTTTACAAAGAACTGGACAGTGTGAGTCCAGTTATCGCTAATACGTAGCACACCCTCTGGTCTGGATGTGTACAATGGTTGGGAAGTGCAGGCTATCACAAAGTCGCTGAATCTTCTCCTGAGGCAAGCTGGACCTCACCCCTTGCGACTGGTCCTTGACATCCTGGTTACTGGTACTGAGGTAGAGCTGAAGTCTGAGACTGTCGCACACTTGTTTTATTGGGGACAGATATGTGAATCCTGCCGGCCACAGGAGCGCCTCGACATCCTGCACACATTTCACACCGACACGTGCCGTGTGTGGATGAAGACTGTCTTTTCGACAAATGGAAGGGGAGGATACAGGATGTCCATCACGAATTTTTCCTCAATCACTACCTGTTGTGAGCTACAACCATACCTGACAGCTCACCCCACTGTGACATCAGGAGTAACAACACTACACCTATCCCCAGATCATCCAGATAGTGTCGAACTGCAATCCATCACTGAACCCAATGTGGCGCCAACCATCAGCAGTCCATGCTCCCCAGTCATGGCGCTGATCCAAATGCAGGATAGTGTCGAACTGCGATTCATCACTGAACCCAATAGGGTGCCATTCATCAGCAGTCCATGCATGATCCCTAGTTGTGGTACTGATCCAAATGCAGGATAGTGTCGAACTGTAATTCATCACTGAACCCAGTGGGGTGCCATTCATCAGCAGTCCATGCATGATCCCTAGTTGTGGCACCAATCCAAATGCAGGATAGTGTCGAACTGTAATTCATCACTGAACCCAGTGGGGTGCCATTCATCAGCAGTCCATGCATGATCCCTAGTTGTGGCACCGATCCAAATGCAGGATAGTGTCGAACTGTAATTCATCACTGAACCCAGTGGGGTGCCATTCATCAGCAGTCCATGCATGATCCCTAGTTGTGGCACTGATCCAAATGCAGGATAGTGTCGAACTGTAATTCATCACTGAACCCAGTGGGGTGCCATTCATCAGAAGTCCATGCATGATCCCTAGTTGTGGCACCGATCCAAATGCAGGATAGTGTCGAACTGTAATTCATCACTGAACCCAGTGGGGTGCCATTCATCAGCAGTCCATGCATGATCCCTAGTTGTGGCACCGATCCAAATGCAGGATAGTGTCTGTAATTCATCACTGAACCCAGTGGGGTGCCATTCATCAGAAGTCCATGCATGATCCCTAGTTGTGGCACCGATCCAAATGCAGGATAGTGTCGAACTGTAATTCATCACTGAACCCAGTGGGGTGCCATTCATCAGCAGTCCATGCATGATCCCTAGTTGTGGCACCGATCCAAATGCAGGATAGTGTCGAACTGTAATTCATCACTGAACCCAGTGGGGTGCCATTCATCAGCAGTCCATGCATGATCCCTAGTTGTGGCACCGATCCAAATGCAGGATAGTGTCGAACTGTAATTCATCACTGAACCCAGTGGGGTGCCATTCATCAGAAGTCCATGCATGATCCCTAGTTGTGGCACCGATCCAAATGCAGGATAGTGTCGAACTGTAATTCATCACTGAACCCAGTGGGGTGCCATTCATCAGCAGTCCATGCATGATCCCTAGTTGTGACACCGATCCAAATGTAGGATAGTGTCGAACCGTAATTCATCACTGAACCCAGTGGGGTGCCATTCATCAGCAGTCCATGCATGATCCCCAGTTGAGGCACCGATCCAAATGCAGGATAGTGTCGAACCTGCAATTTGTCAGTAGTCCATGCTGCCCATTTGTTGCACTGATGCAAACGCAATCGTTTATGCTGTGGGGTTAATGACAGCTTACATAGAGGGCACTAATTGCACAGTCCAGCTGCTGCTAGTCTCCAATTTCGATCAGTTACTCTCAGACGACATGTGTAGATACAAAGGGGTTAGCCAAGCGACCGCTACAGTCGCAGGTTCGAATCCTGCCTCGGGCATGGATGTGTGTGATGTCCTTAGGTTAGTTAGGTTTAAGTAGTTCTAAGTTCTGGGTGACTGATGACCTCAGAAGTTAAGTCCCATAGTGCTCAGAGCCATTTGAACCATTTGAACAAAGGGGCTATGATCTGATTGGTGTACAATATGCCCCCCCCCCCCTCCCGTGGTGGTCATCAGACATGGTTAACTGGAACACTGATGACGAAATGCCTTGTTTCACGTTCCCAAGCACTCCATCATCGGTGCACTGTCCACCGTGCTCCTCAAGTATGAATATTTTATGAGCTGACCAGGGAGCACAGTAGTTCCTCTCGGATGGCATTTGCAGATACGAAGGACTTATCGTGATCTGCTTTGTTCACAATATGGCGATCCTCCCTTATTGTGGTCAGACATGGTCGACTGGATCCTTGATGACAAACATGCCTGCTCTCATATTCACATGCACTTCAACATCGGATCGCAAATCTGGGTATTGTATAACTATCCAGCCAAACGTAGGCCCATAATGAGGCACCATTGCAAGCTCTGTCAAGTTATGATAACACTGTCTCACACGAGTGCACAGCGATCAGTCAACATCTGAAGCTGTTCACGCTCACTGCACACTCTATTGGCCTGGTAACAACACAAACAATACTGATGTGCATCTACTGTGCTGGCCATTGTACTTGCCACAGTGAGTTGTAACTCGAATCATTTACCCATCCACCAGTGGTGTGTATGTATATGAAATTACACTGTCATTCGACCATGTCAGAACTATGGAGCACAGGAAAGACCTATCTGTGTGTTACAGTGGTAAAGTCCAGTCGGGAACGACACGGAAGAGAGGGCTGAGAGAAGAAGTCACCCAATCACATGCTGGCCTGACGTCCGTCCAGGATGACAACGCGACAACAGCGGCCCCTATATGAAGAGGACATAAGCGCCGCGACATACTGGTGACGGCCAGTTCGATAGTAGCTTCAAGATTAGCGTCTTCGATAGGAGCGTCAGCGCTAGACCACTTCGCCTGTACTCTCGATGCAGCACAGACTTGGGATTATCTGTACTGATGACGATTGATTATTTTGTATGTCGCCGTTCACTTGCGAGACATCTGTGTAATTGCCAGAGTTAGGTATTTTAATTTTCTTATTGTAATAAAACTCATTAATACGACTTGTTTGTCTAGCAAACTGAGTATATAGGCTTCCTAGACATTACACTGTGAGTGATAGTTTCGTAGATCTCGCGTGGGTGACTTTGTAGAGTGTACTGTCGTAACGGAAGTCCCGCCTTCAAACCCCATCGATGACAATTTGTTTCCGCCGTTTTCACGTGAAACTGTTACAAGGGAGAATATTTTCCTTACATGTAAAATGACTTTTCGGAGTTTGCAGCGATGTTATTTTGGCAGCCTGCTTTCGTTTCGTTAGCTGAAAACAGATAGGTGTGGTGTTCTGTTGGTCATGTGCGACAGAACAGCCTCCACTCGTGATAAAGCAAGTTCGTGGCTTTATAGTTTCACAGAAAAAGCAAAAACAATCGGAACAGCAGAATAGAGAAACAACTGCGGAGATATTAATAGTCCCACACAACACTTTCATGCATAATACACTGAAGAAAAATTGTCATAATTCGGGTACGAACCCAGGACCCTTGGTACGACGACCCACAGAAGCTGTAAAGATCAGTTACTCACAGTTATGCTTTTACTGTGCTCCCTAGTTCTATTGTTAATTTTAGTTACGCCGGTTCTGCTGGACGACAGCACATAGTATGAGGCAAATCGCTGCTTTGGTTGATACTCTCTTGGCATACAACGTCTTGTACTGACCTGAGTGCCTGACATCTGGAGTTTCGGGTATGAGCGTTACACTTTCTTTTGTCAGACCGTGTATTTGCAGTAGCATCGTTGCTTTGTTTATCATAAACACCAAAAACGCAATAAATTACCATGCCTAATACGGTGCAGAAAACATGTCGGCATTCAGTACAACTTCCAGTCATCTCAATTGGGTAAGTACTGGTCCTGTACGCCATTCTTCCTGCAAAATAGTGGCAACTTGAAGTAACTTTGATGGTTGTGGACAACGATCACGTATCCTTCTCTCGAAAGTAGACCAGAAAGGGTCAACAATATTGAGATCTAGTGATTGTGATGCCCAGGGGAGACACTGCAGCCATAGCGGATCATCTTCTTTCTTGCAACTCCAGCAACTCGAAACGGGTTCCGTTCAATCTTCTGCTAGTACTGGTTCACTAAATTCTTTCACTAACGTTCACTGTTCAGTCCATCAAAATCTTTCTCTCGACCTACTGTGGCTGTAGTGGTTTCCGGCACCGATGCACCACGTGCGGGGGCGTGGTTCCTTCCGTCCCTTTACGACGGACCTGCTCCTACCTGTGAACATTGTCTCGGCAGATCATCAGTAGGAAAGCCGAGTGAAACCTACTGTACTTTGACGACGAGAACCAGGTTGAAATTAAAGTCACTAATCTACGTTTCGGGAGAAACACGAAATGAAAGATTGGAAATGTTGTCCTCAATTAATATATTCTGAAACTTAGGTGAACAAGTATCACTGCCAAGCCCGTGCTAGTCTTAACACAGTCACTCGCAATCCCCTTCACTCACGTTAGCAAGTTTATGGTGTTGCATTTCCCGAAAACGTGATAGCTACAAAAATACTGATTGTTTTTGATTGAGAATGCTCGCCAAATATTAAGTCTGTCGGTACCTAATGCAGTCACAGTTTTTAGCCACCGACCTGCTCTATACGCCACGCGGAATATATGTCTTATCTCGTCACAAAATTCACTTAAAAAATTCCGAAATTTCTACACACACATCGAATAATTATGCCGCCATTTTCCAACACTTTTGATGTATGAAACACTGATAGATCCGGCAACTTATCATTTCCATCGGAACTACTACTACACACATCCGAACTGTTTCATTACTCTCCGACTCCTCTCTAGAATGCTCTTAAGTCTTCTCTACCAGCAGAGAAAGGCGCGCGAAGAATATTGCTTTACCATTGGTCAGTTTACTCAACAGCCAATAGCAAAACAACACTCTCCCGCGTCAGTCCGCGCTTTTCATCCATAACCAATGACAAAATAGTAAACCTCACGACTGCACTTTTTACCGACGTAATTATCTAATATGCCGAAGTTTTGCTTATGCATGAAGTTATTTACTGTTGTTATTTATACCTGAATTAACTTTCCCTTTACCATAAACTTACTTTACAAATCTGTTCTACAAAAATCCCCTTTGTCCATATCCATACTTCTTCAGAATGTTCCCACACAATATGCTACTACTTAACTCGTTAAACAATTATCTCCATATTAACCTTAAACCACACTCACGCATCATTCATACTGCTAAAACAGATTTACAACATTTTACGTACATAAAAAGACATATAACACTTTATGAAAATACTAGAACAGTTTATGAAAATCATTCAATTACTTTAGTGCACTCTAGTGGGCACAATCGAAACTAAAATCACAGTCCCCCTGTCCAATACTGTCCTCTATCGGCTGATACATAAACTACGTGCGCGTCCAGTCTCGCGTCACCATCTGTCACTATCCAGCTCTGAGACACATCTCCCACTTACCGCCTCCAAGGCAGGATCGTTATACGGCGCTACGCCTCAACACGACAGTTCACCCTTCTGTTCACAAAGAGTCATGGTTAGCGCGAGGTGTGTGAACGAGGGCCTTGTCGTCTTAGAACGAGGCATCTCCATTGGGGCTCAAACACTGTACAATGCAATTGACCTGGCCAGCTAAAACAATCACATAAACTATGACAGTAACGCCGACTTGTAGAGTAACCGTGGGGCCCATAGAATACCACTACATGGCTGCCCAAATATCACCAAATCCTCGCCATGTTTCACTCTAGGGATGTGGACTCGGCCGGGAGCTGGAAATTGCTCTGGCATAAAGTCGAGCGCCAGCACACCAGTCGGAAACGTTAGAACAGAGAGGGCTGCGAAGGAGATGTCAGCCAACTACACACTGACTGACCCCTCTCCAAGATGACAATGCAACGGCAGACGAAGAGGACGTAAGCGCCGCACCGACTGGCCGCTGTCCAGTTGAAGACTAGCCCACTTACGGAACCATCGAGACCAGTGATCAGGATAGAAGCATCTACTGTACTGCCCGCCTAGCTACCCATATGGTCTAATGCAGGGGTCTCCAAACTACGGTCCGCGGGGCGTGAGCAGATGGTGCAGAACGTGCCTCCGAAAGGCAAAGGTCCCGAGTTCGAGTCTCAGTCCGGCGCACAGTTTTAATCTGCCAGGAAGTTTCATATCAGCGCACACTCCATTGCCGAGAAAAAATCTCATTCTGGGAGAAAAAAATGCCCAGTAAGCATGGGCTGTAAAACGTGTATGATCATTTTTGATACTGTGGAACACATCTCTTCTGCTGCAATTTCCTTTCTTTCCGTGTTTTGGGAGGAGATAGTAAGGAACAAAACAAGAAAAAAATATCCAGTAAACATGGGCTCTAAAATGGATACATTAAGATCTTTGAGCACTTGTTCAGTAGAAGAGATGTGTTTCACGGTACGGAAGATGAGGAAGTTTTCGTAGTTCTTAAGGTATATATTTTGAAGTCCATGTTTTCAGGGCATTTTTTTCTTGTTTCGGTGTAAGGAAACTGTCCTCAGAGTCGGTAGAAGGAATTCAGTGACACACAGTATAGTCATATTACATCTTGAAAATTACCATTTGATGAAGGCCCAAGTGAGGTCATGCTGTGGTCAGCACACTGGTCTCGCATTTGGGAGGACAATGGTTGAAATCACACCTGGTCATCCAGATTTAGGTTTTCCGTGATTTCTTTTTTTGGTCCAGGCAAATGCCGGCATGGCTCCTTTGAAGGACGTGGCTAATTTTCTGACCCTGTGCTTCTAATGTTACACGTATGATGAAGGCGAGTGATATGGCAGCATAGAGTTCCTGTGAGGAGAATTTGCTCTCGCTTGGCTGAATTTTTTTAAAAAAAAAAAAAAAAAAAAAAAAAAAGACGACACACCAGAATTGGAGGAATTGGAGGGTGTGAGACAGTCTGATAGGTGGTGTCTTACAAGTCTTAGAAAATCTATAATAAATCGCAGTTGGAGAACAGGACAAATCTCAATACACCTGTGATCACAGGGAAATTAGACACATCCAGTGAAGTAATGATATTTTCAGTACCTTAAAAACTGAAGATGTTAATATTTTTCAGTGAGTAACATGAACCTTAGTCTTAAAAAATTTTAAATCCTTCATGTGATTTCACCAAACAATATCTCAGATGACAACATGGCACTCTATCTATCAACCCCGAAACCTGCTCACCTGTCTAATTTACATATGGATTTATTACTTATTTCTCTCTTTCCCATTATGCAAATGTTTATCAGAGCATCATATCCTCCACAATAATACAGTATCTGAACCAGAAAGATAACCTTATGTGCTGTCATACTTCTGTAGTTATTTAAGGAATATGTTACTATTTTTGTCAGTATCTTTATTTAAATGTTGATTGCAGTTGATTTTAAACACCATGGTAATTTAAAAGTGGCCATTCGCATTTGATTGCTGGCACCACCACTGAAAAGAGTACCAAATGTGGATCCTATCAAACAGACAAAAGTAATGGTTTAAACAATATTCAACAACAACAAAAATGGTTCAAATGGCTCTGAGCATTATGGGACTTAACTTCTCATCAGTCCCCTAGAACTTAGAACTACTTAAACCTAACTAGCGGTTGCGCGGTTCCAGACTGTAGCGCCTAGAACCGCTCGGCCACCCCGGCCGGCTATTCAACAACATTCCGGTGCCATTTACCATGAGTGGTCTTGCCTGAAAGTACATGCCTATTTGCGTACGTAGAAAACTTTATTTATATTTATTGCGAAGATCTGTGTTAACTTATTGCACAAAGTGGTCTACTTGAGTCAAAACCATGTCTGTGGAAAACAAAGGACAATGTATTTTTGGTGGGGACTGACTTCAGCCAATGAAGAAGCAGACAGTGGCAGAAAACTGCTGCAGTCAAGTGGAGGGTTGTGTTGAAGGGAGTGATTTTTCACACTTTATGCCGAGTTCTGGAGAAAGGCAGACCTGCATTCTGGGCAGTAAATGGCCGCTAAAATACTTTAACTTTCGATGGGACCCACAAAGTCTGAATCTGTTCGTGAGTTGAACTTTAACTTTCTATTTTGCTTTACGGAATTGAGGATAGACGAGAATGAGTTACTGCTCTTTGTATTCCGTGTGTTGATTAGTAAATCGCACTGTTGAACTCTGAATTAGTTTGAGGTGACGTTGTGTGTTGTTGTGTTCTAGAAATGCACTTGGTTTCTCGCGCGTCTTGGATGACTATTTAGCTTGTGGATTCTGGTGCCATTCTCGTAACGCTCTCAACGCAACTTCATTCCATTTAATAAGGTTAGCACTCCGTCTGTAGTATAACTGTTTATCTAGTACCTCCTTTCATAAATCTGAGTTTTACTTTTTTTGAATAAACAGTACTCAACCGTATTTTCTGGCGTCCTCTACATCAGTTACGGAACTCTTTTTATTAATTACTCTTTTATCTTTTACTTGATGTTGCTATTTTATTAATTCGCAGTTCTAGTTTAGACTATTTGACTGCAGGATTGGCTTCAAATGGCTCTGAGCAGTATGGGACTTAACTGCTGAGGTCATCAATCCCCTAGAACTTAGAACTACTTAAACCTAATTAACCTAAGGACGTCACACACATCCATGCTCGAGGCAGGATTCGAACCTGCGGCCGTAGCGCTCGCGCGGTTCCAGACTGTAGTGCCTAGAACCGCTCGGCCATCCCGGCCGGCTTGACTGCGGGATTACAGTTACAGGTTATTATTTGCAGCGAGTTAGCTGCTGAGCATGAAAGCAAAAGGTAAGAGCGACCGCAATCAAAGTCGGAAATGATTTTCCCGTATGGCATACTGGTTAGAGAGCTTCTACTCAGCAGAATATCCATTAGGTAACGCCGTAATGCTCCGCCTCTAATGATTTCACTGTCGACGGGACGTTAAACTCTATCTTCCTTTTGAGGTGATGGGGATGACACATACAGTGATAACGGCGTGTGGTCGCGGTGGCAAATGACTCAGACTCTGAACCTGTGCCTGGGGACGCTTTTATCCGAGTCCAACGTTCGGTCCTATTGACCAGCGAACGGGCGCCACAAGCGAACGGGCGATCGATAACATTCGGGAACAAACAGTCGGCAGCGTTCCAGCTGAATGGGCACGTCATAGCAAAGAGGGATCGGTGTGTGTCGTTCAGGACAAACCAACACTTGTACGAGCATCGCTGTGTGAGTGTATTGGTGGGAGTGCCGCCGTTTCCCCGTTAGTTCGGAATTTCCATCTGTCATTTACACTTCTTTTAGCTCTTGGAGTGCTTGTTAATTTAAAAAATGCGGAGTTGCGCCGTGGCTGGGAATCCACGTTACACTGGAGGTTCCACTTTAACTGGCTGCGTAATTCAGTTCTCAAAGATTGGAAGATGACCACAGTTAAAAAGGCTGGTCGACAGAGATTGAGACCGATTTTTTCCTGTACCTTCCGTGATAGTTTCCCGTCTTCACCATGAATATTTGAAAAGAGCGAGCTTTTATACGTGATGTCCTCGGGTTGGTAGGTACTCACGTAGACGTCCTTTGCATTCCAAACAATGGAGCAGTACAGTGCAATATGATCCTGTGTTCGTTTAGGCCATGTAGCCACTGAACCTATGAAGAGCTGCAGCAAGCATGCGGTGAAGATGCACGATCTCGTGCAAGACTGTTTAGATGGTTCAAGGACTTCAAAAAGAGCCGACTCGTCTGTGTTAAGTGAGGTGGATCTGGCTCCATCTGCAGGGAAAGTGACTGATCACATTTTTGACTTTTGGAATGAGTTACCAGAATGCAGTTCACCCTCACACTACTGTTACAGCATCATACTACACGTCAGTATTGCAGCACACTGCAGGGAGACGACCAGAACTTTCTCGGACTCTGTGGCTACTTCATCGTGACAATGCGAGACCTTACGTCGTGAATAAAGCCGTGCACTTTCTGGCCCAGTTCAACATTACGTGTGCACGACATCCATCTTACAGCCCCGACCTTGCACCCGTTGGCTTTTTTTGTACCCACCAGCAAAGGCAAAGCTTCAGGTTATTCGATCTGAGAATTCTGAAGCAGTGCTCAATAAAAATGAGGCGATTCTCGAGGACCTGCAAAGATTAGCCTGCTCCATGTATTCCAAGACTGGCACAGGCGCTATAAAAGTACAGTCAAGTAGGAGGGGATCATGTATACCTCGAAATGGAATAAAAAAACTCTATGAAAAAATTAGTTGATGAGGCCTGCTATACCACTTTCAATAGGACCGTGACTAGGGGAGCACTGTGGTGTTCAAACTGACTTCAGGGTTGCTGAAAGCTTTACCATTAACTACCTGATGGGGCAGTCGTTTGTTGGCACTGCAGCAGTGCATCGCATCATGCTAGGAAAGCTGAAATCTTGTGTTGCTTGGAATGATGTGAGCGACATGTGGGTTGCTATTCTGCCGTTCTGTGCAACGGATTAATCTGAGATGTACCCTTTACCCCGTGGCTCCTGCAAGATGCAATTTCCGCCCCCACACTACTACAGAAGTCAGACAGACGCTCCTAACATTCTAAAGAGAAATGCCTGAAAAACTTTCAGCAATAAATATCTTCTGGAGTCGTCTGCTGTAAGGAAATGACACAAAAATTCACAAAATTTCTTACGTAACTAGTGGGATACTTGGGTACTGGAGTAATGCTAGTTAGTGTCAGAAAAACATGAAACTAACGAAAATTATTATTTTTTTTTGCAAAAATTCCGAGAAATCACAATGGCACTTTTAGTTATGAACTGAACAAGTTATTTCCGGGTTCTTTTTGGAATGTGAAGTTACCTCTCAAGGATAGGATTCGCTAATGAAATTTCTATACAAAGTTTAAGATTGTTATTTACTTGGCAGAATGGTCTACTCAACTTGAATAATTATCCATTAGAATGTTGCTAGGTACGGTCGAGGCTGTCGCGTGTGAAATGCAGTGAAGTGTACTGTTGTGGAGGAAATATGGGGCTCGCAAGAGCTGTAGCGCACAATACCATAAGCTGCGATGACTGCTGTCTGCGCCGCTCGCTTCTGACAAATAAGATAACTCTCGTTCTATCTGGATTGACCTTCGCCAATCAAACTCTCCCTACGCCTTGATGAAGTCAAGGACTCCTATTCGCCCCTAGTCTAACTATTGGCGTGGTACACCGGTCAGATAACCACTCCACCGCGATGCCACTCAAAAATTCGCTCACAGGCGTTTAACTATTACTCTGTCCATTCACACTGCACAATAAGTGTGGCTGCCAACACAGTGAACAACGCTTAATCGCAAGGACTCAATATAGAGTCGCACTTCGATTTGCTCTCGCGAGAGGTGCTCTCCCAGTGAAGTACTGAGGAGAGACTTGTTCCTCGGTCTTTGAGTACACGTACGAGCGCGCACACTCTCGTTACGTGTTCTCGCTCCAAGAGCGACAATGGAACGGCCCCTCTCCACGACAGATGTGAAGGGGTATATCTTTCGGTCTCTTCCATTACTCCTTCAGTACTCCTCTTCAGGAATATCGTCTGCCAATCAGCATTGCTCTTGTAAAACGGGAGAATGACGTTTTGTTTAAGGCGACCAGTCTGGAAATCTGTAGCATCGGCGTTTGGCGTTTGCTGTCTCCCTGTGAAAATCTCTAAAACTGCGTGCTATATTTGAAAAGAATGTGTAGGCTGTGTGCTCCCACAGAATGTAGCGGAATTTACTTTTAAGCCAAACACGGGGTCGTTCTCCCTTTCACTCCGGCAAACGCTGTCCGCTCCACGGGTGGTCGAGGTTGACTCGTCCTCTGAAGGGACCGGCGTCCCATTGTGTGGTTTGCATCTCCCAAACTAAAAGCCCCTGCGACCGTCGTCTCTTGAATGCGTGTGTGTACGCCAGCCTCGAGTATTTCAATCTCGGTACGCATTGGCGATTTACTAGTTATTTGCATATCGCTTACGTGAATTCATACAACATTGACTTTATCTTATCGAGTTTGGGTTCGAATGAAGCGTCTTGATGTGCGGAATATGATTGTGAGGGCGGAATATGTAAGTAATGAAGGTCAGGAGAGCACGACGTCTTAAAATGACTCTAGGGTAGAATGATTGCTTAAATGTCTCTCTGCAACTGCAGTTAGCCTAAGTCGTCTCCCAGGTCGCTATGGGAGCGGAAAGTCGGTGGCTGCAGTACTTTCCCAGATTCCTCACGTACAGGGAGACGTCGCAGCCTTGGGATCGACTTTTTGAAACCAAATGTACGGTGATGTAGGTCAAGATATCAGGTACCACGCCTTGCAGCCATTCACCGTTATGGGCCCTCATTTACGAGTAATTGACGAAAAAAATTTCGGAATTTTGCATGATGCTGAATAACGTTAAAAAAAATCGATTTATGTAGCCTAGTTGCGAGGTGTAATGGAAAAGTTAATAGCTGGGTGTTCGAATCTCGTCAAGTGGAGAAAATTCTTTATCAAAACAAATTTGGTAACTATTTTACTCAGATAACTGGTTTAAACGTATTTTTATTTCTATTCCTTTGTCACATTATTTTAATCATCATAATAATTGTTTTGATTTGTTTCATTTTTTCTTTATTACGTTCTTTTTCCAATTGGGATTTTTGTGAATATGAATTTGATTATATTTATCCATTACAACATTCAATCATTTGAAAATTCTGATCTATCAGTTAAAAAACAAAAGATCAAATAATCTATTTATATTCACTGTGCGGTGATGTGAAAAATGTATTTTTCGTTATCAGATGTGCAATTTTTTGCATGGTAATCGTCATACAAACATTTAAAACATCGTCTATACACCTACTGCATTATGAACAAAATAACACAGATGAAGATTTAAGAGAAAGAAGGGTTTATAAGTATAACGAAATTCAAACAAAGTGAGAAATAGATATAATGACCGCAATAATGTGGGCGAGAAAATACGGTGATAACAGAAAAGAAATTAAATAAAAAATAATGCACAAAATTTATTGAAACATATGAAGAAACATGCCACATGGAAAAAGAATGATAGGCAGAAAAATGATAGCAAATAAAGAACTTGATATTATGATTAAAATGATGTGACAAAGGAATGGAAGTAAAAAATTACATTTAAATCAATTAACTGAATAAACATGAAGATAGAAGTCAGATTTGAAAATAAAAAAGTCATTGCACCGGTGAGAATTCTAACCCAGAAGCTTCTGCATGTGAAGTTACTACCGTATTTATTACACCAGGGACATGTTTTTAAGGCTATCGATAGTCACACAAATATCTGAATTTTTTTTTCTGTCAGTTACTGACAGATGAGGGCCCACGAGGGTGAATGGCTGCAGTGTAAGACACTTGGGTTTTTACATACAAAATAGTATACATGGTTCAAAAAACCGCTAGCATCGGTGGAGGCCTCCCCTTCTTAATGCCAGTTCATGAATGTTCGAAAGTAGGCCTTCACGGGGTAATCTGCGTCCATCTTCAAGCTTTTAGCAATTCAGTTTTTTTTTTTCAATGTCTATGTGACGTTTGCCCTTGTGAAACTGTGGCCACACGTGTCGCCTTCCGTTATGTCACGTTCAGCGTCCCGTGTCACTACCACCTAGTACAGGTCGCACACGCTTTAGCGGTATCCTAAGACGAATCGCAGGAATGTCTCTTCAGTAATCTCTTTTGTGGGTTAGTTAAATTTTGTCAGTATTCTATGAGTGTCTGAGCAATTTGTCTGGAAAGTCTGCTCGCAATTTTTTCCCCACATCTTCTGTACTGGCCACAATAGTATGCGAAAACCTGAGCTTTATTCGCATTTCTTTCATTATTTACACCATTTTCGGGGGTTACCTGTCTGAATCTGTTGAAACGTAAACCCTTACACGACCGCTTTGTCATCCATCTGGGTGTGCGACTCTTAGGAAGCTCTTTCTCAGGAAACGGGGAACACGTCAAGTTCGTGTCACATATTGAGGTCCATTGTCCCTTGAAGGTGCAAACATTGTAGGCTTCTAAGTCACTTCAGTCAAAGGATACGGCCATTGATATCACGTATTTTGGCACTCGAAAACTCACTTCCCGTTGACCTAGAATCATAAAATTTGGAAAGAAGCAAGAATTCACAGTGAAAATAAAGAACAACTCAGTAAATTTTTAATTTGTAATTATATACCACGAATAAATATTTTTTATCATTTATTAACCGTCTGCCTGTTTGACTGTACGTCTCTTAGGATCCTTTTCTCTGGAAAAATTTGATCAACTTCAAATTTATGTCACATACTAACATCTATGGTCCCTTGAAGACGTAAAAACGGTAAGCTTCTACGTCAATGTAATCAAAAGATTGCCTTATCTACATAACATATTTTGATACTCGCCAAGTCACTCATCAAAACGTAGGGACTACTTCCCGTTTACCTACAATCACGAAATTCGACAAGAAGCAAGGTTTCGGACTACGAGTGTAGTAAAAAGTCTGAATCTTTTCAAATTGTAATTATATCACAAACAAAACAAACACATCAAAAAACGTTTCGCATCACCCCGGTTCCCAGAACTCCTGAATATAGACGTTGACTGTGGATGTTGCATTACAGACACAGTCACTTTGACTGTTCAGAGATGCCACTATACCCTCCTAAAGATGTAAACAACGATGCATGGGCAACGCCGACAGCCGATCAGTTCCAGTCATTCCGCCAGGAAGGAGGTACACGGCTCGTGTTGTCTGTAGTTCAACCATGCCTAGACGGCCAGTACCGCGGTTCGATCGGGTCCGCATTGTTAGGCCGGGTGCACACACGGCGGATCTTTTCCGCCGCGGTCAGTTAGTTGACCGTCGCCGCCCGCATTACTCTGGCGTTTACACACACGGCGCTTACTGTGTTGCAGGCTACTCGCTTTGCGGTGCGCTTGGGCGTTTAAACGAGTCAGGCAGTTTTTTACTGACAGTGCTCGTTCATTATCAAACCAGTTCACACAAGTTTACTACTTTACTTGAAGTATTTGTTGCTTTTAAGCACACGGTGTCGTCTGAAATGAACAGAGTGCGAAATATATGTTTATTGTTATTACGTCGACGAATGAAAAGGAGAAGAAATAATAGATTAATTTGGATTTATCCAATCAATGAAACAAGAAGGGAGGCTGGAGCTTTCTACACGTTGTTTGAAGAGTTGAGGCAGGATGACACCAAAATGTTCAGTTACTTCAGAATGTCGGTGTCTGCCTTTGACAGGCTCCATGGGCGGTTGAAAGATACTATTCAGCGGAAAAATACCAAAATGAGGAATTGTATTCAGCCTGTAGAAATGCCGGCAATAACACTGAGGTAAGTTTGGGATAATCATTTTCAAACTAAAGTAACGGTATTTATTGACAAAATTCCGAAGAAAGATACAAAACACCTACATTACCAAAACTAACACACATTAGTCGGCAATATAGTATTACAAATTGATGTCCATTGTAGTGGACGAATTCGAATTTACTGAAGAACTCCTTTCAATATCTCCTTCAAGGCTCACAGGAAAATATTCATAATGTTCAGCTGCAGATTTTTTTTTCCCTTTGTGGGTTGGGAAGGTGGAGTAGGTAGTTCATCTACGGTAGACACCGAGGGAATGGATGGTGGGTCGTAATTTGGGAGATCTAGAACTTGTGAGGGATACAAAGGCAGAGTTCTGAACGCAGAATGCGTTCGCCCTGGCTGGAGTACATAGTGCATTTTGAGTTGGAATTGAGGGAATCATTGGTGGGGCATAATGTGGGACATGTGGTGGTTGTGAGTACTGTGAAGTGGTAGAAGTGAAATGTTGTTGAGGTGGCAGTGGATTGGTCTGTTGTTGGAGATGGTATGGCGTTGATGCTGGATGTGGGAAACGGATTGTGTGGTTGTGTGGTGTCACTTTGATAGTGGTGAGGCGCGACCTTCTGATTCTTAATATTGGAAATCACTCTAAGAACTTCCATTTGAAACTGTAGCCATTCAGTATTATCAAACTTCTCAATATGTGGTAGCAGACTGTGGTAGAAGGACATTTGGGAGTTTGGTTTCTCAGGTTCTATTTTTTCCAATGCCTTTAAAAGCCTCAGATATATTTCGTCCATTTTCTTGTACTTCTTTCGAGGTTGAGTGGCGGACAGAGGTTTTTCCTTTGTTCCAATTGTTACGTTTACTTCATGTTCTGTGCTCTGGCGAGGTTACCAAGGGGCATCAGTTTCATCCTTGTTCTTTTCTTCTACGCTGAAACTCTCTGTAGTCTCCGTTGTTTCGTGGGAGTTCGTCATGAAATATGTACTTTTTTTTTTTTAGCTTGTGATCCACTAGTTCTGATTTATTTTGTCTTTTTTTCAGCCTTGGCGAAAGCGTCACGTAAATTTTTCCATCGTTTTATCACTTCCTTACCTAAAAATGAAAATAATTAACGCCTACATTAGCTACGATAAAATACGCAATAGTTATTTTACATTACTAAAAACTGTCAATAATAATTCGTTAGCTCTTCACATTTTAAATAATTTTTTTTCAGATATCTAGCAAGTGGATGTACTTTCACCGTCCTTCATTATTCCTTCAGAGTAGGAATCTCAACCACAAGAGTGATAGTTCGAGACGTTTGTCGAGCACTGTGGAATGTTGTGCAGAGCGAGTGCATAGCTCCCCTTACAAATGAAATGTGGGAGTCAGTATCAAATGGATTTGAGCATGCAGCAAACTTTCCTCATTGCACTGGGGCAGTAGATGGAAAACATGTCCGCATTGTGAGTCCAATAGAAAGGGGACCTGTTGTTGTGGTCTTCAGTCCTGAGACTGGTTTGATGCAGCTCTCCATGCTACTCTATCCTGTGCAAGCTTCTTCATCTCCCAGTACCTACTGCAACCTACATCCTTCTCAATCTGTTTAGTGTATTCATCTCTCGGTCTCCCTCTACGATTTTTACCCTCCACGCTGCCCTCCAATGCTAAATTGGTGATCCCTTGATGCCTCAGAACATGTCCTACCAATCGATCCCTTCTTCTAGTCAAGTTGTGCCACAAACTTCTCTTCTCCCCAATCCTACTCAATACCTCCTCATTAGTTACGTGATCTACCCACCTTATCTTCAGCATTCTTCTGTAGCACCACATTTCGAAAGCTTCTATTCTCTTCTTGTCCAAACTACTTATCGTCCATTTTTCACTTCCATACATGGCTACACTCCATACAAATATTTTCAGAAACAACTTCCTGACACTTAAATCTATACTCGATGTTAACAAATTTCTCTTGTTCAGAAACGATTTCCTTGCCATTGCCAGTCTACATTTTATATCCTCTCTACTTCGACCATCATCAGTTATTTTACTCCCCAAATAGCAAAACTCCTTTACTACTTTCAGTGTCTCATTTCCTAATCTAATTCCCTCAGCATCACCCGATTTAATTTGACTACATTCCATTATCCTCGTTTTGCTTTTGTTGATGTTCATCTTATATCCTCCTTTCAAGACACTGTCCATTCCGTTCAACTGCTCTTCCAAGTCCTTTGCTGTCTCTGACAGAATTACAATGTCATCGGCGAACCTCAAAGTTTTTACTTCTTCTCCATGAATTTTAATACCTACTCCGAATTTTTCTTTTGTTTCCTTTACTGCTACTCAATATACAGATTGAATAACATCGGGGAGAGGCTACAACCCTGTCTCACTCCTTTCCCAACCACTGCTTCCCTTTCATGCCCCTCGACTCTTATAACTGCCATCTGATTTCTGTACAAATTGTAAATAGCCTTTCGCTCCCTGTATTTTATACCTGCCACCTTCAGAATTTGAAAGAGAGTATTCCAGTTAACATTGTCAAAAGCTTTCTCTAAGTCTACAAATGCTAGAAACGTAGGTTTGCCTTTTCTTAATCTTTCTTCTAAGATAAGTCGTAAGGTTAGTATTGCCTCACGTGTTCCAACATTTCTACGGAATCCAAACTGATCTTCCCCGAGGTCGGCTTCTACCAGTTTTTCCATTCGTCTGTAAAGAATTCGCGTTAGTATTTTGCAGCTGTGACTTATTAAACTGATAGTTCGGTAATTTTCACATCTGTCAACACCTGCTTTCTTTGGTATTGGAATTATTATATTCTTCTTGAAGTCTGTGGGTATTTCGCCTGTCTCATACATCTTGCTCACCAGATGGTAGAGTTTTGTCATGACTGGCTCTCCCAAGGCCATCAGTAGTTCTAATGGAATGTTGTCTACTCCCGGGGCCTTGTTTCGACTCAGGTCTTTCAGTGCTCTGTCAAACTCTTCACGCAGTATCTCATCTCCCATTTCATCTTCACCTACATCCTCTTCCATTTCCATAATACTGTCCTCAAGTACATTGCCCTTGTATAAACCCTCTATATACTCCTTCCACCTTTCTGCCTTCCCTTCTTTGCTTAGAACTGGGTTGCCATCTGAGCTCTTGATATTCATACAAGTGGTTCTCTTCTCTCCAAAGGTCTCTTTAATTTTCCTGTAGGCAGTATCTATCTTACCCCTAGTGAGACAAGCCTCTACATCCTTACATTTGTCCTCTAGCCATCCCTGCTTAGCCATTTTGCACTTTCTGTCGATCTCATTTTTGAGACGTTTGTATTCCCTTTTGCCTGCTTCATTTACTGCATTTTTATATTTTCTCCTTTCATCAATTAAATTCAATATTTCTTCTGTTACCCAAGGATTTCTATTAGCCCTCGTCTTTTTACCTACTTGATCCTCTGCTGCCTTCACTACTTCATCCCTCAGAGCTACCCATTCTTCCTCTACTGTATTTCTTTCCCCCATTCCTTTCAATTGTTCTCTTATGCTCTCCCTGAAACTCTCTACAACCTCTGGTTCTTTCAGTTTATCCAGGTACCATCTCCTTAAATTCCCACCTTTTTGCAGTTTCTTCAGTTTCAATCTGCAGTTCATAACCAATAGATTGTGGTCAGAATCCACATCTGCCCCTGGAAATGTCCTACAATTTAAAATCTGGTTCCTAAATCTCTGTCTTACCATTATATAATCTATCTGATACCTATTAGTATCTCCAGGATTCTTCCAGGTATACAACCTTCTTTTATGATTCTTGAACCAAGTGTTAGCTATGATTAAGTTACGCTCTGTGCAAAATTCTGCAAGGCGGCTTCCTCTTTCATTTCTTCCCCCCAATCCATATTCACCTACTATGTTTCCTTCTCTCCCTTTTCCTACTGACGAATTCCAGTCACCCATGACTATTAAATTTTCGTCTCCCTTCACTACCTGAATAATTTCTTTTATCTCGTCATACATTCCATCAATTTCTTCATCATCTGCAGAGCTAGTTGGCATATAAACTTGTACTACTGTAGTAGGCATGGGCTTTGTGTCTATCTTGGCCACAATAATGCGTTCACTATGCTGTTTGTAGTAGCTAACCCGCACTCCTATTTTTTTATTCATTATTAAACCTACTCCTGCATTACCCCTATTTGATTTTGTATTTATAACCCTGTAACCACCTGACCAAAAGTCTTGCTCCTCCTGCCACCGAACTTCACTAATTCCCACTATATCTAACTTTAACCTATCCATTTCCCTTTTTAAATTTTCTAACCTACCTGCCCGATTAAGGGATCTGACATTCCACGCTCCGATCCGTAGAATGCCAGTTTTCTTTCTCCTGATAATGACGTCCTCTTGAGTAGTCCCCGCCCGGAGATCCGAATGGGGGACTATTTTACCTCCGGAATATTTTACCCAAGAGGACGCCATCATCATTTAATCATACAGTAAAGCTGCATGTCCTCGGGAAAAATTACGGCTGTAGTTTCCCCTTGCTTTCAGCCGTTCGCAGTACCAGCACAGCAAGGCCGTTTTGGTTAATGTTACAAGGCCAGATCAGTCAATCATCCAGACTGTTGCCCCTGCAACTACTGAAAAGGCTGCTGCCCCTCTTCAGGAACCACATGTTTGTCTGGCCTCTCAACAGATACCCCTCCGTTGTGGTTGCACCTACAGTACGGCCATCTGTATCGCTGAGGCACGCAAGCCTCCCCACCAACGGCAAGGTCCATGGTTCATGGGGAAGAAAGTGGACCTATGTATTTTAATTATAAAGACTACTACTCAGTTGTGTTAATGGGCATTGCAGATACGAAGTACCGATTTGTTTATGTGCATATTGGCAGCAATGGAAAAGATTGTGACTCATCGGTTTTTAAACATATTCAACTGTGGAAATCTGTTGAAAGCAGTTCAAAAAATCTACCTGACGAGAAGTTCCTACTAGGGACAGAAAGCCCGAAAGTGCCACTTTTTTGTTGGTGATGCAGCATTTGGACTACATAAACATCTGCTAAGGCCTTATTGTGAAACACATTTAACACTCGACAAACGAATATTGAAATATAGATTGCGCCGAGCAAGCAGGTACATAGAATGTGCTTTCGGCATTCTTACTAACAAATGGAGAATACTCCATCGACCATTAAATGTCCAAGCACATTTTGACAATGACACTGTTAAACCCTCCATTATTCATCATAATTATGTTAGGGATAGAGATGGAGAGAACGTCAATTATAGGGCTGGAAGATATTCAGGCAGAAAATACTGTAAGAGGAGGCCTCAAAGCAAACAGTGTGAGAGACATTCTGCGTAAATATTTTGTTTCAAGTGTAGGAAGCGTTTCCTGACAGAAGTCCATGATATAAGGGCATTCTGAACGGCATAATGTCGAAAACAGATAACTGTGGCCATGCGGTTCTAGGCGCTTCAGTCTGGAACCGCGTGACCGCTACGGTCGCAGGTTCGAATCCTGCCTCGGGCATGGATGTGTGTGATGTCCTTAGGTTAGTTAGGTTTAATTAGTTCTAAGTTCTAGGCGACTGATGACCTCAGAAGTTAAGTCGCATAGTACTCAGAGCCATTTTTGAACTAAAAATATGACATTGTTTCTGTTTTTCAATAATGTTCGTTTTTATAAAATAAAACATTTGTTAATAATAGCCCACCAGGTTGTCACGATAATAAAAAAATAAATAATTAATTAAGTCAGGAAACGCCTCCAATGTGAAGATCCTGTTCCACGGCAAAGAGTGAGCGCCATCACTTCTAGAATCTATAAATCGACTTTCTTCTAGTACATATATGTGAAAAAGCATGTACTTACCAGTATCATTCCTCTCCCTTTCGTCCAACACATCAAAGTCCCTACCAATACCCTTGCAAACGTCATGCCAAGCGTTTCTGCTGGCATCTCGGTCTTTGTATATGTCGAGGGTTTTGTTCCACAGAACAGGCCTTTCTTGAATTAATGAAATTAAAATTTCATTATCTACATCTAGATTACTCACGTCTGAAACAAGAAACCAGTTAACAGCAGTGAACACCACGACTCGACTCTATTCACGCTGAACAAGCAGCTGTCAACGGTAGAAAAACCGCCTCGTGTGTAAGCATGCATTTGGTCAAGTGCGCCACCACTTTGGCCGTGGCGGTAGAATTGCCGTGGCGCCAGTGGCAGCCGGCGGTCACACAGTTACCGCCGACGGTAAATTTACCGCTCGGTTTTTTCTTCCGCTTAATGTGCAAGCTCTGACTTACTCCTGTGCACCACTGCGGGAACGGCGGAAACGGTCAATTGACCGCTGCGGAAAAATCCGCCGTGTGTCCAACCGGCCTTACTTTGTGCCAGGAAGGGCTCTCAACAAGGGAAGAGTCCAGGCGTCTCAGAGTGAAACAAAGCGACGTTTTTCCGACATGGAGGAGATACAGAGAGACACAAATTGTCGACGACATGCCTCGCTCAGACAACCCGAGGGCTACTAATGTAGTGGATGACCGCTACCTATGGACTATGGCTCGGAGGAACCCTGACAGTAACGCCACCATGTTGAATAATGCTTTTCGTGCAGCCACAAGACGTCGTGTTACGACTCAAACTGTGCGCAATAGGCTGCATGATGCGCAGCTTCACTCCCGACGTTCATGAAGATGTCCATCATTGCAACCGCAACATACAGCGCGGTACAGATGGGCCCAACAACATGCCGAATTGACCGCTCAGGATTGGCATCACGTTCTCTTCACCTATGAGTGTTACATATTCCTTCAACCAGGCAATCGTCGGACACGTGTTTGGAGGCAACCCGGTCAGGCTGAACGCTTTAGACACACTGTCCAGCGAGTGCAGCAAGGTGGAGGTTCCCTGCTCTTTTGGGGTGGCATTATGTGGGGCCGACGTACGCCGCTGGTGATCACGGAAGGCGCCGTAATAGCTGTACGACACGTGAATGCCATCCTCCGACCGGTAGTGCAACCATATCGGCAGCGTATGGCAAGGCATGCGTCTTCATCGACGAGAATTCGCGCCTCTATCGTGCACATCTTGTGAATGACTTTCTTCAGGCCGGCCGAAGTGGCCGAGCGGTTCTAGGCGCTTCAGTCTGGAACCGCGTGACCGCTACGGTCGCAGGTTCGATGTCCTTAGGTTAGTTAGGCTTAAGTAGTTCTAAGTTCTAGGGGTCTGATGACCTCAGCAGTTAAGTCCCATAGTGCTCAGAACCATTTGAACTTTCTTCAGGATAACATCATCGCTCGCTTAGAGTGGCCAGCATGTTCTCCAGACATGAACCCTACCGAACATGCCTGGGATAGATTGAAGAGGGCTGTTTATGGACGACGTGACCCACCAACCACTCTGAGGGATCTACGCCGAATCGCCATTCAGGAGTGGGACAATTTGAACCAATAGTGACTGATGAACTTGTGGATAGTATTTGAATACGGATGCCTGTGTTAGTTTCTTTACCGCTTCAGTGTATGATCTTGCGTTCGGACGGATTTGTAACTTATTTTAAAGTTTCGGGTGCTTTCTGATTGGCGGGTAACTCTTCTGTCTTTCTCAGTTGTTTCGTCTCTAAGTAGTGAGAGTTGTTCGCTGTTTTTGGACATAGTGTACGTATTTTAAGATATTCTGTATATGTGCATTAGAAGAGCCCGGCGCTCGCTATACTCAACCATAGTGTATGGTATCGCGTTCAGATCAGTGGCTGATGTCGGGGTTTGAGTCCTGTCACCCGGAGCGGGCCGATTATAATTCATAGAGCCACCTGATTTGCTTATTGTATTGCTGTAATTCTTACGTTATTTTTAACTTAACTGGCATTGCCTGCGTACACGTTTTTGGCGGATTTCTATCACAAACGATAACAAAAAATAAAAAAATCAATAAATCGGCGAGCTGCGAGTAGGTTTCGCACACTGACGGTTCCGTGCAAACTTAATTATGTGTATAGACAGTTCAGCCATTCCAGGAATCAAAAATCTTGACGATTTTTGTCCGTTATCGACACTCATACTGGCAAAGATGTCGGTCCTAGGGTTTACAAGATTTTCGAGAATGTTTTAATTTTAAGTTTAGATTCGGATAACAAATGACAAAATTTTTTTTCGCATGATAGCGTTAGAAATTCACAGTCTTTTACTTTTCCCGTGAAACCCACCATCTTTTACCAAATTTCGTGATTCTACGTCAAGGAGAAGTACCCTTCAAGTTTTAATGATGGATTTTAATTTTAATAATTAACAGCCTCAGTTGCACCGTTTGCCTAGAATTTACCTAGGTTTCAGTCGGGATAGCCCAACCTTCTTCAATTGGTTCAAATGGCTCTGAGCAGTATGGGACTTAACATCTATGGTCTTCAGTCCCCTAGAACTTAGAACTACTTAAACCTAACTAACCTAAGGACATCACACAACACACTGTCATCACGAGGCAGAGAAAATCCCTGACCCCGCCGGGAAAACCTTCTTCAGAATAACAGTAACTACCGTCTTTCCATAGTGGACATCGTCAAGCTAAAACTACAAATCCATAAATTATAGTCAGACTATAAAACTTACCTGGAACTGCTTCGGCCCCACTTCGCGACCGCGATGCGACAGCCACGAGTGCTGCACTGGAGTTGAGTTCCAGTACAGCACTGGAGTTGAGTTGAGTTCCAGTACAGCACTGGAGTTGAGTTGAGTTGCAGTACAGCACTCGTGGCTGCCGCATCGCGGTCGCGAAGTGGGGCCGAGGCAGTTCCAGGTAAGTTTTATAGTCTGACTATAATTTATGGATTTGTAGTTTTAGCTTGACGATGTCCACTATGGAAAGACGGTAGTTACTTTTATTCTGAAGAAGGTTGGGTTATCCCGACTGAAACCTAGGTAAATTCTAGGCAAACGGTGCAACTGAGGCTGTTAATTATTAAAATTAAAATTAATATTTACACAGTTGCTGACAGGGCCGCGAAATGTTGAAGATATTTAATGAGTGAATTGGCGAGTATCAAAATAATGTGACATAAACGGCCACATTGACTTAGAAGCTTAAAGTTAGTACTGTATATCCTCCCAAAGGGATTGTAGTAGACCGTAGTATGTGATGCAAATTTAATGTGATAGGTCTAACCGTTTCTGGGGAAAAGGGATCTAACAGATCCAAGGGTAGACAGTCGGAATACAAATGACAAAAAATATTTTTCGTGTGAGATCACTACAGATTAACAATTTTGGGTATTTACCCTTTACGTTTATTGTGAAACCTTGCGTCTTACCGAATTTCATGATTGTAGATGAAAGGGAAGTACCCTATAGGTTCGTTGAGTGAGTTTGCGTGAATTAAAGTACGTGACATAAATGGCCGCGTCTTTTGGTTACACTGACTGGGAAGCTTACTTTTCTCACATCACCCACGGACCCTCGGCCTCAGTAAGTGACATAAATGTAAACTTCAGTCGTCTATCCGTTCCTTAGGAAAATGAGTTTCAACAGATGAACAAACAAGAAAGTGATCCTGTAAGGGTTCAGTTTTTACAGACTGAGGTACGGAACAGCAGAACGAAATGTTGCAATGTTCAAATGTGTGTGAATTCTTCAGGGACCAAGCGAAATGTCTGCAATATATTACTGGAACGATCTCATTTCCCTCTATTCGTGAAAATACCTTTGAAATTATGAAACAGTCGTACAAAGAAACACGCACGATACACAGATGTACGACTACAGTATAGTGGACAGTGTTTGTACCCTCGGCTCAGATGCTTCGCGTGTCTACAGCACGATTTCCTAAACATGGCAACGCTTCTTCATAACTTTACAGACGGCTATACCTTAGGCCTACAGCCGTTTGCACTTTGCAGTTGAAAACTACAGAGTGGGTTGTCTGGTGACAGGGATTTACTTAACTCGACTGCAGGAGTTTTTCAGTAGTAAAGAATAAATGTGTAAAAACTCCACGCATGATGCGATATCTTGTCACCCATCTCGGTATTTATGACGTCACATCTCCTGAACTATGATAGGTGGGATGTTGTTAGACCCGCAGTGATTGTCGCTTGAGAATATCTGTAGTTCTCACACTTGATGTCTTCAGAACAACATGTGAAAAGTGGCATGAGCCCCCTCTCATATTTCTATCTTACTAGGAGTAATTCGATGTTCCTCTCTAATTTCATGTGGTGAAAAGTTGCTATTCCTTCACACGCGAAGTTCCCACGCAGCGTCTCTGGTCACTCGGGTGGTCCGGTGAGAGGCGGGCTCTGCTGATCTTGAAAGGGTTATGCCGACGGGTGTGAGGGAGTCGAGTGGATGCTTTCCAGACGCCGACATTGTCATAAGAGCGGCGGCGACACGCCCACAGGGGCCTGAAAGAGCGGCTTGGGCTAGAGATTCCGTTACTTCGCAGAAACTTGGTGAAAACACTTTCTGGCGAGCTACCAGCGAGGCGTGGGAATGACTTGTGTTCCCAGACAGTCTTGGCGGGCAAATTCCCGCGTTTTCTGCAAAATCGTAACTGTGATTGGCTTGCTCAGGGGATAGCTCCATGACGTAGCAAAATCGGCGCAGAAATTGGCGCCAAGTATCTCCATTGGTGGAATAGTAGTGCTTCGGCAATAGAGTGGAATTTTCCGCCGGTTTTCGAGTTGCTGATTGGAACGTTTAACCACGGCTAATGTCGTGGGGGCGGGAATGTTCTGTGTTCGGCTTGTATGGGTGCTCTTGTGAAAGTCGGCTCTCGCCTTTCGGTCACAGTAGGTTACAAGACTGAGCTCTCGATGCTCTGGACAGCCTGCCTTCCGTTGGCTGTCTAATATACTTCCATTTAAGTGTAACTGTTTGACGAAGTTGCTGAACTTTCGACTTCAACGTTACTTTCCGAGTACAGTTGGTAAGTGAGCGTTCTGCGAACAAGCGGCCTATGTTGTTCGTCTTGAACAGTTTTGGCTAAAGTTGACTGTGTCGGAGTTATTGTGTGACTTCGCTTGTTAAAATCACTGTACCGTCAGTGATTGTGTGGCGAGCCTTCTTCGTCTCCCTCAGAGGCGCATTTGTATTGATAGGAAGTCTTTAGTCTGGAACAACCAGACCAGGATAATTTGTTTTGGGCTATACTCGCGACATTATCATCACCACGACGGGACGTCGAAGCAACCAGCCATCGGCTCCGGTACGCCAGATCGTGTTCTTGCAGTTAAGAAGACAGCTTGGTAATGTATGTCCGCAACACCGGCAGATTAGGGAATTTGCTCTGTGATAATCAGAGCTCAGCAGAGCGCGCCTGTTCCCGTCTTTTCTAACGTGGTCTGTCTTGGATGTTCAATGTCTGAGTTCTCACTACTGTAGCAGCAATTAATGTTGGGTTGGCTGGGTGTTTCTCTTAAGATTTGAGTTGCAAGGAATTGGCTCCACATACCACTTGGTCATAAACGTCACAAGCTAGTTTATGGACAACTTCACCTTCACAGCATTTATTTGAGTATTGAGTTTGACGTATTGTAAATGTTTCATGTGTTTTGTTTATTATTTTGAGTTTAGTGATAATAAATCAAATTGTTATTTTGGACAGAACTGTCATTCTGTAGACCGGTAAAGCAACCCTTTCATTTCTGACTACGTTAATGAAAGTTTCCTTTATCAAATTGATTTCTATCAAATTAAATTGTTGAAGGTGCCAAACTCTTTTCTACTCCAATTGCAGGGTCGATTACAGTCAGTTCGTGTTTCTTCTTAATCCATGTGCAACAGCAAAAGTCGGAGTTACAAAAGGGGGGGCTTAGAGCATCATTTCCATATGAAGATTCGAGAAGAATTTAGTGTTAAATACACAGCTAGCCTCGGCACCTCGCACACGAACCTCGTGAATACTTGTATGTAATTTCTGATTTATGGAACCTTCGACATCTTTTACGGTTATGTCTTCTCTGTGTTGTTCTTTCAGTTGACTGTGTACAAGATTTGATTATCTCTCACACTCTGTAGTCTATATCTCTCACATTCAATAGTTCTGCTCTCCAGGTCACGAACTATTTTTTGCCTCTGAAATGTATCACCAGCTGTGTCTGCATAATCGTGGTCGTCTTAACTCTGGCGCGCATCGGTGTCTTCAATGGAGGCATTTTTTTTTTTTTAATCCGGAAGTGTAACCTTTCTGAAGTAGCATTTTCTGTCCCATTCTAGTCACAGCAAATGCAACGGCGTCGGAGGACATGTTCACTATGGCGGCATCTGTTGTAGACCGAAGCCTGACCCCACAGACCTCCACTCCGAGGAGGCTAAGCCGGAGGCGCACAGGCCGTACTGCCGCACGCCAGTGCTCAGCGCCCAGGAACGATGCTACGTGTGCTCTTGAGAGGCAGCTGACGGCTGCACGTGGCTCGCAAATCACACGCTTTGTTTACCAGATGGACGCGCGTGAAATTCCTACGTTAGCTCTATTAAAACGCGTACTTCCTCCCTTGTCAGTATGCTAGTAATGTCATAGATCCATCAACTTGTCATACGGAAACAAGGAAAGTACCTTCTCCAGTGTATAAGGACATTGGCTAATAAAAGCCGCGCGGGGTAGCCGCGTGGTCCGAGGCGCCTTGTCACGGTCCACGCGGCTCCCCCCGTCGCGGGCTCTGTAAACACTCGTCTGTCAGGTAAGTGTGTACTCGATGATTACAGCCCCTCACAAATACCCACAGCTAACTTAGTTATGACGCTGAAGTCTCGATTTTACACCAAGCATGCGACAGCGTGGGGATCGCTTATACCAAAGTGCGTTTAGAGAAATGTGTCAACCTTCATCACACATGAGATGGAAGTCCTCTGATGACCGACGGGTTCACCGTTAACGGTCGCAAGTAGACAGTGCTTTAAACCACATACCGAACACGTAGCCGCATACGACTAGAACGCTGGCTATATCACGTGACTAAAGCATCAAAATAGAATACTGGAAAAAAAATCTACCTTCAGCAACTTGTCCTTCTCCAGAATAAATGAGTCAACGTTTGAATCGTACCTAGTAGCAGCTCTGTCTCAATTGATCATCCTGTACACTCTCTGTTATCATTTAACACAGATGTGAGTAAGTTTAGACGTGAATGATTCTCTGTCCTCCTGAAAAGCATAAAATACAGTATTCAACTCGCGTGTATCACTGCTACCTCAGTAGACATACACTATAATATGAACTCAACGAGAAAAAAATTGACTACCTTCCTTATTCGGCTCGCTTCGAGGTCACCGTTTTCCTGCATTCCTCTTGTTGCCGCATACTTGACTCCATGTACAAATCCCCCCCTGCGAACCAGAAGATAAACAAGTACGTTCTCATTATCACCACATTTCGGTGTATATTAGGTTAGTTTACATCTCTGCGCTAATCAGTTTTCGCTTTTCTTTCGATTTTATGTCAGATCGAGCCATGCGACCGCGACATAAGTTATCGTTCTGTGTTCTAAAATTGTCTGTAAATGTAACCAAGGCGTATCCAGTCACCTCCACGTTCGGAGAGCGCTTGCTCTGCTTTCTGTATCTCTACGTACATGCGCACCTCGCGGAAGGCTCCCAGGACCGGCGCTAGAGTAGGGTCAATGTTCGAATGTGGATCCGCCGCGAGTTATATGGTGAGCGGTGTTCAGATGCGGATCCACAATACGCCGCGCACGGTGTAGTGTTTGAAGATGGATCCGCCTCGCGCAAGGTAGGAAGCTGTATTTGAATGCAGATCCACAGTATTCAATACCCGAGTTAGCATTCGAGTGTGGATCTGCTGCGTACTATATATCCGGAGCTGTGTCCCAGAGGCGGATCCACCATACGCAGCATCCGTGATAGGGTTCGCGGGTGGACCAAGCACGCGTTACGTCCGGACAAGTATTCTATGCTCGAAGTTTGGTCCACCAGCCGATGGGACCAGGTCCTGGGAGCCTTCCGCGAGGTGCGCATGTACGTAGAGATACAGAAAGCAGAGCAAGCGCTCTCCGAATTTGGAGGTGACTGGATACGCCTTGGTTACATTTAGAGACAATTTTAGAACACAGAACGATAACTTATGTCGCGGTCGCATGGCTCGATCTGACATAAAATCGAAAGAAAAGCGAAAACTGATTAGCGCAGAGATGTAAACTAACCTAATATACACCGAAATGTGGTGATAATGAGAACGTACTTGTTTATCTTCTGGTTCGCAGGGGGGGATTTGTACATGGAGTCAAGTATGCGGCAACAAGAGGAATGCAGGAAAACGGTGACCTCGAAGCGAGCCGAATAAGGAAGGTAGTCAATTTTTTTCTCGTTGAGTTCATATTATAGTGTATGTCTACTGAGGTAGCAGTGATACACGCGAGTTGAATACTGTATTTTATGCTTTTCAGGAGGACAGAGAATCATTCACGTCTAAACTTACTCACATCTGTGTTAAATGAAAACAGAGAGTGTACAGGATGATCAATTGAGACAAAGCTGCTACTAGGTACGATTCAAACGTTGACTCATTTATTCTAGAGAAGGACAAGTTGCTGAAGGTAGATTTTTTTTCCAGTATTCTATTTTGATGCTTTAGTCACGTGATATAGCCAGCGTTCTAGTCGTATGCGGCTACGTGTTCGGTATGTGGTTTAAAGAACTGTCTACTTGCGACCGTTAACGGTGAACCCGTCGGTCATCAGAGGACTTCCATCTCATGTGTGATGAAGGTTGACACATTTCTCTAAACGCACTTTGGTATAAGCGATCCCCACCCTGTCGCATGCTTGGTGTAAAATCGAGACTTCAGCGTCATAACTAAGTTAGCTGTGGGTATTTGTGAGGGGCTGTAATCATTGTGTACACACTTAACCCGACAGACGGGTGTTTACAGAGTCGGTGACGGGATGACTTGTAATTTTCACATGTTGGACGCTGCTGTTATACGTATCTGCTTGAAGGATGTACCAGCTGCTAATACTATCATTTTTTATATAGACCTGATGGAGTAATAGTATTATTTCTGACTCGTGATCTGGTGTGATCATTGGGCACTAGATGTGTCCGCAGGGTTATATTGGGCTCGTATCATAGAAAGGAAAAGTTTTACGATTGGGGTAGAGATAGCTCAGCGTAGGGTGATCGGGGAGACGGATGTATGTCTGACCGGACGGAAAAGTAAGCGATCTAAGGTTACTGCCTGTTTTTAAGTGCTGAACGTTCTAGTTTTAGGAGTGTGTGTGTGTGTTTATGTTTTCTCTCTCTCTCTCTCTCTCTCTCTCTCTCTCTCTTACCGGAACCTTCGATGCACCATCATGGACTCAAGAACAATACTTTACACATGATAGATTGGATGATTTGCATAAAAATCTATCGAACTACGTTGTGTATATATATATATCGCTCCGTTCTTGTTCTTCTTAACTGTATGCCATTAAATTAACGCACTTTGAGATCTATTACTGTAGATCGGTATGGCGTGCTAAGCTCCAAGACTTGGTTACATTTCGAGAAATGTGGTCCACTTGGATGGGTTAGGACTAGGAAAGCTCTATTCAGTCAAAAGAGGTGGAGTGTAGCTGTATTCGTCTGCTCGGTTGAGGAATAATTGGGTAGCGATGTTGCGGGATAGGTAGGTCAATGCCGAGGTGAGAATGGTCTTTTAACATAAGAGGACTAGATAGCTCTGTGACCGCCATACGCAGAGAGATTGATCGAGTACTATGCGCGAGGTCTTAGAAATATGTATAGCATTGTCTAGTATAATTTGATCGTCTTTATGTGTTCGAGAATTAAGTGTGAATGGACGTGCTGAGCAGTCATCTATGAATGGCCGCAATGATACTTGCAAAGTAGAGGATGTATGGTTTACCTATGATACTGAAATTAAAAAAACAAGCTGTCACATGATTGGCCAGTGTTGGACTTAACTGTAAAATTTTTCGCGACATCAGCTGTGATGGATAAATATTACAGTAGATCGGTGGTGTCTTATCCATCGGATCCGTGCATTGGGTACGACATAATGATTGACTGACAATGCTTGCTTGAATTGGGGGAGAAATTTTGGTTGAGGGACCGCAACTTCCAGGGTTGCTAGCACCGAAAACGTTGATCCTGTACTCGTGTGCAAAAATGACCAATCACTAGAAATGGAATGCAGAGTTATAAACTATTCGGTCACTGCGACATATGAGTTTAAATGCAGAGGTGGTCAATCCCTTTCGAGGGAAGTCGCTACAACGCCAGCGGGCTATTCTATTTTCCTTGTGTTGTGGCTGTCCTTTATTTAAAATCATTCAATGTTATGCTATCGACTGTAAGAATATGATTTATAAGGTGTAAGGTATGGTTTCCTGTGAGAGGCTGTGCATCAGTCTGTATTAATGTCTGTTTAGAATCAGACATTGACCTCGAAGTCGCGGCAGAAAGACGAAATGCTCGGCAGTGTGCAAAAGCGTGTTAGAAAACACTGTTTGAACAAGGGCCAGGGGTAGCTCCTCATTCGCTTAGAGTATGGGTGATCAAACTTTAAAGGGGTCTTTGCAGCGTGTATGTATATTTAACATGATCTTATTCATATAGGCATCTGTAGTTTGGGGTGTTGGATTTGGCAAGCTGTTAGGAATTCTTGGATGGTTGCACTCTAAGTTATTCGGAGGGAGTATTGTGAATTCCGTTTGTCCGCGCTGGAGGTGGATCGCATTGATGCCTTTGAGACTTTTTCAGTGTTTGATGGTAGAGGATAAAGATGATAGGGCGTTGAGGATCTGTTGTACTTGTACCTAGTTTGAGGCATACAACATTCCGCGCATTTCCGGCGAATGGTCAAAACAAGGTCCTGTTATAGTAACTGAGATCGTTCTGTTTATAGACAGGTTGTAGAAGGTAATAGATGTGTCTTTCTCTGACTTAAATTGCAGAGATCAGATGGGTGAAGATAAATGCATACTCATCTATGCTTAGAAAGGGAGAAGGCTTTTTTATTATTAAGTGCGTTTTGGCAGGAGTGAATATGGTTTTATATATGCGAGTGGAAATTGTGAGTTAAGGGTGAATGACGTCGGGTTCGCTGGCTGGGGGAGACACTGTTTACATGTCCTGTTGGGGGTGCAAGGGGGAGATAGAGATCTGCGCTATTCAGGAATCCATTTGTGCACTGTATGACGTTAGACAATAGGTGGAGAGCAGGTATAGAGAGAGCCCACTTCAGCATGCTGGTCCTGGGGCTGAGTGGACGGCTGTTTGGATGGACAGCTGTGTGGCTTTGACATGCCACCAGCGGCGCTCGGACGCTCGCTTTGTAAGGCGCTATGGGATTAGTTTGTTGATGGCGCAATTTAGCTACCACTGTAAAAAAAAAAAAAAAAAAAAAATAGAAAAATAGCTGTCTGCTGCTGAAAGAAAGAAAGAAAGGGATGACCTTGTCCCCAGACTTGATGGATGAGTTATTAGATAAGATCAAGTGATAGTTGAATGATGCTATGTGTTCGAATATAGGAGTCTCTAAACGGCGGGGCAAGATTTTTTTTATGTGGAAATTTATGCGATCTATAGATAGTGATATTCGACCGCTAGTGACAACAGTTAAGAGAAGAAAAATAGGTACAAATCGAGCGCTGGCAGAATGTTGCGGCAATGGTAATACTATTTAATTGAAGGTGGAGGTGGTAAATATGGACCAGGCTTTGAATATTGTCGTATGCGCCTGATGCTCTGTAAAAAAGTTTGACTCTTTAATTGCGGTTGGTATTTCTGGGTGTGTGTAAAATTAATTTTACTGTTGAAAGTGCGGGAAACATGAGTTGATTGGTGTTTAGATAGAGGCTACATTTGTAATTCGTAAAGAGGGGATGAGAATGGTAAATTGATTGATGGGCATGGTTTGTGGGGTGATATATGAGTGTTAAGATAGGGTTGAGGACGTTTGCGTATGTTGATTGTGGGGTGGGTGTGAGGTTAGGTGCGGTGGGAGATGTAAGTTAGATCTTTTCTTTTTAAAAAAATGTTATAAAGTAAGAATAATATTGAGAAGGTGTTTAGATGGCTGGTCCCGCGACGAGGCGAGACCAGGGATGTGTAGTTATGTTTAGTTAAAGGGCCGTGTAATGTCTTGTAAGGAGCAATGTGCAGTGTGCTACAGTGTCATAGGAGGTAAAGACAGGTGCTGCTAGGATGTGTCTAGCGTATGGAGGCTGTGCTTTGATAATTATGCTACGTTGATGTAGACTTTCACCCGCGTTCGGTGGTCGCGGCTCGGGATCGCGGTCCTGGACGGTCGTCTGCGTGTGCTTTGACAGCTGACGAGAGCGTTGACCGCGCCAACTCACGCTTGCGGAAGCCGAGCAGGGGCTGTGCGAGGTCTGAAGTCAGACGGATGGGCGACTTCACGACCCTGTGGGCAGGGTGCGGAGTGGGGGGGTACCCGCGCACATCTGCTCAGTTATTTTGCGAGCCGATCTGCTGGCTCTGCTATGCGTTACGAGTACTGAGCGTATCTACACATCTGTATGATGTATTATTTAGTAGCAGTTTGCTATTGTGTGTGCTGAAATTATGATTGGGTTCGTGTCTGTGGGCTGTGCAACATGGCCCAGGGCACATCTGGGATTGGTGTTTTGTGATAGCGTGATAGTTATACTGTAAGGTTAAATAAGTTTTTCGAAAAAAATAAATAGAGTGTTCTCAATGATTACACGCGCCTGCAGCGCAGATCAGAGTGATTGGTTTTCCGTCACCATCTCGGTTTCATGCGAGTAATAAATGTTTTCCCGGCCGCGTTAATCGTGTGTGTCAACGAGCTATGAGCTATTCTGACAATAGACTTGAAGGCAGGTCCAGACCTGAGACGCCGGCGGTATACATGAGAAGCACAATGCAGCTTTCACATGTGTCGGCTGTCACGAGCGCTCGGATGCTGAACTTGGCTGGAGACTCTGGAACCCCCTTCCCCGCCGACCGCACGCACACGCGACCTGCATTGGAGCGTAATCTAAGGCGCATAGGCGATATCAATTTGTCCGGTGTTAGGTGCGACTGCCACTGTGTTGAGGTCATGTTTGGGGGAGGCCGAGCAGAGACTTTTGGTCAGTTTTGCAGCTGAGGGTGTTTGGGCGCGTCTGTTGCACTATTTTGCGAGCATGTCTGTGCACTGTGCGGTGCTTTATTAGGAGAGTTTAAGAGTACAGAGCTCGTCTGCTGATATTGTGTACTGCATTATTTAAGAGCTGTTTGCTATTGTGTGGTGAAATTACGAGTTGTTTATGTGGTGTCACCGCCAGACACCACACTTGCTAGGTGGTAACCTTTAAATCGGCCGCGGTCCGTTAGTATACGTCGGACCCGCGTGTCGCCACTGTCAGTGATTGCAGACCGAGCGCCGCCACACGGCAGGTCTAGAGAGTCTTCCCAGCACTCGCCCCAGTTGTACAGCCGACTTTGCTAGCGATGGTTCACTGACAAATTACGCTCTCATTTGCCGAGACGATAGTTAGCATAGCCTTCAGCTACGTCATTTGCTACGACCTAGCAAGGCGCCATTATCATTTCCTATTTATCTTGTGATTCATGTACCGTCAGACCGATGTTCACCAATTGTGGATTAAAGTTAAGTATTCCAGCAGCTACATACGTTATTGACTATATTAATTACCTTGTCCTGTTCCAGACCTCACGCCAGCCTGCGTGAGCTTAAACGCGTGCCTTTCGGCTATCTCCTAGTGGCTTGGCTGTCTTGCCAAGTCACAACAGTATGGCGACGAGAATTTTGCGTTCGTATTGATTTACTTGTGTCATGGCTTCGCCACAATCTCCAGATGTACTGTCCGAATTTTATCGCTTGCAGAATCAGCACACGCAGGCCTTATTGGATGCCCTTGAACAGCTCGTCCAGGGTCAACGTGCAATGAAAAACGATGCGGCAGCCGCCGCTCCACCGCTCCCGCAGCCACAACACGCAGTTGCGCCGCCTTTTCGTCCTTTTGGTGCGGCACTGGAAAGCTGGACGGAGTGGTCACGCCAATTTGGATTCCATCTCGCTGCCTACAGAATTCAAGGTAATGAGCGGCAGCCTCACTTATTATCGTGTGTCGGTGTGTCCACCTACCGTGTGATAATGAAATTATTTCCCCGACGCGACGTAGCAACTCTGTCCTACGACGAAATTTTGTCTGCATTAGGTGCATATTTCAAAGAATCAGTCAATGTAGTTGCGAAAGGGTATACCTTCTTTTGTACAAAACGTACGGCCAGTCAGACTAATAGGGAGTGAGTTGCAACTTTGCAAGGCCTTACTAGGGATTGTGCTTTTGAGTGTGAATGTGGACTTCCTTATTCAGATACTATGGTACGTGATGCAATTGCACTGAACGTTTCTGATGTTCGTATACGGGAACAGATTTTGAAACTAGTCACTCCCTCCCTTCAACAAGTGATGGACATATTGGATCGGCAGGACACACTTGCCTTTGCTCAGGAATCATTTGAAACTTCGCCCGCCGTGTGTCGCGTTAACCGGCCCGCCGGGCGAGCTGCAGGGAACAGTAAACAGCCCTCGCGCCCTCGCGTCCGTCCGCACAGCTGACGCCAAGCTCTCCGCCACGTGTGCCGCGCCAGCAAGCAAATGCAGTGCTAAAATCATGCCTGCGGTGTGCTACTAGACATTCGCGTGAGAATTGTCCGTCACGCCAAGCTATTTGCTTTTTCTGTAATAAACGAGGACATGTTCAGAGTGTTTGCCAGAAAAAGCTCCAATCGGACACTCACAACCATTCCAGGCCCTTTGCTTCGTGCCAGAATCGGAATCGAACCCAGAATACTCAGGCTCATGAACCTTCGCCCATGGAAATTCATGTAGTTCATTCCACTCCGCCCAGTGCCACTCTCTCTAACAGTGACTGTGTTCGTCCCACAAATAGTGTGCGTCGACATCGCCGGAACTCCAGTCAAGTCGCAAGTGATTTTGTACCAGTGTCAGTTCACGTTGCACGAGACAGTCGCTCTTGTCGTCAGCAGGACAATAAACTTTTTGTAGACTTGGCCATTAATGACAACGTGATCCCATTCCAGCTCGATACCGGAGCTGCAGTTTCACTGATCAATCAAACCACGTACAAACAGCTGGGCAAACCTCCGTTGCGTGCCGCAATCGTTAAGCTCAGTAGTTATTCAGAACAAGCAATCCCTGTGTTAGGACAGTGCAGCCTTCTTGCAACATACAAGAGACAAACAAAACTTGTGTCGTACGTCCTGCGTTCTTCTTCTGCAGTGAACTTGTTTGGTTCAGATTTATTTCAGTTGTTTAACTTGTCTATAGTCAATCAGGCCCTATCAGTGAACCAGACTGTGCCTTCAACCAGTGTTTCTCGTCTATGTGAAGAATTTGCAGACATTTTTGCACCGGGCCTCGGTTGCACTAAGAACTATAAAGCACATTTGGAACTGAAAGTCAACGCGCAACCGAAATTTTTCAGAGTGCGCAATGTTCCCCACGCATTGTGTGATGAGGTCGCCAAAACATTACACGATTTGGAATCACAAGGTGTAATTGAACGTGTGCAGGCTTCTCTCTGGGCATCACCCTTAGTAATTTTGCAAAAACCTTCTGGAAAATTGAGACTTTGTGTGGACTTCAAGGCAACAGTGAATCCACAACTAGTGACTGCAACTTTTCCTTTACCCTGCCCGGAAGATCTTTTTGACAAACTGTGCCCGGGTAAATATTTTTCGAAGTTGGACCTAGCAGATGCGTACTTGCAAATACCGGTGGACGAAGAATCCCAGCGCGTTTTGGTGGTTAACAAGCATCTTGGTTTGTACCGATTTAAACGATTGCCATTCGGGTGTGCATCCGCCCCTGCATTGTTTCAGCAATATTTACAAACTGCTTGTGCGTCGGTCCCCACTGCAGCAAACTATCTGGACGATATTGTGGTCTCCAGAAAGACGGAAGAAGAACATTTAGCCAATCTCAGAACATTAATTCAGGTCTTGCGACAAAATGGTCTTCGCTAGCGGAAGGACAAATGTGTGTTTTTTGCTCGGGACTTACCCTACCTGGGCCATGTAATCAATGCCCAAGGCATACATCCCAGTCCAGAGCACCTTCGTGCCATACAAGACTTGCATTCGCCGCAGAATTTGAAGCAGCTACAGAGTGTGCTGGGAAAAATAAATTACCGTAACAGATATGTGCCACATGCCTCTTCCATTTCAGCTCCGCTTCATCGCTTACGCCGTAAAGGTGTTCCGTTCGTCTGGACGACGGAATGCGAACGCGCCTTTGCCAGTTGAAATCGGCGTTGCTTTCCAATACTTGCCTTACGCCATTCGATCCCCAGGAGCCCCTTTTGTTGATGGTGGATGCATCGGATTTCGGGATCGGTGCTGTGCTTGCGCACAAAGATGGATCGCGCGATCGCCCTATTGCCTTTGCGTCCAAATTGCTCTCGTCTGCGCAAAGAAATTATTCACAGATCGAGAAAGAAGCATTGGCTCTCGTCTTTGGTGTTACAAAGTTTCATGATTTCTTGTATGGTCGTCACTTTACCATCATCACAGACCACAAACCTTTGACATCGCTTTCCCATCCGAACAAGCCTGTACATCCACGTACAGCTCAAAAATTCATTTGCTGGTCTATTTTCCTCTCGCAGTACCGCTACGATATCTTGTATCGGTCCACTGCTAAGCACGGAAACGCCAATGCGTTGTCCCGTTTGCCTGTTGCTGAGGATAGAGCATTCGATTCCTCCAAACTTGCTTGCATGTTCATTGATGCGGAAACCGAAGACGTGGTCGAATCGTTTCCGATTGATTTTCGTCGTGTAGCTACAGCCACAGCTGCCGACCCTGTCCTTGCTACCGTTCTGCATTTTGTTGCTACGCAATGGCCCTTGTCAAAGTCACGGATCGAGGATCCGTTGTTTCGCCGATTTTTTGCTCACAAGGAGAGATTTTTTGTACGACGTGGTGTTTTGCTGTTGCGTTCTGCTAATGATCAGTCCAGGGTCGTGGTCCCACGTTCGTTACAGTCCTCTGTCTTAAGGCTTCTCCACCAAGGACATCGGGGTGTAGTGCGAACGAAACAACTTGCTCGTCAGCACTGTACTGGGTTCGGAATCGATGCTGCGATTACGAATATGTGCTCTTCTTGCATGGCGTGTGCCGAACAACAATCCGCACCACCGCGGAAATTCTTTGCTTGGCCGAAAGCCACTACCCCTTGGCAACGATTACACATCGATTTTGCTGGTCCATTCTGGAATGCTCGATGGTTGGTTGTGGTAGATTCATTCAGTAATTTCCCTTTTGTTGTCCGGATGTGTTCCACGACGTCTTCTGCCACCATCCAAGCGTTATCCTCTACCTTTTGCATTGAAGGTCTTCCACAAACTATTGTTTCCGACATTGGCCCACAATTCCTGTCCGCAGAATTTCAGTCATTCTGCAAGGCCAATAGTATTCAACATCTGACGTCCGCGCCGTTTTCGCCGCAGTCAAACGGTGCCGCTGAACGTTTGGTCAGGACATTCAAGTCTCAGATGTTGAAGTTGAAAGAGTCGCATCCTCGGGAGGACGCGTTATTGCTCTTTTTGTCCTCGTATCGCTCTCAGTCCCGAGATGGTCGCTCGACGGCTGAGTTGCTCCACGGTCGCCCTCATCGAACCTTGATGTCTTTGCTACAGCCGCCGCATCAGGTTCCTGTGCAGCAGCAGACACCTGCTTTTGCCCCAGGCGACGTTGTATACTATCGCAACTATCGAGGTTCACGGCGTTGGCTCGCAGGGCGCATTCTTCGCTGCCTTGGCCGCGCTATGTATCTGGTTTTGGGGGCCTCTGGTGAGGTGCGTCGGCATCTCAATCAGCTGCGCCTCTGTCGTCGCACGGGTTCTGCCGCTCCCCGTCTGCTTTCAGCGGCGGTGCTGTCCGGTCAGCGCCCTGGGGACCCATCTACTGGCCCACCTCAGCCCCAGGTGTTACCGACGCTGCCTTCCATTTTGCCCCATGGCGGCGCGCCGCCGCCGCTGCCGCCTGTTCTCCCGCCGGCGCCGCCCGCGGTGGACGCGTCGCTGCAACCGCCGGGCGCCTCCCTGGGCCACGCGCCGCCGATCGCTTCCCGTGACCCGTTGTCCTCCGCCATGGACTTCTTGCCCGCTCCGGACCATAGGACGTCTTCGCCCGTCGGGTGCCCCGACCCGATGGAGGTCGACCCTTCGGCCCCTCCTGTCTCTCTACGGGCGCGTACACCGCATGTTCGCGTGCACCCTGGACTAGGTTTTCAGGCGTTTCCTAGCTCCCCTCGGACCGAATGGCAGGATGCGGGTGGCACAGCCTCGCCTGTTGTTAGGCTCCCCACTCGTCGCATACGCCAACATGGGGTCCTCTCCAGGGTGGGCGGAAGCCTTATACCACAACCGTCCGCCGATTTGCGGGGGAGGAATGTGGTGTCACCGCCAGACACCACACTTGCTAGGTGGTAGCCTTTAAATCGGCCGCGGTCCGTTAGTATACTTCGGACCCGCGTGTCCCACTGTCAGTGATTGCGAGCGCCGCCACACGGGCGGTCTAGAGAGTCTTCCTAGAACTCGCCCCAGTTGTACAGCCGACTGCCAGCGATGGTTCACTGACAAATTACGCTCTCATTCGCCGAGACGATAGTTAGCATAGCCTTCAGCTACGTCATTTACTACGACCTAGCAAGGCGCCATTATCATTTGCTATTTATCTTGTGATGCATGTACTGTCAGACCGATGTTCACCAATTGTGGATTAAAGTTAAGTATTCCAGCAGCTACGTACGTTATTGGCTATATTAATTACCTTGTCCTGTTCCAGACTTCACGCCAGCCTGCATGAGCTTAAACACGTGCCTTTCAGCTATCTGCTAGTGGCTTGGCTGTCTTGCCAAGTCACAACAGTTTACGTGTTTGTGGCCAGTGTCAGATGACCACAGTCAGATCATTGTGAGTGTTTTGTGACAAATATACTCCACAACTAAGTAAAAGGGCTCGAAATTAATATAGTGCAACCCTTCCTTACTTCCCCGAGCAGCACAGCGCAGTCTGAGCTGTTTTTGCGCAATAACGGCAATCTGGTCAGAATGTGAGTGAGTAGACAAATAACTGGACAAATTTATCTGTAGAGGAGTTACAGGTCTGGATTGGACTGAATATGTTGATGGGTGTGGTTGTGTTGCTAAGTGTAGTGCACTATTGGAGTTCAGAAACTGCCCTATGTCAGCCTTACATTTCGACACCTATGAGAAGTAAATGTTTCAAAAAGATATGTCACAAATAAATAAAGTACACTCGTTCCTTCTTCAATCAGCCTATGCACTGAAATCATTTCCGAAAGTTAGCAGTTGTTTTGCTATTTGGAGGTAAATGTTTTGAATTATTTACGAGCAGTTCGCATGTATGTAGACTGTGCTATGAGTTATTTTTAACTGTTTACAATTAGCAAACGTGTGTCTATAACATTATAAATGAGTTACGTAGGAGTGTTTTGCAGGTCTGTACGATGTGGGATATGTCAGTGTGATACATATACTCCATTCATAAATAAAGTAAATTCGTTCCTCCATCCATGGACCTAGTGCAGGATGAGTCTGTTTACCAGAAACGTGTAGGAAGAGGTTGAGTGCTGGTGGCTCAGTTTGAAACAATTTTCTTAGGTTGGTGGCGGAAGCGCAAGTGAGCTTTGTTTACTGGCAGATTTCAAACTTGGCGCTGGTTCCTAGGAGGAGGAGGTTCCGGTCTGGTCCTCGAAAAGTAATTGAAATTAGGGAGTTGAACACGTTTGCATACGTATGTGAAATTGTAAATTCAATTATTTAATACAGCAGGGTGGTGAGAGTGAATTAGCAAGCGTTCTCGAGACGAGCAAACGCGCTAGTCACGGTGGTCTCCACTGTCGGTCAAACTCTGGCGCCAAACGTATCCTTTGTCCGGCACGCGGTCTACAGGAAACATCGTGTCCGGCGTGAAGTGCTCGCGGGCGCGGAAAGATGTTTACGTGGTCGGACTCTGAGGCGAGTGCGGCTGACCGATTGTGGATGGACCCTGGTCGCTGGTCGCTTGACGTCAGCTGGCCAGGGAGCTGCCGGTGGAGCAGGCTCAGCCGTACGTCAGCTGCGCTCTGGAGTTTCGCTGTGTGAGCATGGAGAAGTCAGTTGGGACGCACCTGCATGACCGTAATGTCTGAAATAAAGAGTCATTTTCCAAGTATTTACAGAAGGCTATGTCCGTCGCGTGTATGGAGGGTGTGTGACGTAAGCAGGGCGGCGGCACAGCGATTCTACATTTATTACACGCGCCAGAGAGCAAGTCAATTAGCGGGCATTCTAGTGCGGTCCAAACGTGCTGTTATATAGTCGTGGCGGATTCCGCTGTTGAGCAAACTTTGCACCTCAAAAGTGTAGCACTACATTCTCGCTCACACAGGGACATGTGGTGGACGGTGAGCGGTCGGCATCGACAGGTTTGAACGTGCCCAGGAAAACAACTTTGGCAGCAAACGACCGACCGTTGTGATTCAGCTCCCAGGCAAACAATTTTGGCAGGAAACGTGCGGAGGCGACGAATACACGTGGTGAGTGGACAAGGGGCCGCTGTGACGTCAAACTCGGCAAGTTGCAGCGTGTCCAGCGGAAACATGTTTACGACGTGGCAGCGATCGCTGGGCTCACCCCCCACTCTAGTGACCGGCCGCCTCACGTGACAGGCGTAGGCAGTGTCTCTGCGCGCTGGCCAGGGGGTGGCGAGGATGTCAACTAATTCAGTTGGAGCGTGGACGTCGTGGTGACTGCACTGCCATATCAAAGATGTGTGTGCTGACTGTGTTGGAGAACCAGTGATGACTGTACTGCTTGAAATAAAGTCTTCAGTCCCTTCCCCCCTGCAAAATCAAAGGACGTGACTTACGTTACTATAAGAGCAGTTTATTATTTGAAGCGACTGATAGGCTACCAGTGAAAAAAAGATAAGTGAGGGAGAAAGTTCGTACGTGTGATCAATTATGGTGTTGAGATTTGAAGTTGTGATAGATTTTTGTTATGGATGTAAGGAAAATGGCTTTCTCGCCGAGATAATCGGACATCTTGAATAAATAATAATACATAGAAGTACAGTTTTCGAGACATTATCGTGTTGGAATTTGAATTTGGCGCAATTTTCTAGTGGATGTAGACCTATAATGATAAATAATAATAATAAATGATAATGAATGATAATAAATGATAATGAATGATAATAAATGACAATGAATGATAATGAATGTTAATAAATAATAATGAATAATAATAAACAAAAGTTAGGTCTTGCAGCCATTATCGTGTTGGAATTTGAATTTGGAAGGAATTTTCTAGTGGAGGCAGGTCAATAATAATAATAATAAATTATAATAAATAATAATAAATGATAGTAAATGATAATGAATGATAATAAATGACAATGAATGTTAATAAATGATAATCAATAATAATAAAGAAAAGTATGGTCTTTGCATGCATTATTGTGTTGGAATTCAAACTTGCCGCCATTTATTCTTGTGGAGTCTTAGGTTATTGGACATAGCACAATTGGCCTATTTTCCCGCCAAAATTCAGACTTCCTGCCAGTTTTTCTTGAGGTTAGGTTAGTGGACGTAGCGGAATTGGACTATTTTCCTGCCAAAATCCGCCATCTTGGATGACGTCATGCGATGTTGCCGAGTCAACGTGCCGCCATCTTGGATGACGTCATCGCCGCCATCTTGAATATATTTGGCAACAATGCAACGTGCGCTGGCACATACTTAGTCCCCCTACTATCGATTGCATCTGTTTTCAACCAAGTAGATGAAATCCCAATTAATTTTATGTTCAACATTTGCATCTAGTGTTCAATAGCTGAATATAACATGAATGTGCAGCCCTTTTTAATTAAAAGGGATCAATTCTGAACCAATTAATGTCAACACTGCCACCGCAGTCCAATCAGGAGTCACAGGGCCTTATTACTTTCTTTGCGTTGTCCGACATTGCGGCAGTTTGGCACTCTCTGTTGATCTGTTGGTCAATTACCTGGGGTGAACGCACGCACCAAAACCAGATAAGTGACGGGTGGGGTGTACAATATATATATAGACTTCAAACTGAAAGATAATACGACGCTTCGCGACTCTCTGTACTGGAGACAGAAGGCGCGCGTGTGACGTGGGTGACGTTGTTGGATCTCACTGGTCAACCAGGTTCAAAGTGTCTGTTGTGCCAGATTAGATTAGATTAGATTAGATTCAGTTTTCGTTCCATAGACCCAGAAACGTGATGAATCTCGAGGGCGCGGAACAACCCAGAAAATCTTAAATAAAAAACGTAAAACACTTGAGTGCAGTATTCACTGTCCTCATAATTCGCCAGCAGATTGTCAAAATATATGAATACATTACAGAGAAGTGGAACTGCTAATATGTACAGTATTATAACGCTGTCAGAATGAAACACAGTTATGCACTTCTAATAAACTTATCATACGGTAAATACCTAACCTTGACTGTTGTGACCAATTGCTGTCAAAACGGAAATCTAACAGACGTTTTCACTTATCTGGTTAACAGTCCCTGTTAAGTTATTAATCTATAGTATAGAAAGAGTTGCTCTATCAAAAATTCTTTCAATCTTTGTTTAAACTGTGCTTCATCTGAAAACAGGTTTTTCAGTGGTTGTTGCCAATTTACTGAAAATGTGTCCCTGACTACTGGATCCCTTTTTGAGCCAACGTTAGAGATTTTAGGTCTTCATGCAGATTGTTCTTATTCCTAGTACTAATCTATTATCGAGCTATTGGTTGGAAATTGAAACATATTATTTGCAACAAATTTTATTAAGGAATAAATATATTGAGAAGCAATGGTTACAATACAAAGTTCCTTGAACAGGTATCTATATTATGTTCTTTAATTTACACTACAAATGAGTCTTATTGGTTTGGGGTTGTTTCGGGGAGAAGACCAGACAGCGAGGCCATCGGGCTCATCGGATTAGGGAAGGACGGGGATGGAGGTCGGTCGTGCCCTTTCAAAGGAACCATCCCGGCATTTGCCTAGAGCGATGTAGGGAAATCACGGGAAACCTAAATCAGGATGGCCGGACGCGGGATTGAACCGTCTTCCTCGCGAACGCGAGTCCAGTGAGTCTTATTACGGGTATTTCTCGCTAAAAGCTTGTGCTCGGTTTGACGAGTTACCCCAGAATTTGATCCTATATGACACAATAGAATGAAAATAAGCAAAGAATGCAAGTTTTTTTATATTTATATCTCCTACATCTGACGTCATTCTCACTGCAAATACAGACTTGTTTAGGTGCTTCAGCAGTTCTGTGGTATGCCCTTCCCAACTGAATTTATTATCGAGTTACAATTCCAGAAATTTAACACTGTCAATATCTTCAATCTGCATGTCTTCATATGTCATACACATGCCGGAAGGAAATCTCTTATATGTTCTCTTCAAAGTTTAATGACACCGAATTAGCTTTAAACCATTTATTAATGTCAGTGAAAATTTGATTGACAGCCATTTCTATATATGTACTTGACTCGAGTATTATTGCACTGTTTGTATTATCTGCTAACAAAACAAACTTTGCATCTGTCAGTGTAACAGACGAGAGGTCACTGATGTACACAAAAAAAAGCAGTGGACCCGAGATGGAACCTTGAGGAACACCACATGTGATTAATTCCCAATTAGATGAAGACTGACTGCGTACTCCACAGGTATTTCGCAACGACGCCGTTTGTTTCCTGTTAATTCGGTAAGAATCGAACCCTTTCCCTGCAGAGCCGGTGACACCATAGTATTCTAATTTGTCTCGAGAGAATGCTGAGATTCGTGCATTCAAACGCTTTTGTCAGGTCAAAGAAAATGCTTGTAGCCTCTAATTTGTTATCTCACGAATTAAGGATATTCTCACTGTACATGTAAATAGCATTCCGTGTATCAGAATGGTTAAGGAATCCAAACTTTAAGTTGCACAATACGTTATTTGCAGTCAGATGATTATGGAGACACCTGAACACAACCTTTTCAAATATTTTTGAAAAAGCCAGCAAAAGTGCAATTGGTTGATAGTTTGACAGTATCCCTTTATCTACCTTTAACTGGTCTGGGAATGTTCCTCTGATAAAAGACTGATTACACAAATAACTTAAGATAGAACTCAAACCGCATGAGCACTCTTTGATTAACTTTGTTGATATGTTATCATAACCACTGGAATACTTTGATGTTAAGGATTTTTATGATGGATTCTACTTCTTTGGGAGACGTGAGTGTCATTTCAGTTTTACTGAAGTTATTTGTAATGACTGGTCGCAGATACTCCACTGCACTGTTTACTGAACCTGATAGCCTTGAGCCATCAGTAACAGAAGCAAAGTACTTGTTTAAGAGGTTTGTGACACTACATGCACTTGATATCGCTCCGGACGATCAGGAAGATTTCTTCCATGCTATGATATCGGAAAAGAAGGGAAAGCAGAAAGGCGGAAGGAGTATATAGAGGGTCTATACAGGGACGATGTTCTTGAGGACAATATTAAGGAAATGGAAGAGGATGTAGATGAAGATGAAATGGGAGATATGATATTGCGTGAAGAGTTTGACAGAGCACTGAAAGACCTGAGTCGAAACAAGGCCCCGGGAGTAGACAACATTCCATTAGAACTACTGACAGCCTTGGGACAGCCAGTCCTGACAAAACTCTACCATCTGGTGAGCAAGATGTATGAGACAGGCGAAATACCCTGAGACTTCAAGAAGAATATAATAATTCCAATCCCAAAGAAAGCAGGTGTTGACAGATGTGAAAATTACCGAACTATCAGTTTAATAAGTCACAGCTGCAAAATACTAACGCGAATTCTTTACAGACGAGTGGAAAAACTGATAGAAGCCGACCTCGGGGAAGATCAGTTTGGATTCCGTAGAAATGTTGGAACACGTGAGGCAATACTGACCCTACGACTTATCTTAGAAGAAAGATTAAGGAAAGGCAAACCTACGTCTCTAGCATTTCTAGACTTAGAGAAAGCTTTTGACAACGTTGACTGGAATACTCTCTTTCAAATTCTGAGGGTGGCAGGGGTAAAATACAGGGAGCGAAAGGCTATTTACAATTTGTACAGAAACCAGATGCCAGTTATAAGAGTCGAGGGACATGAAAGGGAAGCTGTGGTTGGGAAGGGAGTGATGCTATTCAATCTGTATATTGAGCAAGCAGTAAAGGAAACAGAAGAAAAGTTCGGAGTAGGTATTAAAATCCATGGAGAAAAATAAAAACTTTGAGGTTCGCCAAAGACATTGTAATTCTGTCAGAGACAGCAGAGGACTTGGAAGAGCAGTTGAACGGAATGGACAGTGTGTTGAAAGGAGGATATAAGATGAACATCAACAAAAGGAAAACGAGGATAATGGGATGCAGTCGAATTAAGTCGGGTGATGCTGAGGGAATTAGATTAGGAAATGAGACACTTACAGTAGTAAAGGAGTTTTGCTATTTGGGGAGCAATATAACTGATGATGGTCGAAGTAGAGAGGATATAAAATGTAGACTGGCAATGGCGAGGAAAGCGTTTCTGAAGAAGAGAAATTTGTTAACATCGAGTACTGATTTAAGTGTCAGGAAGTCGTTTCTGAAAGTGTTTATATGGAGTATAGCCATGTATGGAAAGTGAAACATGGACGATAAATAGTTTAGACAAGAAGGGAATAGAAGCATTCGAAATGTGGTGCTACAGAAGAATGCTTAAGATTAGATGGGTAGATCACATAACTAATGATGTGTTGAATAGAATTGGGGAGAAGAGGAGTTTGTGGCACAACTTGACCAGAAGAAGGGATCGGTTGGTAGAACATGTTCTGAGGTATCAAGGGATCACCAATTTAGTACTGGAGGGCAGCGTGGAGGGTAAACATTGTAGAGGGAGACCAAGAGATAAATACACTAAGCAGATTCAGAAGGATGTAGGTTGCAGTAAGTACTGGAAGATGAAGAAGCTTGCACAGGATAGAGTAGCATGGAGAGCTGCATCAAGCCAATCTCAGGACTGAAGACCACAACAACAAACAAACATGATATCAGAACCTCGGCACGCTTAATGTTCGAGCTCCACTGTTCGCCAGCCGACAGCTCGGAGACTTTTTCGGGAGGCTCGGGTGCTGCAGTCGGCAGGCCGACCTGCTTACGTGAGGCTTCGGTCCTGCGCGCGTTTCCTGACCTGCGGGCCGCGGCCAACCAGTGGAGGTGTGTGCCAAGGCCCGACGTGCGGTCGACGCGGATTTTTTCCGGCCCGACTCTGGCCAATGGGAGTGCGTCGACAGGTTGACGCCGACCGGTTTGTCCGAGCGCTGCGCTGCGCTGCCACAAGGAGAGCCTGGCCGCGCCCACCTGCCGCTGCCTGACACGTACAGACAGCCGTGTTCTCGTCTGACAGGCCGCCAACTCGGGCGCCACGGGTCACGCGACTTCTTTCCCCAGCGCAGCAATGTGGGACTGTTACGTAGTCGACACGAGATAAGAAACGCAGCAAGGGGCCGGCTGCACAGGAACTGGAGGCAGCCTTGGCGTCAGCAAGCGCTGCAGTTACCAGTTCTGATGTGGGGCACCACGGAACACCCGCCGTGGTTCAACAACAAAGTTAGGAAACTACTGCGAAAGCAAACAGAGCTTCACTGCAAGTTTAAACGCAGCCAAAACCTCTCAGACAAACAGAACCTTAACGATGTCAAAGTTAGCGTAAGGAGGGCTGTGCGTGAAGCGTTCAGTGAATTCGAAAGTAAAATTCTATGTACCGACTTTACAGAAAATCCTAGGAAGTTCTGGTCTTACGTTAAATCAGTAAGTGGCTCGAAACAGCAGATCCAGACACTCCGGGATGATGAAGGCATTGAAACAGAGGATGACACGCGTAAAGCTGAAATACTAAACACCTTTTTCCAAATCTGTTTCACAGAGGAAGACCGCACTCCAGTTCCTTCTCTAAATCCTCGCGCAAAGTCGTTTCTACACAGAGTACGCGAAAGAACTTCCCCCCCCCCCCCCTTCTAACAGCCGTGTACCGCAAGTCTCTAGAGGAACGGAAGGGTCCAAATGATTGCAAAAGAGCACAGGTAGTCCCAGTTTTCGAGAAGGGTCGTCGAGCAGATGCGCAAAACTATAGACCTATATCTCTGACGTCGATCTGTTGTAGAATTTTAGAACATTTTTTTTGCTCGAGTATCATGTCGTTTTTGGAAACCCAGAATCTACTCTGTAGCAATCAACATGGATTCCGGAAACAGCGATCGTGTGAGACCCAACTCGCTTTATTTGTTCATGAGACCCAGAAAATATTAGATACATGTTCCCAGGTAGATGCCATTTTCCTTGACTTCCAGAAGGCGTTCGATACAGTTCCGCACAGTCGGCTGATAAACAAAGTAAGAGCCTACGGAATATTAGACCATCTGTGTGGCTGGATTGAAGAGTTCTTAGCAAACAGAACACAGCATGTTGTTCTCAATGGAGAGACGTCTACAGACGTTAAAGTAACCTCTGGCGTGCCACAGGGGAGTGTTATGGGACCATTGCTTTTCACAATATATATAAATGACCTAGTAGATAGTGTCGGAAGTTCCATACGGCTTTTCGCAGATGATGCTGTAGTATACAGAGAAGTTGCAGCATTAGAAAATTGTAGCGAAATGCAGGAGGATCTGCAGCGGATAGCCAGTTGGTGCAGGGAGTGGCAACTGACCCTTAACATAGACAAATGTAATGTATTGCGAATACATAGAAAGAAGGATCCTTTATTGTACGATTATATGATGGAACAAACACTGGTAGCAGTTACTTCTGTAAAATATCTGGGAGTATGCGTGCGGAACGATTTGAAGTGGAATGATCATATAAAATTAATTGTTGGTAAGAAGGGAACCAAGTTGAGATTGATTGGGAGAGTCCTTAGAAAATGTAGTCCATCAACAAAGGAGGTGGCTTACAAAACACTCGTCCGACCTATACTTGAGTATTGCTCATCAGTGTGGGATCCGTACCAGGTCGGGTTGACAGAGGAGATAGAGAAGCTCCAAAGAAGAGCGGCGCGTTTCGTCACAGGGTTATTTGGTAACCGTGATAGCGTTACGGAGATGTTTAGCAAACTCGAGTGGCAGACTCTGCAAGAGAGGCGCTCTGCATCGCGGTGTAGCTTGCTCGCCAGGTTTCGAGAGGGTGCGTTTCTGGATGAGGTATCGAATATATTGCTTCCCCCTACTTATACCTCCCGAGGATATCACGAATGTAAAATTAGAGTGATTCGAGAGCGCACGGAGGCTTTCATACAGTCGTTCTTCCCGCGAACCATACGCGACTGGAACAGAAAAGGGAGGTAATGACAGTGGCACGTAAAGTGCCCTCCGCCACACACCGTTGGGTGGCTTGCGGAGTATAAATGCAGATGTAGATGTAGACTGAGGGCGCCCGCATCGGGTCTCAAACCACTGTCCTGCCGAGCAAAGGCCCTCTGCCGAGTTGTTTCCACGGAGGTCGGTGGCTCCACTACCGTCCCTCCACCGCAAATGTCTGCATCTACACGACTGCTCTGCAACTCACAGTCGAGTGTCTGGCAGTGGCTTCATCGAACCACTTTCAATCTACTACGAAGAACCAAAGAAACTGGCACACCTGCCTAATATCGTGCGGGGCGCAGAAGTGCCGCAACGCGACATGGCACGAACTCGAGTACTGTCTGAAGCAGTGCCGGAGGGAATTAACACCACGAATCCTTCACGGATTTCTATAAATCCGCAAGAGTACGAGGAGGTGGAGATCTCTTCTGAACAGCACGTAGCAATGCATCCCATTCCGTACGTGTGGGGTGTCGCATTGCCCTGTTAGAATTGCAAAAGTCCGTCGGAACGCAGAACGGGCATAAACGGATGCACGTGATCAGACAGGATGCTTAAATACTTGTCACCTGTCAGAGTCTTATCTAGATGTATCACTCCAACTGCACACACCCCACACCATTCCAGATCCTCCACCAGCTTGAAGAGTCCCCTGTAGACATGCAGTGTCCAAGGATTCATGAGGTTGTCTCCATACCCGTACACGTCGATCCGTTCGATATAATTTGAAACCAGACTCGTCCGACCGGGCAACATGTTTCCAGTCATCAACAGTCCAATGTCGGTGTTGACGGGCCCAGGCAAAGCGTAAAGCTTTGTGTCGTACAAAAAAATGGTTCAAACCGCTCTGTGCACTGTGGGACTTAACTTCTGAGGTCATCAGTCCCATAGAACTTAGAACTACTTAAACCTAACTAACCTAAGGACAACACACACGTCCATGCCCGAGGCAGGATTCGAACCTGCGACCGTAGCGGTCGCGCGGTTCCAGACTGTAGCGCCTAGAACCGCTTGGCCACCCCGGCCGGCTGTGTCGTACCATCATTAAGGGTACACAAGTGGCTCTACGGTTTTGAAAGCACATATCGGTGATGTTTCGTTGAATCGTTCGCACGCTGACACTTGTTGATAGCCCAGCACTGAAATCTGCATCAATTTGCGGAATCGTTGCACTTCCGTCACCTTGAACGATTCTCTTCATTCTTACCGGATACCTGGTATTCACGATACACTCGTGAAATGGTCGTACTGGAAAATCCCCACTTCATCGCTACCTCGGGTATGCTGTGTCCCATCGCTCGTCCGCCGACTATAACGCCACGTTCAAACTCACTTCCGTGTTGATAACCTGCCATTGTAGCAGCAGTAACCGATCTAACAACTGCTCCACACACTTCTTATCTTATGTAGTCGTTGCCGACCGCAGCGCCGTATTCTGCCTGTTTACATATCTCTGTATTTCAATACGCATGCCTATACCAGTGTCTTTGCCGCTTCAGTGTATTTCTCTACCGTTAAATTCCTGAACAGTGCGCTAGAAAAACGAACACGTGAATCTTTTCGTGCGAGCTCTGGTTTCTGTTGTTTTATTAGGGTGATCTTTCCTCTTTATGTAGGCGGACGCCAACAGAATATTTTCACGCTTTGAAGAGAAATTTCTTGACTGAAATTTCACGAGAAGAGCTCGCGGATCATGTCCCTCCCCTATTTCGCGACAATGCAAAACGGGCTGCCCTTATCTGAACTTTTTCGACACCCTCCGCCGGTCCCATGTGATGTGAATACCACACCGTGCAACAATAGTCCAGAAGAGGACGGACAAGCGTAGTGAAAGCAGTCTGTTTAGTAGTGCTGTTGCATTTTCTAAGTGTCCTGCAAGTAAATCGCAGTCTTTGGTTTGCATTACGCATTAAGTACGAGATCGTTCCAATTTAAGTTATTCGTAGTTGTAATACCTAACCACCTAGTTGAATTTATAGCCTTGACATTTGTGTGATTTACCGTGCAACAAAAATTTAGCAGATGTCTTTTAGTACTCATGTGGATGAATTCATACTTTTTGCCACTTTTCGCACCATTCAGATATGTTGCCTAAATCGCTTTGCAATTTCTTTTGACCACCTGATGGCTTTATAAGACAGTGAATTACAACATCAGCGCCAAGAAACCTAAGAAGGCTACTCAGATTGTCTCCTATGTCGTTTATGTAGATTAGGAACTGCAGAGGGCCTATAACACTTGCTTGGGAAAAGTCTGATATTACTTCGGTTTAACCCGGTAACTTCCCGTCAGTTACGACGAACTGTGACCTTTGTGCGAGGAACTCAGGAATCCAGTCGCTCAGGTGAGACGATACTCCATAGACAAGCAAACTGATTGCAGTCGCTTCTGGGGAACGCTGGCAAAAGCTTTCTGGAAGTCTAGAAACATGAAATCAATTTGACGTCTCCTGTCAGCAGCACTCATTGCTTAGTCAGAATAAAGAGCTAGTTGTGTTTCAAAAGAACGATATTTCCTGAATCTGTGTTGGCTGTTCGTTAATAAATCGTTTTCTTCGAGGTAACTCATAACGTTCAAACACAGTATACGTTCCAAATTCCAAAAACCTCGACGTAATATCTTTGATAATTGGTGAAATTAAGAGGGAATGCGTCATATTAACAGTGCTTGAGAAATTCCACACGTAAGGACCATTCTCCTCGGTCAGCCTATAAAATAAACGATCTTTACCATTTAAAAAAAAAACTTTTGTAGCAATCGACGTAAATATGTTTGCACATTTGTGCATTTTGTGATTTTTTTTAAGAAATTCAATCATCATTAAGCTCCGCGTCCGAGGAGTTGAGTTGCTCCGTCCAAAATGAGGAGTGTCCATGACGAAAGTCCTGCCGTCAACAAACCTTATCTGAATCCAAAACGCGAACAATTTTCTTAATCTACAGCATGTTGTGCAAATAGCACAGTTTTTAAAAATACGACAAAATGGCGGAGGTTTGAAAGAAAAATGTAGTTTTGTCGCGAATTTTTTTGGAGTTTTCTTGCAGTAACTAATGATTACAATAAAATGAAAGAAGTTAGGCTGTTACTCCTTGCGAACATGCCCGAGGAGTAATTCAGCCACATTTCGGAAAGATATCTTTATTAGTGCGCTGGGGCAGACTAATAAAGATACAGGATATCTTAAGCTGAAGAATGCATTGCGAGCATTCTGATAAAGATACGTTGTATTTCAAGCTGACGGAATGCACTGCGGGCACAATAATGAAGATATTGTTTTGAAATTACGCTGAGTTACCCTCGGCCATGTCCACAAGCAGTAATAGACGAGCTTTTCTTAGTTTTACTCTTGAGTTATTGCAAAAAACGTGACCAAAAGACACACGATAAGACTACGCCTTTGTTTTAGACGTCCGGTATTTTATTATTTTATCAAATTAAAAAAAAACTCTGCTGTTATTCCGTGTGCAATGTCCTATACATTAAGAGAAGTGTTTTCTTTTTTTTTATTATTTCAGATAAGATTTGCAGACTGCAGGAGACACCTGATTTTGGACAGCGCAACTTTAACTACTCGGATGTGGTGCTATATGATGACTGAATTACTATAAGAAGTCAGTAAATGTTGTCCAAGAATCAATAAATAATGTGCAAAATCATTTACATTTATTGCTTCTGTGACCTGGTAGTCACGATTGTGGATGGGGCCGTAATCAGCTACCATTGACTACAATAAACACATACACTTTATTTGAAGAAATAACTTTCAACAATCATTTTAAAAGATTTTACTACACTGAAGGCTGAAGGCCTTACTAAGAAAGAAAGAAATTGTTTTTAATCGGCTGACGACCAAAGGCAACTTCAGAATACTCAACAGCTGAAGGCCTGCATTACAAGTGAGGAAGGCAGTTACCATTAACAAATACTAAGACATTTTCTTCTTACACAATCAAAAACTTTAACAAGGTACAGTAACGGCAAATCATTTGTCGACTGAAGGCCACAACCAGTGTTACACAGAATCAACGGCTGAAGGCCTGTTAAGAAAAAAAAATTATTCGTCGCCTGAAGGCCACAATCAATTTCAGAATACTCAACGGCTGAAGGCCTCAGTTACAAGTGAAGACGGCAATTACATGTTAAAAGTACTAAAACCTTTTTAAACAATCATAAACTGTAACAAGCTATACTGACGGCTGAAGGCCTTATCGAGACAGAATTGAAAATCATTTGTCAGCTGAAGGCCACAAGCAATGTTACACACAACCAACGGCTGAAATTCAATATTATCTGTCAGCTGAAGGCCACAAGCACTTTCGTAATACACAACAGCTGAAAGCCTGAATTACAAATAAAGCGCACAATTACACGTTAAAAAAAATACTAAAACCTTCTAAACTATCTTAACAAACTACAACAGGCTACAGTGTCGGCTGAAGGCCTTATTAAGGCAGAATTGAAAATTATATGTCGGCTGAAGGCTACAAGCAATGTTGTAAACAATTAATGGCTGAAGGCCTGATTAAGAAAGGATTCAAAATTATTTGGTGGCTGAAGGCCACAAGCAATTTCAGAATACTCAACGGCTGAAGGCCTGAATTACAAGTAAGGAGGCAATTACATTTTAAAAAACCACTAAAACCTTTTTAAACAATCTTAACTAACTTCAACAGGCTATAGTGACGGCTGAAGGCCTTATTAGAACAGAACTGAAAATTATTTGTCGGTAGAAAGCCACAAGCAGTGTTACAAACAGTTAATGGCTGAAGGCCTCGATTACAAGTGAGGAAGGCAATTACACATTATAAGATTAGGGTACATTTTAAACAGTTATAACCACTTGAGCAACTAAGACGGAGTAATCCACAGACAGTGCTCCCTGGCTCGACCTGAGGAAGGCGACTACAGCTGTGTGAGCTGTATGAGCGGTGAGACAGGCCGCCAAGAGTAATGTCCACCTAAGGAGGGCAACTCAAACTTGAGACGGTTTAAACGCCGATCGACCTTCTTAGCAGATCCACCTAACGCCATATAACCAGTACAACGATGGAATAATTCAGGCGAGAGCGAAGTGACAGACAGCTCTGCATCTCCAGAATCCCGTGTTTAAAACACCAAAAGGCAGATGGAACCACTATAACCCAGGTACACAAGGAAACAGTTATCCATAGCCCAGTCAAGGAAGCTGTCAAATTACACGTGTAACACCTCGGATCAGTTTACAGTGATAAAAGCTATAGAAAGAATAATTTAAAATTAAGAATAGAATTTTTAGAGGGGAAAATAGTGCAGAATCAGAGTTCGGTAATTGCAGATCAAAATTATAGTATAGCAGCAAGTAGTTTAACGTCTAAGTACAGCAAAGCCACGGAAGCTCCGTCATGGAGAAGGCAGTGACGTAAAACTCTTGTGATGAAAAGGCCTGATCGTCACTATTGCCGCCTCTTTTCTTTGATTGTTTCGTTAAAGGGCGGGGAACCCGTGTCAGTCAGCGAGACATTAATTAGATTGGACGTTATCGTGTTAAGATTCTCGATAAACTGTTAGAATATTACGGAGATTAAAAGTGATGTAGTGTGCGATCTCTGACTGTTGGTAGCAACAGAGTATTAAGGGGATTGTAGGACTTTGGTGCTAGATTGGAACTTTACGGACATATAGACGACAGAAACTCAAATTATCTGCTGATACGAGTGAATTCAGAGGTACCGGTATTCAGATATTAACGTGTGGGCTTTTGAAAGTGTCGTGTGCCGTTAGTTGCGAATCTGGACGAAGAGCGCGTGCATATCGGCATTTGCGGACTATTTAAATTCCTCCAGGCTAGGAACCTATTAAATAGGCCATCATCCATCACCATCTTAATCCTTGAATATAGAGTGAAAGTGACATATCAGAATGTTGTACTTATTTCATTTACCTAGTACTAATCAGTGAAGGTTTTACGGAACCAAAGCTATTGAGCAGTAAGTCAGCACCATCTAGCGGAAAGCGTTGGCATTAATTAACACGCTAAGTGAACGTTTACGTGTTTTACGGATTGCTTAATATGAACTACTGTGACTCTTTGACGTCCCCAGTCCCTCCGAAAGGTTGCGCAGGCTGTCTTAATCATAAAAGGGGACAGTTTTAACCGGGCAAATTACTAGATAAAAGCGATATTTACAAGACTCGCAGTAATAGCAAAACACAAGGCCCGCACCTCATCGGAGAGTCGTCGCTGTCACGTCGGGAAGTAAAGCCGGGAAACCTACCGACGATACGTATCTACGAGCAGACGTCGACGTGGAGTACCTAAAAATGGAACCACAAAAGAGTTGGGGATGCTTCACACGCCATGCCGGACAGCATCGGCAAGATGAGGAAAAGTACACTGCCGCAAAATACGCAAACCTCCAGGGCAGCCGGCCGCGGTGGCCGTGCGGTTCTGGCGCTGCAGTCCGGAGCTGCGAGGCTGCTACGGTCGCAGGTTCGAATCCTGCCTCGGGCATGGGTGTGTGTGATGTCCTTAGGTTAGTTAGGTTTAAGTAGTTGTAAGTTCTAGGGGACTTATGACCTAAGATGTTGAGTCCCATAGTGCTCAGAGCCATTTGAACCATTTTTGAACCTCCAGGGCAGGTAACCGTGGCGTTAGCGGCCACTAGGCAGGAAGATACCGCTCGTTGCACTTCACTAATAATAACACTAAATCCAAACTGGCATCAAGCAGTAGAAGGCGGCTAATAGCTTCCGCCAACCTGCCAGCCTCCACTTGTTGCGGTTGATCTCACCGACCCTGGGAGCGGCAATACGCAAACAACAGCGAGATCTCAAACAGTGGATAAGGTTCACTGAACTTCAGACGTCCTGGGTTCGGTCCTCGGCTACAGCCCCTCGGTCCCACAGTGTCCGCACGCCGCCAGCGGCCCCGGCCGGGCCTCGCACCGCGGACCTGCTCGCTGCTCCGTCCGAAGCCCAACTGCCTCACAAACACACGACGACCCAGAAATACCAGCTGCGGCACCAAAGATGGCACCACAATACTGGCTACCGATAACCTCCGCTGCTGCCACTCGTGGACAAACAGTACTAGAAAACTCAGTGGCGCCAGCAACACAAGAAGGAAAAAAGACGCCACTGCTGCTGTTACGAGGCGCCGAGTTATGAACGGCAAGAACGCGAGCTACACAAGGCTCAGCTTCATTAGTTTAAAAATTGGAAAATAGCTTATTTTGTAGGCTGTCTGAGGAGAATGGACCCTTCCTGGCAAGTGCGGGGAGAAATGGGATATACGGAAAGAGTGCCTTCGCCGATTCCGCGAAAATGTGGAGCTTTCTGCTGACGTCATTGAAGCAGGAACAGTTGTCAATTTAGAAGAGGTAGGGGATTTAGTCTTAGAGTAAGATTCCGACAGACAAACCACAAATAGCTAACATTGCTTTGTTATTTCTAAAATCATTGCGAGCAGTAGAATTCAAACAATTAGTCAAGTCAGTGAGTAGAATCTACCAGACCGGAGATATGCCACTGGTCCTCTGGAAGAATATCGCCCACACTATCCTCAACATATCAAAGGCAGTTAAATACGAGAACTACCAAACAATCAGCTCGTGCATCAACGTTCCGGACAATAATACTATACAGAGGGATAGAAAAGAAAATTGAACAACTCTTACAAGGCGATCAGTTTCGCTTTAGGAGAGGTAAAGGCACTACAGAGCTACCTGTGACGTCGGGCTGCATAATGAAAGCAAGACGCATGAGAAGTGAAAACACTTTCGTAGCATTTGTCGACCTAGAAAATGCGTTTGATAATCCTCAGCGAAAGTGACGAAGAATTTCAGTATCTGTTGAATGGAAAGAACAGTGTAATGAGTACAGAATATGGAATGAGAGTAAATTGACGAAAGACGAAAGTAATGAGAATTGGCAAAAATGAGAACAGCGAGAAACTTAACAGCAGGATTTGGTAGAAAATCCGAAGAAATTCTGGTCGGGTGTAAAGTACACAAGCGGCAAGACGCAGTCAATACCTTCGCTACGCAGTGCCGATGGTACTGTTACCGACGACTGTGCCGCTAAAGCGAAGTTATTGAACGCAGTTTTCCGAAATTCCTTCACCAGGGAAGACGAATGGAATATTCCAGAATTTGAAACACGAACAGCTGCTGGCATGAGTTTCTTAGAAGTAGATACCTCAGGGGTTGCGAAGCAACTCAAATCGCTTGATACGGGCAAGTCTTCAGGTCCAGATTGTATACCGATTAGGTTCCTTTCAGATTACGCTGATACAATAGCTCCCTACTTAGCAATCATATACAACCGCTCGCTCACCGATAGATCTGTACCTGCAGATTGGAAAATTGCGGAGGTCGCACCAGTGTTTAAGAAGGGTAATAGGAGTAATCCATCGAACTACGGACTTATAGCATTGACGTCGGTTTGCAGTAGGGTTTTGGAGCATTTACTGTTTTCAAACATTATGAATCACTTCGAAGGGAACGATCTATTGATACGTAACCAGCATGGTTTCAGAAAACATTGTTCTTGTGCAACGCAGATAGTTCTTTATTCGCACGAAGTAATGGCCGCTATCGACAGGGAATCTCAAGTTGATTCCGTATTTCTAGATTTCCGGAAAGCTTTTGACACCGTTCCTCACAAGCGACTTCTAATCAAGCTGCGGGCCTATGGAGTATCGTCTCAGTTGTGCAGCTGGATTCGTGATTTCCTATCAGGAAGGTCGTAGTTCGTATAATAGACGGCAAATCATCGAGTAAAACTGAAGTGATATCAGGTGCTCCCCAGGGAAGCGTCCTGGGACCTCTGCTGTTCCTGATCTATATAAATGACCTGGGTGACAATCTGAGCAGTTCTCTTAGGTTGTTCGCAGGTGATGCTGTAATTTTCCGTCTAGTAAGGTCATCCATCCGAAGACCAGTATCAGTTGCAAAGTGATTTAGAAAATATTCCTGTATGGTGTGGCAGGTGGCAGTTGACGCTAAATAACTAAAAGTGTGAGGTTGAACCACATGAGTTCCAAAAGAAATCCGTTGGAATTCGATTACTCGATAAATAGTACAATTCTCAAGGCTGTCAATTCAACTAAGTACTTGGGTGTAAAAATTACGAACAACTTCAGTTGGAAAGACCACATAGATAATATTGTGGGGAAGACGAGCCAAAGGTTGCGTTTCATTGGCAGGACACTTAGAAGATGCAACAAGAAAATATTTTGTTGAGCCCAACCTACATAGGTAGAAATGATCATCAAAATAAAATAAGAGAAATCAGAGCTGGAACAGAAAGGTTTAGGCGTTCGTTTTTCCCGCGCGCTGTTCTGGAGTGGAATGGTAGGGAGATAGTATGATTATGGTTCGATGAACCCTCTGCCAAGCACTTAAATGTGAATTGCAGAGTAATCATGTAGATGTAGATGTAGATTGATGGTCACGAAGTAGATGACGTTAAGGAATTCTGCTACGTAAAAAAGTAAACTCCGTCCCAACAGGCCTTGGAAGGCGCAACGGTACCGACCGGCCGCCGTGTCATCCTTAGCCCACAGGCGTCACTGCATGCGGATATGGAGGGTCACGTGCTCAGCACACCGCTCTCTCGGCTGTATGTCAGTTTACGAGACCGGAGCCGATACTTCTCAGCCAAGTAGCTCCTCAGTTTGCCTCACAAGGGCTGAGTGCTCCCCGCTTGCCAACAGCGGTCGGCAGACCGGATGGCCACCAATCCGAGTGCTAGCACATCCCGACAGCGCTTAACTTCGGTGATCTGACGGGAACCGGTGTTACCAGGGCGGCAAGGCCGTTGGCAGGTCTGCTACCTGGGCATCAAAATAACCAACGACGAACGGAGCAAGGGGGTCATAAAAAGCAGACTAGCAATGGCGAAAAGGGCGTTCCAGACCAAGAGAAGTCTACCAGTGTCAGACATAGGCCTCGATTTGAGGAAGAATTTTGTGAGAATGTACGTTTGGAGAACAGCATGGTAGTGAAACATGGTCTGTGGGAAAACCGGAAGGGGACAAAATCGAAGCATTTGGTGCTATAGAAGTGTGTTGAAAATTAGATGGACTGGTAAGATAAGGAATGAGGAAGTTGAAACTTCCTGGCAAATTAAAACTGTGTGCCCGACAGTGCTCTACCATCTGAGCTACCGAAGCACGACTCACGCCCGGTCCTCACAGCTTTACTTCTGCCAGTATCTCGTCTCCTACCTTCCAAACTTTACAGAAGCTGTGAGGACCGGTCGTGAGTCGTGCTTCGATAGCTCAGATGGTAGAGCACTTGCCCGCGAAAGGCAAAGGTCCCGAGTTCGAGTCTCGGTTGGGCACACAGTTTTAATCTGCCAGGAAGTTTCATATCAGCGCACACTCCGTGCAGAGTGAAAATCTCATTCTGGAATGAGGAAGTTCTCCGCAGAATCGGCGAGGGAGGGTGTGTATGGAAAACACTGACAAAAGGAAGGGACAGGATGATAGGCCATCGGGGAATAACTTCTAGACACAGTCGTATGGGACAAGGAGTGTAAGCAAGAAAAGATATATGACGTACATACACTCCTGGAAATTGAAATAAGAACACTGTGAAATCATTGTCCCAGGAAGGGGAAACTTTATTGACACATTCCTGCGGTCAGATACATCACATGATCACACTGACAGAACCACAGGCACATAGACACAGGCAACAGAGCATGCACAATGTCGGCACTAGTACAGTGTATATCCACCTTTCGCAGCAATGCAGGCTGCTATTCTCCCATGGAGACGATCGTAGAGATGCTGGATGTAGTCCTGTGGAACGGCTTGCCATGCCATTTCCACCTGGCGCCTCAGTTGGACCTGCGTTCGTGCTGGACGTGCAGACCGCGTGAGACAACGCTTCATCCAGTCCCAAACATGCTCAATGGGGGACAGATCCGGAGATCTTGCTGGCCAGGGTAGTTGACTTACACCTTCTAGAGCACGTTGGGTGGCACGGGATACATGCGGACGTGCATTGTCCTGTTGGAACAGCAAGTTCCCTTGCCGGTCTAGGAATGGTAGAACGATGGGTTCGATGACGGTTTGGATGTACCGTGCACTATTCAGTGTCCCCTCGACGATCACCAGTGGTGTACGGCCAGTGTAGGAGATCGCTCCCTACACCATGATGCCAGGTGTTGGCCCTGTGTGCCTCGGTCGTATGCAGTCCTGATTGTGGCGCTCACCTGCACAGCGCCAAACACGCATACGACCATCATTGGCACCAAGGCAGAAGCGACTCTCATCGCTGAAGACGACACGTCTCCATTCGTCCCTCCATTCACGCCTGTCGCGACGCCACTGGAGGCGGGCTGCACGATGTTGGGGCGTGAGCGGAAGACGGCCTAACGGTGTGCGGGACCGTAGCCCAGCTTCATGGAGACGGTTGCGAATGGTCCTCGCCGATAACCCAGGAGCAACAGTGTCCCTAATTTGCTGGGAAGTGGCGGTGCGGTCCCCTACGGCATTGCGTAGGATCCTACGGTCTTGGCGTGCATCCGTGCGTCGCTGCGGTCCGGTCCCAGGTCGACGGGCACGTGCACCTTCCGCCGACCACTGGCGACAACATCGATGTACTGTGGAGACCTCACGCCCCACGTGTTGAGCAATTCGGCGGTACGTCCACCCGGCCTCCCGCATGCCCACTATACGCCCTCGCTCAAAGTCCGTCAACTGCACATACGGTTCACGTCCACGCTGTCGCGGCATGCTACCAGTGTTAAAGACTGCGATGGAGCTCCGTATGTCACGGCAAACTGGCTGACACTGACGGCGGCGGTGCACAAATGCTGCGCAGCTAGCGCCATTCGACGGCCAACACCGCGGTTCCTGGTGTGTCCGCTGTGCCGTGCGTGTGATCATTGCTTGTACAGCCCTCTCGCAGTGTCCGGAGCAAGTATGGTGGGTCTGACACACCGGTGTCAATGTGTTCTTTTTTCCATTTCCAGGAGTGTATAATCGAGGAAATTGGGTGTAAATGCTATACAGAAATAAAGAGGGTAGAGAATCGGGAACCGCCAGAAGATCGCATCAAACGAGTCAAAAGACTGATTAAAAAAAATTAAGGCTCCGTGACTTCTGCATGACGTCTAAATGATGAAAGACTGGTGGCCACCTAAGCTATTGAGTTGACGCATAAGTTTGAAGCGTTTTACCATGACTGTAATAAACACAACAGATGCGCGTAATAGAGACTTAAGTTATCAATAATACATTCTTGTTCACTGCTTACAACAGCCTGCAACGCTGGGGTCACTTTTCGACTCGTCGACTGTACGAATCGCCGTTTTGAGGCGACGAATTCGTCGAGCCATGCTCGGAGCGCATTTTAATCCGGAAGCGGAGTTCCTTGAATGTTGTTCGATAGAGAGCGGAAAAGGAGAAAAATGTGAGAGCGTAAGATTAGATTTATAAAGTGGGTGTGGAATGACAACCCAACACCTGTACGGTCCTTTTCGTCACTCTAGCAGAGTGCGAGCGGGCGTATCGCTGAGTAGCCTTCTCGGTCGTTGTTCTTGGACTGCGTCTGCAAGACGCCTCCTGGTAGGTTGCATCTTACTGGAACTACATTTGAATGTTGCAAGTCCTTTAGTTGTCTGACCGGGGGATAATGCACTCAAAGCGGCGGAAGAAGAAAACTGTATGCCAATAATCTCTCCTCCTTTTATGATACCGGTATGTAAGTACCTTAATCAATAAATTCAAAATACGCTATGTGATCAAAAGTATCCGGACACCTGGCTGAAAATGACTTACAAGTTCGTGCCGCCCTTAGCCTTGATGACAACTTCCACTCTCGCAGCATACGTTCAGTCAGGTGCTGGAAGGTTTATTGGGGAATGGCAGCCCAATCTTCACGAAATGCTGCACTGAGGAGAGATATCGGTGTCGGTCGGTGAGGCATGGCACGAAGTCGGCGTTTCAAAAAAAAAAAAAATCCCAAAGGTGTTCTATGGGATTCAGGTCAGGCCTCTGTGCAGGCCAGTCCATTACAGGGATGTTATTGTCGTGTAACCACTCTGCAACAGGCCGTGCATTATGAACAGGTGATCGATCGTGTTGCAAGATGGAATTGTCATCCCCGAATTGGTCTTCAACAGTGCGAAGCGAGAAGGTGCTTAGAACATCAATGTAGGCCTGTGCTGTGATAGTGTCACGCAAAACAACAAGGGGTGCAAGCCCCCTCCATGAAAAACACGACCACACCAAAACACTACCGCCTCCGAATTTTACTGTTGGCGCTACGCACGCTGGCAGATGACGTTCGCCTGGCATTCGCTAAAGCAACACCCTGCCATCGGATCGCCACATTGTGTACCATGATTCGTCGCAACGTACATCGTTTTTCCACTGTTCAGTCGACCAATGTTTACGCTCCTTACACCAAGCGAGGCGTCGTTTGGCATTTACCGGCGTGATGTGTGGCTTATGAGCAGCCGCTCAACCATGAAATCCAAGTTTTCTCACCTCCAGCCTAACTGTCATAGTACTTACAGTGGATCCTGATGCAGTTTGGAATTCCTCTTCAAATGTCGGCGGTCTCTGTCAGTCAACAGACGAGTTCGTCGTTTACGCTTTTGTGCTGTACGTGTCTCTTTACATTTGCAGTTCACTATCACATCGCAAACAGTGGACCTAGGGATGTTTCGGAGTGTGGAAATGTCGCGTACCGAATTATGACACTAGTGACACCTAATCACCTAATCACTTTCGAATTCCGTGAGTTCCGCGGAGCACGCAATTCTGCTCTGTCACAGTGTCTAATGACTACTGAGGTCGCTGATATGGACTACCTGGCAGTAGGTGGCAGCACAATGCATCTAACATGAAGAACGTGTGTTTTTGCTGGTGTCCGTATATTTTTGTTCCCATACTGTATTCAGAGGCAAATATTTTCAAATAGACAGAAGACCATTTATGTTTGCTCGACAACTGTATCACATGTTAGCCACAGCCTACAATTGATCTCGGAAATTGTGGTAAACACAGATTTAGTATTTTTAGATCATGGAACGAAATATGTCATTTCACAGAGGTTCTCGTGTAACCAAATGTAGCACAAGACTTCGTCGTTATAATAAAAAAAAATACGGACTGAAAATAATACTTCATAAGCCGCCCGTTTTACCGGTAAGCGGGCGTCACCTGATCAAGACATTTGTTAGTATATAATGCCGCCCTATGTTGCCTGTTTCATGTACAGCGAGAGGTCTATTACACATAAAAAAACGGCAGAGTGTCAGTTACCGCAGAGACATCCTGGGGATGACGGCAGAGGAAGTCGAGGGGACTTGGAGCTCTGACTCAGCCGCAGACTGGCAAGAAAACCGAGAAAACGTTACTCGAGAATGTCGGTGCGGAAAGATGCGTTCCAGGAATTCCGTTTGTAAAGCGCGTTTCGCCACACCGCTCCACAAGACGCGTAGTGTTCCGTTGTTCTAGTACAATCACACCCACACACTGCTATGATTTTTTCTTCCGCAACGGATCACTGAGAACAATAACTGTATCGTTTATTACTGGGGACTGGTTTGCAGCAACCAGTTATTCTTTCAGTTACCAGATTTATATACTAGGTCTACAGCTTTGCTTTCGCTGTTTTTTCTCGTAGTCCGAGACTTTATTGTGAAAAACTTAGAAAATATTTACGATTCAAAGTATTGACCCTCGTAGTCCACTGCTTTTTCCCTAGCTTTAGGGCAGCATACGAGTCCCGCGGAGTATAAACTGGGCACCTTTTGAAGGGAGCCATGAATCGATCCAATTTTGCACCTGTTCATGCGACCGCAAGTGCTAGTCAGCTAGGTCGCGTGTCATAGATCGAAAAAAGGGGCAGTCAGAGGGAAGAATATCCGGAGAATACAGCGGGTGGGGTAGAATTTCCCATTTCAAGGTTTCCAAGTATGTCTTGACGGGATTTTCGACATGGGGTCGTGCACTGTGGTGTGGCAGTTTGACTTTCAGTGCTCGGCTCAAACACATCAGTTGCTTTCGATAACGATACCCTGTGGTTGTCCACAACCATGCCGGTCTTCAACGTCAAAATCACCATTCTTGAAGCATTGAAACCATTTTGTACCAAGTTCTGTCACTAAGAGGCGTGTCATCATAGGCCTTACCCAGTTTTTTATGAGCCTTAGCCGCAGATTTCTTCATAACAAAGCAGAAAATTGAAACCTCCCGCAGATGACGAAAATTGGGCTCATAAGATGACGTATGCAGTCGAGAATAACTTTATCATGCAATTAAACATCGGCTGATATTTTGATGGCGTTATGTTCCCAAATGCCTAAGCTTACTGTATGAGTCTTACGACGAACGCCTTGCACCACTGCTTTCCACTACTGACGTGTATTGCAAAACGGCGGAAGCAAAGTTGTAGACCTGATATTGTTACCATATAAAGGGTCAGTTGTTTTCACACCCATCTACGGAAGACGAACAGTTACGGTATTACAAGAAACAAATACCATGTCTAATATTTTCTTGTCAACACTCGTACGCTCTTCTCTCTTCTCAGAAGAATCGTCACCGAAAAATTAAGGCAGTGCGCCGCGTACGCAGTTTGTACGCCATTTACTCGTGCGATTACAGCACAGTAACACGTATCCGAAAGGAACCAGAAAACACAGTCGACTTTTTGTACGGTTTCATAACTCAGTCAGTAAAAACGGATTCATTATTGGATCGGTTTGTTGCTCGTCTGCCTCTCTGTGCGAGAGTTAAGAAGGTTGATTCTCAGGAAAGGGTAGCCGTGTCAACTTGAAATTCGTATCACGTGGAGTCCTTTTGCTGTGTAAAATACTGAAGCCTGTAAGTCTATACAGTCGGAAGATACCGTCATTTATTTCACGTATTTAGGTACTCGCAAATTCACTTATCAAAACTTATACTATAGTAAAAGGAAAAAGTCCTACATTTGTTACACTGTAATTATATCACAAAAAATACCGTTCTGCCATTACAGCTTACTTTGCATTCATCGTCCGTCAAAAGCACGTTGTTGTGGTCTTCAGTCCTGAGACTGGTTTGATGCAGCTCTCCGTGCTACTCTATCCTGTGCAAGCTTCTTCATCTCCCAGTACCTACTGCAGCTTCCATCCTCAACCTGCTTAGTGCACTACTGGCCATTAAAATTACTACACCAAGAAGAAATGCAGATGGTAAACGGGTAGTCATTGGACAAATATATTATACTAGAACTGATATTGTGATTACATTTTCAAGCAATTTGGGTTCATAGATCCTGAGAAATCAGTACCCAGAACTACCACCTCTGGCCGCAATAACGGCCTTGATACGCATGAGCATTGAGTCAAACAGAGCTTGGATGGCGTGTACAGGTACAGCTACCCATGCAGCTTCAACACGATACCACAGTTCATCAAGAGTAGTGACTGGCGTATTGTGACGAACCAGTTGCTTGGCCACCATTGATCAGACGTTTTCAATTGGTGAGACATCTGGAGAATGTGCTGGCCAGAGCAGCAGTCGAACATTTTCTGTATTCAGAAAGGCCCGTACAGGACCTGCAACATGCGGTCGTGCATTATCCTGCTGAATTGTAGAGTTTCGCAGGGACCTAATGAAGGGTAGAACCACGGGTCCTAACACAACTGAAATGTAACTTCCACTGTTCATAGTGCCGTCAATGCCAACAAGAGGTGACCGAGACTTTTTTTTTTTTTTTTTAAAAAAAATTCTTTATTAACAACAATATTAATTATACATATTTAGCCCACCTCCTGATATGATTAGTGGGCCATAATTGTTACATGAATCTGAAGAATATTTTTGCAGCTAATATTACAATTTGTGTTAGTGAGCTACATTTAAGTTCTTAAGCTAGTGTTGAATTCCTACAGTAACTATGGACACTTTAATTTACCTACAATTTGTATTAGTGAGCTACTACTTGTTAAGTTCCTGATCTAGTGTTAATTTTCTACGGTAACAATGGGCAGTTAATTTTACCTAGTTCTAAACTAAGAATGACTACTAACTGCAGCGTCACAGGTGTGCCAGTAAGTACAAACCTACTTGGAAAGGCCTGGCTCCCCGAGCTAACCCCGAGGACCGTGCCCCTGGCACTGGGCCGGCCAAGGTTAGTAATCGCTGCAGTTTCCTATGTTAGTATTCTAATCTACGTCCTACTCTACTAACTTAACCTACGTCATAGTTGTTGCTTTGTCATGGTCGGTGTGATTGATCCCATCCCCCTAATCCCGTACGTGGCGGTTTCCAACTGATGGAAGTCGGCCATTCCACGCACAGGCGGTATGGGATTGGGATCAGGTCTTAATCGGTTGGTTGGTTGAAAATTTGGTATTTACTCTTGATCCCTTAGGTACTCTATTAGAACTTTTCGTGATACCTCTTCTGCCAGAGCATTCAAGGTATGAAAAGTGTCTTCCTGTCTTAGAAGGTCGTATGTCTCGTTGTGTGGAAGTCTATCTCTATATGTTGTCGCCACGTCGTTGAAGAGAGGGCACTCGAAAACCACATGTTCGGGAGTTCCTTCCGCTGCGCCACAGTCACACTCGGGGGTTGCCCTTTTCCCAAACCGACATAAGTATGTCGGATAGGGTCCATGACCAGTGAGAAAGTGGATGAGTCCTCGTGTGGGTTCGAAATAATTCATGGTCCCGCGTTCTTTAACATCAGGTAGGAACTGGAATGTTCTTCTCCCCGTTTCATCTTCCTCCCAATTCCTCTGCCACAGTTCCTCCCCTCTGTTTCTTATCTCCCTCTTATCCTCTACTCTCACACCCATGATATCTGTTATTTTTTCCCCATCTCCCTTTTTCGCCCAATACCATGCGGCTTGTTCTCTTATTTTAATATCTAACGGGCAGAGCCCTATTATAACTAACAGAGCTCCCCCTGGTGATGTCCTGTAGGCCCCTACTGATCTTAATATCATATTTCTCTGGACTCTTCTCACTATCATGGCGGGCACGACCCGCGTGAGCCTGTGCGCCCAGACTCCCGAGCCGTAACCCACTACTGATGTCAGGATGCTATTATGATAAAGTTTGATGAGATGAGGGGGGAGATGAAATCGTTTATGTCCAATGGAAATGAGATTATTTAATAACTGTAAGGCTTTCTGTGTTACGGTGACCGAGACTTGTAACCAATGGCACTCCATACCATCACGCCGGGTGATACGCCAGTATGGCGATGACGAATACATGCTTCCAATGTGCGTTCACCGCGGTGTCGCCAAACACGGATGCGACCATCATGATGCTGTAAACAGAACCTGGATTCATCCGAAAAAATGACGTTTTGCCATTCGTGCACCCAAGTTCGTCGTCGAGTACACCATCGCTTGCGCTCCTGTCTCTGATGCAGCGTCAAGAGTAACAGCCGTGGTCTCCGAGCTGATAGTCCATGCTGCTGCAAACGTCGTCGAACTTTTCGTGCAGATGGTTGTTGTCTTGCAAATGTCCCCATCTGTTGACTCAGGGATCGAGACGTAGCTGCACGATCCGTAACAGCCATGCGGATAAGATACCTATCATCCCGACTGCTAGTGATACGAGGCCGTTGGGATCCGGCACGGCGTTCCGTATTATCCTCCTGAACCCACCGATACCATATTCTGCTAACACTCATTGGACGTCGACCAACGAGAGCAGCAATGTCGCGATACGATAAACCGCAATCGAGATACGCTACAATCCGACCTTTATCAAAGTCGGAAACGTGATGGTAGGCATTTCTCCTCATTACACGAGGCATCACAACAACGTTTCATCAGGCAAATCCGGTCAACTGCTGTTTGTGTATAAGAAATCGGTTGGAAACTTTCCTCATGTTAGCAGGTTGTAGGTGTCGCCACCGGCGACAACCTTGTGTGAATGCTCTGAAAAGCTAATCATTTGCATATCACAGCATCTTCTTCCTGTCGGTTAAATTTCGTGTCTGTAGTACGTCATCTTCGTAGTGTAGCAATTTTAATGGCCAGTAGTTTATATTCATCTCTTGGTCTCCCTCTACGATTTATACTCTCCACGCTTCCCTGCAGTACTAAATTCGTGATCCCTTGATGCCTCAGAACATGTCCTACCAACCGATCCCTTCTTCTGGTCAAGTTGTGCCACAAACTTCTCTTCTCCCCAATCCTATTTAATACTTCCTCATTAGTTATGTGATCTACCCATCTAATCTTCAGCATTCTTCTGTAGCACCACATTTCGAAAGCTTCTATTCTCTTCTTGTCCAAACTATTTATCGTCCACGTTTCACTTCCATACATGGCTACACTCCATACAAATACTTTCAGAAATGACTTCCTGACACTTAAATCTATACTCGATGTTAACAAATTTCTCTTCTTCAGAAACGCTTTCCTTGCCATTGCCAGTCTACATTTTATATCCTCTCTACTTCGACCATCATCAGTTATTTTGCTCCCCAAATAGCAAAACTCCTTTACTACTTTAAGTGTCTCATTTCCTAATCTAATTCCCTCAGAGTCACCCGAGTAACTCGCCTACATTCCATTATCCTCGTTTTGCTTTTGTTGATGTTCATGTTATATCCTCCTTTCAAGACACTGTCCATTACGTTAAACTGCTCTTACAGGTCCTTTGCTGTCTCTGACATAATCACAATGTCATAGGCGAACCTCAAAGTTTTTATTTTGTCTCCATGGATTTTAATTACTACTCCGAAGTTTTCTTTTGTTTCGTTTACTGCTTGCTCAATATACAGATTGAATAACATCGGGGAGAGGCTACAACCCTGTCTCACTCCCTTCCCAACCATTGCTTCCCTTTCATGTCGATCGCCTCTTGCAACTGCCATCTGGTTTCTGTACAAATGTCGGAAGCATAACAGGAAAATATTACTGCATGTAAAAATAACATGTAAGTTGTAGTCATGTTGGTAAGCAAATAAAAAAAATATTTTATTAAATCCTCTCTCTCTACGAACATAAATCAAAGTCCCCTGCTCGCTTGTTTTTGTATATCCAGGCTAGTCTCAGCAACTACAGGGTAGTCTCAGCAACTACTGTAGACATTTTGAAACGGTCTTGTAATTCGCAAAACCAATGTCTCGTCAGCATCGATATCGATACAGGCAAATATCACTGACATTCTCGAATCCCAGGATGGATAAACTAACTATATACATAATTAAGTTTGTAGGGAACCCTCGGTACTCCAAGTACGCCAATCTGTTTTACATTAACGACGCTCCGTACAGTTTGTAGACATGTTGTGTTCGTTATCCTGAAGTATTAATTATGACTGTCACTCAGTGCCTTAGATTAGACTCCCCAAACACGTTACATACCCCTAAACACGTTACATACCCCTAAACACGTTACATACCCCTAAAAACATACGTTTTCCAATATTAGGTGCACTGTGCTCCCACTTACTGCCATGTACTCCATAACACCGACCTCAGTAGTCATTAGACATCATGAGAGAGCAGGATGGGGCGCACCGCGAAACTCACCGACTTCGAACGTGGTTAGGAGATTGGGTGTCACTTGTGTCATACGTCTGTACACGAGATTTCCACACTCCTAAACATCCCTAGGTCCACTGATTCCGATGTGATAGTGAAGTGTAAAGGTGAAGGGACACGTACAACACAAAAGCATCCAGGCCGACCTTGTCTGTTGACTGACAGAGACCGCCGACAGCTGAAGAGTATGGTAATGTGTAATAGATCATCACACAGGAATTCCAAACTGAATCAGGATCCACTGCAAGTACTATGACAGTTAGGCGGGAAGTGCGAAAACTTGGATTTCATGGACGAACGGCTGCTCATAAGCCACACATGCCAAACGACGCCTCGCTTGGTGTAAGGAGCGTAAATATTGTACGACTGAACAGTGGACAAACGTTGTATGGAGTGACGAATCACGGTATACAATGTGGCGATGCGATGGTAGGGTGTGGGTATGGCGAATGCCCAGTGAGCGTCGTCTGCCAGCGTGTGTAGTGCCAACAATAAAATTCGGAGGCGGTGGTGTTATGGTGTGGTCGTGTTTTTCACGGAGGGGGCTTGCACCACTTGTTGTTTTGCGTGGCACTATCACAGCAAAGGCCTACATTGATGTTTTAATCACCTTCTTGCTTCCCACTGTTGAATAGCAATTCGGGGATAGCAATTGCACCTTTCAGCATGATCGAGTACCTGTTCATAATGCACGGCCTGTGGCGGAGTGGTTATACGACAATAACATCCCTGTAATGGACTGGCCTGCACAGAGTCCTGACCTGAACCCTATAGAACTTCTTTGGGATGTTTTGAAACGCCGTGCCAGGCCTCACCGACCGACATCGATACCTCTCCTCAGTGCATCACTCCGTGAAGAAGAGGCTGCCATTCTCCAAGAAACTTTCCAGCACCTGATCGAACTTATGCCTGCGAGAATGGAAGCTGTCATCAAGACTAAGGGTGGGCCAACATCATATTGACTCCCAGCATTATCGATGGAGGGCACTACGAACTTGTGTAAGTCCGGATACTTTTGATCGCATAGTGTAGAGTGCCTGATCAAAGGCATCCGTGCACCTGTTAGTGGACAGTAATATGGAGCGTGTCCACTCTTAGCCTTTATGACGACTTGAAAACTGCTGACAATTCTTAGAATCATATATCTGAATGTCTGTGAAACAATGAGAGCCCATTCTTCGTCAGTAGCCGAGAGGGTAATGATGCTATGGTCTGGAGGGAATTTGACTTTCTGTCGTCCCAAGGGCGTCCCATTGGGTTCAGGTTGGGAATATGGACAGGCCAGTCTATTTCAGAAGTGTTACTGTGCACAAATCATTGACTTACAGATGCTGGTTAAAGACGGGGTACGTTGTTATCCTGATACAGTCACCGCCTCTTAACTGGTCTTCTACTGTACGCTGTACACAACGCTCCAAAATGAGTTCACATCCTTCCACGTTTAGCATTTTCCTAAGTGGAGGAAGGGACCACACCCTAACCACGAAAACTACTTAAATAACCTACCTCGCTGTTGGTACTACACATGATGGCAGGTAACGTTCTTCAGGCGTTTGCCAAAACTAAACCATTCAAAAGATTGTCACATGGTACCTGTTTCATCTTTCCAAATCAGTCATTTCCAGTCTTCTGTTGTCCAGTCGCGTAGCTCTTCATGCCAAAATTGGCGATCGCTTACAGAAGCTCGAAATTTAGCGCGGACTTCAATGCGAGAGGCTTATGACAGTTTCCACAACGAAACTTTGTCTCGAAACCTCGCAGAAAATCTAAAGAGTTTCTGGTCGAATGTGAAATATGTTAGGGGCAAGAAACAATCAATGCCTTCTCTTCACGATAGCAATGGAGATACTATCGAAGACAGTGCTGCTAAAGCAGAGTTACTAAACACCGCCTTCCGAAATGCCTTCACAAAAGAAGACTAAGTAAGTATTCCAGAATTCGAATCACGAACAGCTGCCATCATGAGTAACGTAGAAGTAAATACCTCCTTGGTAGTGAGGCAATTTCAGTCATTTAATAAAAGCAAGTCTTCTGGTCCAGACTGTATACCAATTAGGTTTCTTTCGGAGTATGCTGATACATTAGCTCCATACTTAACAATCATATGCAACCGTCCGCTCTACGAAAGATCCGTACCCAAAGACTGGAATATCGCACAGGTCAAACCAATATTAAAGAAAGGTAGTAGAATTAATAAAGGTAATTACAGGTCCATATTATCAAAGTCGATGTGGAGCAGGATTTTGGAAGATATATTGTGTACGAACATCATGAATTACGTCGAAGAAAACGATCTATTGACACACAGTCAACACGGGTTAGGAAAACATTGTTCTTGTGAAACGGAACTAGCTCTTTATTCGCATGAAGTGTTGAGTGCTATTGACAAGGGATTTCAGGTCGATTCCGTATTTCTGGATTTCCGGAAGGCTTTTGACGGTGTACCACACAAGCGGCTTGTAGTGAAATTGGGTGCTCATGGAATATCGTCTCATTTATGTGACTGGATTTGTGACTTCCTGTCAGAGAGGTCACAGTTCGTAGTAACAGACGGATAGTCATCGAGTACAACGGAACTGATTTCTGGCGTTCCCCAAGGTAGTGTCATAGGCTCTTTGCTCTTCCTTATCTATGTAAACGATTTGGGCGACAATCTGAAGAGCTGTCTTAGGTTGTTTGCAGATGACGCTATCATTTATCGGTTAGTAAAGTCATCGCAAGATCAAAAGAAATTGCGTAACGATTTAGAAAAGATATCTGAATGGTGCGAAGAGTGGCAGTTGACCCTAATTAACGAAAAGTGTGAGGCATCCACACGAGTGCTAAAAGGAACTCGTTCAACTTCGGTTACACGATAAATCAGTCAAATCTGAAGGCTGTAAATTCAAATAAGTACCTAGGAATTACACTTACGAACAGCTTAAATTGGAAGGGAGAAAATGTTGTGGCGAAGGGTAACCAAAGACTGTGTTTTATTGGCAGGTCACTTAGAAAATGCAACAGACCTACTTAGGAGACTGCCTACACTACGCTTGTCCGTCCTCTTTTAGAATACTGTTGCGCGGTGTAGGATCCTTACCAGGCAGGACTGACGGAGTACATAGAAAAAATTCAAAGAAGAGCAGCACGTTTTGTATTATCGTGAAATATGGGAGAGAGTGTCACTGAAATGATACAGGATTCTGGCTGGACATCATTAAAAGAAAGACGTCTTTCGTTGCGACGGAATCTTCTCACGAAATTCCACTCACCAACTTTCTCCTCCGAATTCGGAAATATTTTGTTGACACCGACCTACATAGGGAGGAACGATCACCACGATAAAATAAGGGAAATCAGAGATTATACGGAAAGGTATAGGTGTTCTTTCTTTCCGTGCGCTATACGAAATTGGGGTAATAGAGAATTGTGAAGGTGGTTCGATGAACCGTCTGCCGGGCACTTAAGTGTGATTTCCAGGGGAACCGATGTAGATGTAGATGTAAAAGCGTCGCTTAGCAGTGACTTCAGAAATGTGTGGCTTATCAGGAGCCGCTCGAGCATTGGTCCCCATTCTCTTTAGCTCCCTGCGCACACTCATTGTGCCAGCTAGACTGCTGGTATCACTCTGAACTTACGAGTAATTACTTCTCTCGATTTCGTGCTATTTTGTACCGCCGCCTTCTCCAGTACTGGGTGGCCCATGTCACAGAGTAACATATCTTTGTCTGGGCCCCTGTCCATCAGTATATGACAGTGGTTAGACACTGGACTCGCATTCGAGAGGACGACGGTTCAATACCGCGTCCGGGCATCCTGATTTAGGTTTTCCGTGATATCCCTAAATTGCTCGAGGCAAATGCCGGGGTGGTTCCTTTGAAAGGGCACGGCCGACTTCTTTCCCCGTCCTTCCCTAATCCGATGAGACCGATGACCTCGCTGTCTGGTCTCCTTCCCCAAAGAACCCCAACCCATCAGTACATGAGGTGTGCCAGGCCTCGGGTTACCTGCGGCTGATCCTTCGCATTCCCATTTCACAATCACACCGCCGTCAATCGACTCTGGCAGCTTTAGAAGAGTTGGAATGTCCCTGATGACCTGGAAGAGCTGGTCCGTGTTCGAAGTCACTCAGTTCTCCTGGCCGACGTGTTGTGTTGTTACAGCTCCTCTGCTGATAACACAATGCCCTCGACACCTTTTATACTGGCGGGTGTTCATCTCGTGTCATCTAGTGATCAATGCCGCATTATTTTAATAAATACAACAGCCAGCCACTTTGTTATGTATTTCTATTTAAGCTAATATGCGTTTCGGCTTTCACCCGTCTTCAGTTAGCGTAATACATATTTTGTCCTGCGCAAAATAACAATTTTGTTTAGTCACTACGCTAATTGTATAATTACGATGTACTGTTGTTTAGGTGTACTTATTTTCTACTCTGCTTGTTGTTATTCCTATTTTCCACTTATGGATGTGGCACAAACACTTTCTAGTCCGACATGTTGCCGACTGAAATCTTTGTTTACATTTGAAAATCCATCTCTGGTCAAAGTTTACATTCTGCTTACAGGTTTTGCTGTGGTCAGTTGTATTTTGGGTACGCTTTCTACACTGAAGCGCTAAAGAAACTACTATAGGCATCCGCATTAAATTATGTAAACAAGCAGAATACGGCGCTATTGTCGCCAACGGCTTGAAACGTGTCTGTGAAGTCGTTTCATAAGACTCTTGTCGAATTCGGTACAACCTATTCATTTTACTACCTGATTTTAGCTCAATTCATGAACTCTTCCAGAAAGACTGAGCACTCAGATAAGGCCTATTGATTATTATATGTGTGTTTTAATGTGGGGTTTCGGTTTTGTTTTGTGGGAATCGCTGAACTGGTCATCGTCTGCTGGGAGCAGACGATGTTGCTTCTCGTTCAAAGGATAGCACAGGATGACCAACTTAGGTTTGCAATACCTTAACACAGAGGTTTACTCATCTTAGTCGAGGGCTGTGTCGAAGGCTGTTTTTGTGTGTGAGGTTGGTGACGGAGGGCTACCCCTCTGGCAGCTTCCCCTGCACGGGGAGCTGGGTAATCTGGAAAGAGAAAGGTGCACTCTTCGGTGAACGCTTGGTGAGTACGGATCGTAGCTCTTAAGGGAGGTTTCAGGTGATAGGTTGAGTTAGGACTTCGTTATGTTTAACTGGTGAAATACTTAAGAACTTTAGCTTATCTGAAGCGTGTGAAGCGAGTATGATTTTTAATCTTATATCTTGTGCAAATTGCTTTTGTCTTTGTGTGTCGATTTTGTGCCACGTGTTTGGTAATCAATGACCCTTCTGGTCCACCACGGCACCGCAACAGTCTTTATTTTAACAGTTTGCTTGTTTAATGAGCTATAATTTCTGCAAGAATGTCTGTTCTTTCGTGCGCTTTCAACAACGCAGCACAACAGTTTGATTCGGAATGCACCACGTGCTCTAGTTCGGCTGTTTGCAAGCAGCAGACGCAGTTAGTATGTTGGATAATTATCGCACAACCTTGTGCATTGGTTAAACCTCTGTCCAGAAGAGAGCATGCGTAGAATCGTAATGTAAATCCCTCTGAGATATTTATATGGTATGAATGCAAAGGAGATGATAGTATCATTGTCTTGCACCCTCGTTTTCGGTGTTTCTTCTTGCTGTAGTTAAATTGTGCTCTGTTTCATTCTCACGTAATTCTTACTTAAATATTTCGAGTCAGGCACCAGTTATGTGTGCTTAGGATATGCAATCAAATATTTAGTTACAATAAATAATTTACGTGAAAGATAAATTCTTTGGTGTCGATCTTACCCCCTTACTCTGATTTCCATTCCTGAATTAATCAAGTTGCTTTATGCACGACATGGAGTGCTATTTATCTGGCTGCTTAAAGAAATTTGCGTACTTGTAATTACATTATTATACTAATTAAACTAATTATTTTCCAGCTCCGTTTTTTCTAAATGGTTAGGAAGTGCTTGGGCTGGTGGCGACCTGAATTTCTGAATTTTTATCATTATTTGTGTGAGAGAAGCAGCTAGAAATGCGAGATAACGTATATGGCTCGATGAGAAACGTCGTAAACATAGAAATACGTTACAGGCTCTGTAAGACAACAAGTATCGGGTGCAGTTGTTATATCGGCTACAGCTGCTACAATGGCGGGTTATCAAAGTTTAAGTGAATTTGAACGTCGTGTTATAGTCACGAGCAATGGGACACAGCATCTCCGAGGTAGCGAAGAAGTGGGCATTTTCCTGTCCGACCATTTCACGAGTGTATCGTGAATATCAGGGATCTGGTAAAATGTCAAACTCCCGACATCGCTGCGGCTGGGAAAAGATTCTGGAAGGACGGGACCAACGACGAATGAAGACAATCGTTCAAGGTGACGGAAGTGCAGCCCTTCCGCAAATTGCTGCAGATTTCAGTGCTGGGCCATCAACAAGTGTCAGCGTGGGAACCATCCATATGGGCTTTTGGAGCCAAAGGCCCACTCGTGTATCCTTGACGACTGCACGACAAAAAGCTTTACGCCTCGTCTCGGTCCGTCAACACCAACATAGGACTGTTGATGACTGGAAACCTGTTTCCTGGTCGAACGAGTCTCCTTTCAAATTGTATCGAGCAGATGGACGTGTACGACTATGGTGACAATCTAATGAGTTCATGGACCCTGCATGCCAGTAAGGGACTCTTCAAGCTGGTGGAGGCACTGCAATGGTGTGGGGCGCGTGCATTTGGAGTGAAATGAGACCCCTGATATGTCTAGATACGTATTTAAGCATCCTGTCGCATCACCTTCATCTATTTATGTCCTTTCTGCATTCCGACGGACTTAGCCAATTCCAGCAGGACAATGCGACAACCTACACATCCACAACTGCTGCAGAGAGGCTCCAGGAACCCTCCTTGAGTTTAAACACTTCCGCTGGCCATCAAACTCCTCAGAGATGAACATTATTGAGAATATCTGGGATGGCTTGCAACGTGCTGTTCAAAAGAGATCTCGACTCCTTCGTACTCTTACGGACTTATCCACTACCCTGCAGAATTCATGGTGTCACTTCCGTCAAGGACGACTTCAGACATTAGTCGAGTCCGTGCCACATCGTGTTGCGGCCTTCTGCGTGCTCGCGGGGGCCTTACAGCTTATTTTGAATGTGTACCAGTTTCTTTGGCTCTTCAGTGTATAAATGCTTGGTGACTGTTAGGTTATGTGGTATATTGTAAAATTAAAAATAAAACTGTACAGTCTGTGTAAAAGAATTAATATTACTTTTTCATACTGTCTTTTTTTTAAATCTCACATTGGTATGTCATTTATAAACGATAAAAACAGAACAACAGATTTATATCATGTAGAACTATTTTATGCGTTGGATGGGCTGACGATGCATTATGATGTTTCATCGCTCTGCTTAGGGTGAGGTTGTATCAGAAAATTATGGAAATTCCTTAAAAACATTGTTAGGTAGTTCCGTTTGGTCATTTACGATAACATTTGGGAATTACATTCGTGAGAGTAGATATCCATTTGTTCAAGATGTTCATTCTTTTTCCTTTGTTAGCCACATGGAGTTCTCGTGTGTTATGAGCTATGTGTATCACTTGGTGTTCGTCTTCTGTTACAGGGCGGCAAATGTGGCTTTGCTCTAGTTTTCCAGACGAAGAACATTCATGTGTTCCCGGAATCGAGTGTCGAAATTTCTTCCTGTTAGGTCAGTATATATCTTTCAACACGAATTGCTATTAAGTTTGTATACACAAAGATCAGTTGGATTCCGTAGAAATGATGGAACACGTGAGGCAATACTGACCCTACGGCTTATCTTAGAAGCTACATTAAGAAAAGGCAAACCTACATTTCTTGCATTTGTAGACTTACAGAAAGCTTTTGACAACGTTGACTGGAATACTCTCTTTCAAATTCTGAAGGTGGCAGGGGTAAAACACAGGGAGCGAAAGGCTATTTAAAATTTGTACAGAAACCAGAAGGCAGTTATAAGAGTCGAGGGACATGAAAGAGAAGCAGTGGTTGGGAAGGGACAGGGTTGTAGCCTCTCCCCGATATTATTCAATCTGTATATTGAGCAAGCAGTAAACGAAACAAAAGAGAAATTCGGAGTAGGTATTAAAATCCACGGAGAAGAAATAAAAACTTTGAGGTTCGCCGATGACATTGTAATTCTATCAGAGACAGCAAAGGACTTGGAAGAGCAGTTGAATGGAATGGATAGTGTCTTGAATGGAGGATATAAGATTAACATCAACAAAAGCAAAACAATGATAATGGAATGTAGTCGAGTTAACTTGGGTGATGCTGAGGGAATTAGATTAGGAAATGAGACACCTACAGTCGTAAAGGAGTTTCGCTATTTGAGGAGCAAAATAACTGATGATGGTGGAAGTAGAGAGGTTATAAAATGTAGACTGGCAATGGCAAGGAAAGCGTTTCCGAAGAAGAGAAATTTGTTAACATCGAGTATAGATCTAAGTGTCATGAAGTCGTTTTTGAAAGTATTTGTATGGAGTGTAGCCATGTATGGAAGTGAAACATGGACGATAAATTGTTTGGACAAGAAGAGAATAGAAGCTTTCGAAATGTGGTGCTACAGAAGAATGTTGAACATTAGATAAGTAGATCACATAACTAATGAGGAGGTACTGAATAGGATTGGGGAGAAGAGGAGTTTGTGGCACAACTTGACAAGAAGAAGGGATCGGTTGGTAGGACATGTTCTGAGGCATCAAGGGATCACCAATTTGGTATTGGAGGGCAGCGTGGAGGGTAAAAGTGGTAGAGGGAGACCAAGAGATGAATACACTAAGCAAATTCAGAAGGATGTAGGCTGCAGTAGGTACTGGGAGATGAAGCAGCTTGCACAGGATAGAGTAGCATGGAGAGCTGCATCAAACCAGTTTCAGGACTGAAGACCACAACAACAACAACAACACAGACTGATCGACTGTAACGTCTCCTGTTACGTTTGATATTGTGGATGGTTTTCCCCTTAATTTTATTGGTACCACACAGTTGTGGACGAGGAACGCAGAGGCTCGGGAGCACGCTTACGTCACTGCCATTAGGCCAGCGGCGGCGGGGATCCCGGACGGAGTGGCGACACGTCCGTCGCCTGTGACGTCACCGCACACACACACACAGCGGGCTGGGATTCCCGGCTCGGTAGCTTTCCCTCCAGCAGCTGAGCACGCTGCCGCTGCCCTGTCCACGAGGCCGCTGCTGCCTAGTGTGTTGTTGCTGGTCCTCACCTCTACACTGCCTGAGATTCTCCAGTGAATCTCAATGAGGAATCTGTCTTTCTCGTCATTAGTCGTCTCATTTTAAATTTCTCATTACAAAATTACTCCGAGATGTCCTGCATCACGCCCGAGTCCCTGTTACACGCAGGATGTAAACATTGTAAACGTAGCGCAGTCGTGTAGAGGATCTCCAAACGAAGAATTTGATACAAGACAGGTGTTAATTAGGTAGTTATTAATGCTCCACAGATCAAGAACGAAGTACTCCGTTTTTAAAAAGGTGTAACACTGGGACATAGTCATTCAAGAACGTAGATATTGTGCAGTCTATACGTAGAGGAAGGTAAGACATGGATTTCGTCTTTCGCCTCTAGCGAAGCAATGGGCAAAATAAAAAGAGGTTCAAGAGTGGAATTAAAATTCACTGATAAGTTTCGCTGATGGCATTACCGTCCACAGTGAAAGTGAAGAAGAATTACCGGATGTGTTGAATGGAATCAACAGTCTAATGAGTACAGAATATGGATTGAGGGCAGTAACAGTGGTACTAAAAATTGGTGATCATGAAGTAGATAAGAAATTCTGCTACCTCGGCAGTAAAATAGCCCGTAGTTGGTTGGTTTGGGGAAACGGACCGAACAGCAAGGTCTTCGGTCCCATCGGATTAGGGAAAGGTGCGGAAGTAAATCGGCTGTGTCCTTTCAGAGGAACCATCCCGGCATTTGCCTGAAGCGATTTAGGTACATTCCGGCAAACTAAATCAGGAGGGCCGGACGCGGGTTTGAACCGTCGTCCTCGCGAATGCGAGTCCAGTGTGCTAACCACTGCGCCACCTCGCTAGGTAAAAATAACGCATGATGGACGGAGCAAGGAGAAGATAAAAAGCAGACTAACACAGGCAAAAATGGCATTCCTCGCCAAGAGAAATCTACTAGTATCAAACAAAGGCCTCAATTTTAGGAAGAAGTTTCTGAGAATGTACGTCTGGAGCACAGCATTTTATAGCATATTATAGTAGCGAGACATGAATTGTGAGAAAAGCTGAACAGAAGAGAATCGAAGCGCTTGAGATATGGCGCTACAAAAGATTGTTGAAAGTTAGGTGGACTGATACGGTAAAGAACGAGGAGGTTCGGAATATCACGAGTAAAGGAGTATATGGAAAAGACTGACGAGAAGAAGGAACAAGATGATAGGAGAAGTTTTAAAACATCAGGGAATGACTTCCATGGATCTAGGGGGTGCTGTAGAGGATACGAACTGTAGAGGAAGACAGAGACTCGAATACATCCAACAAATAATTGAGGATGTAGGTTGCAAGTGCTACACGTAGATGAAAAGGTAGGCATAGGAGAGGGATTCGTGACTGGTCGCTTCAAACCAGTTAGAAGATCGACTATCAAAACAAAGCAACACCGATTGTTCTACTGAAATTACGTGGGACGAAGCAATTTCCAGCATATGTATATGCGATTAGTGTTAACATTAATGAGCACATTACCGTTTTTAGTTAAAGTCACACAAATACACTTAATCATTATTTTTTAATTACTTTTTACTGACTACCAGTTTTTAATTAGAAACTCGTCAATGGAATCGAAGTGGTTGGTCAAATCAAGTCGGGAAACTACCTCAGACTGACCTACAAAAACCGCCTAAGGTAAGGAACATGCGCGAGATTTTCAATATTCTCTCGCTCTCTTTGCGCAAACTATTAGCTCTAGAGAGTAAATGAATAGACCGTTTTCTGTAGGAAATTTAATGCAATTTAATTCTTTACTGAGAAGCCGTGGTTTTCGAGTTATTCAAGAAAAATGTAAGAAAGTGACTTTCAAACATACCGCAAACCCCATGCTCACCCTCCACGGATCATGATTTTTATTATGTTGTTCATGGCTCTCCCTCTTGCCACAGTACAAAAATTTTTTCCTGGATTCGACCTTTCTTAGTTCTCATTGCCTGGGCTATTACGCCACCGGTTTTAGTAGGCTGTTTCATTAACATTATGAAACTTCCCTGTAAGGCTAATGACAGAAGAAAGACTTTTGTAATCCTTACGCAACGACTAATTACGTTTACAGTTCTATCACGACTTAACCTTTACAAGCACAGCAGTGTCACAGTAAGAGGGCCAGAAAAAAACAAAACGATTTGCTGTTAAAACTCACAAAATTGTTAGGTAAAATGCACACAAAATTCAATTTTACAATTTATAAGTACAAGACTAAGCCGGTGTCGCAGTTCCCAGCCAACGAAGACCAAAAATGATCGAATATGAGAAATAAATCGTGGAGCCATAAATTGTGTACAGTGAAGCAATGAATACCATGAATGTTGTTGTTGTTGATGTCGTCTTCAGTCCTGAGACTGGTTTGATGCAGCTCTCCATGCTACTCTATCCTGTGATAGCTTCTTCATCTCCCAGTACTTACTGCAACCTACATCCTTCTGAATCTGCTTACTGTATTCATCTCTTGGTCTCCCTCTGCAATTTTTACCCTCCGCACTGTTCTCCAATGCTGAATTGTCGATCCCTTGATGCCTCAGAACATGTCCTACCAACCGATCCCTTCTTCTTGTCAAGTTGTGCCACATACTCCTCTTCTCCCCAATCCTATTCAATACCTCCTCATTAGTTATGTTATCTACCCATCTAATCTTCAGCATTCTTATGTAGCACTATATTTCGAAAGCCTCCATTCTCTTCTTGTCCAAACTATTTAACGTCCATGTTTCACTTCCATACATGGCTACACTCCATACAAATACTTTGAAAAACTACTTCCTGACACTTAAATCTATACACGATGTCAACAAATTTCTCTTCTTCAGAAACGCTTTGCTTGCCATTGCCAGTCTACATTTTATATCCTCTCTACTTCGACCATCATTAGTTGTTTTCCTCCGCAAATAGCAAAACTCCTTTACTACTTTAAGTGTCTCATTTCCTAATCTAATACCCTCAGCATCACCCGACTTAATTCGACTGCACTCCATTATCCTCGTTTTGCTTTTGTTGATGTTCATGTTATATCCTCCTTTCAAGACACTATCTGTGGTGTCACCGCCAGACACCACACTTGCTAGGTGGTAGCCTTTAAATCGGCCGCGGTCCGTTAGTATACGTTGGACCCACGTGTCGCCACTGTCAGTGATTGCAGACCGAGCGCCGCCACACGGCAGGTCTAGAGAGACTTCCTAGCACTCACCCCAGTTGTACAGCCAACTTTGCTAGCTACGGTTCACTGACAAATTACGCTCTCATTTGCCGAGACGATAGTTAGCATAGTCTTCAGCTACGTCATTTGCTACGACCTAGCAAGGCGCCATTACCTGTTACTATTGATGCTGTAAAACCTGTACCGTCAAGAGCGATGTTCACCAATTATGGCTTGAAGTTAAGTATTCCAGCAGCTACGTACTTTATTCGTCTCAATTACTTTACCTGTTCCAGACCTTACGCCAGCCTGCGTGAGCTTAAACGCGTGCCTTTCGGCTTCCTCGCATAGTGGCTTGGCTGTCTTGCCAAGCCACAACACTATCCATTCCATTCAACTGCTCTTCCAAGTCCTCTGCTGTCTCTGACAGAATTACAATGTCATCGGCGAACCGAACCTCAAAGTTTTTATTACTTCTCCATGGGTTTTAATACCTATACCGAATTTTTCTTTTGTTTGCTTTACTGCTTGCTCAATATACAGATTTAATAGCATCGGGGAGAGGCTACAACCCTGTCACACTCCCTTCCCAACCACTGCTTCCCTTTCATGCCCCTCGACTCTTATAACTGCCATCTGGTTTCTGTACAAATTGTAAATAGGCTTTCGCTCCCTGTATTTTACCCCTGCCACCTTCAGAATTTGAAAGAGAGTATTCCAGTCAATATTGTCAAAAGCTTTCTGCAGGTATACAAACGCTAGAAACATAGGTTTGCCTTTCCTTAATCTTTCTTCTAAGATAAGTCATAGGGTCAAAAAAAAAAAAAAAAAAAGAAGTTCAAATGGCTCTGAGCACTATGGGACTTAACATCTGTGGTCATCAGTCCCCTAGAACTTAGAACTACTTAAACCTAACTAACCTAAGGACATCACACACATCGATGCCCGATGCAGGGTTCGAACATGCGACCGTAGCAGTCGCGCGGTTCCGGACTGAGCGCCTAGAACCGCTATCCCACCCCGGCCGGCAGTCATAGGGTCAGTACTGCCTTACGTGTTCCAACATTTCTACGGAATCCAAGCTGATCTTCCCCAAGGTCGGCTTCTACCAGTTTTTCCATTCGTCTGTAATGAATTCCCGTTAGTATTTTGCAGCTGTCACTTATACCATGAATAACATGACAAAAATCCTGACTGGCGAGGGGCGAATTTGAGGTGGAGGTTAAGTTCCTGTGGGAGCAAACTGCTGAGATCATCGGTCTGTGGGTTGACACACTACTTAATGTAACTTAAACTAGCTTACGCTATGGACGACACACACACACACACACCGATTCCCGAGGCAGGACTCGAACCTCCGACGTGGGGAGCCGCGCGACCCGTGGCAAGTCAATAACAAAAACTGCGGCGTCTAGCGAAGTTTGCCAGTGTTAAATTTAACCATCTTACATTTCCTACAAAAAAGGTGCTATTCAGTTTTTCCATAGGATTAATGCTTCACGCATGCGTTGTCACTTACACGCTGTAAGTCAATTAGAGGCTGATTTCCTGCACGACTGACCACAAGTATCTTACAGTGTTCATCTCGCCTTCTTCTACATCACTGTGGTACGTTGAGAACAGTCATCGATTACACCCTGTACCATAGTGTGAGGCAGTGCATGGCAGGGGGCACCTCCCTTTGTACCAGTTATTAGCGTTTTATCCCTTTTATTTACGTATGCAGTGCGGGAAAAACGATTGTTTAAATACCTGTGTGCGTGCTGCATTGTCCTGACCAACCCTATGGGAGCGTACTATATTGTAGTATAATGCTAAAGGAACCATTTAAAGCCGGTCCTTGAAACTTCGTAAGTAGTCTTTCTCCGAAAAGTTCTCGTCTGTCTTCAAGAATCTGCGAGTTTCATGCATTAAACAAGCCTGCGACCAGTCCTTCTGCCCTTCTCTGTATACACTGAATACTCCTTATTAGTTCCGGTCTGGTAACGATCCCACACTGCTGACCAACATCCTGCGGTCCGTAACACTAGTGTTTCGTAAACATTCTCCTTTGTCGACTGTCTGCATTTCCCTAGTATTCTACCAGTGAGTGGAAGTCTACCACGTGCTGCACCCATGACTGAGCCTGTGTGAGGGTTGAGCCGCGGCGGGACCGCCGCCAGTGGTGTCTGTGACAGGAGGACGGTCGATTTCCTAGTGCAGGGCTCGGGCCGGCTGCAGATATAAGCGAGGGCCGACCGCGACTAGGGAACGGAAGGCGGTGGTGCGCGAGTCGGCGATTGGCTGGCGGTTGTCACGTGGCTGTGCTGGAGACGGCCGGCGCTGTGCATTCGCCGGCAGGCTCGTGAGCTGTTCATGTGCCCCCTTCCTTGGAGGGACACGCTGTTATGGTCTCGCGAAGTGATCGTCTGACATCTTCGAAAAATCGCCCCAGCATCAAGACACCCAGTTAAGTACGCTAATTACTAACAAGGGAACCTCCCCATAGCACCCCCCTCAGATTTAGATATAAGTTGGCATAGTGGATAGGCCTTGAAAAACTGAACACGGATCAATCGAGAAAAAAGGAAGACGTTGTGTGGAACTATGAAAAAATAAGTAACATATACAAATTGAGTAGTCTATACGCAAGATAAGCAACATCAAGGATAATACGAGCTTAGGAGCGCCGTGGTCCCGTGGTTAGCTTGAGCAGCTGCGGAACGAGAGGTTCTTGGTTCAAGTCCTCCCTCCAGTGACAAGTTTAATTTTTTATTTTCAGTTTATGTGACAAACTCTTATGTTTCCATCACTTTTTTGGGAGTAATTATCACATACACAAGAAAACCTAAATCGGGCAAGGTAGAAGAATCTTCTTACCCATTCGCCAAGTCTACAAATTAGGTCGGTTGACAACATATTCCTGTCATGTGACGCACATGCCGTCACCAGTGTCGTATAGAATATATCAGATGTGTTTTCCTGTGGAGGAATCGGTTGACCTAAGACCTTGTGATCAAATGTTTTCGGTTCCCATTGGAGTGGCACGTCCTTTCGTCTACTAATCGCACGGTTTTGCGGTGCGGTCGCAAAACACACACACTAAACTTATAACAGTGAACAGAGATGTCAAAGAACGAACGGACAGATCATAACTTTGCAAAAATAAGGAATTAAACTTTTAACTCGAGGGCAGACTTGAACCAAGGACCTCTCGTTCCGCAGCTACTCACGCTAACCACAGGACCACGGCGCTCTTAAGCTCGTATTATCCTTGATGTTGCTTATCTTGCGTATAGACTACTCAATTTGTATATTTTACTTATTTTTTGTTGTCTATCTTTTGCATGGAGTACGCAGTTTGTATATTTTGCTTATTTTTTCACAGTTCCACACAACTTCTTCCTGTTTTCTCGATTGATCTGTGTTCAGTTTTTCAAGACCTATCCACTGTGTCAACTTATAACTAAATCTGAGGGGGTTGCGATGGGGAGGTTCCCTTGTAAGAGCGCTTAGGTAACTCTCACTGTGGTCGCTCTTGGTACAGTAAGACGTGTGATGTTACGTTTGTTCGATTTCATTTGAGGCCTCTTATAAGTGTATCCGTGCGCTTCTAGGCGCTTCAGTCTGGAACCGAGCGACCGCTACGGTCGTAGGTTCCACTCCTGCCTCGGGCATGCATGTGTGTGATGTCCTTAGGTTAGTGAGGTTTAAGTAGTTCTTAGTTCTAGGGGACTGATGACCTCAGATGTTGAGTCGCATAGTGCTCAGAGCCATTTGAACCATTAGAACTAAGTGTATGCTCTGCTTCCGCACAATACTGATGTTTTTGCAGATGTGTGTCGTTAAGTTCTAAGTGAGGGTCGGTTCTCGGCAGCCAGTTCGTTTCCCACTCTTAGTGTTCGTTTATGAAGTACAGTTTTACATAAAAGAAGCACTTGCGAGTGAACTTGGTTGTTGTTTAGCCTTGATTTTATAGAGTTAATTTACTGGTCAATCTTAAATGTTAAAGTTAAGGAAAGTTATTCTGCCTCTTGTTGTCGCATGTGTTCTGTGTTTCAGTGAGCTGACGCAGTGTGCAACCGAAGCACTGGGCTTCCCCTTAGATGACAAGTCTGGCTTACGGGCGGTGGACTCGGCCTGAGCTCGTGTGTTCCTCTTTAGTGGCGTTTGCTTGCGACACGTTTCGGTGGCCTACTCCATGTGTGGTTGCAAACGGAGCCTCGTCTCGGTTCCAAGTTAAGCATTACTTCCCTCAGTCGGCTCCACCGTTCGTGGTTAAACTCCGGCCTTACAAGCTTGGGCCTTACCTCTGTTGTTACACATTTATCATTGTACGAAGCTGTAACTTTCTATGCCCTAAACGCCCATCTTACAAGTCAATGGGCATTTCAGTAATTTCGGGTTCGCTCTGCAAAATTGCCCAGATTACGTTTAATAAATACGTATTAAGTATTCGTCTTAAAGTTGAAAATGAAAGGGTCTTAAATAACGTGTCTTAACGAGTTTTGTTTATTAAATTTGTGATTAAATTCAGCCTTAGTTGGTTCTACAAGCTGCGACATTGTCACGAATAAAACAGTGACAATAGGTTTTCTTTAATTAACGTCTATCGTCACAAACGTTTTGTTAACAGATTACCGGTTTCGGTCTATAATGACCATCATCGGATCTGTTTTATAAAAACAAAGTCCTAATGCACTGTAGCCACTATGCCACTATCGCTGCAGTACATTAGGACTTTGTTTTTATAAAATAGATCTGATGATGGTCATTAAAAACCGAAACCTATAATCTGTTAACAAAAGGCTTGTGTCCATAGACGTAAATTAAAGGAAACTTAGTGGGTTCTGTCAACTGCGGTGGGAGATCGTGCGAAATGATTTATTAACTTGTTTATGATTTTATGCAATGAGAGTTTCTTAAATATTTTACCTGACTGGCGCTTCTCAATGTTTATGGGAGATGATTTATTAACGTGCTTATGATTTTGTGCAATGTAAGTCTCTTAAATAATTTTGCCCGAGTGGCGCCTGTCAGATTTCATGCGGTTGTTGTGGGTAGCTAATAAACCCACTGGCATTCAAATGTTCACTTTATAGGGGCAGCCCTTCCACTCCATTTATACTTAAAGGTTAAACAAACAGTTATTAAGTAAAACCTGCCATTTCACATCCCTGCAAATTGTTAATACGGGTCGGCCTGAGTGGCCGTGCGGTTCTAGGCTCTACAGTCTGGAACCGCGAGACCACTACGTCGCAGGTTCGAATCCTGCCTGGGGCATCGATGTGTCTGATGTCCTTAGGTTAGTTCGGTTTAATTAGTTCTATGTTCTAGGCGACTGATGACCTCAGAAGTTAAGTCGTATAGTGCTCAGAGCCATTTGAACCATTTGTTAATACGGCAGGTATTTGTACGAGTTGTCCTATTCCAGTAGTGAATCGTTGATACTTTATTCTTAGGGTACGACTATGTTTTCGATTTGTGAAGACTAGTTCACAGTTTTACATTTCTGATTTTTTAAATCACATTGCCAAAGTTTTCACAACTTCGAAATCTTATCGAGGTCCGACTGAATAGTTGTTCAGCATTTTTCAGATAGTACCCCATTATAGATAACTACATCATCCACGAATATTGTCTGCACGGTCATTGATGCACAACACGAACTCCAACGATCGCATCACCCTTCTCTAGGGAACACTTAACGCCTACATTTGCCCATGACACGCCATTCGAGCTAACATGCCGCATTCTTCCTACGAAGAAATTCCCAATCCAGTCAGAAATTTCGCTTGACATTCCAAAGGACCATGTAATCGATACTAAAAGCATAAGTGTGGTACTGGGTCAAAAGGTTTTTAGAAATCAAACAACACTTTATCCACCTGATTGATATGATCCATCAATTTCAAGACATCATGTGAGAAAAGTGCGAGTTCAGTTTATGGTCCATGTTTTTTGAATCCATGCTGTTTTGCATGGAAGTGCGTAATGGGACACCCTCCCCTGACATAACCTTTCATTATGGAAATAGTCGATACCAGGGATATTTTCGACTCTCGTGCAGGTGAACATTATCTCGGCTGTTTCACTCAAAGTATTTCATATGATTTTGTATACGATATGTTGTATACGATACAGCTTTACTGTATGATTAAATGATGATGGCGTCCTCTTGGGTAAAATATTCCGGAGGTAAAATAGTCCCCCATTCGGATCTCCGGGCGGGGACTACTCAAGAGGATGTCGTTATCAGGAGAAAGAAAACTGGCGTTCTACGGATCGGAGCGTGGAATGTCAGATCCCTTAATCGGGCAGGTAGGTTAGAAAATTTAAAAAGGTAAAAGGAGAGGTTAAAGTTAGATATAGTGGGAATTAGTGAAGTTCGGTGGCAGGAGGAACAAGACTTCTGGTCAGGTGACTACAGGGTTATAAGCACCAAATCAAATAGGGGTAATGCAGGAGTAGGTTTAATAATGAATAGGAAAATAGGAGTGCGGGTTAGCTACTACAAACAGCACAGTGAACGCATTATTGTGGCCAAGATAGACACTAAGCCTATGCCTACTACAGTAGTACAAGTTTATATGCCAACTGGCTCTGCAGATGATGAAGAAATTCATGAAATGTATGATGAGATAAAAAAAAATTATTCAGGTAGTGAAGGGAGACGAAAATTTAATAGTCATGGGTGACTGGAATTCGAGTGTAGGAAAAGGGAGAGAAGGAAACGTAGTAGGTGAATATGGATTGGGGCTAAGAAATGAAAGAGGAAGCCGCCTGGTAGAATTTTGCACAGAGCACAACATAATCATAGGTAACACTTGGTTAAAGAATCATGAAAGAAGGTTGTATACATGGAAGAACCCTGGAGATACTAAAAGGTATCAGATAGATTATATAATGGTAAGACAGAGATTTAGGAACCAGATTTTAAATTGTAAGACATTTCCAGGGGCAGATGTGGACTCTGACCACAATCTATTGGTTATGACCTGTAGATTAAAACTGAAGAAACTGCAAAAAGGTGGGAATTTAAGGAGATGGGACCTGGATAAACTGAAAGAACCAGAGGTTGTACAGAGTTTCAGGGAGAGCATAAGGGAGCAATTGACAGGAATGGGGGAAAGAAATACAGTAGAAGAAGAATGGGTAGCTTTGAGGGATGAAGTAGTGAAGGCAGCAGAGGCTCAAGTAGGTAAAAAGACGAGAGCTAGTAGAAATCCTTGGGTAACAGAAGAAATATTGAATTTAATTGATGAAAGGAGAAAATATAAAAATGTAGTAAATGAAGCAGACAAAAAGGAATACAAACGTCTCAAAAATGAGGTCGACAGGAAGTGCAAAATGGCTAAGCAGCGATGGCTAGAGGACAATTGTAAGGATGTAGAGGCTTATCTCACTAGGGGTAAGATAGATACTGCCTACAGGAAAATTAAAGAGACCTTTGGAGAAAAGAGAGCCATTTGTATGAATATCAAGAGCTCAGATGGAAACCCAGTTCTAAGCAAAGAAGGGAAAGCAGAAAGGTGGAAGGAGTATATGGAGGGTCTATACAAGAGCGATGTACTTGAGGACAGTATTATGGAAATGGAAGAGGATGTAGATGAAGATGGAATGGGAGATACGATACTGCGTGAAGAGTTTGACAGAGCACTGAAAGACCTGAGTCGAAACAAGGCCCCGGGAGTAGACAACATTCCATTAGAACTACTGACAGCCTTGGGAGAGCCAGTCCTGACAAAACTGCACCATCTGGTGAGCAAGATGTATGAAACAGGCGAAATACCCTCAGACTTCAAGAAGAATATAATAATTCCAATCCCAAAGAAAGCAGGTGTTGACAGATGTGAAAATTACAGAACAATCAGTTTAATAAGCCACAGCTGCAAAATAATAACACGAATTCTTTACAGACGAATGGAAAAACTAGTAGAAGCTGACCTCGGGGAAGATCAGTTTGGATTCCGTAGAAACACTGGAACACGTGAGGCAATACTGACCTTACGACTTATCTTAGAAGAAAGATTAAGAAAAGGCAAACCTACGTTTCTAGCATTTGTAGACTTAGAGAAAGCTTTTGACAATGCTGACTGGAATACTCTCTTTCAAATTCTAAAGGTGGCAGGGGTAAAATACAGGGAGCGAAAGGCTATTTACAATTTGTACAGAAACCAGATGGCAGTTATAAGAGTCGAGGGACATGAAAGGGAAGCAGTGGTTGGGAAGGGAGTAAGACAGGGTTGTAGCCTCTCCCCGATGTTGTTCAATTTGTATATTGAGCAAGCAGTAAAGGAAACAAAAGAAAAATTCGGAGTAGGTATTAAAATCCATGGAGAAGAAATAAAAACATTGAGGTTCGCCGATGACATTGTAATTCTGTCAGAGACAGCAAAGGACTTGGAAGAGCAGTTGAATGGAATGGACAGTGTCTTGAAAGGAGGGTATAAGATGAACATCAACAAAAGCAAAACGAGGATAATGGAATGCAGTCGAATTAAGTTGGGTGATGCTGAGGGAATTAGATTAGGAAATGAGACACTTAAAGTAGTAAACGAGTTTTGCCATTTGGGGAGCAAAATAACTGATGATGGTCGAAGTAGAGAGGATATAAAATGTAAACTGGCAGTGGCAAGGAAAGCGTTTCTGAAGAAGAGAAATTTGTTAACATCCAGTATAGATTTAAGTGTCAGGAAGTCATTTCTGAAAGTATTTGTATGGAGTGTAGCCATGTATGGAAGTGAAACATGGACGATAAATAGTTTGGACAAGAAGAGAATAGAAGCTTTCGAAATGTGGTGCTACAGAAGAATGCTGAAGATTAGATGGGGAGATCACATAACTAATGAGGAAGTATTGAATAGGATTGAGGAAAAGAGAAGTTTGTGGCACAACTTGACCAGAAGAAGGGATCGGTTGGTAGGACATGTTCTGAGGCATCAAGGGATCACCAATTTAGTATTGGAGGGCAGCGTGGAGGGTAAAAATCGTAGAGGGAGACCAAGAGATGAATACACTAAGCAGATTCAGAAGGATGTAGGTTGCAGTAGGTACTGGGAGATGAAGAGGCTTGCACAGGATAGAGTAGCATGGAGAGTTGCATCAAACCAGTCTCAGGACTGAAGACCACAACAACAACATGTTGTACGAGGTGCATTCAAGTTCTAAGGCCTCCGATTTTTTTTCTAATTAACTACTCACCCGAAATCGATGAAACTGGCGTTACTTCTCGACGTAATCGCCCTGCAGACGTACACATTTTTCACAACGCTGACGCCATGATTCCATGGCAGCGGCGAAGGCTTCTTTAGGAGTCTGTTTTGACCACTGGAAAATCGCTGAGGCAGTAGCAGCACGGCTGGTGAATGTGCGGCCACGGATAGTATCTGTCATTGTAGGAAAAAGCCAAAAGTCACTAGGAGCCAGGTCAGGTGAGTAGGGAGCATGAGGAACCACTCAAAGTTGTTATCGCGAAGAAACTGTTGCGTAACATTAGCTCGATGTGCGGGTGCGTTGTCTTGGTGAAACAGCACACGCGCAGCCCTTCCCGGACGATTTTGTTGTAGTGCAGGAAGGAATTTGTTCTTCAAAACATTTTCGTCGGATGCACCTGTTACCGTAGTGCCCTTTGGAACGCAATGGGTAAGGATTACACCATCGCTGTCCCAGAACATGGACACCATCATTTTTTCGGCACTGGCGGTTACCTGAAATTTTTTTGGTGGCGGTGAATCTGTGTGCTTCCATTGAGCTGACTGGCACTTTGTTTCTGGATTGAAAAATGGCATCCACGTCTCATCCATTGTCACAACCGACGAAAAGAAAGTCCCATTCATGCTGTCGTTGTGCGTCAACATTGCTTGGCAACATGCCACACGGGCAGCCATGTGGTCGTCCGTCAGCATTCGTGGCACCCACCTGGATGACACTTTTCGCATTTTCAGGTCGTCATGCAGGATTGTGTGCACAGAACCCACAGAAATGCCAACTCTGGAGGCGATCTGTTCAACAGTCATTCGGCGATCCCCCAAAACAATTCTCTCCACTTTCTCGATCATGTCGTCAGACCGGCTCGTGCGAGCCCGAGGTTGTTTTGGTTTGTTGCCACATGATGTTCTGCCTTCATTAAACTGTCGCACCCACGAACACACTTTCGACACATCCATAACTCCATCACCACATGTCTCCTTCAACTGTCGATGAATTTCAATTGGTTTCACACCACACAAATTTACAAAATGAATGATTGCACGCTGTTCAAGTAAGGAAAACGTCGCCATTTTAAGTATTTAAAACAGTTCTCATTCTCGCCACTGGCGGTAAAATTCCATCTGGCGTACAGTGCTGCCATCTCTGGGACGCATTGACGATGAACGCGGCCTCATTTTAAAACAATGCGCCTGTTTCTATCTCTTTCCAGTCCGGAGAAAAAAAATCGGAGGCCTTAGAACTTGAATGCACCTCATATGTCAGGCTAAAGTGTATAAAAAGTAATTATTTGGTTACAAGCGATATTTACTAGCTCTGTTACTACAGTTAAATTTATTCTTGTTTTAGAAATATTTGAAATTACGAAATATCTGGCATACTTAAAATTAATATTATTAATTGCACAATCTAACGCTAACTATTAAATTTATTTCTGGATTCATTTCTAACATTCTGCGTGGTGTCTGTTTGTTCTATATCGTGCCTCCCTACCACTTTCGAGCAACGACGCTCTGAGCATGTTTTTTAGGGAATTGTCTAGTTCGAGCCTGGGACCTATTGCTGGTAAGGAGACGCCACAATACACATGACATGTAGAATTCAGAAGAGCTCAGTGAGACTAGCGATGATATAACCAAATACTTAATGATTTCAGCGTCAGCTCCACTGCACTCTCTGTAAAAGAATCTTAATACTAACTAAATTTAGTGGAAGGGGTTCAAGCTTTCCTATTTTTAGTTAGCTGGTAAAATAACGTGGAAAAAGCAGTTAACTTTACCATTGGAAATTTTATTCTACTCACAAAACATTGTTTATAAATTGCACTATTGATAAAAGGAAATATTTTAATATAGGATGGTAAAAACCAACTGCGTTCAACAAAAATGTGAACGAATATTCCCTGAATAGGTTTCCAAGTTCTACAATGGATCGAAGGGTGACCTATGCCATATCACATCTATAATCTAGGTTTAAATTAAGTTTCACCAAAGCGAAAACTATCAAAATGGTCTACAGTGACCCTCAATTATCTGTAATTATTTATCTAACTTGTCGTAGATTACAGTGGCTGATGTGGCTTCTCAATAACTATATAACAGAAAAATCGTCGCGTTTCAGATTTTTACTTCAAGTGGCAAATGTGAACCCCATGAGCTTTAATTGACGATCGACACTAGTATTACGCAAAAAGGGGGTGTAACAGATGAGACTTCTGCAGTTCTAAGTGAAGCTTTATGCACTGTTATGCGGCATCGCTTGCGTTCATTACCTTGTCAGTGTTCGTCAGGGGGCAGCGGACAGCACAGCACCGCTCACCTCGCCGTCTCGGAAGCAACTCCCTCTTAACTTCTCCTTACTACAATTTACCGAAGTTGGTTTAGAAAAACAATCTGGCTGTATTTTCATCTGACCAATCAGTGTCTCAATGTTAACCTTAAGCTCCGCCTACAAAAATTCTGTCTATCCAATGAGAAACGTTATACTTTTCGTGGTGGGGCAATGTTTTTAAAGTTTGCAATGTAACAGAGACGGGAAAAAGTCTCACGCTAAAACTTGCGAGTGGTGTGGCTCTTTTTGTGTTATCGTAAGATCTATACTGTTCTTCTGGAGGGCTCTAGCTTTTAACATGGGCTGGGGGTGGTCCTAGCGGTTAGCTGGCGACGTGGGTGTCCGTCCCTTATCGTAGGGCCTTCCAGCTTAACACGGTTCTGCTCTCGGCTTCTGTTCTCGTTTCTCCCCTCGGAACTGCGTCTGTCTCACGGTGGGAAGGTATGATATGCATTTAGGAATTCTTGTGTTAGTCTGTGGTTTTCCATTTGCTCACTCGTTACTCGTATTCCTTTGGTTAATTTAATGTCATGATTTATTCGGAGCTATGTGACATACTACTGGATTTGCTTATCATGTCAGGATTTTCATGGAAGGTGGTGGATTTGCCTGACACCTTACACATTTACAAAATAATGATACAACTTGGTGATGATTCTTCTTTTTTCAAGAAATTTTGTAAACTCTTTTGTTTTGTAAAGTCTTTGGAATGTGTTAGTACCGCAGAATGACTGAGTAGTAGTGGGCATGCCTCTGATGGAATGGGACGTATTTTTATGACTGCCAATAGAAACGTAATTTGTGGTGTTGTAGAAGTGGATACTGTAGGAACGGTGTGATATTGAAAAAATGAGACAAGATAATAAAATTCAAGAGCAAGACAGGCAAATCTTCAACATTTATTATGTCAACTGGAACCCACAAAGTTAAAAAAAAAAAAATTAGCCTCGAGATCCACCGCTCGACGCACTGTAGCCAACAACGAGAAAATGAAGGCAAGTAGAAATCAGTTTTTTTTTATATCTTACGCTTCTCGAAGCTTTCGAAATTTTTCAAGAGACTGAAAAATTTAATGGTGATATGTGGGAGGGTAAGATTACAAGAGGTTAGTCTGTTACAAATACCACATTACGTATGAAGTCAGAATATGTGCTAAAATGACACAACAAATTGATCTCAAAGGAATTGGACGTTAGTCTTGCGTTCAATTTCTGATAATCTTATGGGGCCTGGTCTGTGCTTTCTCCCAACGATAGCGCACGAGGTTTTGTTAGAAGAAGAGAGACTAACTGAGCCATAAGTTTTGTATGAAATCTGTCAGGTATTCCATCGGATCCTGATGTTTAGTTAAGTTTTAGCGATATCAGCTGATTATCAATGCCACTGACACTAATATCTATAGCACTCATATCTGCAGTGGAATTAGGTAGGAGCAGTATTCCTGGATAACCCGCATGGACTCGGGTAGGCGCGCCGGCCCCGGATGGAATCAACCTGGCGGATTAACGACGAGAGCCGGTGTGCCAGCCAGCCTGGATATGGTTTTTAGGCGGTTCTCCACATCCTGCTGGGTGAATACTGGGCTAGTTCTCACGTTCCACCTCAGGTACACGGCTCGCAGACATCTGAACACATTGGCCCTACCTATTCCATACATTAGACTAGTCACTGACAGCTGGCTACACTGTTTCCTTCTCGAGCAGTATGGGGTGGCATCCAGCCACCCCTTCAAATTAACATTCTGCATCTGATTAACCAGCATACCCCACAAGTCGGGATTAAGTGCTAAAAAAGAGAGAGAGAGAGAGAGAGAGAGAGAGAGAGAGAGAGAGAGAGTATTCCTGGATAATTCATCTACATCTACATACATACTCCGCAGGCTACCATACGGTGCATGGTGGAAGGTACCCTATACCACGATTAGTCATTTCCTGCATTGTTCAGCTCACAAACAGAGCGAGGGAAAAAAGATCGTCTATATGCCTTTGTAGGAGCCCTAACTTCACGTATCTTCAGGACTCCTGAGCGAAATGTGTGTCGGCAGCAGCAGTATTTTTTGGCAGTCAGCTTTAAGTGCCGGTTCTCTAAATGTTATCAATAGCATTCCTCGAGAAGAAGATCGCCTCCTCTCCAAGGATTCCCATTTGAGTTTCCCAAGCAACTGCGTAGTAGGTGTGTGTTGTTCAAAGCTACTGGTAACAAATCTAGCAGCCCACCACTGAACTGTTTGAGTGTCTTCCTTCAATCTGACCTGGTGCACATCCCAAACACTCTTGCAGTATTCTACAATGGGTCGCAGTAGCGTCCTATATGCGGTCTCATTTACAGGTATCCGCTTGGTTGCTCGCTTCCCACGCAGCAGGCCCGGGTTCGATTCCCGGCCAGGTACTCGGTGTTGTGTTGTCCTCATCATCATTTCGTCCTCATCAGCGGCACTCGAGTTGCCCAACGTGGCGTCGACTGCAACAAGACGCACTAGGCTCCAGAACTTCCCCTGATGGGGTCTCCTTGCCAGCACTACCATACAGGTGAACCACACTTTCCTAAAATTCTCTAATAAACTGAAGTCGGCCATTACCTTCCCTATCACGATCCTGAAGTGCTCGATCCGTTTCATATCGCCTTGCAGCGTTACTCCCGGATACTAAAACGCCGCGACTGTGCCAATCAGGACACTACTAACGCTGTATCCGATCATTACAGGTTCGCTCTTCTTCATCTGCATTCACTTAAATTTTTTTACATTTATGGCTAGCTGCCAGCATCACACAACTAGAAATTTTATTATAAGTCGTCATCTTGTGTCCCCCTACAATCACGAAAGGACGGCGACTTCCCTACACCATAGCTCCATCAGCAAAGAACCGAAGATTGCTGTCCACCGTGACTGCAGAAAAAATAGCGGTACAATCACACTTCCCTGGGAAACTCCGGAGGATATCCTTGATGAACACTCGCAGTCAACCACAACGTACCGCGTCCTATTTCCTAAGAAGTCTTTGAGGCGCTCACATACATTGATCAGCCAAAACAATATGACGACCGTCCACTGCGACGCCGCCCGGGGTGGACGAGCGGTTCTAGGCGCTACAGTGTGGAACCGAGCGACCGCTACGGTCGCAGGTTCGAATCCTGACTCAGGCATGGATGTGTGTGATGTCCTTAGTTAGGTTTAAGTAGTTCTAAGTTCTAGGGGACTGATGACCTCAGAAGTTAAGTCCCATAGTGTTCAGAGCCACTTGAACCATTTTCCACTGCGACATTGGATGTCGCTTGGAGGCGTTGCGGGCACGTGACGCGGTAACAAAAGATTGTAAGCGGAGCAGAAATGGACGGGGGTCACCCTAGCGAGACATGGGCTGCAAATGAGGAAATCCACTGAGATGACTTTGACAAAAGGCAGATTATTATTACGAAGACCCTGTTAACGAGTATCTCGGAAACGGCAAAGCTGGTCGAATGTTCACGTGCTACTGTCGTGAGTAGACGTAGGACAGTGTAACTACCAATAGATGCTACATAGTTGGTCGTCCACGACTCTTCACAGAGCGTGGGGTTCGGAGGCTTGTCTGCTCTGTAAAGTAGGGTAGATGGTGATGTGTGGCATCTCTGCCGACAGAGCACAGTACTGGTGCACGCACAATGCCATTCATCGTATGTTGTTGAACACGGAGCTCCGCAGCAGACCACCCCTACGTGTTCACGCGTTGACCCAACGGCATCGTCAGTTACCATTGCGGTGGGCACTGGACCATCGGGATTCGACCGTCGTTCAACGGAAACGTGTCGGCTCTTCGAGTGAGGCACGTTTTTGTTTCAGCAGGTGGCTGGTCGACAGCGAGGCGCGCGGCGGCTCGACACGTGCAGCGCGCCACGGACGCGGCCGCGGGCTGCTGGCAGCGGTGTTACGCCGTGGCGGGCGTTCTCCTCCTCTTGCATGCGGCCCGTGGTGATACTCCAAGACACGTGACGGCTGCCAACTATCTGCATCCCTCCATGCTTGATGTCTTCCCCGACGGCCATGTCATATTTCAGTATTATAATTGTCCACGTCTCGGAGCCAGAACCGTACTGCAGTGGTTCAAATGGCTCTGAGCACTATGGGAATTAACGTCTGAGGTCATCAGTCCCCTAGAACTTAGAACTACTTAAACCTAAGGACATCACACACATCCATGCCCGAGGCAGGATTCCAACCTGCGACCGTAGCGAGTTCCGGACTGAAGCGCCTAGAACCCCTCGGCCACAACGGCCGGCTGCTGCAGTGGTTTGAGGAGCATTACTGTGAGCTCACGTTGATGTCTCGGCGACCACATTCGCCTGATGCAAATCACACGGACCCCATCTGGGTATCTGATCCCTGATCCCCATAATCAGTGATTTATTTCGTTCCAAAGACGGACAAACAAGCTATTTAGCAAGTGGTCATGATGTGTTGGTTCATCAGTGTATCTGGGAACCTATTCCATTCGCTCGTATCTTCTTTAACAGCCTGCACTGGAGCACTGTGTCAAATGCTTTTGGGAAATCTGGAAATATGGAACCTGCCCACTGCCCCTCATCCACAGCTTGCAGTGTATAATGTGGGAAAAGGGCAAGCTGAGTTTCGCGCGAGGAACGCTGTTTGTCAGACATGAATTTTTTCTGCAGAAAGGAAAATTTTTCTTTATGTGGTAATGCTCTTAGGTGATTTTTTAATATTTTTAGATGCAGGATTTATACAAAAGTATGTACCCGTTTTCACTACATCCTTGCCTTCATTTTATGGACTAAAATAACAATTACGAAGTATTCTCTATTGTAATAAATAGTGAAATGCTCATCCAATAATTATCATGCAAAACAACAAGAACAATATTCAATTATACAGTGGAATATGGCGAACCAACGACACCAAGTATTCTGGTGCTCATGAGTTGCTGCACACTTCTACATTGACTTGCTGATATTTTCATAGTGATGTCTCCATCAGTTGGCAGCACTTACACATGATGGAAAGGTTGAACGTTCGCAAATGTGTACGTCAGGTTTACATTGGCAAAAAATTCTTCTGTTGCAGCTAAGACGCAGCAGACATTGGTGTACTGTACACAGTTCTAGCCAGACGGCCTCAAACAATTAAAACCGTTCTGATTCGTGGACATAAGCTTTTCGGCCTTAAGAAAATTCGAATTTTCGAATGTTCAAGAATTGTGCAGCAAACCTATGAAAAAGGGTATTGAACTGTAATTTTGCGTGTTCGTTCTTTCATCCTCCTTACATACACGAGTCACCAGCGCTTTTTTCCAATTTCCGGCCGTTGTGACCCAGCGGTTCTAGGCGCTTGAGTCCGGAACCACGCTGCTGCTACGGTCGCAGCTTCCAATCATGCCTCGGGCATGGATGTCTGTGATGTCCTTAGGTTAGCTAGGTTTAAGTAGTTCTTAGTCTATGGGACTGATGACCTCAGATGTTGAGTCCCATAGTGCTTAGAGCCATTTTTTCCAATTGTCTGAATTTTGCGCTGAGCGAGAGATTAGCGATAAATGAAAGCTAAATAAGGGGCCAACTCCACTGACTACTCTTCGCAAAACCGAACTGGGATTCCATCAGGACCTGGTGACTTATTTGTTTTCAAATCTTTTGTTGTTTCCCTACGCCAGGGATGCTTGTTACTATTTGGTCCATACGGGAGTCTTTTCGATGGTCAAACGACGGTATGTTAGTACGATTCTCTTGCGCGAACGATTTCTTCGACTCGCAATTTAAAACTTCGACTTTTCTTTTGCTGTCTTCTACTGCCACGCCGGACTGTTCGACGTATGACTGAACAGAAGACTCAGACGCGCTTAGCTGTTTTACACAGGACCAGAATTTTCGCGCTTTCTCGGCCTGATATTTCGCTAAGGTAGGGCAGTGGCAGTTATTGTATGCTTCGTTCACAGACCTTTTTACAGAGGCACGACTTTCTGCTAATCTTAGCATGTCGCCGTTTATCCTTTCTCTTTTGAAACGAGAGTGAAACAGCCTTTGCTTCCTCAGCGTTTTCGAATTTCGGTGCTAAACCACGGTGGGTCTTTCCTGTTCTTAATCCACTCGTGGGTCTTTCCTGTTCTTAATCCACTCGTGGGTCTTTCCTGTTCTTAATCCACTCGTGGGTCTTTCCTGTTCTTAATCCACTCGTGCGTCTTTCCTGTTCTTAATCCACTCACTCGGCACATACTTCTTCAGGGCACGATTCACAATCTGTTTAAGCTGTGCGCACAATTCCTCTACGTCCAATCAAACTGGGACTAAATGAGGTCGACGATTCTCGAAGTGAAATGCTAACAACCACACTCATGCTCATAAATTAAGGATAACTGCAGAATGTGGTGCCACACCACGTGGCACTAAACAAAACTGGCGCTAATAGCATAGGTACATAGGGAACACACACGACACAGATCTTTAATCCCACGGTATTGGTGATAAGTTGACAAAACCGTCACGAAACACATATGCTACAAAACGCCACTGTTTCCTGCGCATGTACCCCGACATCAATATGGGATATGATCACCATGCACACATACACAAGCCGCACAACGGGTTGCCATACTGTGGATCAGGTGGTCGAGCAGCTGCTGGGGTATAGCCTCCCATTCTTGCACCACTCCCTGTCGGAGTTCCTGAAGTGTCCTAGCAGTTTGAATACGTGCAGCGTTCGTCGACCGAGAGCATCCCAGACGTCCTTGACGGGGTTTAGGTCTGGAGAACAGGCAGGCCACTACATTCGCCTGATATCTTCTGTTTGAAGGTACTCCTCCAAGATGGCAGCTCGTTGGGGCCGTGCGTTATCATTTTAAAAAATGGTTCAATTGGCTGTAAGCACTATGGGACTTAACATCTGAGGTCATCAGTCCCCTAGAACTACTTAAACCCAACTAAACTATCACACACATCCATGCCCGAGGCAGGATTCGAACCTGCGACCGTAGCAGCAGCGTGGTTCCGGAGTGAAGGGCGTATAACCGCTCGGCCACAGCGGACGGCTTGCGTGGAAGAAGGTGGGACTCACTGCACCCCTGAAAAGGCGGACATACTGGTGCAAAAGGACGTCCCGATACACCTGACCTGTTACAGTTCCTCTGTCTAAGACATGCAGCGGTGTACGTGCACCAATCATAATCCCACCCCACACCATCGAACCACGAACTCCATACATTTCCCTTTCAAGGACATTAAGGGGTTGGTATCTGGTTGCTGGTTCACGCCAGATGAAAGCCCGGCGAGAATCACTGTTCAGACTATACGTGGACTCAAAAAATGGCTCTTAGTACTATGGGACTTAACATCTTAGGTCATCAGCCCCCTAGAACTTAGAACTACTAAAACCTAACTAACCTAAGGACATCACATATATCCATGCCCGAGGCAGGATTCGAACCTGCGACCGTAGCAGCAGCGTGGTTCCGGAGTGAAGGGCGTATAACCGCTCGGCCACAGCGGACGGCTTGCGTGGAAGAAGGTGGGACTCACTGCACCCCTGAAAAGGCGGACATACTGGTGCAAAAGGACGTCCCGATACACCTGACCTGTTACAGTTCCTCTGTCTAAGACATGCAGCGGTGTACGTGCACCAATCATAATCCCACCCCACACCATCGAACCACGAACTCCATACATTTCCCTTTCAAGGACATTAAGGGGTTGGTATCTGGTTGCTGGTTCACGCCAGATGAAAGCCCGGCGAGAATCACTGTTCAGACTATACGTGGACTCAAAAAATGGCTCTTAGTACTATGGGACTTAACATCTTAGGTCATCAGCCCCCTAGAACTTAGAACTACTAAAACCTAACTAACCTAAGGACATCACATATATCCATGCCCGAGGCAGGATTCGAACCTGCGACCGTAGCAGTCCCGCGGTTCCGGACTGAAGCGCCTAGAACCGCACTACGTGGACTCGTCCGTCAACATAACCTGGGACCACTGTTCCAATGACCATGTACTGTGCTCTTGACACCAGGTTTCCCGGGCTCTCCTGTGACCAGGGGTCAGTGGAATGCACCTTGCAGGTCTCCGCGCGAATAAACCATGTCTGTTCTCAGTCGTCTGTAGAGTGTGTGCCTGGAGACAACTGTTCCAGTGGCTGCGGTGCGGTGAGGTCCTGAGCAAGGCTACGTGGAGTACTCCGTGGCCGTCTGCTGGCGCTGATGGTGAGATATCGGTCTTCTTGTGGTGTTGTGCACTGTGGACATCCGGTACTGTAGCGCCTAAACACGTTTCCTGTCTGCTGGAAACGTTACCATAATCCTGAAATCACACTTTGTGGCACACAGAGGGCCCGTGCTACGACCTGCTGTGTTTGACCAGCCTCCAGTCGCCCTAGTATTCTTCTCCTTATAAAATCAATATGTGTCGTTTGAGCCATTTTCAACACACAGTCACTATTAGCACGTCTGAAAACGTCTGCACACTTACTCGCTGCACCGTTCTCTGACATGCACCAACACACCTCTGCGTATGTGGACTGCTGCCAGCGCCACCGTGCGACGACCGCAGGTCAAATGCACCGCATGGTCACACCCCAAGGTGATTTAAACCCGCAAACCGCCCACCAGAGCGTTGTTTCACCATAAGTGTACTTATCTCCTCTTTCTAGCGGAAACACTAATCTCTACGATGGCATAATGGTCGCCCCGTTTCTGTACTGACGCCATCGATAAGGTCCAGCCTGTTTGTAGCCAAAATATTTGCACTGCGCGTGGGCTGCCGATGTAGACGCTCAAGGCAGTTTTCGGAAAACGTGGTTATTTACATGAAATGATTTTGCAGTTGCGAATATGGACTGCCATCAGCTGTGTAATGGAATGACAACAGTGAAGAATTGTGCCGGAGCGGGTTTCGAGTCCGGATTTCGCGCTCACCGAGAGTGGTCGCCCTACTAGTGAGCTACCCGAGCAGGGGTGACTGCCAGACCCTCCGTGTGTCGTCAACCAAGTGTCTACAGCCTGTACTCGCAGGTCCGTTATGCGTATTTCCGTACAGGGGAGATATGATGGATGTACGACTAGAGGCATGGTTGGCGACATATGGAAGTTTCGTGACAAATAAATATAAACATCTACAGCCGTTCTTATGATTTTATTTTATTTCGTAGCTACCAGTTTCAACGCTTCAGTGGGTCATCTCCGGGCTGTTTTTGATGCGGTACAGGTTGATATGATCCCCATGCATAACACATCAGTTGCCAGCACTACTGGATAATGTGCCAGCACTGCAACCATCAACTGCCAACTGAATCAGTTCGTATCCCAAATCACAGCTGCTGCCATCGGCCTCTACACTTGGAAACATCCAGGCAGCTTTTCAGCAAGCGGAAATAGTCACAGTCTACAACAAAATTTTTTTCTTATATTTCAATTCCAGTTTGTCTATTCTCAACTCTAGACGCCACAAATGAAAAAGCACTTCATCTCTTTCGTAGTTTTTATTAATTTTGTAGTTGTTGGAACACTGAATGTACTAATTAAATTATGCAAAGATGAAAATAGTTCGCACTGCCCATATGATGTACTAAAAATTTATTTACCTTCACATATTCCACCTTCAGTGCTTTTTAAATCACTTCACATATTTCTGGAATTATTTTGGTTAATGTGTACTGTGGTATTAGAGAGCTGTGTTGTAAACTAGAGTACCTCGCTCCTGCATCAACAAACTGCAGTCACTGTGGTGTCACCGCCAGACACCACACTTGCTAGGTGGTAGGCTTTAAATCGGCCGCGGTCCATTAGTATACGTCGGACCCGCGTGTCGCCACTGTCAGTGATTGCAGACCGAGCGCCGCCACACGGCAGGTATAGAGAGACGTCCTACCACTCGCCCCAGTTGTACAGCCGACTTTTACAGAGATGGATCACTGACAAATACGCTCTCATTTGCCGAGACGGTAGTTAGCATAGCCTTGAGCTACGTCATTTGCTACGACCTAGCAAGGCGCCATTACCAGTTAATATTGAGATTGTAAAACATGTACCGTCAAGAGCGATGTACACCAATTATGGATTAAAGTTAAGTATTCCAGCAGCAACGTACCTTATTGGCTATATTAATTACATTGTCCTGTTCCAGACCTCACGCCAGTTTGCGTGAGCTTAAACGCGTGCATTTCGGCCTCCTCTAGCAACACGGTGTTGGCTCTTCTGCCAACACATCAGTCAGACGGTGAGCCTGTCTTCTGCACGTACGGCATTGCTCCAGTGAGTATTCTATTTTGTAATACACCGAAGCGCCAAATAAAGTGGTATAGGTATGCGTATTCAAATACAGAGACGTGTAAACAGGCAAAATACTGCGCTGCGCTCGGCAACACACATATAAGACAAGTGTCTGGCGCAGTTGTTAGATCGGTTACAGCTGCTACAATGGCAGGTTATCAAGATTTAACAGAATTGAACGTGCGGCTATAGTCGGCGCATGACCGATGGGACACAGCATCTCCGAGGTAGCGATGATGTGGGGATTTTCCAGTACAACCATTTCACGAGTGTACGATGATTATCAAGAATCGGGTACAACATCAAATCTCCGACATCGCTGCGGCCGGGAAAAAACCATGCAGCAACGGGACCGACAACGACTGAAGAGAATCGTTCATACTGCCAGAAGTACAACTCTTCCGCAAAATGTTGCAGATTTCAATGCTAGGCCATCAGTAAGTGTCAGCGTGCGAATCGCTCAACGAAACATCATCGATATGGGCTTTCGGAGCCAAAGACCCACTGCTATACCCTTATGATGCCATGACACAGAGCTTTACACCTCGCCTGGGCCCGTCAACACCGACGTTGGACTGTTGATGACTGGAAGCATGTTGGATGGTGGGACGAGTCTCGTTTCAAACTGCATCGAGCAGATGGACGTGTACGGGTATCGAGAGAGCCTCATCAATCCATGGATCGTGCATGTCAGCAGGGGACTGTTCAAGCTGGTGGAGGCTCTGTAATGGTGTGGGACGTGTGGAGTTGGGCCCCGGATACGTCTAGATACCATTGAGGGGTGACACGTACGTAAGCGTCCTGTCTGATCACTTGCATCCATTCATGCCCATTCTGCGTTACGACGAACTTGGGCAATTCCAGCAGGGCAATGCGATACTCCACACGTCTAGCATTGCTACAGAGTGGCTCCAAGAGCAGTCTTCCGGTTTTAAACGCTTCCGCTGGCCACCAAACTCCCCAGACATGAATATTATCGAGCATATCTGGGATGCCTTGCAACGTGCTGCTCAGAAGATATCTCCACCCCTCGTACTCTTACGGATTTATGGACAGCCCTGCAGGATTCATGGTGTCAGTTCCCTCGAGCACTACTTCAGACATTACCAGAGTCCATGCCACGTCGTGCTGCGGCACTTCTGCGTGCTCGCGGGGACCCTACACGATATTAGGCATGTGTACCAGTTTCTTTGACTCTCGTAACAAATTTTGTTGAATGCTTCTATTATTTCTACATAATACCTGTGGCTTCACCCACGTGTGTCTCCTCTTTTTCCGCTGTTTTTATTCCAAATGCACGCACAACGCAATTGTGGTACAAGCAACTGCAGCGCATAAGTTGTTGTTTTTGTCCGCCATCTTGAAATCTGAGCCGGCCGAAGTGGCCGTGCGGTTAAAGGCGCTGCAGTCTGGAACCGCAAGACCGCTACGCTCGCAGATTCGAATCCTGCCTCGGGCATGGATGTTTGTGATGTTCTTAGGTTAGTTAGGTTTAACTAGTTCTAAGTTCTAGGGGACTAATGACCTCAGCAGTTGAGTCCCATAGTGCTCAGAGCCATTTGAACCATTTTTTTTTTTGAAATCTGAGGAAAAATATTACGATAGTGTAACATCCCTTTTTAGCGCCTTTGTCAAACAAATTTCACGAATATTTGCTTATATTTGTAAGGTAGCAGATTTTGCACCTTACATGATGCTAAATCAGTACTAATACACTGAATAATAATTGATAATTGGCCCACCGGTAGGAGAGAATGGACACAGAAAAGGAAGTTGTATGTGTGACGTCAGACTAACGAGATGGCCGCAGAGGCTGCAGGACGGCCGGACCCCTTTGTCGGCTGGCACTGCAGACCACCAAATACGTTCGGAGAGGCTGGGCCATCACAACAAGAAGCGAGAAGGAGCTATATGCGAAAGAGAGAAAGATGATTTCGCGCCGCAGTGGAAAATTTGCGGAAGACTGTGAAGGGATTGGCGCAGAGCGCGTAGACATACGTGTTAAAAGTTTGGCGGCAACAGTAACGGCGGGAGAAGTCTGTGTCGTGGGTGGGCACAAACGCGCACTGATACATGGAAGTCTGTGTCGTGATTGGCTACCAACGCGCACGGATCCATGCGGCGAAGAACGGCCAGGTTTGCAGAAACTCTGAAGGAGGACTCTGGGGTCGGCTGTGGACTAGAGCAGTCGCGGTGTCTGGCTGCCCTACTTGGAGAGCGTGGAGAGAATTAGGTTAGAGAAATTACCGGCAATGAGTCCAGTGGTTACTCTACAAGTCTGAATAGTTTAGAGCATACGACTACACACACGTAGCATTATCTGTTCCTCTGAGAAGAGAAGCAGATTTGTGCTAACTTGTGGTGTTCATATGCAATCTGAAGTGTACCTTTGCTGCAGCGCACTTCAGCCGACCAACTACTCTTGGCGTATGTGCAAGTAGCTTCAGTATTGACTAGTGACGGACTCCGTAATTGAACACTTGCGTACAGGAGTTTACGGACGCAAACCACGTCCACGTTTGAGATTAAAGCCAAGCTCGCTCACGGGAAAGAAGGCATCACGACGTTGGCTGGGCCGACCGTCGTAACCACCACGGAGAATTACGGCGATATTAGCAATCATCAGCCAAAGGAGGGCACTGTAATTCTAAATGAGTTCGTATTCCGCTAGCTCTTTGACTGGCGCTCTCTGAGTCTGTGTCCGTTCAGGCAGAACTGCAATAGAGTCACTTGCGGCTTCAGTGTTGACTTAAGGAGTTAGGAAACGATGATACATTGTACCAATGATAGGCTAGTGAGTGTACTAGATTGTCATGTTAGCCTAGAAATATTGCTCATCTTGTTTTCCGAATAAATCTTTATTTGGTATCATATGCTAATAACCGCATTATTGGTTCAAATGGCTTTGAGCACTATGGGACTTAACTTCTGAGGTCATCAGTCCCCTAGAACTTAGAACTACTTAAACCTAACTAACCTAAGGACATCACACAGATCCATGCCCGAGGCAGGATTCGAACCTGCGACCGTAGCGGTCGCGCGGTTCGAGACTGTAGCGCCTAGAACCGCTCAGCCACTCAGGCCAGCTAACCGGATAATTGATTTCGTAGCTAGCAATCACCATATTTTTGTTTAATAATTAGAGTGTAATGGTAATTTCAATGCAAATGATACTGGGGGCATCACCGCACGTTTAAACAGAGCCAACTTAAGTCAGATAGCAACTCATCGTCGACTAAGACTACCAATAGATATTTTTCAATATATCGATAATATTACAATAAACCCCCGTACGTTGCATGTGTCCTTGTCAATACCGGCCTCAGGCTGTACCACGGGGCATGCTGCGTCTGTAATGGTGACGTGCTAGCGGCTACCCAGTGGCTGACCTTTCTTTCAGGACTGCGAGAACAATGAGCGACGTGCGTGGCGAGACCGCGCGAGACGGGAAGAGAATGAGTGCGTGAGACGTGGAAGAGGAGGGGAGGGGACGGAATTAGATAGAAGGGAGGGGGCGAGGCAGAAAGAGGAGGAGGCGCGCGTATTCGCGAACAATGGCTCCGCCGAGACGTCTGGGAATGTTGATGGAGACCAGATTTACGTTCCGGCAGCTCATTAACGTCCCGTCTCACAGGCGGGTGGGGGGCAAAGGACAACAAAGGCTCTGCTCTGCCCCCCCCCCCCCCTCACACCAAGTCCGCATCACCAACGTCCAGCCTTCTCGCGTAACTCGGCAATAAGAGAGTAGCTAGCTGCCTCCACTGCCTTCTCACGTACTTGAAACTTGCTCGTAAACTGTTAAGCGGGAGGCCACACGAAACCGAGCAGAGAGCGTGCAAGTTTTATGTCTGAACTTAAACCGCGAGTACGATGCACTGCCTCTATTCTATATCTTCGTGCCGGCCGTTGTGGCCGAGCGGTTCTAGGCGCTTCAGTCTGGAACCGCACGACCGCTACGGTCGCAGGTTCGAATCCTGCCTCGGGTATGGATGTGTGTGATGTCCTTCGGTTAGTTAGGTTTAAGTAGGTCTAAGTTCTAGGGGACTGATGACCTCAGCTGTTAAGTCCCATAGTGCTCAGAGCCATCTGAACTATATCTTCGTCACTGAATAGCTGAAGCGGTGCACGGTACCGGCTACAGATTGCCTATCAAACGCCTTCATGGGCCAACAAAAATTTGGTTTTTAATGTTCCATGCAATTTAATATTCCATATTACTGACGAGGCAGGAGAAATACCCACAGACTTCAAGAAGAATATAATAATTCCAATCCCAAACAAAGCAGGCGTTGACAGATGTGAAAATTATGGAACAATCAGTTTAATAAGTCACGACTGCAAAATACTAACGCGAGTTCTTTACAGACGAATGGAAAAACTGGTAAAAGCCGACCTTGGGGAAGATCAGTTTGGATTCCGTAGAAATGTTGGAGCACGTGAGGGAATACTAACCCTACGACTTATCTTAGAAGAAAGATTAAGAAAAGGCAAACCTACGTTTCTAGCATTTGTAGACTTAGAGAAAGCTTTTGACAATGTTGACTGGTATACTCTCTTTCAAATTCTGAAGGTGGCAGGAGTAAAATACAGGGAGCGAAAGGCTATTTACAACTTGTACAGAAACCAGATGGCAGTTATAAGAGTCGAGGAGCATGAAAGGGAAGCAGTGGTTGGGAAGGGAGTGAGACAGGGTTGTAGCCTCTCCCCGATGTTATTTAATCTGTATATTGAGCACGCAGTAAAGGAAACAAAAGAAAAATTTGAAGTAGGTATTAAAGTCCACGGAGAAGAAATAAATACTTTAAGGTTCGCCGCTGTCAGAGACAGCAAAGGATGTGGAAGAGTAGGTGAACGGAATGGACAGTGTCTTAAAAGGGAGGGTAATGGAATGTAGTCGAATTAAGTTGGATGATGCTGAGGGAATTAGATTAGGAAATGAGACACTTAAAGCAGTAAAGGAGTTTTGCTATTTGGGGAGCAAAATAACTGATGATGGTCGAAGTAGAGAGGATATAAAATGTAGACTGGCAATGGCGAGGAAAGGATTTCTGAATAAGAGAAATTTGTTAACATCGAGTATTGATTTAAGTGTCAGGAAGTCGTTTCTGGAAGTATTTGTACGGAGTGTACCCATGTATGGAAGTGAAACATGGACGATAAATAGTTTGGACAAGAAGAGAATACACTCCTGGAAATGGAAAAAAGAACACATTGACACCGGTGTGTCAGACCCACCATACTTGCTCCGGACACTGCGAGAGGGCTGTACAAGCAATGATCACACGCACGGCACAGCGGACACACCAGGAACCGCGGTGTTGGCCGTCGAATGGCGCTAGCTGCGCAGCATTTGTGCACCGCCGCCGTCAGTGTCAGCCAGTTTGCCGTGGCATACGGAGCTCCATCGCAGTCTTTAACACTGGTAGCATGCCGAGACAGCGTGGAAGTGAACCGTATGTGCAGTTGACGGACTTTGAGCGAGGGCGTATAGTGGGCATGCGGGAGGCCGGGTGGACGTACCGCCGAATTGCTCAACACGTGGGGCGTGAGGTCTCCACAGTACATCGACATTGTCGCCAGTGGTCGGCGGAAGGTGCACGTGCCCGTCAACCTGGGACCGGACCGCAGCGACGCACGGATGCACGCCAAGACCGTAGGATCCTACGCAGAGCCGTAGGGGACCGCACCGCCACTTCCCAGCAAATTAGGGACACTGTTGCTCCTGGGGTATCGGCGAGCACCATTCGCAACCGTCTCCATGAAGCTGGGCTACGGTCCCGCACACCGTTAGGCCGTCTTCCGCTCACGCCCCAACATCGTGCAGCCCGCCTCCAGTGGTGTCGCGACAGGCGTGAATGGAGGGACGAATGGAGACGTGTCGTCTTCAGCGATGAGAGTCGCTTCTGCCTTGGTGCCAATGATGGTCGTATGCATGTTTGGCGCCGTGCAGGTGAGCGCCACAATCAGGACTGCATACGACCGAGGCACACAGGGCCAACACCCGGCATCATGGTGTGGGGAGCGATCTCCTACACTGGCCGTACACCACTGGTGATCGTCGAGGGGACACTGAATAGTGCACGGTACATCCAAACCGTCATCGAACCTATCGTTCTACCATTCCTAGACCGGCAAGGGAACTTGCTGTTCCAACAGGACAATGCACGTCCGCATGTATCCCGTGCCACCCAACGTGCTCTAGAAGGTGTAAGTCAACTACCCTGGCCAGCAAGATCTCCGGATCTGTCCCCCATTGAGCATGTTTGGGACTGGATGAAGCGTCGTCTCACGCGGTCTGCACGTCCAGCATGAACGCTGGTCCAACTGAGGCGCCAGGTGGAAATGGCATGGCAAGCCGTTCCACAGGACTACATCCAGCATCTCTACGATCGTCTCCATGGGAGAATAGCAGCCTGCATTGCTGCGAAAGGTGGATATACACTGTACTAGTGCCGACATTGTGCATGCTCTGTTGCCTGTGTCTATGTGCCTGTGGTTCTGTCAGTGTGATCATGTGATGTATCTGACCGCAGGAATGTGTCAATAAAGTTTCCCCTTCCTGGGACAATGAATTCACGGTGTTCTTATTTCAATTTCCAGGAGTGTAGAAGCTTTCGAAATGTGGTGCTACAGAAAAATGCTGAAGGTTAGATGGGTAGATCACATAACTAATCAGGAGGTACTGTATAGAATTTGGGGAGAAGAGCAATTTGTGGCACAACTTGACTAGAAGAAGGAATCGATTGGTAGGAGATGTTCTGAGGCATCATGGGATCACCAATTTAGTATTGGAGGGCAGCGTTGAGGGTAAAAGTCGTATAGGGAGACCAAGAGATGAATACACTAAGTAGATTCAGAAGGATGTAGGCTGCAGTAGGTACCGGGAGATGAAGAAGCTTGCACAGGATAGAGTAGCGTGGAGAGCTGCATCAAACCAGTCTCAGGACTGAAGACGACAACAACAACGAGTACTGAGGAAGAAACTTCTGAGAAGGTGCGGCATGTAGAACTGGCCATCGTACGCACCGCTTCCGTTCCAGTGCGTGCGTGCGCGTCAGTAATAATGGAAAAGGAGAATTCGGATTCCGAGAGGAATGCAGCACGGTCCACCAGGTGGCTCATCGAGCACATAAAACACGTCAAGCCAGGAGCATGAGGCGCAGCAGCGGAGCGGTCCTGCTCGACACTGGAAAAGCATTCGACAGGGTGTGGCATTCCGGTCTCATCTTCAGGCTGCATCAGTATAACTGCCCCAACCGTATCATCCGTACCACACCTTCATTCTTCCGCAACAGGACATTCTATGTTAATGTCACAGGAGCTACGAGTAATACTAGATCAATAGCGGCTGGAGTCCCACAAGGCTCGGTGCTGGGACCCATTCTCTATTCTATCTTCACAAATGATACCCCTAAAGGAAGTCACTTGTCTCTATTTGCAGATGACACTGCGCTGTACCGCAATACATAGCTAGAAAAATAGAACAACACGTGGAGAACATTCAGCAATGGGCAACCCAGTGGAAGATAACCAACAATGCGGAGAAGACGCAGGCCATACACTTCACATACAAAAGGACACCTCCTAACCTCCACATCAGGTTCAGAGATAAAAATCTCCCATGGTCAGACGAATGCCGGACATTTGCCACGCCGGACATTTGCCACACTTGCCCCTTCGCCAGGTAGCGATCCCTCAGGTAAGGGACGCCCTTCCTTGTACTTCTTCTGTCCGCTTTCAAACCGCCGTCTCCACATCTTACTCGATACAACCAGTACGTAAGGGACCTTCTTCTTCGACATCTTGGCCAAATACGGAGCTTCTTTTCCGATATCGAAATATTTACAACTTTTGGGAAACGAAAGCAATACCGACGATTATGTTAGTATGTAATTAGTTCTGCCAAGTATAAATATAGATCCCTCTGTCTCTACGGTAGCTTCCTTTCACGCTTACTGGTTGCAATAGAAACAGTCCATTGTCATGGGACCAACAAGAAGGGAACGCTGTAACGGGAATGCGAATATACGCTAATCGTTTCTTTTTGATCACTGCATTTGTGTCTACTTTAATTACTACAACTCCATGCCCAAAAGACAATAAAGAAAGCAGAAATGGGTATGTGAATGTTTGAAAAGAAGAACGACATACTCCATATTAATTTAGTCTCTAAAATGCGATATCCCTTGCGGCGAAACATTAGTTAATAAAGTGTAGCGGGACAATGTTCAAAACATGACTGAGAATACGTTCACTAAATAGAGATAGGAACATCTATGAGTGACATGTCATCTAAAGTCGACGTACAATTTTAAAATGTTAGAAATAAGGAAATGAAGTAATACAGAATGCTATGCTTGTAACGTACGTTGTTGTTCTACATTGTTTAGCTCTGGTATTTACAGGATCACTGAGAAAGCATCCTAGGTTTTGGAGAGAAAAGCCGTAATTGTAATGATCTGCACTACAACAGAAACAAGAAGCACAACTTAATGAAAAATAATGTAATGTGTGTTCCAGCTCACAAGCGACATTGAAGCAGATAGTTCCTGTGACTTAGTATGGGCAGAGGTTATATTCGACAACCTGAATAAATTAATAACTGGCTCCATTTACCGACCCCCACTCTCAGATGAAACAATTGCTGAACAGGCAAAGAAAACTTGAGTCTCATCACAAATAGGTACGCTACTCATACAATTAAAGTTGGCAGTGACTTCAATCTACCTTCTGTATGTTAACAAAAACACATCTTCTGACCCTACTGTAGATAGAAAACAACTTCCGTAATTCTTCTAAATGCTTTTCTTAAAATTATTGTGAACAGTTAGTTCACGAGGCCATTCAAATTGTAAATGGTTACGAAAACACACTTCATCTCTTAGCCACAAATAATACTGAGCATCATAACGGATACAGGGATTAGTGAACACACAGTCGTAGCGAGGCTCAATTCCGTAACAAACAAATTCACCAAATTAAACGCGAAATATATCTATTTATAAAAGCAACCAAAAATTCGGTTCACTTCTTTCTAAGAGACGGTCTCCCATCCTTCCAAACTATGTAAGTGAAGACCATATGTGGCTTGAGTTCAAAGAAATAGTATCAACAGCACTCTAGAGATTCATACCAAATAAATTAATAAGAGACGGAACTGATCCCCCATGGTACACAAAACATGACAGAAAGCTGCTGCAGGAGCACCGAAAAAGGCACGTATAATTTAGACGAAAGCAAAATCTTCAAGATTGGCGAAGTTTTACTGAGGCTCGAAACTTGGTCCGGATTTCAATGCGGGATGCATTTAATAGTTTCCACAACGAAACTCTCTCTAGAAATATGGCGGAAAGTCCAAAGAGATTCTGGCCCTGTGTTAAGTAAACCAGCGGAAGAGCTCAGTAAGCGATGGGGAGGAGGAGGAGGAGGGGGAGACAAGGGGCCCAACCCTTCCGAGCAGGTAAAATCGTGGCAAATGTCAGCATACCGGTCAGACACTGTCAAGTACCTTGGCATCAAGCTAGACAAGAGGTTGGCATTTCGAGACGATGTCACTGGCATCTGCAACAAAGCTACAGAACAATATTCAGGCTCTACCCCATCATAAAAGGCAATGGAATAAACACGCGAGCCAAAAAAAATATTTTTAAAACTATCATCGAACCAGCCATCACCTATGGGTCTGAAATCAGATAAATGGCCGCTGACACCAATATAGCAAAGGTACAAAGAGTACAAAACAAATTCATGAGAATTGCTACTGATGGTAGTCGGTACCAATCAAACAGAGACATCTACACAAATAATAACATACTTAAAATTCCAGAAATCATTCAAAAGAAATCGATAAAATTCTTTCCGACTCCAACCACCTACTCATCAGAAATTTCGGGCTAAATCCAACCAACCCCAGAAAAAAATTCTCTGTCATGGTCACTGCTACACTAATGGCCATTAAAATTGCTGCACCAAGAAGAAATGCAGATGATAAACGGGTATTCATTGGACAAATGTATTATACAAGAACTGACATGTGATTATATTTTCACGCAATTTCGGTGCATAGATCCTGAGAAATCAGTACCCAGAACAACCACCTCTGACCGTAATAACGGCCTTGATACGCTTGGGCATTGAGTCAAACAGAGCTTGGATGGCGTGTACAGCGTCAACACGATACCACAGTTCATCAAGAGTAGTGACTGGCGTATTGTGAGGAGCCAGTTGCTCGGCCACCATTGACCAGACGTTTTCAATTGGTGAGAGATATGGAGAACGTGCTGGCTAGGGCAGCAGTGGAATATTTTCTGTATCCAGAAAAGCCCGTACAGGACCTGCAACATGTGGTCGTGCATTATCCTGCTGGAATGTAGGGTTTCACAGGGATCGAAAGAAGGGTAGAGCCACGGGTCGTAACACATCTGAAATTAACGTCCACTGTTCAAAGTGCTGTCAATGCGAACAAGAGGTGGGCGAAACGTGTAACCAATGGCACTCCATACCATCACGCCGGGTGACAACGCCAGTATGGCGATGACGAATACGCGCTTCCAATGTGCGTTCACCGCGATGTCGCCAAACACGGATGCGACCATCATGATGCTGTAAACAGAACCTGGATTCATCCGAAAAAATGACGTTTTGCCATTCGTGCACCCAGGTTCGTCGTTGAGTACACCGTCGCAGGCGCTCCTGTCTGTGATGCAGCGTCAAGGGTAACCGCAGCCACGGTCTCCGAGCTGATAGTCCATGCTGCTCCAAACGTCGTCGAACTGTTCGTGCAGATGGTTGACTCACGGATCGAGACGTGGCTCCACGATCCGTTACAGCCATGCGGAGAAGAAGCGTGTCATCTCGACTGCTAGTGATAGGAGGCAGTTGGGATCCAGCACGGCGTTCCGTATTACCCTCCTAAACCCACCGATTCCATATTCTGCTAACAGACATTGGATCTCGACGAACGCGAGCAGCAGTATCGCGATACGATAAACCGCAATCGTGATAGGCTCAATCCGACCTTTATCAAAGTCGGAAACGTGATGGTACGCATTTCTCCTCCTTACACGAGGCATCACAACAACGTTTCACCAGGCAACGCCGGTCAACTGCTGTTTGTGTATGAGAAATCGGTTGGAAACTTTCCTCATGTCAGCACGTTGTAGGTGTCGCCACCGGCGCCAACCTTGTGTGAATGCTCTGAAAAGCTAATCATTTGTATATCACAGCATCTTCTTCCTGTCGGTTAAATTTCGCTTCTGTAGCACGTCATCTTCGTGGAGTAGCAATTTTAATGGCCAGTAGTGTAGTAACTTTACCATACCATGATAAATATCACACGACTAACGCAAGCACCATAACACTCACGCACCAACATCAAATATATATCCACAATCACGACATTCCCATCACATTACTTCGATACCATAATCATCAGACAGAAGGGAGGGATCACAGCCGATCCGTCGAACACAGTTCAGTACCTGTCAGACCGGCCCCCCGCCCAAACAGTCGTACACGGACTGAGCATTTGCTCCGGTGTACCGACACTGCACGGAACTCTGCTGTCGTGTAAGGTATCCTCAGCCGCAGCCATTGAACCGTCCGAAACCAGCTGAGAAAAAGGCCTTATTGTGTGAAGCCTGGCTAGTGTGAGCGTGTCATCATGCCGTACTCGTGTTTGCTACGCGACGGGTTGCCATTGTTGAAGTGTTCACTCGCACTGGAGCTTCTGTGAAAACAATGAACTTGTTTCAGGAGAAGTTTCCACGAGGTTCTGTGCCAGCAACAGGAATCATATAAGAATTGATTGAAAAATGGCGGTGAACGGGATCGGTTCAAATGCTCCGAGGAACAGCCAACCACATGTCTGCGCATCTAAATTAAAGAGGCAGGTGCAACAGGTAATGACAAGAAGTCGTTGGAAGTCAACCAGGAGATTGGGTCAACAGGTTCATGCGCCTGAGAGAAATTGCAGCCTGAAGTTAACCAGGTAAGTGTTGTGCAAGAACTCAAAGGGCCTGACCTGCAGAACAGAGCGCACGGCTGTTCAGAAATGTCGCCAGTGGTGCCTTCCACCCACTGAGGCTCACCGTCTGGACGCGCGGGCACCTGCGCACGTACTGGGTCACGTGATGTATCCACAGATCATCCCGATCTTACTAACAGTTATACTGAATGGGCTGCTATTTAATATCGTCTCTTGCAAAGAACTATTCTCTCTATTTTGCAGATTCCTATTTTCAAAAAGGACAAAGCTAACAGGTTTTACTCTTTCGTAAAGATTTATGTTGGAAATATCAGTTTCAAGCAACTTTTCCTTTTCAGAAATGGTTCAAATGGCTCTAAGCACTATGGGACTTAACACCTGAGGACATGAGTCCCCTAGAACTTAGAACTACTTAAACCTAAGCTAAGGACATCACACACATCCATGTCCGAGGCAGGATTCGAACCTGCTACCGTGGCAGCAGCGCGGTTCCGAGCTGAAGCGCTTAGTGCCGCTCGGCCACAGCGGCCGGCTTTCGTCTTCAGGTATATTGCGGTTGGTTTCTGTTGTCAGGACAACCAGAGATGCTCACGCGTACTTCTGAACAGTCAAGCGCGCAATAGCGTTAAGCACGTCTCTGATTGGCGTAGCTTAACTATCAAAATAATACGCTTTTCACTACTCATCTTTCAATAAATTTTAAAAACTCTCAAGAATTTTCAGATTGTCTGTAACTAATCTCTCTGTTTTAAAAAAAACTCACTCTCAATCACGTCTTTAAGGGCGAAAAACTGAGCTATTATCTTTCTCCAATGTTTCTTTGTTGTGCATCATTTAACCCTTTATCTCTCCATTTAGCTGATTAGGATCTTGATTCAGTTTTGATAATCAGCTTCAAGCATGCACACTTCCAAAATAAGAATCTTCAACAGCAGGGTTTTTTTTTTCTTTTCACAGTAATTACCTCCTCCATTGGTGTATTGATAATTCTTCACAATACGCATATAATGCTCTACACTTCCCTCCAACGACTGACTTCAACAGAATACAACATGAACTGAAAAAAATTACGATAGTAACAAGTTCTTTGTCATATTAACAATGTTATAATTCATTCCGTGTTGAATCTGCTGGTCCTGTGATGTCGTCCTCTGGGGCGGCGTGGCTTGTACAGCGACCAACTTACGAAGCTGCCGCTACGGCGCTGCTGCCAGCCCGCCTTCGTTCTTCCAGCGTCCTCGAACACATGGAACATAAGAACACAAAAAACACTGCACACAGTACATATTTTACATAATTTTAACCTGTTACATTTATGAATATTAACGACGAAACTACATGCTACTTCATATACACTGAAGCGCCAAAGAAACTGGTATAAACATGCGCATTCAAATACAAGATATGTAAACACGCGGAATAGGGCGCTGCACTAGGCAACGTCTATGTAGGACAAGTATCTGGCGCAGTTGTTAGGTCGGTTACTGTTGCTACAATGACAGGTTATCAAGATTTAAGTGAGTTTGAACGTGGTATTATAGTCGGCCCACAAGCGATGGGACACAGAATCTCCTAGGTAGCGATGAAGTGGGGATTTTCCCGTACGAGCATTTCACGAGTGTATCGTGAATATCAGGAACCCGGTAAAACATCTAATCTCCTAAGTCGCTGCGGCCGGAAAAAGATCCTGCAAGAAAGGGACCAACTGCGACTGAAGAGAATCGTCCAACGTGACAGAAGTGCAGCCCTTCCGCAAATTGCTGCAGATTTCAATGCTCGGTCATCAACAAGTGTCAGAGTGCAAACCATTCAACGAAACATCATCGATATGACCTTTCCGAACCGAAGATCCATCGTGTACCCTTGATGACTGCGTGACCCAAAGCTTTACGACCTGGATGTCAGCAGGGGACTGATCGAGCTGGTGGAGGCTCTGTAATGGTGTGGGGTGTGTGGAACTGGTGTGATATGGAATTCCTGATACGCCTAGATACGATTCTGACAGGTGACATGTACGTAAGCATCCTGTCTGATCACTTGCATGCATTCGTGTCCATTGTGCATTACGACGGACTTGGGCAATTCCAGCAGGACAATGCGACACCGCCGGCCCCGGTGGACGAGCGGTTCTAGGCGCCCAGTCCGGGACCGCGCGACTGTTACGGTCGCAGGTTCGACTCTTGCCTCGGGCGTGGATGTGTGTGATGTCCTTAGGTTAGTCAGCTTTAAGTAGTTCTAAGACTAGGGAACTGATGACCTCAGATGTTAAGTGCCATAGTGCTCAGAGCCATTTGAACCAATGCGACACCCCACTCGTCCAGAACTGCTATAGAGTGGCTCCAGGAACACTGAGTTGAAACACTGCCACTGGCCACCAAACTCCGCAGACATGAACACTTTTGAGCATATGCGGGATGCTTTGCAACGTGCTGTTCAGAAAAGATTTCCACTCCTCTGGACTCTTACGAGGTTTTGGGCAGTCCTGCAGGGTTCATTGTGTCAGTTCCCTCCAGTACTACATCACAAATAAGTCGAGTCTATGCCAAGTCGTGTTGCGGAACTTGGTGCGTGTTTGTGGGGGCCCTACACGGTATCAGAGAGGTGTACCAGTTTCCTTAGCTCTTCAGTGTATTATAGTATTCTTACCGCAAGGTCATACAGCGAACAGCGTTCTTGAAGGGAGACTGTGCCGATTGGCAATAAGTGTGCGATATTCACTGAAGAATGTCAGCACATTGTGAGTGGCGCGACGTGCTTCCGCCTGCCTGGGTACATAAATTCCCAAAACAACCGGTACGGGCGACAGAAAAGTCATGCGCGCTTCACCACGCACCCTTGCATAACGAACAGATTGCCACTGGGTGAACCATTTCCGCCATACGCGTTATGGGGCCGATATTCTTTGAGGCGACAGTGAACACTGACTTGTATTTGGGAATCCTGGAGGAGTTTTATTCAAACTTGACGGCAGAGTTATGTTATTCCAGCAGGATGGTCCACGACGCCACACATTACCTGCATCATTATCCCGTCTGCATGATATGTTTACACCAGAGAGGACAATCAGCAAAGGCTTGTGACCTACACGGTCCACATACTTCTTCACTTGTAACTTTGACTTGTTTGGACAGTCAAAGGGAAGAGTATACGAAAAAGGTCCACACACATTTGACGAATTCAAGACTAGTATCCACGATTTCATCAATAGCTTCATAACAAACGAACTGACAGGGGTATATACGAAATCGAGTGTGCTAATATGTCTGCTGCAGTGGGCGAATGGCACTTTCAGCAGCTACTGAGAAAGTGAGTAGTCACGAAACTTCCTGCCAGATTAAAACTGTGTGCCGGACCGAGACTCGATCTCGGGACCCCCAGGCTGTCGATAAGCCATGTCTCCGCAATACCCTTTCTTCCAGGAGTGCTAGTTCTGCAAGGTTCGCAGGAGAGCTTCTGTGAAGTTTGGAAGGTAGGAGAAGAGATACTGGCAGAACTAATGCTGTGAGGACCGGGCGTGAGTCGTGCTTGGGTAGCTCAGTTGGTAGAGCACTTGCCCGCGAAAGGCAAACATCCCGAGTTCGAGTCTCGGTCCGGCACACAGTTTCAATCTGCTAGGAAGTTTCATACCAGCGCACACTCCGCTATAGAGCGAAAATTTCATTCTACTGAGTAATCATATTCAATACCAGACATTCGTTTTATATTAGTGTGTTTACTTTACTGGCCGGTTTTGCGAGACGCGCCCTGTACTTTTGGAGCACAACATTGTTTGACAGTGAGATATGGACTGTGGGAAAACCGGAATCGAAGCATTTGAGATGTTGTGCTGCAGAAGAATGTTGAAAATTAGGTGGACTGATAAGGTGAGGAATTAGGTGGTTCTCTTAAGAATGGGCGAGGAAAGGAGTGCGTGGAAAACACTGACAAGACGAAGGGACAGGGCGATACGACATTTGTTAAGACAATAGGCATTAAGTTCCGTGGTGCTAAAGGGAACTGTAGAAGATAAAAAGTGTACTGGAAGAGAGAGATGGGAATACGTCCAGCATATAACTGAGAATATAGGTTGCAAGTGCTGCTCTGAGATGAAAAGATTGGCACGAGACAGGAATTCGCGGTCGGCCGCATCAAACGAGTCACAAAACGGATGATTTAAATATAAAAAAAATAATCGACCAAGTTTAAAGATGCGGAATTCTGGCATAATTCACTCATTAAGAGATATAATCTCAATTCAAAGTTTTAACATAGTATGTGTGTAAAATTGGTTCCATTCCATACTGGGCGCCGAGTACAGCAATCGTTTATGAATTTCTTGAAATAAGACAGTCTCGGTTGCAAAATCGTTTTTATTCACAGGACACGATGCGTTTCTCCCTTTTGGGACATCATCGGATTGGCGTAAAATTAATGTGGAAAACCAACATTCGTCCATTAATGCCTACATATGGCATTAAGACAAAATTTTATAAGGAACCACCGTCCTATCGTCACGAGATAAATAAAACCATTACGGAATGTAACAGTGAGGCAACCGCGTTCCGGCGTATACAGCATGGAGCGTTGCGTACAGCTGACAAATAGTAGATAAAGCGGTAAAGAATAGGATACGTAGCCCTGCAAGCCAGTCACACAAACATGGACGAACGTTGGTTTTCCACTGTCATTTTTACGCTTACCGAACGAGTGCTGTCACTCTCAAATACTGGGTGAATATAGTCAGGGTAATTTGCGCGCCGTGAGTTACGCTGCCTCGAGACATACATACTGCCTTGAAGTAAGTTTATCGTCGACTACGCTTTCATCGTTTACTATATTTTCGCTGTCCGAGCAGTAAAACGTCACCGTGACGTATGATTGATTTCTTCTTTACTACTAATAATATTCGCGACCCATTTTGCAGAAACATCACAACGTACCACTGGATATGCCTGCAACACTGTGCCATAGCACGACGCACGATTCTGGAGATGTGGCGCCGTAAACACTGAAATGCGTGAAAAACCAGCTTCTGCTTAAAACGGAGAGCGCAAAATAGCCATGCCACACTCATCCAGTGTTTGCTAATGAGAGCACTAAGCTGCTTAAGAGAAAAAAAGAACTTTAAACTTCATTTGAAAGCATCCCTGCCGGCCGCTGTGGTCGAGCGGTTCTAGGCGCGCAGTCCGGAACCGCGCGTCTGCTACGGTCGCAGGTTCGAATCCTGCCTCGGGCATGGATGTGTGTGACGTCCTTAGGTTAGTTAGGTTTAAGTAGTTCTAAGTTCTAGGGGACTGATGACCACAGATGTTAAGTCCCATAGTGCTCAGAGCCAGCCAAAGCATCCCTAAACGTATTTTCGCTTACGTGCTTAACATCATATACTTAACACATCAACTCATTTGCAAAGTAGTGACACATTGCAGGCTGGTTTTTTTTTTTTATATGGGAGTCAGATTCGTTAAAGGCTCAGAGTTTGGATGTTTACTGATTGGATTCGAACCTGACTTGTGTGAAATGTTAATCTACTGAGTTCAGTCTTTGGAAAACAGTTAACATCAATTTAACCCTTTCAGACCTGAATTATTCCTGGAGGGGGGAATTTTTTGTGTGGTAATGCTCTCAGGTGATTTTTTTTAGTGATTTTATAAAGAGACGCCTTTAGCAGTGCGATCGACTTTTTGAAATTATATATACCGCGATAGAGATTAAGATACAAGGTATCACGTACAACAGCCATTCACCCTGCTGCTCCCTAGTTTGCGAGTAACGGACGAAAAAAATTCTGAATTTTGTGTGACACCGAACAGCGTTAAAGAAGTTCCGTTATATAGTCTGCTTGCGTGGTACAATGGATAAAATAAAAGCATCACATGCAGGAGGTTGTGAGTTCGAAAAAAAATCTTGTTAGGTTCATTAATTTTTTATTTTTATCTTTACATCTTTATCGAAACATCGATCATTATTTTTTTCAGTTCATTGGTTTAAATATAATTTTTCATTTCTATTCCTCTGTCACATCATTTTATTCGCCATATGAACTTTTCATCTGTTTCATTTGTTTCATTTTTTCTATATATCATTCTTTTCCCAACTGCAATTTTTGTAAATATGTATTTAATTATATTTATCTCTTATAATATTCAATTACTTGAAAATTTTGATCTATCGGTTAAAAAACAAAAGACGAAATCAATTTACATTTGTGCAATGGTGTGAAAATTGTATTTTTGTTACCAGACGTGGAATTTTTTTTGCAGAGTAATCGTCGTACAAACATTTAAACGTAATATAAATACTTATGGCACTACGTCAAAGTAAAGCAGATGAAAATTTAAATGAAAGATGGGTTTATAAGTAAATCGCAATTTATGCAAAATTAGAAATAGATATAGTGAACCCAATAATGTGGACGAAAAAACCGAGTGATAAAACAAAAGAAATTAGATCGAAATTAATACAAAAATTAATTAAAACACATGAATAAAGATTGCAAGTGGAGAAACAACTGTAGGAAGGAAAATTAGAACAAATGAAGTAGGTGGTGCTATGGTTAAAATTATGTTACAAAGGTGTCGAATTAAAAGAATGTCATTTGAAACAATTAAGTGAATGAAAATAATGATCGAAGTCATTTCGTAAAAGATTTAAAAACAAAACAAAAATTAGTGGCGCTGAAAAGTTTCGAATCCACAACCTCCTGTACGTGAAGCTGTTATTCTATCCGTTGTACCGCACAACCAGATTGAATAACCCACCTTTTTTTACAACTATTGAGTGTCACAGCAAATTCCGAATTTCTTTTTTCGTCAATTAGTCGCAAACGAGGGCCCACCAGAGCGAATGGCCGCAGTGGGGATCCTAACCCACACCACCGTAAAGGTAATCATCCTGTGGTGTTGTAATTCTCCTTGTTATGTCGGTGCTCGCTACGAAATGGGAAGACGAATTCCGCCTTAAGCAAAACATTTCTTTTTTGTTTTGTTTCACCCAGACATGTTTTAGTAAATTTTGCGCTGTCTTCAGTGGGTTATTTTTTATTTTCTAACTGTAAAATTGTTGTTACATATTAACATTCAGCGAAACGTTTGGTACATAATATTTACAATTGTGGCCATAGGCCACGAAATCGGGCTATTCACTTCGCTAACAACGCATGAGAAAGCACCACAATATCAAGAACGTAAGTTACACGCGAAAAACGTGATATATACTAATTTCCTTTTGTAAATTCATAATAAACAGAAAAATAAAAAATTACGTTTTGCTGTTTGCAGATGAGAAGTTGCAGATTGTATAGCAGATTAGCTACCAAAATAAATGTCCAATAGTATCATGTAAGGTATGTAAACTAAGGCATACATCCACTCTTTTTGCCAATTAGCTATAAACAGAACTTCGACATAATGTCATAAACAACACACAGTGCGTCAGGTCGTTAATAAATACCCCAACTATGAACAAATATATATACAACGTTTTACAACAATTATTCACTCACAGCTGTAAGTATTGTGTACCAAATGTTTCGCTAAATGTCAATATGTAACAACAATTTTACAATTAGAAAATAAAAAATAACCCACTGAAGATAGCACAAAATGTGCTGAAACACGTCTGGGTGAAACAAAACAGAATAAGGTGGCTTGCATAAGGCGGAATTCCTCTTCCCAAACCGAAAAGGTAGTTTCAAAAAGGCGATCGCATCACTGGGGACCTCTAGTCGTTAGATGAAAGATTTAGACAAAAATATACACTACAGGCCATTAAAATTGCTACACCACGAAGATGACGTGCTACAGACGCGAAATTTAACCGAAAGGAAGAAGATGCTGTGATAAGCAAATGATTAGTTTTTCAGAGCATTCACACTGGGTTGGCGCCGGTGGCGAAACCTACAACGTGCTGACATGAGGAAAGTTTCCAACCGATTTCTCATACACAAACAGCAGTTGACCGGCGTTGCCTGGTGAAACGTTGTTGTGATGCCTCGTGTAAGGAGGAGAAATGCGTACCATCACGTTTCCGACTTTGATAAAGGTCGGATTATAGCCTATCGCGACATTGCTGCTCGCGTTGGTCGAGATCCAATGACTGTTAGCAGAATATGGAATCGGTGGGTTCAGGAGGGTAATATGGAACGCCGTACTGGATCCCAACGGCCTCGTATCACTAGCAGTCGAGATGACAGGCATCTCATCCGCATGGCTGTAACGGATCGTGCAGCCACGTCTCGATCCCTGAGTCAACAGATGGGGACGTTTGCAAGACAACAACTATCTGCACGAACAGTTCGACGACGTCTGCAGCAGCATGGACTATCAGCTCGGAGACCGTGGCTGCGGTTACCGTTGACGCTGCATCACAGCAGGAGCACCTGCGATAGTGTACTCGACGACGAACCTGGGTGGACGAATGGCAAAACGTCCTTTTTTCGGATGAATCCTGGTTCTGCTTACAGCATCACGATGGTCACATCCGTGTTTGGCGACATCGCGGTGAACGCACATTGGAAGCGTGTATTCGTCAGCGCCATACTGGCGTATCACCCGGCGTGATGGTATGGGGTGTCATTGGTTACACGTCTCGGTCACCTCTTGTTCGCAATGACGGCACTTTGAACAGTGGACGTTAAATTCAAGCTGTGTTACGAACCGTGGCTCTACCCTTCATTCGATCCCTGCGAGACCCTACATTTCTACAGGATAACGCACGACCGCATGTTGCAGGTCCTGTACGGGCCTTCCTGGATACAGAAAATGTTCGACTGCTGCCCTGGCCAGCACGTTCTCCAGATGCCTCACCAATTGAAAACGTCTGGTCAATGGTTGCCGAGTAACTGGCTCGTCACAATATGCCAGTCACTACTCTTGATGAACTGTGGTATCGTGTTGAAGCTGCATGGGCAGCTGTACTTGTACGCACCATCCAAGGTCTGTTTGACTCAATGCCCAGGCGTATCAAGTTCGTTATTACGGCCAGAGGTGGTTGTTCGGGGTACTGATTTCTCAGTATCTATGCACCCAAATTGCGTGAAAATGTAATCAAATGTTAGTTCTAGTATAATATATTTGTCCAATGAATACCCGTTTATCATCTGCATTTCTTCTTGGTGTAGCAATTTTAATGGCCAGTAGTGTATATGCGTTTTCAAAATATTCTTTGTGCACTTGGGTTCATTTTTTGGAGCACAGTAAGTAATTCTGAAATATTCTGTACTGTAAGAAACATTCAGTAACTGCGATGAAAAATTACGATAACAGTATTAAATTACAGAGTGGAATACAGCGAACCAATCATATCCGTGTATTCTGGTGATCACGAGATGCTGCGCACTGCTGATGTCCAGCAGTTGGTAGCACTGGCACGTGATGAAAAGGTTGAACAGCCACAAACGTATACCTCAAGCTTATATTGGGAAGAAACTGCTTCCGTTGCAGCCAAGACACAGTAAAAGTTAATGTATATAATTGTAGTCCGAGAGTCTGAAAGGCTTAACAACTGCGAAAATTTTTGGTGTTGTTTTATCCTTTAAAAGTGGGTGATGAAAGCCTACGACTTTAAAAGAGTGGATTAATTTACAACTTACGTTTAGTTGTTGCCAGTCACCATTTTCCTTTGCGAGAACTATACGGAAAGTCTACATCTACATCTACATCTACATACATACTCCGCAATCCACCATACGGTGCGTGGCGGAGGGTACCTCGTACCACAACTAGCATCTTCTCTCCCTCTTCCACTCCCAAAGAGAACGAGGGAAAAATGACTGCCTATATGCCTCTGTACGAGCTCTAATCTCTCTTATCTTTGTGGTCTTTCCGCGAAATATAATTTGGCGACAGTAAAATTGTACTGCAGTCAGCCTCAAATGCTGGTTCTCTAAATTTCCTCAGTAGCGATTCACGAATAGAACGCCTCCTTTCCTCTAGAGACTCTCACCCGAGCTCCTGAAGCATTTCCGTAACACTCGCGTGATGATCAAACCTACCAGTAACAAATCTAGCAGCACGCCTCTGAATTGCTTCTATGTCCTCCCTCAATCCTACCTGATAGGGATCCCAAACGCTCGAGCAATACTCAAGAATAGGTCGTATTAGTGTTTTATAAGCGGTCTCCTTTACAGATGAACCACATCTTCCCAAAATTCTACCAATGAACCGAAGACGACTATCCGCCTTCCCCACAACTGCTGTTACATGCTTGTCCCACTTCATATCACTCTGCAATGTTACGCCCAAATATTTAATCGATGTGACTGTGTCAAGCGGTACACTACTAATGGAGTATTCAAACATTACGGGATTCTTTTTCCTATTCATCTGCATTAATTTACATTTATCTATATTTAGAGTTAGCTGCCATTCTTTATACCAATCACAAATTCTGTCCAATCATCTTGTCATCAAGACAGGGCCGATCGGTCGCAAAACGGAGACCACACTGAAACTGAAAGATGTTTTACGTGTAACAATTAGCTACACCTTGCAGCTGCTTCTCTACACAGTCACCACTCCGACTTAGACATTTGTCGTAGCGTTGTACCGACTTTTGGGTAGCCTCGTCATAGGAGACAGCCGCCTGTTGCTTCCTGCCAATTCTCTACGCCCGACTAGAGCTCGTTGTTTGTCCCAAAATGTCTTCATAGCCAGCGGTTCGTGTGACCACAGATGAAACTCAGGGAGAGTTAATTCCGGGCTGTATTGTGGGTGATCAAATACTTCCCATCGAAAACGCTGCAGGAGCATCTTCGTTGCTCCTTCAGAGTGCGGCCGAGAACTGTCATGCAGAAGGGAGTTTATGAGTTACGTTGTGTAGGCTGCATCGTATCAGGTGAAACCCCTAAAAGGCATTCACACTTGGCGCGAGACGCTATTTTCTAGGCAGAACTGAAGAGAGCGACTGGACGCGTTCGACAGGCATGCTAGAGACACTGCCCAACACAATCTGTGCAAAGCTTCAACAGATTTACATACTGGTTTCTATTTTGCAATCTTTCGGACCTTACTTTCCAAATGACACTAGTACTCCTTACACGACGCGTTTTAGGAAATGATTCCCTCTTTCAGATGGTTTTTCGTGTATTACGGCATTCATACTTGACGATTTAGATATAGAAGCTGCAACTACAAGAAAACTGCAAGCAAAATCTTTTTGCTAAATTCGACATTAACTATGTATAAAGATCCATCATTATTTACAAAATTGCGCGTGTTAATGTATTACAATAAAATGCAACATAACATTGCAGAAGGTTACACATCAAAAACATCATGCATAAACGGCACAATATACAAAAAAAAGGCTCTCGAAAATGGGAATAATTTCCCTAAAATTGTTGTGCAAAGGCCGGCCGGAGTGGCCGAGTGGTTCTTGGCGCTACTGTCTGGAACCGCGCGTCCGCTACGGTCGCAGGTTCGAATCCTGCCTCGGGCATGGATGTGTGTAATGTCCTTAGGTTAGTTAGGTTTAAGTAGTTCTAAGTTCTAGGGGACTGATGACCTGAGAAGTTAAGTCCCATAGTGTTCAGAGCCATTTGAACCATTTTTGTTGTGCAAGAAATAACTAAAAGAAAATGTGGCTGTGCGCAGAAAATCTTATCTTATACAAAAGTCTACTGCAAATTATGTCCTGGAACTCAGTCTACTTGTGAGCTGGACATGTAGTTAGTGCAGCGGACAGCCCTGGGTAGCTCTTGGCCATCTTGTGGGCTTGTACTACCACCAACTTACCTTATACGCTGAAAGATGATACATATATGTACCACTATATGTCACACATGCAGATGAGTGAGTTACACGAGGGCCAGATTGTGATTAGGGGAACGATAGTATGACTGTTATGGCAAAATCACGCTCGAGGTTTACAAGATGTTTGATAGGCGGCTTGGTGCTGATTCTAGCTGCGTAACGGAAACTACAAGTCCAGGATCCATTACATTATTTAATATTTGTCATAAACATAAGGATCGTACAAGTGATATTCGAGGGATGGAAGTTAACTAGTGGCAGCTCACAACCGATACCAAAGAGTTACACGTTTCCACCTGTTACTGTCCTTCAAAGTAGTCACCAGCGTTTTGTAGAATCCGTTGCCAGCGATGTGGAAGCCGTAGTATACCGTTAGCAGAGCCTGTTGTGTTCATGGTGCGAATGGAATGGTGTACTGCCTGTCGAATCTCTGCAACAGTTCTGAAGCGAATGCCACGAAGTGGTTCCTTCATCTTCGGAATCAAATAAAAGTCACAAGCACTTAAGTCCGGGGAGTATGGTGGATGGTACAGTACTTCCCAGTCCCATCGACCGAACAGAGCAGCCACAGCTTGCGCTGTTATTTGTCCGCGCATTGTCGTGCAAAATGATGGGTGGGTTGCGCAGGAAGTGTCGCCGCTTCTTTCTCAAAGCTGGTCGCAAGTGATTATCCAAAAACGAACAGTAATACTGTGCATTGACCGTCTGCCGTGGAGGAACGTAATGCGTTAGGATAACACCATCACAGTCGTAACTTTCACCACGCACTCTGACGCACTTTCGCGGCGACCCATAATGACGCCATTCGTTGGATTGGTGTTTCAGTTTTGGCTCGTACGATGTGGCCCATGTCTCATCCAGTGTTATGATACGGCGTGAGTAAGCCTCTCCTTCGTGCTCATAGCGCTCCAAGTGCGTCTGAGCAGCGTCGTAACGCATCCATTTCTGCATTTCCGTCAAGTCATGCGGAGTCCATCGTGATGCAATTTTTCGCATGCCCAGAAGTTCTTTCAGGATGCGAAGCACAGTCGTATGCGCTAATCCGATTTCGTGGGCGAGCTCTCTGAAAGTACGGCGTCGATTACTGTCCAGTAACGCGGCAACAGCATGCACGTCTCCTTCAGAGACGCTAGGACGACCTGCCCGATGCATGTCTGCCACAGTTTGCCGACCTTCGCTGAAGGCTTTTACCCAACGTGCCACTGTTCTGTACGGCAATGAAGGCTTCGATGACACTGTCGTGCCGTACGACCTCTGGCACATTCAACCTTGATCCAACTCCGTTGTTCCTGTTCCGAAAACATATTCACACCGTTACGTTAGACCTCTCGCTGACAAGTGGCTGTGTTTCCCTCGATTGTGCGCACGCTGGTGACGTGGGACGGGTGAGTCCATTTGCTCGGAGGTAAGGTAGGTATGTCAAAAACGTGTGCTATCAGCGACAATAGCAGATTCCATTGCATAGTGTCTCCACAGCAGTGTTGCCACTGTTTAAGTTCCAACCTGCGTAAATCTCAAACGGATATCTAAATATCGGTTTATATCATCAAAGAACGTAAGAGATGGCCATAGTACATTGGTCGTTGCCCGCAAGGAAAACTAGGAAGACCTAATGAAAGATATCACTTGGACTGATGTAGACCAAAACTACGCGGCGCGACGGCACGAAAACAGGTGCTTTGCTCATATTATACTGCAGAAATGTTAGTTAAGCGCCGGCCGGTGTGGCCGTGCGGTTAAAGGCGCTTCAGTCTGGAACCGCGTGACCGCTACGGTCGCAGGTTCGAATCCTGCCTCGGGCATGGATGTGTGTGATGCCCTCAGGTTAGTTAGGTTTAATTAGTTCTTAGTTCTAGGGGACTGATGACCTCAGAAGTTAAGTCGCATAGTGCTCAGAGCCATTTGAACCATTTTGTTAGTTAAGCACGTGTGAGGTAAAGTTACATGTGCTCGGCAATGGAAACGCAAGAATGAATCTGTCGCCCACTCATGAGATAGGAGAGACGGCTAGCTGAACTAACACTCGCGCTCCTGTAAGTCCCTCGGAGCCTGGCGCGCTCAGCTTCCTCCCTGCCGAAGCGGCGTGGCGCTTACCGAGATCAACGCCCGCCCGCAGAAAGTGGACGCAGCGTCAACACTCTTACACGCTTCGAGCTCTTGTACACGTTCTTGTGTACATTAATGACCTCTCGTCTGTTTCATGTCAGTAACAGTCAAGTATAGATTTACAAATAGCTGCTAATAAAAAAAAAATATGGATCTCATTAATGTCGTTGTCAAGTACAACTACATTGAATTCAACGGACAACTGTACCAGCAGTCTGATGGGCTCGCTATGGGCAACCCTTTAGCCGGCATCCTTGCCGACATCTTTATCAATTCCTTGGAAAAAAAGCTGTGTAACCGTGTCTCAGCCGCTTCACTAGGTACCCTTCCTTACACGAGATACATCGATGATATTCTAGTCATCTATAATGGACCCGCCGATACAATTGATCATATATTTAAACTTTTTAACGACCTCCATGAAAAAATTTCTTTCACTATTGAACTCGAAAACGAAAACCGCCAATTGTATTATTTAGACTTGACGCTTACAATAGAAGACAATAACATCACTTTCAATATTTTTCGAAAAGAAACGTATACTGACCAAATCGTGCCTGCTTCCTCTTTTCATCCACAGTCTCAAAAAATGGCCTTTTGTCACTCTGCCTTCCACCGAGCCACCTCTATACCACTTTCAAAATGGCTCTGAGCACTATGGGACTCAACTGCTGAGGTCATTAGTCCCCTAGAACCTAGAACTAGTTAAACCTAACTAACCTAAGGACATCACAAACATCCATGCCCGAGGCAGGATTCGAACCTGCGACCGTAGCGGTCCTGCGGTTCCAGACTGCAGCGCCTTTAACCGCACGGCCACTTCGGCCGGCTATACCACTTTCAACAGGAAAGTTTAATGAGGAGATTAATTTACTTAAAACCATAGCAGTCAATAATGAATATACGGCTAACATAGTGGACGATATCCTAAAAAAGAAAACTGCAAGAACTACTACGCTCAACACCTCATGCACTGAAATTAACCCAAAAAAAGGTTTTCCTATTCCTTTCATTGGACCCATTTCCTATCAGATTCAGCGCATGGTTCGCAACAAATACAACTGCAATGTTGCCTTCTCTATTAAAAATAATCTAAAGAGAAACTTCATTCATAATTTGAAATCCATTCGCTCCCCCACAGAAAGTTCTGGCGCTTATAAGACCATCTGTGATACCTGCTCCTCCTATTATATAGGGCAAACTGGACGTGCTTTCACCATCAGATATAAGGAACATCTTTTGACAAAGAAAAGCACCAGTCCCATAAATTCATCCTTTGCCGATCCTCTCTTAATTACTGGACACGTGTCTAAAGCCATTGGCGATAACAACATTCTGCATGCCGAAAAGAAGGGGCGTAGGTTAGATGTTTTAGAGGAATTGGAGATTTTCAAACAACTCTCTCGTCATGATGGCCTCATTCTGAACGAACAGCTGCAGCTCCGAAATAAAAAATTTTCCGACTGTATAAAGCCGTTGCTTGATCTTTGATTCAGATTTCCTCATGCAGTTTGCCGAAATGTTGTTTTCCTGTTACATCTTTGCTGTTTTCTTGTGTGTCATATCTGACGTTTTTTTACGTTACAAAATGTATCTCTGTTTAAAGCAGATAAATATGTAACTTCATCCTATTATTATTAGTGCTTACGTTATGCCTGAATCAGCTTCATCACAATTTCATGTGTCTAATTTTGAATGTACAGTAGCCTAGTTGTTTCTGCGGCTACTAGATGGCGCTCGTAGCAATACCATGTTTACTTGCTCACACTTTCTAGAGTGGGCACCTCAGTCTTGTTGCAACCCTTACTCACTCAAGTACGAGCAGCCCTTAGCGGCTCGCCATCTTATTTACAAGTATTCATGTCGTCGCCTTTCCGGCTTGGATTTTTTAAAATGTGACTTGTAAGTACTGCATCTCTTTCCAGTCAGTACAAACTTTAATTTTATTAATGTATTATATACCTAATATGTTTTAGACCAGTTAGTTCAAGTCTGAAGACGACGCTCATAGTAGCGTCGAAACCTGGTCAGTTTTGGCTTAATGTTTGTGACCGAGGGCTTATTTGTTCTAATATGCTGCTAATCAAATTTTCACTGACCTTAATAAATGGTTTATAGCTAATTCACTAACTTTGAAAAGACCCGCTGTATGTAGTTCAGAACCTTCAGTCCGGAACCGTGCTGCTGCTACGGTCGCAGGTCCGAATCCTGCCTCGGGCATGGATGTGTGTGATGTCCTTAGGTTAGTTAGGTTTAAGTAGTTCTAAATTCTAGGGGACTGATGACCTCAGATGTTAAGTCCCACCTCGTCCCCTGTGAGAGCCTAGTTCTCATCTCATCCACACACCACTAATACAGTACCCCTGTCCACCATACTCATTACTCACGCCATTTCGCCAGTTCCATCAACAGCTCGAGCTTGGTGGGCATCAACACTGAAGAGATCATTGGCCATCTCATTTGCTCACCGTGAACAACCTGTAGGGATTGACCAGTGAGAGGATACGGAAAAAGAAAGGTTTAGTGAATTTATGACCACAAATGCATGGTTTCCATGCTAGAGACCATTTATTTAATCATACATTGTTACAGAGACTGCGGTCTAATAAGCGCTGTACCTCGCAGCCACAGTTGCAGTATGCATGGTTTCCTCATAGAGGGTGGTACTGTTCCTAATGCCTCTTGCATTATTTTGAACAATTGGTTCATGAGCCTGTTCGAAGCGTAAATGGTTGCGAAAGCATAATTGACTTCTTAGCAACAAATAATCCTGGACAAATACGAATACAGGGATTAGCGACCACAAGGCAGTAGCTGCCAGGCTGAATACCGTAACAACCACAACCATCAAAAAGAAACGCAAAGTACATCTATTTAAAAAAGCTCATAAAATGCTCTTAACGCCTTTTTAAGACAGTCTCCACTCCTTCCTATCTGACCACGGAAGCGTAGAAAAGATGTGGAATCATTTCAAAGAGATAGTATCGATGTCAATTGAGAGACATATACCACATAAATTAATGAGTGATGATACTGATACCCCATGGCAAACAAAACGGGTGAGATCGCTGTTGAAGAAGCGACGAAAAAAGCATGCCAAATTTAATGTTGTTGTTCTGGTCTTCAGTCCTGAGACTGGTTTGATGGAGCTCTCCATGCTGCTCTATCCTGTGCAAGCCTCTTCATCTCCCAGTACCTACTGCAACCTACGTCCTTCTGAATCTGCTTTGTATATCCATCTCTTGGTCTCCCTCTACGATTTTTACCCTCCGCGCTGCCCTCCAGTACTAATACCCTTGACGCCTCAGAACATGTCCTACCAACCCATCCCTTCTTCTAGTCAAGTTGTGCCACAAATTTCTCTTCTCCCCAATTCTATTCAATACCTCCTCATTTGTATATTGAGCAAGCAGTAAAGGAAACAAAATAAAAATTGGGAGTAGGTATTAAAATCCATGGAGAAGAAATAAAAACTTTGAGGTTCGCCGATGACATTGTAATTCTGTCAGAGACACCAAAGGACTTGGAAGAGTAGGTGAATGGAATGGATGGTGTCTTGAAGGGAGGATATAAGATGAACATCAACAAAATCAAAACGAGGATAATGGAATGTAGTCGAATTAAGTCGGGTGATGTTGAGGGTATTAGATTAGGAAATGAGACACTTAAAGTAGTAAAGCAGTTTTGCTATTTGAGGAGCAAAATAACTGATGATGGTCGAAGTAGAGAGGATATAAAATGTAGACTGGCAATGGCAAGGAAAGCGTTTCTGAAGAAGAGAAATTTGTTAACATCGAGTATAGATTTAAGTGTCAGGAAGTCATTTCTGAAAGTATTTGTATGGAGTGTAGCCTTGTATGGAAGTGAAACATGGATGGTAAATAGTTTGGACAAGAAGAGAATAGAAGCTTTCGAAATGTGGTGCTACAGAAGAATGCTGAAGATTAGATGGGGAGATCACATAACTAATGAGGAAGTATTGAATAGGATTGGGGAGAAGAGAAGTTTGTGGCACAACTTGACCAGAAGAAGGGATCGGTTGGTAGGACATGTTCTGAGGCATCAAGGGATCACCAATTTAGTATTGGAGGGCAGCGTGGAGGGTAAAAATCGTAGGGGGAGACCAAGAGATGAATACACTAAGCAGATTCAGAACGATGTAGGTTGCAGTAGGTACTGGGAGATGAACAAGCTTGCACAGGATAGAGTAGCATGGAGACCTGCATCAAACCAGTCTCAGGACTGAAGACCACAACAACAACGACAACAACCTCCTCATTAGTTATGTAATCTACCCATCTAATCTCCTGCATTCTTCTGTAGCACCACATTTCGAAAGCTTCTATTCTCTTCTTGTCTAAACTATAAATCGTCCACGTTTCACTTCCATACGTGGCTACACTCCAAACAAATACTTTCAGAAACGACTTCCTGACACTTAAATCTACACTGGATGTTAACAAATTTCTCTTCTTCAGAAACGCTTTCCTTGCCATTGCCAGTCTACATTTTGTATCCTCTCTACTTCGACCATCATCAGTTACTTTGCTTCCCAAATAGAAATTTCCTTTACTACTTTAAATGTATCATTTCCTGATCTAATTCCGTCAGTATCACCCGATTTAATTCGATTACATTCCATTATCCTCCTTTTGTTTTCAAGGATATTCATCTTATATCCGCCTTCCAAGTCACAGTTCATTCCGTTCAACTGCTCTTCCAGGTCCTTTGCTGTCTCTGACAAAATTACAATATCATCGGCGAACCTCAAAGTTTTTATTTCTTCTCCATGGATTTTAATTCCTACTCCGAACTTTTCTTTTATTTCCTTTACTGCTTGCTCAATATACAGATTGAATAACATCTGCGATAGGCTACAACCCTGTCTCACTCCCTTCCCAACCACAGCTTCCCTTCCATGCCCCTCGACTCTTATAACTGCCATCTGGTTTCTGTACAAATTGTAAATAGCCTTTTGCTCCCTGTATTTTAGCCCTGCCACCTTCAGAATCTGAAATACAGTATTCCAGTCAACATTGTCAAACACTTTTCTGAGTCTATAAATGCTGGAAACGTAGATTTGCTTTTCCTTAATCTAACTTCTAAGATAAGTCGTAGGGTCAGTATTGCCTCACGTGTTCCAACATTTCTACGGAATCCAAATTGATCTTCCCCGAGGTCGGCTTCTACCAGTTTTTCGATTCGTCTGTAAAGAATTTGTGTTAGTATTTTGCAGCTGTGACTTATTAAACTGGTAGTTCGGTAATTTTCATATCTGTCAACACCTGCTCTCTTTGGGATTGGAATTATTATATTCTTCTTGAAGTCTGATGGTATTTTACCTGTCTCATACATCTTGCTCACCAGATGGTAGAGTTTTGTCAGGGCTGGCTCTCCCAAGGCTATCAGTAGTTCTAATGCAATGTTGTCTACCCCGGGGCCAAATTTAAAAGAACGCAAAATCGCGAAGATAGGCGGAAGTTTGCAGAAGTTGGAAATATAGCGCATGCTTCAGTGCTACGTGCTTTTAATAATTTCCACAACGAAATTCTGTCTCGGCATCTGGAAGAAAATCCAAAGAGATTCTGGTCACACATAAAGCACACTAGTGGCAAGACACAATCAATACCTTCACTGCGCGATTCAACGCTGAAGTCATTGATGACTGTGCCACTAAATCAGAGTTATTAAACACGATTTTCCGAACTCCTTCACCAAAGAAGCCGAACTAAGTATTTCTGAATTCCAATCAAGAACAACTGCCAAGATGAGAAACATAGAAGTAGATATCCTCGGTGTAGCAAAGCAGCTTAAATCACTTAATAAAGGCAAGGTTTCCGGTCCAGATGGTATGCCAGTCAAGTTCCTTTCACACAGTATGTGGATGCAATAGGTCCATATTTAGCAATTGTATACAACCGCTCGATTGCAGAAAATTCCGTACCTAAAGACTGGAAAGTTGCTCAAGTCACACCAATACCCAAAAAGGAAAATAGGAGTAATCCGCTGAATTACAGGCCGATATCACTTCCATTTGCAGTAGGGTTTTGGAACATGTACTGTATTCCAACTTTCTGAAGTACCTCGAAGAAACACTGATTCCGAAAATATCGTTCTTGCGGAACACAACTAGCTCTTTATACTCATGAATTAATGAGTGCTATCGACAGGGGATGTCAAATTGACTCCATATTTTTAGATTTTCGGAAACCTTTCGACACCGTTCCTCACAAGCGTCTTCTAATCAGACTGTGTGCTTATTTAATGTCACCTCACTTGTGTGACTGGATTCGTGATTCCGTGTCAGTAAGGTCACAGTTCGTAGTAATAGACGGAAAGTCATCGAGTAAAACAGAAGTACTATCCGGCGTTCCCCAAGGAAGTGTTATAGGCCCTCTTTTCTCCCTGATCTATATTAACGACGCCGGCCGGTGTGGCCGAGTGGTTCTAGGCGCTACGGTCTGGAACCGTGCGATCGCTACGGTCTCAGGTTCGAATCCTGCCTCGGGCATGGATGTGTGTGATGTTAGGTTTAAGTAGTTCTAAGTTCTAGGGGAGTGATAACCTCAGAAGTTAAGTCCCATCGTGCTCAGAGCCATTTGAACCATAATATTAACGACATACGAGACAATCTGTGTAGCCCTCTTAGATTATTTGCAGATGATGCTGTCATTTACCGTCTTGTAAAGTGATCAGATGACCAAAACGAATTGCAAAATGATTTAAATAAGATATCTGTGTGGTACGAAAAGTGGCAATTGACCCTGACTAAAGAAAAGTGTGAAGTTATTCACACGAGTACTAAAAGAAATCCGCTAAATTTCGATTACGCGGTAAGTTACACAAATCTGAAGGCTGTAAATTCAACTAAATACTTGGGGATTACAATTACAAATAACCTAAATTGGCACGATCACATGCATAATGTTGTGGGTAGAGCAAACCAAAGAGTGCGATTCATTGGCAGAACACTTTACTAAAGAGACTGCTTACACTGCACTTGTCCGCCCTATTCTGTAGTATTGTTGTGCGGTGTGGGATCCGTACCAAGTGGGACTGACGGATGAAGGGCACCTCGTTTTATACTAACGCGAAATAAGGGAGATAGTGCCACAGACATGATACGTGAATTGGAGTGGCAATTATTAAAACAAATGCGTTTTTAGTTGCGACGGGATCTTCTCATGAAATTTCAATCATCAGTTTTCTCCTCCGATTGCGAAAATATTCTGTTGGCACCTACCTACATAGGGAGAAATGATCATCACGATAAAACAAGAGAAGTCCCACAGAAAAGTTTGAGTGCTCGTTTTTTCCCGCGCGCCGTTCCAGAGTGGAACGGTAGAGAGACAGCTTGAAGGTGGCTCATTGAACCCTCTGCCAGGCACTTAATTGTGAATAGCAGAGTGATCACATAGATATAGATGTAGATGCATTAGTGCCCTCTCCTACCATAGTGATAGGTAATGCCGTGTCCCGTTCACTACTCTCGCTGTCTTATCTTGCAGTGGATGTGGTACAGCGTTGTACAGAATGTTTCCGTATTCGAATCGAGAGCAAGCCGACGTGGCGTTTACTTGCGGAAAGGCAAGTAACAATGGGCAGCAGGATTGTATCAGGGGACCTATCCCCGCCGACAACCACCAGAGAATTCAGTGTTTGCAGTAGTGTTTCGCCGTTTGTCTGAGACAAGGTGGTTTCAGTGTGCAGGAAACCGTGAAGGACGTACACGAAATGTTCGGCCACCAGACTTGGAGGAAAATGTGATTAACATTTTGGAAGACGACCGCCACGCCACTACCAGCCATTTGACCCGCAAGTACAGGGTAAGACAGACGACCGTGTGCAACTTTCTCCATGACAATTGTTACTATCCTTATCATTTACAGCTTGTGCAGGGCTTACGAGCGACAAAGTTCCTACGTCAGGAGCAGGTTTGTCTCTGGTTTCTTCACCAGGCAACCGCGATTCCAGGATCTGTGTCGTCCCTCCTCTTCACAGAGGAGGCCACCTTTAAGCGGAGTGGTACCTTCAACTTTCGTGGCAGTCATCTGTGGGACAGTATGCAGAACCCCCGTGGTATGGTGACAACGAATCGTCAGCATCGGTTCAGCCGGAATGTGTGGGCGACCGTATATTGGGACGAGTCTTCCTTCCACGTCGCCTAACAGGCCGGAACTATCGGCGTTTCCTGCCGGTGGCTTTGCCTCCCCTGCTGGAAGAAGTGGCACTGAGTTATGTGGCTGCTACATGATGGTGCTCCAGCCCACTTCGCCATTAACATCCGAACGCATCTCAGTTATGTCTTCCCTGGTCAGTGGTTCAGACGAGGGGGGTCAAGTTGCATGGCCCACTCCTTCACCAGACCTTAACGCGTACGATTTATGGTCATGGGGCCATCTGAAAAGTATCGTGTATGCGGAGCCCATTCCAGGTCTGGAGACACTGGAGCAGCTTACTCATGCTGCGTATGGCACTGTTCGGATGCACCCTGGCCGATGTGAATGTGTGAGACACAACATCTGGTGACGTGCGTTGAGGCAGATCGAAACAACAAATACTGTCCATGTGGTATGGTACAGTGCGTATTAGACCACTGTCTCTGTAACAATTTGTGATTGAATAAATGGTCTTTGGCACGGAAACCATGCATTTCGCCGGCCGCTGTGGCCGAGCGCTTCAGTCTCGAACCGCGCGACTGCTACGGTCGCAGGTTCGAATCCTGCCTCGGGCATGGATGTGTGTGATGTCCTTAGGTTAGTTAGGTTTAAGTAGTTCTAAGTTCTAGGGGACTGATGAGAAGTTAAGTCCCATAGTGCTCAGAGCCATTTGAACCATTTTGAACCATGCATTTCCGGACATAAGTTCATTAGAGCTTTTTTGTTCCGTATGCTCTCCTCGCTCAGACCTTAGAGCTTGCACACGGTGGAAAAACGAGACGGCCAATGATCTCTTCAGTGCCGATGCTCACCAAGCCCGACACCTTGTGGGAACTGGCGAAATGTCGTGAGTACTGTAGACATTGAGGAATGGGCACTACATTAGTAGTGTGAGGACCAGTTGAGAATTTGGGTCTGGCGGAAGGCGTGCTGGGGTAATCCGTGCAGTTGCGATGACCACCATGTCCGGAAGGGTCAGTGGTCAGAGCAACTGCCTAGTAAACAGGTGATCCGGGTTCGAATACCAGTCAGGCATAAATTTTCAGCTTTCTCCACTGGTTTACATCAGTTCCCAATCGCAGTCAATGTCTGTAATTCCATCGTGTCTCAATGCAATTAAACAGGTGGCCATAATATTCTGGTTCACGAGAGTGTACAAATGTCATATGAAGCGTTCTCTGTTAGTCAGCTACCGTAGCTAATCTTCTGGGAACGCTCTTGCACTGAAGTCTGAGGTAGCGACTATTTTCCCGACGGCCGAGTTACGTCAATATGAAATTATAGCTGGTCCCTTCAAAGCAGAGAGCACTGCACGGTCACGGCAACACTTGAAGTATTTAGCCGAGAAGCTATTCATAATTTAGACGCGGTCGATCGTTGCGACAGGGCAGCGAAGCGATAACTGTGCGAGAAGCGTCGCAGTTCACCAAACATGGTCGGAATTCAACAAGAACCGACTGCCTTAAGGGGTGACACAACCCTGAAACTTCAAATTTTCTCAAAAAAAATTTAATGCCTACTTTACGTCTTTGGAGTGTTTACCCATAGATCCCAAAACGATATGGCTGTATTTCAGTTAACAAGTACGTCTAAGGAATA